>NC_141601.1:49142905-50535405 GCF_047967505.1 Dipteris shenzhenensis
TACGGGGTATTTTTTCCCAGCCCATTGCACACCATTTCGGCATCCCTAGCACACGTTCGTTCGCGCCCCCGTGTGGGTCTCATTTTGCATTAATTCACTCGTATTTTCACGCCGCGACCTCCGATTGACGATCCGTCTGCACCGGCACATTTCCCTACACACGTAGGACAATCCTAGGCACATTATTAACACGACGGTCCCTACACAAACTAACATCACTCTAACTCTCCTGACAAACACCACCTCCACACCCGCACTTGGGGTAGCGATCCCCTTAGCAAATCAAGCACCATCTGCATGCAGTTACGTTCCGGCCAACGACTTCGACTCCAACGCTCGCCCAATCCGCAAATTACTCTACTGCCACAACCGTCCCCGCCAATCCTCTACCCCGAATTCCCCCTGAGCATCAACAACTTCCTTTAACTCCTCCACGCCCCAACATGGCTGGACGCCGTCCTGAGCATGATGGGGACATCGAGCTCGATGCCGAGGCTGACAACTTCTTCAATCGACGAAATCACAACAATCACGGCCGACGCCCCTTGGGAAAACTGGAACTTCCCAAATATAATGGTAGGGGAGACCCTGCTCGCTTCCTCCAACATTTTGATGCCGCATGTCGAGCAGGTGGTGATCAATCCCATGAAACTAAGGTGGCTTGGTTTCCAATGGCCTTAACTGATGAGGCGTCAGAATGGTACCTCGACCTTCTTGTGGAAGAACGTGCCACATGGGACCTACTTCAAACCGAATTCAAACGTCGCTTTCAAACGGAAAGGCTACAAGATGATCCCGCTCTCCAACTCAGCAAGATCGAACAAGGCCGGAGGGAAGATGTACGCACATACCTGGGAAAGATGAAGAGATTGATCGCCAAATGTGACCCACGCCCAGATGCAAAGCACCTCACGGCATGGTTCATAGCAGGTCTACGAAAGAAAATCCGCAAGGAGATGAAAAAGATAAGTAGCTATGAAACATTCAGTGCTGCTCATGCGGCAGCCATTGACATCGAAGATGGCATGACAGATTCAGACACTAGCAGTGATGATGCCAGGTCCAATACACGAGATAAGCGCTCGAAAAAAGGTAAATCAAAGGACATTGCCGAAACATCCAATGAAGATCGCCTCGAGGCCATGACCTTGAAGCTGAAAGAAGATATGATGCAGGCCATGGATCAAAAACTTCACTTGTCTCAGCCGCCAACTCAAACATACCCACGGCGAGAAAATGTCTGGTGCCCACACTGCTTGGCCAATCATACAGCAAATGAATGCCCAGTCCTAAGAGCAAGAATCACTGCACAAGCAAATCCACCGCCACGGTTGTGGTGCCATATCTGTGTCATCGGCGGCCATGATGAGACCAGTTGCATCTTCAACATGCGCAACAATCCGCCTCGACCACCACAATACCAAGCGGCACCCATGCCCGTATACAGGCAACCAGCACTTGCACAAGCGCCCCCAGCTCCGAGACTCAATCCTGTTCCCGTTCGGACACAAGCCCCCCAACTACTCAGGAATCCGAATCCACGACCGTATCCAAGAGCAGCAAATCCAGCTCCTCAGGCAGTTCCAATACATCAATTACAAGCTGCGGAAGTAGACGCGCTATTTGAGTATGAAGCAGAGTACCCAGTGTACTATGTAGAAGGTGCAGAGGGTCTAATCCCAGTCTATGCAAATCAAGTGCGACCCAACACATTTCGAGCACCAATCAAGTGTTACGGTTGTGGAGAAAATCATAGAATCGCAGAGTGCCCTCATCGCGGTAGCCCAGCTACTTTCCAACCACTTTGCAGAGATTGTGGCATAGGACATGCCTGTATGGATTGTCCCATGAAAAATAAGGTCCCAGAACAAACAGAGGTTAAGCCTGACGTCCCCATCGGCATCATTGGGGTGGACCATCAAAGTCTGGGTCCGGCAAGTCTAAGGTCACAACCTATCAATGTAATTACACGCCAACAGAAAGAGGCCACGAAGGACCCTATCATTCCGATCCAACCGAAGCAACTTCTGAGAAAGAAAGCACAAGTTCCTCCACCTCCACCAAGCAATGAGCAGCCGAGTTCATCTACATCAACTCCCGAGCCTCGAATAAAAGCAGCTCCATTCCCGAATGCAGAGGTGGAAAAGGCTCGTTTTCAGGCACTTCAGCAATGGGTCCAAAATGAACAAGCTCAATTTGAGGCTCAGAAACAAGCTCAAGACCCACTCCATGACTTGGCCCAACAAAGTATTGATACTGTACTCGAGCCTTTGTTCCAACAACAGACTCCACAACAGAATGTACCACCCCGTCAACTTGAAGGAGCTGCACTCTCTAGCATCCTGAGTTGCCCTGTGTCAATTCCCATCGGAATCCTCTTACGAAATTGTCCCAATCTCTGGGAGAGTTTCAAAGGATGGATTGAACTCGCAAATCCCCCTCCACCTATGAACGACATTGATGATATCCCTGTGCGGATGGGTGAGAAAGATGACATACGCAACATCACTGTGCCTTTGATCCACAAGGCATATAATGAAATCCAAGCCATAGTGGATGGTGGCGCAGGTGTCAATGTCCTATCAAAGGAGCTTTACGAAGAATGGGGTCTCCCACCAATGCAAAAGGCTAATTTCAACATACGCCTTGCCGATGATTCACGGGCTAAACCCTTGGGAATAGTGAATGGTGTGTCCACAAAGATCGCAGGAGTTCACTTTTCCCCTCAATTCACAATCTTGGATCTCCCCAAAAAATCCTATCAAATCTTACTGGGACGTCCTTGGTTACGGGATGCATCAGTCCTCCATGACTGGGGAACGGATAGATTGACAATCCAGAATCGAGACACTGCAGTCAGGGTGAATGTGGGGACAGGAGCTATTAAACCCATTGTTCCTAGAGCATTAGATGACACATCTTCCACGACAATTTCGAGCAAATCAGATCCCTTGCAACAGCATGCCATAGCAGGTGACTCACAAAGCAATGTCAATAACTGGATACAAACATTGGCAACCATTGACAACTGCCATTCATTAGACCCCATCTTCTCACAGATAGATGTTAACACACTACAGGTTGATCCTCCACCGACACATGAAGAACCAATCAATCTAGAGATGCCTTTCTTTATGGCTGACCTCGAATGGGATATTGAACCTGAAGAAGGTACCCATACCAATGATGACTCCGATTTTCCTTGGGACCTTGAAACAGAGGCTGCGAATGCTGCAATTGAAGATCAAATCTTTGATAATGACCTAGCCATTCTGCATGCCCTAATGGCAGTTGAGCTCCCAAAAGTTGAACCTCCACAGTTGCATAACAGCAGACGATCCCGCAAGAAAGCTGCAGGAGGAAATCGCAGAAGAGCCAAGGCCGAGCACTTCAATGAATTCGAACGAGTCCAAACACGGATTGTGGAATTGTATCTTGCAAAGGCAGTCCCCTCAAAGTCAAAACCACCACCTCTTGAATGGTCCCCTGAAGGACTGGAAGGAGTATGTGCAGCACATGAACCCTTACTTGGAAACACCTTGCCAGTGGAAAAGTTACCCCACAGTTCCCAACGTAAGAAGTTTCGGAAATATAAGCCACATGTGCGGATGAAGCTTGATCAAGAGACTTCAGAAAAAGAAAGGAAAGAAGAGCCTAACAAATTACTTAATGCAACTATGCCACCCAGTACTCATGACACATCTCAGGCTAGTTCAACCCCATCAGAGGCCGATCTTCGAGCAGTGCCAGAATACTTTAAGAATTATACAAGTGGAAGTGCACCAATAGCAATGCCAAGACCAATCAGAGAATCTGAAGTTCAAGAAACCGATAGCATTGGAGAAACTCCAATCTATGAGGGACCGGCAAAAACACGCACAATAAACCTCGCCCTTGAAGGGGAGGAAGAAAAGTTGGTTTTCATTGGGAAACAGCTCCGTCAAGAAGATGAAATCAAACTCAAAGACCTCCTAATGGAATACCGTGACTGCCTAGCATGGTCATACAAAGAGATGAAAGGAATTTCACCAGAAGTGGCAGTTCACACGATCCCTATAAGGGAAGGTGCTCGCCCTAAGGTATGTGGACCTTATCGCACAAATCCTAAATATGGCACCATGGTTTATGATGAGCTGGAAAAACTCCTAGATGCCGGATTCATCTACGAGATAGAGCACACTGATTGGGTTTCACCCATTGTCATTGTGCCTAAACGCAACAAGAAGCTCAGAATATGCGTAAACTTGAAAAATGTGAATGCCGCCACAATTAGGGATCACTACCCCCTACCCTTAACAGAAACAGTGTTGGAAAAGGTGGCAGGATCCGAAAT
This sequence comes from Dipteris shenzhenensis, assembly GCF_047967505.1. Lineage (NCBI taxonomy): Eukaryota > Viridiplantae > Streptophyta > Polypodiopsida > Gleicheniales > Dipteridaceae > Dipteris > Dipteris shenzhenensis. Next base: position 49,147,239 of record NC_141601.1, read on the forward strand.
TTATAGCTTCTTGGATGGCTTCAGTGGCTATAACCAAGTACAAATTGCTCCTCAAGACCAATCAAAAACAGCATTTGCTACAGAATGGGGTATTTTTGCATATAGAGTCATGCCATTCGGCCTTTGTAATGCCCCAGCCACATTCCAGCGAGTCATGTTCACAGCTTTCAAGTCATTTTTGAATAAGTTTTTACAGGTCTTCTTGGATGATTTGTGCATCCATTCAACCAAACAGGACCACTTCAAATGTCTGGAAGAAGTACTAATCAAATGCAGGGAGTATGGCATCTCCCTAAATCCAACAAAATGCCAGTTCATGGTCACCCACGGAGTTGTTTTGGGACACATCGTCTCTCAACATGGGATTGCAACTGACATGGACAAAATCAAAATCATCATGGAATTGCCTCCTCCTACAAATTCCAAAGGTGTACAGGTCTTTATGGGACATGCCGGCTATTATAGAAGATTTATATTGCGGTATGCCATGATAGCTAGACCACTTTACAAGTTATTAGTGGAGTTCTTATGGACCGAAGAGTGCGACCAAGCCTTTGAGCTTTTAAAGTGGCGCCTAATCACAGCACCCATCCTTCTATCTCCCAATTGGGATATTGATTTTCATGTTCATACTGATGGATCCAAGTATGCAATTGGGAGTGTGCTTTGTCAACCTGGTGAACATAAGAAAGACTACCCCGTCTACTTCGCCAGTCGACAACTCAATGATGCAGAGATCAACTATACAACCACAGAAAGAGAAGCCCTAGCAATGGTGTACAGTGTAAAGAAATTTCGGCACTATCTTCTCGCAAATGATTTTGTCTTCTACACCGACCATCAAGCATTGCTATATCTTGTGAACCGTCTGTGTACCACCGGAAGAATAACCAGATGGCTCCTCTTGCTGCAAGAATTCAACTTCAAAATTGTGGTCCGCAAAGGTGCCCAACACTACATTGCCGATCACATGTCTCGAGTCAAGACAGGAGAAGAAGCCACTGGCGTAGAAGATGACTTACCAGATGCCACACTATTTCAAATAGATGCTGTTCCAGAATGGTGTGGAGATATCATTGGGTACTTGATGGCAGGAAGACCACCCCCTGACATGAAAGCAGTAGATGCCAGAAAATTGATTCTAAAGGCTGCACCATATCAACTCATTGCAGGACAACTATACAAGATGGGCAAGGACCAGATATTAAGAAGATGTGTAATGCCTCATGAGATCTTGCCAATCCTGAGTGAAGTCCATGAAGGCATTGCAGGAGGACACTTCCAAGGGGAAGCCACAGCAAGAAAAGTTCTCCTCGCAGGCTACTGGTGGCCAACACTGTGGGCAGATGCCTATGAATATGTAAAAGGCTGTGATGTATGCCAACGAACTATTAAACCACAACACAAAGACTTCAATCCTCTAACAACAGTTGTTGCACAACAGCCATTTGAAAAATGGGGGATTGATTATGTGGGTCCCATACATCCAGCAGCAAAAGGCACACAGGCACGCTACATCATTGTGGCCACTGATTACTTTACAAAATGGGCTGAAGCTAAGGCAGTCAGAAAGGCAGATGCCAAAAGCACAGCAAGATTCTTGTACGAACATGTGATCACCCGATTCGGATGCCCCCTTGAAATTGTGTCAGATAGAGGCACACATTTTGTCAATGAGGTAATCCAAGAACTCTTGTCTGGCTTCATGGTCATTCATAGAAAAAGCACACCCTACTACCCCCAAGGGAATGGATTAGCAGAATCCACAAACAAAATCATATGCAATATCCTCACCAAGGTAGTAGAACCGCAGCGTTCTGATTGGGCAGAGAAACTGAATGCAGCCTTATGGGCATACAGAACCACATTCAAGGTCAGTACAGGGAACACACCTTTTCAATTGGTGTACGGCCTTGAAGCCGTGGTCCCACTCGAATTTGTAATACCAAGTCTACGCATCGCAGTACAAGAACGCATGGGTGATCATGAGTCCTTGAAAGAAAGGCTTTGTCAGTTGGAAAAGCATACAGAGACAAGACTAGTTGCCTATCATGCCATGACAGCAGAAAAACGTCGAAGAAAGGCATGGTTTGACAGGAATCTGAAAGCTAAAGACATCAAGGAAGGCGACTTAGTCCTGTTATACAATGCCAAAGTACACAAGGGAAAACTGAAATATCTAGGTCAAGGACCCTACCGAGTACGAAAGATGAATCCCATCAGAGCTGTGCTACTTGAAACACTAGATGGAGTCCAATTCAACATAACAATAAACGGGAGCCGACTGAAGCGCTACTACATCAACACGCGAGCCATCCCCGACAAAAACGAAGATTTGGGAAACCAAGTCTTCCTTAGTTAGGATTAGATTGTATCACAAGCACTCACTCGCATATGCACGTTTTTGCACATATAGTTTGCACTAGATTGTTACACGCACACTCACTGCATACGCACGTTTTTTGCACATTAGGGATGTTTGAGTCTTAGTTTCCCTATCAACTCCCACAAATAAGCATATAGTTAGACACATCACATGCACTCACATGATTTTGCATAGGCACATAATAGATTGCATAAAAAAAATAGTATCACACACTTTCATTCCATACTCTCAACGCATGCAATGAATTCACACGCAGTACACGAAGCTATGCCAAAACTCAAGACGAATTGGCAACAGAGTCTGCAGCCTCCGCAACGAGACCCCCGCCAAACATCACAGCCGTCTCCTATATGCAAAAATATCAAACTTGCATACTAATTATCTACAAGCTCAATGCTACGGGTGCAATCGCATCCAACATGTATGCAAGATAGCAAGAAATGACAGCCTCAACAACGAGACCCCCTCCAAACCTCTTCCCAAGAAGATTCGATGGCAGTGTCCGCAACCTCAGCAACGAGATCCCCTCTGACATTCATAGTCATCTACCCCTCCTTAAGTGGAGATAAGCTTCTTGACCAACATCCTTTTATACCAATCCTCCACAACGAGACCCCCGCTAAACCTCTTCCCAAGAAGATTCGATGGCAGCGTCCGCAACCTCAGCAACGAGATCCCCTCTGACATTCATAGTCATCTACCCCTCCTTAAGAGGAGATAAGTTTCTTGACTATTGACTACAAATTGTGTGGTGCAAAAGAATTACAGCAGGAACGACTCGCATACCACACGCTAAATTGCCACTGAATTACGCACATGGCATCCCAACTCTGAAATCAAAATAAGCCATAACCCGAGGACGGGTAATAAAATGGATCCGGGAGTATGTTGACTCTGTGCCAACATGAACTTATGAAGAAAGAGAAGGTGATACAACTTTGTGATACAACTTTGTGTTACAACTTTGTGTTACAACTTCTAGACACAACTTTATGTTACGACTTTGTGACACGACTTTGTGTAACGACTTTGTGACACAACTTTGTGTAACGACTTTGTGACACAACTTTGTGTAACGACTTTGTGACACTTTGTGTAACAACTTTGTGTTACGACTTTGTGTTACGACTTTGTGTAACAACTTTGTGTTACAACTTCTACATGTAGAGAGAGAATGTGTTACAACTTTGTGACACAACTTTGTGTTACAACTTTGTGTAACAACTTTGTGTTACATGCAGAGAGGGAAGCTCTCCAACTTGTATAAATACCCCATAATGGAATGAAGCCCACACTCTTGGGGCATTGTGTTGAGTCTACATTGGTATTCCAAGCATTTGTCTCAAGTGTCCATGCTTCCTTGCACTGCACGTCCAAAAGCATGTCCTAACCTTGCAACCCTTCTCCCCTCTCCTCCAACCCTGCAACCCATCCTCTCCCTCTCCTCCTCCCTTCTCCCTCCTCCTCCTCCTCCTCCTCCTCCCTCCTCCTCCCTCCCTCTCCTCCTCCCTTCTCCCTCCTCCTCCTCCTCCTCCTCCTCCCTCCTCCTCCCTCCTCCTCCTCCTCCTCCTCCCTCCTCCTCCTCCTCCTCCTCCTCCCTCCTCCTCCCTCCTCCTCTTCCCTCCTCCTCCTTCCTCCTCTCTCTCTTACTTCACCCATGCTCTTACACCTTCTTCCTCTCCCACTCCTATGCTTTCCTAAACCCTTAAACTCAATGATCTACGAGGGAGACGAGTTCTCCACCATGTACTTTACTCTGAACCTTGGATCCTCCTTCTAACCCTGAACTCCTTCTAAACCTTGGAACCTCCTTCTGAACCCTGGAACTCTTTCTAACCCTGAACTCTTTCTAAACCCTGGAACCTCCTTCTGAACCCTTAAACTCCTCCTAAACCCTACAACCCCCAATGAAGGCGAAAGCCTTCATTACCCCAACAACAATGGTTTACGTGCCTTTTACACATGCTTGCATTATGTTTACTCACCACACTTAAGCCTACATCTCTCACCGGAACACGACTCGAGGTCCTAAGCTACATATATACTACAACGACAATTCCAATATATCTGTAGGTGACAAAAAGCCTCGGAACCCTGCAACATAGAATACCCATCTCTTCCTACGGAAGCGGTAGGAAAGAGACAACAGCACATCACCCGAAGCAAGATGAATCCAACCAAATGAAGCGAATCATCATCTGGCCCCAAGTGATAGGCATCATACACACACACACACACACAAGCAAGCAAACATAGACATAATACATATTCCTCTCTCTCTTTTCCTCTCTCAACTGGGGCGAGGTGAATTCGGCTGCCGAAGAAAGCCATCACTTGGCCTTGACTGGAAAAAAAACAAGGGCACAAGCTCACCAAAAGGGAACTGTGGGAAACTGTGGGAAACTATGGGAATTGTGGGAAACAATAGGAAACAACAAGAAACAATGGGGAATTAGGAAAAAAATGATGGCAAAACTGTGCTTTTATAGACCTCGATTGAATACACTAGTCGGTGTGACACTACAGTGACCAGTGTATTCTAGCTAATGCATGTGTGCCACATGGAGTGATGTGACATACCGTCCGGTGTGACGCTACACCATTCAGTGCGATGATATTACGCTACACAGTAAGAGTCCTCACCATGCAATGTCATTTTACCATGTGGTGCCCCGTAACTCGAGAGTGGGCTACCCCAAGAAATGCTCCATCTACCCTCAGTGCAGTCAGTCATGGGATGCCTTCTCGCACTTGCATGTAGCCTAGTTGGTGGTGTGCCAACTCTATCTGAAGTCGTCCAGCCATCAGGCCACACATGGCCCCCATCTGGTGTCCAAACCAGGACCTACCAGATAACCAAGCTACTCAAATGCCTTCTCCTCATATGGGGGGCTTACAAGTAGAGTTAGCTGGCTCGCGCATAGTTACACGAGAGTGGAGCATTGATATCTAACAAAGAGAAAGCCTGCTAGATAACTTTTAGTGAAAAGCCCGATAAATACTACAAGATTATGTGAAATTCCCTAGGGTATTATTGTTTCAACCAATTGTGTGTTGATGACTATGAGTATGTGAAGTAAAAGCATGAAAGGACATGTTCCTTTTGGACCAGAGATGAGAGACCTTCCCTTTATAGGGGAGCATTGTGCACCACCCAAGCATTCACAGAGGAATGTCCTTATAGAAGATCATTTTCATTATGGAGTTGCATTATATGCATCAACTCTCTTGGATGCATTTCTCCATTTCCTATATAGTGTACCAAATGAATTTATGCATCAACTCTCTTGGATGATTTTTTCCATTTCCTACATATTGTATCAAAACAAATTTGAGCTAAGGGGGTCCATAATGTCACATAGCAATGTATAAGGGTTTTCAAAGGTTAGAATGTGTGATGTTAATTATGTTCCCCCTTGTATCAAACCTGAGAATGGCCATAATAACGTTGTTATTGACCTCATTTGAAGCTCTAGAGAGGATTGAAATCTCCTCTCCCCCAAATTCAAGATACTAAGGTCTATGTTGAATCATAACCCTAACATTAAAAGAGCTTCCCAATTCTTCCAATGAAGCCATGTTTGTAGAGTTGAGGTCTTCTATCCCCTTTGACTCTTTAACGGCATTCATTTTGCAATCAATGATTGCTCGAATGGTACATGTTATAAATGCATAGAGATGCAAATCCGTATATGTTGACAGTGTGGTGTCATTTTGTATCTCAAAAATTTGACCAAGTACCAAAAAGCAATTGTAGCCCACCCTCCATCCACAATTATAGATGTGGCTATTCTCTTGATGTGATACCTGACATGTTATATACTCTATTTGTTGTTCCAAGTCACATTGCCGCATTACTATGTCGATAGCACCTACTAACTTTCGAGCTGATCTGCACATCAAAACATATAACAACAGTGAATATGTGCATTGCATATCAATCTACATGTCAAGAACTGACAACAAGTGTAGTCTATACTTACTCTAACACATTGCCATGGATGGATGTCATTGAGTTGGCAAAGAAGCACTTCTTCGCAAGGATGTCCACGACTACCAGACTCCAATGTGAGCTGCATTATCAATAAAGAATAATTACTGTGTTTGAGACAATTCTAGCAATGCAATAGAAAAAACAAGTAGGGTTTGATGCTTACTTCTCATAATATGCTGTAAAAATAACTCATGCATCATTCATAGGAACGTGCTTCAACCACTTGCAAACATCCTCTATGGTTTCTTCTTTGTTGCTAAGCACTTCCGAAATACGAGGATCGAGCATATATGAAATGCTTTGTATATTTTGCGGAAAATTTGCTATAACATTACTATATTAAAAAAAAAATATTAGCTTCTTAGATTTAATCAAAATAAGCAAAGTATAAAGCCAAGGAAAAGGCTGCATCAAACCTGAGGATGGTTGTAATGACTTTGACATTAACCTCTTTCTTAGGATTCAAGAGGATTGAAATCTCTTCTTCACCAAATTCAAAAAAATGAGGTTGTTGTCGAATTAACAACATAGCGGTGAATGAACTTCCAATCTGCTCCAATAGATTCATATTTTCATGACTCATCTTATTGAGAGAGTAGTCTACATCATATTCTTCTTCACTTGCTATGTCCTCCACATCCTCCTTCTGCTATAAAAATATAAAAAAGTTATGCGATGTACACATCCCAAATAAAGGCTTAAACAAGCAGATAAGGTTTCATAGAGGTTTCATACATGCTTTCATTAGAGTGAGTCTCTCCTCCGCTTGGAGCAAAAATTTAAAAAGGTTTCATACATGCTTTCATTAGAGTGAGTCTCTCCTCCTCTTGGAGGAAAAATTTAAAAAGTTATGAGATTTACACATCCCAAATAAAAATATAGGTTTAAATAATCATAGAAGTATAAAGATAGCATGCATTCATTAGACTCAGTCTCTTCTCCTCTTGGAGGAAAATATAAAAAAGTTATGAGATTTACACATCCCAATTAAAGGCTTGAACAAGCATACAATTATAAAGATAAGGTTTTATACATGCTGCAATGTAGTCATATTTTTAGGTTGTTTCCCAATGGTAGTAATTAGACGTTGAATACTCTCAGCCCGAAATGCTAGCAGATCGTCTTCTGTATATGATTCCATTTTGACTGGTAACTCCAAATCAAAAATCTCTCGAAGAAATAACATGCAGTTGTAGGCAACTCTTCACCCATAGCTATGTCCATCTTTTTGCTCCACTGGCAGACGTCTTTTGAATTCTACTTGATCTTGTTGCTCCGTGGTTGTTCTGACAGTAGATACTAGCCAATATGCAGCATTGTCCATCATGACATATTAAATATATTAATATGTCATGATCATAAGATACAAAATAAGAAAGTATCAAAAATATTAAGAGAATAATTACCTTGGGGAGTTGGCATGATAGCCTTCCATTGAATTCACAAACCATAAATGGTTGAGTTCAAGGTCCCAAAAGATCAGACTCCAATGTAAGCTACACGACCAGAATAAAAATGATTATTGTTTTACACAAACTTGCCAAAGAAATAGTAAAAATAAGGCTAGAGTTGATACTTACGCCTCATGATAAGGCATTAAGATGACTCGCACCCCATCTAAATTCAAAGGGCTTAACCAGGTACAAACATCTTCTATAGTCTTTTGAGGAGAGCTAAGAATAGAAGAAAGGAGAGCATCGAGCATGTAGACACGATGCTGCACTGCACTAGGAAGCTGAGAAATAACTACACTGCACCAAGAAATAAACAAACATTAGCTCATAGAATTGATTTGCATTTTGCACTAGGAAACTGATATATAACTACACTGTGAATAAATAAACAAATGTTAGCTCATTGAAGTAGCAACAAATAAACAAACGTTACCTGAGAATGGCCAAGATAACATTGTCATTAACCTCTTTTAAAGGATTGGAGAGGATTGAAACCTCCTCTCTACCAAAGCTCAAATACTGAGGTTCTCGTTTCAAAACGATCCTAACTTCAAATGAGCTCTCTATTTTATCCAATGCAGCTAAATTTGATTCTTCAATCAAATTTAGAGGTGGTTGCATTGTTGAAGTAGAAGGGAGTGCCTCCATATTGACTTCATCCATTTCTTCTCCCTCTATTGCCTGTAAACAAATATGAGAGATTAGATTCATTATCTTTAAATTTAAATCTTATTTAAAAAATTGTATTTAGTTGGGAAATAGAGAGTTCATACCGCTAAGTATTGTTGTAGTGGCCTTTTTTCATAACCCTACGAGCCATAATTATCAAAGAAGGCATCATCATGTTTGTCTTCATCCTCCAACCTCTCTATGAACGGGTCATGTAAGTCCATCTTTTCATCATCATCAACTAGGACATTATGATCTTCAAGGTAATCATCCATGTCATTGGTGTCCTTGTGGTCTATCTCTTTTTCATAGCCTGTGGTTAGATCTGCTTGAAGCTGAAAATAAGCCATGAAATGTTTATTTTCAATAATATTTGTGGAGTTTCCTTTTCTAAGGAGATGCTCAAATAAATATCCCATCCTGCACAAGGTGACCTCCCAACCTGCCGGTAGCAAATTCGTAAGCAAGAGACTCCCACTTTTTGCAGGACTTCCATAGTTGTTTTTTTGATAATGTATGGACCTGGGAATATCTTGCTCTTCTAGCATCAATCTCAAATTATTTGAATTCCCTCTTATGTTCTTTTGTAAGGAGTGATCAGGGTTGGGACTCCGCATACACAAAAAGAATGATTCAAGAGATTGAATCGCTATGCCACATTCTCTCTTGCCTCTCTTTGCTGCATAAACACCACTATGGATCTTCAAATCTGATGAATATGCTCGCTCTAAAGTAACTTGCATGGCTTCTTTGTCTTTTTTATCAACAAAAATGACAATGTTGCAAATTGCCACTTTGCTAATGGTGGTATATACTATTCTATCAATGAAGTTATGGATATCATCGCTAGAAACTTCATTGATAAAGAATAGTTGTGGCTTATCCCATGCTGACTTATTCTTGAAGAAGTCATCTTTTGAGACTCCCCTGAAGTTCACAAGCTTTGCAGACTCTGCCGTAACCTCTACATTGAATTGAAAGCTTTGGTGCATATCTGTTGGCATCCTTATCTCGCTGATTAATCTTTCCACATATGCAACCACCTATTGTGGGATTTCTTTTCTCATATAAGAGGTTACTATTTCTGACCCATCTTCATCCTTTTTAATCCACCTATTTGCCCATAGCTTTACCTTGGGTGTTGACAAAGAAGCTATATGCTTCACCACATTATAGTCAATGTTACAATGAGTAAGTGGAATTTGTTTCTCTGACAGCAAATACTTAATGGCACTATGCACTGCATCACACCTCACCTGTACATTGATGCATTCTTCCATGCACCGGTCTTTGTCTTTTTTTCCAAAAAACCATTCTTTCTTTAAAATTTTTTGTGCTGCCATGGATGCATACTTGTCAGGTAAGTACTTTATAGGCCTCATACTTGTCAGGTAAGTACTTTATAGGCCTCCACATCCTTGCCGTCAACTCCTTCTTATCCATTACCTTTGACTCCTTGGAGATAAACAAAGGAGCTTCATAGGTCAACTGTCCAGGCTCACAAGCAATGCATGTTTCAAGCATCTCATTGAACACTTCAACAGGACGAAATATGATAGAAGTGTAGTCAGCATATCTGTCCCTCACCACCTTGAGGCTTGTCATACTTTCTTCTTTCTCTTGAGTTCCCCTAGGCACAACTGCACTCAAAGAAGTATAGAAGTTAGTGAGTGTGTCGGCATCTGCTTTTGTGACCTTTCGCTTCAAATCAAGATTTGGAGAACCAAATGTTGTCCATATAACCCTTGCCTTCTATAAGACCTCTGATGTTGAGGATATCTTATGCTTTCCATGGACATAATGATTAAGTCTTTTGGACTCAATCAAATACTTGATCTCATGTTTGAATATACAGATTGTTGCAGGATAATAATGGAATGAATTTATCTTTGCAAATTGTTGTGGAGTGAGTCTTTTGACCTCCTTTGCTTCCCTTGCGATCTAATTACAAGCATAAGCCCAATGTTGACCATCAATGGGCTGGAATCTGCAATGAAGGAGGAATTCCTTCTTTGCTTCCTTTAGCATATTCTCACCTTGTGCCTCTTCGCCTTTTTCATGTGGAATATTTTTAAGAGTCTTTAAAGAATCAACTGAAGGTTTCCTCGAAATGTGTAGGCCCTGTAAATGTTATTTGATCCAGAAAACTATTTTTGGTTGGACAAAACATTATTGGGCGCAAGACCACATTGCTTGCCACGGGTTTCTTACCATCTTTCAAAGCCTCGTATATTTGCATTGCATAGGATATATCAAGGCTTCGACTATTAGTAAAGAGAGCTGCAGCTTCCACATCTTTGGCATTCACAAACCATGTCCTTTGACCCCAGATATATCCCACATCATCATCTGTAACTGCTTCATTAAGACGCAGATTAAGATTTTTGATTGATGTGAATTCATCCTGATCATCTTTAGCCTCGGGTTCTGATTCTTCTTCATCTTTCTCTTCTTTTAACCGTTTTTCATCCACATTATCTCTCTCTACAGTGGGACGATGTCTTTTTTTACTGCTTGGAACCGTGGCTCTTGCAGTACTAGCCTTTTGTGTTTCACATCGTGGTTTGCTAGCAAGAGCTTCTAGCATAACTGCAGTGGATCGACCTTGATCTTCTTCAATTTTTTTTAATTCCCATGCACTCAAGTCTTGTGTTTCATCATCCTTAGTTACATCCACCATTTCTTGCTCTAGAAGTTTGCGCTCATGTTCTACACGTTTGTGACAGTGTGCCTGTTCTTCTTGTCCCTGCATCGAAGTCTGAGCTTTTCGATCTCCTTCATGTGAATATCCTTGAATATGAGGAGCATATTCTACATCCTAAATGTACTCAAACATTATCTTTGCATGCATCCTTTTTGCCACCACACTAGGAAATTGCTCCCAAGTATATGAAAGAGTCTCCAATGCACTTTGCAGCTCTGGAAACTTTGATGGTTGAGGAGGAGGCATCACAAAGGTCTTTGAGGCTCTCCTTGACACAATAATATGAATACCGCCAACTTCAGGATCTGAACTCTTTGTAAAAATATCCACAAAGGTGTCTTTTCGCTCTAATATTATGCCTACCACAAGGCTCCCCACGTTTCATTCTGATAAACATCTCTCTCTCTCCCTCTCTCTCTTTCTCTCTCTCTCCCTCTCTCTCTTTCCCTCTCTCTCTCTCTCTCTCTCTCCCTCTCTCTCTTTCTCTCTCTCTCCCTCTCTCTCCCTACTCTCTCCCTCCCTCAAGCAGCCACGGCCCCAGGAGACCCTCTTCTCTCTCTTAATCTCTCTCCCCCTCTCTCCTCTCTCTTTCTTTCCCTCCCTACTCTTCTCTCTCATTTAAGGAGCCCCTCTTCTCTCTGTGAATCTCTCTCTCTCTCTCCCTCTCTCCTCTCTCTCTTTCTCTCCCTCCATACTCCTCTCATTTCTCATTCTCTCTCTCATTTCTATTCTCTCTCTCCCTTTGGTGGCCACAACCACCGAGCCCCTCTTCTCTCTCTTAATTTCTCTCTTTCCCTCCCTCCTCTCTCTTTCTCTCCCTCCCTATTCTCTCATTTCTCAAATTTACAAACTCAAATATAAATAAAAAACTAATTAAAATAGAACTCAAAAACTCAAATAAGAAACTAATTTAAAAAGAATTGTAATGCCTTTTAAAAGACCCCCCTCCTCAAAAACTTTAACAATAAACTAATTGAAAAAGAATTGTGAGTAAAGAAAAAGAATTACAAGACGAATTTTAAGAAATAGAACTCAAAAACTTTAACAAGAAACTAATTGAAAAAGAATTGTAAGTAAAGAAAAAGAATTACAAGACGAATGAAAAAGAATGCAAGTACCTGGAAAAAGTGAAAAAAGTAAGGCTCCGCTTATCCTTTCTCTTCCGCTCTTGGTTGCTTCAATGAAATGAAGAGAGAGTTAGAATGAATGAATGGAAAGAAAAGTATATATAAGAAAAACTAGCCCAATCCTCCTACGCATAAATTTGAATTTTCAAAAAAGAGAGGGAAATCTGAATTCATTATAAATTTGAATTCAAATTTGTGTTCAACATTCTTCTCATACTTTCTTCTCGTACGTTCCTTTTGAATTCAAATTTGTGTTCAACATTCTTCTTGATACTTTATTCAACATTCTTCTTGATACTTTCTTCTCGTAAGTCCTTTTCATTCTTCTTGTAAGTCCTTTTCATTCTTCTCGTAAGTCAAATCTTATTTGTCACTCTTGCTCGTGATAGTAAGTCAAATCCTCCTCTCCCCTCTCTCTCCTTTTGCTCCCTCCTCTCCTCTCCCTCTCTCTCTCCTCTCTCTCCTTCTGCTCCCCTCCCTCCCTCAACCCCCCTCCCTCCCCTCCTCCCCTCCCCTCCCTTCCCCTCCCCTCCCCTCCCCTCCCCTCCCTCCGCCGCCGAAACCCGTCCCTCCCTCGACCCCCCGCCCTCCCCTCCTCCCCTCCCCTCCCCTCCCCTCCCTCCACCGCCAAAACCCCTCCCCCCCCTCCCCTCCCGTCCCGCTCCCCCCCTCCCCTTCCCCCTCTGCCCCCCCTCCCCTTCCCCCTCTGCTCTCCCTGTCGCACCCCCTTCCCCCTCCATCCCCCCTTCCTCAGGCTGGCGGCCGCAGTCGCCAGTCCCCCCCCTTTCCCCCCCCCTACCCCCTTCCCCCCCGCCTCCCCCCTTCCCACCCCCTTCCCCCTCTTCTCTCCCCATCCCACCCCCTTCCCCAGGGCTGGCGGCTGTGGCCGCCAGCCCCCCCCGTCCCACCCCCTTTCCCCCCCTACCCCCTTTCCCCCCGCCCCCGTCCCACCCCCCCTTCCCCCCTTCCCTAGGGCTAGTGACTGCAGCCGCCAGCCCCCCCTCCCCCCTTCCTCCCCCGCCATCCCACCCCCTTCCTCCCCCCTTTCCCCCCGCCCCCCTCCACCCTTCCCTCGGGCTGTTGGCCACGGCTGCTAGCCCCCCCCTCCTCCCTTTCCCGACCCACTCCCTGCCCCCGTCTGACCCCCCTTCCCCCACCCCCCTCGCACCCCCTTCCCCCTCCCGCCCCTTCACCCCCGCCCCCCCTCCACGGGCTAGCGACCGTGGTCGCCAACCTTCCCTCCCCTCTCGCACCCCCTCGCACCCCCCCCTCTCGCACCCCACCCCCTTCCCCTTCCCCCTCCACGGGCTGGCGACTGCGGTCGTGAGCCTTCCCCCCCCTCTCGCACCCCCTCGCACCCCCCCCTCTCGCACCCCACCCCCTTTCCCCTCCCCCCCCTTTACCCCCGCCCCCCCCTTCCCCGCCCCCTCTCCCCCCCCTTACCTCGGGCTAGCGGCCGCGGCCGCCAGCCCCCCCCCTCTCAGCACTCCCCCCCCCCTCTTCCCCACCCCCCCTCCCCCCCCCTTCCCCCTTACCCTGGGCTGGCGGCCGCGGCTGCCAGCCCCCCCCCTCTCTCAGCCCTCCCCCCCCTCTTCCCCACCCCCCCTTCCCTGGGCTGGCGGCCGTGGCCGCCCGCCCTTCCTCCCCTCTCGCACCCCCCCCTCTCGCACCCCACCCCCTTCCCCCTCCCCCCCCTTCACCCCCCCCCCTCCCCCCTTACCCCGAGCTGGTGGCCGCGACTGCCAGCCCCCCAGCCCCCCCCTCTCTTAGCCCTCCCCCCCCCCTCTTCCTCACCCCCCCTTCCCCTGGGGCTGGCGGCCGCAGCCGCCAACCCTTCCCACCTCCTTTACCCCTCCCACCCCCTTCCCCCGCCCCCCCTCCCCGCCCCCCCTCCCTCCCCCCTTCCCCAGAGCTGGCGGTCGTGGCCGCCAGCCCCCCAGCCCCCCCTCCCCCCTCTTCCCCGGGCCCCCTTCCCCCGGGCTGGCGGCAGCCCCCACCTCCCCCCTCTTCCCCACCCCCCCCCCTTCCCCCGCGGCCGCCAGCACCTCCCACCCCCTTCCCTCTCCCCCCCCTCACCCCCGCCCCCCCCTTCCCCACTCCCCCCTTCCCCCCCCTCCTGGCGGCCAGCCACCCCCTCCCCGATGCCAGCCCCCCCCCTTCCCCCTTGCCAGTCCCCCCCCCCCTCCTCCCCTTCCGCCAACCCCCCCCCTCCCTCCTTCCCCCCCGCCCCCCTTCCCCCCTCCAGGGGAGACTGTCCTAGTCCCCCCCTTCCCCACCCCCCTTCCCTCCTCCTTTCCCCCCTCTACTCCGCCCCTGCCTCTCCCTCCCTTCCTCCTCCCTTCCCTCCAGCCCCTCCATCCTCTTCTTCTCCTCCCATCAACCTTTCTCTCTCTAGTTCCTCTCTCTTCAAATTTTAAAAAAAAATCTAGATAAAGAATTAATCAAAAAAATTTGCAAGTACCTCGAAAAAGTTTGTAAGTTTGCTCTTTCTTGCTTTCTTGCTCTTCCTTCCTTGCTCTCTTGATCATCCTTGCTTTCTTGCTTCAATGAATGAAATGAGGGGAGAATGAATGAAGAAGGAAGACTATATATAAGAAAAATTAGGTTTTCCTCCTCCTCTCCTATTGGCTTTCCATTCCTCCCCTCTCTCCTAGTGGCTTTTCATTTATCCCCTCTCCCATTGGCTCCCATTACTCCCCCTCTCCCATTGGACCCCCATCCCTCATCCCAATCTTCCATTAGCCCTCCCCCCATCCATCCATTTCTTCTTCCTCCCCATTGCACCACTCCCATCCCACATTTCCACCACGTCCCATACTCCTCCCATTTCCCAAAATCCCATATTTCCCCATCTCACCCTCCTCTTTTTCATCCCCTATTAACTCCCTCACTCATTTCACTCCCTTATTATCCTACTCCCCTATTACCTTCCCCTCTCCCATTCCATTCTTCCCTCCCCACTCTCACTTCCACTTCCCATTACTCACTTGCCATTTGAAAACTATTAATATATTATTATACTATTTTTTATACTTATTATCATACACCCCTATTACTTCCCTCTCCCATTCCACTCCTCCCTCCTCACTCCCACTTCCACTTCCCATTACTCACTTGCTATACACATTTGCAAACTATAAATATATTATTATATGATTTTTTATACTATTTGCAAACTTACATGTGGGCAAAATCGCCTCCCCACTCTCACTTCCACTTCCCATTACTCACTTGCCATTTGAAAACTATTAATATATTATTATACTATTTTTTATACTTATTATCATACACCCCTATTACTTCCCTCTCCCATTCCACTCCTCCCTCCTCACTCCCACTTCCACTTCCCATTACTCACTTGCTATACACATTTGCAAACTATTAATATATTATTATATGATTTTTTATACTATTTGCAAACTTACATGTGGGCAAAATCACAGGTGTCAAAGCGATCCTATTGTGGTCATACAACAAAATCACAGGTGTCAAAGTGATCCTATTGCTTTTATTCAAGGGCGTATTTATCCTCATCAACAAGCTTATTTACTCAAGGTATGAAGTGCATAATTTGTGCACTAGGTGTTTACTTTGTTGTATCAAAATTGTTTGCCACACACACACACATATACACATACTGAGAATTTTCTAATATTATCGCATCTACATTTCTCCGATGGGCACAAAACTTTGTACACGCCTCAACCTAGTCTTATTGACTTGCATACAAAGTGGTGCACCCATCCCATAAGTACTTGTTCGGATAACACACCTCCAAACATATTTTATGATGATTGTGCATAACACTAGGAACAAAATGGTGTATCACGTGAGATCGACTATGCAAAGCATATCCAATGGATACAAGACTTTGCGCGTTCCTCAACCTAGGCAGTATTGACTTATGTGCAAAGTGGCATCCCCATCCGATAAGTACTTGTTTGAAAAATACACCTATGATCGTGTTTTTTGACCGTTGTACATGACACCAAGGCCAAAAACGGTATTTAATACTCAATCTACCATGTAAAGCATATCCGATGGGCACAATACTTTGTACGTGCCTCAAAAGCAATGGTATGGTATTCCATGCAAAGTGGAACGCCCATTCAATAAGTACTTTTTAGAATATCACACCTAGGACCATGTTTTTTATTGGTTGTTGTCCATGACACTAAGGCAAAAACGTTGATTTATGCTTAATCGACAATGCAACGCATATGCAATCATCACACTACTTTGCACACATCTCAACCTAGGTATTATTGACTTACATGCAAAGTGGCATGCCCATCCCATAAGTACTTAGTCGAATAACACATCTAGGACCGTGTTTTTTGACGATTGTGCATGACACTAAGGACAAAACAGTGTTTAATGCTTGTTCGAAAATGTAAAGCATATCCGATGGGCACAATACTTTGCACACACCTTCAACTAGGTGGAATTGACTTACATGCAAAGTGGCTGGCCCATCCCATAAGTGCTTGATCGGATAACATACGTAGCAGCATGTTTTTTTATCGATGTGCATGACACTAGAGCAAAAATAGTATTTAATGCTCGATCAACCATGCAAAGGATATCTGATGGGCACAACACTTTTCGTACGCCTCAACCTAGGTGGTATTGAAATGTTCTCAAAGAGGTCAGATAACACACCTAAGGGCGTGTTTTTTTGCGAATGTCCATATCACTAGGGAAAAACTAGTGTTCAATGCGTGATCGACCATGCAAAGCATATCCGATGGTGATAATACTTTGCACGCACCTCAACGTAGTTGAAACAGACTTGCATGCAAAGTGGATCCCCCATCCGATAAGTACTTGTTTAATTAACACACTTAGGACCGTGTTTTTTCATGGTTGTGCATGACACTAAGGCAAAAACGGTGTTTTATGCTTGATCGACAATGCAAAGCATATCCGATAGGCACAATACTTTTCACACACCTTCAACTAGGTGGAATTGACTTACATGCAAAGCGGCACTCCCATCCCATAAGTGCTTGATCGGATAACATACCTAGCAGCGTGTTTTTTTACGGATGTGAATGACACTAGAGCAAAAATAGTATTTATTGCTCGATCGATCATGCAAAGGATATCCGATGGGAAAAATCCTTTTTGTACACCTCAACCTAGGTGGTATTGGAATGTTCTCAAAGAGGCACACCCATCTGAAAAGTACTAAGTGGTCAGATAAGACACCTAAGGGCGTGTTTTTTTGTGGATGTGCATATCACTAGGGAAAAAATGGTGTATAATGCGTGATCGACCATGCAAAGCATATCTGATGGTGACAATACTTTGCACGCAGCTCAACGTAGTCAAAAAAAACTTGTGTACAAAGTGGGGCCCCCATCTGATAAGTACTTGTTTGAATAACACACCTAGGACCATGTTTTTTCATGGTTATGCATGACACTAAGGCAAAAACGGTGTTTTATGCTTGATCGACAATGCAAAGCATATCCGATGGGCACAATACTTTACACACACCTTCAACTAGGTGGAATCGACTTACATGGAAAGTGGCACGCCCATCCCATAAGTGCTTGATCGGATAACACACCTAGCAGCGTGTTTTTTTACGGATGTGCATGACACTAGAGCAAAAATAGTATTTAATTCTCGATCGACCATGCAAAGGATATCCGATGGGCACAACACTTTTTGTATGCCTCAACCTAGGTGGTATTGAAATTGAGGCACACCCATTCGATAAGTACTTGGTCAGATAACACACCTAATGGCGTGTTTTTTTGTGGATGTTCATATCACTAGGGAAAAAATGGTGTATAATGCGTGATCGACCATGCAAAGCATATCCAATGGTGACAATACTTTGCATGCACCTCAACATAGTTGAAACCAATTTGCGTGCAAAGCGGAGCCCCCATCTGATAAGTACTTATTTGAATAACACACCTACAGCTGTGTTTTTTGATGGTTGTACATGACACCAAGGCCAAAAACGGTGCATACTGCGTGATCGACCATGCAAATCATATACGATGGTGACAATACTTTGCACGCACCTCAACGTAGTTTAAACGGACTTTCGTGCAAACTAGAGCTCCCATCTGATAAGTACTTGTTTGAATAACACAATTAGGACCGTGTTTTTTCATGGTTGTGCATGACACTAAGGCAAAAATGGGGTTTTAGGCTTGATCGACAATGCAAAGCATATCGGATGGGCACAATACTTTGCACACACCTTCAACTAGGTGGAATTGACATACATGCAAAGTGGTACTCCCATCCCAAAAGTGCTTAATCGGATAACATACCTAGCAACGTGTTTTTTTACGGATGTGCATGACACTAGAGCAAAAATAGTATTTAATGCTCGATCGATCATGCAAAGGATATCCGATGGGCACAACACTTTTCGTATGCCTCAACCTAGGTGATATTGAAATGTTCTCAATGAGGCACACCCATCCGATAAGTACTTGGTCAGATAACACACCTAATGGCGTGTTTTTTTACGGGTGTGCATATCACTAGGGAAAAAATGGTGTATAATCCATGATCGACCATGCAAAGCATATCCGATGGTGACAATACCTTGCACGCATCTCAACCTAGTTGAAACTAACTTGTGTGCAAACTGGAGCCCCCATCCAATAAGTACTTGTTTGAATAACACACCTAGCACCGTGTTTTTTCATGGTTGTGCATGACACTAAGGCAAAAACTGTGTTTTATGCTTGATCGACAATTCAAAGCATATCCGATGGGCACAATACTTTGCACACACCTTCAACTAGGTGGAATTGACTTACATGCAAAGTGGCATGCCCATCCCATAGGTGCTTGATCGGATAACATACCTAGCAGCATGTTTCTTTACGGATGTGCATGACACGAGCAAAAATAGTATTTAAAGCTCGATCAAACATGCAAAGGATATCCGATGGGCACAAAACTTTTCCTACACCTCAAACTAGGTGGAATTGAATTTTTCTCAAAGAGGCACACCCATCCGATAAGTACTTGGTCAAATAACACACCTAAGGGCGTATTTTTTTGCGGATGTGCATATCACTAGGGAAAAAATGGTGTATAATGCGTGATCGACCATGCAAAGCATATCCGATGGTGAAAATACTTTGCACGCACCTCAATGTAGTTGAAAGAGACTTGCGTGCAAAGTGGAGCCCCCATCCGATAAGTACTAGTTTGAATAACACACCTAGGGCCGTGTTTTTATATGGTTGTGCATGACACAAAGGCAAAAACGGTGTTTTATGCTTGATCGACAATGCAAAGCATATCCGATGCGCACAATACTTTGCACACACCTTCAACTAGGTGGAATTGACTTACATGCAAAGTGGCATTCCCATCGCATAATTCCATGATCGGATGACACACCTAGCAGTGTGTTTTTTTACGGATGTGCATGACACTAAGGCAAAAATGGTATTTAATGCTCGATCGACCATGCAAAGCATATCCCATGGGCACAATACTTTTCCTACGCCTTAACCTAGGTGGTATTGAAATGTTCTCAAAGAGGCACACCCATCCGATAAGTACTTGGTCAGATAACATACCTAAGGGCATGTTTTTTTGCGGATGTGCATACCACTACGGGAAAAACGTTCTATAATGCATAATCGACCATGCAGAGCATATCCGATGGTGACAATACTTTGCACACACCTCAACGTAGTTTAAATTGACATGCATGCAAAGTGGAGCCCCCATCCGATAAGTACTTGTTTGAATAACACACCTAGGACCGTGTTTTTTCATGGTTGTGCATGACACTAAGGCAAAAACGGTGTTTTATGCTTGATCGACAATGCAAAGCATATCCGATGGGCACAATACTTTGCACACACCTTCAACTAGGTGGAATTGACTTACATGCAAAGTGGAACGCCCATCCCATAAGTGCTTGATCGGATAACATACCTAGCAGCGTGTTTTTTTACGGATGTGCATGACACTAGAGCAAAAATAGTATTTAATGCTTGATCGACCATGCAAAGGATATATGATGGGCACAACACTTTTTGTACGCCTCCACCTGGGTGGTATTGAAATGTTCTCAAAGAGGCACACCCATCCGATAAGTACTTGGTTAGATAACACACCTAAGGGCGTGTTTTTTTGCGGATGTCCATATCACTAGGGAAAAAATGGTGTATAATGCGTGATCGACCATGCAAAGCATATCCGATGGTGACAATACGTTGCACGATCCTCAACGTAGTTGAAATGTACTTGCGTGCAAAGTGGAGCCCCCATCCGATAAGTACTTACTTGAATAACACACCTACGGTCGTGTTTTTATATGGTTGTGCATGACACTAAGGCAAAAACAGTGTTTTATGCTTGATCAACAATGCAAAGCATATCCGATGTGCACAATACTTTGCACACACCTTCAACTAGGTGGAATTAACTTACATGCAAAGTGGCACGCCCATCGCATAAGTGCTTGATCGGATAACACACCTAGCAGCGTGTTTTTTTACGAATGTGCATGACACTAGAGCAAAAATAGTATTTAATGCTCGATCAACCATGCAAAGCATATCTGATGGGCACAATACTTTTCATACACCTCAACCTAGGTGGTTTTAAAATGTTCTCAAAGACACACAGCCATCCGATAAGTACTTGGTCAGATAACATACCTAAGGTCGTGTTTTTTTGTGGATGTGCATACCACTAGGGAAAAAACGGTGCATAATGCGTGATCGACCATGCAAATCATATCCGATGGTGACAATACTTTGCACACACCTCAACATAGTTGAAAAGGACATGCGTGCAAAGTGGAGTCTCCATCCGATATGTACTTATTTGAATAACATGCCTAGGACCGTGTTTTTTCATGGTTGTGCATGACACTAAGGCAAAAAGGTGTTTTATGCTTGATTGACAATGCAAAGCATATCCGATGGGCACAATACTTTGCACACACCTTGAACTAGGTGGAATTGACTTACATGCAAAGTGGCACGCCCATCCCATAAGTGCTTGATCGGATAACATACCTAGCAGCGTGTTTTTTTACGGATGTGCATGACACTAGAGCAAAAATAGTATTTAATGCTCGATCGACCATGCAAAGGATACCCTATGGGTACAACACTTTTTGTAACCATAAAACTAGGTGGTATTGAAATGTTGTCAATGAGGCACACCCATCCGATAAGTACTTGGTCAGATAACACACATAATGGCGTGTTTTTTTGTGGATGTCCATATCACTAGGGAAAAAATGGTGTATAATGCATGATCGACCATGCAAAGCATATCCGATGGTGACAATACTTTGCACGCACCTCAACGTAGTTGAAGCAGACTTGTGTGCAAAGTGGAGCCCCCATCCGATAAGTACTTATTTGAATAACACACCTACGGCCGTGTTTTTATATGGTTGTGCATGACACAAAGGCAAAAACGGTGTTTTATGCTTGATCGACAATGCAAAGCATATCCGATGGGCATAATACTTTGCACACACCTTCAACTAGGTGGAATTGACTTACATGCAAAGTGGCATGCCCATCGCATAAGTGCTGCTTGATCAGATATGCTTGATCAGATAACACACCTAGCAGCGTGTTTTTTTACGGATGTGCATGACACTAGAGCAAAAATAGTCTTTAATGCTCGATCAACCATGCAAAGCATATCCGATGAGCACAATACTTTTTGTACACCTCAACCTAGGTGGTATTGAAATGTTCTCAAAGACGCACAGCCATCCAATAAGTACTTGTGTTTGAAACGGACATGCGTGAAAAGTGGAGCCTCCATCCAATATGTACTTATTTGAATAACATGCCTAGGACCGTGTTTTTTCATGGTTGTGCATGACACTAAGGCAAAAACGGTGTTTTATGCTTGATTGACAATGCAAAGCATATCCGATGGGCACAATACTTTGTACACACCTTTAACTAGGTGGAATTGACTTACATGCAAAGTGGCACGCCCATCCCATAAGTGCTTGATCGGATAACATACCTAGCAGCGTGTTTTTTTACGGATGTGCATGACACTAGAGCAAAAATAGTATTGAATTTTATTAGTACCAATAGAAACATTACCAAAAACCTTAGTGCATCTCTGAGCCCATAGAGACCAAAGAATGGAGCTGCACATAATGTTCCAATTTTCCAGGGACCTGGTTGGTATGTCACCTAGTAGTAGCAGAAAAGCATAGATGATCGTGAAAAAGCCAAACTATTTGTGCACATTGTCCCATGCTTCTCTAGAGCATCTACAATTTAGAAACAAGTGGGAGATATCTTCCTGAGCTCTATTACATCTTTGGCAAAAACCATCCCCGTGTCCAGTTGGCAGTGCTTGTTTGGCTGTCTAGACTCCTTTGTGCATGATGAGCCATAAGAGGCAAGCCTCTTTCTCTGGGAATTTTCGGTCCCACATTTTTTCAAATCTTTTAGACCTTACTCTTTCCGAATCTGCTCTCATCTATTTATGATTTAGTTGAGCTAAAAGCTCTTTCTGTCCTTCAACAAAGATGGGGACGAGGTAGAGTTCTAACTGGCCTGCCCACCTAAATTTTGTAGTAGATGGAGGAGCCCTTCCCCCCCATCCACGAAGTTGTTTCTCTGTCCCAAAGTGTATGTCTCATGGATAGCATCTCTAAGTCAAATCTGTTCAGTTTAAATCTAACTCTTAATATGTCATTCTCTATCCACTTCCTTTGCTCTCTATCCCACATATATCCCCAAACATGAATCCCTCTCTTGTTGAGATGCAAGGTGTTCTTTATTTCATCATCATGGAGTGGGGTGTCTGACCAAATGGCTGAGAACCAAATTGAATCCTTGGCCACAAATGTACCCATTTTCCTAGAGAACCCTTTCTAGATAACGTACGGTCTCAGAGACTCCCAAGCTGACCACATGCCTTTCCAAAGGTCTGACCCCTTTGCTATGTAGGATTTCTTATCGTAGAGGGAAGACCCTACCGGAAGGTGTTTCCAGTGTTGCACCTGGTGATCTTTACCTTACTTATATTTCTAAGAATTAAGTAAGCCCAAATCTTATCCGGTTTCTGCACTGCCTTTATGATCCATTGCACCATGAATCTAGCCATAGATTTTTCAACATCTATTATTCCTAGCCCACCTACTTCCTTTGGCTTTGTGCAGGTTTGCCATTTAACTTTAGGGACCTTGTGATTGACCTCGTCTCCTCCCTAGAGAAAGGATCTAAACAGGCTATTAATTTGTCTCAGGAACTTCTTAGTTGGGAACCAACAAGAAATAAAATAAATAATGGAGGGATAGATGTAATATTGGTTGAGGATAAACTTTCTTCTTGCTAGAGTCAATTGCATCCCTTGCCATCTATTCACCTTGCTTTTGACCATGTCTAAGACCCACCGGTCCCATCTGTCCTACTACATAGTGCATCGAAATCCCATAGGGATTCCTAGTAATCTGAAGACCTCTCCTTTTCTGATCTCTTTACACCCCTTATTATACAATAAGAGGGGGGGAGGGCTCAAAGTTCCATGTTTTATCGTGATTTATTCTGGATCCCGAGGTCATCGTGCAAAAGGTATTTAAGCATTCCAATGTGACTTGCACTAACTCTTCGTCATTGTGTGGCATTAGATTTGTGTCATCTACAAATTTCTAGCACATAATCTATCTACCCCCTTCCACCTAAATTCCTTTCACTATGCCCTTGTCTAGTTCATCAAACAAGCCATCCTAGTGCATTTGCAGCTATAGCAAAGAGAAGAGGAGCTAGAGGGAAACCTTGTCTGATTGATCTTTTAAGCCCAAAAGGTTGTGTCATTTTACCAGTTACTTCGACCTTGCTTCTAGCTTAACACAGTAGGATTTCTACATAATAAATAAAACTGGGTCTAGCTCCCATGTCTTTGAAGGAGGACAAGATAAACCCCCATTCCATTCTGTCATAAGCTTTGTCAAAGTCTATCTTGAGGAAGCATATCTCCTGCTGAGTCTCCTCAACCAGTTCAAGTCCTTCCCACAAGGTGGTAGCTTGCAGGATATGTCTTCCTTGTATTAATCCCTTTTGATCCTCCCTTATCTAGCATTGCATCTTGGTTTTAAGTCTAATAGTAGCAAGTGCCTTTGCAAAGATCTTGTAATTGTAGTTCAACATAGTCAACGGTCTCTAGTTCTTTAGTTCCTCTTTTGGTCCACCTTTAGGGATAAGTTTTATCATGCCTGTGTTGATTCTTATGTCTAAGAAACCCTTCACTTTGGTATCTTACCAAAGCAACATGAGATAGGGGCCTACCGTTTCCTAGAAGACTTGAAAAAACTCTATAGGATGTCCATCTTCTCCTGGAGTCTTACCCTTCCCCATTTGGTCTACTGCACATTTTAGTTCCTCCAAAGTGAGATCTCTATCCAAGTAAATGCTATTAAAAATAGAGACTTTTCTTTCTCTAGCTCTAGAGCATTTCCCATGAGCTATAGCCTTTTCTATTGTGATGATCTCTTCCTCTCAAAGCAATTGTTTAAAGTGTTTTGATATCACCTCAGGGATTTCATCCGGGTCTTGGATGTGTCTATCACTAACTTGAAGAGCATCAAGGGATTCTTTAGCATGTTTTTTCTATAGCCTTTTAAACATATCCTCATTAGCCTTATCTACTCTTCTGGCTCACCAATCCATAGTGTAAATTATGGCCTAGTTGGCTGCTATTTCGAGTTCTACTCTGAGTTTGGTGACTATTCTCAGTTGTCCCTGAACCTGTTCGGTGTTGTCACTCTTGAGAAGAGCCAGTTGTTCTTCAAGCTTATGAGTACTAAGCGTTCTAGCTTTGTCAGCTCTACATTTGATTGCTTGCAAGAAAATTTTAGTCCTATCCGTGGCTCTAATCCACTTATCAGTTGCATTAGCTGATCCCCCAAAGGCATTGTGCCAAATTTTATCGATCTTATCCTTGACATAAGGGAGTTGAAAAAAAAGGGATTGGTTTTGAACCATGAGCAACCAATGCTCCTTTCTTCCTTTTCCAAGTCTATGGAGATGGGTTTATGATCCAAGAAAGAAAAGGTACCCAACGCTCTGCTCTTAACACACAGCATCTCCTCAACAATTCTCTTGGAGCAATAGGCTCTGTCCAGTCACCCATTCTTGTGGAGGAGCCCTACCTGGTTATTTGTCCAAGTAAAGGTAGTATCTCTTGATATGTCCAAAAGCTCGGCCCTTTCTTTAAGTTGCGACCATGTATTTAGTTCGTGACCTCTTATCACACTGCCTATTCCTTCCCACCTGGCCATTCTACTCTCAACCATATTATAATCTCTGAGTAGAAGCATGTTGTCTGCTAGGCAGACAATTTCCCACAAAAAAACTCCGTCTCTAGCTTCATTTGGGGCATACAACAAGAAGACTTGGCAAGAGAGATTTGGATGAAAAAATTTCTCCCCTACCCTGAATTTGCCGAAAGTCTATAGAACTCTTTCTACTCCTTGAACCATGAGTTTAGCAACACCTATAGCTGCACCTCCTCTCCCTTCATCATGATAGTTTTGTGAACCATCTTCTCTTATCATCGATTTGCTTTAAATTCCAAAGAAGCTTAGCTCCTCCAACTTTGACTTCTTGGAGAGCTAACAAGTCAGGGGAAATCTTGTTTGTTCTCAACCATCTCTTGTAAACTAGGGCCTTCAATGACAAAATATGAAGAGGGGAGAGGAGAAGAGTGGAGATGAGGAGAGAGGGCACAGCTAGAGAGCACACCACAAATGACTAACTATACACTAGATTTAGTTGAAAAAATAGAATATATACAAACCCATTTAGGGTTAGGGTTAGGGGATCTAACCCTTTCCTTTATAGCACTCTATAAGGTTAGTGCTATGCACATATGATCACGTGATGGTGCTATGCACACATGATCACATGATGTTGAGCGTGAACTCTCAACACCTTCCCTCAAGATCAACATCATGAAGTAGGCCTTCCCTCAAGATGATGATTCTGGGGAAGGACTGAGCATTACATTCCATCACACCCCTTTAATGGGAATGTCCTTCCTCTGCATCAAATTAAGAGCTAGTTGGTGTTTCTCGAATAGCTCTTTACCGAGTGGTTTGGTAAAGATGTCTGCAACATTTTCTTTGCTATCACAATGATGCAGTGTGATGTCACCAAGTAACGCTCTTTCTCTAATCTGGGTTTATATCTTTGAATACTACCATCTGGATTGTACTTCACTTTGTATACCCATTTGTTGGCTATGGCCTTCTTTCTTGGTGGAAGGTCACATAATTCCCAAGTGTTATTTTTATACAAAGCATCCATTTCTTCATTCATAGCAGTTTGCCATTCTGGCTTGTCTACTACGTCTTCGAAGTACACTGGCTCTTCTGTAGCCATGATGGTAGTCATAAGAGCATAGTTGGTGGTTTCCACCTGAATTGCTTTGCCTTCCTGATCATATGTCAATCTGGCTGGTGGTCTGCTTTCCCTAGTAGACCGTCTGAGCTGCTGTGGCTCTGCTTGGGGTGTTGCTAGCAATTCTTGCTCTTCTTCATCAACCTGTTCTGTAGATGACTGTGAAGTCGATGCTTCTATCTCCTGTGTAGGTGAGGTTTTCCATTCTGATTCCTCATAAAAGATTACATCTCTGGAGATAATGACTTTGCGATTGATGGGATCATACAATTTGTATGCTTTGCTTTCTTCACTGCAGCCAACCATGATGCATTTGCATGACTTCGCATCCAATTTCCTGTGACGATCATCATGTATGTGAGCATATGCTATGCAACCAAATATGCGGAGATCCCCAATGCGTGGCTTGAGTCCAGTGAATGCTTCATAAGGAGTCATACCTTGTATCGGTTCGGTAGGAAGCCGATTAAGCAAGTAGTTTTCTGTAGCTATTGCTTCTTCCCAATACTGATTCGAAAGATGCTTTTCACTAAGCATTGCTCTAGCACTGTCTGCTAAAGTCCCATTCGTCCTTTCAGCTCTTGCATTCTACTGAGGAGTATCTGCACATGTGGATTTTTTTTGAATGCCGTGATTTTTGCAAAAGTTCATGAATGCTAAAGACATGTATTCATCCCCTCTGCCTGATCTCATGACCTTGATCTTTCTGCCTGTCTAGTTTTCTACCATGGCTTTGAATTCCTAAAATCTAGAAAACACTTCAGATTTCTCTTTTAGAAAGTAGACCCAACAATATCTGCTATAGTCGTCGATGAAGGTCAAGTAATAAAGTGAACCATTGATGCTGTGGGTTTGGGCATAACCCCATACATCTATATGAATCAAATCAAGAATACCTCATGCATGAGAGGTACTTCTGAAAAAGTTGGTTCGCTTTTGTTTGCCGAAGCAGCATGCTTCACAAGCCTTTCCAAGAAACTGTAGCTTCGGAATCCCAATTGCCACATTCTGATTCTTGAGATCTAACAAGTACTTGAAGTTGACATGACCATATCTCTTGTGCCATTTCGCAGATAGTGGCATTTGTTGCATTTGAGCTAACATGGCATGCTTATTTGGTACTGTAGCTAGCATTCTGTATAAGCGTCCTTCCTTGACACCTTTTGCCATTGGCTGACATCTTTTGGATTTGTCTCTGATAGTGCATTCATCACCATCGAAGATGACTTTGTAATTGTGTTCCGTCATTTGACCTATTGACAAAAGGTCCTTGTTGAGCTTCGGAACATAGATCACATCTTTGACTAATCCTTTTGTACTAGTGAAATTGTTCATAGGGATAACACCTATCCCTTGAATTGGATTCGGGGTATTGTCTACTATGTAGATGACATTCTTCTGACCTTCTAATGGTTTCATCTCTGTGAACCATTCCTGATGATTTGTCATATGAGATGATGCACCGCTGTCGATGTACCAAGGATCCTATTCCACTTGGTCGACTTGATAACTGTAATCCTCTTTGGGATTGAAATCACTGTCTAGGTACACTATATCAGACTGATGCAATTCCTCGCTTGCAAGAAACATATTTCCATGTTTATTTGCAAAATGACTGTGACTGGAATGTCCACCACGATGATTTCCTCTTCCTCAAGAATTCGCTCGATTACTACTAGATTGACCGCCTTGGTCGTATTGCTTCTTGTGGCAATCTCTTTCATAGGTCCAAACTTGTGACAGTAGTTGCACTGGATGTTTGACACATTGGTGGATGCATTCCCTCGTCCTTGAAATCTTCCTCGGTTGGAATGATTTCCTCTTTGCTGATTCTGATGTTGTTGAGGATGATGCTGATGCTGATGCTGATTCTGACTTTGATTTTATTGATGATGACCACTTTTCTCATATGATCTATCTTTGCCTCTGCTTCTACTTGAAGCTGTGAATGCCTGATCATTAGAATGACCTTTACGTGCTTGAATGGCCTGAGTCCTGAGTTCTTCACCAAGTAGAACTGACTAAAGTTCTTCCAGTGTCAGAATTTGCCATTGGATGGCAATACTCTAGAGTAGATTCTCATATCCCTCTCCTAGTCCATTCAAGATTACTTGAACCATTTCTACGGGGTCCATAGTCTCTCTTGCTACTGCAAGTTGATTGTTGTAGTCTTTTATGCGGAGTACATAAGCATGACCAGTTTCACTGCTGTTGCGGAAACTCTGGTTGATCTGGTTTCTTAGTGTGAGAATCCTAGATGTGTTCTTGGACTCGTAGAGAGCTGCGAACATATCCCATGCTTCTTTTGATGTTTTGACTGTGTTGAGTTGTCCTAGCATGACATCTTGCACATTTTGCTTGATTAGGTGATAGGCATACTTGTCTTTCTTATCCCATTCTGCTTGAGGTCGGGCAATGGCAGGATCTGCTACTGGTGCGGAAACTGTTTGTGTAGATGTAGATCCCGATGTAGATTTCGTTGCTAGTGCTATGACAACAAATGGAGTAGAGCTACTGGTGGCTGGATTGTCCAATGATCTAGGTGTAGACCCATCGACTTACTCCCATTTGTCTTGAAGCACAAGAATGGTCTCCATTCGGTATTTCCATGTACCATAATTGGAGTTGTCTAACTTAGCAGATGCCTCCAGATTGAGGTTGCTAGTCGACATGGTGCAAGAAATGTACTCAAAAGTGTCATGAAGATCTCTATATGAATCAACTGCAAATACACTAACTATGCCAAGTGAAATCTCTGAACCATCGGTGAAGATAGAATTGCAGTATATAAAATCTTATCTGAATTACAAGGCTTGTGGCAATGATGCCGGGAATAGCCAAGAGGCTTTACAAGGCTGAAATGATGTGCATGATGCCGTGAGATAGCCGAATAGGCTTTACAATGGTGGCATGTGTGTGTGAAATCAAATGCTGTCTGCCCACTGAATCAATCTGCAATGCCTCTGTACTCTGAAGTCTGCCCACTGAACTGATGAACGTAAGGTTTCAGGTAATGTAATGATGTGAAACCATATGTGAGTGTATGGACTGACTCTGAGTAGGTAGTAATCAAGAATTTTGGTCATGGCTTAGATTAGCAACTTGGGGAAATTCAAAGCATCTCCTCTATGGTGATCTAGTCTACTCTGATCTAGATCTAAACCAACTGTCGTTCGATGAAAGAACAGCAAATAATTCCTTTTCTTTTATTCTTTTTAAGTGCTGGGTCAGATGCGTCGATGTAGAAGCAAATGTGCATGAAGGAAGTGGTTTTGACGGCGAGGCTCAAATGTGAGTGTAACTTGCGTCAAAATTTGCGTGTGATGTGACAACGCGTAGAGCACGAAAAAACGAGCAACTTTCCTTTTTGGACCACCCTCAAATTCTTCTTGGATCAAGATATATGACTTGATCTAGGTAGAGGGGCAAAAAGAGTGCAAACGGTACTCAATTATGACGTGTCATTGTGAGTCACATGCAGTGATGATGTGGCACTGTGCCTAGCAAGAGGTGTGCCAGTGGAGCCCTATGCTGAGGTGGCATGGCAAGGTGACATGGCAATGCTGACATGGCACTGATGATGTGGTTAATGACATGTCCTTGATGACATGGCACAGGTGACATGGCTGATGATGTGGTAGTTAATAATGATGTGGCAGTCGATGATGACATGTTAGTCGATGATGATGTGTCAGTCGATGATGATGTGCCTGTGCTGACATGGTTGATGATGTGGCCACAATGACGTGGCCTAATTATGCGGCACTGATGATGTGTTAGTTGAGCTAGGCTGCTGAAGTGGCACTTGTTGATGTGGCAGTCGGCTGCCATGTATCAACTGGATGATGTGGCAAGTGAGGATAAGATGATGATGTGGTAGAGGGGCCACATGTCACTTGGCTGACCACACCTCAATGTGTGGTGAGGTTGAGGATAAGATATCCTCCATCGACGGATCAATCAACCAATGCCTCTTCACGGCCATCTACAGCTACCCATATAGGCTCCTACAGCTCCAATGCTCCTAGCTCACAATAGCTCGCTAGCTCCTTCAATATGTTGACTACCAGTGCTGACAACATCTACTAGCTCAAGAAGCTTCTCCAACAGTCATCTTCCAGCCGACTACTCCAGCCCTACCAACAACGATAGACTCTACGCTAAGAAAAGCCTCCTACAACGACCGGCTACTCTAACATTGCATGCATCCTCGACGACCTCTACAACAGCGCTCCAGCGAGGCGACTCCTATGGCCAGCCAGCTACGCCTTCAACCTCTAGCATACTTTGACGACTGCCTCTCCAGCGCTGCACCCATAACATACCTAACTATTCAGCCTCACGGGAGGCTCTCTGACAGTGCCACGGATGAGTAGCCAAGCCATGGCTACATCATCAAGCTCCAGTAACTGCGTCCAGCCATCGACGCATCTCCAAGCCTCACGGGCTTCTCCAAGTCACACAACACTACACACGATAGCCTCCACGCTCAAGGCAATCAAAAAACTAGTGCACGCGATGCCACATGGCCAGCATTGATGGAAATCCGCATGCGGATGAAATCTTTTTAGATTTTGTCAGAATCTTGAAATATTTTGGTCACTGCAGATAGGAGCTCGTTGAGAGGCTAGAAGATACTGTAGGTCATTGTAGAGGCTAGGACTATAGAGTTTGGTCATTTGGTGGCACTATTGTTGCAGGAGATGGTGGCTGTAGCCCGTATCTGTGGCTAGCTGAAGCTACGTCGAGAGCTTGGTGGTGGAGACAAAATATGAAGAGGCTACCCGTCTTGGCTTGCTGTGAATTGAAGGACTCAAACTAGAACACAGAGAATGAAACCTCCACCAAAAACACTCAAAAACTCTGTTGAGACACCTCTCTATCTCTTTCTCTCAGAATGAGACTAAAACCTTTCTTTCTCTCAATCATTGAGGATAAGAGCTTCCCTGTCACACAAAAACTCTCTCATAGGATCAAAATTTCTCTCAAAGAACTCTTCAATAAAGTGACACTGACACTCTCTATCACAAAGTAGTTCTCACAATATCACAGAAGGAAATGAGGTCTCTCTCTCTCTCAAATCGTAAACTGAAATATCTCACTAGACGGAAATTTCTTTCAATGGACGGAAATCTTTCATCAACGGAATGAAAGATAGAAACCTCTCAATCTCTCAATCTCTCTCGCTCTCAAGAATCACAATGCCTCAGCGGAAGGCGAGGGAGCTTTGATACCATGACAAAATATGAAGAGGGGAGAGGAGAAGAGTGGAGATGAGGAGAGAGGGCACAGCTAGAGAGCACACCACAAATGACTAACTGTACAATAGATTTAGTTGAAAAAATAGAATATATACAAACCCATTTAGGGTTAGGGTTAGGGGATCTAACCCTTTCCTTTATAGCACGCTATAAGGTTAGTGCTATGCACATATGATCATGTGATGGTGCTATGCACACATGATCACATGATGTTGAGCATGAACTCTCAACATACAAGTCATTAGCTAACCCCTAAACATTAACTGAGAGACACGTAAAAAAACTTTGACTCATCATTGGGTGGAGCTTTTGTTCCTCAACTTCTTGAAGTTGATCGGGCTCATTTGAGGGGATAATGCAAAACCTCTAGACAACCTCCTCTTTTCTCTTTCTGCTAAACTCTTCTTGATAGGGTTATCTAGGTGGGAACTATTTATTTTTTTTCAAGCTGGGTGGCTCTTTTCCCCTTCATAATGGTGAACAGCTGTTCATCTTGAGAGAGGGTTTTGAGTTCGGCTTGCTCTAATTGAGCTTCAAAATCCGAGTGCTAGGGACAAAATCCTCTTCTCCTGAGCTATCTTCCATGTTCTATCTACTGGTTCTCTCTTCTTCTATTTGTTTATCTTTCTTTTCTATCTCTACCCGAGTCTCTTTAATCTGATTTTGTTTCTCTTCCTATGGCAAAGGGGTTGGTTCCTCTACACTTGTCTTTTCCAGTGCCTCTGGCTCCTTGCTCTTCTCAGCTTGCTTCTCATTACCACGGCTGTTGTAGCAGGATAGGATAGTCTTTAATGAAGTGTCCTCCCAATCCACAGAGAAAACAAGAATTTGAGATATTCTTATAGAAAACTTTTTGTATTAGTTCCGACCTGTCTCCATCGAGCAGCTGAATGGCATTGGGAGGATCTATGGACAAGTCCATCAGAACACAAGTTCGTGGGTTTCCTCTAGGACTTATGAATCTCTCCATTTCTAATCCTATAAACTGGCCAAGGGGAAGACAAAGCACTTCCAACTATGGAAAGAACGATAGGGGAAGGTCTGGGAACTCTACCCAAATGGGCGCTTTAGTGGGCAGAGGTAAAAGTCAGAATTGAATGAAGGTTCCCACAACTGGACAAAGAGGGGTTGGTTCCTTATCATCCACGTACCTTTCTGCACTACTTCTATCGCCATTTCTACCTTTTCAAAGATAAAGACAATATAGCCGTTTCTCAGGAAACAAATACTAGTGACATTCAATCCTTTGCACAACCAGAAGTTCCTAATCCATCCCTCTAAGAACATCCCAGGAGGATGAGGGCCATGGATGTAGCCAACTACTGCACTTGAGAACAAAGCCATTTGGTTGTTTCAATTAGCATTCCATTGTGAACCTTCACTATTAGAAGCTTACCTTTGAAAGAGATTCCATCTATGCTAGCGACCTTTTCAACCAGTCCGATGCAGGAAGAGTTGCCGAAGATACATTTTGCCCTCGGGGAGAATTGTTCCCACGCGATTTGATTTGAGTCTTGCGGCACTTTGAATAGGCTCCTTCCTCCACCTTGAACAGCTCCAACAGAGGAGCCTCTCTACACGTCCTGCATGGGCATCCCTGCTTGGGTCTATTATACTGGATTTTGTCGTGGTGCTCCATTGGCCTATCATATTTGTTTTGGCACTAAAAAGGTGACTCCTTTAGACTTTTCTATCATTTTTTTCCTGAGAACGACGGGAGGTTGTCGCAGGCAGATTTGAAAGAGCTTAATATTTTTCAAAAAGTTGCACTATCGGCATTTTGCATGTCGTTGTCCTCCACATGGAAAGTGAAGTCCAAAGTCATATCATCTTTGGCATTCTCTTTGGTTTGCTCAATATCTTGCATGATGAGGTCTATCTTACTATTGTCTTCATGATTCAAAATTGGCAACTCTAGTCCACTCGAGTAGAGGGGGATTACTTTAGCAGGGTGAGCTCCCACCCTATCTTTGCCGCCATCGCTGGAGGAGGTCTTGTTGCCACCATCCCTAAGAGATGTCCTATCTTTGCCGCCATCGCTAGAGGATGCCTTTTTTTTTTTAATGACAAATTCTCCAAGTAAATTTGAGTTTTTATTTTTCTAATAAATATAACATAAAAGCATTGATTTTTTAAATCAACTCATTAATTCTATTTTTAATATTTTTTAGTGTAACATTTTGTTCTATGTTCACTTTGTCTTAAGCATTTACTTGCTTCATATAATTATGATTTTTTTAATGCAATTTATATGATTTTATTTTAATTCTTGAACTAACATTGCTTATAAAATGAGCTTGATTCTCAAGCTTGTCAACCTTGTCTTGCAGATCCACAATTTTTTGATTTACATAAATAGGTTGCACTACTACACACGGATCCTATTTCGATGTTTACATACCGACATTTAGCGCCTGTGTGGCATTAATCATCGGTATGAAAAGCGGGTTTCGTAAAGCGTCGCTATATAGTGACGCTTGCCAAAAGTCACTATATAGCGACTTTTAAGTGTCACTATATAGTGACACTGATATACTATTTTATAGCAACGTTTTCCAGAGAGGTTTTTTTTTCCATATAGGCCTTAAAAGTTAGTTTTTTCCAATGACAATTTTTTTTAAATTTTCATACATGTTTGACGTCGTAGAGAATAAAAATATGAGAGCATGTACATCAAGCCTTTGAAGCTCATATATTCATGTCCAAGTTTGAGATGAAAAAAATCAATTAAGAGCATTTACATCAACTGTTTCATCTTGAGCCAAGTCTAAGGCGCCAAACAAGTCTATCTTCAACTCTATACTGAGTTGATCTCCTATATCATCATCGTACTCTAGCATCGTACATTCACCTAAAAGTATTTGATCATCTTCTTCAATAAAGTGTGGTGATTCTTGATGATCGTTGTCTTCTTCCTCAATATCATGATCTCCATCTTCCTCCCATGCGATGTCATTGTGCGCATCTTCCTCTTGGCTCATATGGTAATCTACATCTTTTTCGCTAGATTCATCAATTGGATCCAGCATTGGTAGTGGCATCTCCATATCCACATCTCTATCTTCAAAAATTTGCTTACTTCGTGGTGCAACTTGGATCACGTACCACCATCTTGGATCAGAACGATCCGGATGAAAAACCACCTATATTGAAGATGAGTGCCAAATGTCATCAATTATATATATGAAATTATGCTCAAGTACATGTATCAATGGATCTTTAAAAACGAAAGCTTCAATTAATTAAATCATTAGTATGCACCTACTCACAGTGCTCCGGAAGAACAAAAGTATCACTTTCATCGGTCCAATGTTTGGTGGAGTCTATTGCAAAGAAACCGCTTCTATCTTTTCTCACTATCGCATGGGGACCGTTGTAAATAGTTCTAAACCATTTTACATCAAGAATGAAAATACTAAATCATCTAAAATCAACTTCATAGATGTTGTGTATGGTTCCACAATAATCCAACTGTGAGGAGAGAAGATTGTTATCCGAAGCACTTGCTCGGCTATCTTGTGTGAAGTTAGCCATGACTCCACAATCATATGTGACTCTCTTTGAATCGATGCATTCCACACAAAAATGTCGTCCATATGACCATGATGCACTGTACTTTTTGTACTATAAAAGAGCATCATTAAAACAATGAAGATGCATCTATTTTGTAGTGTATATTGCCACAAATAATTACTTAATTACGTCAAGAGGTAAGAAACTTATTGTCTCTCCATCGTGTTCAGCTTTACGTAGAGCCAGTTGTAGCCAATCAAGTGACATGTGAGTAGGGAGAAGAGCCAGATCCTATGGATATGGTTGCGATCGCCTGTACATTACTCTGAATCTCATCCTTGCATTTATTCTTTCTGCTTTGGCCACTTCATATCTCTCAATCCACTTTTGCATCTCAGGGCTATTCAAGATACAAAACTTATTGAATTTCTCCATTTGCTCTTTGCTCATCTTTCTTTCAATCCCTTTTCCTTGGGGAACCTCGCCAACAATGCGATCATCATCCTTGTTATGCCAAGCTTGTAGCATATTAGGATCCGTGGATGCAAGAAACTCTGTGATATATACTAATGACTCTTGCACAAGCAATCCCTCTGCCATGCTTGCTTCTTCTCTTGCTCTTTGTCTTACAAATCCCTTTAAAGTTTCCATATACCGCTCAAGAAAAAACATCCATCGACTATGAACGGTACTTGCTATAGCCACCTCATCAACTATGTGTACAAGCAAGTGGACTTGAGTTGTCATAATGCTTGAGGGAAAGTGCTTCTCAAGCAAGCATACGGCTTCGACGGATTCCACCCTAGCCTTCTTGATGCTCGATATGGATATCTCTTTTGGAGATATCCACCTATTTCACATGTCCATGTAAGATATTTTCATAATCAGTCTACAGATTAATCAGCTTAAATTGAAGAAAATTCAATCAATGCGATTTGATAGTAAGCATACCTCACAATACCACAGATCTTGAATATAGCATTTCTAACATCTTCTTGTAAGCACCCTTTTATTATAATTGGGAGGATGAACTATCAAAGCAACAAAGAAGTCATGTCAACAATATAACATAATCATAATTACGCTAACGCATCACGATTATCGGTACACTAATTCTACTTAGAATACCTGTAAGACCTTGTGCCAATCATAGGACTTGAGCCCACTAAGCTTATTGTCCTTTAAAAATGCTCCTTTCAAGCAACGCATGTACTCTGTCGGTGTTTGAAAAGAGGCAATGTTTACCTTAACCGTTGCCTCCTCCCTCGTAGAGAGGATCCACGTTGCTTTCGAGAGGATAACTTTTCCCGAAGCATGCACTTGGGGCCACAAACGAGACATCCTATTCATAGCATGCAAGTCTTCTCGCACTCCTCTCGAGTCTTTGGAACCAACCAAGTGTGCCCAAATAGTAACCCCCATATTCTTGAAGATAAGCATGGGATCCAAGAGATGATTGATTTGTAACTGACCCCAATAAGGAAGCTCGTGAAAGATTGATAGCCTCTTCATACCAGGAGGAGGTTCCTCTCCATTTGCCCTCCAAGCTTGAATCCAGTCATTTGCCTTCAAATATGATGGTGGTGGATCAAGCTGACCTCCATGTGTGAGATGGTCGAGCGGAAGGTATCGAGCATGGCCTTCATAAACATTTTTCCTCATATGTTTGGAGTAGTGTGCAAGCGATTTCAAAGCCAGTCCACAAATAGGACAAGCATGGTACCCACTTGTAACAAGTCCTGCATGCGTGCATGAATGTGTTAGTATAAGACATGCATGCGAAAGAGAGTCATAAAAGCATAATCCCTCATTATACATGTCAAGACACAACCACGTACCTGTGCACTCTCCATATCCTGGGTAGTCATGCATGGTCCACATCAAGATACCCCTAACCAAAATATCATTGGTATGTCTAGGAGCTCTGGAAATATCAAAGACATGCACTCATCACCATAATATCTGTAACTCCTCTATCAAAGGTGCCATGTACACGTCCATATTTTTTGCCTTGTACTCTCCTAGCACAAGTAGTGCAAGCATGAGGTGTCCCTTTTCTATTGTTAGCCATGGTGGGATATTGTAATTCACCACAACTATGGTCCATGTCAACCAAGATGTCGAGCATAACCCGAAAGGATTCACGCCATCCATGGCGAGCCCAAGATGTAAGTTACATGGCTCCCTCGCAAAGTTCGGCCACTGATTATCTATGTGCTTCCAAGCTACACAATCTACGGGAATCCTCAATGTGTCATCAGTGGACCGATGAGATGTATGCCATGTCATCAACTCCGCTATGGATTTGCATCGGAACATGTGTTGTATTCTTGCAATGATGGGAAAGTGTCTCAAGACCTTTACCGGTATCCGCTCACCCTGCAAGTCATCTCTATATCATTGTTCCCCACACTTTGGACAACTAGCCAAATCTCCATGCTCACGACGAAAGAGAATACAATCATTACGGCAAGCATGGATGGTATCATAATCCATACCCACCATTGTTAGCATCTTTTTTGCTTCATCTCTTGATGCAGGCATGGTATTTGGTGCAAGCAACATCTTCTGGAGCAACCTATGACAACTCAAACATACATAGGCTTCAAACAATGATGATTTGGTATACACTATCTAAATGATGATTCTCAAAACAAACAATATCCAAATAATGATTCAAATTAATGCAAGAGCTAACCTCATTAAGGCCGAGACACTTGTATCCGACCACCCATACTTTACTTGCAGATTCAAGATTGAGAGACAAGCACATAGTTTAGATATCCTAGCACCCTCGTACAATTGTGTTAATTGCAACTCTCACATTTTGACCTCAGACTCTGACATCACATGTACATGGGATGTAGTGCCCCTAAAAATGGAATCCATCATGCCGACCATACTCTCGTCATCATCTGGGAGACTAAAGTCTTGCTCAAAGTGTGAAGGTATATTCGTACCCTCGTCACCCTCCTCATCCTATTTTAAGATTTTGTGTAAAAATAAGATCTTGTATTTCCTGGTATCCAATAAGACTACGAACTTAAATAGCTTTGACTTATCGATGGTCCATCAACACGTGCAACACCAATGGTGGGTACTGGTTCGGGCTCCTCTCCATACATCCACAAGTGGTGCATGATAATACGACGTTGATGTCATACTTCTCGCTTGCAATGAGTGCAATGACAGTATAACCTCTCCGTAAGCCACTTCGTGCTCCCGGGCATTAGCACATCATCGGACGAAAGCTTCCACTCGTCCCTTCCATCTACACTTATAAAATCACAACATAAGTTGCAAGAAAATATATTAACAGTTATAAAATAACATCTATGAGCTTCCCTTCATGACAAAAAGTGACTTAAAGCATCGCTATATAGCGACTTTTTGCTTTGTTCCATCGCTATATAGCGAGGTTTTTAATTAAAAACGTGGCTATATAGCGATAGAAAAGCATCGCTATATAGAGACGCTATGGGTTAAAACCCAAAACTCCCGTCACGCGGTGCTTTCTTTAGCAATCTCTCTAATCTCTCAAGTAACCAAGGCAATCTCTCCTCCCACCTATTTTTGACGACCTCCCACCTATTTCCAACAACCTCCCACTCTATTCTCCACTCCTCACCCTTCTCCTAGCTCTTGTACTCCCTCTCTACCCTTTTCCCTCTTTGGTTTCTTGAAAGGAAGTTCTTCAAGAGGTGAGTTTGTTTCAACAATGTAGGTTATTTGTTTGTTAGCTTTAGTTTTGTGAGTGCTTCTCCTTGTATTGCTAAACCTGTAAACTAGTTCTCATGCTTGTTTTCAAAGGATTGAAACAAAAAATGAGATTTCAAGAAAGAAAGAAGATCACCTCTTCTAGTCTTTTTTGTATTTCTCTTCCTTTTCTTCTCCTTGTCTCCTCAATCTCCTCCTTTCAAGAAGTTACTTTTGTAATCTCCTCCTTCCTCTAACATCTTATTTGAAAAATGGTATGTTTCCTCTCTTTTGTAGGGCCAGTCCACAACACCGAGTGGGACGTACTATTTCAGGTAAGTGCTTCCTCTTTTTTCCATTTATTATTTTTGTTATTTGCATTGGCCTGCAGCTAGCGCCTTAAGTGCTAGCTGCAGTGATGGGCATAGGAACCCTCTCTTCTCCTCTCTTTTCTCTTCTTTCCCTCTTCTCTCCTCTTCTTTCCCTCCTTTCCTTCTTCTCTCCTTCAATCTCTTTCCTCCTCTTTTTCCTCTTTCCTTTTCCTCTTCTTCTCTCTTTCTTTCCCTCTTTTTCCCTCTTTCCTTTCCCTCTTCTTCTCTCTTTCCCCCTTCTCTTATGGTCATGCAAAAACATAAGCATGAGCATAAGAGAAGGAGACATATGCTCATGCTTATGCTTATGCATGAGCATAAGAGAAGTAGACATATGCTCATGCATAAGCATGAGCATATGTCTCTTTTTTCCTCTTTTCTCTTTCCCTCTTCTTCTCTCTTTCTCTCCCTCTTTCCTCTTTTCCAATCTCTCCTTCCTTTCCCTCTTCTTCTCTCTTCTCCTCTTTTCCCCCTCTTTTCCCTCTTTCCTTTCACTGTTATTCTCTCTTTCCCTCTTCTCTTATGCTCATGCATAAGCATAAGCATGAGAACATATGCTCATGCTTATGCATGAGCATATGTCTACTTCTCTTATGCTCATGCATAAGCATAAGCATGAGCATATGTCTCCGTCTCTTATGCTCATGCTTATGCTTATGCATAAGATGCATAAGCATAAGCATGAGCATAAGAGACGGAGACATATGCTCATGCTTATGCTTATGCATGAGCATAAGAGAAGTAGACATATGCAGCATATGTCTCTTTTTTCCTCTTTTCTCTTTCCCTCTTCTTCTCTCTTTCTCTCCCTCTTTCCTCTTTTCCAATCTCTCCTTCCTTTCCCTCTTCTTCTCTCTTCTCCTCTTTTCCCCCTCTTTTCCCTCTTTCCTTTCACTCTTATTCTCTCTTTCCCCCTTCTCTTATGCTCATGCATAAGCATTAGCATGAGCATAAGAGAACAAGACATGCTCATGCTTATGCTTATGCATGAGCATAAGAGAAGTAGACATATGCTCATGCATAAGCATGAGCATATGTCTCTTTTTTCCTCTTTTCTCTTTCCCTCTTCTTCTCTCCCTCTTTCCTCTTATGCTCATGCTTACGCTTATGCATAAGAGGAGTCTTATGCATAAGCATAAGCATAAGAGACGGAGACATATGCTCATGCTTATGCTTATGCATGAGCATAAGAGAAGTAGACATATGCTCATGCGTAAGCTTACACATGAGCATATGTCTCTTTTTTCCTCTTTTCTCTTTCCCTCTTCTTCTCTCTTTCTCTCCCTCTTTCCTCTTTTCCAATCTCTCCTTCCTTTCCCTTTTCTTCTCTCTTCTCCTCTTTTCCCCCTCTTTTCCCTCTTTCCTTTCCCTCTTATTCTCTCTTTCCCCCTTCTCTTATGCTCGTGCTTAAGCATAAGCATGAGCATAAGAGAAGGAGACATATGCTCATGCTTATGCTTATGCATGAGCATAAGAGAAGTAAACATATGCTCATGCATAAGCATGATCATATGTCTCTTTTTTCCTCTTTCCTTTTCCTCTTCTTCTCTCTTTTTCCCTCTTCTTCTCTCTTTTTTTCCTCTTTCTCCTTTCCCTCTTCTTCTCTCTTTCCCTCTTTCCTCTTTTCCAATCTCTTTTCCTCTTTCTCCTTTCCCTCTTCTCCTCTTTTCCCCCTCTTTTTCCCTCTTTCATGCTCATGTTCTTATGCTCATGCATAAGCATAAGCATGAGCATAAGATAAGAAGACATATGCTCATGCTTATGCTTATGCTTAAGCATGAGCATAAGAGAAGTAGACATATGCTCCTCTTTTCCCTCCTCTTCTCCTCTTTTCCCTCTTTTCTTCTTCCTCTTCTTTCTCTCTTCTTTCTCTCTTCTTCCTCTTCTCTCCCTCTTCTTCCTCTTCTTTTCCTCTTTCCTTTTTCTCTTCTTCGACCTCTTCTCGTCCACTTTCTCTTTTCCCTCTTCTTCCTCTTCTTTCCCTCTTTCCTTTCCCTCTTCTACCTCTTCTTCTCCACTTTCTATTTTCCCTCTTCTCTCCCTCTTCTTCAGATTCCTCTTCCTCTTCCTCTTCTCTCCCTCTTTGCCTATGCCTATGCTTATGTTTGTTTTTTTGTTTTTTGTGTTTGTGTTTGTGTCTATGTTAGACACGGGATCACGTCGCTCATCAGACGAGTATGGACAACCTCGCAGGAGGAGAGCTCATGATCTATATGCTCCAGAGGACTTTGATTCCTCTCAGACGACTACCTCGAGGACTACCCCTGGTCCGACTCCTCTCGGACCTAGCACTACGACTACCCCTTGTCTGACTCCTCTTCCATGTAGCACTACGACTACCCCTCGGGGAACTCCTTTGCTAGTCGCACATGGCTTTGTCAGGAGTCTAGACAAGTTTGTAGCACAACAGCCTCCTGGTAACTCCTGGTCATGCTTTGCCCATCCATACCTTCTTTGGGAAAGGCTTCCTTGCTTGATCCACTTGCATGTCCTTCACCCAAGATCAAAGGTGCCTTCCTCACTTTTAATTTCAAGGGAAGTGCTTCCACCTCTTTAGCCTTACCTTTTCCTATGACGTGATGTACTACTACTTCTTGCTATCACGAGCCTTCCTGTATGATGAGTGGAACCTCCTTGACTCTAGTTGACAAATGATCACCCTTATTCTTTGTGCAGATTTCTTCTTGGCATAATTCATCAAATGCAGAGCTTTCATCCTCATCATCACCTAAGCTAGAATCATCACCCTCAAACTCACTACCCTTGTCTTTGACATTTTCCTCACTACCCTCTTCTTTTACATTTTCCTCTTCAAAGAAGGTAGTGCAACTGTAATATGTGTCAAAGAACTCAATCTGATAGGGGGTATCAATGACATTTACATTTCTACCTTGGCGTAGAAATTTCTCAGCAGCAAAACCCATTCGATGCAATGCTACTTCCCACCCATCATTCAGTAGATTCTTTGTCATCTCTAATATCACATTAGGATTCATCAGCTTTCTGTAATCCACCATTGCTGCATCAAGTTTAACCTTATTGCCCTCAAAGTAATGAAGCTTGAGAGTCCTTGAAGAAATTTTGATTAGATTGCCACCACCCCTAGATAAGAAACACATTAAGAAAGGCTGCAAGACTTGAATGGCAATGCCTTACAAGATAATCATATGATTGTATAGGACTATACCATGGTATACTTTTGAAAGTAAATGCCCAAATGCAGACGTCAAACTCGCATACAAGGCATCCCTTTGTGATTTTGTCACGAACAGGACCAATGTTGATCCTCTTATCTGCCATAGGACCTTCTATGATAAACCGCACAAGTTCAACTATCCGTGACACTGCAAAGTCTTGCACTACAAGCATAGGCCCTTTTTTGATGGTTACGCACCAACATTTAGTATGCACGGGGCACTAATCGTCAGTATGCAAAGCGGGCTTAAAAAGTGTCGCTATATAGCGACACTTTTATAAACATCACTATATAGTGACGTTTATAAAAGTGTTGCTATATAGCGACAATTGCCAGACTTGTATAAGGTCATTATATAGTGATGTTTTATAGAGAGTGTTTTTCCCCATACCAACCTTTAAAGATAGTTTTACCCAATGACAAAAAAAATTCTTTTCATACATGTTTGATCCTTTGAAAGAATAAAAGTACAAGAGCATGTACATCAAGTTTGAAGCTCATATATTCATGTCTACGTTTGAGACTTGGCTTCATCCTGAGATAAGAAGAATGGAGTAAAGAAAGAGTCCAGCAACAGTGCACAGGTAGTACCAGTAGAGCTGTTCGTAGCAATTGAGGAGATTTGCATGGAGGCAGTTCATGTACCTGCAGATGAACCTTGGATTATTGACAGTGGTGCATCGAGCCACATGACCAGTCGGAAGGATTGGTATACCTCTATACATCTGGTAGGGAATGACATCCTGGTAGCAATTGGCAATGATGCAAAATGTCCAGCAAAAGGACAAGGTATGATTGCTCTCAAGTTAGATGGAGTGGAAAAACAGTTGTCCGATGTTCTTTATGTGCGAAATATCAAGAGAAACTTGTTGTCCGTTTTTGCGATCATGGATCGGGACCTCAAAGTTCACTTCAATAAGAATGGCACACAGATTTTGGATCTTCAAGGGAAGGTCATTGGTAAAGGTACATGGTACAACAACATCTACGAACTCTCAGGTTTCAGTGCTCGAGCCAATGTGAGCAACACTAAGCTGTGGCATGAGAGGTTTGGTCATCTAAACCTTAGTTCTTTAAAGGAGATGCATAAAAGTGGAATGATTGCAGACCTACCAGAAATTACAGATCTATCCGATGTATGTGAAGCTTGCATGATGGGCAAGCAACATCGGCAACCCTTTCCTAAAGAGGCTAGCAGGGCAAAGGCTCCTCTAGAGATCATTCACATGGACCTCTACAAAAAGATGGATATGGAAGCTTTGGGTGGTTGAGGGGTGGTTCCTACTACTTCATGATGGTGATCGACGACTACAGTAGAAGGATATGGATATACTTCCTGAAGACTAAAGATGAGGCTTTTAGTAAGTTCAAAGAATGGCATAATGGTCGAGAAAGAAATCGGAGGAAGGTGAAGAAGTTGAGATGAGACAGAGGTGGAGAGTTCACATCAAGTGAATTCAAAACTTACTGCAAAAGTCACGGGATCAAGAGGCAGAAACCCCCGCCACATACATCACAACAAAATGGAGTAGCAGAGCACAAGATGCGCATCATCTACGAAATGGGCAAGAGTATGATGAAAGGGAAAGATTTGCCAAAGACTTTTTGGGTTGAAGCATGTGACATGGCAGTTTACATATAGCTACACGAAGGCTGTGAACGGGATGACTCCACTACAAGCCTTTTCTGGTAAGAAGCCTTCAACTGCACATTTCAGAGTTTTTGGATGTGACTGTTTTGTGCATGTCCCTGATGCTAACATGACCAAATGGGAACCGAAGAGCTGGAAGTGTATTTTCTTGGGCTACAGTGAAGAGGCGAAGGGTTACCATCTCTATAATCCTGTTATCAAGAAGGTAATAGTAAGTCGCGATGTGGTCTTCTCAGAACAGCCGCATCAATTGGAGGTGGATGCTTCCTTCCCAGACAACTAGGACCAGGATATCCATCCAGTACAACCACCAACAATAGACCGAACTCCCCCAATGGTGCGTGGGAGGATTCAAGATAAAGAAGAGGAAGAAGAGCCTACAAAACCACAACAACAATGGCCATTCCCAAAGTGGGTAAAGTAGCTTTTGGATGGCAGAGAACCTCCAACCATTGAGGAGGAACCATCTGAACACCACCGATCCAAGAGATTAGAGGAGCAAAGAAGGGCGTGGGAACACTTGGTCAACTATGCTTTGATGACAAAGGTGATCCATGCT
The DNA here is from genome assembly GCF_047967505.1 of Dipteris shenzhenensis. Lineage (NCBI taxonomy): Eukaryota > Viridiplantae > Streptophyta > Polypodiopsida > Gleicheniales > Dipteridaceae > Dipteris > Dipteris shenzhenensis. Next base: position 49,192,213 of record NC_141601.1, read on the forward strand.
GAAGAACCCAAGTGTCTTCAAGAGACACAGGGTGATGATAGGTGGATGGAGGCTATGCAGTCAGAGTATGGCTCCATAATGAAGAACAACACTTGGGACCTTGTGGATCGACCACCAAAATGCAAGGTAATTGACACCAAGTGGGTGTACAAGACCAAGTACAAGTCCGACGGCACGTTGGATAAGTATAAGGCTCGGCTCGTGGCAAAAGGTTTCGCACAGGTACATGGTTTTGATTATCAGGATACTTTTCTCCCACAGCTCGACTAACCACAATTTGTAGTGTTTTGGCTTTAGCAGCACAAGAAAGTTGACCTGTGTTTTAGATGGATGTAAAATCCGCCTTTCTAAATGGAGATCTCAAAGAGGAGGTATACATCAAACAACCACTAGGTTTTGTGATCCCTGGTGATCCCCAGTTCAGAAGGTAAAGTCTGTAAAATAAAGAAGGCACTTTACGGGCTGAAACAGGCCCCGCGAGCATGATACCAGTGGATTGATTCCTACTTTCTGCAAAACGGGTTCAGGAGGAGCCCATCTGATGCAAATTTGTATATCTACAGAGAAGGAGGCAGGTGTATGATCGTGGTCCTTTATGTGGACAACCTTGTCATAACAGGGGATCATGAAGAGAAGATCTCGCATACAAAGCAATTGCTAGGAAGAGAGTTTGAAATGATGATGCATTTCTGTTTGGGGATTGAAGTTTGGCAAGAGCCAAAACAGATCTTTATTTCACACCTGAAGTATGCTGGAGAGATACTAAAGGCATTTGGCATGGCTGAGTGCAAGACAGTTGGCACTCCTATGGAGGTTGATGTGAAGCTCTCAAACAAGGATTCATCACCACTAGTGGACGAAGCGAAGTACAGAAGGCTTGTGGGCAGTTTGATTTACTTGTGCAACACGCGGTCGGACATCAGTTTTGTGATTGGTGTACTAAGTAGGTTTTTCAATAAGCCCCGGGAAAATCATTGGAGGGCAGGGATGCAGGTGCTGACATACATCAAAGGCACACTTAATTATGGCATCATCTATACCAAGGGCAACACCTTGACCAGATTCTGTGACTCGGATTGGGATGGAGACATGGATAGCAGGAGATCAGTGACATATTACTATTTCTCACTTGGATCTGGAGCTGTGTCATGGGTTAGCAAGAAGCAACCTACAATTGCTCTTTCTTCTACCGAGGCTGAGTACAAATTAGCATGTTTTTCTTCTTGTGAGGCAGTGTGGTTGAGGAGGATTTTGGGGGACATGGGTGCAGTGCAGAACAAGCCTACGTAGTTATCATGTACTGCAAATGTGTGTTCTCAACAATACATAGATAGGCTTCTTATATAGAGAGAGCCTTTAGAATAGTCAACCATGTGGGATCCTCTCATCCACATCTCTCCTTATGGACATCCTTGATCCACATCTCCACATCATCTAGTCCACATCCTAGGGTGTCTACTTTAATTCTTTCCTATACCATACCTTAGCCTTTAATATATGTGCACATGGCACCATATCTCAACATACTCAACATTTGAGATCGAGTTTGATGGTTACACAAGGTCTTTGTGATCTAAAGATGAGTGGTCTCACCACCACCACCTATCAAAAGATGTCATCATGATGAGCATGTCCAGACTGAAGAGTGTTGACATGAAGGCATACATCACAAAAGTGTAAGAAAACAATACAACCTCTATGCTCAACAGATAACAAGATCTCGTACGCAAGAGAGAAAAGCAGATAGTATGGAGAATCAAAAATTTGATTACTATAAAACTGATACAATAGATGGTGTTGCCTCCCAGCTGTGTGCTCATGTGTGAGAAGCTTCGATGGCATGCTAAAAACAGTAGAGGACGAAGGCTGGATGCTAAGGAATTAGGGTTGTTGTAGCTAGTGATGATTATGGGCTTCACGGGCTTGCTCTTATATAGCCACCAATCGTAGTTGGTTAGACCCAATTGGGTGACCAACCTAGTCCACCCAAAACAGCCAACTGGAGGTCAGTCCCCGAATAGGCCACCGACTAGACGATAGAACCGTGGTGCAAAATAGAGCAACTGACCTACGGTTACCGTTCGCCATCTAGGATCATCATTTGGGGCTCCAAACAGGCCCTGGGAAATGCTCCATCTACCCTCAGTGTGATCAGTCATGGGATGCCTTTTTGCACTTGCATGTAGCCTAGTTGGCAGTGTGCCAACTCTATCTGAAGCCGTCCAGCCATCAGGCCACTCATGGCCCCCATCTGGTGTCCAAACTAGGACCTACCGAATAACCGAGCTACTCAAATGCCTTCTCCTCATATGGGGGCTTACAAGTAGAGTTCGCTGGTTCCTGCATAGTTACACGAGAGTGGAGCATTGATATCTAACACCCCCCCTCAATGTCCACCTGCAAGTGAACTTACTTTTTTGGCCCAATGCCAAGTCGATGAAGATGCCTCTCCAGCAAGTCTCTTCCAAGAGCCTTCGTGAAGATGTCCGCAGCATTCTCTATAGTTGGACAGTACACCAAGTTGACCTCTCTATCCATGATGAGCTTATGTACAAAGTGATATTGAATCTCAATGTGTTTTGTGCGAGCGTGGAACACAGGGTTCTTTGCAATTGCCATGCAACTCTGATTGTCACATGATAACTGTGTAGGCTTATTCTACATTGCACCCATGTCCCCTAAAATCCTCCTCAACCAAACTACCTCACAAGAGGCAAAACATGCTGATTTGTACTCAGCCTTGGTAGAAGAAAGAGCAACTGTGGGTTGCTTCTTGCTGACCCATGACACAGCTCCAAATCTAAGTGAGAAACAGTAACCTGTCACTGATCTCCTACTGTCCACGTCTCCTGCCCAATCCGGTTAAGATGTTGCCCTTGGTATAGGTGATGCCATAATCAAGTGTGACTTTGACGTATTTCAGCACCTGCATTCCTGCCCTCCAATCATTCTCCCGAGGCTTATTGGAAAACCTACTTAGTACACCAGTCGCAAAGCTGATGTCCGGCCGCGTGTTGGGTGCCAACTATCTTGCACTCAGCCATGCCAAATGCCTTCAGTATCTCTCCAGCATACTTCAACTGTGAGATGAAGATCTGTTTTGGCTCTTACCAAACTTCAATCCCCAAATAGAAATGCATCAGTCCGAGGTCTGTCATTTCAAATTCTCTTCCTAGCAACTGCTTTGTCTGCGAGATCTTCTCTTGATGGTTTCCTGTTATGACACTCTTGCAGTGGAGCCTAGATGGTTGCCAAGAACCCTGTGTACCACGCTCGCACAAAACACATTGAGATTCAATATCACTTTGTACGTTAGCTCATCATGGATGGAGAGGTTAACTTGGTGTACTGTCCGACTACAGAGAATGTTGCGGACATCTGAAGTCACAAAGGCTCTTGGAAGAGACTTGCTGGAGAGGCATCTTCATCAACTTGGCATTGGGCCAAAAAAGTAAGTTCACTTACGGGTGGACATTGAGGGGGGGTGTTAGATATCAATGCTCCACTCTTGTGTAACTACGCGGGAACCAGCTAACTCTATTTGTAAGCCCCCCATATGAGGAGAAGGCATTTGAGTAGCTAGGTTATCCGGTAGGTCCTAGTTTGGACATCAGATGGGGGCCATGTGTGGCTTGATGGCTGGATGGCTTAAGATAGAGTTGGCACACTACCAACTAGGCTACATGCAAGTGCAGGAAGGCATCCCATGATTGACCGCACTGAGGGTAGATGGAGCATTTCCCGAGGTAGCCCACTCTCGGGTTGCGGGGCCTGTTTAGAGCCCCAGATGATCTCGGTGGGCCAAACGGTGTATGTAGGTCAGTTGGTCTATACTGCGCCACAGTTCTAACATGTGGTCGGTGGCCTATTTCGACCTCCAGTCGGCTGTTTTGGGCTGACTGGGTCGGTCTCCCAATTGCGTCTAACCGACTAAGACTGGTGACTATATAAGAGCAACCCGTGAAGCCCATCATCATCACTAGCTACAGCAACCCTAATTCCTTAGCATCTAGCCTCCGTCCTCTACTATTTCCAGCATGCCATCGAAGCTTCTCACACAGGAGTGCACGGCTGGGAGGCAACGCCATCTATTGTATCAGTTTTACAATAATCAAAAAAATTTTTCTCCATACATCATGTTATCTGTTGAGCACAGACGTTGTATTGTTTTCTTACAAGTGCACCCCCAACCGTATATCCAATCTGTTGCACAAATCAAGAAAATTCTTAATTTTTGTAATTTGTTTGATTTGTGCAACAGGTTGGATATATCCCCCAACCTATTGTTTGAGAAACCGGTTGGGGGATATATCCAACCTGTTGCACAAATCCAAAAAATTAAGCAATAGGTTGAACCTACCCCCAACCTGTTGCTTGAGCAACAAGTTGGGGGATATATCCAACCTATTGCACAAATCAAAAAAATTAAGCAATAGGTTGAACCTGTTGCTCAAGCAATAGGTTGTGCAACAAAAAAATTAAGCAACAAGTTGAACTTGTTGCTCGAGCAACAGGTTGGGGGATATATCCAACTTGTTGCACAAATTAAAAAAATTACCAAAATCAAGAATTTTCTTGATTTGTGCAACAGATTGGATATACGGTTGGGGGTGCACCCCCAACCTGCTGCTTGAGCAACAGGTTGGGGGATATCCAACCTTTTGCACAAATCAATAATTTTCTTGATTTGTGCAACAGATTGGATATATCCCCCAACCTGTTGCTCAAGCAATAGGTTGGGGGATATATACAACTTGTTCTACAAGTCAAGAATTTTCTTGATTTGTGCAACAGGTTGATATACCCCCAACCTGTTACTCAATATATCCAACCTACTCCACAAGTCAAGAATTTTCTTGATTTGTGCAACAGGTTGGATATATCCCCCAACCTATTGCTCAATCCAACCTGTTGCACAAATTAAGAAAATTCTTGACTTGTGGAACAGTTTGGATATATCCCCCAACCTACTGCTCAAGCAACAAGTTGGGGGTGCACCCCCAACCGTATATCCAATCTGTTGCACAAATCAAGAAAATTCTTTATTTTTCCAATTTTTTTTATTTGTACAACAGGTTGGATATATCACCCAACTACAATGTCCATAATACTATGTCTCATCTACAAGTTCATAGTACTTGTAAATGGGGGTTAGCTTTCTTGAAATCAAGTTTGCCCAAGATAGTATCCTTCAATGTCATGGAAGACACAACAGAATATTATCAGAAGAAAAGGACTATAACACAAATGGGATCCAAATTGATAAGAAGCTATAGTAGTGATCAAGAGTATCATAGTGGCATGCTCACAGGTATTGATGACATTATAGTAACAAATGTTGATGTAGAAAAGGTTTCTTGTGTTGCAAGTGACTCAAATATACTCACTAGTATAGAAGATTTTCTTGAGTTGCAAGTGACTCGAAGAGGCTCACTAATATAGAAGACTTGTCCTATGTTGCAAGTGACTCGAACAAGCTCACTAGTATAGAAGACTTGTCCTGTGTTACAAGTGACTCAAACAGGCTCACTGGTATAGAAAACAAGTTTGTCTTGTGTTGCAAGTGACTCAAACATGCTTATTGATATAGAAGACTTGTCTTGTGTTGAGATAATAAGATGGGACCACAAAGAAAAATACACGCAAAGATTGATGCGATAAGTAATGCAATAATAGGAATTAATGATATTAGTGACAATGATCATGATGTTACCACTCGAACGCAGGGCAAAAGGGGTAGAGAATCCGAGACTTATCATGTTGTTCATAATATTGTTGCTAGCATGCCAGAGAATATAGATGGGAGAATCTTGAGTTATGAAGGAGAAAGAGTTCAACCACAAAATTCAAAAGGTATTGGCAACAAATTGACATCAATGAATATGTCTACCAGATTGCCATTTCCAAGATATTATAAGGTATCAAATAATTCTCAAGCCCACACAGCATTTGATTATAGAGATGAAGATTCAAGGAAAATGGATTCAAGGTTTGGATTCGAGGTTTGATGGGCTTACAAGTGAAAAACACAAGACACTATTTACAAAAAGAAAGAATGAGAGTGTGAAGAGGCAAAGAATCATGGCATCAATTCTAGAATCAAAGGGACATGTTGAGAGTGCTCTCAACGGAAGCAAGAACGGAAGAAGGAGAGAGAGAGACAGAGAGCCACAAGTTTTGCTGGGTGCAGAACCACCCTAATCTTCTTTTTCATTCATTTATATATGTGTTTGAGTATTGTACATAACCGGGGTAAAGGCATAGTGACCTTTAACCCCCACAACCTCCCACTTAAAGGACAATGTGCCTTTAAGGGAGAACAACCAGTGAGCATACTATCCAATGCCCATCAATACACGACAATACTCAAACCGTTGACTAGGTAGACTCTTCGTCAGCATATCTGCAAGGTTATCATCTGTATGAACCTTGACAAGCTCTATGTGCTTGTCCTCAAGTACCTCCCTGATGAAATGGTACCTGACCTCAATGTGTTTGGTCTTTGCATGAAAGACCGGATTTTGTGCTAGCTGAATAGCATTCAACACCTATTTCATTAATTTTGGACTCTTGCACTGTCCAAATTCATTTTGTGAGATAATTTTGGATAAAACATTTCAAAAAAAGAGGCTCTTATAAAACAAAACATTGAGTCAAAAAGGAAGATTTAAAAAAATCAAACTAGAAAAAATGACGTGAGATGTTAAAAATAGAGTACATCACATTGTTAAAAGAGACAAAAAAGTAAGATTTTAAAAAATCAAATTAGAAAAAATGGCGTGACATGTTATGAAAACTAGAGTACATTTCAAAAAGAGCACATCACATTTGTAAAGAAGTAGATCATATTACTCAAAGCCATATGGTGCCAAAAAACACCTTAATACAGTCTCTCTTAACATCATCTTAACATCACATTTGTACAAGAAGTAGATCATATTACTCAAAGCCATATGGTGTCAAAAAACACCTTAATACAAGGCCATATGGTGTCAAAAAACACCTTAATACAAAGCCATATGGTGTCAAAAAACACCTTAATACAGTCTCTCTTATCTAAGTCTAGAAGATCTCATCATTGGTCTCTCTTATCTTCTCAACAACCCAATCCTTCACTGCCTCCACAGCTGTATCCTCAACATAATTACATGAGAAGAAGAAGTTTAAGCAATCACAAATTGTTTCTTTATAATTTCTCTGAGAGGCTCTTATTGTTCTCTCAGCATCCGCATCAAATCGCCCATGACGAGAGCTACGATAACGCAGGTTACTTAAGAAATCTAATAGATCTTGTCGTGCTTTTATCATACGTCTTAGAAGTCTTTCACTGTCTGCTATCTTGAGAGTCTCCTCCCTCTCTGCGTGCCTTTGTGCAGCAAATTCCTCTCTCTCCATGTGTGTCAAAGGAGAACCTTGTCGAATTCTGGCCTCTCTCTGTGCTCCTTGGTCAGCAATCCATTCTTTGAGATTGTTAATTCCGAACTCCACGTCTTCGACAATGCCAAGGACATCCATGGGTGGGGAGATGATAAAGAAAGGGAGATGGACTACGATGCAAGAAAGAAAAGAGTGCCTGCGAAGGAAGAACTAGGATAGAAGATTACTTGGTTATCAAGATGGATGAAAGAAGACTCTGAGAGTGTTTGCGGAAGGACTAGGATAGAAGAATACAAGTTAATGAGAAGCACTAGGATGCAAGAAAGAAGAGAGTGTCTGCAAAAGAACTATGATAGAAGAATACTTGGTTATCAGGATGGATGAAAGAAGACTCTGAGAGTATTTGCGGAAGGACTAGGATAGAAGAATACAAGAAGAATACAAGTTAATGTGAGAAGCACTAGGATGGATGAAAGAAGAGAGTGTTTGTGGAAGAACTAGGATAGAAGAATACTTGGTTATCAAGATGGATGAAAGAAGACTCTGAGAGTGTTTGCGGAAGGACTAGGATAGAAGAATACAAGTTACTCAGAAGGATACTTGGTTATCAGGATGGATGAAAGAAGACTCTGAGAGTGTTTGCGGAAGGACTAGGATAGAAGAATACAAGTTACTCAGAAGGACTAGGATGTAAGAAATAAGAGAGTGTTTGTGGAAAGACTAGGATGGAAGAATACAAGTGCACTAAGGCACGATGTGTTCACTACGATAAGGATAAGGGTTGGAATAAAGTGAGTGGCACGATGTGTTCACTATGATAAGGGTTGGAATAAAGCGAGTGGAGATTGAATGCTCTACTTTAAGTGAGTGGAGATGATAAGGATAAGGGTTGGAATAAAGTGAGAGAAGCATTGCGAATGCTCTACTTTAAGTGAGTGGAGACTGTCCAACTGAATAAAATTCTCATTACACAAGGATTTATTTCCAAATAATCACATCATCACACATTCATATCATAAAATTGTGTGCATGAAGAAATATATTACAAATATTACATCATCACATATTCATATCAAAATTCTCATCACACAAGGATTTATTTTCAAATAATCACATCATCACACATTCATATCATAAAATTGTGTGCATGAAATAAATATATTACAAATATTACATCATCAAATATTCATATCAGAATTCCCATCACACAAGGATTTATTTCCAAATAATCACATCATCACACATTCATATCATAAAATTGTGTGCATAAAGAAATTATATAAATATCATGATTATGCCACTTAAGTAATAAGTCACAAATTGGTGTATAATCAACAAAAACTACAAACACAACATCATACATGCATCACAACTCTTGTGATGCTTCTAGTGGAGACTCTGGCAACTCTTCGGACGCTTCCAATGGAGGCTGTGGTACTGTAGATGTACACTCGGTCTCTACTTCTTTTGTAGTATGTAGTGCTTTCGGAGTAGACTCAGTATCCTCTTCCTTAAATGCAAGCGGAGGCGGTGGCAACTCTTCTGATGCTTCCAGTGGAGGCTGTGGTGCTGTAGGTGTACATTGGGTCTCTACTTCTTCTGTAGTATGCAGTGCTTTCATAGTAGACTCAGTCTCCTCTTCCTTAAAGGGAAGCTCTGGTATTGCTTCAGTTGCACATTGTATTCTAATGGTAGCAATTAGGTCTCGAATGATTTCAGCCCTAAACAATTGTATATCCTCCTCTGAATATTTGAGCTCCAAAGAGTCTTCCGATGAGATCTGTGGCATAAGTGAGAAAATTTCTTTGAAAATCAACATGCAGTTGTAGGCAACTCTCCACCCACAACTATGCCCATCTTCCTGCTCTACTACTAAATGCTTTTGGAAGTCTACCGAGTCTTTGTACTGTCCTGTTTCTTTGATAGCAGATACCAACTTCTCAATCGACCTGCTCATCGTGACATATTAAAAAAACTTAGTGTATCTATCACATAAGGTACATAATATAGAAGTAACAACAGATTAATAGAATACTTACGTTTGCACTGAGCCATGAAAGCCTGCAATGGAGTTAACAAACCAACAATAGTTGTCTTCAAGGTTCCAAACCACCAGACTCCAATGTTCCCTACACGAATAATTAAGAACCATTATTATTTAACACAATGTTGCCAGTACAAGATGAAAATAAAGGTTGCCATGATACTTACATCTCATGATATGCCATAAATAGGACTCGCACGCCATGTAAATGTAAAGGCTGTAATAATTTACAAACATCGGCTATTGTCTTTCTGCTATCGCTAAGTATAGGAGAAAGGAGGGAATCCAACATATACGCACGATTTTGTACGACTCTACCAAATCGTGAGATAACTATACTGCACCAACAAATAAATGAATATTAGCTTATTAGATTTAATCAAAATAAATGAATATTAGCTTATTAGCTTATTAGATTAAATCAAAATATTGAATTATCAAGTAGAGAAAAAGTTTGTATCAAACCTGAGAATGGCCATCATAACGTTGTTATTGACCTCATTTGAAGCTCTAGAGAGAATTGAAATCTCTTCTCCCCCAAATTCAAGATACTGAGGTCTATGTTGAATCATAACCCTAACATTAAAAGAGCTTCCCAATTCTTTTAATGAGGCCATGTTTGTAGAGTTGAGGTCATCTATCCTCTTTGACTCTTTGATGTCATTCATTTCGCAATCAATGATTGCTCGAATGGTACATGTTATAAATGCATAGAGATGCAAATCCGTGTATGTTGATAGTGTGGTGTCATTTTGCATCTCAAAAATTTGACCAAGTACCAAAAAGCAATTGTAGCCCACCCTCCATCCACAATTATAGATGTGGCTATTATCTTGATGTGATACCTGACATGTTATATACTCTATTTGTTGTGCCAAGTCACATTGCCGCATTACTATGTCGATAGCATCTACTAATTTTCGAGCTGATCTGCATATCAAAACATATAACAACAGTGAATATGTGCATTGCATATCAATCTACATGTCAAGAAGTGACAACAAGTGTAGTCTATACTTACTCTAACACATTGCCATGGACGGATGTCATTGAGTTTGCAAAGAAGCACTTCTTCGCAAGGATGTCCACAACTACCAGACTCCAATGTGAGCTGCATTATCAATAAAGAATAATTACTGTGTTTGAGACAATTCTAGCAAATGCAATAGGAAAAACAAGTAGGGTTTGATGCTTACTTCTCATAATATGTTGTAAAAATAACTCGTGCGTCATTCATAGGAATGTGCTTCAACCAGTTGCAAACATTCTCTATGGTTTCTTCTTTGTTGATAAGCACTTCCGAAATACGAGGATCGAGCATATATGAAACGCTTTGTATATTTTGCGGAAAATTTGCTATAACATTGCTATATTTAAAAAAAAAGTATTAGCTTCTTGGATTTAATCAAAATAAGCAAAGTATAAAGCCAAGGAAAAGGCTGCATCAAACCTGAGGATGGTTGTAATGACTTTGACATTAACCTCATTCTTAGGATTCAAGAGGATTGAAATCTCTTCTTCACCAAATTCAAAAAAATGAGGTTGTTGTCGAATTAACAACATAGCAGTGAATGAACTTCCAATCTGCTCCAATAGATTCATATTTTTATGACTCATCTTATTGAGGGAGTAGTCTACATCGTATTCTTCTTCACTTGCTATGTCCTCCACATCCTCCTTCTGCCATAAAAATATAAAAAAGTTATGCGATGTACACATCCCAAATAAAGGCTTAAACAAGCAGATAAGGTTTCATATATGCTTTCATTAGTGTAAGTCTCTCCTCTGCTTGGAGCAAAAATTTAAAAAGGTTTCATACACGCTTTCATTAGAGTGAGTCTCTCCTTCTCTTGGATGAAAAATTTAAAAAGTTATGAGATTTACACATCCCAAATAAAAATAATGGTTTAAATAATCATAGAAGTATAAAGATAGCATGCTTTCATTAGACAAGTTATGAGATTTATACATCCCAAATAAAATTAATGGTTTAAATAATTATAAAAGTATAAAGATAGTATGCTTTCATTAAACTCATTCTCTTCTCCTTTTGGAGGAAAATATAAAAAAGTTATGAGATTTATACATCCCACTTAAAGGCTGGAACAAGTATACAAGTATAAAGATAAGGTTTTATACATGCTGCAATGTAGTCATATTTTCATGTTGTTTCCCAATGGTAGTAATTAGATGCTGAATACTCTCAGCCCGAAATGCTAGCAGATCAGCTTCTGTATATGATTCCATTTTGACTAGTAACTCCAGATCAAAAATCTCTCTAAGAAACAACATGCAGTTGTAGGCGACTCTCCACCCACAACTGTGTCCATCTTTTTGCTCCACTGGTAGACGTCTTTTGAATTCTACTTGATCTTGTTGCTCCGTGGTTGTTCTGACAGCAGATACTAGCCGATATGCAGCACTGTCCAGCATGACATATGAAATATATTAATATGTCATGATCATAAGATACAAAATATGAAAGTATCAAAAATATTAAGAGAATAATTACCTTGGGGAGTTGGCATGATAGCCTTCTATTGAATTCACAAACCATAAATGGTTGAGTTCAAGGTCCCAGAAGATCAGACTCCAATGTGAGCTACACGACCAGAATAAAAATGATTATTGTTTTACACAAACTTGCCAAAGAAATAGTAAAAATAAGGTTAGAGTTGATACTTACGCCTCATGATAAGGCATTAAGATGACTCGCACCCCATCTAAATTCAAAGGGCTTAACCAGGTACAGACATCTTCTATAGTCTTTTGAGGAGAGCTAAGAATAGAAGAAAGGAGAGCATCGAGCATGTAGACACGATGCTGCACTGTACTAGGAAGTTGAGAAATAACTACACTGCACCAAGAAATAAACAAACATTAGCTCATAGAATTGATTTGCATTCTGCACTAGGAAACTGATATATAACTGAACTGTGAATAAATAAACAAATGTTAGCTTATTGAAGTAGCAATAAATAAATAAACATTACCTGAGAATGGCCAAGATAACATTGTCATTAACCTCTTTTAAAGGATTGGAGAGGATTGAAACCTCCTCTCTACCAAAGCTTAAATACTGAGGTTCTCGTTTCAAAACGATCTTAACTTGAAATGAGCTCTCCATTTTATCTAATGCAGCTAAATTTGATTTTTCAATCAAATTTAGAGGTGGTTGCATTGTTGAAGTGGAAGGGAGTGCCTCCGTATTGACTTCATCCATTTCTTCTCCCTCTATTGCCTGTAAATAAATATGAGAGATTAGAGTCATTATCTTTAAATTTAAATCTTATTTAAAAAATTGTATTTAGTTGAGAAATAGAGAGTTCATACCGCTAAGTATTGTCGTAGTGGCCTTTTTTCATAACCCTGCGAGCCATAATTATCAAAGAGGGCATCATCATATTTGTCTTCATCCACCAACCTCTCTGTGAATGGGTCATGTAAGTCCATCTTTTCATCATTAACAACTGGGACATTATGATCTTCAAGGTAATCATCCATGTCATCGGTGTCCTTGTGGTCTATCTCTTTTTCATAGCCTGTGGTTAGATCTGCTTGAAGCTGGAAATAGGCCATGAAATGCTTATTTTCAATAATATTGGTGGAGTTGCCTTTTCTTAGGAGATCCTCAAATAAATATCCCATCCTGCACAAGGTGACCTCCCAACCTGCCGGCAGCAAATTCTCCATCATGGTAAGCAAGAGACTCCCACTTTTTGCAGGACTTCCGTAGTTGTTTTTTTGATAATGTATGGACCTGGGAATATCTTGCTCTTCTAGCATCAATCTCAAATTATTTGAATTCCCTCTTATGTTCTTTTGTAAAGAGTGATCAGGGTTGGGACTCCGCATACATAGAAAGAATGATTCAAGAGTTTGAATCGCTATGCCACATTCTCTCTTGCCTCTCTTTGCTGCATAAACACCACTATAGATCTTCAAATCTGATGAATATGCTCGCTCTAGAGTAACCTGCATGGCTTCTTTGTCTTTTTAATCAACAAATATGACAATGTTACAAATCGCCACTTTGCTAATGGTGGTATATACTATTCTATCAATGAAGTTATGGATATCATCGCTAGAAACTTCATTGATAAAGAATAGTTGTGGCTTATCCCATGCTGACTCATTCTTAAAGAAGTCATCTTCTGAGACTCCCCTGAAGTTGACAAGCTTTCCAGACTCTGCCGTAACCTCTACATTGAATTGAAAGCTTTGGTGCATATCTGTTGGCATTCTTATCTCGCTGATTAATCTTTCCACATATGCAACCACCTGTTGTGGGATCTCTTTTCTCATATAAGAGGTTACTATTTCCGACCCATCTTCATCCTTTTTAATCCACTTGTTGGCCCATAGCTTTACCTTGGGTGTTGACAAAGAAGCTATATGCTTCACCACATTATAGTCAATGTTGCAATGAGTAAGTGGAATTTGTTTCTCTGACAGCAAATACTTGATGGCACTATGCACTGCATCACGCCTCACTTGTACATTGATGCATTCTTCCATGCAGTGGTCTTTGTCTTTTTTTCCAAAAAACCATTCTTTCTTTAAAATTCTTTGTGCTGCCATGGATGCATACTTATCAGGTAAGTACTTTACAGGCCTCCACATCCTTGCCGTCAACTCCTTCTTATCCATTACCTTTGACTTGCCGGAGATAAACAAAGGAGCTTCATAGGTCAGCTGTCCACGCTCACAAGCAATGCACGTTTCAAGCATCTCATTGAACACTTCAACAGGACGAAAGATGATAGAAGTATAGTCGGCATATCTGTCCCTCACCACCTTGAGGCTTGTCATACTTTCTTCCCGCTCTTGGGTTCCCCTAGGCACAACTGCACTCAAAGAAGTATAAAAGTTTGTGAGTGTGTCGGCGTCTGCTTTTGTGACCTTTCGCTTCAAATCAGGATTTGGGGAACCAAATGTTGTCCATATCACCCTTTCCTTCTGTAAGACCTCTGATGTTGAGGATATCTTACGCTTTCCATGGACATAATGATTAAGTCTTTCGGACTCAATCAAATACTTAATCTCATGCTTGAATATACAGATCGTTGCAGGATAATAATGGAATGAGCTTATCTTTACAAATTGTTCTGGAGTGAGTCTTTTGCCCTCCTTTGCTTCCCTTGCGATCTGATTACAAGCATAAGCCCAATGTTGACCATCAATGGGCTGGAATCTGCAATGAAGGAGAAATTCCTTCTTGACTTCCTTTAGCATATTCTCTCCTTGTGCCTCTTCGCCTTGTTCATGTGGAATATTTTTTAGAGTGTTTTTAAAGAATTGACTGAAGATCTCCTCGAAATGTGTAGGCCCTGTAAATGTTATTTGATCCAGAAAACTATTTTTGGTTGGACAAAACATTATTGGGCGCAAGACCACATTACTTGCCACAGGTTTCTTGCCATCTCTCAAAGCCTCGTATATTTGCATTGCATAGGATATATCAAGGCTTCGGCTATTAGTAAACAGAGCTGTAGCTTCCACATCTTTGGCATTCACAAACCACGTCCTTTGACCCCAGATATATCCCACATCATCATCTGTAACTGCTTCATTAAGACGCAGATTAAGATTTTTAATTGATGTGAGTTCATCTTGATCATCTTCAGCCTCGGATTCTGAGTCTTCTTCATCTTTCTCTTTTTTTGACCGTTTTTCATCCACATTATCTTTCTCTACAGTGGGACGATGTCTTTTCTTACTGCTTGGAACCGTGGCTCTTGCAGTACTAGCCTTTTGCATTTCACGTCGTGGCTTGCTAGCAAGAGCTTCTAGCATAACTGCAGTGGATCGACCTTGATCTTCTTCAATTTTTGCTAATTCCCGTGCACTCAAGGCTTGTTTTTCATCATCCTTAGTTACATTCACCATTTCTGGCTCTACAAGTTTGCGCTCATGTTCTACAGGTTTGTGACAGTGTGCCTGTTCTTCTTGTCCCTGCATTGAAGTCTGAGCTTTTTGATCTCCTTCATGTGATGATTCTTGCATATGGAGAGCATATTCTGCATCCTGAAAGTATTCAAGCATTATCTTTGCATGCATCCTTTTTGCCACCACACTAGGAAATTGCTCCCAAGTATATGAAAGAGTCTCCAATGCCCTTTGCAACTCTGGAAACTTTGATGGTTGAGGAGGAGGCATCACAAAGGTCTTTGCGTCTCTCCTTGACACAATAAAATGCATACCGCCAACTTCAGGATCTGAACTCTTTGTTAAAATATCCACAAAGGTGTCTTTTCGCTGAATTATTATGCCTACTACAAGGCTTGAAGTCATATCTTTTTTGAAGAAAGTAGCATCCCATGGATCTTCAACACCATTGAACTCCCTTTTTGACATAAGTAGAAAGAGTCTCTTTTCCTTTTGATGAAGAAACCAGGCTCTTCTACCCATGTGATATCGAGTCCACCTACCAAAGCCATTGGGGCTATATTCCTTTCCTTTGAAATTCAAAGTGACATCAGAAACCCATTCTCTGATCTCAGAGTCATCTAGCATAGCCATCACATTAGCTGATTGCTCCATAATCCTACAAGAAAAGATAATGAAGAATTTAGATACATACAAGTAAAGTACAATATACAACCCTTGATACAATAAATGTGGAAAATAGCCCAAAAGGCTTTACAAGGCTTCATATGGCAATAAATGTGGGAAATAGCCTAAAAGGCTTTACGAGGCTTAAATATTTGTACAAATGTAAAAGAATTAGCCAATAAAGCTTTACAAGTAATATAAAATGTCGTCTAGTGATAAAGCTTCAATCTTCGTGAAGATTCATGTAATCTGTCCATCCATTGATATCTGAGCACTGATACCCAACTGTTGCAATCTATCCACTAAAAACTGTTCCACTGATATCCACTTATGCAGCCCACATGATATCCACTTATGCATCCCACTGATACTCGTTAATTAGTGAATGGTCGGGATGGTCGGGTTTATTACAAGGCGCTTCATATGACAATAAATGTAAAAAATAGCATAAAAGGCTTTACAAGGATTTTTATGACAATAAATGAGCTTAAATATTTATACAAATGCAATAAAAATAACCAATAATCATCAAGCTCCAATATGTCCCATGACATGTAATCTGTCCACTGATATATGCAATCTGTCCACTGATATCTGCTCATGCAATCTGTCCACTGATATCTGCTCATGCAATCTGCCCATTGATAAACTTCTTGGTAAATGGTAAAAGGTCTTATTTAATAGCATGTTAAACCGCATGTGAGCGAAGGGACTGACAACGAATAGGAACTAGTTAGAAAAATTTGAGCATGGCTTCAATTGGCAACTTGGAGAATTGTCTCTCCTCTAAGGCAATCTAATCTATGCTAAACTATGCTAAACCAACCGTCGAAGCGAAGAAAAGCAATAAATAATTTCTTTTTCTGTGTTCATTTTAATGTGCTGGGGTTTAAGAGGCTTAAATATGCAAAAGAAGGGGTTGTGATGTAGAGGCTAAACCTGCATGTGATATAAATAAAGAACAAGTATCTAAAGAAAAGTTAACATTTTTCAATTTAAAAGATGAATATATATAAAAACATTATCTCACTTTCAAAACAAACCATAAATTCACTCTTTTATAATTTTTTAAAAGTATAATATAAAGTATGTAAATATATAAAACTCTCTTTACTTTCTCTCTCTCTCTCTCTCTCTCTCTCTCTCTCTCTACTCCTAAATCTCTTTGCAGCCATAGTCAAGACACCTCATTCTCTCTCTTAATCTCTCTCTCTCTCTCTATAACTCTTAAGTATTTTTCATTCCTCTCTCTCTCTCCCTCTCTCTCCCTCTCTCTCTTTCTCTCTCCCTCTCTCTCTTTCTCTCTCTCTCCCTCTCTCTCCCTACTCTCTCCCTCCCTCAAGGAGCCACGGTCCCCAAGAGAAGCCAAGGTCCCCAAGAGACCGGCTTCTCTCTCTTAATCTCTCTCCCTCTCTCTCCTCTCTCTTTCTTTCTCTCCCTACTCTTCTCTCTCATTTAAAAATATAATATAAAAGATGTAAATATGTAAAACTCTCTTTACTTTCTCTCTCTCTCTCTCTCTCCTCCTAAATCTCCTTGTAGTCATAGTCAAGACACCTCATTCTCTCTCTTAATCTCTCTCTCTCTCTCTTTGACAACTCTTAGGTATTTTTCTCTCTATCCTCATCCCACTTATTCTCTCTCTCCCTCTCTCTCCCTCTAGCACAGAAGCTTCATTCCTCTCTCCCTCTCTCTCTCTCTCTCTCTCTCTCTCTCCCTCTCTCTCCCTAAGTCTCCCTCTTCTCTTCTCTCTCTCTCTCTCTTTTCCTCTCTCCTCTCGCCACGTTTCATTCCCATAAACTTTCTCTCTCTCTCCCTCTCTCTCTTTCTCTCTCTCCCTCTCTCTCTTTCTCTCTCCCTCTCTCTCCCTACTCTCTCCCTCCCTCAAGTAGCCACGGCCCCCAAGAGACCCGCTTCTCTCTCTTAATCTCTCTCCCCCTCTCTCCTCTCTCTTTACCAGCTTCTCTCTCTTAATCTCTCTCCGCCTCTCTCCTCTCTCTTTCTTTCCCTCCCTACTCTTCTCTCTCTTAATCTCTCTCCGCCTCTCTCCTCTCTCTTTCTTTCCCTCCCTACTCTTCTCTCTCATTTAAGGAGCCCCTCTTCTCTGTGTGAATCTCTCTCTCTCTCTCTCTCCCTCTCTTAAGGAGCCCCTCTTCTCTCTCTTAATTTCTCTCTTTCCCTCCCTCCCTATTCTCCCATTTCTCAAATTTACAAACTCGAATATAAATAAAAAACTAATTAAAATAGAAATCAAAAACTCAAATAAGAAACTAATTTAAAAAGAATTGTAATGCCTTCTAAAAGACCACCCTCCTCAAAAACTTTAAGAATAAACTAATTGAAAAAGAATTATAAGTAAAGAAAAAGAATTACAATACGAATTTTAAGAAATAGAACTCAAAAACCTTAACAAGAAACTAATTGAAAAGAATTGTAAGTAAAGAAATAGAATTACAAGACGAATAAAAAAGAATGCAAGTACCTGGAAAAAGTGAAAAAAGTAAGGCTCGGCTTATCCTTTCTCTTCCGCTCTTGGTTGCTTCAATGAAACGAGGAGAGAGTTAAAACTAGTCCACTCCTACACATAAATTTGAATTTTCAAAAAAGAGAGGGAAATTTGAATTCATTATAATTTTGAATTCAAATTTGTGTTCAACATTCTTCTTATACTTTCTTCTTATACGTTCCTTTTGAATTCAAATTTATGTTCAACATTCTTCTTGATACTTTCTTCAACATTCTTCTCGATTCTTGTAAGTCCTTTTCATTCTCGTAAGTCCTTTTCATGTAAGTCCTTTTCATTCTCGTACGTCCTTTTCATTCTTCTCGTAAGTCAAATCTTATTTTTCGTTCTTGCTCGTGATAGTAAGTCAAATCCTCCTCTCCCATCTCTCTCTCTCCTTCTCTCTCTCTCCTCTCTCTCCTCTCCTTCCCTCCATCCATCCCTCGACCCAATCCTCTACTCCAACCTCCTTCCCTCCCCTCCCCTTCCTCCGCCGCCAAAACTCCTCCCTTCCCTCCGCTCTCCCTCCTTCCCCAAAATCCCTCTCCCCTCTTGCTACCCTTCCCCTCTCCCGTCGCCTAACCTCTTCCTCCCCTACCCCTTTTTCCCCCTACCCCCTTTTAACCTTCCTCCCTTTTCCCCACCCCCCTTGGCGACCCCCCCAACCTTTCCACCCTCTTCCCCACTCTCCCTTTGGCCCCCCCTCCCTCCTTCCTTGGCGACCCCCCCCTCCTCTCACCCAGCTCCCCCTCCGCCCTCCCCCCTCCCTGGGGCTGGCCGCCAGCCCCCCCCTCTCCTCACTCCCTGGACTGGCGGCCGTGGCCGCCAGCCCCCCCCCCTCCTCTCACCCACCCCCCCCCCTTCGCAACCCACCCATCCCCCCCCTTCACCCTACCTGGCTGGCGGCCGCAGCCGCCAGCCCCCCCCGCCTCTCCTCTCTCCCCCCTCCTCTCACCCAGCCCCCCCCCTCTCCTCTCTCCCTGGGCTGGCGGCCGCGGCCGCCAGCCCCCCCCCCTCCTCTGACCCAGCCCCTCCCCCTCTTCACCCTCCCCCCCCCTTCCCAACCCACCCATCCCGCTCCCTGGCTGGCGGCCGCGGCCGCCAGCCCCCCCCCCTCCTCTCACCCAGTCCCCCCCCCTTCTCCTTCCTCTCTCCCTAGGCTGGCGGCCGCGGCCGCCAGCCCCCCCCCTCCTCTCACCCACCCCCCACCCCTCCACCCCCTTCACCCTCCCTGGCTGGCGGCCGCGGCCGCCAGCCCCCCCCCCTCTCCTCTCTCCCCCCTCCTCTCACCCAGCCCCCCCCTCTCCTCTCTCCCTGGGCTGGCGGCCGTGGCCGCCAGCCCCCCCCCCTCTCACCCACCCCCCACCCCTCCCCCCCCTCCTCTTTCTTCACCCTCCCCCCCCCTTCCCAACCCACCCCCCCCCTTCACGCTCCCTGGCTGGCGGCCGCGGCCGCCAGCCCCCCCCCCTCTCACCCAGCCCCCCCCTCTCCTTCCTCTCTCCCTAGGCTGGCGGCCGCGGCCGCCAGCCCCCCCCCCTCCTCTCAAAAACCCCCCCCCTCACACTCCCGCCCCCCCTTCAACCCACCCATCCCCCCCCTTGACCCTCCCTGGCTGGCGGCCGCGGCCGCCAGCCCCCTCCCCCCCTCTCACCCAGGGGGGGTCTTCACCCTCCCCCCCCCCCTTCGCGACCCACCCGTCCCCCCTTCACCACCCTCCCTGGCTGGCGGCCGCGGCCGCCAGCCCCCCCCCCTCCTCTCACCCAGCCCCCCCCCCTCTCCTCTCACCCAACCCCTTCGCAACCCCCTCTCCTCTCTCCCTGGGCTGGCGGCCGCGGCCGCCAGCCCCCCCCTCCTCTCACCCAGTCCCCCTCTCTTCGCTCTCCCCCCCCCTTTCGGAACCCACCCTGGCTGGCGGCCGTGGCCGCCAGCCCCCCCCCCTCCTCTCACCCAGTCCCCCCCTCTTCACCCGCCCCCCCCCTTTCGCAACCCCTCCCCCACCCCCCCTTCCCCCCCTCAGCCGCTCCCCCACCCCCCCGGGCTGGCGGCCGCGGCCGCCAGCCCCCCCTCTTCACCGCGCCCCCCCCCCTCCCTCCCCCTCTCCCCCCCTCTT
Source organism: Dipteris shenzhenensis (assembly GCF_047967505.1). Lineage (NCBI taxonomy): Eukaryota > Viridiplantae > Streptophyta > Polypodiopsida > Gleicheniales > Dipteridaceae > Dipteris > Dipteris shenzhenensis. The sequence goes on from NC_141601.1 coordinate 49,212,802, forward strand.
CACCCGCCGCCCCCCCCCTTTCGCAACCCCTCCCCCACCCCCCCTTCCCCCCCTCAGCCGCTCCCCCACCCCCCGGGCTGGCGGTCGCGGCCGCCAGCCCCCCCTCTTCACCGTGCCCCCCCCCTCCCTCCCCCTCTCCCCCCCTCTTCACCCGCCCCCCCCCTTTCGCAACCCCTCCCCCACCCCCCCTTCCCCCCCTCAGCCGCTCCCCCACCCCCCCGGGCTGGCGGCCGCGGCCGCCAGCCCCCCCTCTTCACCGTGCCCCCCCCCTCCCCCGCTCCCTCCTCCCCCCCTTCAGCCGCTCCCTCACACTCCTTGGCTGGCGGCCGCGGCCGCCAGCCCCCCCTCTTCACCCTCCCCCCCTCCCCCCCTCAGCCGCGCCCTCCTCCCTCCCCCTCTCAGCCGCTCCCCCCTCCTCTCAGCTGCGCCCCCCCCTCCCCCTCTCAGCCGCTCCCCCCTCCTCCTCTCAGCCTCCCCTCTGCACCCACCCGCTTCCCTCCCACCCGCAGCGCCAGCCTCCCCTCCCACCCTCACACCCACCTCCCTCTTCGCCCCTTCTTCCCCTCCCTTCCTCCTCCCTCCCGTCCCACCCTCTTCCTCCCCTCCCTTCCTCCTCCCTCCCCTCCCCTGAACCTTTCTCTCTCTAATTTCTCTCTCTTCAAATTTTAAAAAAGAAACTAGAAAAAAAAGTTTGCAAGTACCTGGAAACAATTTGTAAGTTTGCTCTTTCTTGCTTTCTTGCTCTTCCTTCCTTGCTCTCTTGATCGTCCTTGCTTTCTTGCTTGAATGAAATGAGGGGAGAAAGAATGAATGAAGGAAGACTATATATAAGAAAAATTAGGTTTTCCTCCTCCTCTCCTATTGGCTTTCCATTCCTCCCCTCTCTCCTATTGGCTTTTCATTTATCTCCTCTCCCATTGGCTCCCATTACTCCCCCTCTCCTATTGAACCCCCATCCCTCATCCATTAGCCCTCCTCCCATCCATCCATTTCTTCTTCCTCCCCATTGCCACCACTCCCATCCCACATTTCCACCACGTCCCATTTTCCAAAATCCCATATTTCCCCATCTCACCCTCCTCTTTTTCATCCCCTATTAACTTCCTCACTCATTTCACTCCCTTATTAGCCTACTCCCCTATTACCTTCCCCTCTCCCATTCCATTCTTCCCTCCCCACTCTCACTTCCACTTCCCATTACTCACTTGCCATTTAAAAACTATTAATATATTATTATACTATTTTTTATACTAATTATCATACACCCTTATTACTTCCCTATCCTATTCCACTCCTCCCTCCTCATTCCCACTTCCACTTCCCATTACTCACTTGCTATACACATTTGCAAACTATTAATATATTATTACATGATTTTTTATACTATTTGTAAACTTACATATGGGCAAAATCACAGGTGTCAAAGCGATCCTATTGTGGTCATACAACAACTGTGCTTTTATTCAAGGGTATATTTATCCTCATCAACAAGCTTATTTACTCAAGGTATGAAGTGCATAATTTGTGCACTAGGTGTTTACTTTGTGCCAAAATTGTTTGCCACACACACACACACATATACATATACCGAGAATTTTCTAATATTATCGCATCTACATTTCTCCAATGGGCATAAAACTTTGTACACTCCTCAACCTAGGTCTTATTGACTTGCATACAAAGTGGTGCACCCATCTCATAAGTACTTGTTCGGATAACACACCTCCTATGTATTTTATGACGATTGTGCATAACACTAGGAACAAAATGGTGTATCATGTGAGACAGACTATGCAAAGCATATCCAATGGACACAAGACTTTACACGTTCCTCAACCTAGGCAGTATTGACTTGTGTGCAAAGTGGCATCCCCATCCGATAAGTACTTGTTCGAAAAATACACCTACGATCGTGTTTTTTGACGATTATGCATGACACTAAGGCAATAATGGTGTTTTATGCTTGATCGACAATGCAAAGCATATCCGATGGGCACAATACTTTGCACACACCTTCAACTAGATAGAATAGACTTACATGCAAAGTGGCATGCCCATCCCATAAGTGCTTGATCCTATAACATACCTAGAAACGTGTTTTTTGACGGATGTGCATGACACTAGAGTAAAAATAGTATTTAATGCTCGATAGACCATGCAAAGGATATCCGATGGGCACAAAACTTTTCGTACGCCTCAAACTAGGTGGTATTGAAATGTTCTCAATGAGGCACACCCATCCGATAAGTACTTGGTCAGATAACACACCTAATGGCGTGTTTTTTTGTGAATGTGCATGTCATTAGGAAAAAAATGATGTATAATGCGTGATCGACCATGCAAATCATATCCGATGGTGACAATACTTTGCACGCACCTCAACGTAGTTAAAACGGACTTGCATGCAAAGTGGAGCCCCCATATGATAAATATTTATTTGAATAACACACCTATGGCCGTGTTTTTATATGGTTGTCCATGACACTAAGGTAAAAACGGTGTGTTATGCTTGATCGACAATGCAAAGCATATCCGATGGGCACGATACTTTGCACACACCTTCAACTAGGTGTAATTGACTTACATGCAAAGTGGCACGCCCATCGCATAAGTGCTTGATCAGATAACACACCTAGCAGTGTGTTTTTTTACGAATGTGCATGGCACTAAGGCAAAAATGGAATTTAATGCTCGATCGACCATGCAAAGCATATCCGATGGGCACGATACTTTGCACACACCTTCAACTAGGTGGAATTGACTTACATGCAAAGTGGCATTCCCATCGCATAAGTGCTTGATCGGATAACACACCTAGCAGCGTGTTTTTTTACGGATGTGCATGGCACTAAGGCAAAAATGGTATTTAATGCTCGATCGACCATGCAAAGCATATCCGATGGGCATAATACTTTTCCTATACCTCAACCTAATTGTTATTAAAATGTTGTCAAAGAGGCACATCCATCCGATAAGTACTTGGTCAGATAACATACCCAAGGGCGTGTTTTTTTGCGGATGTGCATACCACTAGGGAAAAAATGGTGTATAATGCGTGATCGACCATGCAAATCATATCCGATGGTGACAATACTTTCCACGCACCTCAATGTACTTAAAACGGACTTGCGTTCAAAGTGGAGCCCCCATCTGATAAGTACTTATTTGAATAACACACCTATGGCCGTGTTTTTATATGATTGTGCATGACACTAAGGCAAAAACGGTGTGTTATGCTTGATCAACCATGCAAATCATATCCGAAGGTGACAATACTTTGCACACAACTCAAACTAGTTGAAACGGACTTGCGTGCAAACTAGAGCCCCCATCCGATAAGTACTAGTTTGAGTAACACATCTAGGACTGCGTTTTTTTACGAATGTGCATGACACTAAGATAAAAACGGTGTTTTATGCTTGATCGACAATGCAAATCATATCCGATGGGCACAATACTTTGCACACACCTTCAACTAGGTAGAATCAACTTACATGCAAAGTGGCATGCCCGTCCCATAAGTGCTTGATCCTATAACATACCTAGAAACGTGTTTTTTGACGGATGTGCATGACACTAGAGTAAAAATAGAATTTAATGCTCGATAGACCATGCAAAGGATATCCGATGGGCACAAAACTTTTCGTACGCCTCAACCTAGGTGGTATTGAAATGTTCTCAATGAGGCACACCCATCCGATAAGTACTTGGTCAGATAACACACCTAATGGCGTGTTTTTTTGTGAATGTGCATGTCATTAGGAAAAAAATGATGTATAATGCGTGATCGACCATGCAAATCATATCCGATGGTGACAATACTTTGCACGCACCTCAACGTAGTTAAAACGGACTTGCGTGCAAAGTGGAGGCCCCATCTGATAAGTATTTATTTGAATAACACACCTATGGCCGTGTTTTTATATGGTTGTGCATGACACTAAGGCAAAAACAGTGTGTTATGCTCGATCGACAATGCAAAGCATATCTGATGGGCACAATACTTTGCACATACCTTTAACTAGGTGGAATTGACTTACATGCAAAGTGGCACGCCCATCTCATAAGTGCTTGATCAGATAACACACCTAGCAGCGTGTTTTTTTACGGATATGCATGGCACTAAGGCAAAAATGGAATTTAATGCTCGATCGACCATGCAAAGCATATCCGATGGGCACGATACTTTGCACACACCTTCAACTAAGTGGAATTGACTTACATGCAAAGTGGCATTCCCATCGCATAAGTGCTTGATCAGATAACACACCTAGCAGCGTGTTTTTTTACGGATGTGCATGGCACTAAGGCAAAAATTGAATTTAATGCTCGATCGACCATGCAAAGCATATCCGATGGGCACGATACTTTGCACACACCTTCAACTAAGTGGAATTGACTTACATGCAAAGTGGCATTCCCATCGCATAAGTGTTGATCGGATAACACACCTAGCAGCGTGTTTTTTTACGGATGTGCATGGCACTAAGGCAAAAATGGAATTTAATGCTCGATCGACCATGCAAAGCATATCCAATGGGCACGATACTTTGCACACACCTTCAGATAAGTGGAATTGACTTACATGCAAAGTGGCATTCCCATCGCATAAGTGCTTGATCGGATAACACACCTAGCAGCGTGTTTTTTTACGGATGTGCATGGCACTAAGGCAAAAATGGAATTTAATGCTCGATCGACCATGCAAAGCATATCCGATGGGCATAATACTTTACCTATACCTCAACTTAGGTTGTATTAAAATTTTGTCAAAGAGGCACACCCATCCGATAAGTACTTGGTCAGATAACATACCTAAGGGCGTGTTTTTTTGCGAATGTGCATACCACTAGGGAAAAAACGGTGTATAATGCGTGATCGACCATGTAAATCATATCCGATGGTGACAATACTTTGCACGCACCTCAACATAGTTAAAACAGACTTGCCTGCAAAGTGGAGGCCCCATCTGATAAGTATTTATTTGAATAACACACCTATGGCCGTGTTTTTATATGGTTGTGCATGACACTAAGGCAAAAACAGTGTGTGATGCTTGATCGACAATGCAAAGCATATCCGATGGGCACAATACTTTGCACACACCTTCAACTAGGTGGAATTAACTTACATGCAAAGTGGCACGCCCATCGCATAAGTGCTTGATCAGATAACACACCTAGCAGCGTGTTTTTTTACGGATGTGCATGGCACTAAGGCAAAAATGGTATTTAATGCTTGATCCACCATGCAAAGCATATCCGATTGGCACAATACTTTGCACATACCTTTAACTAGGTGGAATTGACTTACATGCAAAGTGGCACGCCCATCGCATAAGTGCTTGATCAGATAACACACCTAGCAGCGTGTTTTTTTACGGATGTGCATGGCACTAAGGCAAAAATGAAATTTAATGCTCGATCGACCATGCAAAGCATATTCGATGGGCACGATACTTTGCACACACGTTCAACTAAGTGGAATTGACTTACATGCAAAGTGGCATTCCCATCGCATAAGTGCTTGATCGGATAACACACCTAGCAGCGTGTTTTTTTACGGATGTGCATGGCACTAAGGCAAAAATGGAATTTAATGCTCGATCGACCATGCAAAGCATATCTAATGGACATAATACTTTACCTATACCTCAACTTAGGTTGTATTAAAATGTTGTCAAAGAGGCACACCCATCTGATAAGTACTTGGTCAGATAACATACCTAAGGGCGTGTTTTTTTGCGAATGTGCATGCCACTAGGGAAAAAACGGTGTATAATGCGTGATCGACCATGTAAATCATATCCGATGGTGAAAATACTTTGCACGCACCTCAACATAGTTAAAACGGACTTGCGTGCAAAGTGGAGGCCTCATCTGATAAGTATTTATTTGAATAACACACCTATGGCCGTGTTTTTATATGGTTGTGCATGACACTAAGGCAAAAACAGTGTGTTATGCTTGATCGACAATGCAAAGCATATCCGATGGGCACAATACTTTGCACACACCTTCAACTAGGTGGAATTAACTTACATGCAAAGTGGCACGCCCATCGCATAAGTGCTTGATCAGATAACACACCTAGCAGCGTATTTTTTTACGGATGTGCATGGCACTAAGGCAAAAATGGTATTTAATGCTCGATCGACCATGCAAAGCATATCCGATGGGCACAATACTTTGCACATACCTTTAACTAGGTGGAATTGACTTACATGCAAAGTGGCACGCCCATCCCATAAGTGCTTGATTGGATAACATACCTATCAGCGTGTTTTTTTACGGATGTGCATGAAACTAGAGTAAAAATAGTATTTAATGGTCGATCGACCATGCAAAGCATATCCGATGGGCACAATACTTTGCACACACCTTCAACTAGGTGGAATTGACTTACTTGAAAAGTGGCACGCCCATCGCATAAGTGCTTGATCAGATAACAAACGTAGAAGTGTGTGTTTTAACGGATGTGCATGGCACTAAGGCAAAAATGGTATTTAATGCTCGATCGACCATGCAAACCATATCCGCGATTGGCACAATCCTTCAACTAGGTGGAATTGACTTACATGCAAAGTGGCATTCCCATCGCATAAGTGCTTGATCGGATAACACACCTAGCAGCGTGTTTTTTTACGGATGTGCATGGCACTAAGGCAAAAATGGTATTTAATGCTCGATCGACCATGCAAAGCATATCCAATGGGTAAAATACTTTTCCTATACTTCAACTTAGGTCGTATTAAAATGTTGTCAAAGAGGCACACCCATCCGATAAGCACTTGGTCAGATAACATACCTAAGGGCGTGTTTTTTTGCGGATGTGCATACCACTAGGGAAAAAACAGTGTATAATGCGTGATCAACCATGCAAATCATATCCGATGGTGACAATACTTTACACCTCAACCTAGTGGAAACGGACTTGCAAGCAAATTGGAGCCCTTATCCGATAAGTACTAGTTTGAATAATACACCTAGGACCGTGTTTTTTCATGGTTGTGCATGACACCAAGGCAAAAACGGTGTCTTATGCTTGATCGACAATGCAAAGCATATCCGATGGGCACAATACTTTGCACACACCTTCAACTATGTGGAATCGACTTACATGCAAAGTGGCACACCCATCCCATAAGTGCTTGATTGGATAACATACCTAGCAGCGTGTTTTTTGACGGAAGTGCATGACACTAGAGTAAAAATAGTATTTAATACTCGATTGACCATGCAAAGGATATCTGATGGGCACAATACTTTTCACACACTTTCAACTAGGTGGAATTGACTTACATGCAAAGTGGCATTCCCATCGCATAAGTGCTTGATCGGATAACACACCTAGGAGCGTGTTTTTTTACGGATGTGCATGGCACTAAGGCAAAAATGGTATTTACTGCTCGATCGACCATGCAAAGCATATCCGATGGGCATAATACTTTTCTCATACCTCAACCTAGGTGGTATTAAAATGTTGTCAAAGAGGCACACCCATCCGATAAGTACTTGGTCAGATAACATACCTAAGGGCGTATTTTTTTGCGGATGTGCATACCACTAGGAAAAAAACGGTGTTTAATGCATGATCAACCATGCAAATCATATCCGATGGTGACAATACTTTGCACACACCTCAACCTAGTGGAAACGGACTTGCATGCAAATTGGAGCCCTTATCCGATAAGTACTAGTTTGAATAACACATCTAGGACTACGTTTTTTTACGAATGTGCATGACACTAAGATAAAAACGGTGTTTTATGCTTGATCGACAATGCAAAGCATATCCGATGGGCACAATACTTTGCACACACCTTCAACTAGGTGGAATCGACTTACATGCAAAGTGGCATGCCCATCCCATAAGTTCTTGATCGGATAACATACCTAGAAGCGTGTTTTTTGACGGATGTGCATGACACTAGAGCAAAAATAGTATTTAATGCTCGATCGACCATGCAAAGCATATCCGATGGGCACAAAACTTTTCGTATGCCTCAACCTAGGTGGTATTGAAATGTTAGCAATGAGGCACACCCATCCGATAAGTAATTGGTCAGATAACACACCTAGTAGCGTGTTTTTTTACGGATGTGCATGGCACTAAGGCAAAAATGGTATTTAATGCTCGGTCCACCATGCAAAGCATATCCCATGGGCACGATACTTTGCACAAACCTTCAACTAGGTGGAATAGACTTATATGCAAAGCGGCACGCGCATCCCATAAGTGCTTGATTGGATTACATACCTAGCAACGTGTTTTTTGACGGATGTGCATGACACTAGAGCAAAAATAGTATTTAATGCTCGATCGACCATGCAAAGCATATCCGATGGACACAAAACGTTTCTTACGCCTTAACCTAGGTGGTATTGAAATGTTCTCAATGAGGCACACCCATTCGATAAGTACTTGGTCAGATAACACACCTAATGGCATGTATTTTTGCGAATGTGCATATCATTAGGAAAAAAATGGTGTATAATGCGTGATCGACCATGCAAATCATATCCGATGGTGACAATACTTTGCACGCACCTCAATGTAGTTAAAACGGACTTGCGTGCAAAGTGGAGCCCCCATCTGATAAGTACTTATTTGAATAACACACCTATGGCCGTGTTTTTATATGGTTGTGCCTGACACTAAGGCAAAAACGGTGTGTTATGCTTGATCGACAATGCAAAGCATATCCGATGAATACAATACTTTGCACACACCTTCAACTAGGTGTAATTGACTTACATGCAAAGTGGCACGCCCATCGCATAAGTGCTTGATCAGATAACACACCTAGCAGCGTGTTTTTTTACGGATGTGCATGGCACTAAGGCAAAAATGGTATTTAATGCTCGATCGACCATGCAAAGCATATCCGATGGGCACGATACTTTGCACACACCTTCAACTAGCTAGAATCGACTTACATGCAAAGTGGCATGCCCATCCCATAAGTGCTTGATCCTATAACAAACCTAGAAACGTGTTTTTTGACGGATGTGCATGACACTAGAGTAAAAATAGTATTTAATGCTCGATAGACCATGCAAAGGATATCCGATGGGCACAAAACTTTTCGTACGCCTCAACCTAGGTGGTATTGAAATTTTCTCAATGAGGCACACCCATCCGATAAGTACTTGGTCAAATAACACACCTAATGGCGTGTTTTTTTGCGGATGTGCATATCATTAGGAAAAAAATGGTGTATAATGCGTGATCGACCATGCAAATCATATTCGATGGTGACAATACGTTGCATGCACCTCAACGTAGTTGAAACAAACTTGCGTGCAAAGTGTATCCCCCATCTGATAAGTACTTATTTGAATATCACACCTATGGCCGTATTTTTATATGGTTGTGCATGACACTAAGGCAGAAACGGTGTGTTATGCTCGATCGACAATACAAAGCATATCCGATGAACACAATACTTTGCACACACCTTCAACTAGGTGTAATTGACTTACATGCAAAGTGGCACGCCCATCGCATAAGTGCTTGATCAGATAACACACCTAGCAGCGTGTTTTTTTACGGATGTGCATGGCACTAAGGCAAAAATGGTATTTAATGCTCAATCAACCATGCAAATCATATCGGATGGCCACGATAATTTGTACACATCTTCAACTAGGTGTAATTGACTCACATGCAAAGTGGCATTCCCATTGCATAAGTTCTTGATCGGATAACACACCTAGCAACGTGTTTTTTTATGAATGTGCATGGCACTAAGGCAAAAATGGTATTTAATGCTCGATCGACCATGCAAAGCATATCCGATGGGCATAATACTTTTCTTATACCTCAACCTAGGTGGTATTAAAATGTTGTCAAAGAGGTACACCCATCCGATAAGTACTTGGTCAGATAACATACCTAAGGGCGTGTTTTTTTGCGGATGTGCATACCACTAGGGAAAAACGGTGTATAATGCGTGATCGACCATGCAAATCATATCTGATGGTGACAATACTTTGCACACACCTCAACCTAGTTGAAACAGACTTGCGTGCAAACTGGAGCCCCCATCCGATAAGTACTAGTCTGAATAACACATCTAGGACTGCGTTTTTTGACGAATGTGCATGGCACTAAGGCAAAAATGGTATTTAATGCTCGATCGACCATGCAAAGGATATCCAATGGGCACAAAACTTTTTTACGTCTCAACCTAGGTGGTATTGAAATGTTCTCAATGAGGCACACCCATCCGATAAGTACTTGGTCAGATAACACACCTAATGGCGTGTTTTTGTGCGAATGTGCATATCATTAGGGAAAAAATGGTGTATAATGCGTGATCGACCATGCAAATCATATCCGATGGTGACAATACTTTGCACGCACCTCAATGTAGTTAAAACGGACTTGCGTGCAAAGTGGAGCCCCCATCTGATAAGTACTTATTTGAATAACACACCTATGGCCGTGTTTTTATATGGTTGTGCATGACAGTAAGGCAGAAATAGTGTGTTATGCTTGATCGACAATGCAAAGCATATTGGATGGGCACAATACTTTGCACACACCTTCAACTACGTGGAATTGACTTACATGCAAAGTGGCATTCCCATCGCATAAGTACTTGATCGGATAACACACCTAGCAGCGTGTTTTTTTTATGGATGTGCATGATAGGAGCAAAAATAGTATTTAATGCTCGATGGACCATGCAAAGCATATCCGATGGGCACAACACTTTTTGTACACCTCAACTAGGTGGAATTGACTTACATGCAAAGTGGCACCCGCATCCCATTAGTGTTTGATTGGATAACGTACCTAGTAGGCTCATGTTTTTTTACGGATGTGCATGACACTAGAGCAAAAATAGTATTTAATGCTTGATTGACCATGCAAAGGATAACTTGGCATGTCCATCTGATGAGTACTTGATCGGATAACTTCTCCCACTAATAAATTAAGTACTAATTAAAAATTATAATAAATAAGTAGATTATTAAAAAGAGACTAATATTTATGTAATTGTTGCCACTGCAGCTTGCTTGCGAAGGACTCTCACAAAGGAGATGGCTATAGATTTTGTTCCAGGGATGGATGTGATTTTATGTAGCAAAAGAGAAGTAGTTGCATTTGCTACAATCCATGATAGTGATCCCAATTCTCTTTGCCACTTTCGAAGACTTGGCGAAGATAAGGTAGCAGTTACTGTATCAAAGATTCTTAGCGCACATGTTGAGCTAAAGTATAAATGTGGAGATATGGAAACACTTGGAGATGTTATGCCCTACAATACATCCAACAAATCATTTATAGCATGGGACAAAGATGAGACTTATGCAACAGACATTATCAAGAATACAAAGTGCACCACCTTGGATTTTACTATAGGGGACATTTTACAAATGAGATCATTTGCAAATAAGATTGTAGCAGAAGGTGAAGTATTGGGATTTGAACAAGTGGAGCAATGGTCATTTGCACAGATGAGGATTCTAAAAGTCACTGATGATGGTATGGTTGATAACATAACATCCTTATGTGATCCCTACTATGAGGTAGGCAAGAATATGAGATGGAGCATGCAATTTTTAAACATGAGAAAGAGGCACGTGGTTTTCAATGATAAAGACAACGCATACTACAATATCAAAGGACCTAAAAAGCGTGCCCATGTGCCAGGCTCTATCACTTCAAATGTGGATGATTTCAATATACTCAATTATAGAAGTGACATCTTATCTGGAGTGGATGAGTTCATTGGTTCCAAGAAACAAAATGATTTTAGAAGCGAAGCCTTATCTGGGGTGGATGAATTCTTGCACAGTGAGAAGGGCAAAGGTTTCAATAGCGATGTCTTGTCAAGTGTGGATGAGTTCATGCATATTAACAAACCTGGTGTCAATCAAGGTTGTGGATTTGTGAAAGCCATGCAAGATGTCCCAATGAGTGATGTTCTCTCAGGAGTGGAAGAGTTTCAAGGTTCTCAATACTCTCGTAGAATATTGAATTCATTGAATGGTCCTAAGAGTATGTTAAAAATGAGGATGAGATCAACAGAGGATTATTCAGTATTTAACTTTGATTGTGATATGAACAAGGATGCAACGACCAATCATGGATGCTTGGTTACAAACAAATGTGAGGAGAAGAAGTGCATAAATACAGATAACAATGTGTACGAGGAACGAAAACGGTCATACATATGCATGAAGAGAAAGAGAATCCAGGCAGATCCACAAAAGCAACCAAAGAGGAAGAGAGTAATGAAGGAGGAGAACATGTTAAATGCATTGGGATATCTATGTTGCAAGCGAAGATGTATGCGCTTCATTGATCTTGCAGACATCAGGGAATGTAGAGGACACGTGTGGCAAAGAAGGGGAAGCGAAAGAAATGAATACCTTCTCACAAGTCTCTCTTGCTTTCTTCAGAATGGCAATAAAAGGCTAAGTTCAAGACAAAAGGTAAAACCTCTCGTAAATGGAAAAAGGATTTGCAATAAGGCATATCGCAATATTACTGGATTATCCCATGGTACATATTGGGATTTAGTCACCAAGGCAAAGGGCGGCAACAAATTTAGCATTCACGGTAATAGAGGAAGGTCCAAATCAAGAATCTCAACTGTCAGGGCAGCAGCAATTTTACAAGACTTCATACATGAAAATGCTTTGCCTCAACCCCATATATCTACCAAACTCCCTAACGGTGACGCGATCACTGAAATGCACCTTCCAATGGGCTTGACAAAGCTCGAAGTATTTGACTCTATTGCAGAAAAGCAAAGGCAAAGAGGGGATGCTGTAGCTTCTTCTCATACTTTGTATACTCTTTGGAAGAAGAACTTTGGATATGTTAAAATCCCAAGGAGGCAAAAAATGTCAAAGTGCAATGTCTGTGATGATTTAAAGCGAGCGATTGAGAGTGCAACATGTCCAAATCAAAGGGAATTATACAAAAAAAACCGAAAATCTCATCATGACCTTATTCGACATTCCAGACAAAAATATGCATTTTGGAAGGAGCAAGCTATTTCGCATCCTGATGACTACATGTGTCTTATTGTAGATGGCATGGATCAGAATACAACAACATTGCCTCGTTTTGTTGCCACTCCACCTAAATTACAAGGAAAGCACTTTCTAAAGACACATCTATGTGGAGTGTTAGTGCATGGAATTAAGTTCTTTGCAGATATATGGATTGATTCCTTGCATCTACATGATAGCAATCAAGTTGTAACATCTATTATGAAGGCAATTCGCAATGTACATGCAGAAAAAGGTCGCCTGCCACCGACTTTGAGAATACAAGCTGATAATTGCTGGCGAGAAAATAAGAATGTACTTATGTTTGCCTTCTGCTCCATGCTAGTTGCTCATCGAATCTTCAATGAGGTCGAATGTGGATTTTTGTATGTTGGGCATACACATGAGGATATCGATCAGGTTTTTAGCACAGTCTCAAGGGAGCTTAAATGCAAGGATGTGGAGACAATAGATGACTTGGTAAGAAGATGTGGCAGGCAAGTTGGTGGTCGTAAGGAAAGTACAGTATGTGAGAGGCTCGAAAGAATGTATGATTGGAAGAGCTTCATTCTACCTTTCATACAAACGGGTGGTGATGCATTGACAGGTCATACCAATCCACACTACTTTCGTTTTTTTTTAAAAGATGAAAAACCCGTAATGCAATGGCAACAGTATTCTCATGATACAAAATGGGAACCTGAAGAACCTTACAGTCTCTTAACTTCAATTCCCAGCAAGGAAAGGTATCCAACATGGGCTCCTATACAAGAATTTAATGAGAGGTCTAATTGTGAAATAGATGGATTAAAAGCATTTATTACATACAAAGAGGAAATGCTCCAGAGATATCCTGATTCGAAGCCTGCTTGGAGAGAACACACTACCACTGTAATTAACAAGACACGAAATTTAATAAAGGACCTTGAGAGAATGCGAGGCTCAAAGGATGTCAAGGAAGAATGCAATATGTTTTGGCCAAATGTTCATAACGATTTGTGCCCAGCTCCAATCTTTGAAAATGATTTTGTATCATTACTCCCACGTCCATATTGTGGACCGAAGAAGAGAGAGTTTATGCCACAAGTAGATATAGAGGTTGATTGTTTTGTTGTGGTTCGGCCATCGGATGATGAATATGAGAATGTGAAGTTTTGGGTTGCAAAAGTAGTTGATGTGCAAAGAGATGACCAAGGGAGAGCTACAACATTTACAGCGGTATGGTATGAGCCAAAGGGCAGGAAGGAGAATATGGATAACAACACATTATATACTAATTGTATAATGAAGGAGTGGGTCCCAAATGATGAAGCAGTCTCTCAAGTTTCGACAGAGACAATCATAGTGTCTTGGCATTCAAGGGCAAAGAAATCAAAGAAGCACATGGGATATGAGGTAGAAGGAAAAATAAAAATACCACAGCAAACTATTTTGCATATACACGAATTTTTAAGGATGCTCGCCATGGAGGAAGTAGAAGGAGATAGCGCAAATGAAGAATGTCCATGATTAAAGCTTTGTATTGAAGTCCATTGATTCAGAAGGATTTTATTTGGGTACTAGGCAAGGAGCCAATCCAAGACAATTATAATCAGAGTCATCACCTCGTATGTCAAATGAGAGTCAAAATATGCACTGGATGTCACCCAAGGGTCAAGGCTTGCCAAGACAATAGGGAGTTAATGCAGATGGCACCTGGCAAGGGACTATCACATTGAGCAATAAGACAATGGGGAGTCAATGCACCCAAGGGGCAAGGCTTGGCAAGATAACTTGTGGGAGTTAATGCAGATGGCACCTGTATTTTGCACTGGATGTCACCCAAGGGTCAAGGCTTGGCAAGACAACAGGGAGTTAATGCAGATGGCACCTGGCAAGGGACTATCGCATTGAGCAATAAGACAATGGGGAGTCAATGCACCCAAGGGGCAAGGCTTGGCAAGACAAGCCTAGGTCAAATTATGCAGATGGCAACTGGCAAGGGACTGTCGTAACATTGAGCAATAAGACAATGGGGTGTCAAATTATGCAGATGGCACGAATTGAGGCTCTTTAAGAGCAACAATTTAAATTGTAAACATATGTTCAATCTATATCATTTTGGATATAAAGACTGTAGCTAAGAGCAACGTCTCTCAATGTAATCATATACATAAAGCTACAATTGCTATGATCCCTCTTTGGTCTTATGGCATCATGTCTTCTTTCTATTTATTAAAAGTTTTGTTAAATTTTGTGCATATTGCCGAGTGACAATGTTATTTTCATGAAATATTTAAGTCTCCTTTCATGGATTTATAAATTTATCATGTCAATGAAAAACGTCAAGGAAAAATATTTAAAATAATTAAATTAACAAATAACTTAGATATAGCTAGAATTTCTAATATAGGATTATTTCAAATTCTTGCATGTTGGTGTAAAAGTATAGATTGAAAAAACAATATTTGTATGTGAATATGATAGAGCCACAAAGTGAACTTTTGATTTGGGAAGGAAAAACGTCAAGGAAAAATATTAAAAATAATTAAATTAACAAATAACTTAGATATAGCTAGAATTTCTAATATAGGATTATTTCAATTCTTGCATGTTGGTGCAAAAGTATAGATTGAAAAAACAATATTTTTATGTGAATATGACAGTGCCACAACGTGAACTTTTGATTTGGGAAGAAACTTTTTAGAAAGTAAAATTTTGATTTGGAAAGGATATTTTCATAAAGTAAAGTTTTCATTTGGGAAGGATTTTTGGGCTTCGTCCAAAAACAACACAAAAAGTCCAAAATTAATGAAATAGGTGTTATTCATGGAATCACTATGCAATGTCGGTACACCTGTATAAATCCTCAAATCTCCCACTAGCCGATCAAGCCATATAGCCTCCTTGCAACCCTCTATGGCTACAACATACTCAGCCTCTGTGATAGACAAAGCAACACACTTCTGTGCACGAGACATCCACGACACTGCACCACCTGCAAAGGTGAACACATAACCAGAAGTGGATCTCCTACTATCCACATGCCCTGCATAGTCTGAATCTATGTACCCAAGTACACGCATGTCTCCTTTACCAAAGCAGATGCACATCTCCTTGGTACCCTTCATGTACCTCATGATGCACTTAACTGCCTCCCAATGCCTCTTTCCTGGATTAGCCATATACCGGCTAACAACTCCCATTGCAAATGCAATGTCTAGTCTAGTAGCTATCATAGCATACATAAGACTCCCAACTGCTAATGCATAAGGAACCTTGGCCATCATGGCCCTTTCCTCATCTGATTTGGGACTATCTATATGACTCAGTTTCACATATGGAGGCAATGGAGTACTCACTGCCTTCAAACGCTGCAATACTTTTGTAACATACTCTTTTTGTGAAAGCCAAAGGAGTTTCCTACTCCGATCACGCGTGATGCGCATACCAAGAATATGACTTGCAAGTCCCAAATCCTTCATATCAAAGGCCTCATGCAACTTGGCCTTTAATGCATCTAGCTCATAAGTATTCTTGCTAGCCAATAGCATATCATCCACATATAGTGCCAGGATTATCAGGCTACTATCCTTAGCCCTTTTAGTGTAGAGGCAGTGATCAATTTCACTCCTTCTAAAACCCTGGGACCGAATGAAAGCATCAAACTTCTGATACCATTCTCTAGGTGCTTGCTTAAGACCATAGAGACTCTTCTTCAGCTTGCAAACTAAATTCTCTTTGCCCTTTACTTCAAAGCCTTCCAGCTGCACCATGTAAATTTCCTCATGCAAATCCCCATGCAAGAAAGCTGTCTTGACATCCATTTGCATAAGCTCCATATCCTTTGATGCCACTAGTCCAAGCATGCATCTAAGTGTGGTCATCTTCACAACCGGAGAGAATCCAAACCCTTCTCTTGCTTGAACCCTTTAGCAACCAAACGGGCCTTGTACCTAGGCACATCATCACCTGTGACCTTCATTTTGTAGACCCATTTACATTCTTTCCCCTTCTTTTATGGGCTGATTTAGTCTGCTTCCCATAGAGACAGTGCTCACAAAATTCAAAATCAGAGAAACTCAAATGCGGTACATAACCCAAACGGCATAAGAGTTTCATTCCATTCTGGCTCATGTGCCCCAACCTGCAATGCCACAAAGAAGTGCTTGGCTGCTCAGTTATTGCAACAACATGATCAAATACCCCTGATACATGTAAGGGATACAAAGTCCCACACTTGGCACCCCTGGCCAAAAGCATAGAGCCCTTCTGAATTTTCCAACTCTGAAAGCCAAAAGTGGTGTGAAAACCAGCATCATCTAGCTGACCCATTGAAATAAGACTCTTGGTCAGCTTAGGCACATGTCTCACATGTTTCAAAACAAATGCAGACCCATTTGCAAAAGAAAACTTTATGTCACCTGCTCCCACTATGTCACATGCATAGTCATTTCCAAGATGCACACAACCAATCTTTCCACTGTCATAAGTGGAGAACCATTCCCTATGGGGAGTAACATGGAATGAAGCACCAGAATCCAAAATCCAATCCTGGGAATATGCATCATCTGAAGTGGTAAGCAACTCTGCAGATAAACTAGACATGAAGAGAACGTCATTGTCACTATCATGTGTGACTGCATTGATCTCCTCGATCTTCACTTTTCCTTTGTCCTCCCTTGGACTCTCTTCCTTTTGATTTGCACCCCAATTTGCATTCTTTTTTTTATCCTTTTGCTCTCTTTTCAGCTTGTAGCAATCCTTTTTCATATGGCCCTTCTTGCCACAATGGTAACACTCAATGTTCCGTGCCCTGGATTTGCTACGAGACTTCCCTCTTTCTTGGGACTTCCCCCTGAACTGTGATCTGCCCCTTCGCACATTTAAGGCTGCATCCTGCTTGTTGCCATCCATAGACTTCCGTCTAATCTCCTCGGCCAACAAGCTACCCACAACATCATCAAATTTCAGTACTCCACCAGGTGCAGAGTTAATGACAGCTGTACAGAAGGTATCCCATGAGGATGGCAATGAACATAAGAGAAATATTGCCTTAGTCTCCACATCAAAATTCATCTTCTGAGCCTAAAGCTAGCTGAAAATAATATTGAATTCATTCAAGTGAGAAGCAATGGAGACCCCTTCCTTCATCTACAGCTCAAACAACCTCTTCATGAGGTAAACTTTATTAGAGGCAGTTTCCTTCTCATAAGTGGCACACAGTTTCTTCCACAAATCTTCCGTAGTCTGCTCAGTTACTACCGTGAAATAAACTGACTCTGCAAGATGAAGTCTAATAGTAGACTTTGCTAATGCATCCAACTCAGTCCAATCATCCTCAGACATATTTGTAGGCTTAGCTTCAATCCCTGCCAAGGGTTTAATCTGCTTCTTTTGAATAAGCACATCCCTTATTTGTTCTTTCCTCAAAGAAAAGTTTGTCCCGTCAAACTTTTTAATGCTGAAAAACTTCTTTTCAGACATGGAAGAGGATGCCATGATGCAAATGAAACAAAATCCCAAATGCTAGTGCCTGCAACAGAGAATCACACCAAATACTAGGTGCACCCAAATGTGTATGCCACAATAGAGTGAAATATCACCAAAACTCAAAGCTCAAAGCATCAAAAGATGCATCTGACTCATGTGCATATACTAGAGCAAATCTGGCCCAAAAGAAAATGCCAACTGTAATGGCAATCCAAAATGCCAATAAGTGCCAAATGACTCAAGCATAAACACTGTCCACTGGCATATGCATTAATAATATCTCATCCAAGAGAGCATAGCACTATCAGTGCATCACTTACAATGTGTCAAAGCTATCCCTCAGCATAAAATAGCATCCATGTGCAAAGCGTCCATAAAAAATAGCATCCCACAAGGCAATTTGGGCCTATCAGCGCATCCAAGAAGGACCGTAATGCATCCAAATGGCCTATAAATCATCCACTGCAACCCAATGCATACCATGAATGAGCACACACTGCTCAAACTGCAACCAGAGTGATCTGCATAAGGTATGCTCAAGAAATCATAGTCCCACAATAATGACCGCTACTAAAAATAGAACCTGAGATGCCTCAAAACATGGGCGCCATTGCATAATCGGACTCAGTAAGAAAATCTGCAAATATCTCTCTTCTGCCAAAACTCCAAAATCCCAACCGGCCGATGAGTGAGAAATGGGAGTCAACACTTATCCACTGCCATGTGGCATAAATCTAAGGTTTCAAAACCTTAGTATGAAAAATGCATAACAGAGAGACGAAATCGAATACACAGAGATTTATAACTCTAAAAATCCTCCACCGAATTGCACAAGAATTGACAGGTAGGGGTTTTTGGGCGTTTGGAACGCAATGGGATAGACGGTTTTGGAAACCGTGGTCTCAATCACTGGGTCCAACACACGGACTGAAAAACGTTTTTGGAAACAGAGCTGTTTGTAAACTCCACCGGAGTACAAATGATGAGCAACATAGAAGTTTTAGGACCTCCTGAGTCCACCGGAACTGACAGATCTGCAAATGGTTGCTCCAAACTTGAGTTCCAACACTCGGGCAAAAAACGCAGGAACTGACACAGTGAGTCAGAAATCCAATGAAATGATCCCAGATTCAAGAATGAAGGTGTTTCCAAGCTCCTGAAGTAATGTGGACACCAAAAACAAGCAATAGTTGCCTCTACAAGTCAATACGGAGTCTCTGTCATCGAACGGAACAGGGAAAAGCTCAAAAAACAACTTTTTCTTTGAAACCACTTAACAGGCTCTCAAAACCACTTCGCAAAGCCAAAGTGACTTTTCCAAAGGTTTCTCCAAGGTCTCTGCACACTCGGATGCAAGTAAAGTCACCCACAAAGCTTCCCACAGAGCTTCTCCTTCCTCCCACAGAGCTGCTGAGCTTCCAAGCATTCACGCACGCTCAGCTAGATCACCCGGGCTCTGATACCAGTTGAGAGTGCTCTCAATGGAAGCAAGAATGGAAGAAGGAGAGAGAGAGATAGAGAGCTACACAAGTTTGGTGGGTGTAGAACCACCCTAATCTTCTTTTTCATTCATTTAGATATGTGTTTGAGTATTGTACATAACCGGGGTTAAGGCACAGTGACCTTTAACCCCCACATCATAGCCCTACCTATTTAAGTGAAAAGCTATTATAGTTTCTATATTGACTACCAGTTGCTTAGTTGGCCTTCTTAGTTGGCCTTATAACTCTGAAAATCCTCCACCGAATCATGTAAGAACTGATAAGTAGGGGTTTTTGGGCATCCGGAACACAATGGGACAGACGATTTTAGAAACCATGGTCTCAATCACTGGGTCCAACACATGGACTGAGGTGTTTGTAAACTCCACCGGAGTGCAAATGATGAGCAACATAGAAGTTTTAGGACCTCCTGATTCCACTGGAACTGACAGATCTGTAAATGGTTGCTTCAAACTTGAGTTCCAACACCCGGGCAAAAAACACAGAAACTGACATAGTGAGTCAAAAATCCAATGAAATGATCCCAGATTCAAGAATGAAGGTGTTTCCAAGCTCCTGAAGTAAAGTGGATACCAAAAGCAAGCAATAGTTGCCTCTACAAGTCAATACGGAGTCTCTGTCATCGAACGGAACAGGGAAAAGCTCAAAAAACGACTTTTTCTTTGAAAACTCTTAACAGGCTCTCAAAACCACTTCGCAAAACCAAAGTGACTTTTTCAAAGGTTCCTCCAAGGTCTCTACACACTCGGATGCAAGTAAAGTCACCCACAAAGCTTCCCACAGAGCTTCTCTTTCCTCCCACAGAGCTGTTGAGCTTCAAGCATTCACGCATGCTCAGCTAGATCACCCGGGCTCTAATACTAGTTGAGAGTGCTCTCAATGGAAGCAAGAACGAAAGAAGGAGAGAGAGAGACAGAGAGCCATAAGTTTTGGTGGGTGCAAAACCACCCTAATCTTCTTTTTCATTCATTTATATATGTGTTTGAGTATTATACATAACCGGGGTAAAGGCATAGTGACCTTTAACCCCCACACATGTAATGTTATCCGAGGAGAATATGGAAAGGATGCTTATGTGAGCTTGTTGCAAGATACTTTGCATTAGAAAAATTGGGAAACATGATTGTGCAGCCATATGCCTTGGTATTTGGAGTAAGACAATGCCTAATAGACATAACTATCTTCTTCAAGAGTTTTCATGCTTTCTTCATCAAGGCACTAATCAAGATTTGAGCGCAAGCCACTGTAAACCTAGATTGAAACCCATGGTTAATGGGAGACCCATTTGCAGTCGAGGATATCAATGGTTAACTGGACTATCACATGGCACATACTGGACCATCTGGGCAGAGGTGAAAGAAAAAGTGGTTCATACAATTCATGGAAATACCTACAAGCCTAAATGCCATGGAAGCACTATAAATGCAACCGCAACATTAAAGCAAGTTCTTGAAGACCATGCATTACCACAGCCTCATCTTCAACAAACAATGCTAGATGGACGTGTCGAATGTCAACAACATCTTCCTTTGGGAATGACAAAGAAGGTCATCCTAGAAACTGTCAATAAAACTTTACAAGACAGAGACGAGAGCATGATTTCACGGTCAATCTTGTACAAAATTTGGCGTAGAGATTTTTGCCATGTCAAGACACCATCAAAGCAAAGGATGTCAAAATGTAAGACATGTGATGAATTTAAAAATGCCATTGAACATAGTAAATGTAAGCAGCAACAAGGAAGATATATTAAATGGTGATCGATCCATTTACATCATGTGCAGGATGCTCAAAAGTTGTACGCTTCTTGGAGAGAGGAAGCTATTTCACATGTCGATAAGTCTATGTGCATCACCATTGATGGCATTGACCAGAATACAACAACTTTGCCATGATATAGACGTATCCCACCGACATTGGAGGGCAAATGTGGACTAAAAACACACTTGTGTGGAGTATTAGTACATGGATACCGAATCTTTTGTGATGTATGGATTGATAGTTTGCATGACCATGATAGTAATCAAGTTGTTACATCAATCATGAAAGCAATAAGAAAGGTTAGAGATGCTCGCGGATGTTTACCTAACACATTGCGAATACAAGCTGATAATTGTTGGAGGATTTGCTTTATGCTCTATGCGGGTTGGTTTGAAAATATTTGAAGAAGTGGAAGTTGGCTTTCTTCTTGTCGGCCATACACATGAAGAGATAGATCAAATGTTCAGTGTTATCTCTGGTGAGTTGAAGTCAATGGATGTTTTGACAATGGAGGATATGCTATTTTAAATTGGGAAAAATTTTGGAGGGTCTTGCAAGGAAGAATCAAAAGTGGCTATCTTAGGGAGGATGGTAGATCTCTAGGCAGGATCCAGTTTTCTTCATCACGTAGGCCACCTCGGCATACATGGACAGCTTCCCTTGGCATCTGACAGAGACAGATGCAGGAGCGATGACTCGGCACCCAGTTTGGGAAATCATAGGGAGTATTGCAGGCTGGCATATATGGACTTCAAGATGCATGCAGACCTTAGGAGATCAGGCTTCTTCTGCTACCCAGACCCTAGCAGACATTTGGAGCACGATCAGTCACATGCTCAAGGGTCAGTGGGATCAGATTCAGGGGGAGTCCTGGGTAAGGAAGGAGAAGAGACGGCGCTTCCTTCATGACTGGGACCATCGAGAGCTGTTCTTCCAGCACTCTGCTCAGAGTCTTCAATGGCATTACTCCCCCCCACCATGGTTGTTTGTCCACACTCCGATGATTATGCCCTGAGAGGCTTGTAATTAGTGTTACCTCGGGCTGTATCCATTTTGCGATTGTAGCCCGCTGGCCTTTAAGCCCTCTTGTACTCTCGTTTTCAAGCAATATAACTAGCACTACTTTTTGCGTTAGAGAGGATGGTAGTTTGGAGAGCATTCATATAGCCACATTTACAAGCAGGAGATGATACCCTAATAGGACACACAAATCCACACTACTTTCGGTTTCACATGCATAACAATATTCCAGTGATGCAATGGAAGCACTACTCAGGAGATGGAGATCATTTATGGAGTGAGTCATATGCTTTATTTCAACAAATAATTCCATTGGAGGAAACTAGATTTGTTCTTGCAAAAAACAAATCACTTGACATAGATGAAATGAAAGGCTTGAAAGCCTTCATTAAACATCTTCAAAGTATGATGCAAAAATATCCAGAGCAATCAACTAAGAATTTGGAGACAATTAAATCAACTGAAGCACTTATCCAATCTTTAGAAAGAGAAGAAAACTTAATGAGCATTGAATACTGTGAATCCTTTTGGCCAGAACAAGCTAGGTCACCAAGTTTTCCTTTGGATATAAATATGTTAGTAGATATGGAGGAAGCAGAGCAATGCCTTTTACCTCGAAAATATTGTAGCGGGAAGGGAGACAAACCCTTACCAGAGTTTATACCATCTTTGCTTCAAGCTATACGAAATGTTAGATGTCATATTATTTTCAAGATAGGAAATTGTTCTTGGAGTTTATTGAGGTGTTTCTAAAGAGGTCTATATGCTCTCCTTTTTCCACTTGCCTCTAGCTTATCTTTATGTCAAGGGATATAGCTATATCTATGTCTAGAGCATAGAAAATTGCAATAGATTTACTTGAAGAGATGTATGATCTTGTCTAAGAGAGAAAAAGCTCGTGACATGCTATTTGAAAGGTGGGGTACCAAAAGCAATATAATCTTTTTGGTTGTTGGTGTAGCAATTAAAATGACACTAAAAATTTTGTTTAACACATGCATTCTCGATGAACTTGAAATGACTCAATAACGTGGAATTTATGCAAAACGGTGAAGAAAATATATCGAATGCACACTTCGGAGTTATTATAAAGGTTATCATCATAAACAGCACGCCAATTCATCTCAGTATTGTCACTAGATAAAGCAAATGAGTACTAAACCTGTGCTTTGCACGGGCAAAGATGCATGACCATCCTCAACCACTCCCCGTCTGAAGGTGGATCTTTGATTCTTAAATTTTGGCTAAGTCTTAACCCATGGCTCTGAGACCTTCCATCTCCTCCTTTCATTCCATTAACCTTCCATCTCCTCCTTCCTCCCGAAGGTGACCTTCCATCTCCTCCATATTGTTGACCTTCTATCTCCTCCTTGCCCCTAAAGTTGCCTTCTTTTGTCTTTCCACCTCCTCTCTAAAGCCTCCCTTTTGTCCTTTCACCTCCTCCCCCCTCCAAGCCTCCATTCCATCCAAGAGCTCCTTCTTTGTGACATGTGGTAGGCTCTTCTCCTCCAAGCTACCACGTGTCCTAAAACAGCAAAGAGAATATATCATTGCATATGAACTTTCTCTAAAAAGTAAACAAGTTGAATACATTCAAAAGGCTTGCCCTGGAAGCTGAGAGAGAAGAAGAAGAAGAAGAAGAAGAAGAAGAAGAAGAAGAAGAGAGGAGAGAAAGGGGGAGAAACAATCGGCCGGAAGCACCTCTAAATAGAGAACAAAAAAGAAGATGAATTGAATGTACAGCATGGAAAGCGGGCAGAAAGCTCAGAGAGAGAGAGAGAGAGAGAGAGAGAGGGAGAGGGAGAGAGGGAGAGAGGGAGAGAGAGAGAGAGAGGATTTGAAGGGAAGAAATTAGCAATGAGAAAGGGAGGAAGAGAGAGAGAGAGAGAGAATGAGGTGTGCTCCACATGGCTGGAATCCCTCAAAAAAACGAGCTTTTGAAATGCCCATCGTCTTCACTTAGGCCTCCATATATGGCAGGCCAAAAAAAGACACTCGCCTATTTTGGTCCTACATAGATGAAAAAGTAATGTGCGGAATCTTGATGCATGTAGTAGGTTTTCCGTACTCCACTACTCGTTCCTAGCCCACCCACCCTTCGCCTCCCCATTCTCTGTCTTAGCTTCCCTCACTCCACCACTTGTTCCTCCTCCCTATTTATTTTGGGCAGGCCTATTGAATGACATGTGTCATTCATCTTTTTTCACTTGTTCTGCTAGTGTGATGTTAACTTAAAGCGTCGCTGCTGATGACTTCAATCAGTTAAATATTTGTGTATTAAACCCACGCATCTGTCTACGTTGCTTTGCGAGATCGTTACAATTCAAATCGAAGTATTATTTTAGATGTCCCAATTAATACGCGATGTCTTTCAAACTACGGAATGTGGTGCTCTTATAAAGAACCTGATTTCAGAGCTCAAAAACCTGGTTTCGAAGGAGGAGTAAATAACGTTGCTAATAATGAAGACGATCCCGATTTCAAAGGAGTGAATACTGTAACTCCTTATAAATGCTTACAACTTTGTACTAGATCTAATATACAAACAGAATTTCAAACAAGGCTAACTAACATTGGCTGGTTGTGCAAACCAGTTGGAAGGTTGCACTTTTATTGGATATTTCAACGCGCTGTTGAAGGAAAGATGATCGGGTAGTGTTATTCTCCAGCCAGGGCCATCTCTACATTCAGCAAACATCACACAAAAAATGGTAAATGAGTAGAGAAGGGAGTCAATTTGTACTGCTAAGGAAAGAGGTGCCAAGTCAATGTGTGGATGACTCATAATGAACTGAATAATAGATAACTTCCGCAGGTGTGCAGGCAGATCAATCCAGATATGCCAGGGAGAGATGGCTTATGCAACGGCATTCAAATTCACGGGTAAAGAAAGACCTGCCTGAGCACTTGATATTGTCTCACTTGGCGAATTTTGATGCAGATGTGGCGGAAGAAGAGTTTACTTGGCCTTCTTGTGCCGTCATCGAAGGGGCAGCAATTAAAGCAACCCCAGGCCAAGATTTACACATACAATGTTGGCCCTGCGGCACCTTTTCATAGACGCTAGGCACATGGAGACCGCACCCTCCCCAAGAGATCTTCCCACAAGTACCGCACTTCATTTGATAGCACATCCTTGTCCTGTCTCTGATCTCCTGCACGGTGGACGGATAACTCAAAGATGTAGAGCAACAATCTCGCAATCAATGTCGCCTACTATTGTCTCTCGACTTGAACCATTCGACTCTTTTATGTCTAATAAGCACAATAGACACGTACAAACGACCCAAAAAAAAACATGTTGCCTCACGGCCTCGTGCTTGGGCGAGGAGGGAGAGACAAACGAAGCAAATATGGATAGACATGGACGGAAATTCCCACCTTTGATGTGAACCTCCCTCCACACGGATGTGCTATAGGGACGGATTGTCCACACGTATTTTTCAAATTTCTTTAAATTCTCTCAATTACTTCTTTTAGCCCGCCCCTCTAGTTTCATGGAAATGCTATGCTCTCTTCTCTTGTTTTTTCCATTGAAATTTTGCTTTAAAAAAAGAACGTCAAGGGGATACCTTCTCATACGAGACCAAATTGAGAAAACATTAAAGTTGGGACCTCTTTAGTCTACAATTCTTCCATTTGAGTCCTATCTAAAACAAAAACAAAAAAAGAACTTCAAGTGGATAACTTCTAGTCCTGGACCAAAATGAGAAACCATTAAAGTTGGGACCTCTTTTGTCTCCAATTCTTTCATTTCACTATCGTATTGAAAACAAAAATAACTTTTAAGATGGGAACACAGTTATGGAAGTGTTGGTCATTGGGTTAATCTTTTCTCTATAGAGTTATGGAAGTGTACGTCATTGGGCTAATCCTTCCCAAGGTAGACTTATGTAGACTTATAAATGTACACAAGTTTTTAATAAGCTAGAATTTGAGAATTCTAGCCTTATAAATGGCTCTAGATGACTTATGTCAATTAATTTGAGAACTTGGAGAGGTGAATTCAGATCTCATATGATGAGGTTATTGGGCAAACCTATCAAATTCTAATTAAGCCTAAATAATAGCCCCCAACTTGGAGAAGCTTCTAGATTCGCCATTGGGCAAATAATAGCCCCCAATTTGCTTTCTTAATCTAACTAGCAATGATACCATACTCTTCTCATAGTTGGGTAGCCCAAAATAGGTGAAGGGCCATTTCTTTGATTGAGTTAGATATGCCAAAAGGTAATAAACTACACATTCTATAAGTTTTTCTTGTAAATCTAACACTAAATGTATGATATTCCATTGTAGAAATTTGATCAGATTTAGGAAAGCTTTCTCATGCCATGATTTCAAAATCTTCCCTCAAAAGTTTTGATTGAATCCCTAGTGCCCTAGACCTTTGACCATCTCCTTGTAATATCATGCTTAGCATTCCAACCTTTAGACCAACCTCTCAAAGACATCTTCCTCAGAGGAGATCCCTTGCCATTCTCATCAAAATTTTTGGGAAGTAGCAAGCTAAGGGTGTCCACTTTTTGTTCACTCCCCAATCCTTAGGAGGTGGAAAAACAAGCTTTTTGGCACACAAAAATGCAAATCTCACCTACTTCCCTATGGATCTAGTCTTTGAAGTCTTCAGGCCCAACATCATACATGCCATTGTGCACACAATGGTATGGTCTGCTCGAAAATTTGATGCACACACAAAAAATTTCTTTGTGTCATACAGCATGGTTCCAGGGCAGTCACACCTTTGTCACGAATAGAGAGTGTCGTATTAAATTCTGAATTTCTCACTCATTTTACATTAAATGTTATTGAAACTTTGTAGGTGGTCTCTTTACATTATGTAGAGCTTAACTTGATTTATTGGTAATTATTTGAATGACTTATTTAATTATAAATAATTATTTACAATAAATAGTCATAAAATACATGCATTTTAGTAGCACACCACATTTTTTTAGTATTTTGAATAATTAAGCAAATCCAATTCGATGGAACGTTAGTAGGCACATAAGGGTGTGTGGTTCAATCATCAAATCCCAAATCCAATGGTTAGATTTAGGGAGATTGAAGTTTAATTTTTACTTTTACTCCTTAGAGGATCAACAAAGAATATTACAAATAAATCTAGTAATTCTTAAACATGACCAAACATTTCAAAAATGTCAATATTTTTAGTCCTCCGAGTGATGAATAAGAGGAAAAAATTTTTGTTAAATTTGAGTAATGGAAGGGTACATTATGGCCTCCACAAGTGAAATCTCCCTTTTGTGGGGGAAAAAGGGCCACCCAAGCCTAATACCAAGACAAGATAGGCTTGGTATTTGGCTTAGTGAGGTAGGTTAGGAGCATCACTGACCCTAGTGGCAAGCCTTTGGAGTGTGCATGCTGCCCATGTGGAAGGCTGAGTCATCTATTTTTGCCTTACCACCATGCCACGTTGTTAAACTGCATGGTGCCATGTCATCAAGGAGATGTGACATCACTCATTGCCATGTCACCTTACATTACCACACGTGCTACCACATCAGCCACATATGCCACCTCATCATTCCACATCATAGGAACTCTTGGAGCCATGTCATCAAACCTTGCCACCTTGGCATACCTCGTCAACATTGCCACATCACCAATCCCTCCAACTCAATTTGCCATGTCAATCTACCACCTCATGAATGCCAATTCATCATGCCACATCACATTTCCACGTCATGGAAGAGCCTCATATATTCCACACCATATTGCCACATCATCACCATGCATGGTGCCACATCAACCACATGTATACACATCATGATGATGGCGAGCCACATCATCAACATGCATGGTAAGTTATACATGCATGTGATTTGAGTGCATGAAGCATCGAATACCACGATCGAGATTTATGACCACGATCAAGGTATTTAGAGGTGATTTGAATGCATGAAGCATAGAATACCACGATCAAGGTTTATGACCACGATCGAAGTATTTGGAATTGGTAAAATAATCAAATTGTCATGGTTTATGACCACAATCGAGGTATTTGGAGGTATCCAAAAGTGGCAAAATAATCAAATTGTCATGGTTTATGACCACGATCGAGGTATTTGGAGATATTTAGAAGTGGCAAAATAATCAAATTATCATGGTTTATCACATAGGTTATTCTCAAATTGCATTAACGAAAATATTAATCAAGATAGGCACATATGTTATGTGAATATTAAACTGAAATAAAATCAAACAATGAAAATATTAAAAATTAACATTGGATTCCATGTATATAAAATATATTAAAACCAACTTATTTGAGTGGACCACAAAAATTAGTTTCAAAACAAAATCAAACGAAATTTTAGTAGCCAATATTTTCAATCTTAGCACCTTCTCCACCAATAATAATCAAGAGCAATCTAGTGGATGAGTTCAGGCTCTCTATAAGACACCACGTTTTGGTTCATTTCACCCATTCTTAGCCATTCTTGCCTCCCCATCACTTTGTCACACCTTCCATCCTACTTTTAGTGAGAATGGGTTCTCAAAGCCGTAGAGCTATTAGATGTGAAAGATGTAGGAACCCCCCCCCAAATCTGGTTGATGAGGAGCGCAAGCAGAAGGCTCGCGAGTGTAAGAGAACTTCTAGAGCTAGAGCTCATGCTGCCACCACCGATCCACCTCCGCCTCTACATCCCACCTCCACCTCCACCCCCACCCCTACCCCCACCTCCATTGTCCCCCCCTCCACATCCTCATCTGCTCCCCTACCTCCAACCTCTGCCCTTTCCCTAGCCACCCACATTTTGCCCTCCACCTCTACCTCTTCCCCCTCCACCCTCCCCCCTCCCCCTCCCCCTCCCCCCCTTCCCCTTGGCACCTCCCTTCCCCCCTCCACCCTACCATCTCCCATTGATCCCCTTGCCCCACCTTGCAGCAGTAGTGTTGCTTCACGATGCCACTTGCGAAAGTCCACTATCTGTTGTCATACTAGCAAGATTGTGCAGTATTTTTTTAGTGACCTTATGCTAGCTTCGCAGTCTGCTCTTCTCACATCCCTGATTGATCACCCTGACTTGGTAGAGTGTAGGAGGCTTGCTGGTCTTGGTGCACCTAGAGATAGGGTTGTATGTAGCAAGGTCCTTAGTAGTGTTCTACGTTCCTATGCTTCTATTGAGCATAGGGACTCCAGTGATGCCACCACGCACATTACAAGCAGGCATGATTAGGAGGCAGAGTCTAGGGGATAGTGAGACTAATGCTCCTTGGGCTTCGAGTGGTCATGCACCTCACAGCGATCGATTGTTGGATGATTCCACTAGGTCCTTCATACATCAGTTTTGGGAGGAGCATTGCAAAGCATCCCCGGTGTTCAAGAAGGCATTGTGGAAGAGGGTGTCACGCGGTGTGTACATTGAGCATGGTGCATGTCTTTTGGAGTGTACCCAGACTGAGTTGTACACTTAATTTGTAAAGGCACACCCGGAGTTTAGGATTGGGTTGAACGATGCAAGCCATGGTTTGTGCGATGCTCTCATGAGCGTGACACGTGCTGTTATTGCTACCATGTGGATTTTGGATTGATGTATGATGTATTACGTTCCCTTGATGGTCATATGGGAGTGGTTCCTACTAGCCCTCGTAACTTCATTTATTCCATATTGTGTACACGAGATGGCGATGCTTTATTCCACTCCCTCGATTGTGTGGAAGGTAGGTGTACTTTGTGTGGTGACTTTGCTAGATTGCCATGAGTTTCACTAGATACTTGTGACATGCAAATGGTTCATTGGCAGTAGTATGAGTACAATACCCTAACATTAGATGGTGGTGCACAGTCGAGGAGGTTGTAGCTTGTGGGGAAGGAGACCCTAGACCTACTTTGCATGGCTCTTAGGCTACCCTAGACCTACATCCATGCAAGATTTGGTTGCTAATCGATTTTGTATGTGCCGAGTGGAAGGTATAATGCGTACATTTTTGCAATCCCTACTAGTGACTACACATGAAAAATGGCACACGTACTAACCAAATATGCATGTGTACTTATCTGTTGGGGATGAAACTTTGCACAGCCCTTAAGCTACCCTAGATATACATCCCTGCAAGATTTGGTCTCCAGCTGATTTGGTATGTGCCACGTGGAAGGTATAATGCATACATTTTTGCAATTTCTACTAGTGACTACATATGAAAAATGGCGAACATACTGACCAAATAGGCATGTGGACTTATCAATTGGGGATGAAACTTCACACGGCCCTTAGGCTACCCTAGACCTACATCCGTGCAAGATTTGGTCACCAATTAATCTCATATATACCACGTGGAACGTATAATGTATACATTTTGCAATCCCTACTAGTGACTACGTATGAAAAATGGTGAATGTACTAACCAAATACGTATGTGGACTTATCTGTTGGGGATCAAACTTTGCACAGCCCTTACAATACCCTAGATATACATCCCTACAAGATTTGGTCTCCAACTGATTTGATATGTGCCACATGAAAGGTATAATGCGTACATTTTTGCAATCCCTACTAGTGACCACGTATAAAAAATGGCGAATGTATCGACCAAATCGCATGCGAACTTATCTATTGGGGATGAAACTTTGCACGACCCTTAGGCTACCCTAGACCTACATCCATGCAAGATTTGGTTGCCAATTGATTTGGTATATGCCACGTGGAAGGTATAATGCGTACATTTTTGCATGCACTCCCTACTAGTGACTACATATGAAAAATGGCGCACGTACTGACCAAATAGGCATGTGGACTTATCTGTTGGGGACCAAACTTTGCATAGCCCTTAGGTTACCCTAGACCTACATTCCTACAAGATTTGGTTGCTAATTGATTTCGTATGTGCCGCGTGGAATGTATAATGTGTACATTTTTGCAATCCCTACTAGTGACTACATATGAAAAATGGCAAGCATACTAACCAAATATGCATGTGGACTTATCTGTTAGGGATGAAACTTTGCACGGCCCTTAGGCTATCCTAGATATACATCCTTACAAGATTTGGTCTCCAACTAATTTGGTATGTGCCACGTGGAAGGTATAATGCGTACATTTTTGCAATCCCTACTAGTGACTACGTATGAAAAATGGCGAATGTACTGACCAAAAAGGCATGTGGACTTATTTATTACATCCATGCAATATTTGGTTGCCAATCTATTTGGTATGTGCCACGTGGAAGATATAATGTGTACATTTTTGCATGCACTCCCTACTAGTGACTACGTATGAAAAATGGTGCACGTACTAACCAAATACACATGTGGACTTATCTATTGGGGATGAAAATTTACACAACTCTTAGGCTACCCTAGACCTACATCCATGCAAGATTTGGTTGCCAATCAATTTTGTATGTGCCATGTGGAAGGTATAATGCATACATTTTTGCATGCACTCCCTACTAGTGACTACATATGAAAAATGGCGCACGTACTAACCAAATACGCATTTGGACTTATCTGTTGGGGATGAAACTTTGCACAACTCTTAGGCTACCCTAGAAATACATCCATGCAAGATTTGGTTGCCAATCGATTTCGTATGTGCCGCGTGGAAGGTATAATGCGTACATTTTTACATCCACTCCCTACTAGTGACTACCTATAAAAAATTATATACATATTATATGATTTTGGACCAATTGAACATAATCATGTATTTTAATGTTTGACACATTTACTACCATTGAGCACCATTCCATGCTAAACATTGACATTTTTTTCTTAATCTACAATTTACAAAAATTAGGGACAATATTAGTGTAATAATTGCAAGCATTGATATATACAAAATTCAATATGATATTCAAAATGATAAAGTTCATAGCATGAGAAAGAGATCGAGAGAGAGAGAGAGAGAGAGAGAGACCGACCTTATACTTGAACACCTTTTCAATGCTTAATGTTTAGAATTACTTCACACGGCATTATTTTTAAAATACCTTATGTATTAGATGTTTGAATTGAGATATTTGAAATTCAAAATGATACTCCTAATTTTAAATATTTATGTTAGATTTGAACAAACTATAAACTGAGATAAACAAAGTAAGAACAATATCATGAAAGTACCAAAATGCTCATACATCATAAAAGTAAGAACAACATCATAAAAGCACCAAAATGAATGCCTCTCGCTCAATACAACATGCCTCCTCTGCTCGTGCCTCATCACCTGGCATGAAATCACCATATGAGAAGTGTCGTGAAAGACACGCTGCAACCACTGAAGTATCAGCACCCTCCTATTGCAGCAAAGCTCTTTGTGCCTCCTCCTTGTAGTGCTCTATCAAGACCACACGGGCAAATGGATCAATGGCCTAACGATGACCAGGATATAGATCATCCATGCCTAGTCCTCTATATGTGGCCACATCAATGTTAGCAAAGCATACAGGGCACACTGATCGTGCCACCATGTGGCAGGTCATGCAATGGAGATGTGCGATGTGGTCGCACCCTAGTCCAAACCACCCTATAGTGTCAAAATCCTCATGGCAAAGGATGCAAGTGGTGGTAGGAAGCCTGGCTATGACTGGTGCATCTATGGGTGTCCTAGTCGGCACATCTATAGGAGGGGTGGATCCTATGGCGAGATGGATCACGACTAATATGTCTCAAGTGCAAAATATAGTGCTCTGCTCGATGGTAGGCTATGCATGTCCGAATCCATATCCGCCTCCAACTGTCGTACATGAGACTCCATATCCGCCTCCAACTGTCGTACACAAGAGTCCGAATCCATATCCGCCTCCAACTGTCGTACATGTACGATAGTTGGAGGCGGATATGGAGTCTCATGTCCGAATCCATATCCGCCTCCAACTGTCATACATGAGACTCCATAAAGTCGTACACAAGAGTCCATATCTTGCCACAATAGATGTGCCTGCCAAGAAAACATGTCGTGTACATGGTGAGAATGAACCAAAAAACTTCAGTTCAAACACGCAACAAAAAATTAAACTAAAATAATCAGAATAACTAACCTCGACCCTAGACTTAGCCAACAATGCCTCCAACTCTGCAATCTATGCGTCTCGAGTATCCAACTCATACTGAGGCGGTGTAGATGTGGAAGGTGGTGCACATGTGGGAGGTGGTGTAGATGTGGGAGGCTCCATAGATATGGGAGGTGGAATCGAAAGTGATCTCGATAGGGCAGAGACCATGTCGTGCAAGGATGAGGCCACTTAATGAACATCCCCCCTAATCCATCCTCCAACAGCTTGCAATGCCAATGCAGGGATAGTGTGCAGCTCTGGTGCCTCGCGTCGACACCAAACACCTACAGTCTGACACTCCTGATGCCCCATCCTACCATGTCCTGCTCATGGATGGGTATTAAGGTAGTCTACCCGATGACCAAGCACAAACTCGGCGTATAGCTGCATGGCAAATGACCTGGCTATCTAACGGTTGTGAGGCAATCGACCACCATTCGCAGCGAGATATCTCAAATAAATGTGTGCTGCTATGACGGGGTGCCTACAACGTAAAATATAAAAGGGTTGCCCTGATCGTGGTCGCATCGCCTCAGTGTGACCATCCCAAAACATATCCTCTAAGGCCTCCCTGTGAGGTGAATCACACTCAAACAACTCTCGAATGGCTCTCCAACCCAAGCCATGACCACCGATCTCTGCCTCAGCCTATGCCTGAAAGGTATCCAAAACGTCCTCTAATGTGTCTAATCGACCTAGAGCATCGATGACTAAATCGAGACTCGCAACCAAGTGAGGGGGTGCCCCAACATCCTACAATGCCCTCATCTTAGCTCTCAAAATTGCTATCTGCATATGAACAATGGTGCCAAAACCTGCGCGCTAGCTAGCGCATGCACAAAAAAACACATGAAAATTAATATTCTATTTGGATAATGAAAATTAATATTCTATTCAATGGGACTTAATATTCTATTTGGGTAATGAAAACTTTTAGCTAGCCAATTTTGATTGAATTTTTGCAAAAGCTCATGACAAGGTTTCATGGAATCACATAAGTCTTTGTATTTGTCTATGTAACTATATCCATACATAGATCTACAAGCTTCCCTAGTTTCCTATTTCTATAGTTTCACGTGCCACCTAAAGGGACTGCTAGCCACATGATCTACACTCTCCTTGCATCAACCTCTTGCACCATATGATTTGAAAATGATGTGTAGGCGAATGTGTTATTCAACTTTGTGTTAAAGATGCTACACTTTCTATTGTATAGTTAGTGGTCATGTACATGGTGATAATATATGCTAAGAGAACA
This sequence comes from Dipteris shenzhenensis, assembly GCF_047967505.1. Lineage (NCBI taxonomy): Eukaryota > Viridiplantae > Streptophyta > Polypodiopsida > Gleicheniales > Dipteridaceae > Dipteris > Dipteris shenzhenensis. The sequence goes on from NC_141601.1 coordinate 49,247,847, forward strand.
ACCATTTTGGTAAATACACTAGAAGAACAAGTTTAGTAGAGCTATGTTGTGTGAAGTTGAACACTTCATTTACAATTTATTACACATTGAGTTTCCCATCAATATATTTGAAGTCCCATGGCATGGTAATAGTCCTTTAAGGTACTAGCTTCTATATATTTCAATCACCTATTGCTTGGTTCTCTTACAACCCTATACATCGATCGATCACTCGCATGATGGTTGTAGACTACATGCGATGAATTTCTATATGATCGATCGCATGATAATTGTAGACTACATCTTTTAAGTATAGAGTCTAAAACCTCACCCTTTGAAAAATAATATAAAAACTACATTAAACTCTTGTTTTCTCTTTTTTTTTAATATATGATTTTTAAAAACAAACTATATATGTTTTTACAATTAAATGAGAACTTTCCTAATTTGAAAAATAATATAAAAACTACTTCAATATCTTTTTTTAAATTTAAAAAATAGATGATTTTAAAATACAAAATATATACGTTTTGATATTTAATTTAAAACTTCACACTTGAAAAATAATACAAAAACTACTTTAAACTCTCGTTTTCTATTTTTTTATAGATGATTTTTAAAAATAAAATTTAAACATTATTATATTTAAATAAAAACTTCACTAATTTGAAAAATAACATAAAAACTACTTTAATCTCTTTTTTTTTTAATAGATGATTTTAAAAAACAAAATCTATACGTTTTGATATTTAAATAAAAACTTCACTAATTTGAAAAATAATATAAAAGCTACTTTAAACTCTAGTTTTTTTTTCTTTAATAGATGATTTTTAAAAACAAAATTTAAACATTTTTATATTTAAATAAAAACTTTATTTATTTGAAAAATAACATAAAAACTACTTTAATCTCTTTTTTTTAAAGATGATTTTAAAATACAAAATATATACATTTTGACATTTAATTTAAAACTTCATTAACTCCAAAAATAACTTTAAACTCTTGTTTTTTTTTTTTTTAAGATGATTTTTTAAAACAAAATTTAAAAATTTTTATATTTATTTAAAAACTTCACTAATTTAAAAAATAACATAAAAACTACTTTAATCTTTTTTTTTAATAGATGATTTTTAAAAACAAAATATATACATTTTCACATTTAAATAAAAACTTCACTAACTTGAAAAATAATATAAAAGCTACTTTAAACTCTTATTTTCTTTTTTTTAATAGATGATTTTTAAAAATAAAATTTAAATGTTTTTATATTTAAATAAAAAATTGACTAATTTAAAAAATAGCATAAAAACTACTTTAATCTCTCTTTTTTTTAATAGATGATTTTAAAAAACAAAACATATACATTTTGACATTTTAAATAAAAACTTCACTAATTTGAAAAATAATATAAAAACTACTTTAAACTCTTGTTTTCTTTTTTTTAAAGATGATTTTTAAAAACAAAATTTAAACATTTTTATATTTGATTAGAGACTTTGTTAATTTGAAAAATAACATAAAAACTACTTTAATCTTTTTTTTTAATAGATGATTTTCAAAAACAAAATATATACGTTTTGACATTTAAATAAATACTTCAGTAATTAAAAAAATAATCTAAAAAAACTTTAAAATGCATTTTAAATTTTCAAATATTTTATAATTAAATTACATTTTCCTATAAACTAAAATTTAAATAAATTTTTGCAAAAAAAAAATGCTACACTTAAAAATCCTTACCTGGAATCTCCCGCTCCGTCATCTCCGTCACTCCGTCGCTCCAGTAATTCTGTCGATTTCGATAAGGAGGAATACAAAGTGTTGTTTCATTTATTGTTAAGATTGTTTTTATTAACTATGCACCTCTAGATTGATGGCTCTCTATGGTTTATGAATGATAAAGCGATAAATATTTGTAATTTTAAATTTGTGTGGATATTTGTATATATATATTATGCAAGATAGAGTGTGTGTGATCTCAAGATAGATAGCGATCGAGGTTTGAACAATGAGGGACTTGATCGAGGTTCCTCTCTTTATATATGAAAATTTAGGGTTTCAAAATACCGGTATGTGGCACACCACATACCTCGATTGTGGTATTTGACATGCCACATACCTCATCGGTCGAGCATACCATATAGGATGCCACATACCTCAATCGTGGTATATGACATGCCACATACCTCAATCATGGTATTTGACATGCCACATACCTCATCGATCCAACATACCATGATCGAGGTATCGTGGACTCTATGAATGATAAAGCGATAAATATTTGTAATTTTAAATTTGTGTGGATATTTGTATATATATATTATGCAAGATAGAGAGTGTGTGATCTCAAGATAGATAGCGATCGAGGTTTGAACAATGAGGGACTTGATCGAGGTTCCTCTCTTTATATACAAAAACTTAGGGTTTCAAAATACCGATATGTGGCACGCCACGTACCTTGATCATGGTATACCTCATCGGTCAAGCATACCATATAGGATGCCACATACCTCAATCGTGGTATATGACATGCCACATACCTCGATCGTGGTATTTGACATGCCACATACCTCATCGACCCAACATACCATGATCGAGGTATGTGGACTTGCCATGATACCTCGATCGAGGTATCTCAGCTGCCAGCACAGTATGTTGAATACCATGTTGGATGCCACATACCTCGATCGTGCTATTTGACATGCCACATATCTCATCGGTCAAGCATACCACGATCGAGGTATGTGGACTTATCATGATACCTCGATCGAGGTATGTCAGCTGCCAGCACAGTACGCTGAATACCATGTCGGATGCCACATACCTCAATCGTGGTATTTGACATGCCTCCATGTCATTGGTCTAGCATACCATGATCGAGGTATTTGGACTTGCCATGATACCTCGATCGAGGTATACTTGTCATGCCACGATACCTCGATCGTGGTATAGGCTCGGTTCGGTTGATTAAAATGCAAGACCTCGATCGAGGTATGGGCTCAGTTCAGATGTCCATGTGTGCTAATTTTATCAGACACGATACCTCGATTGAGGTATTTGACACCGAAGCAAAACCTTTGTATTTTCACTCAAGGGGGTGTCACACTTCCCAGTGGGTGGGACACCCTTAGTTTGCTACCTCCCTTTCTTGAAATCTCTTGTGCGCCAATCATATGAGAGTGCTCTCAACGGAAGCAAGAATGGAAGAAGGAGAGAGAGAGATAGAGAGCTACACAAGTTTGGTGGGTGCAGAACCACCCTAATCTTCTTTTTCATTCATTTATATATGTGTTTGAGTATTGTACATAACCGGGGTTAAGGCACAGTGACCTTTAACCCCCACAACCTCCCACTTAAAGGACAATGTGCCTTTAAGGGAGAACAACCAGTGAGCATACTATTCAATGCCCATCAATACACGACAATACTCAAACCGCTGACTAGGTAGACTCTTCGTCAACATATCTGTAGGGTTATCATCTGTATGAACCTTGACAAGCTCTATGCGCTTGTCCTCAAGTACCTCCCTGATGAAATGGTACCTGACCTCAATGTGTTTGGTCTTTGCATGAAAGACCGGATTCCGTGCTAGCTGAATAGCACTCATGGAATCACTATGCAATGTCGGTACACCTGTATGAATCCCCAAATTTCCCACTAGCCGATCAAGCCATATAGCCTCCTTGCAACCCTCTGTGGCTGCAACATACTCAGCCTCTATGGTAGACAAAGCAACGCACTTCTGTGCGCGAGACATCCACGACACTGCACCACCTGCAAAGGTGAACACATAACCAGAAGTGGATCTCCTACTATCCACATGCCCTGCATAGTCTGAATCTGTGTACCCAAGTACACGCATGTCTCCTTTACCAAAGCAAATGCACATCTCCTTGGTACCCTTCATGTACCTCATGATGCACTTAACTACCTCCCAATGCCTCTTTCCTGGATTAGCCATATACCGGCTAACAACTCCCACTGCAAATGCAATGTCTGGTCTAGTAGCTATCATAGCATACATAAGACTCCCAACTGCTGATGCATAAGGAACCTTGGCCATCATGGCTCTCTCCTCATCTGATTTGGGACTATCTGTATGACTCAGTTTCACATATGGAGGCAATGGAGTACTCACTACCTTCCCCCCCTCCATATTGAAATGCTGCAATACTTTTGTAACATACTCTTTTTGTGAAAGCCAAAGGAGTTTCCTACTCTGATCACGCGTGATGCGCATACCAAGAATATGACCTGCAAATCCCAAATCCTTCATATCAAAGGCCTCATGCAGCTTGGCCTTTAATGCATCTAGCTCATAAGTATTCTTGCTAGCCAATAGCATATCATCCACATATAGTGCCAAGATTATCAGGCTATTATCCTTAGCCCTTTTAGTGTAGAGGTAGTGATCAATTTCACTCCTTCTAAAACCCTGGGACCGAATGAAAGCATCAAACTTCTGATACCATTCTCTAGGTGCTTGCTTAAGACCATAGAGACTCTTCTTTAGCTTGCAAACTAAATGCTCTTTGCCCTTTTCTTCAAAGCCTTCCGGCTGCACCATGTAAATTTCCTCATGCAAATCCCCATGCAAGAAAGCTGTCTTGACATCCATCTGCATAAGCTCCATATCCTCTGATGCCACTAGTCCAAGCATGCATCTAAGTGTGGTCATCTTCACAACCGGAGAGAATATCTCATCAAAGTCCACACCCTTCTCTTGCTTGAACCCTTTAGCAACCAAACGGGCCTTGTACCTAGGCACATCATCACCTGTGACCTTCATTTTGTAGACCCATTTACATGGCAATGCTTTCTTTCCATGTGGCAAAGAAACCAAGTCCCAAGTCTTATTCTTCATAAGTGAACTCATCTCTGATTGCATATAGCATACTCCCACTTGCGTTGATCCTCACGCATCATAGCCTCTTTGTAGCAAGAAGGCTCCCCGCAATCAGTAAGCATCACATAGTCTACCCCTGGAACAAACCTATCAGGCGGTCTAGACATTCTAGATGATCTTCTCAAGGGCATTTCAGCTTGCTGTCCCACTTGCATATCAGCCACATTTGGCTCATCATTTCCACCAATAGATGATCCATCATCTACCCTTGATTGTATACCTGTGGGAGTACTTGGTGGTACCATTTCTTGCACATTTGGTGCATGGACAGCTTGCTGTCTATCAACATATGCAGGTGGATTCACATCCTGGAAAGTGATTCTCCTCATTTCCACATCCCTCATGGGTGCCTTATGCATCTTCTTCTCATTGAAGACCACATCATGGCTGCGTATGATCTTCTTTGCTTCTGGATCCCAGAGACGATAGCCCATCTCTCCACTTTCACCATAACCCAGAAAGATGCATTTCCTAGACTTAGGATGTAGCTTCTTTCGAAGCTCTTTTGGCACATGTGCATATGTCTCACACCCAAATATACGCAAATGAGAGTAAGAGGGCTTCTTGCCACTCCATGCCTCTTCAGGAATACCACCATCCAAACTCTTACTAGGTGATCTATTGATCACATGCACTGCAGTCTTCATTGCCTCAGCCCAAAAACCACCAGAAAGACTTGCATTGGAAAGCATGCATTGCAACCTTTCTTGAATGGTACGGTTCATCTTTTCTGCAACTGGATTTTGCTCTAGAGTATGAGGGGATGTGAGCTCCCTCTTAATCCCACGTGTATCACAGAAATGCTGAAAGTCATGAGAGAGATACTCTCCACCATTGTCAGTCCGTAGGCATTTAAGCATTCTACCTGACTGATTCTCAACCAAGGCCAGCCATTTCTGAAATACCTGGAACACATCACTCTTCCTAGCTATAGCATAAGCCCACACTTTCCTAGTTGCATCATCAATGAATGTCACATAGTATTCAGCCCCGCCTAATGACCGTGTAGGCATGGGACCACATACGTTTGAATGCACCAAATCAAGCTTTTCAAACTCTTTCTTTCCACTTCTTTTATGGGCTGATTTAGTCTGCTTCCCATAGAGACAATGCTCACAAAATTCAAAATCAGAGAAACTCAAATGCGGTACATAACCCAAACGACATAAGAGTTTCATTCCATTCTGGCTCATGTGCCCCAACCTGCAATGCCACAAAGAAGTGCTTGGTTGCTCGGTTATTGCAACAACATGATCAAATACCCCTGATACATGTAAGGGATACAAAGTCCCACACTTGGCACCCCTAGCCAAAAGCATAGAGCCCTTTTGAATTTTCCAACTCTGAAAGCCAAAAGTGGTGTGAAAACCAGCATCATCTAGCTGACCCACTGAAATAAGACTCTTGGTCAGCTTAGGCACATGTCTCACATGTTTCAAAACAAATGCAGACCCATTTGCAAAAGAAAACTTTATGTCACCTGCTCCCACTATGTCACATGCATAGTCATTTCCAAGATGCACACAACCTGTCTTTCCACTGTCATAAGTGGAGAACCATTCCCTATGGGGAGTAACATGGAATGAAGCACTAGAATCCAAAATCCAATCCTGGGAATATGCATCATCTGAAGTGGTAAGCAACTCTGTAGATAAACTAGACATGAAGAGAACATCATTGTCACTATCATGTGTGACTGCATTGATCTCCTCGATCTTCACTTTTCCTTTGTCCTCCCTTGGACTCTCTTCCTTTTGATTTGCACCCCAATTTGCATTCTTTTTCTTATCCTTTTGCTCTCTTTTCAGCTTGTAGCAATCCTTTTTCATATGGCCCTTCTTGCCACAGTGGTAACACTCAATGTTTCGTGCCCTGGATTTGCTACGAGACTTCCCTCTTTCTTGGGACTTCCCCCTGAACTGTGATCTGCCCCTTTGCACATTTAAGGCTGCATCCGGCTTGTTGCCATTCATAGACTTCCGTCTAATCTCCTCGGCCAACAAGCTACCCACAACATCATCAAATTTCAGTACTCCACCAGGTGCAGAGTTACTGACAGCTGTACGGAAGGTATCCCATGAGGATGGCAATGAACATAAGAGAAATATTGCCTTAGTCTCTACATCAAAATTCATTTTCTGAGCCTGAAGCTGGCTGAAAATAATATTGAATTCATTCAAGTGAGAAGCAATGGAGACCCCTTCCTTCATCTGCAGCTCAAACAACCTCTTCATGAGGTAAACTTTATTAGAGGCAGTTTCCTTCTCATAAGTGGCACACAGTTTCTTCCACAAATCTTCCGTAGTCTGCTCAGTTACTACTGTGAAATAAACTGACTCTGCAAGATGAAGTCTAATAGTAGACTTTGCTAATGCATCCAACTCATTCCAATCATCCTCAGACATATCCGCAGGCTTAGCTTCAATACCTGCCAAGGGTTTAATCTGCTTCTTTTGAATAAGCACATCCCTTATTTGTTCTTTCCACAAAGAAAAGTTTGTCCCATCAAACTTTTTAATGCTGAAAAACTCCTTTTCAGGCATGGAAGAGGATGCCATGATGCAAATAGAGCAAAATCCCAAATGCTAGTGCCTGCAAGAGAGAATCACACCAAATACCAAGCGCACCCAAATGTGTATGCCACAATAGAGTGAAATATCACCAAAATTCAAAGCTCAAAGCATCAAAAGATGCATCTGACTCATGGGCATATACTAGGCATCCATATGAGCAAATCTGGCCCAAAAGAAAATGCCAATAAGTGCCAAATGACTCAAGCATAAACACTGTCCACTGGCATATGCATCAATAATGTCTCATCCAAGAGAGCATAGCACTATCAGTGCATCACCTGCAATGTTTCAAAGCTGTCCCTCAGCATAAAATAGCATCCATGTGCAAAGCGCCCATAAAAAATAGCATCCCACAAGGCAATTTGGGCCTATCAGCGCATCCAACAAGGACCGCAATGCATCCAAATGGCCTATAAATCATCCACTGCAACCCAATGCATACCACGAATGAGCGCACACTGCTCAAACTGCAACCAGAGTGATCTGCATAAGGTATGCTCAAGAAATCATAGTCCCACGGTAATGAGCGCTACTGAAAATAAAACCTGAGATGCTTCAAAACATGGGCACCATTGCATAATCGGACTCAGCAAGAAAATCTGCAAATATCTCTCTTCGGCCAAAACTCCAAAATCCCAACCAATGAGTGAGAAATGGGAGTCAACACTTATCCACTGCCATGTGGCATAAATCTAAGGTTTCAAAACCTTAGTATGAAAAATGCATAACAGAGAGACGAAATCGAATACACAGAGATTTATAACTCTGAAAATCCTCCACCGAATTGCGCAAGAACTGACATGTAGGGGTTTTTGGGCGTCTGGAACGCAATGGGATAGACGATTTTGGAAACCGTGGTCTCAATCACTGGGTCCAACACACGGACTGAAAAACGTTTTTAGAAATAGAGCTGTTTGTAAACTCCACCGGAGTGCGAATGATGAGCAACATAGAAGTTTTAGGACCTCCTGAGTCCACCGGAACTGACAGATCTGCAAATGGTTGCTCCAAACTTGAGTTCCAACACTCGGGCAAAAAACGCAGGAACTGACACAGTGAGTCAGAAATCCAATGAAATGATCCCAGATTCAAGAATGAAGGTGTTTCCAAGCTCCTGAAGTAATGTGGACACCAAAAGCAAGCAATAGTTGCCTCTACAAGTCAATACGGAGTCTCTGTCATCGAACGGAATAGGGAAAAGCTCAAAAAACGACTTTTTCTTTGAAACCACTTAACAGGCTCTCAAAACCACTTCGCAAAGCCAAAGTGACTTTTCCAAAGGTTTCTCCAAGGTCTCTGCACACTCGGATGCAAGTAAAGTCACCCACAAAGCTTCCCACAGAGCTTCTCCTTCCTCCCACAGAGCTGCTGAGCTTCCAAGCATTCACGCACGCTCAGCTAGATCACCCGGGCTCTGATACCAGTTGAGAGTGCTCTCAACGGAAGCAAGAATGGAAGAAGGAGAGAGTGAGATAGAGAGCTACACAAGTTTGGTGGGTGCAGAACCACCCTAATCTTCTTTTTCATTCATTTATATATGTGTTTGAGTATTGTACATAACCGGGGTTAAGGCACAGTGACCTTTAACCCCCACATCATAGCCCTACCTATTTAAGTGAAAAGCTATTATAGTTTCTATATTGACTACCAGTTGCTTAGTTGGCCTTCTTATGGTTTGAGATATGGATCCATAACTAGATGCCTTCGTCAAAGACCGTGCTTGCCCTTTCCAAAGTGCATAAAGGCAAGAAGATGAATCAAAATAGAGAGACAAGAAGAGGAGGGCGACCAAGGGCTCAAGGGGGGGGAATGAAAATGAAGCACTAGCATTTTATATCACAAGAGCAATTCTTACTAAATAGGCACTAGAGTTTTGTATCATAGGAGTAATCCTTGCTAATCTACCATCTTCTAGCATCCTCCCATAAAGTCAAGCATATGGGTATTCATCTAGCAGTTCACTAGCTTCCATCTAACTATTAATTGGCCACCTATGCAACCAACTGAAAACATATAGCCTTAGAAGAGTCGTATCTCATCTTCTTTCATGGTCATAGCTTTATTGGATTCCATAGTCCAACAAGTACAATTATAGGGCAGAGTGATCAAGCTTCCTAAATTATAAAAGGGTTAATGTTTGCTTGGGTGTAGCCAATCGCGAAACTATTTTCGAGGCCATTTTGAGGCCACGACGTGATGCGCTCCTAGGTGAATATTTGAATTTTGCATGGACCCGCACTCTCGTCAAAAATTTTCCCAACATCATGAAGGTCTCTACGCAATAATGAGATGCAATATATTTGTTATGAACACTGCATAGCTTGACACATGGCATCTCTGCATTGCTTTGCGTAGCGCTCTGGCCTATGCCACCTGATCACTTATCATCGCGTAGCCTTTTGCCACAGCTTTGCCACCTATCTCACTGGGCACCGCACCCATTCATAAAATCGAAGGTTGTTTTAGCTTGGAGAGACCACCGCACTGGTTCTTGTCATAACAATTAAATGCAATCTATCATTTTGAACACTGCCATAGTGCAATCTCTAGCCTAACTACCTATCATCATGCAACCTTTTGTCGCATCTTTGCGCGCAGCCCATGCAAATCATAGGTTGGCTTGGAGAGGGCCACCATGCTAGTTTTTGGTGTAATAATGAGACACAATCTATCATTGTGAGCATCGCCTCAATGCAATCTCTGGCCTGACAACTTGTCATCGCCCAGAATTTAAGGTTGTCTTAGAGAGACCATCGCATTGGTTCTTGAAGTTTTAGCTTCGTTACGTACTTTTATGTATTACAGGAGGTCTATGACAACCAGCATGCTGGCAAATAGAAGGAGATCTATGAAAGCCATTGCACTCGTTCTTTGAGTATATATTTGTGTATGAAGGAAAATGTATTCTGTTGTGCAACCAAGCAAACTGCAATTGACGATATGGCCCTTGAAAGGTCCCCTCTAGGGCCAAGGGCCATATCAACATTCCATTTCTATCTAATGGCATCCTGGATATTATATAATGCATGTCGATATGGCCCTTGCCCCTAGAGGGAACCCCTCAAGGGCCATATCGTCAATTGCATTTTTTGAAAGTTTAATTGTATTTTTCCAGATGTATCTCCATGCAACCACAACAGTGGGGTCATTGGAGTTATTCTAGCGCTATTTTGGTCACTAAACAAGGAAATTATAGTCCTTCTTTCTTGTTATTTGAGTCCTTGTTGTAGTAAATATAAATGAGGACAAAAGTACAATTTATCGAGTGAAAATTGAGCAAAAGAGAATATAATGTACATCTACATCAAATAACAGGTTATATAAAAATTATCAACTTATACCAAGCAAAAATTGAATAGAGGATCTTACATTTATAAAAACTCGGCAATTGCTAAGAGCCTTAAGGGCCAAAAGATTACAGCTAGTGGCCATAACCATTCAAATCTAAAAGTTAACAACAATGCATACTGAGAGCCTCAAATTGAACAAAAAGAGATTACATAAATGCCTTAGAGACCAAAACATTACATTAAGGGAGCCAAAAGATCGTTGAGATCCTTAGAGGCCAAAAGATTACATACAGCCATTGCTGAGAGCCTTGTCTGAGCAAGAGGAAATTTGTACAACTCAGTTTTCCACCAGTCTAGCTTGTTGCATTAAAAAATTTTAGGGAGCCAAAGGCCTGGGGCACCAACTCAATATGTAATATGTTACTACCCTCGTCCAAAATCTAGGGTATGGGGGGGACAAGGTTCATATATAATACGCATGGATTTCCTTTAAAATTTTCAAATTTGCAAGGGAAAAATATGAAATTTCTTATCCCCACACCCTCAAAATATAAGGTATATACCTTGAAAAATATGCAAGATTTTAAGATTTGTACATATTTTTCATATATGTGAGGCCCAAGGGGGGGGGTCTTTTGGATGGGGGGGGGTAAAAGAAAAAATACACTAAAATATGAAAACCCATCTCCTTTCGAATTAATGTAACTTTTTCATGTGTTACCCGAATTTCAAGGTGTAAAGACATATTTGAAGCTCTTTTAGTGTAGAACACAACCATGTAAATTTGAGTAATTTCTACTCATGGCATATTGTTAAATTCATCTCATACTCAAGATTTTGATGGGTTTTATTACTAAAGGGAGTTGGTGCCCCAGGGCCAAAAGAGGATACAATAGAGAGGCCAAAGACCATGCACATTGCCAGGACTCAAATTATAGCCCCCCCAATAAGACGAGAGTACTCTGCTATGAAAATATTGAGGCCTTCGTCGACATCTAGGGGGAACCCATATAGCATAGCCATAAAGACACCCTCTATGAGCATGTCATCTAAGGTGGCGACATGCAGATGTGTGGGTAGTCGACTGTGGGAATGAAGGGTCTCCACTAGTGCTAGCATTTCTACCCAGATGAGTGTAACACAATCACCTTATATGAGAAGGCAGATAACATTGGGATCACAGAGCATCGAGGGGGGGGGGGGGTAGTAGGCATGCTATCCCTCTTGAGCATTTCTTTCTCCCTTGACTGTAAACTCAAGCCTCCACTATTCCATTTCCTTCACTATTTCATCTTCTATCCCTCTCGACCATTTCTATCTCCCTTGCACTCTTCCTACAACTTCTATCCCCTCTCGTAATGGACCCTGCATAGTCCGAGAGCTCCTCACACACTATTTTCTCCCCCTCTGCAGCGCAGTGCGAGAGCCCCTCCTCCCCTAATATTGAAATCATGACATATGGAAGCTTCTATCTCGCTCTTTAAAAGCTTAATTTGGATGCTCTCCAAAACTTCACCAAGTTGGTACAAGAGGTGAACGTGAAGGAGGGGCAACTAGTTTGTCAAGGTCAAAAGATTACCATCAATGAAAGCGTGATTGAAAATGCTCTAGGAATTTTTGGAGGCAGTTTGCAAGCACACTTTTTCAAGAAGCGATGGAAGAGACATGATATCCTAGATGTATACCCCAATGCTCAAATTAGTAAAGATGGTGGAGTCAAGATTTTGAGCTTGCCAAGAGACCTCCAAGATGTGCTAAAGAAGACCATTCACTTCTTTCCAGATACGAGAGGAACCTGCAAGTTCTAGCAGGTTCAATCAGCAGTAGAGCAACTGAAAGGACATGATGTATCTTACTCAAGGGCGATCTCCAAGAGCGTGTTAACCAACCTTAAATTGCAAGGATGGCAAATCCCAATTATCATCTCAATCTGTTGGAGTTGCAATTCACCTGATGGCATCTACCCTCAAAGGTATTTTTGAGCAATACGATAAGCAGATGTCTCAAAAGGTGACTTATCTACAAGAGAAAGCCATCGATGCAACAAAGGCAACGCAACTTGAGAAAAGTATCAGGGAAGGTGCAAAAGCCAAGGTAGAGGAGGCACAAGTGAGGGCCTTGCAGGAACAAGAGCAAGCTAAGGCCGCTATGAAATTGGTCGACATGGAAAGGCATAGAAGAGAAGTAGAGAAGTGCATGAAGGAGCTCCGAGATAGGCTCGAAGAAGTGAGAAATGATGGGGACGTGGCAGACAAGGAGCTCAGCAGAATGCATTGAACATTGAAAAAGACCATATGATGGAGGAGCTGAAAAGGGAGAATGCAGAATCCAGAAAGGTGATTTAGGAATTGCGAGAGAACTTCAAGGCCAAGAAGGATGGGGCAGAGAGCAACCAGGGTGGAGAAGACAAAAAGGTAGCTCCTTAGGCCAGGAAGGATGCAGAGAGTAGCTACAGTGGAGCAAGTTCCAATCACCATGGTGGAGCAAATTCCAGCCACCATGGTGGAGCAGTTTGTAGCAACCACAATGAACATTGTTTTTTCAAAACACTGTTGGAACTCCAAAGAGTAAGCTACAAAACCCTGTAAGAAGATCATGATAGATGTGTGCATGAGCTTACCATGGCTTTTGATAGTTATGAAAAGCAGTCCATCATCCTGAGAGATTTCCAAACTAGAGTCGAAGTCTTGGAAACAGTCCATGAAGATGTTTTTCAGCAATTTATGCAACTTCTCGACAGATGCTAAGGGATTCAGATGAAGTTGTTGCACAGAGTTAGCAAAAAGTGGAGGAGATGAAGGAGAACATCCGCAGCCTTAGGATGAGGGAGGAAGGAATCAAGAAGTAACTTCATTATGTACAAAGCAAGAATTTGGTATTGACAGCTGCAATAGTTAAATCGGATGCATATCCTACTATGTAGCAGGGTCCAAAATGCATGGTCTGCCATACCCCCATCATAGATGACTTCTGTATCTGATGGCTTGCGTGCTACGACCCTATGCACGTTTCTTGCTTTGGAGTTTTTTTGCATACAAATTCTAGCTATAGAGAATGACATTTGCCATTGCCCAGGTCATGGATATATCAAATGTGCCTACCTGCTACTACAACTATCTAGGACGAGAAAGTAGATGCTGTAGCTCAATTTACCATTTCAGAAAAAGATCTTAAAGACAAGGAGCTCAAATTGAAGAAGGCCATGACTGATTATTAGGAAGCCCCCTTCAACAAAGGAGCAAGAAGGGCCGAGCCTACAACCACAAAGCTCAAATCAAGGAAAGACGAAGCGGCATGAAGGGAGGGGCCAGGCCCCTGCAGGAAGGAACCAGACCCATTCTAGAAAGGAGCAAGGAGGATTGAGCCTACGATCAAGGAGCTCAACAAGGAGTCCTTGAGATGTAAGGTGAAGTAAAGGATTCTTTGAGATTGTAATCTATGTAATCTATGTGTAATCTATTGAATTGTTAATCTTCTCCAAAGTTTACTTGGGCAATGTTTTCTTAGCTATGTGACTAGATAGTGTCCTTTGATCCACGCCAGTGTGGTGATAATAATGAGACGAAAGATTTCAATTTGACAAGTAATGTGAGATGAAATATTTTGATTAGATCACTAATGTGAGACTGAAAGATTTCAATTAGTGAACTAATGTGAGACAAAAATTTTGATTCGATAATTAATGGGAGACGATAGATTTTGATTAGACAACTAACATAAGACTGAAGAATGAGAAGGTCGGGCTCAATGAACTCAAAGATTTTGATTACCAAACTAACATGAGACTAAAGATTGAGGTCAGGCTCAATGAACTCTCTCCCTATTTAAGTGCAGTGCAGATACAACTAAGAGCCCATTATGAAATCTAGACCCAAAACTCTGTACACCAATCCAAACTCTATACACTAATCCACCTACTCCCGAACCACCTACATCAAATCTATGGCATACCCAAATAACTTTGGAATTCTTTTGTTCTATCTGAAAACGATGTTGGATGGCATCCTCATAGAAATAGACCCGGACAAAAAATGAAGAAAATAGTTGCGAGGAGGACATGCTTTGGTGGTGGGTGTATTACTTAGAGTCGGAAAAGATGCTAAATATTAGTTTCCCTGGTTGTTGTTTTTCCTACTCCTTTAAGGTACTTGTCAAGCTCATGATGTAGGTTTCTTTTGACAGGACATGAGCGTGAAGATGTATAGAGCACAAAGACTAGGATGAAGAAGACCCCCACTCAAAGGAGGAGTTACTATGGGCATATAAGTTGACAGAGTCAAGCAAGTAGTGTGTAATCCAAGGGTGTGAAGAGGTCTGCCATTGTGCATCAGACTAGCCCAAAGAGCTAGAAGATGCTTGCCATAGAGATGTTGATAAGATAGTTGGGAGTCTGGAATTTCCTTGAAAAAGAAAAATGTTGTTGTATTTTGAAACAATAAAAATCTTGCATACATTTTATGGACTGGTGGACTTTCTCATGGTGCTCCTAATACCTGATTTTGTATCGACCTACTTCCATGTTAGTACTTAAATGTTTTAAGTAGCCCGGTGGTTGAGATCTAATGGTTAACGATAACTAGTCTAAAGGGCACTAGCATTGTGCAACAAATTTTAGGATAGTACGGTAGTAGTGTAGGGATAGCACGGTAGTAATGCAGGATAAGTTATGCCAGTGTTATTGAGAGTTGTGGTGCCATGAGCACATGTAGAGCAAAGGTATGAGTAAAGGGCAAGCTGCCACATGGCATGGAGGCGATATCCCACATGTGAGCAAGCAAATGGATGTAGGTACCCTCACCTATAAAAGGGAGGTTCATTTGAAGTAACATCAATCAAGCACTTTGCACTATCTCAAGATTCTCTTTATGAGTCCAAGATAATCTATCTTGGAACCTAATTGACTTGAGGTAGATGTCATGAGCACTCTCTTCATCATGTTTGCACTTAGGTTGCATCCTCCTTAGATTAGTGTTTTATTAGGATGTTGTCTCATGACTAGGAGAGCCCGATCCCCCAATTTGACATGGTATCAAAGCTTAGGTCTAGTTCTCCTAGATTAGTTCTAGATTGAGATTGAGAGAGACAAAGATAGGGACTTTAGAGACAACTTTGAGAGAGAGATGCCCTAGCACTTAGCAGCTTCGACAATCAAAATATGCTATGAGCTAGCACTATAGGTAGAGCGTTCCAAATGGCAACTTCTTTTTGAGCTCCTCCTGAACTTTTGACAACTGCTCCCACTAGTAGCACCAAGCAAAGCAACAGCTTCAACAAGGCACCAAAGCGAGCTCCATCGACTCAAATCAGTAGGCTGATCTACAGCCCTCTACAGCACGAATGATGACTACCATCGACAAAGAACCGGCTTAAACCAATGCTCCTGCAAGGTAAACCAGCCCCTATACAAGGCAATCAATCAAGGTGGCTCCTCTAGCCTAAAAACGGAATGGCATACTACGATGACCCTCGGGCTTCGCAACAGTTTTCGCCATCAAGGAGGCTCCCAGCCAAAGGCTCCCAGCCAAAGAGCTCCAGGAGCTCCAGTGAACCTAACCAGCAAGGTAGCAAAGCCTCGCCAGCCAAAAACAGACCCGCCTGAGCAGCCCAATAGCCAGTGCCATACACGACTCACACAGCAGCCTGTAGAAAGCTCCACGGATGAGCTTCTTCAAGTAGCCAACATGCTTCAGCGACTAGCTCTGGCTCCTAGCGCATAGATGGACATCATACGAGGTGTAGCTCTCGGGCTATGGTGGACTCCCCTGCTCCAGGACTCTACATCCATAGCCACTTCATCTCCACCTCTGACGACTAGCAAGCACCGACGCTCGACCAGCAGCTTCCATGACCTGCTCACAAAACATGCTCCAAGGCATCATACGCATACACAACCCGCTCTGCACGCCACTGGCCATCGATCAGAAATGACATTCACAGGCTTCTCTCCTCCAAGGTTCCCATTGATTGCCACATGTTAAGATTGGATGTGACCAAGGTTAGGTTTGTTAAACTTTGGGTTAAACTCATTTGGTTAATAGTATGACACGTGGCAAGATAAGTCTTTACCTTGGTTAAGAGCAGTTAACCTTGGTTAGCCAAGGTGTGGTCACTACTAATAGATAGGGTTGGATCATGGTTGAGTTAAGCTACCCTGGGTTTGGCCATTGGTCAACCATGGTTAGGTTTAGGTTCAAGATTAGTTAGAAGTGACACATAAGCATGTGCCTTCTAAGCACACAGCCTCTTGTTAAGCACAGTTTGAATTCTACATGTGCCACATCATCAAGGGCCATTTCTCGATCAAAACTTTGACAAGCCATAACTTCCAATCCAGGAAGAATTTACACATATTTTGTAAATCAAACTTGACCACCTGAGAGTAGCTATGTAAGCACCCAGGGGAGGATTTGATCTTGTAACTCACATCTGACCACCTTGCAGTAGCCAAAGAATCGTGGCACCAAGGAGAGGTGTTGAGAGTTATGGTGCCATGAGCACATGTAGAGCAAAGGTATGAGTAAAGGGCAAGCTACCACATGGCATGGAGAAGATATCCCACATGTGAGCAAGCAAATGGAAGTCCAAGCTAATCTATCCTGGAACCTAATTGACTTGAGGTACATGTCATGAGCACTCTCTTCATCATGTTTGCACTTAGGTTGCATCCTCCTTAGATTAGTGTTTTATTAGGATGTTGTCTCATGACTAGGAGAGCCCGATCCCCCTATTTGACAAGTGTGGTGGTTGGTTGCACTAGGATATTAACAGCCACCAGTGCAGTGGTTTGCTTCTATTATTACAAGGTGAATGGATTTGTAGGATGTGTGGATTCATCATTGAAAACTAGCATGGTGGTTGTTGGGATATACTAAAAACAAGCATGGGATGAAATTTGACGACTAATGAAACGATGAACAATCTAAAGAACACTGATTTAGTATAGCACTATGCAACAAATTTTAGGATAGCACGGCAGTAGTGTAGGGATAGCACAATAGTAGTGTAGGATTAGTGCAGTATAAGTTATCCCCAATGCGGTGGTTGGTTGCACTAGGATATTAACAGCCACCAACGTAGTGGTTTGCTTATATTATTACAAGATGAATGGATTTGTAGGATGTGTGGATTTGTTATGGGAAACCAGTGCAGTGGTTGTTGGGATATACTAAAAACAAGCATGGGATTTACCGTTTGGGATTTACAAAAACTTAATAACAAAACATGGATTACAATGAGGCATGCCCAAGTGAGGAAGGCTACAATATTGTTAGAAAGTCCTGCACAAAATATGGATTGATTAGAGTAAAGGAGAAGCAAGCACTATAGTGATATGGAAGTAGAAGCGATGAGAAGCAAGTAAAGGAGAAATAAGTAGTATAATGACATGCAATCAGGAAACAATGCAATACAGAGTTGGGTGTTTGGATGTATTTGTAAAGTTGAGTACAAGCCAGCATTCACAACTACATTAGAGTGTGTTTGGTTTTGTACATTACTCTGGGACCTTCATGTCATCCAGGACACTTCTACGATCATCTACACTAGTATCCATTGTGTGTAATCCTTTCTTTCATTTGTGTACCAAGCACAGTGAGGTGCACTATGATTATGTTAGAGTGTGCCTGCCCGCTAGAGATATATAGTTGTCCTATGTTCATGTGAATGTAAAAGGGAAAAAACATTTACTAATTTTTGCTTATTAAGCTGAATTTTTTTTTTTTGCAAGGCGCATTAGATTAATGGCTATAGGGAAAATGCTATGTAAGCTATTAAATTCAACTTGCAAGAGAAATTTTTCTCATGAGCTCAAATACCAAAAAAACCTATATATATATATATATAAGTAGGGAAGAAGTGCCAATCAAAGAGCTCTTAAAGAAAAAGGACCAATAACTTAAGGAGCAATTAAAGTAATACTTGTGAAAATAATTATAAGACTAATAACACACAGTAAGCAAAAATTCAAAAAAGAATAATTCTAAAGAAAAGAGGTCATTGAACAGAAAGAGAAACATAAAGAAAATATATGATAAACTAAATCATAAGTGAGCTAATAGATATATATATTATATATCTATATGTATACATGCTCATGAAAAGGATGTAGCACCAAATGGCCTAATCTGAGCAAGTGATTTGGAGAGGCCAAAGCAGAGACACCAAGTAGGTAGATGCACCTAGAGCGATGCAAGTGAAAGGAGGACTCAAGGCTTCAAACAAACCCACGTATATGAAGGGCAACCAAACCAAAAGGGACAACGTTATGTGTATAGGCTACAAAATGAGCTGCTACAACGAGGTGAATGTAGGGTCTGCAACCAAGGGTTGAGAAGGGAGAGAAGCCACTAGTGACACATAGTTTCTTCATGCAAAATTACGAGCAAGGGTAGACATCACTATGAGTGCATGTTTCAAGGAAAGGGGAAAAAGAAGAGGGGGCCGAGGGCTTGGTAATATCATAGTGAAAGTGTGAAAAATGGATGTGTGTGTGTTTGTATGTGGGGCACGTCTTTTCTCTGAGCATCTTGGTCTGAGCACATTTTTCTGAGCATGGCCTATATTGTGATTTTGTAGACAATTTTATCATAACATCACACACCATTTAGTCATAAAACTACCCCAAGAAGATACTATATACATTTCTACCCCACAAAGATGCTATATACATTTAATTACATTTCTTTCCAATAGTATTTAGGGCTTATAAGATCCCTTTATTCACAAAACTACTTTCCATGTCTACTTCATTTCAACACCTTCCACCTATATCATCCATCATTCATACTATCATGATAGATAGTGATTTATCGATGAAATGATTACAAGTCACATGGTGAAGAATTTAGGGTGCAAATTTGCATGCATCTATGCCAAAACATTTATTAGTTGCATCAAGGAGATACTTTAAGATTCAATTCACCATGATGATCATTTGTACACAACTCATAGTTTTGACATGCAAACCTTAACTAAGATATGACATGATTGTCACATCTCTAGCAAATAGAAAAAGTTTTATGAAACCAACATGCTCAAAATTGAATATTTGATATTGAGATTAATATTCATGGGTACTCACATGATGTACTAATAGTTCTTCAATATGATTACTACATCTCTAGCAAATGAAATAGGTGTAAGACACCACAAAAGTTATGCATGTTCAATACTAGGGCATCACAAGAAAAATGAATTGCTTGAAGGGAAAAACTCATGTCAAATCACTAGACTCAATCTTCTTTCCTGATGTCATCCACATAGATATTGCGATGATGCCTTCTCTCTTTGATGGGGGCATTGAATGCAATGTCATTACACATCATCTCAGCCATAGCACCTGCATAAGAAGGCAAAAAGCTAAAATAGATCAATCAATATCAATGCCGCATTGATAATAATATTCTCCAACAAAGATAAAAGACGAGAGTAACATACTTACTAGTCATCTGGAAGATTAACAACCATTTCCACATCTTTGGAATCATTTAGAGTCCCATAGTTGCTTAACACATCTCCCTTTCCTTTTTATCCATCCAAAAATGGTTGCAATATAGAATTGCAAATGTCAGGATCATTGTCAATAGATAAGCATGCTCTCCGAGAATGCACGCATGCTTTTTGCATAGAACCAGTCCCAGCACCTAAGTCCACCACATGTCTAGAAATTGGACACAACAACTCCAAGAAGTATAACATCATGCATGGAGCCTTCTCCAATGCACCTCTCCATGGAATACTCTCACCATGTTTTATAGTCTGCTCACTTGTTGGTAAATAATGATGAAACAAACTACTTCCAAAAGCAATGCCCAATTTGGTACCAACCACAAAAGCATTTCTAGAATTACAAACACAAGACATACCAGCCCGATGAAAAAGGTATAAAACCACAACATCCACCTAAAGACAAGAAAAGAATTAAACTTATGCTTAGGACAAGCCATTTCATTATACAAGAGCATAAATTCTTTCAACAGGTCATTGTAAGATAATTGTCTCACCTTATGATCAATACCACCAACTTTGATTGTACAATATGCATCCAAGCATTGCATGTACATTCGACATGCAAACTCCAATCTACTGATCCTAGCATAATGCTCAATCAAATGAAGAACATGAGGAGCACACATAACTAGGATCCAACCAGAATCTGAAACAACTATGGCCGCTACTAGCAAGGAGTAGCGTACCCAATCCTCTGTTAATAAATTCCAAGATGGAGATGTGGAATCCTCTACTCCAAGAGCTTCTAGCTGTGTAGGCAGATCAAGAATGACAAAATCTGCAGCCCAAGCAACACTCTTACCATTTCTTGTTTTTCTTTCACCTCCAAGACCCACAAAGTATTCCTTCATGTCTATATAGGCTTGTGTGAAGTTTGAGACAGACAATTGCTTCCCAAACTCGACATAATCATAGCACCAAACCTTGCAATGTGAAGCATCACATGTGCCACTCCGATTCAAAGTTAGAGAGGTCAATGGAATGTACAAAAAGTGGATAGACCTATCTTTCCATTTACATCCTTTCAAAATGGGTGTAGACTGCAATACCTGCACATCTATATCCACACCACATATGTAAAGACACAGAGTGATAACAACATATGTTACACAAACAAATAACAGCTTGAAAAAAGACCAAGAGAGCTTACCATTATTAGTACCATGATTTTTTGGTGGCCTACCACCCTTCTTTAGTTCCATACTTGAATCCTTGTCCTTTTTAGTCATCTTCTCAAGTGTTTTTTGAATCTCAATGACTGCATCATCCTTGTGGACTGAATTTGCTTTTTGATGAACCCATCTCTCCCTTTTTATGCTGTGTGTACAACTCTACCTCTTCCTCGATGCAGCATCCTTTTTTCATATCGAGACACCACAGGCAGTTCTTTCTCTCCCACTCAGAGAGCACTTGCTTCCCTTCTTTTTCTATCATGTTTGGAGAGTACACACAGAATTTTGAGTCCTAAATTTTTGTCCATACTCGACATATGGGCAACAATTTTTCAATCTTACCAACAGCTTTTAAGGATTGCAAGAACCTGCATACAATAAGAGTCTTAGTACAAAAGCGAAGTACTTAAGGATGGATTTTTAATTGAAAAGGAAAAAACATGTATTGCTTACCTAAATACCAATCATCGAGATGCCCTCGTCATCTCCATTTGTCCTATTGCAGCTGTAGCAACAGTCATTGAATCCTTTAAATCTTCATAAAGTTCAAGTCTACTCATTGCTTGTATCTCCCCAAAGTACTCTCTCAACGTAGGATCTTGAGGAAGCACAAAGCTAGCTTGTTGACTAGCAACCAAGACCTGAGAGAGTAACCTCTCAGATTCACAAAGCAACTGATCCATCCATGCCTCTTTCGCCATCCACTTTATGAATTCTCTATTAGCTTTTGGCATCCCATAACTTGTTCTCAAATTTGAATCTGACCCTAAGATTCTGAGGGTTGCTAGTTGTGTCTCCTTTGAGACCTTTGCAATGGAGATGTTATACAACTTTTCCAATGTGACAATGGATGATTTATCATCAAATGGGAGGCTCCACAAGATATTAAACCAATCTTCACTATTTGTTGGTTTGACAATAGACAGAATCTACATATAAACAATACATGCAATCGTCACACTCAACTGTATTTTCTGATCATACAATACATGCATATCCCATACCTTGATCATTTTCTAAACAAATGCCATATTTACATCCTTTTTTAATATTATGAGTTCTTTCTCAATCTCAAAAAATGCTTGCACACTTTAAAAAATCAACTTTATCTTAAAAATCATTAAATTAACCATACCTTGATCATTTTTCGACCATACTTGAGATTCACATCCTTTCGAATACTTTTAAGTGCCGTCTCCATATCAGCAACACTCAAATTTGGCTGAAGTTCCTTTAGCTTTGCCTCATAATCTTGCTTGTATAGTGGCTAAAATATATTCCAAAGAAATGAATGAGTACAATGAATTAGTTAGTTCTAATTCAAAAGACATCCATGACAAATGGTATGAAACTTACTGCAAATACCATTCTCCCTAGCATTAGAGATGTCAAAGGATACCAAGTACTTGATCCTTTACTACTTTCATTTGCCCTATGTTTTTCAAGTGTCTTTTTTTCTTCCTTAGAAAAAAGTGAAAAGTACTCATTCTCATCACACGAACACATTGTCTTCATGTTGTACGAATAGTCCTTGAGATTTGTTTTAATAATTGCCGTTTCATTAAGGCTAAAAAATAAAAAATATATAGCTTCAAACATATTAAGAATTGTTCACAAAACCCTTAAAAGCTCAAAAAAAGGTAACACATATAATGTTAGATATCAATGCTCCACTCTTGTGTAACTATGCGGGAACTAGCTAACTCTACTTATAAGCCCCCCATATGAGGAGAAGGCATTTGAGTAGCTCGGTTATCCGGTAGGTCTTGGTTTGGACACCAGATGGGGGCCATGTGTGGCCTGATGGCTAGATGGCTTCAGATAGAGTTGGCACACCACCAACTAGGCTACATGCAAGTGTGGGAAGGCATCCCTTGATTGACCGCACTGAGGGTAGATGGAGCATTTCTCGAGGCACCCCACTCTCGAGTTGGGGGGCCCGTTTGGAGCCTCAGATGATCTCGGATGGCTCTAGGCCAAACGGTGACCATAGGTCAATTGCTCTGTTTTGCGCATCGGTTCTATCGTATGGTTGGTGGCCTATTTCGCCCAGTCGACCATTTGGGGCGGACTGGGTCGGTCACCCAATTGAGCCTAACTGACTACGACTGGTGGCTATATAAGAGCAAGATCGTGAAGTGCATTTCATCGCTGGCTACAGCAACCTTGATTCCTTAGCATCCAGCCTCTATCTTCTATTGTTTCCAGCATGCCATCAAAGCTTCTTTCATAGGAGCGCACGGTTGGGAGGCAGCGCCATCTATTGTATCAATTTTAGAGTAATCAAATTTTTGATTCTCCATACTATCTTGTTTTCTCTCTTGTGTAGAGATCCTGTTATCTGTTGAGCACAGACGTATTATTTTCTTACATGGTATCAGAGCCTAGACTCTAGCAAGAAGATTTGGTTGTGTGTTTTTGTTTGCGAGCAGATTGTGAGAGATGGCCCAACCCGCAAGACTACGAATCCCACCGTTCGGCGAAAGTGAAAAGTTGGACGGCTCTAACTATCCACTCTCGAAGTTCAAGATAA
Organism: Dipteris shenzhenensis; assembly: GCF_047967505.1. Classification (NCBI taxonomy): domain Eukaryota; kingdom Viridiplantae; phylum Streptophyta; class Polypodiopsida; order Gleicheniales; family Dipteridaceae; genus Dipteris; species Dipteris shenzhenensis. Next base: position 49,271,807 of record NC_141601.1, read on the forward strand.
AAACCATCCTAAGTGCATACGAGCTTTGGGAAACTGCTACTGGGGTGGACGTGAGCCGGATCCAGCCAATGCAAGACAACAGATATACCAACTGCGGATGAGATTCTCGCATGGACAAGAAGAAATGTAGATGCACTATGTTCTATTGTCTGCAGTATTAGTGATTCCATCATGGCGTTAATTCAACATGTCACCACAGTAGAGGAGGCATGGATGGTCTTGAAAAATCAGTACGAGACCATGAATCAGATGCAGATTTAGGATCTGGAGACTCAACTTGCGAACGAGAAGTTGTCTGAGTCTGAAGCAGCAGAGAAGTTCATCACCAGGGTGAAGAATCTGTGTGATCAGATGACTGCAATTGGCATCACCATCACCAACAAGAATCTAGCACGAAGGTGCATACGGATTCTCCCACCAAAGTACGATGGTCTTGTTACGGTGCTGAATACGCAAAACAAAAATCTACCCTTCAACTTTGAGGATTTTAGCACGATGCTTCTAGAGGAGGAGATGCATCAAAAGACAAGGACTGGAGAAGATTCGGCTTTCTGGACCGGATCAAAGAAAGGTAAGGGTAAGGACTCTAGTAACCCATCTTCTTCTGATGATAAAAGGAGAAAGAAGAAGATCAAGTGCTTCTATTGCAACAAGGCAGGGCACAAGCAGAATGAGTACCAAAAGAAGATTGTAGATGAGAAGAACGGAGTAAAGAAAGAGTCTAGCAACAGCGCGCAGGCAGTACCAGTAGAGCTGTTCATCGCAATTAAGGAGACTTGCACGGAGGCAGTTCATGTACCTACGGATGATAAACCGTGGATCATTGAAAGTGGTGCATCGCACCACATGACCAGTGGGAAGGATTGGTATACCTCTCTACAACCGGTAGGGAATGACATCCTAGTAGTAGTCGGCAATGATGCAAAATGTCTAGCAAAAGGAAAAGGTACGATTGCTCTCAAGTCAGATGGAGTTGTAAAACAGTTGTCCGATGTTCTTTATGTGCGAGATATCAAGAGGAACTTGTTGTCCATTTCCATGATCATGGATCGGGAACTCAAAGTTCAATTCAATAAGAATGGTGCACAGATTCTGGATCTTCAAGGGAAGGTCATTGTTAAAGGTCACGGTGCAACAACATTTACGAACTCTCAGCTTTTAGTGCTCGAGCGGATGTGAAGAACACTAAGCTGTGGCATGAGAGGTTTGGTCATCTAAACCTTAGTTCTTTGAAGGAGATGCATAAAAGTGGAATGATTGCAGACCTACCAAAAATTTCAGATCTACCCAATGTATGTGAAGCTTGCATGATGGGCAAGCAGTATCGGCATCCCTTTCCTAAAGAGGCCAACAGGGCAAAGGCTCCTCTAGAGCTCGTTCACACAGACCTCTGCAGAAAGATGGAGACAGAAGCTTTGGGTGGTTCCTACTACTTTATGATGCTGATCGACGACTACAGTAGAAGGATATGGATATACTTCCTAAAGACTAAAGACGAGGCTTTTAGTAGGTTCAAGGAATGGCATGTAATGATCGAGAAAGAAACAGGGAGGAAGGTGAAGAAGTTGAGATCAGTCAGAGGTGGAGAGTTCACATCAACTGAATTCGAAAGTTACTGCAAAAGTCACGGAATCAAGAGGCAGAAACCCCCGCCACATACATCACAGCAAAATGGAGTAGCAGAATGCAAGATGTGCGTCATCTACGAAATGAGCTGGAGTATGATGAAAGGGAAAGATTTGCCAAAGACTTTCTGGGTTGAAGCATGTAACACTGTAGTTTACATCCTGAATCGTAGCTACACGAAGGCTGTGAACAGGATGACTCCACTGCAAGCCTTTTCTGGTAAGAAACCTTTAGCTGCACATTTCAGAGTTTTTGGATGTGACTGTTTTGTGCATGTCTATGATGCTACCAGGACCAAATGGCAACCGAAGTGCCAGAAATGCATTTTCTTGGGCTACAGTGAAGAGGCGAAGGGTTACTATCTCTATAACCCTGTTACCAAGAAGGTAATTGTAAGTCGTGATGTGGTCTTCTCAGAACAGCTACATCAATTGAAGGAGGATGCTTCCTTCCCAGACAACCACGACTAGGATATCCATCCAGTACCACCACCAATAGCAGACCGACCGAACTCCCCCAACGGTGCTTGGGAGGATTCAAGACAAAGAAGATGAAGAAGAGCCTGTAGAACCACAATGGCAACGGCCATTCCCGAAGTGGGTAAAGCAGCTTTTGGATGGCAGAGTACCTCCAGCCATTGAGGAGGAACCATCCGAACACCACCAGTCCAAGAGATTAGAGGAGCAAAGAAGGGCGCAGGAACACTTGGTCAACTATGCTTTGATGATAGAAGTGATCCGTGCTGATGAACCCAAGTGTCTTGAAGAGGCACAGGGCGATGATAGGTGGATGGAGGCTATGCAGTCAGAGTATGGCTCCATAATGAAGAGCAACACTTGGGACCTTGTGGATCAACCACCAAAACACAAGGTAATCAGAATAAGTGGGTGTACAAGACCAAGTACAAGTCCGACGGCACGTTGGATAAGTACAAGGCTCGGCTCGTGGCAAAAGGATTTGCATAGGTACAGGGTTTCGATTATCAAGATACTTTTGCTCCCATAGCTCGACTAACCATAATTCACAATGTTTTGGCTTTAGCTGCCCAGGGAAGTTGGCCTGTGTTTCAGATGGATGTGAAATCTGCCTTTTTGAATCGAGATCTCAAGGAGCAGGTATATGTGGAACAACCACCAGGTTTTGAGATCCCCAGTTCAGAAGGTAAAGTCTGCAAACTGAAGAAGGCACTTTACAGGCTGAAACAGGTCCCATGAGCATGGTACCAGTGAATGGATGCCTACTTTTTGCAAAATGGGTTTAGGAGGAGCCCATCTGATGCAAATTTGTATATCTTTAGAGAAGGAGGTAGGTGTATGATCATGGTCCTTCATGTGGACGACCTTGTCATAACAGGAAACCATGAAAAGAAGATCTTGCAGATGAAGCATTTGCTAGGAAGAGAGTTTGAAATGACAGACCTCAGACTGATGCATTTTTGTTTGCGGATTGAAGTTTTTGGCAGGAGCCAAAACAGATCTTCATTTCATAACTAAAGTATGGTGGAAAGATACTGAAGGCATTTGGCATGGCTGAGTGCAAGACAGTTGGTACCCCTATGGAGGTTGACGCGAAGCTCTCAAATGAGGATTCATCACCACTGGTGGATGAAGCGAAGTACAGAAGGCTTGTGGGTAGCTTGATTTACCTATGCAACACACGGCGGGACATCAGTTTTGTGACTAGTGTACAAAGCAGGTTTTCCAATAAGCCCCAGGAGAACCATTGGAGGGCAGGGATGCGGGTGCTGAAATACATCAAAGGCACACTTGATTATGGCATCATCTATACCAAGGGCAACATTATGACTGGATTCTGTGACTCGGATTGATCAAGAGACATGGACAGCAGGAGATCAGTGACAGGGTACTATTTCTCACTTGGATCTAGAGTTGTGTCATGGGTCAGCAAGAAGCAACCCACAATTGCTCTTTCTTCTACCGAGGCTGAGTACAAATCTGCTTGCTTTGCTTCTTGCGAGGCAGTGTGGTTGAGGAGGATTTTGGGGAACATGGGTGTAGTGCAGAACAAGCCTACGCAGTTATCATGTGACAATCAGAGTTGCATGGCGACTGCAAAGAACCCGGTGTTCTACACTCGCACAAAACACATTGAGATTCAATATCACTTTGTATGCGAGCTCATCATGGATGGAGAGGTTGACTTGGTGTACTGTCCGACTACAGAGAATGCTGCGGACATCTTCATGAAGGCTCTTGGAAGAGACTTGCTGGAGAGGCATCTTCATCGACTTGGCATTGGGCTGAAAAAGTAAGTTCACTTGCGGGTGAGGGGGGGTGTTAGATGTCAATGCTCCACTCTCGTGTAACTACGCAGGAACCAGCTAACTCTACTTGTAAGCCCCCCATATGAGGAGAAGGCATTTGAGTAGCTCGGTTATCTGGTAGGTCCTGGTTTGGACACTAGATGGGGGCCATGTGTGGCCTGATGGGTGGACGGCTTCAGATAGAGTTGGCACACCACCAACTAGGCTACATGCAAGTGCAGGAAGGCATCCCTTGACTGACTGCACTAAGGGTAGATGGAGCATTTCCCGAGGCAGCCCACTCTTGGGTTGCAGGCCCATTTGGAGCCTCAGATGATCCTGGATGGCCGAACGGTGACCGTAGGTCAGTTGCTCTGTTTTACACACCGATTCTATCGTATGGTTGGTGGCGTATTTCGGGACTGACCCCCAGTCAACCATTTTGGGCGGACTGGGTCGGTTACCCAACTCGGGGGGGGTCACTCATCATATGTAACCCTATCACGTGAGTTTAACAGAATGATATTTTTTATTTCTAAAATTTACAAAAATAAATATACATAAGGGACTATTTAAAATAGTTTTGGAAAAAATTTACAGATTTGTATAGAAAAGGGGTACATTTTATTAATGAAAAATTTTACAGATAAGGGATTTTAAATATAGGCCTTGAATGCACATGATATAGAGGGTTTATACATAGTGACCCCCCTGAGCCTAATCGACTACGACTGGTGGCTATATAAGAGCAAGCCCGTGAAGCCCATTTCATCACTAGCTACAGCAACCCTGATTCCTTAGCATCTAGCCTCCGTCTTCTATTGTTTCCAGCACGCCATCGAAGCTTCTTTCACAGGAGCGCACAGTTGGGAGGTAGTGCCATCTATTGTATCAGTTCTACAGTAATCAAATTTTTGATTCTCCATACTATCTTTTTTTCTCTCTTGCGTACGAGATCCTGTTATCTGTTGAGCACAGACGTATTATTTTCTTACATATAAGCAAGAACTCGCACTTACAGATTGAACCTTTGAAGAGCAGCTATTAGCTTCATTTCTATTTCTTTCTCTGGAGTAATAAAACTTGCTAAAACTCGAATAAGCCATGCCTTTGATGTCTTGAATTTCTCTTCAATTAGAGACATTCATGCAACAGTATGGTGATTCCCCTCCCACACAAAAAACATCTTTCGAGACAAAAATGACCAATCAGCATCATCAACAATCTGTGCCTCAAATTCTGCATTTACATCCCTCCAACAAGAATCCCATGATTGTTCAATTTCATCTGTCACCTCTTGTGAAACACCATCCGGAAGTGTTGTAGATAAAATAAACATTCCTTTCTGTTGAATATATTTTTCTGCCTCTAGAGCTTGCTTTAGGCTATCCATATCAGTTCATAGGCCTCTCACTCTTGTGTTTACAACACAATGACATAATGGGATCAAGGGAGCAATCTTTCCAGGATCGATTGCAAGAGATTCAATAACATCCTTCCCTTGGCCAATATCAAGTGCAGCAAGAAACTCTTTCTCAAACTCCTCGTCCAGTTGTTTATCCTCTTTCTTTCTCTTCTTAGAAGATTCCTCCACAATTATAGTAGTGTCTTCAAAGTCTTCCATCTTCTTATCCTCTTTAACTCCAATTTCAACCTCTTTTTGAAAATCTAAATTTGGTGTAGATTCCACTTGTAAACTTCTCTTGCTACTTGTCCTTCCACCTCTCCTGCCTCCTCGTTCTCCTCTTCCACCTCTCCCCCTCCTCTCAAAAGTTTTTATTTTTACCATCCTACCAATGTGACACAAATGCATTTAAAAAAAGAAGTCATCGCATGGCATAGAACAGACTTACAAGGTCAATTAAGTTCCAGTATTACTTCAATAGCATACAAAGAAAGCCTAAGAGGCTTCAAAATAGAAAATACCTGAAGCTTGATCATGATGCTACTAATTGAAGCTGCACTTGATAAGATGATGGGGCTTGAGGAGACTAGCCGGACAACAAAAGCATACAAAGAAAAGTTATTAAGCATACAAGAACAAGTTATTAACCACAAAATCATACAATATCTTGAATATACTGTGTTGTGTCTCCTAAGGCCTCCTCATCTCCTTGCCTTCCCCTCCTTGCCTTATTTTCATAATAGTGCATGTGTCTAAAAGGGAAACAAAAAATCTCCAAGTGCTATGCATACATATGTCAAAATATCATGTGGTGTATAGGAAAACCACGTGATGTGCCCTTAAACCACACAGTGTATTTTGTTTATACAGCTTGGTATATATGTTCACTGTCCAATAATGATCTAGTCAACCAATTTGCAATGATTGACTAGAAAAGACATGTTTTTTTGCATTTTAAACATCTTTAATTCAAAAAATATGTACTAAAAACCTCCCTAATATCACAAGGGAGATTTTGGGGGAAAGCACCAAGAATCTTGATCATTAAACTCCTATTGAGTCTCTTCTACTACTCAAAATAGGCAACCAACAATCGTAGAAGCCTTGAGAGGTATCGAACTTCAAAATATCCAAGTTGATGCTACCTCGGGGGGTCCACCTGGGAAATGTAAGTATACTATGAGAGTTCAAATTTAGGGGTATTCTTATTCTTAAAACTTACAGAAATATATTTATAGCAGGGGTAATTTTATACACTATTTTAAAATTTATAGGTAGGGTGTGTTTATTCTCAGATCTAAATCTAAAGTTATTCTTTACATATTGTTTCCTCTAGGATGAGGTGTAAGAGCACTCACAATTTGTTGATTGATAGCTCAAAGTTTTAACCTATTGAATAGCCCACTTCACTGCACACCCTCTGCGAGTCTCTACTTAACCATTTCATATAACATGGAATAGGGAGAAACAAGAGTTGTGTTTGTATGTGTGTGTGTGTGTGTCTAAGAGAGAGAGAGAGAGAGAGAGAGAGAGATTACAATATTCTTCATGCAATATTTGTCCACGACATGTTCAAAGCAAAAGAGAAGGGGTAACACATTGTTCTTAGTGTCACTTATTCCTTTGTTTTTATTGAATCCGTCCTCTTACATGTTCTTTGTGTTTGATCCATTACTTGTTTATCTCATTCTCTTTGCATGATGTATGGCATTCCCATTCTTTTTTCTTTCTCTTTTCAAATTGGATGGACATGCCAATATCATGTAGCAGAGTAGTGTGTGTGGGTGTATAGGTATTGCATTTGTTTTTTTTTTTTTTCCATAGGTCTTGAAGGGTGTAGCTTATGGATTAGTTAACAATTGCATTGGTAGTGGCCCCGTAGTGTCTTGATGAATTGTTTAAGACTTGGAGCGGTCACATGCTTAGGAGCTTATTCTTTACAATGCTTTCAGAGTTACAGCATGATAGGTGAGAGCCGATCATGGGTCTCCTATTTTCTTTTTACTTATATATATATTTTTATATTATATGTATATATGTAGGCAAACAGACAGACATATATATATATATATATATATAGATAGAGAGAGAGAGAGAGAGAGAGAGAGAGAGAAAGAGAGAGAGAACTTCATAAGACTAGAATATACTCAATCTTATGAATTAAAATAAAAAAAGGAAACAATGGGTTAGTTAGATCCTCTAATGTGATAATATAAGATAATATATATTAGAGAGCCATAACATCCTTGTCGTAGTAGTTACAAAAGTTGCCTTATCAATCCTTGTACATTTTCCTTGCACTCATTGGACTTATGAAATACATCATTTTCTTCTCTTATCCATTGGGTGGGATCATGGCTCAAAGCTCTCAATATTTTTTTGTTCTCTCATCATCCAAGCATAACTTAAATGATAAAAGGTTGCTCTTAAGGGGAAGGGGGAAGGGAGGGGAGGAGGGAGAGTCAGTTTTGGGAAAAACGGCCCCATAGACAAAACACCATCCCCATAAACAAAGTGTATCTAGTATAGCCATCATAGCATTATCTTATAATTCGATTTGGTACTTTGGTCTCATTTTAATCTTTTGTCTAGCATAGCCATCATAGAATTATCTTACAATCTCTAATTGATACTTTGGCATCATTGTAATCCTTTCTTAATATTCTTGTGTGAAATATCTAAAATCATATATAGTGATAAATATAGGACGTTCAATAATTTGTCTTGGACTATCTTATTTATTCTTCTTGAATTGTCTCATTTACAATTATCTTACCAGTCCCTTGGTGATCAAGTACATATGAATTGTCTTATGTTGTCTATTCTACAAGATTATAGAGCATAGTTATCTATAAATAAAAAATTAAAAAATTAAGGTGGGTGGTCAACCCCAGCAAAAAAGCGATCTATAGGCATCTTCTTCAGTAGCATAGCACGACCCCCAATTGAATAAAATATGGGGTTTTAGATGGGAGATGGAAGGAGAGGATGAGGGAGAAGTGTGAGGTGGGAAGCAGAAGAGGGAGAAGCTGTGAGGAGGGAGGAGAAAGGTCGATGTTGGGAGAGACAACAAGGAGACGATGAGGAGAGAAGACGAAAAAAGGACAAAGTAGAGAGGCACGGTGAGGGGGAGGGAGATTAATTAGGGAGGTAGATTAATTTTAGGAGTTAAACTTAGGATAATAATTTTTCCATGCGATCAATATGAATTTCCCATTTTTCACCCATGTTCATGGCTCTCCTTTTGACCCATAGAGCTAGGGTATTTTGATATTTGTGTGGGTGAGGAAAATTAAAATTCCAGTGTGAAGGGCAAGCAGGAAAGGGTATTGGAGGTGATTTAGGTCTCGTTGGCTTCTCTCCTACTATCACCTCTCTCACTAGCTATGGCAAATTTGCTTCTCTCCTACTATAGCGAGTTGTCCTCGTACTATGGCTTGCTAATCTGGCTATGGTGACCCCTGTCTCTCTCTCTTGCTCTCTATTTGTCATCGTGAACTTCCCTCTCTATAGAAGAGCTTCCCCCATCATCAGCTTGCTCTCTTGCTTTGAAGCTCATAGGGACGCAGGACTTGAAGGATGCCCAATGCCCAAATTTTGTGCCTATGAGGTCGACAACAGGGACTAGGGCCCCCCCATCGCTTTCAAGAAGAATTGGCATCATCCATGTCTCTGTCTTCTAGTGGAAACATCTGCGGAAAAAAAGTGGAATGTCTAAAATACACAATACAGAAAGTGTACAAAATGGAAGAGGAAGAGAGACATTGGTATAGGTGGTTCACCCAATGTGGACTAGTCAGTCCTATTTTTTTCTTATCTAGCAAATGAGAAGATACAAGATACAAGCAGTATATTCACTGCTCTCATGCTATGTGAGCCACATCCTTATCTTACAATTTTGACCACACAACTTATGCACCAATTTTCATGTATTTTTCGCTTTGGGGGCACTACCCCCACACCGCCACCAAGGGGGGCCTAATAGCTATCAAGGTTGAGCCCCCCTTGGAATCCCTCAGTGATAGTCTTAGGTAGGGCATTGCCCCCTCTATAACCCCCCCCCCTCCTTCATAGAATGGATATAAACATGTTTGGGTCCAAAGCACAGCCAAAAAACAAACTCTGAAAAAAAGACCAAACTCCACATACAACACTCTGGGCTCCAAAACCAAAACAGTAAGCATGCTTCTACTATTCAAAATAAAGGGAAAGTTAAAGCACCTGTGGTTGGCAATGGTAAAATGCAATCACCCCCTGCAGAGTAGACAAAACCAAAGGAAAAAGTTTCAAATGAGGGTTGGCAAACCCTAAGGAAAATAGTTTCTCCTAGGAGGCCTCTACATGGAATATTGCTTCATCTAGTGATCACAACCTTGCTAAGAATTTTGGTATGGGTATGAATTGGGGTGTAGTAATTGCGAGTCGCACTCTTTTCCCAAAAGATGAAGTTGCCATTGAGTTTTGGTATGAGTATGATGGGCTGCAGTCATTGCGAGTCGCACTCTTTTCCCAAAAGATGAAGTTGCCATTGCAATATCTGACCCTCATTATTTGGTGACTCCTTGGGATCTAGCTTTGGCTCCTAAGGTTGATATGCAGTCTTGATATTTTTTGTTAAAACAAATGGTCTGTACATATCTATAAATCTATAAATACATGGGCACAATTAAAATGTTTGACCTATATAGGGAATTTGTGACTTGCATAAAGGAAAGTTAGTATGGCCATATGTCAAAATATTGCAGCCCAACATAGTGGCCATCTAGGACCATAATCAACATTACTATTCGATCAAATAGGGCATTTGGCAAGATATGATCTTTTTTATACAAGAGATCATTCCGTGGTTTTTCTAGTTAGTTGTCCTTTTGTGACATGCATAATGATCGATTGCATGATCAAAGGCTTCTTCATATAAATAAAGTTAGTTACAAGATCAGGCTTTTGATAGCGAAAGTGAGAGAGGGAGAGAGAGAGAGGAGTGCACATGACATAGCTACCTGTACACTAAGTGTATTGAACATGAAACATGAAGATATACATGTGAGAGCCCCTTAGGGTTAGGGTTAGGGATTGCCCCTATGCCCTATGTGGATAGTGCAATTTACACTATCTTTAACACCCCCTCTTAAATTGCACTGGGTAAGTAGAGGGTGGATGTACAAGAAGTGTTTGTGGATTTCATTTGGTGCAGATGATAACATCCAAAACTAAAAACAATACTTAAAAGAAATCAAAGTAGTATGTGTGCATGTGAGCACAGTGACTACGTAGCGGAAGCATGTACAATGAGTACAACTTATGATCCTATACATAATGTAGATTTTCCCCTCTTAAGTTGTGGGTCATCCTTCGCCTTTGGGAATGAAACCTAGAAGATAGGCTGAAGGGAAGAGGAAGGAAATATGCAAAAAGTCTAGTCCACCTGGATCAAAGACTGGTTTATCAAAAGATGACTGCGTGAATACCAGTGTGTATGGCTGCGTACTGAACATTTCAAAGCTGAACATGTCATAAGGCTCTGAAGAAGAGGCATCTGGATGAAAGGCTAGTCGATGTAGCTATGGGGAAACAATCCGGTAGGTTGCAACAAACAAGGGTGTCACCAACCCAAAAGAACTGACAGCAATGTGTGAGGTATTATGCTGCAGTAGAGGTATAATCTCTATCAAATGATGCGGGGTCGAAGAAGACCACATAGTCAGTGTGGACAGAGTGATCTAGGGGCTGAAAATCTGCGGCCGAATGTGTAGGTATGATACGTTGCTCTGCTAAATAAGAGGCCTGTAGAACTGACAATGTATGGCAACCTATCAAACCTATGTGCTCAATTGTCATGAGCTAAAGGTCGTCTAAAGCGTGCATGGCAAAATATACATTGGCATTGGATGTAGCATCTTCCATAGGCTCGTTGAGGAGTTGACAGTGTAAAGGCTTAGAAGCCTGAAGTACAACTATTAATACATAAGATGTCCCTGAGGCATATGAGGTGCCGAATGCTGATGAAGGGACTGATTTGTAGTCATGGATCCAACCACTGATCTGTGTCATGTAAGGACTAAGGGGGCAATGCGGCATGACTGAGCCGATGTTGGAATGTCCTGAAGACCGATGTGTTGCTCTGTACTGAAGGTGGAGACTGTGTCCATGATATGCTCTGTGTCAAAGGTGAAAGCATTAGTAATGGATGCTAGAATGGAATCACTTGAAGAGCTGAATGTGCTGGGGAATATATCTCTGCATACGGCAGAAGATGTGAGTGCCTCGTACTCAAGACTTACCTGCTGAAGAACTACATTATCATTGGTGAACTCTTGCTGAGTATCTACATCTGTGGCAAACGATGGAGTTAGATCCATGCGTGAATGTACATCACTAGAATTAGATTGCGTTGATGTCAATGGGACTACCTCGTACTAAGGACTTATCGTCAAATTTGCCTCATGCTGAGGGCTTATTGCCAAATGTGCCTCATGGTGAGGGCTTACTGTGGAATGTGCATGATCGGAACCTACAGGCTGATCCATACTAACATCTAAAGCAACTGCGTTCGTGTCTAATCTGTTAAGGCCAATGAGGCTTGAGTCTGCATCGTAGACTAGTACATACCCCGTAGTAATAAATGGTCGAAGAAGGTTCTCTTTCCACTCACGGATCTCATTCAGAGTCATGACTAGTGTATCATCAATGGTGTGATGTGGATAACTCTATGATGGAGACAGTATGGTGCTCTCTATAAGAGGCTTACCCGTGTATCGGCGAGAGTGTCTACCCATGAGAACATTATGTGAGAGCTGCCACACTGGGGGGGCTTACGCTAAACTGTCAGAGCCAAGTCATGGTGGGAGAATTGCAATGTGCCAAGGATCAAGCCTGTAATCAAATGATGACAATTGTGTGTTGGGCATAGCCAAGAGGCTGTACAAGGCTGATGTATGTGTGCAGGAACCAATGCCAAAAAATAATAGTCAACAAATGCGATTGTACATGGGTGGCATATGTGCATGCAAGAAGAATGCAACTATCCTAAATCTGAGGAGGAAGATCGCTCTGTCAAGTGTCACACTGGGGTGTTGAAGTGCCAAATGCCAACAGACTGAGCTGGTCAGCTGTATGAGTATGTACATTGATGATAGATCCGATGGGACTGACGCCCGTGGGAACTAATCGGGTAATGTGGCAATGGTTGACTTGGCTTTGTGGAGTTGGATCTCCTTTATGGAGGTGCTAGTCTACAGCTAGACTACATGTCGAATCATCAAATGCAGCAAATGAATTTTATCTTGATTCATTTTAAGTGCTGGGTGCACTACAGTGGATCAAGAGGTGGTTCCGATGATGAGGTTTTGATGATGCTGACATGTGGAAATAATAGATGGGCAGATCTGAGATGCTCAGCACATAGAGCACGATCTGGCAAGCATTTTTTCTTTTTGGATCACCTCCAAATTCCCCCGGAATGATGGCCAAAGTTTGATCCAAGGAGGGCATCCAAATTGATTAAGTGGCTGTGGAGGTCACATACAATGTGCCTGTGTGGCGCTGTGCTTAGAAGGCACATGGTGACATGGCATGATGACTAGACATTTAGTGTCACATGTAGAATACAAATTGTGCCTGTGAGGCACTGTGTGCTGAGGTGGCACTGCTGACTGTGCTGCAAACTGGGCAAAATGATGCTGACTGGGCAGATTGTTGATATGGCATTTGATCATGTGGCACTCCCACGTGGGCAATGATGTGGCACCTATGATAAGGCTACCATGTGGCAGAATATTGACTAACCACCCAACTCAGGGTTTAGCTTAACTTGACCATGGTTTAACTATAACTGACCACTGACTAAACCATGGCAAACCACGATTAGTCTAACTGAATATGACCAAACCACACTTAAGGTTAACTACTCTTATCTTCCATGTGGCAAAAGGTTAACCAACCCCGCTGACTTGGGTTAACTTTGACCCTAGTCTTATCCTCAAAATCTGCCACGTGTCGTAAATGTATGAGACTCGGAATCTCACTATATTCTGTCGATGGTTCTCTTCCGTCGTTGGCATTTTTCCGTTGTGCGTCATTCGTGGAGGCTGCACGAATGCGTCTGTGTAGCAGCCGGGCTGCTCGTTAGGAAGTCTGAGGCCAGGTTTTCTGTAGGGAGGCTTCTCTTCCTGGTCGACGATCCTGTCTGCTGGGTGCTCCCGTTGGAAGTTCGAGCCACTGTTGTCTTGCACTATGCCGGGCAGATGGGGGCCAGTTGAGGCTTGGAGCCAGAGAGCCGGTCGTCAAGGCTTTTGTTGGAGGTGGCTATTCGTTGGCCGTCATTAGTAGGAGAGTTGAAGGCAGCGCGTCTGCCTTCACGGGTCACCTGAGACGAGCTGGGGGCTTGATAAAGGCTGTCGTTCCCTTTGCATGGGCATTTGCCAGTAGGTAGAAGCCGGTTCGTCTTCTCTTCATTTGGGGTCGGCAGGAGGGCGTTGCTACGAGTCGGCCGTCTCTGTGTGTCCGTGTGTTGGAGCCTTCGTTGGAGATTCATAGGCGGCTGGCTCACTGTATCGAGGAGCTGAGTGCTTTGGAGAGACGGTTGGGCCTCGTAGTGCTCGTTGAGGGTGTCTGTGAGCCGCTTGTGTGCCGCCGGGCTGTTGTAGGAGCCCGTGATGGAGGACTGTGGAAGCTGACAGTGGAGCTGCCAATCGAGAGCACCGTGAGATACGTGGTCGTTGAGACTTTGTGAAGCTGGGAGTCGCTAGTCGTCAGTGAGGCCATTCGTCTGCTGAGGATGCACAGCCATTATGAAAGTCGTTGGAGACAGTGAGGCTGCCACGAGACGGGTCTTGCGCATGGGTGGAGAGAGCCTAGACCTGGGCAGAATTACAGGCGCGTAGTCATTTGCTGCAAGAAGTCGCCTAGAGGCTTTGCTTGCTTTGGAGGTCCTGTTGTTGTGAGAGAAACTGCTTGGGCTTACAGATCTCCTTATATCTCTCCTACCTATTACAGAGACCTTACAAAACTGTGAAAATCTCTCAAAGAATGGACAGCATCACTCAAGGGAGCATAACTTGACTTCCATGAAGCGGAATGGAGAGATTTTTTTATCCGAAACGGAGAGGAGAAGGGGCTCTATGATGAGAGCTAGAGACAGAATGGAAATGCCTCAAGGAGAGGGCTTGTGCCTTGACTGAGCAAGGGCTAGTGTGCCTTGATGGAACAAGGGCTTTTACTCTCTCTGACGAAAAATCTATCTCGATGGAAGATGCCTCGCGGAAGGAGGGCTTGACACTCATGAAGGGAGTGGAGCACCATCGGCTCTGATACCATGATAGTGGAAGTGAGAGAGGGAGAGAGAGAGGAGTGCACATGATATAGCCATCTGTACACTAAGTGTACTGAACATGAAACATGAAGATATACATGTGAGAACCCCTTGGGGTTAGGGTTAGGGATTGCCCCTATGCTCTATGTGGATAGTGCAATTTACACTATCTTTAACAGCTTTCCAAGATATGGTGTGTGCTGCTCTTCATCTATTAAAGGCACATTGCCACATGGATGGATGTGTTTAATGCTAGAAATACCTGTCAAGCCTTGACTAAATGCAGCGAATCATAGGGTTCATCTTTTGCTGCGACTACTTCTCTAAGTCGGGCTAGACATTTTTTTCAGTGAAATGATTGAAGAAAAGTTGAGAAGTGGGAAACTAGGGATAGGAAAAGGGCCTTCTTTGACAAGAATTTTTTAAAAGTGTGCATTATCAAAGGCAATCTAATAATATCTGCCAAGTAAAAATTTGGATGGTATCTGGACTCATTCGCAAACACAACATGACCCACTTCTCTCATTAGTTTGGTCATATTGTTTGTCTTCATATGACGTGAGGGGCTACACGGTAGGAACTTGTTTGACATGTCTCTCCAATTCTGTGCTCTCAACAGACCATGCAAATTGAAAGTCTTTTCATAGAAAGAGAGTTAAAGGATGCCATCAAATCATGTGGTACAGAAAGCTTTGAGTTGGGATGGTCTTTAGTGGAATTCTTTTTACCATTTTGGGACGCTCATTTCACCCTCACTACTATATATGGTTAATCATGCATGGGAAACTCTAGCCAATTGGAGGAAGGGCTTAATCAACTTAATTTGTAAAAAGCAATTATGTGAGACTTTTGATGATTGGAGGTCACATCATGTCTATCATCTATAAGATGCTTTCTAAGATGAGAGTGAATCCTATTAAATTTTTTGCACGAGGGTTTACATGTTGCCCAATATGGATTCCCTATAAACATATTACTGATAATATTGCAAGTGTTTACATGGGGATTAAATATGCAAAGTACATGGACCAAGATGTCCTTTTAATGCAAGTGGATATTGCTAAGGCCTTTGATATGGTTACAAGGGACTTCATCTCACAAACTCTACAATCTCTAGGATTTGGGGGGGAAAATGCAAAATTTCATATATTGGTTATATCAAGATAGTAAGATTGCAACCATTTTAGCATACGATTTAACTAAAGAGTGGTCTCTTTCAAAAAAGGATGATTAAGTTCAGAGGTACATTTGAACATTATGTTGGAAAATAGAGATCTATTTAGGTCAAAGGACTCTTTAGAGTTGAAAGTGCAATTCAACATTGTGGCATTAGAGGGAGAGGAAGACAAAATGGCATGACAATTAGTTGGTGAGGAAATGCCACATTCCTATGAGATTCGCATACTGAATATTATACCACATTGATTATCTTGTGTCAACATAAACCTTTTCCTATGATCCCCAAACACACAATTGGAACACAATTTCAACTCAAAATTAATATGTTGTCATGGATACATCTCTATCAGATCGATAAATAAATGCTCTTCATAGTGGATCTTCCAATCAACTATGTAGTATGAAGCTATTGGAAAACTTTTGTGGGAAGATGATTAGCATCTCTAATTTTGCTACAAGGTCCCTCATTTTCCTTCATTTGGCTAACTCTATTAATGTTAGATCAACATATTACATGTGGTAGTACTTTAGTTCACCCCATGGCACTTTGCTTCATCTAAGTGTGTGGAATAATTGTTGTTTTCAAATAATCAATGGGGTGCTCACCCTTTGTTGAGCAATTTGAATGACTGTGCAAGCATAGGGGCAAGGGGGAATGCACAACTTGGAAAGCCTATGCTAATAGACAGGGAGAGAGTAAAGGTAAGCAAATGAATTGGAATCAAAGTTATTCGATTGCTTAGCCAAAATTGGAATCAAATACAAACATCTCAAAACCACACACAAGTTGCCTTGGTAGCAAGAACAACCCTAACTCTAGAACTCCAAGATCTTATATACATGACCTCCTTTGAAAATTCATGATCGGTAGACAATGCATTCACAATCTTTTTACCAATCAGAAGGCTAGATACCATTATATTATATAAAATCTTACTAAAGTGTTTTGACCTTTGCAGATCCAATATTCATTGTCATATCTTGTTGAGATATCGAGCTCCACTCGTGATATGCTAGGGTGACCGTTCTGCATCTATGTCATCGTCTTGTTAGCTGCAGATGCGGTTGGTACACCGCCCATGAATAATAGCTGGATGACATGTATCTTTATGTACTCTAGTTAGTGGCTCAGTTAGTATGCCACCTAGGTTAGCTGAGTTTGGTTTGAGACTCACATATAAGGTTCATCTATTCCTTTTGTACTAAGAGAGAGTTCTTTTGGCTTTCACAACTAAGAAGAGGAAAACTGTTTTCAGCCTCCACCTTTGTGTGTATTCCCCCACTGTGTATGTGAGAAAGCTGCAAGTGAGACTCCTTACTTCTCTCCCACTCTCTTCACATGGTATTAGAGCGGTTCGTGGTAAGGAGCTCAAGAAAGCAAACCAAGTTCGTGGCATCTTGGTAAGAGGATCAGTGTTGCTTTCCTTTTTCGAGTTTGGGAGCAAATCTCTGCAGGTAGCACAGCCGGAAAGTGCAAGAGTGCACTGTCTTATATTGGGATGCCCTTCGTAGTGTGACGAGAGGGCAGTATATGCTAAGGGTAAGGGCGACGCCCTTGATGACATTATTTTTTTTATTCAAGGCCATTTTGGGGCCCGTTTTAGTGGCAGAAGTTTTCGCAGTCACTCAGAAAGGTGCCCTGTTTTTGCTGTGCGACCACTGTTCTGTAGGTTGGTGAAAAGTTACCGTAGAAATTGCATCATACACCTATGCACAGAGATATTGGAAGTGACAGAATCATTCTTATTTCCTGTTGATGCAAAATCGTCACTAGGAAGTGACTGTGTGGTCAAATACCACTTTCGCCAGTTTTGCAGATTTGCCCTTGTGAGGCAGAAGTTGTGTTTTTTGCAGTGACAGAATATTTTTACAGTGTTCTGTAATGGCATCTGATGCTCTTCCACAGATTGTCACTGAAAAGCTTGACAAGAACAACTTCCCAGCATGGAAGTTTAGAATGACAAATTTCCTTAAGGGAAAAGGCTATTGGGAGTTCATTACTGGAGTTGAACAAGAACCAGTTATTCCTAATATTCCCAATCAACAGGAGTTGCAGGCATTTAAAGGATGGCCTTAGAGAGCCAGAAAAGTTATGTACTGGCCGTCTATCAGTATTTCAGATTCTATGATTGTGCATATTCAGGATGCAAGCACGCCGAAGGAGGCATGGGATACCTTAACAAAAATGTATAGCACAAATACGCAAGCCAAGAAAATGCAGCTCAAGCAAGAGTTGCATAATGTGTAAAGAGAAAATATGAGCATCAATGACTACCACATGAAGGTGAAGAAGATTGCAGATGCACTTGCTTCCATCGGGTCGCCAGTGGAAGATGATGATTTAGTTTCTGTGACCTTGAATGGTCTAGGAAAGGATTATGCACAGTTCCGGACATCCATTGCTGTCCATCAGAATTTTCCTGATTTTGGGGAGTTGATTGCTCTTCTAATCTCTGAAGAGCAGAGAAATGGTGGTGCATCTTCTTCAGGAGGAAGAAGATGTCTTCTACTCAAATGCTGGAAGAGGTAGAGGCAAAGGTAGAGCAGGCCGATCTAGAGGCTGTGGAAGAAATCAAAATATGTAGCCAATTCAAGAAAACCAGTCCTATGGAGGAGGACGTGGTAACCCTAGATGTAGGGGGAGCCAAAGAGGTCATGGTGGATGGCAGAGAGGCCAAAATGCAAACAACAATGTTGAATGCTACTACTATGGTAAAATGGGTCATATGGCTAAAGACTGCTACAAAAAGCAGAATGACATCATGAATGGAAAATTGCAACAAGGCAATTATGTATCCTCTAGTAGACAGGGTGATGATAGAAATGAGCATTTGTTTATGGTGCAGCACATGACCAATTCTGTGACAAGTGCAGAAGAAAGCAGTGATGTGTGGTATGTTGACTCAGGTGCGTCAAACCACATGATAGGTCATGCAGAATGGATGCAGGATGCAAGGAAAATGGAAAGACCAGGATCTGTGGAGACTGGTGATGATACTGCACACCCTATTGTGCAGATTGGTAAAATTCCTTTGTCTATGCAGGATGGAAAAAAGAAATACCTTTTTGATGTATTTCATGTCCCAAATATCAACAAGAACCTAGTTTCTATTGGTCAAATGGTTGAGTAGGGCTTGTAGGTCAGATTTAATTCTCATGGATGCTTTGTTGAGGATATGAAAAATAAAGTTCATTTGATAGCAAAAGGGAAGAAGAAGGGTAGGATGTTTACGTTGGATGTGGACATGCCTAAATTGAGTGTAGCAATGTTTGCACATGGGACCGGTGTAGTTGTAGATATTGATATCTGGCATAAACGCATTGGTCATGTTAATGTACAATGACCTAAATTAATGCAGGCCCAAAATATTGTTGCAGGATTGCCTGAGTTCAAGGTTGCAAAATTGCATAATGTATGTGAAGCCTGTCAATTTCGAAAAGGCAAGGAAACCATTTCCTAGACATGTTTAAGAGAGTAAGAGGCCACTGGAATTAATCCACCCTGATGTACACGTGGACTACTAAAGCTGCATCTATTGGAGGCTATCATTATTTTGTCACTTTTATTGATGACTACAGTAGAAAAGTTTGGGTGTATTTTATGAAAAATAAAAGTGAAGTGTTTGGGCATTTCAAAGCTTTTAAAGCTATGGTTGAGAAAGAAACAGGCGGGCAAATAGAATGCCTAAGGTCAGATGGAGGGGGAGAGTATCTCTCAAATGAGTTTGCAAGGTTCCTATAGGAGCATGGCATAAAGCAGCAATATTCATGCAATCATATCCCATAGCAAAATGGACTTGCAGAAAGGAAAAACGGGCATATTGGGAAGGTAGCTCATGCCATGCTCAACGAAAAAGACTTGCCAGAATATTATTGTGCTGAAGTAGTTGCTACAGCAGTCTACATAATGAATAGGACTCCCACTGCAGCAATACATGGCATGACGCTAGAGGAGAGGTATTCTCGTAGGAAACCAAAAATTTCTCATTTGAAAGTTTTTGGTTGCATTGCCTATGTTCATGTACCAAATGAGTTGAGATCCAAGTTGGATCCAAAAGCTGAGAAGTGCATTTTTATTGGTTATTCTCTGCAGCAGAAAGGGTATAGATGCTATAACCCTTCTACTCGTAAGTTTACAATGAGAAGAGATGTTGTTTTTGATGAGATGAGCAGTTGGTATAAACCAGTAAATGTGATTGATGATGTAGATGCACAAAATGGTAATGCTGCGCAAAATTCGCAGTAGCAATCACAAAATATTAGTGGACCTGTAGTGTCCTCTAGCAGTGGTTCACATACTTTACAATGGACAGTCAGATTGAGATCAGGAGAATCTCCTCAAAGCAATGTAGATAGTGGTATGCAAGTATCACAAAAAGGAAAAGAGAAAGTAGATCAGTCCATGGTTGATATGAATGCAAGTCACTCTTATGTGGATGGTGAATCCAGTGGCTCAGAACACCCACCAACTTCTCTTGAAATTGGTGAAATTATGTAGTAGCTTCTCTGTAGGCATCTTCTAAGAAATCCACTCTTTGTTGGGTTTTAGACAGGATGAAGAACTGTTGGTCATAACTTTCAAAATCCATTCCGAGCTATTGGAGAGGCCTAGTGCAATCTGATACCTATGGACTTGAATACAAGAGACGCAAAGCAAGAATTGGAAAGTATTAGAATTCCTTAAAAATGATGGTCTAGGTATTCAAGTGACAATATATCAACTTTCGAATTTGGTTCACATTGGATCTAGGCTAATATCTTGGAGCAATAAGAATCCAAGCACAATTTTTCTATCATCCATGGAATCTAAAGAAAGGGAAGAACAAATGATGTTTGATAAGCTCACTTCTATAAAAAATACCAATCCTTTATGCACAAATAGATAGGGTCCGTTCAAATTGGCCAAGAGTCCAATATTTTACATCTTTTTAAACATCTCTCAAACATATAGACATTGAACATCACTTTACGCATGAGAAACTTTTTTGAGCAATGAAATAAATCTAGTCTATTGTGTGATAGAATATTGGGTCATGGATATCCTAGCCAACAAACTTTAGGCAAGAAAGATAAATTTTCTAACATAAGTGTCCATCTAAGTCCATTTTCCATTAAGGCTAAATTTTGGAAATGTAAGTGGCACACTAACCTTAGTTCATCATTCACTCTTGAGGAAATTTAGTGGCTACAATTATTTAATGGTTCTTAAAATTATAGTGAAGCTTATGTCCTAGGTAGATCGACCACCCATGACATCTATCATTAGTGGTGGTTAGAAGTTTTCAAGGTGCTACATGAAATGGAATACCCCATACCCCACCATGGATGAAAGGTATGGGTGCCACATGGTACCATTTTATTGGTCCACCCTAGGCACTATCATGCATCCATGCACTTACCACCACTCCACACATTGTAGGTCTAACACCATATGTTACTATTGCATCATGCATGTGTGTTAATGCATTTTGATTTGGTACATTGCCTATGTCAATGCCCATTAGGGCTTTTACATTTATGTGAAGTCTCTAAATGGGATTTGCACCACCCCTCCTCATCCAGGATTCTCATACATATGGTTCATTATGTGTATTAATAACTTCGTTGTTTTTTAGATTATGCATCTTACAAAGAGTGATTCCAATACTTCCATTTTTGTGTGTGCAATTCGGTTTCGTTGTGCAATTTGTGGAGGGCATTGCAATGCGTGTGGTCTTTGGCGATGACTCACATGTTGTGGGGATCTTGAAGGCATGGCAAGGGAAACTCTCCTGCTCCTACTCCTTGTGGGAGCAATGTAAGCACAAACTATCCTCAAGTGTCACTCTTGAGACTCCCAAATTGTTGCAGTGTGTTTCCATGAGAGAGAAAAGGGCAAGGGGATATGGAAGAAGAGAAGTAAGGAGGGAAGAGAAGAGGGGAATGAAGGGGTACGGAGTAGCAAACACAAAGAAACTACAATGGAAGCACGAGAGCATGGGAAAACTCAAAATGCTTGGAAGAGAAAGAGAGAGCTCTTATTTCAAACTTGTGCATACAACAATGTGAAGACCAAAGTCAAACATTTGGTTTTTAATACATTGCACCTTTTGAAGGGAGGGCGAACTCTCTCTCTCTCTCTGTCTCTCTCTCTCTCTCTCTCTCTCTCTCTCTCTCTCTCTCTCTCCCTCCCTCCCTCCCTCCCTCCCTCTCTCCCTCCCTCCCTCTCTCTCTCTCTCTCTCTCTCTCTCTCTCTCTCTCTCTCTCTCTCTCTCTCTATTTTACAAGCACTTGGGCCCATAACTATCTTGCAAAATATCCAACACTTGCATGAACTATTAAGTGTGGTAGCTATCATACCCCTCTTCCTACTCCCAATCCATCCATGGATTGGACTTGATGCATGTCAAACTTTAGGGCATTGTCCATGATGTGATGGCAGTTAAAGAGCATGTGGAAGATTTGGAGAAAGGGATGGAGAGACTTCCAAAAATGTGTCTCAAACATATCTTCAAAATGTGGGCAATATAGATGCATAACTTGCAAAAATAAAGGGCAAGTGTTGAGGTCAAAGACTATTTCAAATTGCAGCCCCACTGAAGATTCTCCTCCATAGTGGGATCCAATAGGAATGTCCCCCAACAAAATGATTGGCAAGTGGAAGAAGTGCATGGTGGCCACACTATTGTTGGATTTGGGACTTTTTTTTTGGGGGTAGAAAAAAGTACATTATCTTAACTTGAGTAATCTTTATACATCATCAAAGTTCATCCAAAACAAGTGAGCTATCCTCCCACAGACTTACTCTTTTACAAAAAGAGTGATAGATGCAAAAAATAGTAAATTTCTCAGTAAATATTGAGGGATGCATCAGGAACATGGAAGGGGAAACTAGTGGACTCCTCATTGCCGCTAGTAGTAGGAACAATAACATTAGGAAGAGTAGCAATAGCAGTAGCAGGAACACCCTAGGCATGATCATTAGATCTCTCCTTAGTAGCCTGCATCGGCAATTGAACTCACAGACTCTCGTCATGCTGAATCGCATAAACGATGACAAGGTGTAACCACAGATTTTAATTTTTGCTTTGATATTTAGTTTTGAAAAATATTTTTGCTTAAATTTTAATGGTCTATTCTAAATAGCTTTATTTTTAATAATCAATAGAAATTCATTTCTAAAAATAGATTACAAGGAGGGTTGACATTCTATAAATAGAAAATGTTTTTAAACAAGGTGAATCATATTTAATCATTCATAAGGCCTGCCTAAGATTAAAAAAGAAAACAAAAAGGAATCCACTTGAAATGGTGTGGAGGAAGACTCCACGAGATAAAGGGGAGAGAGAGAGAGAGAGAGAGAGAGAGGAGGGGGGGGTGTTGGGGGGTAGGGAGGAAGACTTGAGGAGATAAAGAAGGGGGGAGAGAGAGAGAGTGTGTGAGAGAGGGGAGGGGGGTGTTGGAGGAAGACTTGAGGACATAAAGAAGGGGAGAGAGAGAGAGAGAGAGAGAGAGAGAGAGAGAGAGAGGGAGGGAGGGAGGGAGGGAGGAGGGAGGGACAGGAGAGAGAGGGGAAAAGAGAGAGAGAGAGAGAGAGAGAGAGAGGGAGAGAGAGAGAGAGAGAGAGAGAGAGAGAGAGAGAGAGAGAGAGAGAGAGAGAGTCAACCACTTTAAAGTTTGCATTCAAGTCCAATGAAGAAGAGAAGCCACATATGAACATATTGTCCAATAGGAAAAATGCACTTTCAAAAATTATAAAAATGCCTAATTTTTGCTTTGTCCAAATTGCATTGTTGCTAAGGCTATGCAAGGGGCAGGCCAAAAATCATTGCGAGTCCGAATCTAGATTTGAGCTTGGGAAAGTATAAGTTTCTTCAAGCACTCATCCTAATGTCCAAGTTGTGACAGCCTCTAGTAATAGCCTTCCGTCACACAACCTCCATGGCTTCCAGCATCATCAATCATTAAGATTATGCCTTCTATCCCTCTTTTTTGGTGCTTCTATTTCTTTTACATCCCCTGCTTGGCTGATCACTCACTCATTCGTGTGTAGATGCCACAAGAGTTTCTCGAGTCACTCAAGCAAGCAGAAGCCTTTTATTGAGCAACTCGTCCTTGATCTACAAAAAGTCCACCAGAATCCTTTCTTTGATGCCTTCGATGATAGCCTTCCCAAAGGCCGGTAGTGGCCTCGCAAAATTTTGGAGGAGGCCCGCTCATGCTAGCTTGCTGTAATTGTAGTCTTTGAAGGGAGGGCCAACTCTCTCTCTCTCTCTCTCTCTCTCTCTCTCTCTCTCTCTCTCTCTCTCTCTCTCTCTCTCTCTCTCTCTCTCTCTCTCTCTCTCTCTCTCTCTCTCTCTCTCTCTCTCTCTTTGCATTCAAGTCCAATGAAGAAGAGAAGCCACATATGAACATATTGTCCAATAGGAAAAATGCACTTTCAAAAATTATAAAAATGCCTAATTTTTGCTTTGTCCAAATTGCATCGTTGCTAAGGCTATGCAAGGGGCAGGCCAAAAATCATTGCGAGTCCGAATCTAGATTTGAGCTTGGGAAAGTATAAGTTTCTTCAAGCACTCATCCTAATGTCCAAGTTGTGACAGCCTCTAGTAATAGCCTTCCGTCACACAACCTCCATGGCTTCCAGCATCATCAATCATTAAGATTATGCCTTCTATCCCTCTTTTTTGGTGCTTCTATTTCTTTTACATCCCCTGCTTGGCTGATCACTCACTCATTCGTGTGTAGATGCCACAAGAGTTTCTCGAGTCACTCGAGCAAGCAGAAGCCTTTTATTGAGCAACTCGTCCTTGATCTGCAAAAAGTCCACTAGAATCCTTTCTTTGATGCCTTCGATGATAGCCTTCCCAAAGGCCGGTAGTGGCCTCGCAGAATTTAGGAGGAGGCCCGCTCATGCTAGCTTGTTGTAATTGTAGTCTTTGAAGGGAGGGCCAACTCTCTCTCTCTCTCTCTCTCTCTCTCTCTCTCTCTCTCTCTCTTTGCATTCAAGTCCAATGAAGAAGAGAAGCCACATATGAACATATTGTCCAATAGGAAAAATGCACTTTCAAAAATTATAAAAATGCCTAATTTTTGCTTTGTCCAAATTGCATCGTTGCTAAGGCTATGCAAGGGGCAGGCCAAAAATCATTGCGAGTCTGAATCTAGATTTGAGCTTGGGAAAGTATAAGTTTCTTCAAGCACTCATCCTAATGTCCAAGTTGTGATAGCCTCTAGTAATAGCCTTCCGTCACACAACCTCCATGGCTTCCAGCATCATCAATCATTAAGATTATGCCTTCTATCCCTCTTTTTTGGTGCTTCTATTTCTTTTACATCCCCTGCTTGGCTGATCACTCACTCATTCATGTGTAGACGCCACAAGAGTTTCTCGAGTCACTCGAGCAAGCAGAAGCCTTTTATTGAGCAACTCGTCCTTGATCTGCAAAAAGTCCACTAGAATCCTTTCTTTGATGCCTTCGATGATAGCCTTCCCAAAGGCCGGTAGTGGCCTCGCAGAATTTAGGAGGAGGCCCGCTCATGCTAGCTTGCTGTAATTGTAGTCTTTGAAGGGAGGGCCAACTCTCTCTCTCTCTCTCTCTCTTTCTCTCTCTCTCTCTCTCTCTCTCTCTCTCTCTCTCTCTCTCTCTCTCTCTCTCTCTCTCTCTCTCTCTCTCTCTCTCTCTCTCTCTCTCTCTCTCTCTCATACAAGGACTTGGGCCCATATAGCTCCAAGGTGGATCTCGTATTGTCTAACCCCGCTCTATCTTGCAAAATATCCAACACTTGCATGAACTATTAACTGTGGTAGCTATCATGCCCTCTTCCTACTCCCAATCCATTTGTGGATTGGACTCGATGCATGATGTCGAACTTTAGGGCATTGTCCATGATGTGATGGCAGTTGAAGAGCATATGGGAGATTTGGAAAAAGGGATGGAGAGACTTCCAAAAATGTGTCAAATATATCTTCAAAATGTGGGCAATATAGATGCATAACTTGCAAAAATAAAGGGCCGGTGTTGAGGTCAAAGACTATTTCAAATTGCAACCCCACTAAAGATTCTCTTCCATAGTGGGATCTTGAGTAGAAATGTCCTCCAACAAAATGATTAGCAAGTGGAAGAAGTGCATAGTGGCCACACTATTGTTGGATTTGGGACTTTGTTGGGGGGGCAGAAAAAAGTACATTATATTAACTTGAGCAATCTTTGTACATCATTAGAGTTCATTCAAAACAAGTGAGCTGTCCTTACATAGACTTACTCTTTTACAAAAAGTGATAGAAGCAAAAAACAATAAATTTTTGAGTAAAGATTGACAGATGCATCAAGAACATGGACGGAGAAACTGGTGGACTCCTCATTGTGGATTTGGGACTTTTTTGGGGGGGGCGGAAAAAAGTACATTATATTAACTTGAGTAACTTTGTACATCATTAGAGTTTATCCAAAACAAGTGAGCTGTCCTTACACAAACTCTCTTTTACAAAAAGTGATAGAAGCAAAAAATAGTAAATTTTTGAGTAACTGGTGGACTCCTCATTGTGGTCGTAGGAACAATAATAGTAGGAACAGTAGTAGCAAGAACACCCTAGGTAGGGTCATTAGATATCTCCTTAGTAGCTTGCATCTGAGAGGAGAGAGTAGCATCAACCAAAATTCAAGCAGAAGGAACTTGAGTGGAGGGACCAGCTACAGCAGCAAGGTTGGGATCAGCTATAGTAGTTCTTCTCTGCAGCAAGTGAGAAAGCTTTGTGTGTTCATCAAAAATAAAGCAGGAACGTTTGGAGAACATTTGTGTCTTGCAATGTTAGCATTCAATCTTGAGTGTTCCAAGTTGTAGTCACTTATTTGAAAATCAAGGCATCTTTTTTCCTGTCCCACCATGAAGCAAACAAGGCATCAGTACAAAGATCTTTATGGTTAAACTGAAAGTTATTTCTAGAGAGCCATATGAACCATAGAGCATGTATGTCCTAGCAAAATAGCTTTCTAGTTAACAGGTTGTCCACACTCTATTTGTATTAATTTCCAAACTCTTTTGGCATGAGGACAAGCAACAAAAAGGTGAAAATATCCTCCATGGAGTCAAGATATCTTTGACATTTTCCATCTCCCTTTCCTATTCTGAGACCTCTAGCATTAGTCCAAATTGCTTTGTGGAGTATAAGCCAAGCAAGACAAGACATCTTCTCTTGAACTTGTTTAGCCCATACACTATCAAACCTGGCATACCAAACATCTCTACTATCCTTTAGTTTCCATCTGTCATTAAGGGTTCTCAATAGCTCATCCATATTAGAACATCCTACCCAACTAAACTATTTATGTATACATAGGATAGGGCCATGCTTCTAGCTAATTTCTCGCTTCCATAATTCTAACCTACCCATGATAAGTCCCTGGCTTTGGTTGGTGAGAGGAAATTCCCTTCTAATTTCTTGCCATGTCTTACATCTGACTGCCCCCAAGACTGTAGTCTCTTCTTAAATAGAGAAGATGCGAAGCTAAATTGCTCCTCTGTCAGCATATAATTTCTGAAAATTGTTGACACCCAGACTGAGTTTATGGCCATGAAAGCACCTTTACTAGCGAATTGAAGAAAGGCTCTTATCTCTTCAAAAGCACCCCAAATAGATTTCCATAGTGAGCTTCCTTTGGTTTTGCAGGGTTCAGGATTGAAGATAGCTGAGGTAAGAGGATAATTTCTCCATTTAGGAGCCCTGCGGGGTCTGATGTGCCTCATGTTTCACAACAAAAGCTGAGCCCACAATCATCTTCTGTATTTAGCAGAGCTTTGATTACCCATGTGGCAGAGAGTTTTTTGGTAGCAACTGAAATATCTATAACCCTAAATGCCCTTCTTCCTTGGGTTTAATGCAGTAACTCCATCTTACCTTGGAGATTTTGTTGTTACCACCCCACAACTTATTTCTAGGAGTAAGTGTGGTGTCATCTACAAATTGTTTGACAGACAAGATATTTACCATTCATAAGCTCAATCCCCTGGAGACTGCCCTCTTGATTTTGACTTCTGAGGAGCCCAACCAAGAGCATCTACTACTATAGCAAAAGGTAGAGGGGCTAAAAGGCATCCTTGCCTAATTGATTCTTTCAAAAAAAAGGGTTCCCTCATCACCCCACTATAGTCACTTTATTTGAAGCATTGGTGAGAAGGGGCTTGACATGGGAAACAAAGGATGCACCCACATCCATTCTTGCAATGATTGAACTAAAAAATCCCATTCCAGCCTATCATATGCCTTATCAAAATCAACTTTAAGAAATCATATATCTTGTCTAGATTCTTTGGAATACTCACAACCTTCCCAGATGTTGTTGATGGCTTTAAGGGAATGGTGCCCTTTAATGAACCCCTTTTGTTCAGGAAGAATTCACTCTTGTGAAGATAGTGGGAGAGAAGGAAGGAGTCTCACTTGCGGCTTTCTCACATACACAATGGGGGAATACACACAAAGGTGGAGGCTGAAAACAATTTTTCTCTTCTTAGTTGTGAAAGCCAAAAGAACCCCATTACAAAGAAATAGGAGAACCATATATGTGGGTCTCAAACCAAACTCAGCTAACTAAGGTGGCATACTAACTGAGCCACGAACTAGAGTACATAAGGATAGCTGTCATCCAGCTATTATTCATGGGCGGTGTACCAACCGCATCTACAGCTAACAAGTCGGTGACATAAATGCACAACGGTCACCCTAGCATATCACAAGTGGAGCTCCATATCTCAACACTGCCCCTCGAGCTCAATCCCAATTCCTACACACCAAGCAGGTCTCTGAACTTGCGCAGCTTCTCTTCGCCCAATGCCTTCATGAATATGTCAGCTACCTGATCCTCTATGCTGACATAAACTAGATTAATAAGACCTAGTAAAACCTTCTCCCACACATAGTGATAATGCACCTCAATGTGCTTTGTTCTAGCATGATAGACTGGGTTATTTGCCAAGTGTATATTGCTCATGTTGTCACAATAAATGACAACTGGCCCATCTGTATATGGATGCATATCATAAAGTAGCTTGTGCAACCAAGCTACCTCACATGCAGCAATTGCTGCACCCCTGTACTCAACCTCTGTGTTCCACAAGGCAACTGTAGGCTATTTCTTGCTACTCTAAGTGATTGCAACACTCCCAAAAGAGAAAACATATCCACTCGTAGATCATCTATCAAAAATACTACCAGCCCAATCAGCATCAGTGTATCCATGCAGCTGTATCTGAACCCCAGCCTCATAAAATAATCCATACTGCAATGTGGACTTCACATACCTGAGTATGCGTCTAGCTGCATCCAAATGCGGTTTCCTTGGAGCCTGCATAAACTGACTTACCAATCCAACAGCATAGCTCAAATCTGGCTTGGTAATAGTCATATAAATCAAACTTCCTACTATGCACCTGTACATATAAGGGCCTTCCAGAAGCTCACCTGCATCTGTGCTCAGCTTCACATTCTGCTCCAAAGGAACTAAAATAGGCTTACAGCCTGTCATCCCATATTTGGACAACATGTCCAATCCATACAGCCTTTGCAAGAGCCGTATCCCACTTGGTGATCTAATCACCTCAATGCCCAAGAAATAACGCAGCACTCCCAAATCCTTCATCTCAAACTTCTGCTTCAATAGCATTTTCACATGAAGGCTATCTTCATCACTATCACCTGCGATGATTAAATCATCAACATAAATGACAAGCAGCATAATACCTTTCTCTATTTTTCTCATAAAGTGAGAAATCTGCCTTGGAAATCTGAAAGCCAATAGTGACAAGATACTGTCCTATCTTGTCAGACCATGCTCTAGGTGCTTGCTTCAAGACATATAAGGCTTTCTTCAACCTGCAAACAAACTCAGGATGAACAGCATGAACATAACCTGGTGGCTGCTCCATAAAGACCTCTTCTTGCAAATCACCATGCAAGAAGGCATTCTTTACATCCATCTAATGTAAAGACCATCCCTTTGATCCAGCCATAGCAATGACTGCTCTTACAGTTGCCATCCTTGCAACCGGACTGAATGTTTCTTCATAATCAATGCCATATGTCTGTGCATACCCCTTGACAACTAATCTTGCCTTGTATCTATTCACAGAACCATCTGCATTGTGCTTCACCTTATAAACCCACTTACAGCCAATTTCATTCTTGTCTTTAGGCAAAGGCACCAATTCCCATGAAGCATTTGCTTCCAAGGCATCCATTTCTTCATCCATGGCTTTCTCCCATTTTTCTTTTCCCATGGCTTGCTTAAAAATTTCAGCCTATCCACAGGATACCTAGCTCTAGTAGACCTGCGCAAAATAGGCTCACTTCCAGGTGTTCTCAAAACATCCTTGGTCTTCCTTACTCCAGGTGTAACAACAGAAGGAATACCCAACTCATCATCAATGCTCTGTTCTGAGCCACTGGATTCACCATCCACATAAGAGTGACCTGCATTCACATCAAACGTGGACTGATCTACCTTCTCTTTTCCTTTTCGTGATACCTGCATACCACTATCTACATTGCTTTGAGGAGATTCTCCTGATCTCAATCTACCTGTCCATGGCAAAGTATGTGAACCACTGCTAGAGGACACTACAGGTCCACTAATATTTTGTGATTACTGCCGTGAATTCTGTGCAGCATTACCATTTTGTGCATCTACATCATCAATCACATTTACTGGTGTATACTAGCTGCTTATCTCATCGAAAACAACATCTCTGCTCACTGTAAACTTACGAGTAGAAGGGTATAGCATCTATACCCTTTCTACTACAAAGAATAACCAATAAAGATGCACTTCTCAGCTTTTGGATCCAACTTGGACCTCAACTCATCTGGCACATGAACATAGGCAATGCAACCAAAAATTTTCAAATGATAAATATCTGGTTTCCTACCAGTATACATCTCTTCTGGTGTCATGCCATGTATTGCTGCAGTGGGAGTCCTGTTCATTATGTAAACTATTGTAGCAACTGCTTCAGCCCAATAATAATCTGGTAGGTCTTTTTCATTTAGCATGGCTCGAGATACCTCTCCAATATGCCTGTTTTTCCTTTCTACAAGTACAATTTGCTGTGGGGTATGACTGCATGAATATTGTTTCTTTATGCCATGCTCCTGCAGGAACCTTGCAAACTCATTTGAGAGGTACTCTCCCCCTTCATCTGACCTTAGGCATTTTATTTGCAGGCCTGTTTCTTTTTAAACCATAGCTTTAAAAGCCTTGAAATGCCCAAAGACTTCACTTTTCTTTTTCATAAAATACACCCAAACTTTTCTGTTATAGTCATCAATAAAAGTGACAAAATAGTGACAGCCTCCAATAGATGCAGCTTTAGTGGTCCACACATCAGAGTGGATTAATTCCAATGGCTTCTTACTCTCTTGAACATGTCTAGGAAATGGTTTCCTTGCCTGTTTTCCAAATTGACAGGCTTCACATACCTTATGCATTTTTGCAACCTTGAATTTAGGTAATCCTACAACAATATTTTGGGCCTGCATTGATTTAAGTCGATACACATTAACATGACCGATGCATTTATGCCAGAGATCAATATCTGCAACTACACCGGTCCCATGTGCAAACATTGCTGCACTCAATTCATGCATGTTTGCATCCAACGTAAACATCCTGCCCTTCTTCTTTCCTTTTGCTATCAAGCGAACATTATTTTTCATATCCTCAACAAAGCATCCATGAGGATTAAATCTGACCTGCAAGCCCTGCTCAACCATTTGACCAATAGAAACCAGGTTCTTGGTGATATTCGGGACATGAAATACATCAGACAGGCATTTCTTTTTCCCATCCTGCAAAGACAAAGGAATTTTACCAATCTGCACAATAGGATGTGTAGTATCATCACCAGTCTCCATAAATCCTAGTCTTTCCATTTTCCTTGCATCCTGCATCCATTCTGCATGACTTGTCATGTGGTTTGACGCACTTGAGTCAACATACCACACATCATTACTTTCTTCTGCACTTGTGATAGAATTGGTCATGTGTTGCACCATAAACAAATGCTCATTTCTGTTATCACCCTGTCTACTAGAGGATGCATAATTGCCTTGCTGCAATTTTCCATTCATAATGTCATTCTACTTTTTGTAGTAGTCTTTAGCCATATGACCCATTTTACCACAATAGTAGCATTCAACATTGCTGTTTGCATTTTGGCCTCTGTGCCATCCACCACGACCTCTTTGGCTCCCCCTGCCTCTAGAGTTTCCACGTCCTCCTCCATAGGACTGGTTTTCTTGAGTTTGCTGCATATTTTGATTTCTAACACGGCCTGCAGATCGGCCTCCTCTACCTCTGTCTCTACCTCTTCTAGCATGTGAGTAGAAGACAGTTTCTTTTGAAGTTCCTGCTGAAGAAGATGCACCACCATTTCTCTACTCTTCAGAAATTAGAAGAGCAAACAACTCCTCAAAATCAGGAAATTTTTCACGGATGGCAATGGATGTCCGAAACTGTGCATAATCCTTTCCTAGACCATTCAAGGTCACAGAAACTAAATCATCATCTTCCACTGGCGACCCAATGGAAGCAAGTGCATCTACAATTTTCTTCACCTTCATGTGGTAGTCATTGATGCTGATATTTTCTCTCTGCACATTGTGCAACTCTTGCTTGAGCTGCATTTTCCTGGCTTGTATATTTGTGTTGTACATTTTTGCCAAAGTATCCCATGCCTCCTTTGGCGTACTTGCATCCTGAATATGCACAATCATAGAGTCTGAAATACTGATAGACAACCAGTACATAACTTTTTTGGCTCTCTCATGCCATCCTTTAAATGCCTGCATTTCCTATTGATTGGGAACATTAGGAAGAACTGGTTCTTCTTCATTTCCTATAATGAACTCCCAATAGCCTTTTCCCATAAGGAAATTCGTCATTCTAAACTTCAATGCTTGGAAGTTGTTCTTGTCAAGCTTTTCAATGACAATTTGTGAAAGAGAATCAGATGCCATTATAGAACACTGCAAAATATTCTGTCACTGCAAAAAACAGCTTCTGCCTCACAAGGGCAAATCTGTAAAACTGACGAAAGTGGTATTTGACCACACAGTCACTTCCTAGTGATGATTTTGCATCAATAGGCAATAAGGATGATTCTGTAACTCCCAATATCTCCATGCACAGGCATACGATGCAATTTTTGCGATAACTTTTCACCGACCTGTAGAGTAGTGGTCGCACAGCAAAAACAAGGCCTTTTTTCTCAGTGCCTGCGAAAATATTCCGCCACCAAAATGGGCCTCGAAATGGCCTCGAATCATAAAAATAAAGTCACCAAGGGATTTGCCCTTACCCGCAGCATATACTACCCTCTCACCACACCGCAAAGGGCGTCTCAATTTGAGACAATGCACTCTTGCACTTTCCGGCTGTGCTACCTACAGAGATTTGCTCCCAAACTCGAAAAAGGAAAGCAACACTAGTCCTCTTACTAGGACACTGTGAACTTGGTTTGCTTTCTTGATCTCCTTACCATGAACCAGGCTTTGATACCATGTGAAGATAGTGGGAGAGAAGGAAGGAGTCTAAAGATTTTATCTGCCAAGGTTTGGGGCTGTTAGCTTGTACAGTGGCAGCCTTGGATTGTCTTCTCTTGTGTTGAAATCCTTACCTTGGCTAGAGTCATCTTGATTGGCTCGAGTACCCTTCAGATGACCTTCTTCTAATTCCTCTTCACACTCCTCTATCTCTTCCATTGCATCCTCTCTGTTGATATCCTCTTCAAATTCCTTTGACCAACCAGCTTCTATCACCATATTGTCCTCTTGACTGAAACTACTGCTACCTTTAATTGCATCTTCTTGTCCGTGAGAGGTTCAAAAGGATTCTTATTTGCTATATCTGGAACACTAGCAACCTTATCCTTTCCAAAATTCTTGTTGACAGCTTGATCTTCATGAAGAGTGTTCAGTGGCAGTGCTTGAGTTTTAGGAACCCACCTCTTAGTAGCGGTAGCTTGCTTGGCCATAGGAGGCTTAGCCTCTTTATCCTTGCCCCTCTTTAGGGGATAATTTTTTACCACATGGGTGGAAAGACCACACAAAAAACATGAATTTGAAAGATTCTTATATGGTCAAGACTATGATGAGACTTGTGCTCAAGTAGCAAAAATGGATTCCATATGGTTCTTGATATCACTAGCGATACTCATCATATGGAATGTATACCAGCTAGATGTCAAGAATGCTTTTCTCAATGGTTACATAGACGAGGAAGTATACATGTAGCAACCAGCAGGTTATGTTGAACCATGGAAAGAGAATTAGGTTTGCCATCTCAAGAAAAGTATCTATGCCTTAAAGCAAGCACCTAAAAGTTGGTATAATAGAATCAACAAGTATTTTGCTAACTGGAATACATGAAGTCCAATGCAGATCACACTCTCTACAACAAAGTTCAAGGGGAAGACATTACTATTGCACTTTTGTATGTAGATGATTTGATTGTGACTGGAAGTAATGATAGCTTCATTAAGAAGTTAAAAAAGACTTATCTACAGAGTTCAACATGAAAGATCTTGGACTTATGCACTATTGTCTTGGTATTGAATTTTGGAGAGACTCAGACATCACCTTCATGAGTCAACTAAAATATGTTGACAGTCTCTTAAAGAAGTTAAGAACCTCTTGTTCAATAGGTCAAATGATGGAACACAACTACTAGGTTATCTTCGACGGAGATGAGTGCACTATTAGAGACAAATCCAGAAGGTTTTAGCTAGTAGGAAAAGGTGTCAAGGAAGAATGCTTGTACAAAATGCTAGCTACAATACCAAATTTGCATGCCATGGCAGCTCAACTACAATAGATGCCTCTATCCACAAAATGGCACAAGAGATATGGTCATGTCAATTTCAAGAGCTTGCTAGATCTTAGGAATTAGAATATGGCAATTGGGATTCCTAAGCTACAGTTTCTTGGAAACATTTGCGAAGCATGCTACTTTGGTAAACAAAAGCGAATCAACTTTGGTAGAAGCACCTCTCGAGCAAGAGATATTCTTGATTTGATACATACAGATGTATGGGGTTATGCCCAAACTCGTGCATCAATGGTTCACTTTACTACTTGACTTTCATCAATGACTACATCAGATATTGTTGGGTCTACCTTTTGAAAGAGAAATCTAAAGTGTTTTCCAGATTTCAAGAATTCAAAGCCATGGTAGAACACCAGATAGACGGAAAGATCAAAGTCATGAGATCAGATAAAGGAGGTGAATACATGCCTTCAACATTCATGAACTTTTGCAAAAGTCACGTCATTCAAAGACAATTCACATGTACAGATACTCCTCAATAGAATGCAACAGCTGAAAGGAAGAATGGTACTTTAGCAAATAGTGTTAGAGCAATGCTTAGTGAGAAGAATCTTCCGAAATAATATTGGGCAAAAGCAAAAGCCACTGTAAACTACTTGCTTAATCAGCTTCCAACCATACCGATTTAGGGTATGACACCTTATGAAGCATTCACTGAACACAAGCCACACATTCGACATCTCCACATATTTGGTTACATAGCATATGCCCACATACATGATGATTATCGCAGGAAATTAGATGCAAATGCATCATGGTTGGCTTCAGTGAAGAAAGCAAAGCATACAAGTTGTATGATCCCATTAACTGCAAGGTCATTATCTCCAGAGATGTAATCTTTGATGAGGAATTAGGATGGAAAACCTCACACACACAGGAGATAGACACACAGATTTCACAGTCATCTACAGAAAAGGTTGATGAAGAAGAGCAAGAATTGCCAGAAACACCCCAAGCAGAGCCACAATAGGTCAAATGATCTACTAGGGAAAGTAGACCTCTAGCCAGATTGACATATGCTCAGAAACGCAAAGCAATTTAAGTTGAAACCAGCAATTATGCTCTTGTGACTACCATCATGGCTACAA
This sequence comes from Dipteris shenzhenensis, assembly GCF_047967505.1. Classification (NCBI taxonomy): domain Eukaryota; kingdom Viridiplantae; phylum Streptophyta; class Polypodiopsida; order Gleicheniales; family Dipteridaceae; genus Dipteris; species Dipteris shenzhenensis. Next base: position 49,307,535 of record NC_141601.1, read on the forward strand.
AAGAACTAGTGTACTTCAAAGATGCAGTAGTAGACAAGCGAGAATGGCAAACTGCTATGAATGAAGAAATGGATGCTTTGTATAAGAATAATACTCGGCAATTATGCAACCTTCCACCAAGAAATAAGGCCATGGAAACAAATGCGTATACAAAGTGAAGAACAATCCAGATGGAAGTATTCAAAGATACAAAACCAGATTAGTTGCAAAAGGATTTGCATAGCAATATGGTCAAGACTATGATGAGACTTATGCTCCAGTAGCAAAGATGGATTCCATACGATTCTTGATATCACTAGCGACACTCAGCAGATGGAATGTGTATCAGCTCAATGTCAAGAATCCATTTCTCAATGGTTATCTAGATGAGGAAGTCCACATGCAACAACCAGCAGGTTATGTTGAACCATGAAAGCAGAATAAGGTTTACCATCTCAAGAAAAGTCTCTACAGCTTAAAACAAGAACCCAAAATTTGGTACATGAGAGTCAACAAGTATTTTGCTGATCTGGGATACAAGAAATCCAATGCATATCATACTCTCTACTACAAAGTTCAAGGGGAAGACATTACTATTGCACTTTTGTATGTAGATGATCTGATTGTGACCTGTCTTCTGACACTTCCATTTTGGTGAGGCCAGATATGCCAGATTTCAATGAACTAGTTGCTCTTTTGATACATGAAGAAGTGAAGCTTCGACTAAATACTGGTGCTAGTAGCTCTAGAAATAGAGATGCTGTTTTTTACTCTAATTAAAGAGGTAGAGGTGGTAGAGGCAAGAGTGCCTCTCATCATAAAGGTGATGTGAGATATACATCACAGGCTCAAGCCCATAATTGGAGCAATCAAAATCAGCCTCATAGAGGAGGAGGATCTCTCCGAGGCAGGGGGAGATCAGGATCGCGAGGTAGAGGGGCTTGGCAGCCACCTCACCATGTGGATCAGCCCAATAAGGATAAGGTATGCCATTACTGTGGGAAGATTGGCCATATTGCAAGGGATTGCTTCAAGAAGCAAGCAAATCAGAGAGGAAGGGCAAATCAGCAAGGTCATTTTGCTTCTTCAAGTCATACACATGACACACCCATAGACTAGTTGTTTGCTATGACATATGTACAAGATCATAAGCCTATTGATGGTGGCTTTGAGGATGTGTGGTACATAGATTCAGGAGCATCTAACCATATGACACCACATGGTGAGTGGTTTGAACAAATGACTCCTAGACTGCATGGATTTGTTTGCACCGGTGATGATACTCAGCATGACATTACTCATATGGGTGTTGTACCTTTGGCTATGCATGATGGCTAGACTAAGAAAATGATTGATGTGTTGCATGTGCCTTCTATCACAAAGAATTTGCTATCTGTTGGGCAAATGGCTGAGCAAAACTTGCAGGTGCAGTTTAATAAGCATGGCTGTTTCATTGAAGAATTTGATAATGGCTATAAACTTATTGCAAAAGGGAAAAGACAAGGAAGAATGTTCATTTTAGATGCACACACATCGGAATTGAAGGCTCCCATGTTCACCCATGGTACGGGTGTTGTTCACAGAACTTGGAAATTTGGCACAAACACATTGGTCATATTAATATTCAGAAGCTGAAAAATATGCAGCATAAAGGCATTGTTGTTGGCCTACCAAAGTTTAAGTATAATGCTTTGGAGCATGTATGTCCTGCATGCCAATTTGGGAAGCAATCTAGGTTGCCATTTACTAGGCATATGTAGGAAAGTAATAGACCCTTGCAATTGATTCACACTGATGTCTGAGGTCCACTACCTCGATGGGAGGTTCATCATATTATGTCACATTTATTGATGATTTCAGCTGGTAAACATGGCTGTATTTTTTGAAACATAAGGATGAGGTACTGCCTGCCTTCAAGCATTTCAAGCAACATGTTGAAAAGGAGTTTGGGTCATATATCACATGCTTGAGATTAGATAATGGAGGTGAATATCTATCAAATGAATTTGATGACTTCTTGGTGTATCATGGGATTAGACGGGAGCTTACATGCCCATATACACCACAGCAGAAATCTGTATCATGTAAAACAAGGATGATGAGATGTCCTTCGCATCTTCCATAATCAATGAAATAGACATGCAAATAGAGGGTGTACTATCTCCTACCCATTCTAGAGAAGGCAAGTGTAAATCGAGGATGTACTATCTCCTACCCATTCTAGAGGGTGTACTATCTCCTACCCATTCCAGAGAAGGCAAGGGTAAATAGAGGGTGTACCATCTCGTACCATCCTAGAGAAGGCAGGGTAAGTAGAGGGTGTACTGTGTCCTACCCATCCTAGAGAAGGCAAGGGTAAGAGACAACCCATTATTGTGCCATGAGGATTCTATCTTGAAGAGATGGTAGTGATTGAGAAAATGTATAGGTCAAAAGGATACACGAAAATTTTGATATTATGCAAATGATCTCTCCTCTTGTTGTGTACCCAGATTGGATGGATAGTTGTATATATGTATAAGTCCAACATTATGAAGTAAAATTTGAGGGATATCTATAGGAAAAAATAACGAGTTCCACACTTTGAACATATTTAATTTAGTGCAATTTTGTCGCTTCAAATAAATTCGAGGACTGACTTAATGGAATTGATTGCCAATCCCTAAGGTATTTTGCCAAGTGCATCCCAATGGTGACTTCAATGGAGAAGATATTAGTCTATTTAAGTTGCACAAGGAAAAATGCAGATAAGAACTAGAATATATAAAACTATAAAAAACATTTGTGCCATTAGGTCTTGGCTGCACAATCCACGGGCATGTTTAGCACCTAAAACTATGCGGGATACATGGGCACCATGTGTTGTGAATTTTGAGAAACCTAAGAAACTCTAATTGGTGGAATGGATGGGATACATCCATGTTAAAGGGATGTGAAAGGATTCAAGTGGTGGGAATTGAGTCACATGGAATGCACTATTGAAGTGAAGATGGTCACTATGTACCAAAGGTGGAATTCAATATGTCAGCAAGAATGAATGCATAGGAAGGATTGGTAGTTTAGAAAAGATTGTTAGAGGTCCAATCTAACTCAATTTTAAGCAGATCACTTAGTTTTAAGTAGGTCTAGTGGTAAGATGACATATACATATACATATACATATACATATACAAATACATATACAAATACAAATACAAATACATATACATATACATATACATATACATACACATACACATATACATAGACATATGCATATGCATATGCATATACATATACATATACAGACGCATAGGCATAGGCATATGCATCCGCATCCACATCCACATCCACATCCATAGCCATAGCCACACACACACGCGCGCGCGCATGCGTGCGCGCACACACATCACACACACACATATACATATACATGTACACACACACACACACACACATCCCTTTGGGGACCCTTTGTGCTTCAGGATTGTCAATATACTGAAGGCCCATGAAGGTTTAGAAATCGTATTGAAGTCTTTCATAAAGAACATGATGTCCCACTTATGCACAGGCACAGTCCCATGGAGGTTATCACATCCTCTAGAACTTGACAATGCTTTTTATTATTGTTTTTTCCATATTGCTTTTTATCATTGAACATGAAAATAGTCTAGTGGAACACATGGGAAAGTACATCTCCCCCCTTTTACTTGGAAAACTATTAAAGGTTGGAGTATTTTCTATTTTCTATTTTTGATGACACGACTTGGATTGCTGAAAGAAATGAATGGGAATTATAGGGAAGCCCTCATATGATTTGCATCCAGAATTATCTTTATTCACTTGGAATGGATGGGACTTGCTAAGGGAAATTTTGGGTTATAAGGAGTCTGGATACTATCAAGTGACCCGAAAAAACCATTGGCAGACCTGACAAGGGGATTCCCTACTATACTACCCCCACCAAGCATTAACACTAAATTAACGTGACTGACAAGGAATCCAAGACTAGGATTCTCTAGTAGGAAGGAAGATTCTTATGCCCACTGGAAGGATAGTACGCAGCTAGTGCCTTCCTTGACAAGCCCATAAGGCTTTGCCCCAAAACGTGAAGGACCTCGCTTTTTGGAGCTGCCCGCACTTTCTTTGAGCTGAATGCCTTGAATTTTGGGAATGAGCACATTGAACATGGAGCTTTTTTGGCCCATAGACGGGAGCTCATGACCAGGTAGCAAAATGAAAGAAAGATCATTGCTCAATCAAAACTGAATCAAAGGGAGCTCACCTCGGGAGAGTTGAACACACAGCTCAAGGAACTACCATACGATCACTCTGAGGGAATGATGACCAACTATAGACAGAATGTGCAAGGAGCTAAACATCATCAACAACTTCATACCCAGGATTCAGATATAGTTTTTTACATTCTACGTGTGGAATATAACTCCGTGTATATGAATTTTGGAGGGTCTCATACTCAACCATTACGTTTGATATGAGTTACATTGATTTGGCTTGTCCATTTGAAATTTGAGGATCTGGACACCGCTATTGTGATAAGCCTTGACCACCTGCTATTGTGGTAAACTGATACATTGTTTGATCCCCACCTTTCTATCCCATCATGAATGGAGACATCCCACCTGTGAAATTTTGCTTTGAGTACTTAGTCCTGAGTGGAGACATCCGCTCATAAATTTTGGAGGCCAATAGGATTGAATTATTCCTAGAACATTTCATAGCCCAGGTGATGGACATTGTGAAACTGCGTGACTATACTGTGTTGTAATTGACCTATTTGTTCATGGCTTGGAGGAAGATCTAAAATTGTAGGCTGGCACAACAACGTTTACAAATTACCACCACTGTCTGCATTCCTATGATGACATCTATTGTATGCGGGTGCTGATCAACTTCTTTAGAGATAGAAGAAATCTCTCGTACCTTTCCCTTTTTCTTACTCTTCCTTGTTGAGAGCCCTTGCTACAACTCATGTCTCACCTTAGGGCTTAGTGCTATTAGTTGAGGAAGCGTGATTATCAAAGACCGATGAGCAAGGTCCTGAATAACTGAATAGTCTTCTTGCTCTAAGCTGATAGGAAAATCCGAGGGTGACCATTTACTCCTCCAAGATCTTTTAGTCTTCTCAGTTGGTGGGTCTGCCATCTCGGCATCTGAGGGCTCTAAGAAGGACACCTTCTTCCTAGGGTGGCCCAATCCATGGTTTGGAGAGCGGTCCGAGGTGGTTCGACTTCTCTTCCCGAGGTCAAGCACCTCTACATCAGAATCCTCGATGCCTAATCCACTTAGAAGATTCACCCTTGGAATGTTGGGACATTCGGTGCGATAATGACCCTTCTGGTGGCACTCATAGCACATAACATTGGCACGTTCTCTTGGAGGGTGATTGGCTTGATTTTTGATGCCTACCACCTCAAGCCAAAGATCATTCAGGGCCTTGGCTAGGTCATTGACTCCGGGTTCTTTAGCAAGAGGGGCCGGGGGAGTAGGAAGGAGGCGGCCTCGTGGGCGAGGTTGGGGAAATCTTCTAGGTGGAGGGTGAGGATATATACCTTGTTGAGGGTAAGCATCTAAGGGAGGATGATACATTTGAGGTGAAGGCGGTGGATACATCCCTGATGAGGGGTGGGGGCATGCCCCTGAGTTGGACCCCCCAGGTTGTTGTTGCAAGAATTGAGGGGGTTGCGGAACGGCAACCGTCTTCTTTGAAGCGGGGTCAGACTGAACTTTATCAAACTTTTGAGCAATCTCATGTGCTAGCACCATGGTTTCTGGATTCTCCCATTTAAGCTTGAGGCGGAATTCGTCACTTGCTCCTGCTACAAGGTAGCCCAGCAAATGCTTTGTCATTCTAGCTTGAAATCCAACATTGTCCTCCTGCATGGTAATTAAACGGTCCAAGAGCACAGTCGCTCGATCCACATATCGACGCACCGTCTCACCTTCTGACTGCTTCAAGTTTACCACCTATAGATACATATTCTCCGGTTCCTCTTCTTTGCCGAAATACTCAATCATCACTACTGTCAACCTTGGCCAGCTTTGGCAAACAGCTTCGGCCTGACATCTTTGGCCTGCTTCTCATACCACACTTGAGCCAAACCCTCTAGAAATGTGGGAAGAACCAACAGCCATCTATCTTCAGTAAGAAATTTGAGAGAAACACAATGGCACTTTAAGGCCACAAGATACTCATTTGGATTTTCTTCAACCCATCCACAGAACACGGGAATGTCAGCCATGCTTGGAAAATGGAAGATAGAGGCGAAACGAGGCTATCTATTGGCAAACAATGGAAAGAGGTAGCTTGAACTGAAAATCACGTGAAGATACATCCACAAAGCACACATAGGCAGGTTAGGATGTGACTGGTGTATTGTGAAATACTACACGGGAAGAATCTTCAGCATAGAATAGCTCATAGACAATCTTAAAAGGACCAACCCTCATGATATTATATCCATCTTTACAAGTGAGGGTTAGAGACATAGCGCTGCATGAGGTTGTTCATCAAGGCAAACAAGAATGCCATGGCAAATATCAACAGTTGGAGAGCTTGCACATCACCTTCAGCTTCTTCCAGTTCTTGTAGTCGCCATGCTATTTCTTCAAGGGGTGTGTGGTCTGGCATCCTTCTTTTGAGCAATGTCCTTGAGGACCATCTGATGATCTTCTGAAGTCGGTAAACTCATATCAAATATGCCCAACACTTAGTTCCATGATGACCACAACCTTTGCATTCCTTACAGATGATCACCCTCATTCGTGGCTTGCGCCTTTGTTGGGGTGGTCCTTCCACTTGCTTCATGCGAGATTGAAGTACAAGCTTCACCTGCCAAGAAATCAACAACTAAATTTTGAGCTCGAGGGATATGTTGAATTTTTACCTCATCAAATTGTTGGCAAATTTCCAAAGCTTGTTGATGTCATGGAATCAAGCCTTTGCTCCGCACCTTCCACCTTCCACTAACTTGTTCATACACGAGTTGAGAATCTCCTTGCACCTCAAGTTGCTTGATGCAATGTTCTTGTGCCTTTTGTAGCCCAAAAATGAGTGCCGAGTACTCAGCTTGGTTGCAAGTACTTGCTAGTGCATCCTTGCTATAACAATACACCTCACCCCCTGGTCAAGTGAGCTTCACACCCACACTAGTAGCCTTGGTTGAAGGTTTGTATGCACTGTCAAATTGGAGAGCCAAGATGTCATCACACCAAGACTAAAATTCAGACATCCCAAGTTTTTTAGTAGTTCAAGATAGGTAGAAGGAGAGGGCGGGGAGAATTTAATACTTGAGCAAGACGTTCAGCACCAAATAAACTTGCAATCCTTTGTTGAGAGTTTATCTTTAGACAAAAAAGAATTACAACTTGAAGCTCAAAATGAGGCACAAAGGGTTGATTAGGTACAAAGAGATTCCTTGGTTGAAACATTACCAACCATAGCCGAGCCCTAGAAACCTTTGTAGTGAGATCGAGGAGAAATCATTCAACACAAGCTTATCCACAGGAATTAATAAGCAGATGCGCCAAATCTCCCCCCAAGCTTGGGGAACATCCCATCCTTTGAAGAATGTCACCCTTTTAATTACCTCCGATGCAGCAAATAGCTCGATCACCGCACAATGAGTAGAATTAAAATCAAAGTCCTCTCAGTGTATCACTAGTTCTTCATCTTGAATCATCCATGGTGTATCATCCCATCCGTCGTCTCCTTGAGCAATGCATTATACAATCAGTTGTTGAAGATTGACATGAAGATCGAGAAAGAGATCTCGCCAATTGGTAGCTGTAATGAGCGACCAAGCACCAAATCCTTGAACTCATCGAGAAGTGACATAAATATCCACCCTCCTCGTGTGGTGTGCATCCAAGGAGTGAACTTGAAAAAGTTCAAAATCTGCGATCTAGTATGAGATATGAATAGAGCACATGAAATGAAGTACTTTTGCTTTTTACAACAAGAGGAAGCTCCCTACGGTTAGAGAGTTACAGTTCATGAGGTTTCACCATATAAGCAATATCATTACACTTTCATCACTTCCTATTTGCTATTCCTATTTGCTGGCCCATTGGTAAGTCTTCCTTTTGTGAATGGGGAGGTCTTGGGTTCAATTCCTACTCCTTAATAAAAAGAGAGGAGAGGAGAGGAGAAGAGAAGAAGAAGATAAAGGGGGGGGGGGCTCAAGGTCTGTTGCAGATGCATAGGAGCAGTTTTGCATGGCGCCGCATAGAAGATGCGCATGAGTGGTTTTGCAGGTGCAGTCGACCAGAAGATGCATGGCGCCACACAAAAGACGTGTAGGAACCCAGAAGATGTGCAGGAACCACAGGCTGAAGGCACAGAAATGGAGAACTGTGAGTAGAAGACATGCAGATTGGAGGCGCATAAGTAGAGAACCGCACATGGAAGGTGCTACAAAACTACACCCAGCCATAGGAGTAACGAATTTTACGCCACTAGCCGTGGAGATTTTGATCCTAGCAGCCACACCAATTCTATTATCTAGAAAAGAAATCAAGGCATGATGCTAGACGCGAGGCATGGCGACGCTCGAGAGCCATAGGGGAAAAGGGAACATGAGGGAAGAAGCATTAACATAGGTGGGGAAAAAGGATTAAGAGTGGTGGGAATGAAGAGAGGGACTATGCCACAAGGGGGAAGGGAGAGGGGGAAGAGAAGCATGTACATGATGGGAGGTGGAATGTAGAGATAGAGACATCAAGGGAAGAGAGTCATGCTTTATTTGAAAGGAAGGATGGGGGAGGGAAATCAAAGTACTAGCTAGGTGGCTTTACAAGAATGAGCGTCCCATTAAGGAATAGCCCCCTCCTTTAATAGCCAAGAGAGGGGGTCTCTCCCAATAAATGCATCCTCCCACATGCATGGTGTGTGTGAAAGAGTCTCCCATGTGGGGTAGGTGGGTACGCACTCTCAATTGTGTGCGACAACCCTTTGCCTCATTTTTCCACATAAATCAGACCCCATATCCCAAGTCTAAGATAGTACCCTTGGTCTCCCCCCAATTTTATAATTCATTCAAACATCTAGGAGGACAAGTGGAGGGTTGGCACAAGAAGTCTTGCCACCTCGTCCTACTTTCCCAATTATTTAACTTGCATTCTTTGACTATCTACACCCCCCCCCACATGGGCCTATCCTACATGGAGGGAATAATCCAATATAATATCCATCTCCGCCTATTTTATATTACTTCTCCCATGGTCCTTGGGCCATGGCTCACTAAATGCAGGCATGGGGCCGCCTAGGTTGAGGGGTGGCACATGGAGGAACCATGCCACCTTACCATTTTATAATATAACTACCATGGATTATGTACAACACACCTTATGGGTCCTCTTACGTGGAAGGGTGGCACATGGTCATGCCCTGCAACCTCAACCCTGGGCCCTATGCACAGCAAATTTTATTATACTATTGCCACACATACAAGCACACACATATATTTATGACTTTTACCTTGGTCAAATTTATCCATAACAATACAAATTAATCTTCTCTGGCTCAGTTTATGGTAGTTTTCCTTGCTTCATGCACGTCAAGCAATTACACTGCTACAACTCATATAGGTGAGCTATGGACTTGGTCCAACATAGTGGCCATCCAATTCTTCAAGAAACACTGCATTTGTTTGTGTTGGTGGCTATTTCAATTGAGGTAGTCCACATCTTGGTGGCCAATGTGTGATTTGTAGTCTGAGCTCTGTCCTATGTTTGCACCACAATGGGCAATCTGGGCCTTGCCAGTGCCTGTTCTCCAAATCATATTTTGCAATCCTTATCGATTTGAGAATTCTGCTGGCCCCACGTTGTTTGCGGATTCTAGCTACCTGTCTAATTCCAATTGCCTCATTGATTCCAATTGTTTCTCTATTGGATTCGGCCCACATTATGTGCCACCACCGCTAGAGCAATTGCTATCTAGTTAGCTTCTATTGTTATCGGATTGATTTGAGCATTTGGGCTGTACCAGGATACCTCTACTGGATGGTTCTTCTTGCAATTTGCATAGCTTAACTGGGATGCTAACTTGCCCCCACACTCTTAAATTTCCTTATAACAATTTCTCCATCTCGCTAGTTTTCTTCTTTTCCTTTTTGGATTTATTTGACTCCTTTTTGCTCGATTTCTTCTTCTTATGCTTCCTTTTCTTCTTTGACTTCCTGTCCTCATCGTCTAAATCACTATTGGATTCATCACACTATCTGTTTCTGTGTCATCTGTATTACTACCAGATTCGTCATAGTCTAACCCACTATCTGAGTCATTGTTCTTGGATCGGCTTTTAAATGATTTTACTCTTTTGGCTACATCCACCAATTCATTAAAGATATTTGGGCTTCAAATCTCCAATCCACTAATTGCACTGCAGATTTCATTCCTTAATCCCTTGCAAAATTACTTCGCCAACATCTTGTTTTGTGGGTCTTTTTGCCACATCTAGCTATGTGTTGAGGTTTTGGAACTTCTATGCATAGTCTTCCACCATCAATTTCTTTTGACATATCTCTCACTTCTTCTTGCAAAATTTTGGTGTCTTTTGCTCATAGAGTCTGTGTAGGAAAGCTATCTTTAGTTCCTCATAGTCCTCAAATTATGCCAAGCCATACAGGCTAGGCCATACGAGTTGAACCATCTCATAGCCCTACTGCTTAGAAATCTCGCATACAACAAGTACACCCATTATACGGATTTCTCAAAGCTCGCATACAATGGGTACACCTATGATGGTGCCACTTATTTGAAGCTCATGGAAGCAAATCTTTTGTGCTTACAATATAGTAGATTCAAAGCTAGGTGGATGGCCCAAGAGAGGACTCACATTAATTTCCTTTAAATCTTTCAATAGGTCTTGAGATGAAGACATATCATGAGACTCGTTTATATATCTTAAATATTAGTTGAATGCCTTCTTAAGGTTTGCAAGTCCCTAATCATGCCACTTTTTACGAGTGATCTCAAACCCATATGCTAAATAATAGAAGTTGTACATGTAATAGTCATAGGAGTGACAAGTTAGTTACTACTCTAAGAATAGAAGCTAGACATGCAAAAGTGTTACCAAAATGGGGCGATCCTTACATGTTTAGCCATCTAGCCATGTAAAATGGTCCCCAATGTTTTGCCTACTTGCATTATCATGTTAAGCCCTATCCAAACTCTACACAATGATAATTTTATGACAAATGATATAATGGGTAGTATTTTTGAAAAACATGTGCCCCATTGAGCATCGTTAGTGTCCTAACTCTTGAAAATTGCCTCCCTTAAAGTCTTGGTACTTTTAAAGATGATCCAATGAAAAGGTTGTGCTTTGAACACATACTTTTCCACTCCACAAAGCATAGTAGTTGGGAGGACTTTGTCTACGTTGTTATGCTAAGAGGCTTGCAATTAGGTAAAGCTCAACTGGAAATCTTATTTCTTTTAATGGAATTCCACTTGAGAGTGCCTAATATTTGACCTTATCCCTATGAGAAAACTTAAAAGCTCTTAAGATTTGACCCTCACTCAAGATTCCACCTTTTCCTTATGAGGAATTCGGTACAAGTATCATGCCTTCATCCATGACAATCGATGAATACCAATCACATTTTTTTGGACTTTAATATGAAGGCCATTAAAGACTTCTTTGAAAATCGATGAATACCAAATCACATTTTTTTAGACTTCTTTTATGAAGGCCATAAGTCTTTAACTTTGTTCGTTGCTCCTAATTTGTGTTGTGAGGCTCATACATGTTAAGTTCAAGACAAGGACATGTTGAGCAAGATTTTCACTTTTTGGGAGATAATAAATGATCATCGCCTCCTTAATTTAGAAAATTCATGATGTGGATTGAGGCTTAGGGAGGATGTTTGGACTTTTTACTAAATTATTGGAACTTCAATATTGTATTATCAACCACCCCAACATCACTATCCAAAGAAAGAGGGAACTACGTTTCCCCTTGCCACCGTCATCCTTCAAAGAGGGAAGCCATATTTCCCCTTGCCACCTTACTTTAACAAGGTTGTTTGTTTCAGTAGTATCCTCCTCTTTGGATTACTAAAGCATGAATTACATGACAAAGTTTTGAATCTCAAGTTCACAAATCATATTGGGAATTTCTCAAAGGCCCCCAAAGGAAAAAAAACATCATTTTGAGCCATCACCTAGAGCAACCTAAATTGAAACCTTATTATTGAGGGTTAATCTAATTGATCCAATAATGTCGAAGAAAGAAACATGAGATTGTTCAACCCCCGAACCCACCCCGCCCCACATTTGCTTATTATAAGCTTCACATGAGATTGTTCAACCCCCGAACCCACCCCGCCCCACATTTGCTTATTATAAGCTTCACTTCGTAGGACCAATCTTAGAAGCAACTCATGAGAAACAAGACCACATGTTACAGAAGCCCTTGGAGCTTGAAAACCTAATGGAATTTCACTAACATTTGCTTGGATACAAACCAAGGAAAAGGATGCACATTGGATTTCTTCATGTTCCACATTGGCTTAGAGTGAGATTGCTCACTAGCCAATCCTTTTCCATCTCCTGGCATGAGAATCAATATACTTAAAGAGTAGGACCCTATCCATGTAGCTACAATGAAGGCTTAGTGAAAAACGAGACACCTTTTGTGTTAAAACCAATTGGCAAGAGCCCTAGAGTTATTGATGGTTATATACCACCAACATACAATTTTAGAGTTTGTTATGGCCTTTTAAGATGGGTCTTCAATTGCATTACTATTGTTTTTTCCTAGTTGAGTACTCTCTTTAGTACCTAAAGTTCCAACAAAGGATGAGGCACTACCTTGCCAAGTAATATCTTTGTCTTGAAAATGGAACTTATGTATGTTCACTATAAAAAATGTGTTTGCATATGATAACACCACGAGTCCATAAGATGCAAGGACTAGGTTTCGTGTCTTGTTTCTCCAAAGTCTTAACCACAAGTTCTCTTGCAATTGGAACATTGGATGGTTCTCTTGCAATTGGAACATTGGACCATCCAGATGGGGTAGTTGGTCCAAATCTTCCTTTTACTAGGTCAAGGTACTAGACAATGTGCGATGTCACTACACATTGCGCCGAATGAGATGTGAGTACATCATGGCACCTAGGGAGCAAACTCTTTTCAACGTTCAATGTGTGGACTTCATAGCAATCCTCATACATCCTTGGGCGTCTGTGGCTACATAACTCCAATTGGTCGTTGCATTGAGCTCATGAGGCTAGAATGGAAATTTTCTTGAGGTGCCTTACCATATCCACCTTACTATATCATGCAAACTTGAAATATAAGTGGTCTAGCCTTACCATATCCACCTTACTATATCATGCAAACTTGAAATATAAGTGGTCTAGGAAGATTTCCTTATTTTTCTTAACTAATCTCCAATGTAGATGTTCAACATAGTTCCAATCCAAGTTATCTTAACATAACGTTGAATAGTATCAACAAGAGGTTAGAATTTCAGCAACAAAGGTTGACGGTAGCCCACGAGTTCCTACACAGAAATTGGAATGAGCATGGTTGAAGGCCGAAAAGCATAGACTAGTAGGTGGACACATCGTGTGATCCAGGACATCATGATGCAGGCCTGGTACATCCCTGAAACTAAGAAATCGAAGAAGGCTAACACTAAGAAATCAAAGAATGCAAACACTGATACAGTTTTTTTTTTGTGAAATCCAAATGTATTATATTACAAGAAACATCAAAGGATCTCATTATAGGACAAAAAAGGACAAAAAAGCAGGATAAACCGGATCCCGTGAGTGCAGGCAATCAAAGAATGATTGCCGTAGAGAAGCACGAAAGAAATGATACTTAGACAGGCCAAAGACTCTATGCCGTGTGCACACTGCACAAACACTAATACACTGAATGTGTGTTCACTCTCAAGAGAGCTTGTCGCGAGTGACATAAGCGTCAAGCATTGCTGGGCTAAATTCCTTGGTGTAAGCAACCAAAAAATATCTCACACCAATTCCCACTTGTATGTTAGCTGCTAACACTGTAATTGACATGTGAGGGCAGGCACAAATCCAGATATACGTGAAGGTTCCACAAAGAGAAAAAGAACAAAAACAAATAAAAGGCATACGAGGACTTCAAATGAAAGCCTTCCCATTAAGACACGAGGCCACCCAAACTCGCCTTTTCCCTTGGAGAATCTTTGTGTCGAAAGCCCAGATAACAGCTGTCAAGGTTACAAGCTACCCTCCATCCCCTATATTGAAATCCAAATTTGACGTCCCTGGATTACATGTTTTCAACAGCGAGAGACTGACTGTCTTCAACTGCTTCCGAGTCTTTGCAGTCGTCAGTTCTTTGCCAGTGTTTTTTTCCAAAATCAGTTGTAAGAACCAACGAAAGGAATACAAACTGCACACGGCCATTTGCTGCTTGACTCCATAAGGAGAGTGATGGGCAATAAACAAAAGTTCGTAAATTCTCAGACCTCTGGCTTGAGAGTCTAAATGATGTCATTAACTCGTAAGATTGTAAGTTTTCTGAGGAGGCTTTCAATGTCTTGAGTGAGGTCAGAAACTTTTTGCATGAAGAAAACGTTAATATACCTCTACAACTCTACTAGGGAAGTTAAGTGTATCCGGAGTTCACATATGGAAACTTCAAAACCCGAATTGTTGTAGCGGAATTGCTGTGAAGTGTCCTTCAAGGAAAGAGTGGCTGCTGTAGTAGTCCAGTAGCTTCTGGGAAGCCCATTAGCAAGTTCAGATTCTGTAATGCCTGTCCTGACGCACCCTTTACAAGATTGTCAATCTACAAAAGAAGTCAAAACGTTAACTTTTCACTTTAAAAATTATCATCTAGAGGACAAACAAAAATGCATTTTATGATAAGTCCACAGAGTTTGTAAGAAAACAGGAGCAATGTTTACCACAGAAATTATTATTGCCCTTCCTGGGATACGATCCTCAAAAACGTTCACAAGGCAGTAGTTAGAACCCCGAACGTTACGAGTGTGTGGAATCACACCCTTTGGCAGGACAATCACAAATTCTTCATTCTAAAAAATACAAAACAGGACGATTGGTTATTGGGCCACTCCATCTCTTGTCCAAGATCAATACATGCACATGCACATGTGATCTATTCCCTCGCATTTTAAAAACGACCTATCAAAGAGATGTTGCACTACTTCACTTTTTGATAAACCCATAAAAGGTGACGTCCTAAATGTAAGAATGAGAAACGTACAAACATGCCAATTGATTTCATGGGGTACACTCTTATAGATTCAAAGAAAACTTGCCCTGCACAACATGGATTACCCACTATTATCTTCGTATGTTTCACCTTATATCTGTTGCTTAAGTGCTGATGTAAATCATCACATGATACTCCATGGGCCAATTGCACATACATTGTGGACTGCATTCCTCGGCTCTGTAGGAAAAGAAACCCAAGATGCATATCAGGAATCTATACTACAATTTAATTTTGCATTGCAATCTTGTTCAGTGTAACTTACGTGAACTTAGATCTCCTCATGCCAGACTAGGATATCTCATAGAATTTTTTTAGAAGTATATCCGAACAGTCCAACATATAAAACATGACATATTTAAAACTTATGCTTCACCGAGATAATAAACTTACCAACTTTGCAATGAAATAATCAACCAAGAAACGCTGCAGTGGCCATTCAATTAGAACCAGGTATTAAAGTGACATGTAGCCAAACTGACACGACCCCGCAAGATCTGACCCTATCACTGACCTAGAATCTCGTCCTCAATCCAACCAGAATCATAGCGCAGGTGCCTCGATCCTCCCGACCACCCCCGAGCACATGGGCTACAGCTCGACTCATCCATAGGCCCGTATCTAACCCAGGCGTCCCATACCACCTGAGCCTGTCCAGAGGACCTTCGATACACCACCTATGATCCGCCATGTAGATGGCCAGAGTCCCGGCCTGGGTCCAAGCCCCATCCATCAGTTGAGGAGCGCTCAACTGATCTACACAGTAGCACTTGCCCTCCCTCTATATAAAAGGAAACCCGCTATAGATAGCACAATGCTATGAATAGCTCCCTCCATATAAAGCGAGCACTATATATGAATCAATCTCTATATATAGCAATCTCGGCTAAAAATAGCCATCCAGCCCTATGCTATCCCGTAACCCACGTTCACCTGCTATCCAACCCTAGGTACACCATGCACATGACATACTCCCCTTCCTCTAAGAACTCACTCCTGAGTTCACCAGAAAGCCCGAAAACTCTCTGTGAAGATGAGTCAATGCCAATAACTATACTCTGACTATCAGTTTAAGTGTGCTATACTTTCCATGAGATTCCAATCAAAGAGAATCTAAGGCCAAAACCACAAGCTTTGATAACCAACCCAAGGAAAGTAAATCTCTCAATCTAAACAAGGTTACGGATCATCAAGTATCCTCCTCGAGAAATCAAGTAACGCTTGAATCCACAGAGTTAATTCCGTTGACATATCGGTACATAAGCATGGTAAAATCTGTACCTAAAGGTAAATGATTCTATCAACCTTATCTATTGAGTATCCTTGAACTCAAAATCTTAGGTTGAGATCGAGGAATCATTGTTCGAACAACCCCATCAATTGAACCCCTCGAGGCCAATTTTTGGTTGCAATTTTCTATCAACCCTAATGTCCTGAATTACTTAGTATTCAGAAAATCCCTCAACGGAATACCCTTGTAATTCAAATTCTTGGGTTGAAATACATGACAGACTTTCCATCGCAGAACAATTAGGTATCCGTTCATAACTCATGATGGAAGAATCTTATGGAAGTATCAATGAAGATCTATCCTCGAAATGTCCCTACATGAGGATAATCATTAAAAATTCAGTTGGCTATATCCAGTCAATGGTACTATTCTAGACATGTATATAGTCAACATCATAGGAATAGCATCCTATGTAGTCCAAAGACTACAGAATTATACAATCCGAAATCTCTAAAAATAAGATCCACTATCGGATATCCTGTATAAACTTGTGCACAATAAACCGCTCCGATCACAGGATCATCCAGTTCTTAGGATCTCTTATCTAGGAACATCAAGTTCCAAACAAGGCACCGACAGACCATCATCAAAAGAGATGCGGTAACCCTCCCTGAGATTGAGTCTAGACTATGGAGCTCCAAGGTTGAACCCACAAAATACATGGCTTCTCTCAGGGTAAAGAATCTTAGTCAGCCCTCGTAAAAAATCTAATCAGGTTGCCCCCAATTCAATTCAGCCTACTTGTACTTCACCCTAGAGGTTCTTGGGTATTATTTCACGCTGGAGTATACCACCACATCAGAGAATCTTAAATGTAACATACCTTAGTGTCCCATACCACCAAAGTATACTGCAAATAAAAAACTCGGTGGACAATATGAGTGAATCAGGTAGCCAATCCCTCTTCAACTCAGATGATCCCAGATTGAGTCAAGGTGGCAAATCCGTTCTCAATCCTTTTCTTAATGTGATTATATCACCCCCTTGTGTTACAATACCCCAACCAATAGGTCAAAGAAGAAAACCAGTAGGTAGCATCCCTAACAACTCTTGAATCCTGACTATCCATGACCTCAGGCTAAAAGAGTGAGAATCAGAATGACCCCGCCTTTGGACATGATTCAAAGAAGGTATGCATCAAGACTCATCCTGGTTTAATCAATAAGAACCTTCATATGTCCAAATGGTAACTCGAAGAAACACCATAACTCACAATCACATCGAGATCAAAACTTCAAATAGAAACCAAACAGGAATCTACGCACCAAGATTAGAGAAAGGGAAATCCAATTGTCTTAGTTAAGTCCAGTTTAAGATGTAGCAAAGTCTCAGGCATCCTCAATGTACCATATATCTAAAAAACTTCAAGATATATGGAACAAAAGTACATGTTATATAATTTGAAAAAAAAACCCATCAAATTATAGATGCCACTAGTTACAAATCATAACCAAAAGTGGTTCAAAAGATCCAGCCAAGCCAAAAATTAATTAGGTGTCGGTCAAAATTGAGGATTTCAACCTCTTCATCGCTTCTCAATAACTCGGAAGCGGTATAAAGACTCTAAAACAAGCTGTCTACATTTAGAACAGCATGAGCCTTCTTCAATATATTTCTAGTACTGAGGGGTTTTCTAGTTGTGAAGAGCTGCCCAGAGTTCATCCATCAAGGAATCCATCTCTCGTAGCAGGTCATGAGGTCTACGAGGAATAACCTCTGATGTAGTCTCGTCCTCTATCTCAATAAAACAGTAATCCAACGTAGGTGTCTCATTACTTTGATGTCCTTCCATGGCTGGAAAATATCTCACACGGGAGAGGGACTAGAAGAAAAACAGCTGTGTCCAAACACGTGCTCTTCACACTAGCAAAAGAGAATCAGGTGCAGCGTGGAATCAAGGAAGAAGGCGAGTAGAGGACAGCAAGAAAGATGGCGGAATCTGATAGGCTGATCTCAGACAGAAACAAGGTGGGACATTCGCCTTCATGCACTGAAGTGCTGAAGTGAGAAAGAGAGAGAAATCCCAGGTATATAAATAGGCAGGAAGGGCCATCAAAAGCTGGGCGAATTTAGGGTGTGTGCTTGATTTAGAGCAAGTGCTTTCCTTGCTAGAGAAAAACACTGCTTTTTTTTTTTTAAACCAAAAAACAATCTCGCCTTTAATAGATCTGGTCCCGCTTTTCTCCAGCCAGCCAAAAATAGCCAAAACGTGCCAGATTTAGAGCAAGTGCTTTCCTTGCTAGAGAAAAACAAAAAAGCAACCGGCTTTTTAACCCAAAAACAGTCTCGCTTTTAATAGATCCTGTATCGCTTTTCTCCAGCCAGCCAAAAATAGCCAAAACGCGCTAAAATCAGGCCATACGCTCCTTCCCAAAGCCAAGCGCTTGCCCCCAATCATATCGCCCATGTCTCTGATGCCTGAATCTCCTAGACAAGCCACTTTCTAGGCTTATGAACGCTCTCTCTTTCCTCCTACTTCTCAACTGCAGTAAATCTAGGTCTCTAAGGTAGGAATCTCATCCTTGAGAACCTAGAGCGAATTCTTTCCCTAACCAGCCTACTCTTCCCCACACAGCCAATCACATTAACAACCCAAGCGTGAGAAGTTATAGGTCAAAAACGATCCATCCTCATATCTCTTGCTGTAAGCATCAAGTCTTCTCATCGCCTACCCTTCTCAGGGAATCACGATTTCCAAACATGTAGCAACCGAGAGAGAGCACACAGCCTATGGACTTCTATTTCTTCCACAACTCTCCCAATCATGAGCGCACATCATCAGCCATCGACAGATTTGCAAGAGCAATCTTAAAAAGCGTACCTGGAAGACATCTTTTCTGCATACCTCGTGTTGAATTCAATTGTGATAGGACGGCTCTGATACCAGATGACACAACCCCGCAGGATCTGACCCTATCACTGACCTAGAATCTCGTCCTCAATCCAACCAGAATCATAGCGCAAGTGCCTCGATCCTCCTGACCACCCCCGAGCACGTGGGCTACAGCTCGACTCATCCATAGGCCCGTATCTAACCCAGGCATCCCATACCACCTGAGCCCATCCAGATGACCTTCGATACACCACCTATGATCCGCCATGTAGATGGCCAGAGTCCCGGCCTCGGTCCAAGCCCCATCCATCAGTTGAGGAGCACTCAACTGATCTACACAATAGCACTGGCCCTCCCTCTATATAGAAGGAAACCCGCTATAGATAGCACAATGCTATGAATAGCTCTCTCCATATAAAGCGAGCACTATATATGAATCAATCTCTATATATAGCAATCTTGGCTAAAAATAGCCATCCAGCCCTATGCTATCCCATAACCCACGTTCACTTGCTATCCAACCCTAGGTGCACCATGCACATGACACAAACAGAGTGTTCAGGCAGCAATCCTAAATTTCATTGGGTTCCAATACTTTTCACTTGGAAAGTCGGATGATGCCGCTTTCACTTAGGAGGCGCTTTTTTTTGGACGAGTGTGTGTACCATCCCATAGACACACCTACACTACAGGCACTCAAGGTTTTGAAAGCCTTCTATTTTGCAGCAAGCCGTGCACGCGCAAGAGAGAGAGAGAGAGAGAGAGAGAGAGAGAGAGAGAGAGAGATCCACAATTAACGCTACCAAACTAATATTACAATTACTCACCATAGGAATAAGATGTGGTGTAAAGCTGATCGTAATCTTTGATCCAGTGGCCTCGGAAAGCCCTTGTTCTATCTCAGGAACTGCAAAAACAGATCCATTGTTTTATTACGGTGTACCATTCTCCTTAAATCCATGACACCTTCCAGCATTTAAACCCACTAGGGCACTCCTAAGATACAAATCCAAATGAAATTTGAATACGGATTCAACAAAAAGCACTGCAAAACTTCATGACAGCCAGCCTTATGGAAGTTACAGCAAAAGCTTTGTTGGTAGTGCACTTATCTCTTATGATTTGGAAACACTTGATTCTTACCCTGAAAGGTAACAACTTTTGAGGACACGCAATCTTAAGCCGGTACTCAAACAGACATACTAATGTGTTGCCTCAAGATCCTTTAATATCATTCTGACTTTTCAAGGTGACTCTTTAAGGTTTGAAGTTCCGCTCCAGTGCACATGCATAGATGCACACATCACATGCTGTCACAATGAGGATTCTTGTACTTTGAGAACAGAATATCCAACACATGTGCACGCATGCATCTGTGGCTGTAGCTGCAGCTGTGTTTGTGTGCACACGCGCACACACGTGTGGGCAAGCATGTCATCCCAGCGCATCATAATCTGAAAAAATTGTGGGCATAACATACTCAGCCCGTGTGTGTGTGGCCACCTTCTTTAAGTTCCACATCTCAACCCTCCCATTATTCTTTCCTACTCTCCTCTTCTTCCCTTGATCCCATTCTTTCCTGAGTACAGGCTACCATGGCCGAAAGGTGGAAGCACAAGACGTGCTGTATGGCAAGACACCATTTTCATAAACAAATATGGCTCATCTAGCACAAAGAAGCTGGCATGCAAGTTTTATGCAGAGACGTTGAGTAGATCAGCCCCTCGAATTTGAGCACATCTGCGGTACAAAGTGTTCCATGCAATTCGCAAGGGGATGTAGGTGCCCCGTCTAAATATGCAGATTTTGGACCCTCCATCCTATGTAGGATCCATAAACGAGAGAGCAAGTACAAGGTACAAGAGTCGAAAGATAGCAGCCGTCACATCAACTAGAGTGTTATGAAAAGAAAAGTACTTAGTACTTATAGCTAGACCCCAAGACTAAGTGTCCTAGGTGTCACATAGGACTAAGTGTCATATGTGGCATAAAAGGCACAAAATAAACTAAGTGCCTATAACTATGCCTACAAGGAACATACCAGGGCCCATAGGGCATCACTAGAACTGGGAGAAGATGGCCTACAAACCCCCCTCCATGGTATGGGCTGAAGTATTCTAGAAACGTCTCAAAATACCTGGTATTTTGTGGTCATGGTGGCACATGTTCATCCCAAAAAGATATAGCCACCTATGAATGTACAAGGTATGTCAAATCATGTAACAAAGGGAACCAAGTGTAAAGCTTGTCGGAAGACTTCGAATCGAGGAAGTGCCTTTGTAAACAGATATGCTATGTTGTCCTCTGTGGGAAGATAGGACAACTCTATGTCTCCTGCTGACAACCGCTCTCGAACATAATGATAGTGGACTTCAATGTGCTTGGTACGCGCATGAAACACTGGGTTACGTGCAATGGCCAAAGCACTCTGGCTGTCGGTGTAGACCATGGTGGAGGATGTCTGGCGAATACCAAGATCTGTAAGTAACTGTCGAAGCCAGACACACTCTACTGTAGCGGTAAAGGCTGCTCTGTACTCAACCTCACAGCTAGATGTGGCAGCTGTTGGTTGCTTCTTGCTAAGCCAAGAGATACATGAATTGCCAAGCAAAAAACAATTGCCGGTATGTGACACTCTGGTGTCGGAACAACCTGCCCAATCACTATCCGTGAAAGCATGCATGGTAAGTGAACCCTGATCACCGTAGAAGAGGGCTAAATCCTGAGTGCCTCTGAGATATCTGAAGACTCTCTTCACTGCCTGCCAATGCTGTGAACTGGGCATGTGCATGAACCTGCTGAGCTGAGATACTGCATACTATGAGTCAGGTCTGGTGTGACATAAGTAAATGAGACATCCAACAGCCTGCTGGTAAAGAGTGATATCACATGGTGGGCTCCCATCATGAGCTGAAAATTTGAAGCCAGGGTCCACTGGTGTAGATATTGGCTTGCAATCCTCAAACTGAAAACGATCAAGGAGCTGTCCAATATACTTGGACTGTGACATCATGATACCCCCCTCAACATGAGCAAACTGAATGCCCAAATAATAGTGAAGCTGTCCCATGTCTGACATTTCAAAAACATACTGCAAATCAACCTTGAAAGCTGCAATATGCTGAGTATCTGGGCCCGTGATGAGCATATCATCCACATACAAAATCAGCACCAAAGAATCAGATCCACTCCCACGGAGGGGCTAGATTGTAAGTGTGCATGAATTTTGGCATACCATGCCCTGGGTGCCTGCTTCAAACCATAAAGGACTTTTCTAAGCCTGCATACCTTGTTTTCAAAATTAACAACCTCAAAGCCAAGAGGTAGTGTGACATAGACTTCTTCCTGCAGATCCCCATGAAGAAAAGCAGTTTTAACTTTTGATGTCAAGCTGATGCACTTGCCAATGATGATGGGCTGCAATGGCAATGACACATCTAATGGTAGTAATCCTAGATGTGGGAGCAAATGTCTCTTCAAAGTCAATGCCTTGTTGTGGGAGCATACCCTTTTGCAACAAGACGGGCTTTGTGTCGATCTATACTGCCATCAGATTTCCTTTTTAATTTGTAGACCCACCGGGTACCAATGGCATGCTTGCCAGGAGGGAGATCTACTTATTTCCATGTGTCATTTTTGGCAATGGATTGTAACTCAGCCTTCATTGCATCCATCCACTCTTTGCTGTCAAAAGCATCTTTATGGCACAAAGGCTCTTCATTGCAAGCTGTAGTAAGGAGTGCAAACTCAAGAAAGTGACCATGCATTTGTCTATTCCTGACCTTGTCTGGGCAGCAAAAGGCTGATCTTGTTTGCTGTCCCTCAATGTATCAAGAAGCCATCTAGGAACTTGCCTTTGCTGTCTATTGACAGCCCTTTCTTCAATGACTGCATCATGAATAGTGGGATCATTTTGTGTTGGAAGAGAAACCTGCAAATCAGCATGGGGTACTGGCTGATCATTGCTTTTTGGAGGGCCTGCAGGAGGCTCATGTTGCTGGTCAAAGTCCCCTTCTGAGGAAGGCAGAGGTAACCAAGAGTCAAAGGCATCAAACATGTCAACTTCTGGCTTAGCTTTGCAGTCCACAAGAGGAGCAGCCGAATGTTCAGCGAAGGTTACATCTTTACTTACAATAATCTTCCAGTATTTGGTTGGTATAACCTATACCCTCTGCTCTCCTGGCTGTAAGCTTGCCCATGGGCTTGGAAGCCTTGCCTCTTCCTGTCTGCTGTGAAGCAAATGCATGATCAGGAATAATAGCTTGTCTATTGGCTCGGCTTTGCTCTTCCTGCAAAAGCAATGTGACTAGCTGATCAAAAGAGTAGTGGTATGGATTACCCATGGCCACTAATCGAAGGGTTGTAGCAGACCCTGGATATGTATCTGGTAGTCCATTCAATGTGGTACTGACAAGCTGAGAATTTGGCACCACCTCATCAATATTGGCAAGTTGTTCCATGAGGTCCTTGACCTTTGTCAAGTATGCATCCATAGAGTCACCTTCATTCATACTGACTTCCTGCAATTGCCTTCTTAAATATGCAACACGTACCTCATTGCGAATTTGATAAAGAGAAGCCAATTTGTCCCAAGCATCCTTTGCTGTCCTGCAAGATCAAATGTGTGGAATAATGATTCTCTTGCATGATAAAGCAATACAGGAATGTGCAATTGCATCTCTGGCATTCCATCTCGATTGTTCCTAAGTTGGGGGAGCAACAGCAGGGGTGCTAGAAGATGAGGCATCAAGAGTAGTACCCTCTGCAGAGGGACCAGCAGTAGAGGCAACCATTGTAGCATTGGCTGGCCTTAGATCAACCCCAGAAACAATATTCCAAAAGTGTCTTGCAACAAGAATATGTTTCATTACATAGGACCACATCGGATAGTTGGTCCCATCCAACTTATCATCTTCACGAAGAATGCCAAATAAGTCGTGATTGTTCCCAGCCATTGTAAATAGTACTGATAGAAATGCACTGACAAAGTATAGCCTCAAGGCTTTAAACTGTAAAAATATGAATTACTGTCCCAAACACCTGTGAGCTAACAACAGATATTTCTAGGAGACTAAAGTGGGCCTCAAGGCAACACGGTCCCTTTTCTTGCTCAGGTGATGAAATAGAGAGAGCAAATAGAGTGAAAATATGTGCAGCAAGGTATAGAAACAGGGTTACCAGCTGAAATTGAGCTCCCAACACAAAAGCCCCAAATTTTGTAGACCTGAGTGATGACGTGGCACAATGTGACAGTCCTGAACCTGAAATTGACTGAAAACTTCAATTTTTGGAATGATTTCAGTTGTCAACCTTGTCCAAGGTGTTGTATTGACAGGTTGAAGGTCCAGATGTCAAAAGCCCTAAATTTTTCTGTTGGAAATTAGGGTTTGACAGTGAAAACTGTCAAAAAAGGTAAAAGACTGCAAATGTTGCTTGTGATGCAAACTACTACTCCTCATTCGAATCGTCGTCCTCGTCCTCATCCTCGTCTTGCTGGCCTGATCCTTGGTCCTCGTGAGCTGCGCCTACTCCCTGACCCTCGTGAGGTGCGCCTGATCCCTGGCCCTCGTGATCGCTCGCCTCCGATGATGGGTGCTAGGGAGTACGGGAGTGCTAGTGTTATGCTCTAGCCGAGGTAGCATGACCTCGGAAGAATCAGTCGACATTTCCCTTATAGGATCTATCTTTGTGATATATTTATTTGCACTTCATGTAAATGATCAGGAGGGAATTAATGTCAAGGTCCTAGGTGAGGGCTGATAGCACCAGACTAGGTAGATCTAAGGCCAAGGGCCTAGTGCAAAGATTGTGCCTAGGGGCAAAGGATTTAATGCATCCCAAGAGAGGGGTGAAATGTTGCATTAGGAAGGCCCTACTATATGGATGACATGTGGCATCTAGATCTATCTAGGGAATTGGGGCTTGTTGAGACTAGAGAGAGAAGAGAAGGAAATTATTCACGTAAGATTTCGAATGGAATCTCTGTCTGCTCGTTAGCCTTAGCAAGAATTGGCTCGGAGGTGATTCATGGTGCTGCTCCCGTGATCTGCAGTAGAATCTAGAAGAGGATAGTGCCTTACACTTGGTATCAGAGCCGAGGCTACGAAGTGGAGCGTTGGTGGCGAGTCGTCCAACGGTGGCCTACGCAAACGGGTCGTAGAACGTGAGCGGGGAGATCATGTGGAACGATTAGCCTGACAGACAAAGGATGAGGCCTTCGATAATTCGGTGAAGCTGACGTAGAATACTAGAGGTCTAGTCGGGATTGGTGCACGTGAGCGGTGACCTGGGGGTCCCGTAAGGCGCTGACAGACAATTGGCTTACGCACCGGTGGGCGCTGGACTACCTTAACGGAGGTCCCATACGGGCATTCAACGAATATGGAGGTCGTCTACGAGTAACGAAGGCTTCTGAATCGGGGTTGGAGTTTGGGACTGTTGGCGCTCCCGCGACTACAGCGAAATCAGAGAGGGGCGTGGCGTGACGACGGACAGCGGGAATTCGTCATGGTGCCAGAAGTGACGCAGTGCAGGTTGGCTACCCGTGGTCTACGACGGAATGAAGGGTTAACAGGATGACTCTACTATTTGTGGCCTCCATGCGACGGACTTAATTAACGAACAGTTGGGCCTGGGGACAGCGTGGTGGTTCGACGGGCGACGCACAGACAGCGCACACTTGATGACGAACGATGTGTTCGTTAGGTGATCAAGGTCCCGCAAGGACGGTCGACGGGAAAGAAAAAAAAGGATCGTTGGTGGTTTGATAATTAAGCGATTCGTGGGAGCGATTCGCCTTCGACATGTTACGTGGCTGACTGCAACTCGTTGGTCGTTGGTAGAAGGTGTCGTTGCTGTGTCGAGGTGACCTTGCTGAAGGCTATTCGGTGCATAGAGAAGCCCGTGGAGAGCTGTTGGTAATAGCTGTCGAATGCTTCCCTGGCGCATATACAATCATAGATTATGGATGACTTGTGAGACTATGAGGCCAGGCGACAGGTTGACGATCAAGATCTGAGAGCAGGCCGTACGTGCAGGCTGCAAGCTGCGGGGAGTTTCCAAGGAGCACTTTATCTATTTTCCCTTTTGGTTTTCGTTATTCCTGTTTTGTCAGAAGCAGTTTAGACTTTTGTGGTTGTAGCAGAGGTTGCAGTTTATGATGCTATAGCAAGGACAGATTATGCTTGAGGATATGCCTGTGTGCTTCAGTCAGAGTTAGTTGCAGGAGCTTCCCTAGTATAGGGAAAAGCGCTATTTGGGTTATGCATGTATCAAATGCCTAGTCAGTGTGCATGTGGGATTGCAGGAATTCCCTAGTATAGGGAATTGTGCTAGACTGTTAGTACACTGAATGTGTCAGCTTGTAAATACAGTTTTCTAGTGGTGGTTTTTAAAAAAAAAATCAAAATCAAAACAAAACAAAACAAAACACCCATTGAACGGAATGGAAGTAGAAGAAGGGGCTTCCAGAAGGGACCTTGGTGAATCAGGAGTCCGGCCGACCCAGCAGGGATCGCGCCCAGTAGCTCATACTTTAGCTGGCAGGATTGCATTGCTGGAGGATGCCTTGCAACAGTTGTTAGCGCAGCAATTACAGGCCAATGAAGGGCAGTCCGAACTTAGGAGAGCGATACATAATATGTCTGCCATACCTTCTCGAGAGGAGAAGGGAAAGGCTCCAATGGAACCGGAGTCTAGTGTCCATACGGTCGAGCCTAGGAAGGCTAAAGTGCCAAATATTGCTAATTATAGACCGGAAAAGTATTCTGGTCGGATGAACGACCGTAGCTCCGATGTCATTGAGACCTGGTTACACAAATGGGACGAGGCGTTCGCCATTTGTGAAATCAGAAATGACATCAAGAAGATCCGCGAGGCCACCCACATGTTTAGTGAGGCAGCGGATCGGTGGTGGATTAAACAACAAAAAGATGGGATAGCATCCACTACCTGGGAGGGGTTTAAAAGAGAATTCAGGAAACACTTCTTACCTCCTGACAAAGCATTCCGAGCCTGGGATCAGTGGCAGAATACACTGATAAGTTTCGAGAGAGTGTAATGAAGGTTGACGAACCCCTGCCTTAATCAATCCAAGTGAAAGATTTCATATTTGGATTGAATGATCAAATAAAAATGGAAGTTCAGGCTAAGTACGCAAACACGTTAGATGATGCAATAGGTATAGCCCTGAACTATGAGGATGCCAAGGGCAACAAGCCAAGTGGGTTTGCACAGGTCGGAACCCAGTATGGGTATCCGAAGAAATCTGGGTTTAAGAAGAAGTGGGCTAGTAGAGGGAGTGGTTCGCAGCCGAGTGGTCAGGCCAAGCAGGCGAGACCGGCTGAAACTCCTAAACCAAGTACCACCATTAGAGTGAAGAGGAAAGTAACCGCAATGGCAGCCCGGGCTTGGTCTAAGTCTCCCTTGAACCCAGAACAAAGGGAAAAAGCGAGGAGAGAAGGCTTATGCTTTGGTTGCCTTCAACCTCATCAGTGGAAGGATTGTCCACGTAACAAAGATCGTCGGATGGCTGAGATGGTGATCTCAGAGTGTGACGTGGAGATGGAGGGAAGTCCCAGAGCGGAAGAGATGCAGATTCAGCTAGCGGGATCTTCTCAGAGGTTAGTACCTTGTTTGTTATGTGTGTCTGTTGCTAAGCTAGTGACGAGTGCACCTGATAACATCCTATCTAAGCCCGCAGCAACGGGATATACAGCCTTTAATGATACGGAGTTAATTAAAATGAAAGGGCAAGTGGCCAATCATGATGTCATTGTGTTGTTTGACTCGGTGTCAACTCACAATGTGATTAACTCCAAGCTCGTGAAGAGGCTGAAATTAAAGACAAGTCCATCTGACTATGCGTATACAGTCAGGATGGCAGATGGAAGTTCAACTGAAGTGTGGGACCAAAGGGTTACCCAGTTGGAGCTTCGGATTCAGGACTATGCTGAGAAGCTTGATTTTGAAATGACCAAGCTTGCTCATGCAGATATAGCCCTGGGTATGGCGTGGCATTCTAGGAAGAATCCAGCCATTGATTGGAAAAAGCACGTATATCAATTCAAGATGAATGATGTGCTTTATGTCTTGCGAGGTGAGAAAGATGTACCTCAGGGACCGTTGGTTTCCGTGATGGAAATCCGAAAAGCTCAAGAAGCGTTTTTATTCCTTTGCACAGCATCGGTAGAGCCGATTGATGATTCTTCGGCTAGCACTGATGTTACGCAAAGTGGTGAGATGGCCAAGCTGGCTAATCTTATAACAGAGGAGTTCTCTGAATGTTTTAGGGATGAATTACCTTATGGGTTACCTCCAGAGCGGAAAGTTCAGCATAAGATAGAACTGATTCCGGGGGCAGAACCTGTAAATAGACCTCCCTATAGAATGAGTTTTACTGAAGAGGCGGAGGTGCGTAGACAACTGGAAGAATACCTCAAGTTGGGGCAGATTCAACCAAGTTTCTCACCTTTTGCTTCACCAGTGATATTAAAGAAGAAAAAGGATGATACGTTTCGCCTCTCTATAGATTACAGAGCATTGAATAATATCACTGTTAAGCACAGGTATCCAATGGCTAGGATTGATGACTTGCTAGATGCATTGCATGGAGCCGTGGTTTTCAGCAAGATAGATCTTAAGTGTGGCTACCATCAGATCCGGATTAGAGCCGAGGATGTGCATAAAACTGCTTTCAGAAGCAGGTTTGGTCATTATGAGTTTTTGGTAATGCCCTTCGGACTTACCAATGCTCCAGCGACCTTCGTCATGCTTATGAACGATTTGCTACGTCCGTATATCGGAAAGTTCGTAGTACATTTTATTGACGATATCCTGATATTCAGTAAAAGTATTACTGCGCATCGTGAACACTTAAGAGTAGTGTTCGGTACTTTGAGGAAAGCCAGTCTTTATGTAAATAAAAAGAAAACTATACTGTGTATGGTTAGGCTTGAATATTTAGGATTCATAATTACTCCACAGGGGGTAGAAATGGATCCGAAGAAAGTGGCTGCGATACTAACTTGGCCAATCCCTCAGAGTCTGACCGCGTTGCGATCATTCTTGGGATTTGTCCAGTTTTATAGAAGGCATATCAAAGGATATTCCGGAATAGTATCGCCATTGACTGATCTGACCTCAGATAAAGTATCTTTTATTTGGGGAACAGAATCAACAAGAAAGTTTTAACACCATAAAACAAGCTGTGGTCACAGGACCGGTGTTAAAAATAGTTGATCCCCAGAAACCGTTGTTCCTAAAAACCGATGCAAGTGGCATTGCGGTAGGAGCAGTTCTCCTTCAAGAGGGAAGGCCAGTAGCCTTTGAAAGCAAGAAGCTTTCTCCCTCTCAAAGGAATTGGCCAACTCATGAATTGGAGTTGTATGCTGTTATCCATGCTTTGAAAACATGGAGGCATTATTTGTATGGTTCAGAGTTTTATGTGAATGTGGATCATGATACTCTGAAACATTTTTGTAAACAGCCTAACTTGAGGGGCCGCCAAGCTAGGTGGGCAGAGCTCATGCAGGAGTTTAATCTAACGATTCGGTACCGAAGAGGAAAAGGCAATAAGGTTGCTGATGCGTTGTCTCGCATTATGCACAACCTGAGTTTCACGGTATTAGAGAGTACTCTAATGACCGAGATCAGAGAAACTCAAAAGGTGGACGAGTTTGTCCAGAGCTTATGGCCTAAAGCTCATGTGTTAAAACCCGGGGAAAATGAAAAGGATGACCTAGCATCCAGAAAAGGCCAAACATATGCAAGATATACCATAAGGAATGATATGCTTGTTAGAAATGGCAAGGTTGTAGTACCTGGCCAGAATGATCTCAGGCAGAGAGTCATTCGACAGTGCCATGATAGTCCGTGTGCGGGACATCCTGGAGTTGAGAAAACATATGATCTCGTGAAGCGAGATTTCTTTTGGCCAAAGATGAAAAAGCATATTCATGAATATGTGACACGGTGTTTCTCGTGTCAGGTAAGCAAGGCCGAGCGGGTGAAGCCACCCGAACTTTTACATCCCTTGGAAATACCACTAAGTAAGTGGGAGAGCATGATCGTCTAACCAAGATGGCTCACTTCATTCCGACTAGAGAGTCTGTTAGTGCCCCGCAAGTAGCGGATTTGTTCATTAGACATATATTTCATCTGCATGGATTGCCTAGATCCATAGTGTCAGACAGAGATGTCAGATTTACCGGTCATTTTTGGACAGCGGTATTTGAGACACTAAGGACTGAGTTGGGAATGAGTAGTGGGGATCATCCTGAGACGGATGGTCAGACGGAGAGAGTCAACCAGACTTTAGAGGATATGCTGAGGGCATATGTGTCATTGAGGCAACATACGTGGGACAAGTGGTTGCCATTGTTGGAGTTTGCCTACAATGATAGAAAACATTCCTCTACCGGGTTCAGTCCGTTTAAGCTGAACTATGGTTATAGACCAACCAATCCAACTATGGTTGGAGTACCTCAAAAAGTGCCTAGTGCCGCGAACTTTGTAGTTCAGATGCGGGAGATGCTAGCACTTGCGAGAGCTAATATCCGCCAGGCTATGGATAGAGCCAAGGTGTATGCGGATGAAAATCGGTCTATAAGAGTATTTAAGGAAGGAGAAAAAGTTTTTCTCAGAGTTCCTTCACACTCGAAGTCGTTGACTTCAGGAGAGTGTGCTAAGTTATCACCTCGATACTGTGGGCCGTGGTTAATTCTAAAGAGAATAGGCAGTGTAGCCTATAAATTAGAATTGCCACAGGGGTGTAAGGTGCACCCGGTTTTTCATGTTTCGCGCTTAAAGAAATTTTTACATATTGGTGACTCACTAATCGAAGGTGTGGTTTTGTTTCAGGAGATAGAGGATATTGCAAGGCGCAAACCAACAAGAATCTTGGACCGAGGAACAATGCAAATACGAAATCGGAAGATACCCACGGTGTTGGTTGCATGGCATGTCAGCCTCTATCCGAAGCTACCTGGGAATCCGTATATCAGTTGCGGAGAGTGTTCCCAGATTTTATCATCGAGGACGCTGATGTCTGAAGAGGGAAGGAATGTTACGCTCTAACCGAGGTAGCATGACCTCGGAAGAATCAGTCGACATTTCCCTTATAGGATCTATCTTTGTGATATATTTATTTACGCTTCATGTAACTGATCGGGAGGGAATTAATGCCAAGGTCCTAGGTGAGGGCTGATAGCACTAGACTAGGTAGATCTAAGGCCAAGGGCCTAGTGCAAAGATTGTGACTAGGGGCAAAGGATTTAATGCATCCCAAGAGAGGGGTGAAATGTTGCATTAGCAAGGCCCTATATGGATGACATGTGGCATCTAGATCAATCTAGGGAATTGGGGCTTGTTGAGGCTAGAGAGAGAAGAGAAGGAAATTATTCACGTAAGATTTCGAATGGAATCTCTGTCTGCTTGTTAGCCTTAGCAAGAATTGGCTGGGAGGTGATTCATGGTGCTGCTCCTGTGATCTGCAGTAGAATCTAGAAGAGGATAGTGCCTTACAGCTAGAGAGTGATAGAAGAGGGTTAAACAACTCACATGAGCTCAACTGAAATTTTAAAGGCAACGGAATTAGCCAAGGTCAAGGCTACTAGGAAGGATGGAAAATAGGCAGTATAGAAGACTAAGGAGGCTCAAAGATGAACGTTATGACAAGAGAAGAAATACACCAAAAGCTAGTGTTAACATTTCATTAGGAGATGCCTCGGATGGAGTTTATGGTTTTCAACTTTATGAGTGACTATCATGAGATTGAAACTGCGCTTTGTGTTGTGTTTTTAGAGGATGAGTTTGGGCATGTTTTTGGATTCATCTAGATATATATGAGCTCTTTGGCTATCCTTGTCTTGGTCACTTCCAGATTGTAGGATCGGCGAAGCTTTCAGCTTGTAGGATCGGTGAAGAAGCTTGATTCGTATATCGTGTGCACTAATTGTAATTGTGGCATGTCCTCTAGAGTGACGGATATTAGTTCTGGGATTTCTTCGTCTTCGTCTCTTGTCGGCCATTAGAGGTGGTAGCCTTGATTTTTACTAGAGTGTCACTGTATGTATCCTAACACCTTCAGGAAGGCCTCCTATCTTGATCTTCAGTGTATTCTTGCGCTTGGCTTTGTGCTCCTTAATCTTAGCCTGAATCTCATTTTATTTACGAAGTCTATGAGAAGAGACCCGGAACTGCCCAATAGAGATCCTCAATGAGTTGGGTAAGTGGATCCATGTGTACCCTGGTGGATCAATGAAACCCTCATCTGTGATATGTAAGCAGTGATCTCTGAAGAAGCTAACCTTCACTGGGAGTTCGCTCGGTGCTAACTAGGTTCGGAATGTGTGTAGCTGTTACAGATCCTCAATCACTAGGTTGACATCGTGTGACATGAGGGGGGAGAAAGGAGCATCCAAACTGTACTTGAAGGGAGGGAGTCTCTGTCCATGTGGAGTCCCAACCTTTCAAACCATCTCTTTGTGCATGCATACCAGCATCTCTGGTCACCTCCTGTTGAGAGTGTCATAGAGGAAGACAATGCCAACCATGGCAGCCTCCTACATCCAAAAGGGTAATCCCCGTACTCTTTGACTCGGTACAGATATGTGATAACCTGAAATGCAGCATCTAGCTATAGTGGAGTTGACCCAAACTCAGCATGTATGATCTGATGGCTTACTGCGAATCATTCGTGATAGCATGAGCACCTGTAGTCGCTCCACCCGTGCCTACTCCGTATCGGATAGATCTGGCTCCCAATAAGGGCTGCCATACATGCCCGCTGGGAGGACCAAGGAGTCAAACAGCAGCCCCTTGGTCTGTGGATCCTGGAAGTGTGAGCGGAAGCACTGCCTCTCTAGTTTGGCCAATGATGCGTATCCTCTGTCCAAGCGTGCCTGCACCGCAAGTCTCATAGTGAAGATGGGCCCGGAGAAGACAACCCCCAGATATGTATATGATGAAACTATCTCAACAGGTGACCCATCAAACGTGAACTGCTCCTGGCGCATGATGGCTCGAGATGTATTGAAGATCATAAACATATCTTTCTATCTCTTCATTTGATGATACACCATACATAGGCGATTAGTCAATCCAAAACTTCAACAGGTGTGACCCTCATCAAGAAAGGAATTTCAAACAAAACCGAATGGCCCTCATTCTTAAAATGGATGTATGGCCGCTTATTGTCTTATTTTCAGACTACAATGTAGGTACTTTCTAATAACTCGAAGTCGCGATGGATTGACTAGATTTTTGTTGTCCAATAGACCTGTTGGTCTCCCATGAACAATAATACACTCTCTCTCATGGGTCCAATAGACGCACGAGATGAGATCAACCATATCATACAGTTGGATTTACTTCAGCTATATACATCACGGACTTGGGGAGGGGACCAGTAGTTCCTACCAAGATCTAGTTTTACCAGGATCACTTCCTGAGGATATCAGATGTCAGACTGATCATCAGGCCCCAGTATTCGGAGGATAGGCGAGTTGCCCATGCACTGAGGATTGCCATGGGACAGATGCGAGTCTCGTCACACCACTTGAGGATTGAGGCAAGGCACCTAGAGAGCTGCGAATTTGGAGGTTATGCACACTAGCAATAGTGGAGACAGAGGAGCGCTTTCTATGCATTCGCCCAGCTTATTTGAGATCCGAGGACGCTACCACTGCTTCTACCAGGAGGGGCGCGGATTCGGACCACTCTCCCTTTTTGTCCACTTCCATGATCAGGTGTGTTTTGGTCTCTTTCTGATGAAGATGTGACGGCTCAGGGGGACTCTGCTACACCACATTAGACAGCATGAGGAGACATCACCACGGGACACTGATCGAGCACAGAGACACGTCGCTGATTTTTATGCCTTTGAGTCAGCTCCAAGACACATTGGAGAAGAGGATGAGGAGACAGCCGACATGAGAGCGGCTTGGATCAGTGGGCAGAAACGACACAGAGCAGAGGATAGGGAGCCACAGAGGAGGACTAGAGCACACACGATAGAGGTTCAGCCCAACGTCCCTTTACTTAGAGGACACCGACCCCGACCCGAGAGGTCACCCTTGATGCTGCTCATTGGATACAAAGATTTGGGAGACTGCGACCCCCACCACGACAGGAGACAGCTTGACAACTACAGATACGTGACATCTTTGCTTCTTATCGAAGAATACCAGATTCGCAGCAAGCAAAAGGGGTTGGAAGAGAGAGAAGAAGACAATACACAAGACTAGGGCCTAGAAATAAGGGTCGGATCCCCTCGAAGGTCTTTATTGCAATAGAAATAAACTTTGTACAATTGGCTTTGAGAAGAGCATGAAGCTAAGTACTATCTTCAATCAATCTAGGAGCTTTGAGGCCCCTTCTTTTATAGACTTGGCCTAGCTAAAAGCTAGACTTGCTTTTCTAAAGCTACTTTTTACAAAAGCTAAGCTTTCTTGCTTTTAGCCCACCTAGGGGCAGCTCTTATGCTCTTTTTAAAACCCCGTGGGTCCTTTAATGGCACCATCTCCCGTGTGCTTTTTGTCTTGTGGGACTTGCTTTTTGCCACTTGCTCCAGCTTTTTGAGCCTTTTAGCACTCTTCCAAGCAACCCTTTAAAGATTAGAGAAATGCATGCATTCCTAGTTCTTGGACTAATCCTAGTCCCTTGTGGGCGTCCCCACAATTCTCTTTTACCAATGCAAAGCAAAAGCAAAACAATAAAACTTATTCTTAGTTAACCAAAGTCAACATTCTTTGACCGAAGTCAATTCTAATAAAGATTATACTTTATGCCTTGAGAGAAGTATCAAATGGTGGCACCCTTCACTCAAACACACTAAATTTGACAACATGGGCATCAATTCTAACAAGATCCTAAGACGAAATTTCAACTAGAAGGAAAGAGCAAACATTGTTGAGCTGAAAATCAAATCTCAGCTGATGGGACTCAAAGAAGCAATTGAAAACATATAGAGCGGAAAGCGAATATAACAAGAACACGAGAGACACCAGTAGGCCTGAAATAGCTGCTGTATATCAGCCCTCAATGGAGCCGTAAAACATGGATACAATCCTCATAAAGGAGTAAAATACTGCTCAATAACAGCAATACAAAACCTGAGGTACAGCCTGCTGGAAGAGCACAAGAGAGGCTGTAGAAGGGCTGAGTATTGCTGTCCTGAATCTCAGCAAGGCGGGCACTCCAAGGCAATGAGAGAAGTTGGAAGATGGGGTGTAGAACCGGGCTGAGAAGTAGGAGGAAAGAGGACTGAACTGAGGGGCAGCAGCAGGCAGGGATGGGGGATCTGCAGAGGGAGCGTGGGCAGCCAACAGGGCAGCTATGGGGCTCAGGTAGGGACGGCCAGGAGGTAGCAGGCAGTAGCTGAGGACCTGAGGAGCTGCAGGAGTGGATGATGAAAATGAGGAGGGGGAGGGCCCTTATGTAGGGGAGGCCAGGGTAGGTGGTCGGTCCAGTTGGCCTAGGCCGACCAGCTGGTCGGTCAGCCAACTGGGCCGACCAGCTGGTCGGCCAGGAGCTGGTCGGCCAAGAGCTGGTCGGCCAGGGGCTGGTCGGCCTGGTCTGTCCCCCTCTGTCCCCCGCTTCGGCCCTGTCTCGTGGGTGCCGGTGTTGTGCTGGAGCAAGTCCTGTGGAGGTCAAAAAGGAGCCTGAATACGGACTAATTGAGACCTCTCTCACTGGGCGGGCACACCCACATCAAAGGCCCTCACTCTGTACAGAGCACCTGTAGATGTCAATCTCAACACCCCCTCTCAGCTCCAGGGTGTGGCACAAGACCCAGAGAGCTGGCATGCGCTGGAGGAGGGGAGAGGAAACGGGTTTGGTGAAAATGTCGGTGACATTGTCGGTAGTGGTGCTGAAGAGGAGCAAAATGGTACCGTCAAGAACCTTCTCCCGAGTGTAGTGGTACTGAATTTCGATGTGCTTTGTCCGAGCATGGAAGACCGGATTGCGAGCAAGGGCGAGACAGCTTTGATTGTCACAAAAAAGTGTGGTAGGAGCGTGTTGCTGAAAACCACAATTGAGAAGAAGGCGCCAAAGCCACATAGCCTCACAGGTGGCACTACACATGGCACGATACTCAGCCTCGGTGGAGGATAGGGCGACCGTGGGTTGTCGTTTACTGGACCAGGAGATAGCTGCAGAGCCAAAGGAGAAAACATAGCCCGTGGTAGAGCGGCGAGAATCGGGGTCGCCAGCCCAATCAAAGTCACTCCAACCTCGGAGAGTGAGCGGGGAAGGAGAGGAGCCACCGGCAGTATATAGGAGCCCGAAAGTAGAGGTTCCCTGAAGATAGCGGAGGAGACGACGAGCAGCCTGCCAATGAGAAAGCGAAGGGGTTTGCATAAAGGTACTGAGGGTGCCGACAGAGAAGCTGAGATCCAGCCGAGTGTTAAGGAGCCAGATAAGAGAACCAACAAGCTGGCGGTAGAGGGAGGCATCAGGATAAGCAGTGGACCCAGAAGCAAAGAGTTTAGAGTTGGGATCCATGGGAGAAGTGATGGGCCGACAGTCAGCCATGTGGAAAGTTTCGAGGAGCTCGTGAACATAGCGCTGCTGAGAGACAAAATACCCCCTCTTGGTCTGCCAAATCTCGAGACCCAAGAAAAAATGGAGGAGGCCCATATCCGTCATCTCAAATTCAGTTTGAAGAACAACTTTAATGGCAAGGATATGATTGGTATGACTCCCAGTAAGAATCAGATCATCCACATAAAGAATGATGAAGATATGAAGCTGTCCTTCATGAAAGAGATAAAGATTGGGATCAGCCAGAGAGCGATGAAGCCCTTGGCGGCAGAAGAAGGTATCAATACGCTGATTCCAGGCCCTAGGAGCTTGCTTGAGACCGTAGAGGGCCTTGCCAAGGCGACAGACCATGGTAGGAGAACGAGAATCAATGAAGCTGGGTGGCTGATCCACATATACCTCTTCTTGAAGATCGCCATTCAAAAACGCAGATTTGACGTCCATTTGAAAAATGGGCCACTGATGTGGGCCGCAAGAGCAAGGATCGTTCGGATGGTGCTCATCCGGGCGGTAGGTGCAAAGGTCTCCCCATAGTCGATGCCGGGTCGTTGAGCATAGCCTTTAGCCACCAGCCGAGCTTTATACTTGTCGACAGAGCCATCAGAGGCGTACTTTGTTTTGAATATCCACCGGACACCGATTACGGAACGGTGAGAGGGACAAGGAACAAGGTCCCAGGTGTGGTTCCGAAGAAGAGCATGAATTTCCGCTTCCATAGCCTGTTTCCAATGAGGCTGGGCCAGAGCCTGAGGAACGGTAGTTGGCTCGCGAGTGGCGAGGATGCGAGACATAAGGGTGTAATTGACATGGAGGGGATCAGAAGAGGACGGTGGGGGGTGGCGATGAGAGCAACGAGGACCATCATCAGGGTGCGGTTCGGAGTAGGGATCCTCAAGACCGGAGGAGCGGAGAGTATCAATGAGCCATCGCGGAACACGTACCGAGCGGGGTTCCAAGGGAGGAGCAGACGAGGTTGGAGCCGGAGAAGGAAGCAGAGGAGAGAGAATAGGAGATGTAACAGGGGCGAGGCAGGTGGAGGGATAGAGGGCTCCGGGGCATCAGACGGATCTCCAAGAACAGGAGGAGAGTCGGAGGATGGCGGAAGGACCTGCTCGTCGAAAAGGACATCCCTGCTCACGGAGATGATGCGGCGGCGGGGATCATATAGGCGATATCCAATGGAGACGGAGTTGTAGCCCACAAACAAGAGCTTGTGGGACTTAGGATCAAGCTTTCCACGATCAGATTTAGGAATATGACCATAAGCATCACAGCCAAAATGAGAAACATCGGGCTTAGAACCATAGTAAGCCTGATAAGGGGTCATGCCTGGAACCGCTGATGTCGGAGAGAGGTTAAGAGTATGGATCGTTGTCATCATGGCCTCAGCCAAGAGGGATTGAGGGAGCTGACTGTGAGTCAGCATTGTCCGAGCCATTTCAACGCCGGTACGATGTTTACGTTCAACCACGCCATTATCAGAAGGAGTACCTGTGTTGGCAAATTCCCGTTTGACACCATGACTACTCAAGAACCGATCAAACTCGAGAGAGGTGAACTCACCACCCTTATCAGCACGAAGAATTTTGAGCGAGTGGTTGGATTCTTTCTCGACCAAGGCCAGCCAAGTCTGGAATCGACTGAAAGCCAGATCCTTGTGGGAAAGAAAATAGATCCAAGAATAGCGACTGAAGTCATCAACAAGGAGCATGTAGTACGAGGCTCCCCCCAGTGACATAACCTGCATAGGGCCACATAGGTCAAGGTGAACAATGCCAAGCGGAACGGTGGCACGGCGAGAGACATGACGGGCGAATGGCTCACGATGTTGTTTGCCCAATATACAAGAGGGACAGAGACCTTGTCGAGTGCCGACGTTAGGGAGGCCGAGGACAAGCTGGTCACGGAATGCACGATGGAGAGCATCAGTGTGTAGATGACCAAACCGATAGTGCCAAAGGTCGCCAAGGGAGGTGCCTGTAAGGGAGGGAAGGGCGACAAGCTTGTAGATACCATTGGTAGAATGGCCGATCCAAACCGGCTGTCCTGTAGCACGATCGCGGATGGTAACAGAGGTCGCTTCAAACTCGACCTTCATATTGTTTTGACAAATCTGATGAACCGAAAGGAGATGAAAGCCAAGAGACGGAACATAAAGAACACGAGAGGAGTGTTTACCCCCTTTGCCATCAGGAATAATATCAAGAGAGCCCTCTGAATGAACAAGAATAGAGTGCTTGTCGCCGATGCAGACACGACCAAGATGAGGAGTGAGATCCTGGAGCAGCGAGGAGGAGGGGGTCATATGCCGAGAAGCCCCACTATCAACGATCCATTCACGAGCATCGGAACTATGGAGAGCCAATGATTCTACTGCAGAAAGGGGTACCGAATTCAAGAGCTCAAGGTGAACAAATGCAGGGGTGGGGGTAAGGAAAGCATCAGCCGCAGCGGCCATGGGTGCGTCGGCTCATTTGTGTTTGCGGTAGGGACAATTGCGCCAATAATGGCCGGGAGTGCCACAGTGATTGCAATTGCCTTTGGGAGCAGGACGGTCGCTGGAGGGATCCGAAGAAGATGGGCTAGCGGCAAAGGACGGAGCATTCTTGGATCGAGGTTTAGGACGGTGGGCCACAAGAGCCTCAGAAGGGCCATCAGAGGATTTGATGAACTGTTCCTCCTGATCCATCATCATGGGGACAAGTTCCTCCCAAGTGATGGTGCTGAGGCGGCCAGAGGTAATAAGAGAAGAATAGAATGCGGCGTATCGACTGTCTGTAATAACATGAGATAAGAGAGTAATAGCCATATCTTCGGAGGAGATATCCTTGCCTGCATGGAGAATGTCCTGATGCATGCTCTGCATTTTATTGATGTGGTCCCGTATGGAAGAGGAAGTAGCCGCATCGAGGCGACGAAGCTGAACTTCCAAGGAGATACGTTTCATGGGAGTGACGCGAAGATACATGCCATCAAGGAATTCCCAAATAGCACGTGCAGAAGTAAGGTGCTTGATATGATTGAGAACCCCTGGTTGACAATTGAGAAAGATGAACGAGCGCCAGGAGCTGGTCGGCCTGGTCTGTCCCCCGCTTCGGCCCTGTCTCGTGGGTGCCGGTGTTGTGCTGGAGCGAGTCCTGTGGAGGTCGAAAAGGAGCCTGAATACGGACTAACTGAGACCTCTCTCACTGGGCGGGCACACCCACATCAAAGGCCCTCACTCTGTACAGAACACCTGGAGATGTCAATCTCAACAGCAATACAAGGCTCAAGCTTTAAAGACCAATAAGCACACATCCATACCAGCATTGCTTAAAAGAAATCCATGGCTTGTCCTATGTTTCTAAACATTCATGGGACTAAGGGAAGGAGGGAAGGAAGAGAAAGGAGAGAGGCTGGAAAAACAAAAGAGGACGTTGGGAAGAGGGGGAAAAGGGAAGGGGGGGGGGAGGGGACATAAAGAAGGAACCAACCATGCCGGTGCTTTGTGATCCCGTATGCATTTAATCCTTCAGAGATTTCGGTGTACAAATTTGACTCTTTTGCAGCACGTCCTGATGAAACAAAAAAGCATTTGTCATCATTTGAGTCTCAATCTCTGTACATCAAATGGCTTCCTCAAGTTTCAACAACAGAAATGAGTTACATCTTTTGATGAAATAATATTTGAAGCAAGCCATCACCAATACACAGTAAATCCTTGTAAAGTCTTCATAAAACCATACCAGCACCACTGACGCCTGATTTAGCATCTATTATGATACCCTCTTGAGAAATGAGTTTAGCCTGGAAACAGATACGTATGAACAAATAAGGATACATAGGAGCAGGAAGAATTATAGAGTAATCTAGAAGGTGCAAAGAGCATTGGTTAAAACCCAAGACTCACAAAGCACTAAGATATTTGCTGTATATATGAAAGAAGACAGAAATTATATAACATGGCTGTTCCACAACAACAGCAAAGCATACTTGCATTCATTAGTACCTCCTCAGAGAGTTCCAAATTAAAAATATCAATTTCACTTACACTATTAATCAAAGTTGCACTCTAATAGCCTTGGCCTTGCTGAATCCAACTTCACACTCAGGGTATCGGTAGTACAATCTCTTACAACGCTCTAGTTGGCATGTACAAATTCTAGTAACCTGGCAAACTTCAAATCTGAGCTTCAAATGCATCTCCTTGCCTAGCTTTTGTTTTTTGTTCACCCCAGTTGACCTTACCATCCTAAGGCTATACTTTGCTCTCATCAACGTCACTTCCATGCCACACCTGTCCTCTGGCTTCGCAATTCCACTTAGGAGTTTTCTGGGGAAGACCAAACCAATTTTGTTTTTTTAAATTACCCCAGTTGCCCTTACCATCCTAAGACTAGACTTACACTTACCAACATCGATTTCACACCACAACTATCCTCCTTTGGCTTCACAGTTCTACTTAAGTAAAGCATTTTGCATTCCTCCAAAATTTCCTTGAGGACATGTGGAGCAATCCACTTTATCAACAGGACATGAAACAAACCTCCAGCAAGGGAACAAGAGGAAGTTGAACTGACGTGGGGTAGCACCCAGGATTTGCTATCAGTCGAGCATTGAGGACTGCTTCTCGGTTGAGTTCTGTAAGCCCATAAACTGCATGCTTCTGTCAAACAACATCATTAAATTCAAATAGGAAAGCTTCCCAATTTTCTGAACGCTAGGGAGGGCAATAGAGCCAACAAGACAAATGCACCATGAAACTTGAAAGGCAGAAAGGGGAGGTGGAGGGGGGCGGGGTCGGGGTCGGGGTCGGGGTAGTTAAGGGTTTTCAAGGATTAATATAGAAAATAATCTTATATATATCAAAGTGATGAAAAGCCACAAAACTTGCTAATTTAACAATTTTGGTTGTGACAATGTGCTGACCATAAACAGATGATTGCCACATGTAAAACCTGCTTTTCATTGTAGAGGGTGTTACCTGCAATTCAGGAGCTCCATGTGGTCTGTTATACCACTCTTCATATTCTTTCACATCACGTAAACGAAAATCCTGCATCATTTGCACCTTCAGCTGTTAGTTTTCTCAACACAGCCTTGAATTTCAAAGCCTGACAAGGGTTGAACCTCAACTGGGAAAGGCTACAGTACATACTGCAGATAGGTCAACGACCTTCAGACTCTCTGGAAGACTTGCGATTATCTCCTGCAGAAAGTATAGCACTGTGAAAAGTAAAAATGCTATTTCTTTGAACAATGTAATTATCAATTGCAATATCTCCTGCAGAAAGTATAGCCTTGTGAACAATGTAATTATAACGAAACAAAGAATGTATCCAAACCTTGCAATAAGTGCACAAGACAAAAAGGGAGTAAAAAGGGGACATAACCTTTGAATAAACAATTAAGAGTGGATATTGATGATAAACAATTCATGGATGACTTTATCAGCTACTTAGGTAGATCAGTGCACTATGATCTTTCCATATAGATATGCACTATTAGCTTTCCAGCAGAACTATCAGCCATACATATGACATGCATTATAAGCTTGCCAGCAGAACTACCTGCTTTCCTGTCCAAGTTATGCAGAATTAAGAATAATCTGCACATGCAAAATTAAGAATACGACAGAATAAATTCAGTGCAGATGTCACCTGTGTTGTACCATGTGGAAGGCAGCAAAAAACAGCATCAACCTGGGAAAAATCTGCATCTTTGACAGCCACCATATCTGGAAGATTCTGAGTCAAATGACGAGACATGCCAAAAGAAGCAGTACTCTAAGATTCAGTAAAGTAACAGCACTCCATTGCACAGTGATTAACACCTAAAATCAATGCTACAATACTACCTGAGTTATCAAATGTGGAAAGACTGATGCAAGAGGCTGGCCAGCCTTTCTTTCGGCAGTCATTAAAGTAACACTGAAAAATGGATGTGTTGCAAGTAGGCGGACAATCTGCAATTAGAAGAAAATAAGTATTTAATCTCTTGATGAACCAATCCCTGCAAAAAGCCAAAAAAACATCCACAGATTGACAAAACTCCTACATATGGCATAAATATAAGTGCCATAGGCTGGTTAGGTGAACCCACTGGGGCATTTTTAAGACCACAGGTCATGACATTACTAGCAAATACTCCACATTCTGTGATGGAGGCTGTTGTATTTAAGTTATTATTTACTTGGAATGGAAGGTGCTGTCATACACATGGAATGCCTTGTTCTGCATGTATACAAATAGAAGATGTGACAGCCATGGAAGATTCTGCACAGCTTATGGTAATTACAGATCTAAGGGGAAAGAGAAAATCCAAGGTCAGATTAGGACAGAAACCAAAAAATTCAGAAGAGTAAGGAGGAGGAAAGTCCAGGTATTCTCTCGGTCCACTATGGGAAATCCCTGAATTTTAAGCAATTTCCAGAAATCACTTCCATCATAAAGCTTCACCTAGGCTTCTTCCTGAAGTAAAAGCGTGCCCAGTTCCTCAAATGTGATTGGCCTTGCCCGTTCTCCAGCAGTGAGATTCATCAGGAACCCTTGGTAGCCCTTTGGAAGCTTGCTAACTAAAAGCATGGCCAACAGATTGCTGCCCACCTGGTTGACCAACTGTTGCCAGTTGATTGCTGAGAATCTTCATGTTTACAAGGAAGTCATGGGCTGACTCTCTTCCCCACCTCATCATGGTGAACAGTTGATGCCAGCTGCATATCGGGTATCAAGGCTGTCCCATTGTGAGAGAGTTTGCAGACCCAGGCATTTCTAAGAGACATTGAAAAGTGGAGCATGGATTTGAACTTTGTGGTGGAGGTTGGAAGGTGTTGCTCAGTCTTGGGATCTGAGGACCAGTCCAGTACCACCTGCAAAGATGGGGGAGGTCACTCAGAGATGGAACTTGATGAACTTCAAGTCACCAAGGGGAGCATGAATGCAGGTTTAGACAAAGGCATGGACAAAGAGGGCACTTCTAGGAGGTACAAGGCTTCCTTAAATGGCAAGCAAAACCAAACTAAGTTTCCAGGGCATGTATCCTCCATATACTTCATTGGAGATTTCAGCAGATTGCTTTGGGATGGTTGTTTGTACATGAATTCTCAGTTCAATGGAGTATAAAGGGTGATAGCCATTTGTACAGACAGAGGGGCATTCTCATTGCGGAGGCTTTCGACACCTGTGCTGCCCCAAGATTATGACAAGACTTCAACAAGTTCAAGTTGCTGGCCAACGGATGTGATCATGAGGCTTCTCCATGCACACCCAATTGCATGATGCTGAAAAGACCACAAGTGATGATCCTATCAAAGCTTTACAGGTGGAGACGTGGGATCTGAAAGATCAAAGGAGAACGTTCGTACCACTGGAAAACCGGTGGGTGACTGTGATATTGCAGAGGTAGTTGGAGGGATTCCTACCAATGGGGTATCAATATGAAGCAACTACAAGGATCTCACTATGAAGGGAATCAAGGACCAGAACATGGATGGTGCAGGTTTGATGTTGGGTTGGAACAGACCCAAGGTCCGTGGTACCAATGTTCTAAACTGGAGCCAGTTGTTGATAAGCAACGCTGAGAAGTACTTGGAGATGCTAGAGGTGCAGGATACAGGACCAGATGATGAAGACATCCTCGACTTTGTAGCTGAAAGCTTCTACAAGGGAGCTTATGGAGCGGGTCTTCAATAGATTTGGTATCGGACCACAATGGGAATGTTGGATAAATATGGTCAAT
Organism: Dipteris shenzhenensis; assembly: GCF_047967505.1. Lineage (NCBI taxonomy): Eukaryota > Viridiplantae > Streptophyta > Polypodiopsida > Gleicheniales > Dipteridaceae > Dipteris > Dipteris shenzhenensis. Next base: position 49,352,144 of record NC_141601.1, read on the forward strand.
GCCTCACCTATTAGCCCCCATATGAGGAGTGCAATGAGGCTTGATAACTGTTGGAATATGGTACTGTGTTGAGCTATGCACACATCAAGGAAAGAAATAACAACGGCACTAACAACCTAAAAAACCTCTTAGAATAACCAGCCAAAAGCCTAGGGGCTACCTAAATGAAGTTTTGGGACACCACAGCAAAGTCCTTGGCCTAGGAAACTAAGCAAAAAATTCACAACATAGCAAATTTCATAAAGGCTTCTTTCCAATTTGGGATGTAAAAGTACCACGATAGTTAATAGTCATCATCAATCACATAGATTCTGACGGGTCTCAAGCGCATTTTAATACAATCGTATCATCTCTCTCTCTCTCTCTCTCTCTCTCTCTCTCTCTCTCTCTCTCTCTCTCTCTCATCTGTTGGCCTGCTACAGACCAGTTTTGGGCCTACAGACCAGGTCGGCCCAGTTTTGGGCCTATGAGCCTATAAAAAGAGGCACCTGGGCCTCACTTACACCCATCTGACTTGAGTGGCAGTTCAGCAGCAGTTCATGTAGGCCATCTTCTGGTGGTTCTAGTGATGCCCTATAGGCCATGGTATGTGCCTTGTAGGCATAAGTGTAGGCACTTGTAGTGTTAGTGCCTTTTAGGCCACATAGGACACTTAGTCCTATGTGACACCTAGGACACTTAGTCCTAGGTCTAGGTACAAGTACCTTGTACTTAGATTTTATCATTATCTAAGTTTGACGTGACGGCTGAACTATTGTACAACTCTTTGCTACCTGCACTCTCTCTCTTTTGCGATCGTCCCTTCAGTGGTATCAGAGCGCTACTGGACCTGTTCCCCTACCTCCGGATCTGCATCGCTCACCGCTTTCAACAGCCTACGCTCCATCCGTACAATCCGTACGACTGTACGGACTTCCGTACGGATCATGTACAGATCTCGAGTCCTGCCGCCTAGCTACGTCGCGGATTCCGTATAGCGTACCAACATCCGTACAGACACGTACTTGCTTTGGGATCCCCGTCCAGGTTTGGCACATGTGAAATTTGCAAACACTATCAAAATTTGGGGCTTTTGAGGATTTTTGTTATCCTTATCTTCCTTCTACTGTTTGAAATCTTCCCAAGCCATTTCAACAGTTTGGAAAGCCTACATCTTGAGGTCTACACTCTGGGACAGGTGCACTTTTGTAGTCAATTTGTGGACAGCAAGTCCTATTTCTGCAGTTGCAAGCCTTGAGGCTATGTTTTGGGATTTGGTGTGCAATCTCTTTTTGATTGCAGTACATTGGGTCAAGTTGCAGGACATTGAGTCACTTTTGCAGGACATTGAGTCAGATTATTATACATTGGGTCACATTTGCAAAAATTTCAATAAAATTTGGGGCTTTTCTACATTTGCCCTCTTTTTGGCCTATTTGCCCTCATTAAATTTGGGGCTTTTGCCAGATTTGCTGTTTTTGCAGTGAACATTGCCTGTCACAGTCACATTTGGGTCAGATCTGCATTTGCCCTTTGATTTGGGTCAGAAATTTGCAGATATTTGTTGTCATTTTTGGACAGCCAGCTTTTTACAGTGATAGCCTTGAGGCTTTTGGGTTTTCAGGTCTTTTTTCAGGGTATCACATTTGCTATGGCTGGGAACAATCAAGATTTATTTGGAGTTCTTCGTGAAGATGATAAGTTGGATGGCACCAACTATCCGATGTGGTCTTATCTCATGAAACATATTCTTGTTGCAAAGCATTTGTGGAATATTGTTTCTGGGGCTGATCTGAGGCCAGCCAATGCTACAGTGGTTGCCTCTACTACTGGTCCTTCTGTAGGGGGTACTCCTGATGCCTCTTCCTCTAGCACTCCTGCCGCTGCTCTTCCAACTCAAGAATAGTCAAGATGGCATGCAAGAGATGCAAATGCACATTCATGCATTGCTTTATCATGCAAGAGAATCATTATTCCACACATCCGGTCTTGCAGGACAGCAAAGGATGCTTGGGATAAATTGGCTTCTCTCTATCAAATTCGCAATGAAGCTCGTGTTGCATATTTGAGAAGGCAATTACAAGAAGTCAATATGAATGAAGGTGAGTCAATGGATGCATACTTGACAAAGGTCAAGGACCTCATGGAACAGCTTGCCAACATTGATGAAGTGGTGCCAAATTCACAGCTTGTTAATACCACATTGAATGGACTGCCAAATACATATCAAGGGTTTGCTACAACCCTTTGATTAGTGGCCATGGGTAATCCAGACCTACTTTGCTTTTGCAAGAAGAGCAAAGTAGAGCTAACAGACAAGCCATTATTCCTGATCATGCATTTGCTTCACAACAGATAGGAAGAGGCAAGGCTTCCAAGCCTATGGGCAAGCCAAAATCTGCGCATAGCAGCTGCAATTCCTCCCATGCATCTAAAAATACGGCAAATAAGGCAAAGAAGAAAAGATGCAACTATTGTCGCAAGCCTGGACATGACATTTCAAAATGCAGGAAGCGCATTGCTTTAGAGAAAAAGAAAGCAAGATTGACAATTAATGCCTCACATGCTATTGAATCCCATGAGCCAGCAGATGCTTCACATGCACATGCTCTTCAAGATGATTGGGCATGGGCTGTCCATTGCTCATTTGATCCCTCCAAAGCTGATGCACTCTTTACTGCTAATGATGCTCAGTCCTGGTACTTTGATAGCAGACAGTTGTTTCATTCTTTAGCTGATGCACCTCGAGGGGGAACTGTTACATGTGCTAATAATGCTTCATATGCTGTAAAAGGAGTTGGAGATGTGCAACTCACATATCAGAGTAATTTTTTATGGCTACAGATGTCTAGTTTATGATCTTCGTGATGACAATGCCATAGTTCTCACTGGCACTTTGCAAAAAGGGCTTTATCATCTTGATCATCATTCAGCTGCACTTTCTATTGAAACATTGGCTATTTCAGATTCACAGCTTGCTGAAACTCATCTTTGGCATGAGAGAATGGGCCATCTCAATTATAGAGCTCTTGCAAAACTACATTCACAGCAGATGGCAAATGATGTACCTAAGACTCACACAATTTCCAAACATGTGTGTGAGGGTTGAATATGGTTGAATATGGTTTCAGAGATGGCTGAATATGGTTGAGAATGAATCAGGATGCAAGCTTGTCACCCTCAACACAGATAGGGGCATTTATGTCTTCACGGGGCATTATTCACTCATGCACTACTCCTTACACTCCTCAGCAGAATCCTGTTTCTGAAAGGAAAAACAGGTCCACAATGGAGATGGCCACATGCATGCTTAAGGCCAAGTCTTTGCCCAATAAATTTTGGCTTGATGCAGTAATGTGTGCCAACTATGTGCTGAATAGATCACCTACACAGGCATTGAAGACTATGGATATGTTCATGTACCATCTCAGCTGAGACATAAGCTTGATGACAAAGCAATCAAATGCATATTTATTGGTTACAGCCAGGAGAGCAGAGGGTATCGGTTATATCAACCAAATACTGGGAAGATTATTATCAGTAGAGATGTGATCTTTGCTGAACATTCAGCTTCTCCTCTTGTAGACTGCAAAGCAAAGCCAGATGTTGACATGTTTGATGCCTTTGAATCTTGGTTACCTCCGCCATCATCAGAAGAGGATTTTGACCAACAACATGAGCCTCCTACAGGCCCTCCACTAAGCAATAATCAGCCTCAACCTCATGCTGATTTGCAGGTTTCTCTTCCGGCACAAAATGATGCCACTACTCATGATGCAGTCATTGAAGAAAGAGCTGTCAATAGACAGCAAAAGCAAGTTCCCAGATGGCTTCTTGATACATTGAGGGACAGCAAACAAGATCAGCCTTTTGCTGCCCGGACAAGATCATGGAACAGACAACATGGTCACTTTCTTGAGTTTGCACTCCTTGCTACAGCTTGCAATGAAGAGCCTTTGTGCCATGAAGATGCTTTTGACAGCAAAGAGTGGATGGATGCAATGAAAGCTGAGTTACAATCTATTGCCAAAAATGACACGTGGGAATTAGTAGATCTCCCTCCTGGCAAGCATGCCATTGGAACGCGGTGGGTCTACAAATTAAAAAGGAAATCTGATGGCAGCATAGATCGATACAAAGCCCGTCTTGTTGCAAAAGGGTATGCCCAACAACAAGGCATTGACTTTGAGGAGACATTTGCTCCCACATCCAGGATTACTACCATTCGATGTGTCATTGCCATTGCAGCCCATCATCATTGGCAAGTGCACCAACTTGACATCAAGACCGCTTTTCTTCATGGGGATCTGTAGGAAGAAGTCTATGTCACAAAACCTCCTGGCTTTGAGGTTGTTAATTCTGAAAATAAGGTATGCCGGCTTAGAAAAGCCCTTTATGGTTTGAAGCAGGCACCCAGGGCATGCTATGCCAAAATTCATGCACACTTACTATCCCTTGGTTTTCAGAATAGTCCCACAGAACCCACTCTTTATGTCCGTGGGAGTGGATCTGATTTTTTAGTGCTGATTTTATATGTAAATGATATGCTCATCACGGGCCGAGATACTCAGCAAATTGCAGCTTTCAAGGCTGATTTGCAGAAGATTTTTGACATGTCAGACATGGGACGGCTCCATTATTATTTGGGCATTCAGTTTGTTCATGTTGAGGGGGGTATCATGATGTCTCAGTCCAAGTATATTGGACAGCTCGTTGATCGTTTTCAGTTTGAGGATTGCAAGCCAATCTCTACTCCAGTGGACCCTGGCTTCAAATTCTCAGCTCATGATGGGAGCCCACCATGTGATATCAGCAGACTGTTGGATGCCTTATTTATTTATGTCACACCAGACCTGACTTGCAATATGCAGTATCTCAGCTCAGCAGATTCATGCACATGCCCAGTTCACAGCATTGGCAGGCAGTGAAGAGAGTCTTCAGATATCTCAGAGGCACTCAGGATTTAGCCCTCTTTTATGGTGATCAGGGTTCACTTACCATGCATGCTCACACGGATAGTGACTGGGCAGGATGTTCCGCCACCAGAGTGTCACATACTGGCAATTGTTTTTTGCTTGGCAATTCATGTATCTCTTGGCTCAGCAAGAAGCAACCAACAATTGCCACGTCTAGCTGTGAGGGTGAGTACAGGGCAGCTTTCACCGCTACAATAGAGTGTGTTTGGCTTCGACAGTTACTTACAGATCTTGGTATTTGCCAGACATCCTCCACTATTGTCTACACTGACAGCCAGAGTGCTTTGGCCATTGCACGTAACCCAGTGTTTCATGCGCGTACCAAGCATACTGAAGTTCACTATCATTATGTTCGAGAGCGGTTGTCAGCAGGAGACATAGAGTTGTCCTATCTTCCCACAGAGGACAACACAGCAGATATGTTTACAAAGGCACTTCCTCGTCCCAAGTTCGAAGTCTTCCGACAGGCTTTACACTTGGTTCCCTTTGTTACATGATCTGACATCCCTTGTACATTCATAGGTGGCTATATCCTTTTGGATGAACATGTGCCACCATGACCAGAAACTACCAAGTATTCTGAGACGTTTCCAGAGTAATTCATCCCATCCCATGGAGGGGGGTTTGTAGGCCATCCTCTGGTGGTTCTAGTGATGCCCTATAGGCCATGGTATGTGCCTTGTAGGCATAAGTGTAGGCACTTGTAGTGTTAGTGCCTTTTAGGCCACATAGGACACTTAGTCCTATGTGACACCTAGGACACTTAGCCCTAGGTCTAGGTACAAGTACCTTGTACTTAGATTTTTTCATTATCTAAGTTTGACGTGACGGCTGAACTATCGTACGACTCTTTGCTACCTGCACTCTCTCTCTCTGGCAGATACAGCAGGTGAAACACCGTCTCATTTTTTCACAGCAACCAGTACAGCTGGTACATAAGCACGAAGACCTCTCCATACACACAATGGAAGGAAAGCATCCCAGGGTCGTTCTTGGTCAGCAGTTGGTTGTACACTTTGCAGGGACACATTGAGTTGGCCATGCTCTTCCAGTAGGAGGCACCCATCGAAGTCTTGCAAAGGTGTCTTCATCCAAAAGACAAACAATTCTCTCCGAGGGTGCCAATTTTGGTAAGTAGGCTCCCTTTTTGATCGTTTGATCTTGGCAAAGGCTGGATCTGTCCTTTAATAAGATAAAGCACGATTTTATAAAAGGTAGAGCTTCACTATCTACATTTTCAGCAAACCATTACATGTTTGCCCATTTAATGCTGTCCAATATTGACATTGTTCTGTTGGGATCATTTCTAACAAAGCTCAGTAGGAAGGACAAAAGTATCAGCAATAGCAACATGTCCTAAAGAACTGTTAGCAAAAGGAGCAAACTTTTTATTAATGCAACAAGAAGGACTATTAAGAATGGCTAGCTTTCCGTGCAATGTAGGATTTCTACCAATGTTTGCATAATTGAAGATCTTTTGTCGTAATCTTTTCATGTGTTTGTCACTGGATGCTTCCAAACTCCTCGAGCCCAATGAGAGAGCACTCGTAACTTGAGGTGACTCCAATATAGAACTTGAGGTGAGTGCTTTCTTGCAGTTTGTTTTGACATTTCCTGATTCCAGTGAGATTTTCTGACTCACGTGATGCTGATTGAAAAACAATGAGTGGTTGGACATCAAGCAAAGACTAGCAACATATACCTAGATGAATCCAGGAACATTCCCAAACTCATCCTCTACAAACACAACATAGTGCAGTTTCAATCTCACGATAGTCACTCATAAGATTGAAAACCATAAACTCCATCACGCATAGAAGGGACTAGCTACTATGACATCCCCACTGATGTCATCAGCGCCCAACAATGGGTGTAGACCATAGTATAAAAATATGCTCTCACACATACAAATTTTCAAAATGTCGAATGGCAATCATAGAAAGCACTGTGTACCTCAGACCCAGTATAGCCACTAGCTCCAAGCACACCAACTTTGACAGTTTCTCCAAATTTCAAATGTGACTCATCCCCAATTCCTTGTTGTTGTAGGGGTGAAGCCAACGTTGCTCTACATAGCATTCCTTGGGATGTGGCAGGAACATTGCCTCTTGACGATCCGTGAGGACACATTAGCACCTAATAAAAGCATTCAATGAATTTATTAACGTTTGTCAGGGCACAGCTCATCTCACAGTTGCATTGTTGCACTAAGTATCAGAAAGTTTGAGCAAATAGCAAGGCAACTCAACCATATCAAGCAACAATATCGTACATCCAAGACAATTCGTATACGCACCTCGGGTAAAAATGAAGTAGGCAATGAAGATGCCATGGTGACAAGAAAAAGGCTTCTATCTCAACCACACTGCACCTGCATGTAACACACAATTCTTGAAGCACAAACCATTCCTGGCAAAGCAGACCACAATTGACTAAATCTGAATTAGAGGTGATCAGCAACAATGAAATACGAATAATCTAACGAGTACTTCTATTTTCACAAGTGTATATGCAAATGCCAAGGGGACGGGAGTATGACAAGACATTGTCTCATACAACTCTGGACGGCATTGATATATATTTTAACAAGGGGTTTGATTATTAAAGGGGCCATTTATTACATTGTGGTGTACGTCTCTTTTTTTTCCCCTACAATGCATTTAAGATTCTCATATTACATGACGTCTCACTCATATAATGTATCCTCCAAGACGTATTAGTACTACAAGATAGAACTTCATGATTTACTAGACTCTCACTGACATAATATAAACAATCATGGTTGTGTATAGACAGATTTGAATGCAACAAAATGAGACTGCAAATAAAATTCACATATAAATTCCGCATTCTGTACAATTTACAAAATATGTTTACAAATTACATAATTGGCACATAAGCCACATTCTAAAGGCCCTCCTTCCTCCCCTTCCACACCCAACTGTCACTTCACGAAGTCTTCAAAGAGACTGAAAACCTCGAAACGTATCATGCAATGCAACCTTGCTAACAGAGGAATTTGGCTGCTTAAGCATCACAAGCCCTGAATGACAGAAGCAGTAACGTATCCAGCTTGCTCTCTTCTTCGGGCAGCAATATGTGATTTGAGCTATCTAAGCTCTCCCTCCTCCACGTATAAGAATATTCACCATTGATCTTGGAGGAGTTGTCTCTTGTTTTGGCCTCATGATCATACTTGTTGCTGTCCTCTGAATCCTCCTCTTTGGTCGGATCCTTCCTCCTCCTACGGATCATTTTTCCACCTCCCGACCTGCCTTCCCCCACACCTGCTCCTCCGTACAGCTTTGTTCTTCTCATCCTCTCTCCGTTGGTGCCCTTGGTGCCCTTTTCTCCTTGCAAGTTCTCTATCACGCTGGCCGAACCTACAATTGCAACCAGCTCCCCAGCGGCAGCCTACCGAGCCTCAGTATTCCTCCAGAGAACTACTCACACAACAAGGGCTCTAATATAGTCCGGAGGGCTATTGCAGATCCCTGCACGGATTGCGCAGGAATGAGAGACGCTACAAGGCCTTGGCGAGACAGCTACAGGCATGTAATTTTCTTAAACGCGGACCTACTCCACATCTCAGCTTGGATGCACTCAGATCGACTGGCAAAGAAGAAAGCTCAGCCATGTGCTTTGAGAGCCTTTCCTGCGATTGAGTTGGGCTCTCCCTGATCACAAACTCACAGGTGTTTCCAAGACTTGGTGAGTTCTGGGTGTGTGTTTTTAAAAGCAAGGCGGCAATGTATGGTCCGTGAAAAGCAACAAACGCAAAAGCAGAGAGAAGCGTACGCTCTATTGAATAAATTCGTGTGAATTGGAGTTGATGTGAAGCTACCTACAGCCTTGGCATTACGGTGATAAACGATGAAGTGGGTGCTAAAGCATCAAACGATGAAGTGAGTGCTAAAGCATGAGCCTTTCTTCCGGTGTGTAGCAAGGATACTCGCAGTGCAGCACCCAACAAAAGAGGCAAAATTGCAAAAAAGAGCTCGTATGGTGAGACTCGCAGTGTTCACAAAAAACCTGCAAACTATATACAACTTGTAAAAATTATTTTCTCAATTTTGTAAAATCTGCAAAATTTCGAGCATATTTTAGCTAAAAACTCCGCAATTTCTTAGAAAAAACCTTTAAAATTTGAAACCCCAAGTTTTGTGATTGGTTGAGAAAAATGTTTTCTGTGAACACTGGGTGAGAGTAACCTGATTTGATGATTGTCAGCTAAGGTGGCGCCCCATGCTCAATGTGGAGATTCCACCCATTCAGGTCACAAAATAGACGAATTCCTCTAGAACCATTCTCTACGAATTTGGAGCAGAAGCCCATCCATTAATGGGTAGGGGAGGGCCATGGGGAGCCAGAATGTCGTGGCTTTCCACCAAGATGGCCTACCCATGGCCACATCATGGCTAGCGACAAGGTGTCGCATCACACCACATGGGTCACCGATTTTTTGGGAGGGGCATTGGTTTTTTGGGAGGCCATCTTTTTTTGGGTTTTAGAAGGACTTGATCGAACAGTGGAGATTAGATCTCCCACGACCTTGATGCAACCCAAAAAGGACCATTAAGAGCATGTTTCCATAGAGACAAGGTGCAATGGTGGTGCGAGCACCCACCACGAGCACGTGGCCGAGGGGTGGCGAAATGGCCAATCTCCATCTAGGCCAACGGTTGTGAAGCCCTGCTGTGACAAGAAAATTATAGCCCTAGTAGGATGTTTAGACAAAGCAGCAAGAAAAGTGGATAAGATGCACCGCATCTCGGAAGAACAAGCCTTACAAATTTGATCAATTTATTTGCGCACCGCAGGTGCTGAAGGCCATTGCCATCGCAATTACTTCCCTCACACTCAAATGTGCGCATCTCAGCTGCATGGAAATAGGCCCTGAGCGCAATAAATAAGAATCCTTCAAGGCCCAGCTTCGACCATCTTAAATGTTGGCCATACCATTGACACAAGTTCTCAAGTAGAAAATGAATATCGGGTCACAGCGACCAAGAAAGTTTCCTTGGGACGTAACAACACAAAATGTTATGTTGGTAGAATAAAACAGGTTAAAACCCTACCCCATCAATTACCATGTCACCCCTCACCTATTCATCTTATGAGAAAATACAAACTTGAATGGAGTTGCATTTTTTGTTGGCCTTGCTTTTAAAAGCAAGCCTTATTGCTTATTTTGCTTTTGTTTTAAGCCTAGATAGTCAATGTGGCTTTTAGAGTTATAGATGTCACTTTGAACGTCCATTCTTTTGGCAAGGCTAATGGTGAAGCCAGCATGCGCATAGCATTCAATGACAAGATTCCAACATTGCATTTTGAAGGGATTTTGAGGTTCAACGTGAACCCAAAGACCCTAAGCAGAGTTGACAATGATACGCTAGGAGCATAGCAAAACCGGCTCTCAAAACAAAACAAAACATGCTGGGCTTTTGAAGGGATTTCAAGTCTTAAAATGAACAAAGAGACACTTAGCAAGTTTGCTCCTCCATCTTCCTTTGCACACTGGACCTTACTACTAGTAAAGGAGGGCTTTTCTTGCACAACGGGTTGGAGACCACCTTCATGGGTTGAGTATCTTTACATGAATCATCCTTCTTCTAGCAAGCGAGCCAAGTTGTCTTTCTTGTTTGTCTCCACCATAGGGAAGTTCATTAGGTCAAGCTCCAACCCCTACTCCAATTCAAGAACTTTAGTTTTCTCAGGACTAGGAGGACGAGTAAAGTGAAAACTAAGGATTCCTCAAGTTCAACATTGAACCAAGTTCGATAGCTTACAGCCTCAAATTCTTCTTTTTGTTACTACCTTGAGACTTCCATCATTGGATGAAGAGGGATGGGTGGTGAGCATGAAGATGAGCTTGAGCTCTCAAAACCAATCGGTTGCATGATTGAACACAATCTTCTAGCCTCCCTCATCCCCTTCTACGTTTGCTATTGGAGTCCATTAAGCATTGTTACCGGTTGACAGATGTTCTTTTTCAAGAGATTTATGAAAGTGATCAAGGGTTGTTTGTCAAAGAGCACGACTTGAAAGTCATCAAGGGTTGTTTTGTCAAAGAGCATGACTTGAAGGGTCTCTATGGCACAAGGATGGCTTATTCATGAGTCTCTTTTTAATGTCATCGAAAATTTGATAAATGTATATGTAAATCGAATGATGAGGATAAGGAGAACATAACAAGTGTGGTGTTTCGAAGCAAAGGAAAAGAGGTAAAATTATCTCATGAAATTCATGAGTAGATGACCACATTTTTAGTATATAATTCACAGAATATGCAAAATGAGAAGAGATCTACAAAAATGAGAAGGAAAATAGATTGCAGGAGGGAAAAGGGATTAAACAAAGCAAAAGTGGAAGCTAGTAAAATACTTCTGGAAAGTGTTCTTTAGATTGGTGCTAAGATACTATAAGCAAGGCATGCTCTAAGGATTCTCACATTACTTGCAAGGATAAGGAGATACCATTCAAATGTGATTGGCATATGTAAGTAAAATTTCTTATTTATGCATCTTTAATATTTAAATTCCATCGTAGAACTTGCATTTGCAAGAATTTGATTGCATCTTACAACAAAGTCGTGTAAGCATAAGAGACACAAATGTAATGGGCATATGAGTTCAATTATGTTGGAGTATTGGAGCAAAAAATTGAAGCAAACTATAGGCTTTTCAATATTGTGCTATTGAAAGCACAATGGTTTCAAGTGATTTACAAGTGTCCCAATGCAATAGTCAAAAGTAAAAAATCGTATTGATTCATTAAAAGTGCTTTGCTAATTTGATGAACCATTTGTGTTGCCCCAAGCATTGCTAGCAAAGCATTTTTCCATAAGGATGTAAGTGATGAGAGACTTTTACATGTGATGAATGCAAATCCTCATGAAAAACCTAGTTTTAACTACTGACATGGATGACTATGATGAAGATGAATATGAAGGAGCCGAACCCACCAACTTTGATGCCGTTCAAGAACTACGAAGAGAATAGGGCCCCCCCAATCGATAAAAGGCACCAATTAATTAATTAGTTTTGCGTGGTTGGGGGGGAGTGGTATATGGCAAAATATTAGGGATAAAGGGGGGAGCATGAGGGGCATTAATTATTCTCACTTGGGGGGAGGGGGAGAGATTCATGAACCAACCATGTGGCAGCAATTTGGAGTCTTGGGGAGGTTCAAGAAGAGAGGAGGGAGGCTCATAGAGGGAGAGGCTTGTTGCCATGTGGCCCTCTTCTGGAAACTAACACCTTGCACGATGATAGCAGACTGACATGTAACAGGGCATGGCATGAAGCCCAGGGCACAAAGCTACTTGCCAGTGGCGTGTGGGAGTATGCCACATGGTGCATGGGAGGGACATGTTTCCACATGGCAGGCATAGGAGACAACACACCGGGGAGTGCCACGACTGACACAAATACTGGCACAATAGCTGCATACATGGCCAATAAACCAGTTCAAGCATGTCAAATGGACAAAGGCCAGCTTGTCATGGGGACAGACTACCACGTGGTGCATAGACTGCCACATAGACAAGGGCCAGGCAAGGGCCATACTATCGTCAGACAAACTGGGTGGGACTTGAGATTGGGGAGAGGGAAGGGCATCAAAGAGGAAACGACATCCCAAATAGGGAGGGGGGTGAGGGAGAACATATAATACTATTATAACAAGAGGGAGCACTTATAATGCTCTATAACCTAGGGGTAGAGCTCATGCGTGGGATAAACAAGGTTTTGGGTTTGAATCTTTTCTTGAAGGTTTGGGGAAGCTCCTCTTAGACATAGTCTATAAATAAAATAAATTAAGCCATGGAGAAACATAGGTTAATTAATGCTGAAATAAATTAAGCCAAAGAGAAACATAGATTAATTAAGCCTCCATGGAGAAACATAGTGCGATTAATTAATTGAATTGCTAGAAGAGGGGAATAGGAGAGCTCAAGAATAAGGAAGAGATTATGTCTGCAAAATTGAGGATGAAGTAGATGAGAAAGATGAAATTAATAACAAAGAAATTAATACAAAAGGTGATGACAACATTGATAATGAGGATGACGATAGCATTCATGATGAGAGTGAAAAAGTTATGGTGCCTAAGATAGAACTTTCAAAGTTTTAAAATCTTGAAATGTTAATAGATGAGGTTGAGATATATATATATATATACACTCAAATGTTTTGAGAATCATTTTTATTATATTTTATTTGAAATGAAAACCAATTTCTTTTCATTTGATTTTTTAGCTTCATTGGGTCATTATTTGCTTGGGTATAGCCATTTTTTGTGAGTTTCAAGCCATTCTTTGTATATAGGTATCTTGCCTTACCCATAACTTATGCATTGCTCAATGGAATTCGATAAACTTTGTATTCAAGTTGTAGTACAATTCCAATCTTGAACATGAGATCAAAAAAATATGAATTAAGATTTGGAATGAGACCGTTAAAGAATTACAAGTGGTATGATGCAAGTGAAGCATGTATCCTGAAGAGTATAGGATACAACAATTAATTCAAAAACATCAAAATTTTGTTCTGCATATACATGCAACCAAGTAATCATTCAAAACCACACTACATGAGCTTCTCCTCAATCCAAGGATACACCTAATTGAGAACCTTAGATATGGTTTAAGGGGCCTCCAATGTTGTGCTATATTTGTCTACACCCATTCGAGGGCATGCTCCATAACTTTTTCTTGATTTATTGAAAACCAAAACGGTTGAAATTTTGGAATCCAAACTAGTTTGACCTTTGCATGATGGTCTTAAAATATTGATAGTTGGTGATATTGGTATCTAAATTGACCCTAGAATGGAACAATTTGAAAATGTGCAATTGGTGCATGTGCAAAGATCTTTTAATAAATTCGACACTATTTACAATGTTATATTGGCTCTTTTTCCTTGCACTTGCTTGTTATATGGATCATAAGCATGTCAAAGGTCATTGCATTTCATAATATACAACATCAAACCTGATAGCGTTCCCTTTGGCCTATTTGTATCTTGAAGCAATTTGGGCCACATTGCACTTGCTTGAGGGCAACCGGTATATCCAATGTTACTATCATGTATCATCGAAGGGAGAAATCATGGTGGCTGAAAATTTTGATATCTTCGAGCACTTTTCCAAAAATTTTACCTCCCGCCCTGTAAATCATTGAATATTAAAGTGCATCCTCATCCTGCTGCCTTGCAAAGTACATTCTCCTCTTGTTGCCCTACAACCCATCCTGTGCAAAGGCAACTTGACATGTCCTTGATCTTTTGGTTTGGCATTATCTTCTTTGCTCGGTTAAGTTGTCTTCTATTCTTTGCTTGCCTCACAAGCTAGCTAGTCTCTATTCTGGTGGCACTTCATTGATCGTCTCCATGGCATCAATGGCAAGATGCAGCTCCTCATGGCTTGCCAAGAGAACTAGACAGAGGTTGCAATATAAGAAAGCTGAAAAGCTTGGTCGAGGCACTGCATTGAATGCATTCATGGCACACGCACGGATTGTGATATGAAGAAGAGGCAATATGACATCTACCCAAATGAAATGAGGGAAGACAGCTCTGCTGCTCTAAAATGGAGGAGATTTGAACATGTCAATGTTGAAGGATCAGAGAAAGAGAGATGGCTACTATCATATAAGAGCACTGAGCCAAGGAAGCTTGTAGAGAGCTTGGTTCAGGTCCATCCCAAAATACATGCTTCACAATTTCATATAGCCAGCTAACAAGATAAGTAGTTTAGTAAGTGCCTCGCCAATTTTCCCCATGACACTATTGTTTCTATCATAGATTTTGCCAAAAATTACTCATTTCAAGAACAAGATGAGATACAAAGTGCTCACTGATACAACAAGTAGATATCAATTCTCTTGCATATCATGTAGTCATTTGCTTGTTCCTTGTACAACTGGTGCCAATTGCTTCCTAGACTTGGAGTCTAGGTTAGTGCAATGCACATACATTTCAGATGATAGGGAGCAGGACTTTATTTGTGCAACATGCTTGTCTATTGCATTGGGAATGGCTAAAAAATAATGATCTTCATGTATAAGGAAATATAAAACAACATTGGGTGTGGTCGGATGGTGCTTCCTCTCAATCAAGATCAACCCGTGGATTCTACTTTGTCTCAAGGTTTGAATCCTTGACCGATCTAAACATGACGTGGAATTTCTTTGGGTTTAACCATGGCAAGGGGGAACATGATGGATGTGGTGCTGTTATTAAGCGACTTGTATTCAAACACCAACTAGCATGTCCTCAAGAAAAGCTCAATGATGCCCATGATGCTATAACATGGCTCACAACCATGGCTCACAACCAACCTCTCCATAGGGGCACAATCAACATATAGTAAACAAAGCCTCAGGAATCGTGTTGTGCGCCTCTAGAGTGTTCCATGAAGTGAAAGTGAATGAAGTGCAAAGGAGAAGTAGACACGACTATGAGGCCATCAAAGGAACTTGTAGTTTGCAGAGCATATGGGGCTTTCCAAACAACCACGTGCTCAAAACAAGAAAACTTTCTTGTTTCTGCAATGTTTTCATCACATGGGATCATGACAATTGTGAGGACATTGCAACTGTGAAGAGATGGGAGACAGTTCAAGTTTTCCCTCTATGTGAAGATGTCATGACAAAAAATGGAGAGATAAACAATGCCTCACCACAGTTTGGGGAGTCTTTTGATGATCCCGCTAACTGCCTGGAAGAGGGAGATAACTTTACAATTGTTACTCTAGGGAGAACAAGGAAGATGACCCATACTTTGTGTTGCAATGTACCAAGACCAGGCACAAGGTTGAAGGATCATTGGGGAACAACATGTGGGAGCTGTCTGGTACAAAAAAACATCCAAGAGAGACCACAATTACAAACTGTTACATAAGAGTCCACAAACATTTGTGTACTCTCATCTAGTAAGAGCTATTAAGTTCTAGTTACAAGCTGTGCCTAGTTAAAAGGAGGGAAGAGTTCTTTAAAATGGATTTAGACATGCAAGAGCACATCATGGGGTGTCTTGGAGTAGTGGACGACTAAGACAGTATAAGAAAATGCATTTTAAGGAATGTATTCCACTTATCTAGAAAAATGGATAAATCACAAACCCACCGCACAACCACTACACTTGTTTTATGTAAATCCCAAATGGTAAATCCCCACTGTGCTTGTTTTACAACCACTGCCCTTATTAAAGGTAAATGCCAAACAGTAAATCCCCACCCATCATGTTTCACAACCACTTACCCACCACGCCTTCTTAGTAATCCCAAATGATTGGATGTATTATAGTCCTACAAAGGTATGTATATATATATAAACAAATTGTATGCCACCTATCTTGTAAAACCACTGAGCTAATGACCACTTTCATCTTGTAAAGGCTTGTAATAATATTGAAGGAAACTGTGTTGGTTGGCAATCCTACAACAACTTGTTTTTATAAAATAAGATCCTAAAATATCCGAATGGCTACAAACATTCGACAATTCTAGCAGTAATTAAATAGTGGTTTCATTTATAATTGAATAGATACCTGTCATACATTGAGGTCTTTTAGCTACATCCTGTCGCTTGGATGTCTTTTAGGTACATCTAGTTGCATGGAGGATGGGCCCTTCCATCTCCTTCCTTCAGGGGGCTGGTTCCACATTTTACTTTTTGCTTCGAGCTCCCTTCATCAGGTTGCTTTGAGCTTGTTGGCGAGATCAGCCCTTCTTCTCGAGGCTAACCTTGGGCTTCTTTGCTTTAGGCTTCCTTGTTTTAGGGGGATGGTGAAGGCCCTTTCTTTTTTCTTGGTTGACCACCTGACAATTTCTACTGTACCATCTCATTTCTCACTTTTGATAGATGCAACAAGCAGACAATTGAACTTTCCATGATGTGGGTAGTTGGCAACCACAACCAGATTCTATGCAAACCAAGTTTGCATCCAAACACCCCAAATCAAAACACATGCATGGTGTGTCCATATTTGGGCCATTGAATCATGCACTCATCTATGATGTGCAAATGGTAGACCATGTACTTCTTACTTTGTAGCATCCGAAGAGGATAGTCATCCACTTTAATTATTATGGTTGTAAATACTATAGTTTGGTCATGTGCATTAGCAAGGTGTTTCTTGATTCCTTCTTGCCTCATCCTAAGGGTGTGGACGTTCTCCTACAACACCTCCACTTGATGCTTACTCTCTGCAAAAGCTCTACCTGATGCTACCAACTTCTCTTGAAATTGGTGAAATTGTGTAGTAGCTTCTCTGTGGGCATCTTCCAAGAAATCCACTCTTTCTTGGGTTTTAGACAGGATGAAGAAGTGTTGGTCATAACTTTCAAAATCCATTCTGAGCTATTGTAGAGGCCTAGTGCAACAATCTGATACCATGGACTTGTACATATCCTTCCAATATTGCACATTCTCATTGTATCCTCCATCATGTCTGCTTTCTACTCGATCTACATCCTTCTTTGACTTCAACCTCTCTCGCAACTCTTGCATCAATGCTCTGATTTTTTCATTCTCCCTTTTGAATTGCTCTATCATTTTGTATTTTTGATGTTCATTGCATTTTGCATTTTGCATAGCCATTGGTAAAGACCCTCCTTATCACCTTTCTGATCATCAAGAACTTTTTCCACCCTAGTAGCTCTTTCTTCGCTTTGTCCCCATCCATTCTAATGTCATCAAGCTATAGATGCAATACTTCTCTACTTCTTCTCTTCTATGCTTTTCCATCTCGACCACTTTTTCAGTGGCCTCAGCTTGCTCTCATGCTTACAAGGCCTTCGCCTCTACCTCCTCCACCTTGGCTTCTACACCCTCCTTGAGCATTCTCTCATATTGCACTGTCTTTGCTGCATCGGTGCCTTTCATCTATAGGAAATTCATCTTCCTATCATATTGCTCAAAAATTAATTTGAGGGAAGTCCCTATCAGGTGCATAGGGAATCCGATTGACTAAATGATAATTTGGATTTGCCATCCTTGTAATTTTTCAAGCTAGTCATCATGCTCTTGGAGATTTCCTTTGAGAAAGAGATTGTACGCCCGCTCAAAATATCTATTACTGCTTGAACATGCTAGAACTTCAAGGTTACTCTTATTGTATCTAGAAATTTTTGAGAATATTTCTCAAAGATAGAACCTTGTGGGCTATAGTTGAAGAAATTTAGAGAAGAGAGCAAAAGATAATTTTGCAAGTTATGATGAGAGGATCTAAGAAGGTAATGGTCTCACAAACTTGAGGAGGATTGTAAGGAACGTCAAACCATGTACAAGGATGCTCCTAACAAAAGGCCTTAGTAATAAAAAGGTAGCTTAGCAAGATTAGCATCTAAAAGGCTAGTGATCATCTAACTCAACTTAAAAACCTATGAGGACAATTGAATATGGATGGAAAGAAGATGTGATATTAACAATTGGTTAATCTTGTTTTCAATAGCTGACAAAATGCATGGGAAGAATTACACTTTTGTATATCATGGTAACTCGGTTTCATGGATACCTCACTAGTAATAAAACATAAAGGTAGGGTAGGATATTCAATAATAAAGATAATAAACCTTAAGAAAATGCCAATTTAGGTGAAGAATAAAAGGAATAAGTCTTCCAAGGGAAACATAATAAAGGAATAAGAATAAAAGGAACAAGACTTCCAAGGGAAACATAATAAAATCCTCATGAGCACAAGGAGCCTAAAAAGAGACATCTTTGTTCTTATTTTTAGGAGCTTGGCCATTTTGCTTTTGAATATAGGAAGTAAATGATTGGCATGGGTAAATATGCACCTAAACTTAGTAGTAAGGGCTCTGCAAATAAAGTAACACAATGAATGTAGGAAGACAAAGCTTGACATGTGTAAATGAGAGTTTAAACCTAGTGGTGGTAAGGACTCTATGCATATAACAATACACCTAAAAAAACTACAACAACCTTAGGAATATCATAGCCAAATAATTTTGGACATGTTGATGAGTATTGGATTAATTAAGGGCTCCTAGTCACTTCACTCATCGTAAAGAGTGTCTTACCTACCTTAGAAGAGGAATGCCAAAATTGCATCAAACTAGGACATATAACATCATATTAAAGCTATTGATATAATACCAATACAAATTCTAAATAGAGACATGTGGGATGTAAATAATGGCTTGTATGCTAAAAGACTTAAGAAGACTCTTGATACACATGTCCACAACTAGACTAGACATTATTTTTATATCTCCATGGTATGCTAAAAATTGGAAAGCCACTATGGCAATGCTTAGATACTTTAAGGGAACATTGACCTATGGACTTGAATAGCAAGAATTGGAAAGTATTAGAATTCCTTAAAAATGATGGTCTAGGTATTCAAGTGACAATATATCAACTTTCGAATTTGGTTCACATTGGATCTAGGCTAATATCTTGGAGCAATAAGAATCCAAGCACAATTGCTCTATCATCCATGGAATCTAAAGAAAGGGAAGAACAAATTATGTTTGATAAGCTCACTTTTACAAAAAATACCAATCCTTCATGCACAAATAGATAGGGTCCTTTCAAATTGGCCAAGAGTCCAATATTTTACTCTTTTTAAACATCTCTTAAACATATAGACATTGAACATCACTTTACGCATGAGAAACTTTTTTGAGTAATGAAATAAATCTAGTCTGTTGTGTGATAGAATATTGGGTCATAGATATCCTAGCCAACACACTTTAGGCAAGAAAGATAAATTTTCTAACATAAGTGTCCATCTAAGTCCATTTTCCATTAAGGGTAACTTTTGGAAATGTAAGTGGCACACTAACCTTAGTTCATCATTCACTCTTGGGGAAATTTAGTGGCTACAATTATTTAATGGTTCTTAAAATTATAGTGAAGCTTATGTCCTAGGTAGATCGACCACCCATGACATCTATCATTAGTGGTGGTTAGAAGTTTTCAAGGTGCTACATGAAATGGAATACCCCATACCCCACCATGGATGAAAGGTATGGGTGCCACATGGTACCATTTTATTGGTCCACCCTAGGCACTATCATGCATCCATGCACTTACCACCACTCCACACATTGTAGGTCTACCACCATATGTTACTATTGCATCATGCATGTGTCTTAATGCATTTTGATTTGGCACATTGCCTATGTCAATGCCCATTAGGGCTTTGACATTTATGTGAAGTCTCTAAATGGGTTTTGCACCACCCCTCCTCATCTAGGATTCTCATACACATGGTTCATTATGTGTATTAACAACTTAGTTGTTTTTTAGATTATGCATCTTACAAAGACTGATTGCAATACTTCCATTTTTGTGTGTGCACTTGGGTTTCGTTGTGCAATTTGTGGAGGGCATTGTAATGCATGTGGTCTTTGGTAGTGACTCACATGTTGTGGGGATCTTGAAGGGATGGCAAGGGAAACTCTCCTCCTCCTACTCCTTGTGGGAGCAATGTAAGCACGAACTATCCTCAAGTGTCACTCTTGAGACTCCCAAATTGTTGCAGTATGTTTCCATGAGAGAGAAAACGGCAAGGGGATATGGAAGAAGAGAAGTAAGGAGGGAAGAGAAGAGGGGAATGAAGGGGTATGGAGTGGCAAACACAAAGAAACTACAATGGAAGCACGAGAGCATGAGAAAACTCAAAATGCTTAGAAGAGAAAGAGAGAGCTCTTATTTCAAACTTGTGCATACAACAATGTGAAGACCAAAGTCAAACATTTGGCCTTTTATACATTGCACCTTTTGAAGGGAGGGCGAACTCTCTCTCTCTCTCTCTCTCTCTCTCTCTCTCTCTCTCTCTCTCTCTCTCTCTCCCTCCCTCCCTCCCTCCCTCCCTCCCTCCCTCCCTCCCTCTCTCTCTCTCTCTCTCTCTCTCTCTCTCTCTCTCTCTCTCTCTTTTACAAGCACTTGGGCCCATATGGCTTGATCAATAGGTCCTCCAGAAGCTCCATCTTTACCTCCATTATTGGCTCCTCCTTTGCTACTAAGAGAGGGTTTAGAGGCATCTTGACTCCAATCAGTGCATCACTCGCTTGATTGGACAATTCCAACTACTTTTCTAGAGGCTCTTGTGGGTGCTCGGTTTTCACCAAAGCTTCCAAGTTCATATCTGCACTAGGGAGAGGTAGTAGCAGGGGCTTTGTGTACAACTCCCATAGCCCATTGCCCATTTGCACTGGCAACACCGATAGCAAAACATGATCCTTAGGGGAAGCTAGAGAAGCCCCCCCATGGCTTTTGAGTTGCATGCATGCAAAAGGGGTGCACAACACCTCCTGCTCTTCCTCCTCGACCTCCATGGGGGTACTAGCTAGAGCTCCATATCTTGGTAGGAGAGATGAGCACACATAAGCTTGGTTTGGTATCAGCACAGGAAAGCGAAGCTCATTTGAGGAATCCAACTCGTCAACTTGACAAAAAGGGAAATGATCCAATAAAGCTCATGTAGTAGAGGGACGCTTTATCAGGAAATCATACATCGCATGCAAGTGAAAGGGAATGTCCTCAGGATTGATAGTGGATATTGAGAGGTGAGGGCGGCTAGACTGAACATCACCCTCAAAAACTCTTATCAAACATAGAAGAAAACAATACCAATGCCAAATAAAAAATATCAATTTTTGGTGTCACATCTTTCACCCCCCAGCAGATCCTCTCTAGTGATAGAGAGGGTCTGCTGGCCCTCAAGGTGGTCGAGCATAGAAGGATTTAAGGTGATATTAATTGGTGCATCCGGGTATCACGATGTCATCAACATCCTCAAGCTGATAGGTTCCATTAGTGACATTCATATACATCCTTATGGAGGCGTGGCCAAAAGTAACCAATCTCTGCTTCTGTTGTGGAGTTAACCCTCGAGGAAACATGCCTTCTTTCACATATTGCTGAACATCTTGTAGTTCTGGCCATCTAGTGTCTACCAAAGAAACCACCCCCCGGTCTAGTACTACAATGGCTTGAGTAGCTAACTCATCTGCCCTTTGATTTTCTTTTCTGTTTATATGAACAAACTTGCAAAAATCAAACTGACTACATAGTGCCATAGCCTTTTGATTAAGCTTCTTCAAATGGGGACTTCTTGTCTTGTAATGCCCTTGCATTTGCTTTATAATAAGCTGAGAATCTCCTCTTACTTCCAATTCTTTAACTTGACTTTGAAGACAACCCTCCAAACCAAGAATCAAAGAATTATACTTAGCTACATTGTTAGTTGTGATACCTGGAAGCTCTTGTCCTCTTGCCCACATCTCTTGACCTTCAGAATTCATCAAGACTATCCCCTCGGCTCCTTGTTGGCATGAAGGACTAAAAGCCCCATCAAAATACAAGACAAAAGCTATCGGTGGTGTTTCCATTTCATCATTAATGTCCTCCTTATATTTCTTTCCTTCTCTTAAATCCTGCCGTCCTCTGAGCAAATCTGCCATAGTGGACCTAGTGGTATTTTCAGTGAGACAAAAGAGAAAGAGAACTCTTGAAGCTCTGACAACCATTTTGCAAATCTCCCCCCTGGATTAGGCTTGTGAACTAGATATGCTAATACAGACTGAGAGGTAAGGAAGAAAAATGGCCGAGGTAATAAACAGGAGCGAAACTTTTTGACTGAAAACACCAAAGAGAGGGCTTGCTGCTCCATTTCTTCATACCTTGTTTCCACCTCTATAAGCTATCGGTTGGAATAATAGATGGGTTGCATTTTACCTGCCTCTCCTTTTTGTAGCAATACAGCACCAACTGAATGCAAAGATACACTTGGATTTACATAAAAGTCTTGAGACCAATCAGGGGGCTTCAATTTCGGGCCCTTACTCATGGACTCCTTAAGTTGCTAAAAAGACTCTTGTTGCTCCACACCCCATTGGAAAGAAACTCTTTTTCTTGTCAACAAGTTCATGGGATGCACTATCTTTGTGAAATCATCACAAAAGGGTTGATAATACTTGCTCTTTCCTAGAATTCTGCAAACACCAGTGACACTCTCAGGACTTGGCAATGCGATGATTGCTTGAACCTTGAGACATTGAAAGCATTGAGAATCACCACTCCATTGTTATAGTAAAAAATGTCCCAAAGACTCGACTCTTCTTCACACCAAGCTGCCAGTGCATGAAACAATTCCCAATCTATCATTGTGCTTGCTCATGGCATTGTCGATTCACCAACATATTCATGATGACCGTGCAAATAGCTTGAACATCACCTTCACAATCTTCTAGTTCTCTTAAATGGGCTGCAATCTCTTCTAATGGAGTTCTTCCAGGCATCTTCTTTATCACATTAGAAAACACATGCCTATACTAGGCATAACATGCAATCAAGTACACTCGAGACCATTTAGTAAGGTGGGATGAATCCAATACCAAACGTACCCGGTGTCTCCACCAAAAGGATGTGACATGAAGTTGGGGGTAATAAACTTCATGCACCTCTTCACTTGAGTGATAGAGATATTCATCACTGGGAAAGGGACATTAAAAAGAAGCTTTTATACCAAGAGACCACACCATACTATCCTCCCTTATATAAGAATGAAGATGATAACGTCCCAAGTGATGTTGTACTCAAGCATAGGGAGAAGGAAAGGATTAGCAGAGGCCATAATCTCAACAAGCTGGTTTGTGCCAAAGAGAAGAGCGATACGTTGTTGAAAGAAGATCTTGCGGCTCAACATGACATGAAATGATATATATCGAGGAGTTTGAAGGGGCTAAGTGAGTCGGATGGGTAGGTTCTGAGGAAACATTGCACCTCCTTCATAGTCACCTTTACACCTAGCTCAAAACACTCTCCAAATTATCATAAGACACAGAGACCCATAACTTTCAATAGAGACATGATATAAAATATTCAAAAACATATCTATACGTGTCTTGAAATGGGCTTCTCTCTAATATAAGTTGTTGAGAGTTCACGTTCAACATCATGTGATCATGTGTGCATAGCACCATCACGTGATCATATGTGCATAGCACTAACCTTATAGAGTGCTATAAAGGAAAGGGTTAGATCCCCTAACCCTAACCCTAAAAGGGTTTGTATATATTCTATTTTTTCAACTAAATATAGTTTACAGATAGTCATTTGTGGTGTGCTCTCTAGTTGTGCCCTCTCTCCTCATCTTCACATGAAATGGGCAACATGACATGAAATGGTATATATCGAGGAGTTTGAAGGGGTTGAGTGAGTCAGATGGGTAGGTTCCGAGGAAACATTGCACCTCCTTCATAGACACCTTTACACTTAGCTCAAAATACTCTCCAAACTATCATAAGACACAGACACCCATAACTTTTAGTAGAGACATGATATACAATATTCGAAAACATATCTAGATGTGCCTTGAAATGGGCTTCTCTCTGATATAAGTTTCATACGAAACAAAGAAGTGGTCAGAAAGATTTGGGCAGCTTACTAGATGGGGGTTAAAACTATCTGAAAAAATAGTCACAAACATAGAGAGTCATAGATTTTTGGTTTGATATCTAATAGAATAGCTAAAGAAATAGAATGATGCTCCTTGAAGCGAGCTTTGAGTTGATATAAGTTTCGTCCAAATGGGACCATGGAACAAAAAGTTATGAGCAAAATACTGACAGGGGATCAATTGTCATGAAAAACACCTACTCCTTCTACTAGTGCCGACTTGGGAGAATACTACCTTCATGCTTAGACTTCATCAATGATCCAAGTCCTATAGAGGTCGCCTAGGAGGGAAGGAAGAGCCCCCTTTGTGGCTTGGGAAATAGATAAACCATGTATGCGCAATGAGCAGCCAAATAGACAACACTTCTGAGCACTTTAGAAGAGAAAGCAATGGAAAAAGGGAAGAGACACTCAAGAGAGAGAACTTGAAGTGACCTTCATTACCAATAGAGTGAGACTCCACTCCAATGCAACACAAAATACTATAAACACAAGGGAGAAGAAGAGGTTTCATACATACAAGAGGGAGCGAAAGCTCCAAAACTACTCATAGAGAGAGAATAAACTAGAGAGAGATGGACTCAAGAGTCTACATAAGAGAATATCTAGAAGAGGGAGAGAATGTGAAGAGAGTGGGAGAGAAGTAAGGAGTCTCACTTGCAACTTTCTCACATACACAATGAGGGAATACACACAAAGGTGGAGGCTAAAAACAGTTTTTCTCTTCTTAGTTGTGAAAGCTAAAAGAACTCTCTCAGTACAAAAGGAATAGGTGAACCAACCGCATCTGTAGCTAACAAGTTGGTGACATAAATGCACAACGGTCACCCTGGCATATCACGAGTGGAGCTCGATATCTCAACACTCCCCCTAGAGCTCAATCCCAATTCTTGCACACCAAGAAGGTCTCTGAACTTGCACAGCTTCTCTGCACCCAATGCCTTCGTGAATATGTAAGCTACTTGATCCTCTATGCTGACATAAACTAGATCAATAAAACCTACTAGAACCTTCTCCCGTACATAGTGATAATGCACCTCAATGTGCTTTGTTCTAGCATGATAGGCTAGGTTATTTGCCAAGTGTATACTACTCATGTTGTCACAATAAATGACAACTGGCCATCTGTAGACTGATGCATATCATAAAGTAGCTTATGCAACCAAGCTGCATCATAACTAGCCATTAGCTATAAAGGTGATGATATATGGGCATGTTGGTGAGCCCAAATATCATCATCTTGGCCACATACACACCCCATTTGATTGTAAAGGTAATTTTATATTAATCCTATGAGGTGATGGATACCTAATTGTACCCTAAGAACCCATCTAGGAAGTTATAAGCTTCCTTCCTAGCTACCCTTCCTAGAACATGAATCTTCCTTGTCACAAGTTTGGAATGGTTTCAGGGATGTTGTCCTATCCGTTGTGTCGGATTTTGCAGCAAATAGGTACCCTGATAGTGGGTGGGCCTTATAGGTGCATAGGTCCACTAACCCAACAATATCGCATGGTTCTTAGGAGGCCTCCTTTCCCACCAATAGTGGCTCCTCAAAATTGTAGAGGTCTTCCTTCCAACCATTTGTTGACCTTGAGTCTATGCTCAAATTTCTCTTGGCATTCTTGTACCAAGTTCGGAGCATCTATTAAGCATTGTTTCTCTAAGGCCGGGTCTAGATAAGCTTCCTCACGAAAAAGTGTGGATGTGAGGCCTTGTGCCTACCTTAGGCCCACACTGGTTTGTTTACCTCTAGGTATGGGGGCATACTAAGATCATCCAGGTTAGGGGCTCATCCGGATGTAGAGGAGGTGGAAAGGTGGCTGTCTTCTTGTTACATCAACCATAATCATGAAACACTGGGAAACCATAGGGCTGTACAACACTTGCATTTTGGTGTGGCTTTGAAGGCTTGATCTAGATTCATACCTAGGCTTAGGCATTAAGGAGGGGTGCAATGAAGCCATGTCTGGTTAGTGAACAGTTTGAGAGCCCTTTTGTTTAGAGATTGTAACATTGGTATCAGAGCTAGCACTAGGTTTGTGGAAGAGAAACGTTACAAGCTTTAGCAATCAAAATACCATGATATGCTCCTCTTGATTATCACCCACCTGTGATACGACTCTTCTAGTGCACATGTAGCTAAACAGTAGGCTTTATGCTATTTATGCTTGGCTGAACCATGAATGCAATGATGCTTGGCTACTGCTTGCTTGCCTTTATAGCTTAACGGATCCAAGGTATTTTTTATGAGATATTGTCCTCTAATAGAACTAGCTCCATGGTTTCCATTGAGTGTTTCCTATGTTTATGAAAATACTTGAAAAACTCGCAAACTCACAAAACAATTTACTTTGCAAAATGTCAAAACCCATACCAGGGGGCTTGGCATTTTGTGAGTAAGATTTTTTGAGTTTTTATTGAATTTTTTCTATAGCTCATGGCATGCCATTTAAGATCGTATGGTGTAGAACTCTTACAACCACCTTGATCTCTAGCTACAAGGATTGATTTGACTCAACCATAATGATTTTTTTCAATGGGAAAATTTAAGTAGAACTATGCATTTACCATTGGGAGAAATTTAAAATATTGTTTTATGCACAACTTGTATTCTTACATGCAGAGGAACCAATACAAACAAACACATCTCCAATAAAACTAGAAATTACAGATGTTCAAATATTTGAACTATATATGGCCATCATTACTTTGCTCCATTGGTACAAATTCCTTGGAGCAAAACAAAACTTAAACTATGTTGCTAGAGGGGTATAACTTCTTGGAAGAAACAAAACTTTTGATAGATGCACAATTTGATCTCTTTGACACTAGAAATGAGATCAAAAGGCCCAAAAACCTTGAAAATGACTGCAAACATGCGTACCTTTTGATGAAACCCTAAAATGTGACGGTGAGCTATTGTTTCAGCTATTTATGCTTGGCTCAACCACGAATGCAATGATGCTTCACTATTACTTACTTGCCTTTATAGCTTAACGATGGTGATCGATATTTTTAATGAGATCTTGTCCTCTAATAGAACTAGCTCCATGGTTTCCATTGAGTGTTTCCTACGTTTATGAAATATATTGCCTGGTTTTATTATTATGTATACTTGCATTAAAATTCACACATAAAAATACTTGAAAACTCACAAACTAGCAAAAAAATTTTGGTATGACAAAACTCTTTTCTTTTTGACTATAGGGACCAAGCCAAAGCACTTGACTTATGACTAGCACTAGAGATTGGCATTGCGGAGCTTGAGGGGGAGTGTTGAGATATCGAGCTCCACTTGTGATATGCCAGGGTGACCATTGTGCATTTATGTCACGGACTTGTTAGTTACAGATGCGGTTGTTACACCACCCATGAATAATAGCCAGATGACAGCTATCCTTATGTACTCTAGTTCGTGGCTCAGTTAGTATGCCACCTTAGTTAGTCGAGTTTGGTTTGAGACCCACATATAGGGTTCTCCTATTTCTTTGTACTAGAGTTCTTTTGGGTTTCACAACTAAGAAGAGGAAAACTATTTTCAGCCTCCACCTTTGTGTGTATTCCCCCATTGTGGATGTGAGAAAGTTGCAAGTGAGTCTCCTTCCCTCTCTCCCACTATCTTCACAAAAAATGGGCCCCGAAATGGCCCCGCACATACTGCCCTCTCACCACACCGCAAAGGGTGTCCCAATCTGAGACAGTGCACTCTTGCACTTTTCGGCTGTGCTACCTACAGAGATTTGCTCCCAAACTCAAAAAAGGAAAGAAACATTGATCCTCTTACCAAGACACTGCAAACTTGGTTTGCTTTCTTGAGCTCCTTACCACGAACTGAGCTTTGATACCATGTGAAGAGAGTGGGAGAGAAGTAAGGAGTCTCACTTGCAGCTTTCTCACATACACAATGAGGGAATACACACAAAGATGGAGGTTGAAAATAGTTTTTCTCTTCTTAGTTGTGAAAGCCAAAAGAACTCTCTCAGTACAAAAGGAATAGGTGAACCAACCGCATCTGTAGCTAACAAGTCGGTGACATAAATGCACAATGGTCACCCTAGCATATCACGAGTGGAGCTTGATATCTCAACAGAGAAGGCTCATGGAAGAGGCTTGAGGAGACTAGAGCTACAACAACATGTGGCATAATGGTGGAAGAGATGATGAACAAGGGAGAGGAGGGCTCCTTTTATAGAGATTTTGTCACCCTCCTTCACCCATTTACAATTGCTGCCTGTAGATTCCTTTCCTCATCAATCACATAAGCCCGTATGTCACCATCCATGTCCTTTTTGGCTACTCTTGCCATGTGTCCCATCAAAAGATGTTCAAGACTCTTAAAATATTGAGAAAGTCAAGAGTCTCCCCACATGGAGCCCATAGGGACCCTCTCTTTTCCATATGTCCACATCCTCCTTATTCCACATAGGAATTCTAGAAGTATTCCTCTTGACTCCACACTCCTCCACATGCCTTCCACATGCTTGGCATGTGGCCTCTCTTATATTATTGGAACACATGGACATGAGCCCACCTCTTTATATGACTCACTCTTTCTATTTTTTAAAAACCCCATAATATCCCATACACGAATAACTCTCACCCCATACCAAGGTATTTATCATTCATGCACATGGTATTTACAATGATCCATTCCACTCATCCTCTCAATCCCTATATTATCTTAGAAAATAGAAATAAGTGAGAGCCACTAGACTATCACTTGATACTCAAACTCTTATAAAACATAGAAGAAAACAATACCAATGCCAAATAAAAAATATCAATTTTTGGCATCACAATACCGTTGATGTCTAAGAAGAGTATGGGCTCAAGGATGTTGTACCATGTGCTAGTGACCATATCTTCAAGACCCTATGTGCCAATAGACTCTTGAAGCATCATGTTTTGTGTGTGTGTGTGTGTGTGTGTGTGTGTGTGTGTGTGGTGGTGTTGTGCAGTGGGGTGGTGTGCTATGAAGCAGATGGCTAAGACTAGAAGCACTAGTGGAAGTCGGAGTGGGGCTAAATGGAAGAGTAGGGGACTTGATTAGTGGGGGGAGGGATGGGACAGGTAGATTTAAAGATTCCCCATGCAGTGTTGGCATCTACTTCTTGTAGAGATGTGGGGTATGCCACATGAGAATCATCAAACTAGCTAAAGCTACACTAAATCATATTCGAAAGGGCTTCAAAAATATTACTATACATACACACAGGGTGAAAGAGCTGACCATTATTTAGAGATAGATTCCAAAATATATATGCAATGTCTTGCCGGCCATATGATTGCATCCACCCTAGGCCTATGGCCAAGGACTATGGAGGGCACAGCATGTGCTAGAAGGCACTAGGATTTAAGAGTTCAAGCATAGGGCCTATCATTTAATGATGGGAAGAGTCTTGTGGACTCAAATCCACACCATAAAATTATATACAATTGGCTGGTCCTCTTCATATTTTGTCATGGTATCAGAGCTCCCTTGCCTTCTGCTAAGGCATTGCGATCCACTTATGAGAGTGTGAGAAAGTGATTGAGAGATTGAGTGTTCTCTTCCGTGAGAGACTTTCATTCATGTGAAGAATTTTTGTCCATTGGTGAGAGATTTCCGTCATAGAGAGATTTAGATTCATTCTTCACTTCATTTCGTTGAGAGATTGTGAGAGTGAGATCCTTTGAAAGAAATATAGGGAGAGTTCGAGAGTGATTCTGAGAGTCAATTCCAAGAATTCCTTTTTCTCCGATTGAGAAAGAGAGAGAGGTCCATTTTTGTGCATTCCGTAGGTCTTAGGAATTCTATAAGTCTTGGGAGAGCATCTCCCAAACCTATCTAAGAGCAGCTCAACCGAGACGCTCCAAGCAAGTTGGCCTCTCCATTCAACGAAGCAATTGCTCCATCTATCTTCCTCGATAGTCCTTCACAAGACTGCTACAGCCTCTACAAGGACTACTATACCTGTAGCAGTAGCCTTCTCCTACAACAAATTGCAGTATGGAAGGAACCCACTGGAGAACCAACTACCAAAGCCTCTACTCGTCTCATGACTAAAGCTGGGACCTAGGCTATCTATAGAGGTGACAACAACAAGCCGACTTTAGCGAGCCTCTACAAGGACTTTCGAATGCCATCTCCTTCGATGGATGGCAGCTGCCATGACTCCACTCACAACTCATGGGCACAACTCACCGAGAGAAATGGCTCAAACAACCGCCAACATTTTCAATTAGATCCTCAAGCTTCCAAGTGGCTCCATCAACACCTTCTTTGCAACCAGCCTTTAAACAGCTCCTCGACTTCGAGGCTCCCAAAATGGAATGGGATGATAAGCTCCATCTACCAGCCTTGCAACGACCAAATAGCTCCTCAAGCTTCCTCTCGCTAGCACAAGGATCCATAGAGCTCACAGATGCCTACACAGCAATAATGCAAACACAGTGCATCAGCGTTGGAAGCCAGTTTTCCAAATGAGATATCGGATGGAGGCCAGATGGAATCATTTTAGATTCCATGAGTATCTTAGAGATTCTGTCCAGTCTCCAATTGCCACATGGATCAGACCTTACAAGGTCATCACATCCACCCAACCCTAGACTTGGTCACCAATGTGCCACATGGCACCCTTATCTCCAAGTGCCATGTCATCTACCATGTGGTAGTTGCCTGCCATGTCAACAGTCCAGTCACATGTGCCACATCCACCCTTATCTTGGATGCCACGTCAGCCTCCACATCATTGACTCCACGTCAGCATTGACAAAGTCAAGGTGCTTGTAGGCCCTATTTGACACATTAGCATAGGTTGCCACCTCACCAAATCCAGTCAGTTGCCACATCATCAATTCCACGTGGCAGTCCCTTAATAAGCACTCTTACCCCCTGGCAAGCACACACAGTCCATTGCATGTGAACACAAGTGCCACCTCATTGGGACCTCATTACACTATGCTTCATAGGTGCACCTCTTGCTAAGCACAATGCCACTACATGTGACTCACAATGCCACATCATCACTATGCATTTTCACTCTTTTTTGCCCCTCCACCTAGATTAAGTCGTATCTCTTGATCCAAGAGGAATTTGAGAGTGCTACAAAAAGGTGAAACGATCAATTTTGTGCTCTACATGCTTATCACATCGTGCACACATTTTGGAGCAAATATCACTCACTTTTGAGCCTCGTCTTGACAAATCCACTTCTTACACGCACGTCATCGACGCATCTGGCCTAGCACATAAAAAGAACCAAATAAAATATATTATTTGATGTTCTTTCATCAATCGACAATTGGTATAGATGTAGATCAAAGTAGACTAGATTGCCATAGAGAAGACGCTTTGAATTTCTCCAAGTTGCCAATCTAAGCCATGCCCAAAATTCTCGACTAGTTCCTACTTAGAGTTAGTCCCTATGCTAACATACGGTTTCACATCATCACATTACCTAAAACCTGACATTCATCAGTTCAATGAGTAGACTTTAGAGTGTTTAGAGGCATTATTGATTGATTAGTGGGCAAATAGCACATGATTTGATTTCACACACATGTTCCATCATTGTAAAGCCTATTTGCCTATTTCACGGTATTGTGCACATCATTTCAGCCTTGTAAAGCCTCTTGGCTATTCCCGACATCATTTGCCACAAGCCTTGTAATTTAGATCATACTATATATTGTAGTTCTACCTTCACCGATAGTTCAAATTTCACTTGCTACAATTAGTGTTTTGCAATTGATTCACGCAGTGATTTTCATGACACTTTGAGTACATTTCTTGCACCATGTCTATGACTAGCAATCTCAATCTAGAGGCATCTACTTAGCTAGACAACTCCAATTACAGCACATGGAAATATTGAATGGAGAACATTCTTGTATTTTAGGACAACTGGGAGTATGTCGATGGATCTACACCAAGACCATTGGTGGGTGATCTTGCCAGTAGTAGCTCTACTCCACCTGTTGTCAGAGCACCAGCAGTAGGATCTACAGTGGTATCTCGAGCTACACAAATAGTTTTCGCACCTATAGCAGATCCTGCCACCATTGCCCAAGCATAGACAGAATGGGATAAGAAAGATAAGTATGCATATCATATGATCAAGTAGAATGTGCAAGCTGTCATGCTGGGATAGCTCAAAACCATCAAGACATCAAAAGAAGCATCGGATATGTTCGTAGCTCTCTACGAGTCCAAGGACACTTCCAAGATTCTCACATTGAGAAGACAAATCAATCGGAGTTTTTGCAACAGCAGCAAAACAGGTCATGCTTATGTACTTCGAATCAAATACTACAACAATCAACTTGCAGCAGTAGGAGAGACCATGAATCCAGTAGAAATGGTTCAAGTCATCCTGAATGGACTAGGAGAGGGATACGAGAATCTAGTCCAGAGTATTGCCATTCAATGGAAAATTCCGACATTGGAAAAACTTCAGTCAGTATTACTTGGTGAAGAACTCAAGACTCAAGCCATTCATGCACGCAAATGTCATTCTAATGATCAGGCCTTCATAGCTTCAGATAGAAGCAGAGGTAGAGGTAGATCATTCAAGTGAAGTGGTCATCATTAGCAACAAAGTCATCAACAAAGTCAGCATTAGCATCAGCATCATCCTCAGCAACATCAAAATTAGCAAAGAGGAAATCATTCCAATCGAGGAAGATTCCAAGGATGAGGAAATGCATCCACCATGTCAAACATTCAGTGCAACTATTGTCATAAGTTTGGGCACTATGAAAGAGATTGCTGCAAGAAGCAGTACGGCCAAGGCATTCAATCCAGCAATAATCAAGGGAATTTTTGTGGAAGATAAAATCATCGTGGTGGATATTCTAGTCACAGTCATTTTGCAAATGAACATGGGAATATATTTCTTGCAAATGAGGAAATGCAAAAAATCGGTACAGTGTACCTAGACGTGTACCTAGACACTGATTGCAATCCAAAAGAGGATTTCAGCTATCAAGTTGACCAAGCTAATCAAGATCCTTAGTACATCGACAGCGGTGCATCATCTCATTTGACAAATCATCAGGAATGGTTCATAGAGATGAAACCATTAGAAGGTCAAAAGAATGTCATCTACATAGTAGATAATTCACCAAATCTAGTTCAAGGGACATGCATTATACTATGAATAATTTCACTGGTAGGTATGGAAGGATTGGTGAAAGATGTACTCTACATTCTGAATCTCAGCAAGAACCTCCTGTTCAGTAGGTCAAATGATGGAACACAACTACTAGGTTATCTTCGATGGAGATGAGTGCACTATCAGAGACAAATCCAGAAGGTTTCAGCTAGTAGGAAAAGGTGTCAAGGAAGGATGCTTATACAAAATGCTAGTTATAGTACTAGATTTGCATGCCATGGCAGCTCAATTGCAATAGATGCCTCTATCTGCAAAATGGCACAGGAGATATGGTCATGTCAATTTCAAGAGCTTGCTAGATCTTAGGAATTAGAATATGGCAATTGGGATTCCTAAGCTACAGTTTCTTGGAAACATTTGCGAAGCATGCTGCTTTGGTAAACAAAAGCGAATCAACTTTGGTAGAAGCACCTCTCGAGCAAGAGGTATTCTTGATTTGATACATATAGATGTATGGGGTTATGCCCAGACCCATAGCATCGATGGTTCACTTTACTACTTGACTTTCATCAATGACTACATCAGATACTGTTGGGTCTACTTTTTGAAAGAGAAATCTAAAGTGTTTTCCAGATTTCAAGAATTCAAAGAGAACACCAGATAGACGAAAAGATCAAAGTCATGAGATCAGATAAAGGAGGTGAATACATGTCTTCAACATTCATGAACTTTTGCAGAAGTCATGTCATCCAAAGACAATTCACATGTATAAATACTCCTCAACAGAATGCAACGGCTGAAAGGAAGAATGGTACTTTAGCAGACAGTGTTAGAGCAATGCTTATTGAGAAGATTCTTTCAAATCAGATTGGGCAAAAGCAAAAGCCACTATAAACTACTTGCTTTTAATCAGCATCCAACCAAACCGATTCAAGGTATGACACCTTATGAAGCATTCACTGAACACAAGCCACACATTCAGCAACTCCACATATTTGGTTGCATAGCATATGCCCACATACATGATGATTATCATAGGAAATTAGATGCAAAGTCATGCAAATGCATCATGGTTGGTTATAGTAAAGAAAGCAAAGCATACAAGTTGTATGATCCCATCAATTGCAAGGTCATTATCTCCAGAGATGTAATCTTTGATGAGGAATTAGGATGGAAAACCTCAAACACACAGGAGATAGACACACAGATTTCACAGTCATCTACAAAAAAGGTTGATGAAGAAGAGCAAGAATTGCCAAACACCCCAAGTAGAGCCACAGCAGGTCAGAGATCTACTAGGGAAAGTAAACCTTTAGCCAAATTGACATATGCTCAGAAAGGCAAAGCAATTCAAGTTGAAACCACCAATTATGCTCTTGTGACTACCATCATGGCTATAGAAGAGCCAGTGTACTTCAAAGATGCAGTAGTAGACAAGCAAGAATGGCGAAATGCTATGAATGAAGAAATGGATGCTTTGTATAAGAATAATACTCGACAATTATGCAACCTTCCACCAAGAAAGAAGGCCATGGAAAACCAATGCGCATACAAAGTAAAGTACAATCTAGATGGAATGTATACAAAGCCAGATTAGTTGCAAAAGGATTTCCATAGCAATATGGTCAAGACTATGATGAGACTTATGCTCCAGTAGCAAAGACGAATTCCATACAATTCTTGATATCACTAGCAACACTCAGCAGATGGAATGTATATCAGCTCGATGTCAAGAATGCATTTCTCAATGGTTATCTAGACAAGGAAGTCTACATGCAACAACCAATAGGTTATGTTGAACCAGGAAAGCAGAATAAGGTCTACCATCTCAAGAAAAGTCTCTACGGCTTAAAACAAGAACCCAAAAGTTGGTACATCAGAATCAACAAGTATTTTGCTGATCTGGGATACATGAAATCCAATGTAGATCATACTCTCTACTACAAAGTTCAAGGGGAAGACATTACTATTGCACTTTTGTATGTAGATGATTTGAATGTGACCTGGAAGTAAGGATAGCTTCATCAAAAAGCTAAAACAAGACTTATCTTCAGAGTTTGACATGAAAGATCTTGGACTTATGCACTATTGTCTTGGTATTGAGTTCTGGAGAGATTCAAACAGCACCTTCATGACTCAGCTCAAATATGTTGATAGTCTCTTGAAGAAGTTTCATATGGCAGATTGCAAGATTGCTGCCACTCTCATGGAACAGAGTTTGAAACTTACAAAAGATTCAGAAAAGCCTACAGTCAATGATAGGTACTACAGGAAGCTCATTGGATCCCTTATATATCTGACTATCACAGGACACATATTTGTTATGTAGTAAGTTCACTTGCATAGTTTATGGCAAATTAAAAATAGTCTCACCAGAATGCAGCCAAAAGAGTCTTGAGATACATCAGAGGTACAAGACAATTTGGAATAGACTACAGAGGAAGTCATCCATGGTTGCATGGATACTGTGAGAGTGACTATGTTCCTTGGTCAAGGTGCTATATTATGGTTGCCAAACAAACATCCAACTGTTTCTTTGTCTTCAACTGAAGTAGAATATAGGGCACTTGTTGGAAGACAAGCTCAGGTATGCTATCCCACAGATATGTTACGGATAGCTGGATATGCCTATCGATACTATGATTGGTGTGTTAGTAGCTAGTAGTAGTGAGACCATGGTTCATACCCATGGTTAGTTCTTATCAGTCTAGTTAGGTCTTATCTTGTGGTTTTAGTTCTTTTTAGTGTGTTCACTTGGTGGATGTACTATTTTTTTTCCTTTTAGTATGGAATAGACTCTGTGTTGGAGGCTGCTTGCCCTCCTATTGTTCTTCCTCATACCTGGGTATTCCCACTTTCGCTACGCTATCTTCTTTGACATGGTATCAGAGCACTTCAATGCTTATGGGTGAGCTACTGTGGTAGAGTGGTGTGTTGAGGTAGAACCTTGGTCGTCTTTGAGGATAAGAGAGACATGCTAAGCCTGTGTTGAAGAATTCCTAGGGTCCCTTCTACAGGCAGTTTTTGGTACGATGTCGAAAATTTGTAAATGAATACTCTATATTACCTAATTTTGCCACTCTCAGTAATTTCAAGTCCTTTGGACCTGGGTCTACTATTTTTTGGCTGAATTCGATTGTTTACATCTCCAAATCGCCATTTTAAAATTCCTGTGAAGAAATCTGGCATTCTGAAGCTGTGGAAGTTGCATCTGCTCAAGTCTATTGAAGACTATCTATCAAAGCTTGGAGGTTGAGGGAAGAAGACCTCTTGAAGGTTCTCAAGAGATTGGTTTCCACTTATAGTTGAAAAAGAAATACAGGTGCCTTGTTTCTCTACACTACACTCGTTTTTCTTATTCATTTTACTACAAGGATTGGCATAGCCCATCACTATAGGGTGGTAGACTTGTCCTTGGGGATAGGTTTTCTTGCAAGAACATACACTTACAGAGACAGTGGTTGATAGTGGTTGATTCCTTACTATGCATGAGGTTATGCTTATCTGTTGTCATATTGCCAGGTGAACCTATGCTAGTGACATACTACTAGCGGATGCATCTTGGGGCCTAATATGGTCCATGGTTGATGCATGATTTTGTAGTGATATTTGAATATATGCAATGGATTAGATGCCTTTGATCTTGCTGTGATACAGTGGTTGGTTTGAGGATCTTGATGCCTAGTAAGCGGTTGTACTTTATATGCCTGATTCTAGCTACATATTGATTATTGTTTGCTCATGCTATGAGCTACTAGTGATTGACTGTTGGAATATTGTGAGGCATTATTGGACACCTTGATTGCCATTATTGGTTGGTGTGTTGCTTTTCCTTGCCACTAAAAGGAGCAAAATGCCATTTTGATTCCAGTTGATCAATTGTGCAGTGGTAACTAGAAGTTCTTGGACTGCAGTCAAAAGTGTGCATGTGGCTATTTTCAACAGCAGATATCAAAAAATCCTTAAGGAATTTGGAGGTGCATTGAACTGAAAGTTTGTAGATCCATGCACTGGCTACATTTTTGCTTTTAACAGTATTTGCATCCAAGCTAAGGTGTGAAAGATATTGATAGTCCAAAGTAGTAAAAAGTTGCAGGAATCTGGTTTTTTGTAATTATGGCAAATGCAAGTGGGTCTGATAATATCATCTAGATTGTTGGTGAGAAATTAGATGACCATAACTATCCCATTTGGAAATTTAGAATGGAGAAGTTTTTGATTGGAAAATGCTATTGGGATTTGGTTACAGGTGATGAGAAAGAGCCTGATTTGCCAGAAAGAAATGCTACTGCAGAACAAGTTAAGAATCATAAAGCTTGGCTGGAAAGAGCACGGAGGGTGCTTCACTGGTTTTCAAGATCTATTTCAGATGCCATGGTTATGTAAATTCTGAACTGCAAGTCTCCCAAGAATGCATGGGATATCTTAACAAGATGTTATGGCACAACTACAAGTGCCAGGAAAATTCAGCTGAAGCAAAAGTTCAATAATATGTCAAGGTGGGGTAGAACAATACAGGACTACGTGACTGAAATCAAAACCATAGCTAATCAATTAGCTTTGATTGATGCTTCTGTGGATGATGATGACATGGTTCCAGTCACTTTGAATGGAATTGGTCCTGAATATAAGTCTTCTGACACTTCCATTTTGGTGAGGCCAGATATGCCGGATTTCAATGAACTGGTTGCTCTTTTGATACATGAAGAAGTGAAGCTTGGGCTGAATACTAGTGCTAGTAGCTCTAGAAATAGAGATGCTATTTTTTACTCTAATCAGAGAGGTAGAGGTGGTAGAGGCAAGAGTGCCTCTCATCATAGAGGTGATGTCAGATATACATCACATGCTCAAGCCCATAATTGGAGCAATCAAAATCAGCCTCATAGAGGAGGAGGATCTCTCCAAGGCAGGGGGAGATCGGGATCATGAGGTAGAGGGGCTTCGCAGCCACCTCACCATGTGGATCAGCCTAATAAGGATAAGGTATACCATTACTATGGGAAGATTGGCCATATTGCAAGGCATTGCTTCAAGAAGCAAGCAAATTAGAGAGGAAGGGCAAATCAACAAGGTCATTTTGCTTCTTCAAGTCATACACATGACACACCCGTAGACCAATTGTTTGCTATGACATATGTACAAGATCATAAGCCTATTGATGGTGGCTTTGAGGATGTGTGGTACATAGATTCAGGAGCATCTATCCATATGACACCACATGGTGAGTGGTTTGAACAGATGACTCCTAGACTGCATGGATTTGTTTGCACCGGTGATGATACTCAGCATGACATTACTCATATGGGTGTTGTACCTTTGGCTATGCATGATGGCTAGACTAAGAAAATAATTAATGTGTTGCATGTGCCTTCTATCACGAAGAATTTGCTGTCTATTGGGCAAATGGCTGAGCAAAACTTGCAGGTGCGGTTTAATAAGCATGGTTGTTTCATTGAAGAGTTTGATAATGGCTATAAACTTATTGCAAAAGGGAAAAGACAAGGAAGAATGTTCATTTTAGATGCAGGCATACCGGAATTAAAGGCTCCCATGTTCACCCATGGTACAGGTGTTGTTTAGGACTCGGAAATTTGGCACAAACACATTGGTCATATTAATATTCAGAAGCTGAAAAATATGCAGCATAAAGGCATTATTGTTGGCCTACCAAAGTTTAAGTATAATGCTTCGGAGCATGTATGTCCTACATGCCAATTTGGGAAGCAATCCAGGTTGCCATTTACTAGGCATATGCAGGAAAGTAATAGACCCTTGCAGTTGATTCACACTGATAACTAGGGTCCAGCTCAGACTACCTCGATGGGAGGTTCATCATATTGTGTCACATTTATTGATGATTTAAGCTAGTATACATGGCTGTATTTTTTGAAACATAAGGATGAGGTCCTGCCTACCTTCAAGCATTTCAAGCAACATGTTGAAAAGTAGTTTGGGTCATATATCACATGCTTGAGATCAGATAATGGAGGTGAATATCTATCAAATGAATTTGATGACTTCTTGGCCTATCATGGGATTGGACGAGAGGTTACATGCCCATATACACCACAGCAGAATGGACTGGCTGAATGTAAGAATGGGGTGATTGGTCCATGTGGTAGAGCCATGTTGAATGAAAAGGACTTACTTGATTATTATTGGGCAGAAGCACTTGCAACTGCAATGTATGTCCTGAATTGCACTCCTACTGCTGGCATTCATATGCATGATGAGCAATGGTGGATAGCCATGGATGAAGAAATGGAAGCCCTTGCCTTGAATTAGACTTGGGATTTGGTTGAGCTTCTTGTAGGAAAGACACCCATTGGATGTAAATGGGTATACAAAGTGAAATGCAAGTTCGATGGATCAGTAGAAAGGTATAAGGCAACGCTAGTCGCAAAGGGTTATGCACAAAAGTATGGTTTGGATTATGAGGAAACCTTTAGTCCATTTGCAAAGATGGCTACTGTGAGGATAGTAATTGCTTTAGCTGCTGCAAAAGGATGGAAATTACAGCAAATGGATGTTAAGAATGCCTTTCTCAATGGTGATTTGCAAAAGAGGTATACATGTCATAGCCAGAAGGATATGTCCATCCTAATTTTTTGCAACATGTTTGTAGATTGAAGAAAGCCTTGTATGGCAAGCTCCACGAGCCTAGAATGAGAGGACCAGTCAGTACTTGCAAAGTCTTGGTTTTATGGTTGGCAGGGTTGATCACTCATTGTTTGTGAAGAAGACAGATACTAGTTATGTTGTGATTGTTATATATGTTGATGATTTGATTCTAACTGGCAGTGATGATGATGGGATTGTTGGAATTAAGAGCATGTTGAAAATGGAGTTTGACATGAAGGATTTGGGAGATTTGAAGTTTTTTCTTGGCATAGAGGTGTTGAGAACACCTTATGGCATTTGGCTTATGCAGAGGCAGTATGCCTTGAATATGTTAGAGAGGTTTAGCATGAAGGAATGCAAACCTATGGATACACCTTTGGAGAAAAACTTGAAGATTATGGCTGATTCTGGAGCTGAGATAAAGGACATTACCATGTGCAGGCAGATGGTTGGAGATCCACTAGTGGCTATACATTCAGCCTTGGAAGTGCTATGGTTAGCTGGAGTAACAAAAAGCAACCCGCAATGGCATTGTCTAGTATAGAAGCTGAATATAGAGGTGCAGCATTGGCTGCATGTGAGATTGCTTGGCTTCAAAAGTTGTTGCAAGATTTGGTATTGAATGTGGATAAGCCAGTCAAACTTTACTGTGATAACATGAGTAGTGTCCAGTTGGCAAGTCCTGTATATCATGCTAAAACAAAGCATATTGAGGTACACTACCATTTCATCAGAGAGGTGGTGTTGATGAGGAAACTTGACCTCATTCATGTTCGATGGACTGAAGATCAGGTTGAAGATATCTTTACCAAGTCCTTGGGTAAATTCACATACTTTCGAGAGCTTCTTGGTGTCTTACTCCCTACGAGCTTGAGGGGGAGTGTTGGAAGACAAGCTTGAGCTGGATATGCCTATCGGCACTATGATTGGTGTGTTAGTAGCTAGTAGTAGTCAGACCCTGGTTCATACCCATGGTTAGTCCTTATTAGTCCAGTTAGGTCTTATCTTGTGGTTTTAGTTCTTTTTAGTGTGTTTATTTGGTGGATG
This sequence comes from Dipteris shenzhenensis, assembly GCF_047967505.1. Lineage (NCBI taxonomy): Eukaryota > Viridiplantae > Streptophyta > Polypodiopsida > Gleicheniales > Dipteridaceae > Dipteris > Dipteris shenzhenensis. The sequence goes on from NC_141601.1 coordinate 49,393,297, forward strand.
TACTGTCTTTTTTTCTTCTAGTATGGAATAGACTCTGTGCTGGAGGTTGCTTGCCCTCTTGGTGTTCTTCCTCATACCTAGGTGTTCCCACTTCCGCTATGCTATCTTCTTTGACAACACTCACTACAAGTGCATGTGAGGCTATATGGCTTAGAAGACTATTGTCAGAAATAGATTATTTTGATGAATCAATGCCAATAGCAATATACTGTGATAACCAATTGGCTCAAGCATTGGCCAAGAATCCAATATATCACTCAAGGACAAAGCACATTGATGTCAAAGAGCACTTAATTAGAGAAAGAGTGTTACTTGGTGACATCACACTGTAGCATTGTGATAGCAAAGAACATGTTGTAGACATCTTTACCAAACCACTCAGTAAAGAGCTTTTTGAGAATCATCGACAAGCTCTTGGTTTGAGCAAAGGAAGGACATTCCCATTAAAGGGGTGTGATGGAATGTAATGCTCAATCCTTCTTAGATTCCCTAGAATCATCATCTTGAGGGAAGGCCTACTTTATGATGTTGATCTTGAGGGAAGGTGTTGAGAGATCATGCTCAACATATGTGCATAGCACTAACCCAATAGAGTGCTAGAAAGGAAAGGGTTAGATGCCCTAATCCTAACCCTAGATGGGTTTGTATATATTCTACATTTTCAACTAAATCTAGTGTATAGTTAGTCATTTGTGGTGTGCTCTCTAGCTATTCCCTCTCTCCTCATCTCCACTCTTCTCCTCTCTCGTCTTCATATTTTGAATGTAATGCTCAGTCCTTCGATGATTCCCTAGAATCATCATCTTGAGGGAAGGCCTGCTTCATGATGTTGATCTTGAGGGAAGGTGTTGAGAGATCATGCTCAACATCATGTGATCATATGTGCATAGCACTAACCCAATAGAGTGCTATAAAGGAAAGGGTTAGATGCACTAACCCTAACCCTAAATGGGTTTGTATATATTCTACATTTTTAACTAAATCTAGTGTACATTTAGTCATTTGTGGTGTGCTCTCTAGCTATGCCCTCTCTCCTCATCTCCACTCTTGTCCTCTCCCCTCTTCATATTTTGTCAAGTGCACATCTCCCTTGAGCACCATGCCCTACATGTGAATTACTTGATTACAAATTATGCAAATCGGTTGGATTCTCCTCTAATCCACCATGTAGACTTGAAACATGACAGGCTCCATATTGGAAATTCCCAATATCTTCAACATGTATTGCAGTAGGATGCTCACTCCCAAACCTTCGTCAAGCAACACTACTACCAAATTCTGGCCATGATACCTCCATGATACTGTACCCTTAGTGGCTATGTTATGCACCTATCCTCCTTCTTCCCAATGGATCATGAAAATGAATTCTTTGAATTTGAAAGGGAACTCAATCTCCACCCCCAGAATCCATCACCTGCCAATCCATTGCCCATTGGTCCATCTAAGTCCCAAAGCACTCCCTTAGTAAGGGCCGCATCAACTTCTCAGAGCTCATAGTGCCAAAACTAGACAAAGAGGAAAGAGTGCTCTAGCTATTGACACAAGTCAAACATATGGACCACCAATAGTCTATAGTGTCAAACATACTCTCGCCAGGTTGGTAGAGCCGCAAGTCACAAACTAGGTAGATTATTTCTACACCCAGATGAGGGAAGACCTAAAAATGCATAGAGATGTCTTGGGGAACCCAATGCTCTACACGACTATCATCTGCCAGATGTTGGAACAATAGCCGCCAGATGGATGTGGGCTAGCTGACAAAGAAGCCATAGGAGAAGTTTCGGTTGAAGAAGAGCATGTGGTGCGTGAGCCCAAGAGGCTCAAGCCAAGTGTGATGCCATCAAGCCACCCTACGCAACAGCCACTCAAAATTTATCTAAGGGAGCAATACGAAGACCTCCAAATGTGGGAATTCTTGGAGAGACAGACCTATATCAAGGCCTCCAATAAAGGCAAGGTGACAACTGAGGCCCCATTGATGTAGATATGTTTAAGAGGGGGATACAATCAATATTGGCCTCCACCGCGGGGAAGAATCAGTGCCTCCCACCTCCTCTTACCCCTAGAGTATAGCCACCATCCTTGTACACACCCAAGATCCATCTTCCTTTGTAATGGGCCCCTCTTCCTCTCCATGGGTAGGGCTCACAGAAGCCTTACATTTTTGCAGTGCACGTGAGTATCGAGCACCTCGAGGTTACAATGTGATGTTTGCCAAACAATTATCAAAGGTAGACAATATGGAGCTCCAATTACTAGATGCCATGGTCCAACCACCTCAGGTACTATGCACCATTTTACAATGGAGGCAAGGGCACACCACCCAACTATCCTCCTCTCTACTACAAGCTCATGTCAAGGCACGTGAGAGCCACATACTCATTATTGCCACATAGGCTATTGAGAAAAATGTCCTAGACAGAGCAGAGGAGTACAGGACCAAGGTCAAGGACCTAGAAGTAACCATTACAAAGCTCAAGTATGAGCTTTTTGCTAGCAATCCCTGGTTCAGACCATGATGGACCAATTGTACAAGGCAGAATCGGGCCTCAGAACAATAGAGGAATGACTGTAATAGACCAAGGAAACATATGCAAGGCATAGGGAGGGATGTGAATGCCAAATCCAGATGCTCTAGGACCTCCTCTCATAGGAGAAAACCCTCATCACTGCCTTGCATAACAAAAATGAGTAGCTTCGTACCTCTGGACAACTAAAGGAATCCACACTAGAAGACAGAGAGCAGTAGGAGTTCACTATATATAGGGAGGTCTCTGCAACCTTACCACCTACACACTATCCCCACATATAATCCCTCAGACTCTATATATGCACTTCAATGCACTTCGCACACAAAATCTTATCTTTCACATCAATCTCACCACCCCCAACATGCTCCCTACCATCCTTCACTAAAATCCTAATCATTGTTGCCCCGTTTTAGCTATATCCCTACTATGTCCTACTTTTCACTAGATCTTCATCTCGCTAGCTTATCTCTAATCCATCCCTTTGATCTTTAGACTCTATCCGCCCACCCCATTCTCTTAAACTTCTAGGCATGGTGTAGAATAATCACCGAGCCCACTAATTTTCCATAGGTCGATGAGTGATGCAGCTAGCTAAGCCCGAAGAACTGAGCCCATGGATCTATACTCTCAAAAGCATATGAGTTGACTGAATGTAGACCTATGGCCATGCTTCGATAGTTCAAACTCAAAGCCAATGAGCTACCTATCACTCCATGACCTGCCACACCCTCAAAATCATTATTTTGTTCAATAGCGTGCTACAAGCTCTCCAGGACTCACATGAGTCCCTGGTTAGCAATTTTGAAACAATTCAGGTAGCGTATCCCAAAGTTGTCATTGAGGAGGATGGTAAGCAAGCCATCTTCATACTCAATGCCACCGCCCAACCCATGGATATTCCTAACCCTGATCCCACACACCCCACAAATCCTGCACACCCCCCTTAGCCACCTGTCAATCCTGTCCCACCTCCCCTTCCCCACACAAACCATCCCGAGTACTCCTCTAATGCCTTCAACAATAGCACCACATAGCAGAGACCTCCTAGTCCATGTCATCCAATGCTCCTTCCAACCAATCAAATGAAGCCCTAAAGACCTTGTTGCAGCCGGCCAATCTAGTTGACATGCTAATCGATCATTTGACCATAGGGCATGCAAAGGAGGACCCCATGCCAAATGTTAATGATGATGTTCCTCTAGTACCCCTCTCCTCACCACCAAAAGATGTACAATGGTGGCCTAACCTCCAATCCTTACAAGAGTTAGCAAACATCACTCTCATACATCACTCAAAGGCCCAAACTTGAAGGCTGTTGCCTTCATTTGTATGAAATAATGTAAGTTTGCCCCCTCACTACTTTTATCACTCAATGACTGGAGGTGGGCCAACTTGAAGCACAAACATAATGGCTACAACTTAGCTCCAAATGCACATATTCCCCGCCCTAGCATGGACATAGGTCTCCAACCGTGTTGGCGTGTCCCATTTTTTAAGAAGGATAAATTTTGGCACTATTATCATAGCGCACCCCTCGAGCGGCCAATTCATCCCCTCTATATGCCCATGGAACAATGATGGTCTTGGGACCACTTCAAGGACCTGCAAAAGAAGGATCCAAACATTATATACAACTTCCCTAAGTATAGTTCTTCCCCAAGAGATGACTCAAGAAGGATTTTTCTTTTGCCTTCAATCATTCAACAATAACTATAATGACCTTGTTGTGGTAGCAATAGTGCACTTCAACCACCTTATTTTCATGCTCCTCCAAGATCTCCCCACCCACAGTCGTCCAATCGATGTGACAAACTTCACAATCTCAACAACCAAATTGTCTTCGACTCTGACATTGGCCCCTCCCAATTCCAAGACTTATGCCTATTCCTTCGGGTCTAAAATCTCCAGGGCCATCACATTCAAATGTTCAAAGACATGCATGCCACCCACTTCTGGAAGTACCGGCCTTATTTCACAAGGATTACCCCCATGGCAATTGGACCACTATGAAGTAATCCAAATGGTCCTCTCTTTTATGGTGGAATCATTTTTCTCATGAGATTGGTGTAGATTTGGTGCTATTTAATAGAGGAAGCATCTACGAAGTGTATTTGATAGTGCAAGTGGAATGGAAAGCAATAGGCACATGTTTGCATGTCAAATTTTATGGATCAATCAAGACTCATCGCTTCACATACATGATCACAACAGTAGCACTTGCAAGAGCAGGATGTAGTTTTATGAATAATCAAACCTACCATAAATACAGAAAAACCCTTCGGGGTGGACAGATGGCATCTTAGGATGATGTTGGCAATATGACTCTATCAAAAGAGCAGTTGCAGCGTGATCCATTCTTTGTAATTGAAACTACAACATTGGCTTTGTGGCAAACCAACCATCGACTATGGTAGGACTCGCTTCAAGTCAAAGGGACTGGACAAAAGAATCTGGCCACAAAACTTGAGGACAAGGAAAATCATACAGCAGTACCAGAAGGATTAGAAACTATAGCTGAAGAGCCTACAAAAGAATGTGATGAAGACCAATAGTACAGCAGTACCCATAGTAGCCCATGGTATCCAAATCCGATGACACCTCAAGGGGTAGCCAAGTCCATCACACTCTAAGAAGCACTATCCAGAATGGTTTGAACAGCGACATAGGGAGAGGGTGGCACAATTTAGGTGACTAGTAACATCAGAGTTACAAGAAGCTAGATCAAATTCTCTTGGAACAAATGTAGTACCACTGAAGAATATGGAGGTAAGACCTATGGCTCATATTCATGATAAAAATCCCATTGCTACTGATGGCCTTGAAGAAGGCAAAATTGAAGATCCTAGTAGAGTGCCTATTATAGATGATCCCTAAAGTCAAGAAAAGGCTAGTGGTGGATTTGGTGTGGCCAGATGAAGAATTCCAATACCAAGAGTTCATACCACCAACTCACATGTACAAAGACACACCAATTGCATGCCAGGCAAAACCCGACGATGTGGGTTATATGATACTAGAGGAGGAACAAGTAGAGGACATTCAAATGGAGGCTGGTGGGCCGTGTGGAAGGGGGGAAGAAATTGTAGAACATTTGGTAGAAAATTGACAGAGTCAGGCTGTTTTTGCTAAGGCGATGATCCAGGGGATAAGGGGTGGGGTGCTTTTGAAGAGATAAGAGCCTTTCTTCAATTCTCTGGTAAAGGTGCTTTCATGGCCATTGACTTAGTCTGGGTGTCAACAATTTTCATAAATTGTATGCTGACAAAGGAGCAATTTAGCTTGGCATCTTCTCTATTTAAGAAGAGACTACAATCTTGGGGGCAGTCAGATGGAAGACATGGCAATAAATTAGAAGGGAATTTCCTTTCACCAACCAAAGCTAGGGACTTATTATGGGTAGGTTAGAATTATGGAAGCGAGAAATTAGCTAGAAGGGTGGCCCTATCCTATGTATACATAAATAGTTTAGTTGGGTAGGATGTTCTAATATGGATGACCTATTCAGAACCCTTAATGACAGATGGAAACTAAAGGATAGTAGAGATGTTTGGTATGCCAGGTTTGATAGTGTATGGGCTAAACAAGTTCAAGAGAAGATGTCTTGTCTTGCTTGGCTTATACTCCACAAAGCAATTTGGACTAATGCTAGAGGTCTCAGAATAGGAAAGGGAGATGGAAAATGTCAAAGATGTCTTGACTCCATGGAGGATATTTTCACCTTTTTGTTGCTTGTCCTCATGCCAAAAGAGTTTGGAAATTCATACAAATAGAATGTGGATAATCTGTTAACTAGAAAGCTATTTTGCTAGGAGATACATGCTCTATGGTTCATATGGATCTCTAGAAATAACTTTCAGTTTAACCATAAAGATCTTTGTACTGATGCCTTGTTTGCTTCATGGTGGGACAGGAAAAAAGATGCCTTGATTTTCAAATAAGTGACTACAACTTGGAACACTCAAGATTGAATGCTAACATTGCAAGACACAAATGTTCTCCAAACGTTCCTGCTTTATTTTTGATGAACACACAAAGCTTCCTCACTTGCTGAAGAGAAGAACTACTATAGCTGATCCCAACCTTGTTGCCGCAGCTGGTCCCTCCACTCAAGTTCCTTCTGCTCGAATTTTGGTTGGTGCTACTCTCTCCTCTCAGATGCAAGCTACTAAGGAGATATCTAATGACCTTGCCTAGGGTGTTCTTGCTGCTCCTGTTCCTACTATCATTGTTCCTACTACTGACCACAATGAAGAGTCCACCAGTTTCTCCTTCCATGTTCCTGATGCATCCTTCAATCTTTACTTAGAAATTTATTGTTTTTTGCTTCTATCACTTTTTGTAAAAGAGTAAGTCTTTGTAAGGACAACTCACTTGTTTTGGATGAACTCTAATGATGTACAAAGATTACTCAAGTTAATATAATGTACTTTTTTCTGCCCCCCCCCAAAAAAGTCCCAAATCTAACAATAGTGTGGCCACCATGCGCTTCCTCCACTTGCTGATCATTTTGTTGGAGGACATTCCTACTCAAGATCCCACTATGGAAGAGAATCTTCAGTGGGGTTACAATTTGAAATAGTCTTTGACCTCAACACCCACCCTTTATTTTTGCAAGTTATGTATCTATATTGCCCACATTTTGAAGATACATTTGAGACACATTTTTGGAAGTCTCTCCATCTCTTTTTCCAAATCTCCCATATGCTCTTCAACTGCCATCGCATCATGCACAATGCCCTGAAGTTCGACATCATGCATCGAGTCCAATCCACAGATGAATTGGGAGTAGGAAGAGGGCATGATAGCTACCACAGTTAATAGTTCATGCAAGTGTTGGATATTTTGCAAGATATAGCAGATTAGACAATAGGAGATCCACCTTGGAGCCATATGGGCCCAAGTGCTTGTATGAGAGAGAGAGAGAGAGAAAGAGAGAGAGAGAGAGAGAAAGAGAGAGAGAGAGAGAGAGAGAGAAGAGAGAGAGAGAGAGAGAGAGAGAGAGAGAGAGAGAGAGAGAGAGTTGGCCCTCCCTTCAGAGACTACAATTACAGCAAGCTAGCATGAGCAGCCCTCCTCCAAAATTATGCGAGCCCACTACTGGCCTTTGGGAAGGCTATCATCGAAGGCATCAAAGAAAGGATTCTAGTGGACTTTTTGTAGATCAAGGACGAGTTGCTCAATATAAGGCTTCTACTTGCTCGAGTGACTCGAGAAACTCTTGTGGCATCTACACACGAACGAGTGAGTGATCAACCAAGCAGGGGATGTAAAAGAAATAGAAGCACCAAAAAAGAGGGATAGAAGGCATAATCTTATTGATTGATGATGCTAGAAGCATGGAGGTTGTGTGACGGAAGGCTAGAAGACATTGAAGCAATTAACGCAAGCCAAAGAGAAGTGAACGAAGGTGAAAAGTAAACTAAAATGTGACTTGTTTTTTTTTTTATAAATCTAACACAATCATACCTTTTTCTCAAAAACAAAAAGTAAATGAAAATGTGAGTCAACTTATTACCAGAGGCTGTCACAACTTGGACATTAGGATGAGTGCTTGAAGAAACTTATACTTTCCCAAGCTCAAATCTAGATTCAGACTCGCAATGATTTTTGGCCTGCCCCTTGCATAGCCTTAGCAACGATGCAATTTGGACAAAGCAAAAATTAGGCATTTTTAGAATTTTGGAAAGTGCATTTTTCCTATTGGACAATATGTTCATATATGGCTTCTCTTCTTCATTGGACTTGAATGCAAAGTTTAAAGTGGTTGACTCTCTCTCTCTCTCTCTCTCTCTCTCTCTCTCTCTCTCTCTCTCTCTCTCTCTCTCTCCCCCCCCTTCTTTATGTCCTCAAGTCTTCCTCCAACACCCCCCTCCCCTCTCTCACTCTCTCTCTCTCTCCCCCCTTCTTTATCTCCTCAAGTCTTCCTCCATACCCCCCAACACCCCCCCCTCCTCTCTCTCTCTCTCTCTCTCTCTCTCTCTCTCTCCTTTATCTCGTGGAGTCTTCCTCCACACCATTTCAAGTGGATTCCTTTTTGTTTTCTTTTGGCCTTATGAATGATTAAATATAATTCACCTTGTTTAAAAACATTTTCTATTTATAAAATGTCAACCCTCCTTGTAATCTATTTTTAGAAATGAATTTCTATTCATTATTAAAAATAAAGCTCTTTAGAATAGACATGATTAAAATTTAAGCAAAATTATTTTTCAAAACTAAATATCAAAGCAAAAATTAAAATCTGTGGTTACACCTTGTCATCGTTTATGCGATTCAGCATGACGAGAGTCTGTGAGTTCAATTGCCAATGCAGGCTACTAAGGAGAGATCTAATGATCATGCCTAGGGTGTTCCTACTACTGATGTTGCTATTGTTCCTAATGTTATTGTTCCTACTACTAACGGCAATGAGGAGTCCACTAGTTTCCCCTTCCATGTTCCTGATGCATCCCTCAATATTTACTGAGAAATTTACTATTTTTTGCATCTATCACTCTTTTTGTAAAAGAGTAAGTCTGTGTGAGGATAGCTCACTTGTTTTGGATGAACTTTGATGATGTACAAAGATTACTCAAGTTAACATAATGTACTTTTTTCTACCACCCAAAAAAAAGTCCCAAATCCAACAATAGTGTGGCCACCATGCACTTCTTCCACTTGCCAATCATTTTGTTGCGAGACATTCCTACTCAAGATCCCACTATGGAGGAGAATCTTCAATGGGGCTGCAATTTGAAATAGTCTTTGACCTCAACACTGGCCCTTTATTTTTGCAAGTTATGCATCTATATTGCCCACATTTTGAAGATATGTTTGAGACACATTTTTGGAAGTCTCTCCATCCCTTTTTCCAAATCTCCCACATGCTCTTCAACCGCCATCACATATGAACAATGCCCTAAAGTTTGAGATGCATCAAGTCCAATCCATGGATGGATTGGGAGTAGGAAGAGGGGTGGCCTCCATAGTCCTTGGCCATAGGCCTAGGGTGAATGCAATCATATGGCCGGCAAGACATTGCATATATATTTCAGAATCTATCTCTAAATAATGGTCAGGTCTTTCACCCTGTGGGTATGTATAATAATATTTTTGAAGCCCTTTAGAATATGATTTAGAGTAGCTTTAGCTAGTTTGATGATTCTCATGTAGCATACCCCACATCTCTATAAGAAGTAGATGCCAACACGGCATGGGGCATCTTCAAATCTACCCTCCTATCCCTCCCCCCACCAATCAAGGCCCCTACTCTTCCATTTAGCCCCACTCCCACTTCCACTACTACTTCTGGTCTTAGCCATCTGCTTCATAGCACACCACCCCACTGCACAACACCACCACACACACACACACACACACACACACAAAACATGATGCTTCAAGAGTCTGTTGGCACAGAGGGTCCTAAAGATATGGTCACTAGCACATGGTACAACATCATTGAGCCCATACTCTTCTTAGACATCAAGGGTATTGTGATGCCAAAATTTGATATTTTTTATTTGGCATGGGTATCAAGTGATAGCCTAGTGGCTCTCACTTATTTCTATTTTCTAAGATAATGTATGGGATTGAGAGGATGAGTGGAATGGATCATTGTAAATACCATGTGTATGAATGATAAATACCTTGGTATGGGGTGAGAGTTATTCGTGTATGGGATATTATGGGTTTTTTAAAAATAGGAAGAGTGAGTCATCCACTCTGATATGCTAGGGTGACCATTGTGCATTTATGTCATTGACTTGTTAGCTACAGATGCAGTTGGTTCACCTATTCCTTTTGTACTGAGAGAGTTCTTTTGGCTTTCACAACTAAGAAGAGAAAAACTATTTTTAGCCTCCACCTTTGTGTGTATTCCCTCATTGTGTATGTGAGAAAGCTGCAAGTGAGATCCTTACTTCTCTCCTACTCTCTTCACATGGTATTAGAGCTCGGTTCCCAGTAAGGAGCTCAAGAAAGCAAACCAAGTTCACAGTGTCTTGGTAAGAGGATTAGTGTTGCTTTCCCTTTTTGAGTTTGGGAGCAAATCTCTGCAGGTAGCACAACCAAAAAGTGCAAGAGTGCACTGTCTCAGATTGGGCTGCCATTCACAGTGTGGCAAGAGGGTAGTATATGCGGGGCCATTTCGGGGCCCATTTTGGTGGCAGAAGCTTTTCGCAAGCACTTAGAAAAGTGCCTTGTTTTTGTTGTGCGACCATTGTTATACACGTTGGTGAAAAGTTGCTGCAAAAATTGCATCGTATGCCTATGTGCAGAGATATTGGGAGTGACAGAATCATTCTTATTGCTTGTTGATGCAAAATCATCACTAGGAACTGATTGTGTGGTCAAATACCACTTTCATCAGTTTTGTAGATTTGCCCTTGTGAGGCAGAAGTTGTGTTTTTTGCAGTGACATAATATTTTTGCAATGTTCTGTAATGGCATTTGATGCTCTTTCACAGATAGTCACTGAAAAGCTTGACAAGAATAACTTCCAAGCATGGAAATTTAGAATGATGAATTTCCTTAAGGAAAAAGGCTATTGGGAGTTCATTATTGGAGCTGAACAGGAATTAGTTATTCCTAATGTTCCCAATCAACAGCAGGCATTTAAAGGATGGCATGAGAGAGCCAAAAAAGTTATGTACTGGCTGGCTATCAGTATTTCAAATTCTATGATTGTGCATATTTAGGATGCAAGCACGCCAAAGGAGGAGTGGGATACTTTGACAAAAATGTATAGTACAAATACGCAAGCCAAGAAAATGCAGCTCAAGCAGGAGTTGCGTAATGTGCAGAGAGAAAATATGAGCATCAATGACTACCACATGAAGGTGAAGAAGATTGCAGATGCACTTGCTTCTATTGGGTCGCCAGTGGAAGATGATGATTTAGTTTCTATGACCTTGAATGGTCTAGGAAAGGATTATGCACAATTCCGTACATCCATTACCGTCCGTGAAAAATTTCCTAATTTTGAGGAGTTGATTCTCTTCTAATTTCTGAAGAGCAGAGAATTGGTGGTGCTTCTTCTTCAGGAGGAACTTCAAAAGAAATTATCTTCTACTCAAATGTTGGAAGAGGTAGAGGTAGAGGTAGGGCAAGCCAATCTGGAGGCCATGGAAAAAATTAGAATATGTAGCAAATTCAAGAAAACTAGTCCTATGGAGGAGGACGTGGTGCAGAAAGGAAAAACATGCATATTGGAGAGGTATCCCATGCCATGCTTAACGAAAAAAACCTGCCAGATTATTATTGGGCTGAAGAAGTTGCTACAGTAGTCTACATAATGAACAGGACTCCCACTGCAACAATACATGGCATGATGCCAAAGGAGAGGTATACTGGTAGGAAACCATATATTTCTCATTTGAAAGTTTTTGGTTGCATTGCCTATGTTCATGTGCCAGATGAGTTGAGATCCAAGTTGGATCCAAAAGCTGAGAAGTGCATCTTTATTGGTTATTCTCTAACAGCAAAAAGGGTATAGATGCTATAACCCTTCTACTCGTAAGTTTATAGTGAGCAGAGATGTTGTTTTTGATGAGATGAGTAGCTGGTATAAACCAATAAATGTGATTGACGATGTAGATGCACAAAATGGTAATGCTGCATAGAATTCACAGTAGCAATCACAAAATATTAGTGGACCTATAGTGTCCTCTAGCAATGGTTCACATACTTCGCCATGGACAGGCAGATTGAGATCAGAAGGATCTCCATAAAGCAATGCAGATAGTGGTATGCAAGTATCATGAAAAGGAAAAGAGGAAGTAGATCAGCCCATGGTTGATGTGAATGCAGGTCATTCTCATGTGGATGGTGAATCCAATGGCTCAGAACAGAGCCTTGATGATGAGTTGGGTATTCCTTTTGTTGTTACACTTGGAGTAAGAAAGACAAGGGATGTTTTGAGAGCACCTAGTAGTGAACCTATTTCGTGTAGGTCTACCAGAGCTAGGTATCCCATGGATAGGTGAAATATGATGGATTTATAGCCATTCACTATGCCTATATGGTCAAAGTGACACATGAACTTCTTTTGAGCAAGCCATGGGAAAAGAAAAATGGGAGAAAGCCATGGATGAAGACATGGATGCCTTGTAAGCAAATGCTACATGGGAATTGGTGCCTTTGCCTAAAAACAAGAATGCAATTGGCTGCAAGTGGGTTTATAAGGTGAAGCACAATGCAGATGGTTATGTGAACAGATACAAGGCAAGATTAATTATCAAGGGGTATGCACAGACATATGGCATTAATTATGAAGAAACATTCACTCCGGTTGCAAGGATGGCAACCATAAGAGCAATCATTACTATGGCTGCATCAAAGGGATGTTCTTTACATAAAATGGATATAAAGAATGCTTTCTTGCATGGTGATTTGCAAGAAGAGGTCTATATGGAGCAGCCACTAGGTTATGTTCATGCTATTCATCGTGAGTTTGCTTGCAGGTTGAAGAAAGCCTTGTATGGCTTGAAGCAAGCACCCAGAGCATGGTCTGACAAGATAGGATAGTATCTTGTCACTATTGGCTTTCAGATTTTCAAGGCAGGTTTCTCACTTTATGTGAAAAGTATTATGCTGCTTGTCATTTATGTTGATGATTTGATCATCACAAGTGATAGTGATGAAGATATCCTTCATGTAAAAATGCTATTGAAGCAGAAGTTTGAGATGAAGGATTTAGGAGAGCTACGTTACTTCTTGGGCATTGAGGTGATTAGATCCACAAGTGGGATATGGCTCTTGTAGAGGCAGTATGGATTGGACATGCTGTCCAAATATGGGATGACAAGCTGTAAGCCTATTTCAGTTCCTTTGGAGTAGAATGTGAAGTTGAGCGCAGATGCAGGTGAGATTCTAGAAGACCCTACTATGTACAGATGCATAGTAGGAAGTTTGATTTATATGACTATTACTAGGCCAGATTTGAGCTATGTTGTTGGGTTGGTAAGTCAGTTTATGCAAGCTCCAAGGAAACCGCATTTGGATGCGGCTAGACACATACTGAGGTATGTAAAGTCCACATTGCAGTATGGACTATTTTATGAGACTCGGGTTCAGATACAGTTGCATAATTACATTGATGCAAATTGGGTTGGTAGTATTTCAATAGACAATCTACCAGTGGATATGTGTTCTCTTTTGGGAGTGCTGCAATCACTTGGAGTAGCAAAAAACAACCTACAATTGCCTTGTCGAGCACAAAGGCTAAGTACAGCCTCATGGGTAGGGGCCTTGGCATAGGTACGTTTATGTTAGGCACTAGCCTATAAAGTGTGGCCATGGGGAAGGGACTATCTTCTATATCTCCTCACCAAGTTGTGTACAGATTAGGATGAGAGGCCATTGGGTGTGGTAAGGTGTTCTTCCCAAATTCCATTTAATCATTCCCTTGCCCTTTGGGACTTGGTGGCCAAAACTTGGGTACCCAAGGCTCTTGCGAAGGATGGTTCACCCTCATAGAATTGAAAACATGGCCCTGTAGTCCCTTCAGCTAAGACCAGCAAGAGATTGCTTTGAGCTATACTTGATGCAGAGGTTGGTGGGGGATCTTGCTTCTCTTCAGTCACTCTAGTTTCTTGGCGAAGGGTTTGGCTAGGACATCCCAAACCATGCCATAAAATAGAGAATGACTCTCTCAAATGCAAGGCTATAGTGGAAGGGGTGGGGGATTATGGCCTTATAGAGCTATAATTAGGAGCCATGGTAGCCCCAAGATTTGCGTTTTCTCCCATTTTAGTGTCAAAGCTCATGGTGTCCTCCCAACTTGAGGACTCGATGTTCGCGGGATCGTGTACCATATAGGAACTTGAGGTTGAGATCTCGAATGGAACTAACAGTCTTGACACTCGATGGACCGATTAGGCTATCGTTTGAAGCGTTATCCTTTGGCTTGGATTTAATACCTATCACCCTTCCAGACCTTTGGTGTAATGTGTCACCCACCCATCCTAACTGCCCACTCAAAATCAATCACTATGTCTTCTAAACCTAAAGTAGTTGGTCATCGCTATGTCATCCTTAAAGTAGTGGCTGCTTGAGTCACTGCATTGTTTTTCTTACTACATTGGCCTTATAGCAGCAATTGCTACATTCACAGTATAGCAACGATGACTAGTATAGCAGCGGCACAATCGATAACGTAATGATTGATTAACTCAATGGGCTAAATATAATAGCAACTCCTAACACATCAGGTTGTGAGTCACTGCATTAAACTTAAATAGAGAGTTGACCTTTGAAGTGGCATTTGTGAGCTCATTAAATGCCATTTAGTGTTAGGTGAGGTAGGTAGGGATGGTTGGCCAACTAGAAGTCCACATGGCATTCCTACGTTATAAGGCAGCGATGACTCGTTGAGTTGTTGTGTTAACCTTAAAGAAGAACGACTCACAATCTAGCTATGTTGCCGACTAGTTTTTGGTGCTCTCTAAGGATTTTTTAGTTTTGTGTAGGGTTTGTGAGCACAAGCGAATGCTATGCTACCTATTCTACCTACTCAAACCAAGAAATCACAAAAAACAACAACTTGAAAGCATCAAATGTGAGATTTTTGAAGGGGGTGGTTGAAAGCTCACTCACACCTGAACTCAATCAGATCCAACCTCATGTTTTAGTTTTTTTGAGTGAGATTTGACTCCACACACACTTTTGCAATCACCAAACTAGCTATTCCTACAATGTAACAGCAAAAAACACTAAAAAGCAAGCTCAAATCTATTAAAAACACCCTATGGAAAAAAATCATAGTTTCTACTTTTCCTACTCCAAAATCATACTTACCTCCTTCAATACCATCCTTTACTTCACTAACAACACACCTAGTTAAGCTAGATGCATTGTGCAATGAGCAGCTAGTGGTGATAAAGAGCTTGTGCAATACGAATGCATATCCTGAACTCCCCAACAGGTGGCGGCAAAAATGTGTAGTCCGACGGCGGTGAGTCACATGTGGAGGGGATACTGGAAGAATTTTGTTGAAGCCTCTACTCCTAATCAACTCCTAGTGGAAGCTTTATATGCGCAAGCCTCATGCTTGTGTTACCCAAGCATTTACCAGATTGTATGCAAGTGATTCCAGGAGGGAGAAAGGTGAGAAAGGGAGGAGAGAAGAAGGGGAAGGGAATGAGAATGAGAGGAGGGGATGATGGCAATCACAAGGCAACTAGCAAAGGAAACAAGAAGACTCAATGTAAGAGAATGTGGAGAAAGAGAGAGCTTCTATTCCCAAAGTTGCAAGTACACAATGAAGACCAAAGTCAAACTTTTGGCCTTAAATACATTCCACCTTTTGAAGGAGGGCTAACCCTTCCACTTTCTTATACCTCTCTCATTCTCATATTACAACCACTTGGGCTCATACATCTCCAAGGCAAATGACATATGCTAATCCTCATGCTCTCTCCTACATCTCCTGCTTGCTATTACAACATGTGAACTGTTAACCATTGCAGTGGTTAACAAGATTCCCCTAATCTATGTTAAAAAACAATCTGTGTTAACAACCCATTGAGCATGTTGACGGAGCTGGCCCTTCCAAACCCTATGGGTTTTAAGCCATAGATGGCTCAAGATCATAGGTAGTGGTGAGGATCATCCAAATTGGCAAGGATAACACAAGAGCCATTTGGATCCTATATATGTATATCACAAGAGCCATTTGAAGATAGAGGGAAGGTTGTGAGAATCAACTTATGCCTTGGTGCCATATGGGCCCAAGTGGTTGTAATGAGAGAGAGAGAGAGAGAGAGAGAGAGAGAGAGAGAGAGAGAGAGAGGTAGGTTTGGCCCTCCCTTCAAAAGGTGACTTGTATAAAAGCCAAGTACTTGACTTTGGTTTTTATTGTTGTATGCAACCTTAGAGGAATAGAAGCTCTCTTCTTGCTTGTGTGTTGAGATTGAGGTTTTCTTTCTCTCCTTGTTTGCCTTAGGTGTTTTCCATAGTTCCCCTTCACCTTCGTCTCCTTCTCCATCCCCTTCCCTTCTTCCCTCCCCCCCCTCTCTCTCTTTCTCACCTCCTTTTTCTCGGTGGAAAACCCCAATTGCAATGATCAGGTAGGAAGTCGAGTGATACGAGTGAAGGCTTCACTACACAAGGCTCCCACAAGGAGTAGCATGGGTGTGAGGAGCTATGTTGGCACACTTCTAGCATCCCCATGACATGTGTGTCTCCACCAGATCACACATCTTTGGCATTGTCTGGGGAGAACGTGGTATGCTTTTGCATTTTTTAAGATTCCTCCCATAAACAACCCATTGCACATGACCTTAAGCTTTGTTATTAGTGGAGAATTAGTGGATTTGAAGTGCAAAAGAATGAAGAAACTGTGATTTTAGAGTAGAAAATATTACTTTTCAACTTTCTACCCATAAAGCCAATTTCATGCATTTGAGCTTGCTTTTTATTGTATCTTGATGTTTGTTTATACAAGAAGGTAGCTAGAATGATTGCTAAGCTGGTTGTAGTGTCAAATCCAACTAAAAACACTTGAAAATGAAGATTGGAGTTGTATTTTGAAGTGGTTTTGGGTGCTTGATAGTCCAACTTGTAGAAATCACTTGTTTGTGTGCCAAAAGTTATTATTTTGTGATGTTTTTTGTTTGTGGTAGTAGTTTAGATTCTTAACAACCCCCCTATGCACACAAACTTGGAACAAAACTTGAAGAACCACCAAGATGTTGAGAAACCATGCTCAACATCATGTGATCATGTGTGCATAGTACTAACACAGAGAAAGTGCTATAAAGGAAAGGGTTAGATGCCCTAACCCTAACCCTAAAAGTGTTTGTACATATTCTACATTTTCAACGAAATCTAGTGTACAATTAGGATACAGTTAGTCATTTGTGGTGTGCTCTCTAGATATTCCCTCTCTCCTCATCTTTACTCTTCTCCTCTCCCCTCTCCATAATTTGTCATGGTATCAGAGCTCCCTTGTAGGTCCCTTGCCTTCCATTAAGGCATTGCGATCCTTGAGAAAGTGAGAGTGATTGAGAGATCAAGAGATCGAGTGTTCTCTTTCGTTTAAAGAAAATATTTTCCATTCATTGAGAGAAAAATTCCATCCATATTTCTGTTCATTGAGAGGGAGAGTTCTTCATTGAGAGAGATTCTTTAAACTGTTCATTTGGCTCATTGATTCTTGTGAGAGAAGAGGTTTCACTGAGAGTTTTACAAGACTTTCATTGTGAGAGTCAAGAGTTTTCAGCTCGAAGAGATCTATTATATTGAGAGCAAGATAGAGTCCCTATTTTGCTCCATTCTGCCTCCTACAACTCTATCTACATAGCGAGTCTCCAAGCTCATGGGCTCCCTGTAGCATCTCCAAGAAGTCCATGCGAATAGCTAAATATCAGCAACTCACCATACGGCACCTACATCGACCTATGAGCTATTGAGAACCTACCATCAAGCTACAGCAGTGCGTTGTCTTCAACTCGATCTTGCATTAGCTCCCAAGCCTAGGTAGGTGCCACCAACAACAGGCTCCACAGCCAGCAACTCCATCAAGCAACCTGCTTCATCCCGACAACCCAAGCTCTGCCCATAGAGCTCCCAACTCCTCCAAGTTCAATCCTCCACATAGAGTCTTTACCATCAATGACCAATGTCCACACTCATCCATCGCCATAACTCCAAAGCTACAGGCCAACAAACTTATGCACCACTCTTCTCCTCAATTACACAGGAGATAGACACACTGATTACTTAGTCACCCACAGAAAAGGTTGATTAAGAAGAGCAAGAATTTCCAGAAGCACCCCAAGAAGAGCCAAGGTAACTTAGACGGTCTAGTAGGGAAAGCAAACCACCTCCCAAATTGACATATGCTCAAAAAGGCAAAGCAGTTCAGGTTGAAACCATCAACTATGCTCTTATGATTGCCATCATGGCTATAGAAGAGCCAATGTACTTCAAAGATGCAGTTGAAAAGAAATAGTGGCAAACTGCTATGAATGAAGAAATGGAAGCTTTGTACACGAATAATACTTGGAAATTATGCACCCTTCCACCAAGAAAGAAGGCTATCGCAAACAAATGGGTTTACAAAGTGAAGTACAATCTAGATGGAAGCATTGAAAGATACAAAGCCAAACTAGTTGCAAAAGTATTTGCACAGCAATATGGTCAAGATAATGATGAGACTTATGCTCTAGTAGCAAAGATGGATTCCATACGGTTCTTGATATCACTAGCGATACTCAGGAAATGGAATGTGTACCATAGCTAGATGTCAAGAATGCTTTTCTCAATGGTTATCTAGATGAGGAAGTCTACATGCAACAACCAGCAGGTTATGTTGAGCCAAGAAAGAAGAATCAGGTTTGCCATCTCAAGAAAAGTCTCTATGGCTTAAAGCAAGCATCCAGAAGTTGGTACACTAGAATTGACAAGTATTTTGCTAATTTGGGATATATGAAATCCAATGCAGATCATACTTTCTACTACAAAGTTCAAGGGGAAGACATTACTATTGCACTTTTGCACATTACTTTTATACGGTGCTCCTTTGCCATCATTAATCCTCAATAATTGAGTGTCGGGTTTCGTTTAGTGACTCATCATACTGTTCTCTAGCCTTGTGATTTTTTGGCTCATGGTAACCTTCTTCAACTATTCAGCTCACACACCTACTATGATGTTGGCTCCTTCATGCTCTTGTTGCTACCTTTCACACTCCCTGTGTGACTCTTATTCACTACCTCCTTTCGGTTACTCTCTCTTCGACCCTATGGTCTACTTGATATACAAGGGTCCCTTTTTTACGTGCTCTTATGACCACACATCGGTT
Organism: Dipteris shenzhenensis; assembly: GCF_047967505.1. NCBI lineage: Eukaryota > Viridiplantae > Streptophyta > Polypodiopsida > Gleicheniales > Dipteridaceae > Dipteris > Dipteris shenzhenensis. Next base: position 49,412,614 of record NC_141601.1, read on the forward strand.
GATGACGGACTCCCCTTCTTGGTTTTGGCTTGCAGTCGCTCAAAGCTTGTTCCAAGCTTTGGCTTGGTTGCAATGTACATGGTTGAGCCTCTCGTGTGGAAGATCGGTCGTGTTCGCTCCTAGCAATGGAGCCAGCACTTGCGAAGTTCACTCTAGTGTGTGGGATTTCTCACCACTTTTGCCTTGGTGACTCTACCTCATGGATTTACCCTGCCGTGACTGCATGCACTCAAGAAAAGCATTCTCTTCGAGAGTAGTGACCTCTTCTGTTTGTTTGCGAAGCCTTTCTAGTTACCAGCTTCTTTCACTTGTATTTTCACTAAGTCAACCTTATGGTTGACTCTGGCTTTAAAGCCTCTTTTGCTCCTTTTATTTTTGCCCCAAGTTTATTTATTATTGATTAATTAAGTTCTTATAAAGTTAATGATGGCCTTTTTTACCCCCTCTAAGTATAACCCCCCCCTTTTTTTCGATCTTTTATTACTTGGTCCATAATTTATATTTATGTGGTGCGGCAATTATTTGGTTCTGTTTAATGTATCATTTCTTTTGCTTATATTTACTATTTACAAGCGATTTAATTGTCTCTTAGTTTTTTCTTTAAGTTAATACCATAATTTCTTGTAGAGTTTTACTCGTAAAACTCTTTGAGTAACCCCCAATTCTTTTTTGTGATTTGAGTCTTCCTTTAAGCCCTCAATTTTTTACATGGGTTTATAGAGCCATTCATTTTTTTCTAATACAACTATTGTTTTTCATTTATGTTCCCCGGCATTTATTGTCTTTATTACTTCATTTTTGTGGTTTATTGAGTTTTGAAAAATAAGTTTTTAAAAAAAAAGCAATATAGCTATGTACTTTTATATTCACACCTTTTTCTTTAGTAGTTCATTGGTAATATGACTTGCAATTTAATTAACTTAATTTATTATTCTCAACTATTTTAGTGAGAGTAACTATTTGGTTCTTTAGGGTGTATCTTTCTAACCTTTGCTGTAACTAACTTTAATTGAGATTGCCCATGGGTATGGAATACCCCCCATAAATTGTTATTGAAAAATGTTTAATCTATCTATTATTTAACGGAGTGGATCAACCCCCTTCGATCGCTTATAGCTTTTTGTAGAATTTACTTGTGAACCTAGACAATTGTCTATGTTCCTAGGTAAAGCAATAAACACCAGGGGATACATGCATTACCTATCTACCCATTTGAAACAATGATGTTCTAACACCTTTTTTTTAATAATGGTGGCAGATAAGTGGACCCTGACCTTGGAGCCTAGACTACCGGATGGATTCGACACTTTTGTACCAATTTTATCCATATTTTATGTACACCCATAAGATGGGAAATTTATTATCCACCCTTGAGCATCGTGTGCAAGATTGTTAAAAGGTTTTATTTTTTAATATACCAAGATGGACTCAAAGGAAATTCCAAGGACAAACTCAAACAAATTCCGTAGGACTGCTAGGATGTCCACAATCATAGACCTTAACAAAGTGGCCTTTATTTCTCAAAAATTGGACGATGCATGAAGGGAAATGGAAACAATTGGACAAGAGAATAGAATTAGACAATTTTTGTCTCGAAAATCAAAATGCAAGAAAAATTAGGGGTCATAATATCCGGTTTTATTTTTTGGTGAGTGGACCTAGACCTTGAAGCCTGGACGACTTGACGGATTCAACACTTTTGTACCAATTGTATACATATTGTATGTACACCCATAAGATGATTATCCACCCTTATTTGAGCATCATGTGCCGTGTTATTAAAAGGCTTTATTTTTTTAAACACACATAGAGATATTAATTATTTTAAAACGTCACCTTTACGAGTAGCATGACCCATCTACGACTGGTTAGAGACCCCCTCCGTTGGGTCTTAAGGTGGATCTTAAAATCTCTTTAATTTCAAGAAATAATAATTCAAAGTTTGGAGATCCCCTTTATCATGGGCACTGCTAGGTTTGCATGTCTATATGCATGAATATTTGATCGTGAGCATCTCTATGGCTTATTACATATATAATCTCTCTCTCTCTCTCTCTCTCTCTCTCTCTCACACACACACACACACACACACACACACACACAAATTTTTTTTTGGACTTTTCCTTTGCAAGTAGCATGACCCATCTTTGACGGGTTAGAGACCCACTCCACTGGGTCTCAAGGTGGATCTTGAAATCTTTTTAATTTCAATAAATATGATTTCAAAGTTTGGAGATCCCCTTCATCATGGGCACTGCTTGGTTTGAATGTAGCTTTGTTTACTCAACTATTCAGAAAGATGAGTGGCGATGTGATATCAATAAACCCCCTCATCCCACTCTCACACACAGACACACAGACACACACACACACACAATTTTCTCCAAAAAAAATCACATGCACATGCACACGCACACATATCCCTGACTCTAATCCCAAAGCCACTTCCATGTTACCAACATCTTACACACATTTTCTAATTGGCCTTGTTACCCTACACACATACACACTTCCATTTTATACATTTTCACTATGATGCCAACCACCCCCTTTTCCCCCCCCTAATTTATCACAACAATCTCCCTTCTATTTTATGTTCTACCCCTTGTAATTTTATGATTCCTTGAGTTTTCATACGGTAATTATTAACTCCATGTAATTTTAGTTAAAACCCCACTAGACTCTCTATCTCTCTCTGATTAACCTTTCACCTAGCTACTCCCTAACCTTACTACTCTACTACCTAACCAACCCCAAATAATACCTTCATCCCCACGCCCATGCACACTACGTTTTGCACCGCCCTTGCATGTTATGACTTTGCTTAAGGTCACCTATAGTGGAGGGGTATCCAAACTTTGAAATGTTATTTCTTGAAATTAAAGAGATTGTAAGATCCACCTTGAGACCCTGCGGGGTAGGTCTCCAACCCATCGTAGATGAGTCATGCTGCTCATCTCGTTCAAAGCAAACCACAAGTTCATGCACACGTGGGTTCTATAATGCTTCTTTCTGTAAAAAAGTATTGAAAGTTTTATCTTGACTAGTAACTCTATGGTTCTATAGAAAGAACTTAAGTTATTATCCTGATTGTTTGGGTTAACTAATCTAGAGAGTGCCAGAAGTGAATTTTCAAGGGACTTATGGGTAGGACATGGGTAATAACTATGCTCTAGCTATGAAGCATGTCTTCCCATAATGAACTAACATTCTGTGATTTGTGTTAAATGTTGGCAAGTGAGTTGGAGCATTCTCTTACAAATTCTCAGATTGAAGTTTCTAACATGGTTTTAAAAAATTTTATGGTCTTTTATGAGGGGAATCTTATATTGTAGATCATTACATGGACTACCTTTTTTGAATCCCATGGAATCCTTTGTAGGCATTTTTTGACATCTACCATAGCCTATCAGGTACTTCTTTTACTTAGAAAATGTTTTAACAATGAAGGATACTTCCATTCCATACTGGAAGGGACACACATCCTTGGAGTAGGAATATTTATGAATTGGCAATACGCACATTCAGCATTGAAGAGCTTACAAGGGACTACCGAATCTTAAAGGACCAACTTGCTACTGCTAAAGAGGCTAGCACTTCTCAAGCACAAGTCTTGGACCAATGGTCCAATACCACTGAAGTCATTCCTCAACAAGCGCATGTCACATTGCAAATGAAAAAGCTTAAGGAGGCATATACATCCATTTACCATAAATATAAAGAGAAAATGGATGAGATGCAATCCCAAAAGATAGTCATCTCCAAGCTTGAACTCCAATTGCTAGTGCACAACAATGAGGCAATGGAAGACAACACTAATGAAGTCCCACTAAAATGCACAATGGTGTACCAAGAGCTTGTGGTCGCTTTACAAGAGGAAGTTCACCTCAAAGCACGAGTGCTTATCATTTAATGGAACTCAAGATCATATCTGCTCATCCAACAATCAAATGGGAATGTTCCATAGGCACCAAAACTCTGCGCATAATTTGCTAAGACTTGTTCGAAGATGGAAAAAATATCTTCAACTTGTCTACACATGCCGAGTTTATAGCACTCAGGACAAATGCTTTCATCGCATATGTATGCCTCATATTGCTAGTTTGTTGCCATTGCTACAAAGGCCATCACTATTATCTACAAGGCATGACATAAAAGGCATCCCACCTTGCAACTGATGATCCCATCGCACCAGTAAAAAGAAGTGTCGGAGGATGACAGAGCCTATCTCACATCCAACTTCCCATATCTAACCACTCTCTATGCCAACCTCATAACCTCACTTACCCTGCTGCTACCACCCTCTTAACCTTCCCTACGCTCCAGCCTAACATCTACTTCCTTCATCATCTTGTTGGTCATGCCTGTCACCACTTTCAACTAACCCAACAGTCACAAACTTACGAGCCCCTCACAACTAACTTGTTCCCTTCCCATGCTAATCCTACCCTCGAGGATTACCAAGCTGATCAAACCATTTACCCAGTTCTTCCCTCCCTCCTCTTTGACTCCCCTCCCACAACTAACACTCTTCCATATTTCTCCCCCATGTTCCCAGATTCTCTCCCTACCCCGTCATCACCTCCGATACTAATTGTGCTGCCATGAGCAAAAAATGACCCAGTATTTGATTTTGAATATTAAGATCCGGATAATCCAATTCGCACTTCTATGCCAAATTCCAATTATGGGTATCATTTTGATGCGATACCACTTCCTAGTAACCCCATTAAGGATTTCTGGAGCAAATATCCTAATATGAAAACTCGAGGTGGATGGACCCTGGACAACTTCCCTACCAACCTTCGTCAGCATCAAGTTAGTGAAGATTGGGTAAGCAAGTTGGATCCCCAACCTAATTGGTGTCGCCCCAAGCTTTTTGATGTAATCTTCTTGAAAGAGTACCTGCGTGCACCTCCATGTCTCAGAACCCATCCCAAGTTTTATGCAATTCTACGACGTCACATATGGTAAGCCAACATACACACTTTGGGTGAAGATCGCACCATTAATTAGCCAATGATCGAGCCATACTCTAGTGTGGAATGGAATATCCAAGGCATACTGATATGAGCACTTCAACAACATGAGCAAATAATGTGCGGCAACATTGACCACATCCTTCGCCAAAGTGCTATCTTTTGCAAAACATTGGAATACATTATGGAGGTCCCCAACCACATGGACTGCCATTTGCCTCCACTCAGTTTCAATCCCAATGAATGGATCGATGCTCAGATTACAAGCTGACTCTATCAAAGAGTCATCTTCTTAGAACCATGCCACATATCTCTGTTCGAACAAATGGTGAATACAGGCTACCTGGAAACAGAGTAAAAATTATTTGGTGCCAAGGCTTTACAGCAGGATCAACTGGCATGCCACAAGTTCCACAGCCATTGGATTACACACATGGCATCCCAACTCTGTGATCACAATAAGCCATAACCCAAGGACGGGTAATAAAATGGATCCGGGAGGATGTTGTCTCTGTATATGTAGAGTAGCGGCAAAGCTCCTCTTGTATTTGCATAAGGCTAGGAATAATCTCTCTTATGAATCCTCAACATGCGAGTATGGTATTTCCTCAACATGCGATTGTTTCGTTGGAATAGATAAGTCTCAGGCTGGGATTCTACTTGCAACAACTACATGCGATTCCTACATGCATGTTATACATGCGAGTTCTACATGCAACTCCTACATGTGATTCCTACATGCATGTTCTACATGCGAGTTCTACATGCAACTCCTACATGCAAGTTGCAACTCCTACATGTACAACTCGTATGTAGAACATGCATATAGGAATCGCATGTAGGAATTGCAAGTAGAACTCGCGTGTTGAGGATTCCTAGGAGAGATTATTCCTAGCCTTATGCAAGTACAAGCGAAGCTTTGCCACTACTCTACACACACATTCTGCGCTACCTAAGTCCATGTTGGCATAGAGACAACAGTTTTCCATTGCACATAAGCTCCATTGTATCAGACTATTAGCTTTTGAAACGTAATTGAATGGTCAAATTTTGATTTCTCATGAAATGATGTTATATTATAACGTGCAAAATAAAATTTTAAGATTTAAACTTTGTTTATGTGTATAAAATGTAGGTTTCATATATATATAAAACTGTGAGTATGCTGTAGCAAACGATGACATACACATATTTATTCAATTTTAAAGACCATAGTATATATTTTAGTATTGAAAATTACACCCAATTTTATTTTCCAAACTAAAACTATGTTCAAAAAGTTTTGCAAAGAAAATGGAGGCTTTGTCGTCGCTTTTTCTCTATGGAAGTATTTTTCCCATGTTCTTGAACAAGTCAAAAATCTCTCTCTTAAAAGATAGTTACATTGGATAGAGTTCAAACCACTAAAAAACAAATATTGGAACCCTAAAAAGGACACTTTTATGTCATGTTGAGCTACCAAACTGTTAATAACATTCTCTACCTTGCACTAGTAAGTTATATGCAAAAAAATTGTGACATGCACTAAATGCCAATGCATAGACTAGATCTCATTCTGCTCGTTACATTGGATAGAGGTTCAAACCACTAAAAAACAAATATTGGAACCCTAAAAAGAACACTTTTATGTCATGTTGAGCTACTAAACTAGTGTTAATAACATTCCCTACCTTGCAATAGTAAGTTATCTGCACAAAAATTATGACATGCACTAAATGCCAATGCATAGACTGGATCTCATTCTACTCTTTGAAAGCATATTCCTTTGTGAAGTCTATAATCAAGGCGACCACATCATCATGGAATCTCCTTGAATTGATGCCCCTTCCATTGTGTTATATAGTTATGTTTAATTAAATATTTCATTTTACTCTTCAAGAACACCAAAAACTCCCAACACTACATCTCTTCTCTTTGTTCAACAGACCCTTCCTCTTCTTATGGTTTCCATGCTGGTTTGAAACGTTCACATATTCAATTACTTCCATAGTATGGTCTTCCGTTGCTTTTTTGTCTCTAGGAGCAACAGGCTAGCTTCTTTATGTCACATCCTTGCATTTCACCCATTAAAGACTTCCTCAAATAAAAGTTTGCATCATTCTATTGGGCAGATCGTTGATTCCCACAAATGAGTGACACCTTTGTAAGTATGGAGACAAAAAGAATAGCCATTGCTTCTATCCCCACTTAGGCAGAGCATTGACAACTTGCCACATGGAGGTCCAAGTTTTGGGAGTTCATCAAGCTCAAGGCATTTTTCAAAAAGGACATTTGCACATGGTATTCACAACAACATGTGTGTTGAGCCTCCCACGTACGCACACAAAAAAAGGCTTAAGTGATTCAAATGACCACAACTAACATTTTCACTATGGACTTTGGGCTTTTAATCAGTGAAAGAACTCAACTGCCATCAAAAAGAAGGATCCAAGCACCAAATGTGTACATGAACAATTTTGTGATGCTTTGTTCTGAAATCAAAGATGCCAAGGTATACAATAGTTGCACTCAGAAAAAACTATATATACATTATGCCACACTATCAAGCATGTAATCCAAAGCATATTTTGATGACTCCTCTTAGAACTTTAAGAGTTCTACAATACAAAAATCCATTTGCTGCTTCTATGGTAACATACAATTCATTCTTCAGACTGCAAAAATGTGCCGATCCAACAAGAGAAACTACAAATACAAAAACCATTTGTAAGTAGGAAGCCTTTCGAATATTTTGTTGTACATTTAATATATAGTTCTCTCTCTTATACAAAGCCCATGCAAGGAAAAACCACAATTGCACATGCATTCATAAGATGAGAGCACTGATGTGCATGCGTAGGCAAACATATGCACACCCACAAGTGAAACCAAGGAGAGAGAGAGAGAGAGAGAGAGAGAGAGAGTTCACATGCACACACCAATCTAAAACCAAAGTCTAAGGAAAAACCATGGCAACAATGCAAAACTTAGGTTCTCACAAGCTATCTCTAAAAGGAAAAAGTAGGGAGTACGCAATGCAGTAAGGATTCATCGAACGATTGCTTCTCCCAAGTCCACATTGTCAAGTTCTTTATGATTGTATTTTTCAAAACAAAAAGTGTGCGCCTAGAAAAGGCACTGACATCTCTCTCTCTCTCTCTCTCTCTGCCCCCTCACCAATTCACAGAGTACGGACTGTATCAAATAGCAAGCAGGAGACAAGAGACTCAATGTTATCCAATGTGAAACTGCCCCTTTTACCTTGTATGACCTTATCATTCAACGGAAATGGACTGCCACAAGATCAATGGTTGTTTCAATCTTGTGCACAGATAATTGCATATGTTACATTTTGTAGCATGGCACTTTAAAGCTGAATTTCAAAGATTAAACACTAAGAAGATTGTTGCATCTACGCTTAAGTGCACGAGTTAGTGTTCTTTGACAGATCACCACAGCTGCCTATACAGCTCATTATGAAATCAACAATCCCATAAAATATATGGAATGTGTCAAATCTTTGCTGTGAACCAGCAAAACCTTTGATAATTCTTAAAACTATGTCATGACCTTTTAAGTGCTCAACAGCCTTTGCTGCAATGAGCTAAAAATTATCAAAAAAAGGTGGAAATTTACAACAAAATCACTTGCGAGATTTTTAAAAGAGGTATACTGACTTTTATGTTCGGTATACTTGTGGACGATTGAAAGTGGCCTTCGATTTACGCCTTGATAAAAAATCCTTATGTTTGGTACCTCTATTGCCAGCTGAGTCTGCACAGTCCAAGTCCTGAAACTCTGGTGGAGGTGAAGGTGGCAACCCAAAGTTTTCTGCTGACCCTGATTGGGAAAGAAGGAAATAAGGCAATAAGAAAGTAAAGAGTGTGGTTCACGATAGATTGGTAGCTTTGAATGTCCTTCATGAATTGAACAAGAAATGAATTTTATCCATACCTTGTACAGTCCACTTTGCTGCAGAAAATGCATCATGAATCCAATCAGGACCCCGCGGCTGGCCAAACTCACGTAGAGGTCCAGAAGAAAAATCAGGAGCAGGTTTCAGCTCGTCCATCTGCACTCCATCACCCTCATGCTCATTAAATGGTATACACATGGAGTAGGGTATTGTGTGAAAAAATGCAAATTTTAGCTATAGAGATGCTTTAACATATTCTCACTTGCACGCAATATGTGGTTCTTTTTAGTGTGGGTGTGGGTGGGTCGGTCGGTGGGTGGGTGGGTGCGTATGCGCGTGAATGTATGTATGTATGTATGTATTCACAACAACTAACAATCATTCTCAAATTATAGCGCAGGCTTACAGACCCAGCTTGGCCCACTGACAGATGGTCCATCCCAGCCAATATGGGCAACATGCTTGACATCAGTTGGGTAGCCAATCTCCAATTCATGCTCCCTCCAGCCTGTGCAAAGTTTGCGAGAGAGCCTGTTATTGAAGAAGTATGATAAACCCAGGAGAGGAGATTTACTTTATTAGAGAATGCTCCATTGAATTGATTAGAGAAAGCCTGTTATTGAAAAAGTATGATAAATCAAGGAGAGGAGATTTTCTTTGGTATGATAAACCCAGGAGGGGGAGATTTTCTTGGTATCTGAAGTTAGTAGAGAAAACGTGATAAAACTAGGGCTCTTACCGAAAATCTGTGAGATAGCACTCAGGCCCTTTAGGTGCGACAAAGTTGCCAAGCCCTTCAAGACAACCTTCCACTTAGAGCGAAACATGCTAGGTTTTGGCGTTTGGTTGAAAGTGGCTACTTCAAGTGACTGAATAGGAGAAGCTGACTCTTCTGGAGCACACAAAGACAAGAGCCTTCACAAAACAGTACCCAAAGAAGGAACACTATCTAAACATTCCATCAAATTTATAGTACCATGGACCATATATCAGCTGACTCAGAAAACAAAAATGCTTGAGTTATCCTCATGTGAGAGGGTCGATGCGCAAGATACCTGTCGAAAGCTGACTGGGCAACCTTGAGGAAGAGCGTCTCGGAACACTTTCATACAATACAATTTCAGAAGCCTTTTTAATGGATGAACTTGGTGTGGAGTGCTTTATTGTGTGTGGCTCTTTAACAGGGAATTCTTTTGGAACTGCAATTTCTCGAGTAGATTCTCGAATGCTGAAAGGCTTTACTGCCTTCTGTACTCGTTCTTTCATCTCACAAGCTGCGGCATCGTCTGTAAAGCCAAAGCCTCGAAAACTCCCATTCTGATGGCAAACATCCCAGTATTGCATTTCAGTAATCTTTTAAATATAAACAATTTTCGCACCAGCAGAACCAGATAATTCGGCAGTTGAAGAAGCCAATTTTCAACCAATACAAAGTGGGCATCCTAAAGTGGCCTTGAGCCTGCTATTGCCACAGGTCAATGTTATTGCTACAAGTCTTCTGCTTGGCTTTGTCCACTTAGTCCATCAGAGACAATAAAGAAAGGCAAACACAGGACACAACAAACTCGTGTAAGAAACTCTTCTGCCTGTAGTCTGAAAGAGAGATGGCCATTTGTAAAGTAGGGAACATTTACCTCCAAACGAATGACAAAGAAGCACTGTGCTGCAACCATAAAAGCATCAGGTTTGCGCATCGTATGCTCAAAGAGTACTTGATTGTCCTGCCAAGTGGGGGAAGATTTTGTTACATGTACAATAACCGCATGTGCCACAGTCTCTTACATTGGTTGCAGAAAATTTTGCAAGTTGTTATTCCAAAAATGGCTTACAACGCATTCAAAACCAAAGACTGACACTAATCGGAAGAAACAACAAGATGAAACCAGAAGTCCTGCAACCTAAGGCGGCACATCATGGCTCTGACAAGATTTTCAAGTCACTTAATTGCTATTAGCAATGGTGAAAACTTTGATCACTGAAAAAAGGGAGCAAATTCCAAGATTAAACCTTGTTGAAAAGGCACTAAGAACAATGTGCACCAAATGATACGCCAAAACAAAGTAAATAAGTTTTAACATTTGTGCATGTGCAAGTGTGCACTTGGAAAAGAGAGAAATGGCAAGATGGGGAGGAGAACACTAAGAGGCGGGCCATTTTTTGCAAAGTTGAAATGTATCCCTGTTATGCAATGCAACTTGCAGACAACCTACTCAAACATAGGAAAAATATTATTGCTTCCTTGGCATATTTAGAACATTAATAAGTATCGATCATTCAGCTTGAGAGGGGTGGCATTGAAAGATGGTGCTTGTAAGGCGTTTGACTATGCACCCTAGTTTCTTCCATGGATGGAAGCCCTCCTATAGGAGATTTAGCCTGAGAGAGAAGGGGAATATACACAAAGGAGCTTGTGGAGAGTGGTTTTGTAGTAGGAGTTTGAGGTAAGTTAAAACTAGAATTCGATGAGGCCCAAAACCTAGGACTGGGATGGGGCTGCTTGCAAGTGCAGACAAAGAAAACATTTGTACATGCGCCAGCCTGAAAGAGAGAGACAGAGAGACAGAGAGACAAAGAGAGAGGGGGAAGAGGGGGGTGGGGGGGGGCTGTTAAAACCAAAGAGTCTGCAGCACAATAAGACAATACGTCTTTGCAGTAATAGCTGATTCAGGAAAAATAGTGGGACGGATCTAAACAAGGTGCAAAACGAATGTTCCACATCTCAGACTATTTTTGCATTACGATAAACACTTGCATTTTTACTTAACGCCTATTGATAATCCTTGTAAAAGGTCCTCATAAGAGTTGCAGCAAAACTAAGAAAACGACACTCTTTAGAGAACGAGAGTTTCTCGATCATTATAAATAGAACACTGCCAGGAAGAGATGACTTTGCATGGATAAAAATGGCACAGCCAAATAAGGATCACAGCAGGCACAGCAAAACAATAATTATTTCCCTACCCAAAGTAGGCTCAGGATAGGTAGAAAAATTACCAGTAAATCACGTAGCTGAAAATGTAGCATGGCATTTTCCAAGGGTCTCATGTGAAGTTCACCCACGGTGCCACTCGGCTGCCAAGAACTGCTACCCCCAGCTGCCTCAAAAAGCTTCACAGGGCATCTTGCCTGTATAAATGAAGTTTAAAAATCCCTAGCAATCTCTCTCTCTCTCTCTCTCTCTCTCTCTCTCTCTTTCTCTCTCTCTCAAACCTGCACTACAACCCTCAGACATGCACACACCAGCCCCCTCCCTCCCTCCCTCCAGACAAAGACACAATCACTTTAACCCCCTTGCATGTACACACATGTAGGCTCATGTCTACATGCATGAGTGTGTGTGTGTGTGTGTGTTCGCACGCACTAGTGTGTGTAAAGGACCGAGGAGATGAATTACCACAAAATTTGGTGGCCAGCCAAGGGTCTTCATGCTCGAGTTTTTGCGCTGGAAGAACTGGAAATTCCAACAAAGCAAGGCAGAATCTAATCTTCATAGGTTCCAAGTACGAGCAGCTTTCCGTAAACAGAATACCTGTAAAGCAGGTTCAAGGCAGTAAGGGAATATGACTGGAAAAAACGTGCACGAATTTTCACATACAAATGCGGCTTGATGACACGCTCCAAGTGCGTAACGTGCTGGTTTGTTCATTTCTATCAAGCGATCTCCTGCGAAATGTAAGCAAATAGTGTACCGGTCGTATTCTCCACCTAGAGATTTACTACCGTCTAACAATCGGGACATGGGACATGGATCAAGATACTGAGAAATGGGTGTAACGACAATCAACAAGAAATTAGCTGACCCCACGTAATCACCACTTCGGAGTCTGGTTGCTTTATGAGGCACAACGGACGAACGATGTGTAAAGGGAATAACTTACAAACGCGCTGTTAAAATTATTCCAGCATGTTGGTTCTCTAATCATCCTCGCCAGCTGCTCAGAGAACCTGAGCTTGATGGCCAATGCCCCTTCTCCAGGATCGAGAAGAGCAGCCACCCAATGAGAATTTTCGATTGCGATGCATTCACATAGCGTTTCAGCGACGATCCAATCCCTGATACTACTCGTCGCGTGGACGTCTTGATCCTAGAATTCCGCAATCACTCAAGCAGCTTCGGTTCTTTTTTTCCCAGAAAGCCAAGCAGCTTTGGTTCGAATCTTTACCAACAGTATTGCCTGCGAGATGCGGCCTGCACGACATTCATCAGCACATCCAAAACACCCATTTCGAGGTTGCTACCCCAAACCACTTTTCAAGCTGATTACCACCGAAAACCTGCGAGTGCCCAAAAGATTCTAAAGAGCTACTAACCCACCTGAAGAAGAAATTCGCCACTTCAAAAAAATCACTCGAGCTTCTCCTCGATTCCAGATTTCCAGAGCCGACACCCAGTTCCTAAAAAGAAAGGTGATGCCGCCAGCAGGAAATCCAAGAGCGACAGCAAACAAACCAAGCTGAAACCCCCTTCACGGACCACCTTTTAGACGGGAAAATCGTGTAGAGGATCTTCCCAGCAGGAAAGCGCCAAAATGGTCGAATGCAAAACCGAGTGTGCTCAACAAGAATTCATTCCAAACCAAAGACCTCAGGGGGTACGAATCGAATTGAGATGAAACCCACTTCCGAGAGGGGAAAATCCTTGATCTTGCCAGCAAGAGAGACCCAAAAAAAAGCTAGGATTCGAATTGATGAAACCTGGAAGATGGATGCTCTCACCACCAGCAGCCCAATAAGCTAGGATGCGAATTATGATGAAACCCACATCCTAGACAGAAGTGCTTCTGAAATGCTCTTCTCAGACGGAAGATGATCTCGCCAGCAAAGCAGGGGACACGCAACAAACACGTTAGGATGCAAATTAAGCAGAAACCCAAGAGTGGTTCCTAAAGTGAACACGATCTTGCAAAGTAGCAAAGGGCCTCTCAAAAGACGAGATGATCACAAAATGGAAGGAGGAGGCTAGGCATTAAAATTTAAGCAAAGAGAGGAGACAAAGTGGAAGGGAAGCTCAAAAGTTCAACACGACCTTTCAGACTCACCAAAATCAAAGGTCTAAACATTCAAAGCTTTAGTAGACAGAACCTTCTTGGCCTAAAACCCAGGGTCAAGAGGTGTGTTTCAAAGGTAGGTACCCAAAGCTATGTCAAAGAGAGCTCCCTTGCTTTGCTTCCTTCTTTGCTCTCCACACCCCTTATCGACACACATACACACAGGTCCCCCTCAGCTTCTTCTCGAGAAAGAGCTCCTCATAATGGTGCTTTGCTTTCAATGTTTGCCTTCTCCTTCACTCCCAAGCTAAGCCTCGTCGTCCCCCCCTTCCCCCATGGATTACTCGCTTGTCTCCCCTTACCTACTCTCTAGGTGTGGCACCCTCAACTTGCCATCATGGCCCACCCCAAATATGCTCTGCCTTTGCCACATACAGTACAAAGACTCATTCCTACAAATTGTCTTTACTCGTCCATAAAGTGGCCCTTTATCCCTAACTTTCCCTTCCTCTGACATTAGGGTGACTTTTCACATTGGTCCCACTCACAAAAGCAAGAACTAAAATACTATATTAGATGAGTCATAAGTGCTAAAGCAACTTTGTTGAGCTTAGCATACAATGTATTCATTCATTCATGACCTTTCTCCTTAGAAACATCATGTGCACTTTATGCTTCTTTCATCATTATAGACTAAGCGGCATAATTACTTATTTTCTCAAATATAAAACTTCTAATCTTTTTGCTTCAAGACAAGCGTGAATCCTATGAATTTATAGAAAATGAGAGAAAAGTACACTAATTGACATACATTAAAGCATTAATATACATTTTTAACCACACATGTTAATTTTGTTATTGGGGATTTTGAGTTTGTATGTCCTTATGGCATAATGTGCATTACGTCAACTACAATTATGTAACCATACATGGGTACAAGATAGTTCTCCTAGACCATATTAGAACTCTTTAAATAAGATGTTCTTATGTGTCTTTTATAGCAATTATATGAATGACACAACAACTTCTCAAAGTACTAACAAATATGTACCATAAGAATGTCTCTCACTATGTCTAACATTATTCGTTTATGAATGATGTTGAGCTTTACAATGTATCTTTTTGGTAGTGAGTAGAAGAGGGATAAAATTATTGAAAGCAAGTTTTAAAGGCTGCATGCTTGCTCTACATCAAGCACATGCCATCCATAGTGTTTTTGTGGATTTCATTTTTTCTTTCAATAAAGAGCTTGCATTTGTTGATGGTACATTTAATTAGCATCATGGATAGCACAATATAATTCTTCAAAGCCTATACATTCTACCTTCAAAACAAGAGAAACTTATTTGCTTGCATTTATTGACGGTACATTTAATTAGCGTCATGGATAGCACGATATTATTATTTACAACCTATGCATTCTACCTTCAAAACAAGAGAAACTTATTTGCTAAAATCAATGTCAATTATTTTTATTTCCTTCATTAGTTAACACATCTTCATGCATCTCTTATCAATAAAGAAAGTTGTTTTAAGGAAGTGTGGATGGTTTTCATCTTAAATCAACTTGTTATGTTGAAGCAAAAAAGTAATATGCTAAGTTGTAAATTTTAAAGCAGCATTGGTCCATTCATTTGCATGAGCTGCATTGAAGCTCTCATATAAGCTCCTAATTTAGCCCTCCAAGTACTAAATCAATCGGCACAAGTCATCTAGACCCATATATAAGTTAAAATTTTCAAATTCTTACATATAAAATACCTATATATGAAGTTTAGGTAGACTTGTGCTAATTCTTTGAAAATGAAAACATTGAGATCAAGTAGACTTGTGCTAATGCTTTGAAAATGAAAACATACTAATACATATGCTATTTAAAAGGAAATGACCAAGGGGTACTACTTAATGAGAATATTGGCGCTCAACTATTGTAAAGGCCCTTGGTCTCAATAAGTCAATCCCATGCCCAAGTGAATGGACCTATTGGCTCTCATGTAATTCCTTCATTAGTTCGCTCTATACTTCCCAACCACCTATTGTAAAGGCTCTTAATCTAAACAAGTATAGTTATTCCTTAATCTCAACAAGTTGCTCTATAATAATGAATAGACCTATGGCTCTCACATGATTCTTCCATTAGTCTACTCATCTATGCTTCCCATGTACGTATTGTAAAGGCCTTTACTCTCACAAGTTAATTGAAAAGGCCTTTATTTGTCAATGGAAAATTTCAATTGACTTCTTAATTGAAATGGTTGAGAAAGCCCAATAAAGCTACAGTCAAAGAAGCCCATGCCAAGGGGGGCTTGAACTCAAGGCATCCTTTACTCATTTCATAAGGGTATACTGTTAGGCTAAATGAAGATGTTGTTGAAGAAAATTCTTATCCTCATAAATAAGAGGAAAGGGCGCCTCTTCCCTGAAGATGGCAGGAGGTCCTCATTACGACCTTGCCTTTCCCACCCTCTCTTTTCCACTAATTGATACATTCTAAAATTCTTTCAATTGGGGGGACCTACTAATTGCTAGTACTAGCAGAATGCTCTAATAATGTCACCTAGATCTTCAACCACTCGTTAAGGTAGGTTTTCCAAATTGGAATGTGCATCTTCTTTATAGCTAACTTTTTAATAAAGAGCACCAAGATGG
Organism: Dipteris shenzhenensis; assembly: GCF_047967505.1. Taxonomy (NCBI): domain Eukaryota; kingdom Viridiplantae; phylum Streptophyta; class Polypodiopsida; order Gleicheniales; family Dipteridaceae; genus Dipteris; species Dipteris shenzhenensis. The sequence goes on from NC_141601.1 coordinate 49,429,125, forward strand.
TTTAAAGAAAGAAATTATTATGAAAGCAGAGCCCAATCTCCCAAATCCTGGGGCTTAGCCTTTTCATTTTGGCCCATTTTTGTAAATCTTTCTTTTCCCTCTTTAATATAAGTCAGCGTGTTTATTTATGTTCATTTTTTTTAAAGAAAGAAATTATTATGGTTGGAGAGAGCTAATGGGGTTGTTTTTTGGGTGCATACAACTTTCATGGCCCTTGATTTATAAGCATGGGAAGGCCCCTAGCCATCACAAAACACAAACCATATCATGTATATTATTTTAGGAGTGCATGGTGAGCACACTTAGTGGGTGCTTAAGATTGTGTGATGCGACGGATTGCTCAAATTCCAATTTAGAATCTTTGTCTTCTAAGTAAAAGACACACTTCCTAATGTTAGTTTGATCCATCCATTTTAAGTTGAAGAGGTGGTATTGAGCGGTTATCTTCTCATAAGGAGATGGATGACACCGATTTACTTATGAATATACCTTTAACATATGGTAGGTCCTCCCATAGATTAGCTTAGGCTAAGTGACAATCTCTTAATTATGGACATGCTAACATGGACTTGCTTGTTTTCTACACAACCCCATTGTATTATTTGATGGAGAGTGAAAATCATTCTTTTTTAGAGAATAATACGGTAGTGAAACCACCATAGCCTTGCTCTCTGTCATCTTTACAAGCCCTCCCCTTCTCCCTTTTCCACCAATTAATACATTCTTGATTTCTTTTCAATTGAGAGGGAAAGACTTAAAGGAGAAGGTTGTAGGAAGATATAATATGAATGCGGGTCTTGAGGAGAAATAAGTGTGATTCTGATTCTGATTCTTAGATAGCCCTCAAATTTGAAGGCTACAACACCCTTCAAAGGGGATTTTACCTCCCTAAAAGGGAAATATAGAGATGAACCTTCAAAAGAAGGACCGCTTTGGAAAAAATTACAAAGGAAATTCCACGTCACCCTTCAAAAGTAACTTACTAGAAAATTGCCCTTCAAAATGAAATTCTAGGCTACCTTCAAATTTAAGGGCACACTTTTAGCCTAAGTCTCACACACCAAAAGTCAAGGAGTCAAGCTTGCCCAAGTTGAACTAAAAATTCACTACGTTGTGTTGAAAAAATGTATGAAAGCAAAATGTATGGAAGTAGGGGCGACTCGCGAATAGACGGATCACTAAAGTCTAGAGTTTGTACGTTGCTTTATGACCAAAATTAGTAGAATGGATGTGATTGTAAGTACACATTGAAATGAGATCACGTTAGAGGCATTCATTGGCTAGATTAGATGGAATCAGTAAATGGATGGAAACATGGGCACACGTTCCGAATTCCCAATTCCCAGCATAGATATAGGAAACGATGATTTTATTAGGTGGCCCTCAGATACGCTCCTGAGTCGTAACGACTCTCGAGTCTTGCGGAACTCCGGAGTCCGCAATAGCTAGGCAATAACACGGCAGAAGAAGTGGAGAGCGAGGGGTTGATCAATTAGTTTTGTGGGGCTTCGGCGATCCTGTGGCCGCTGCCCAACAAGACACAAGGTCGTTTATCATTGGGCCGCTTGGGCCTTCATGGAAATAATAATGCTCTGCTCTTGCTTGTAGTGCAACTCACTCGCGCGCACCGAAATTGTTGCCACGGAATCTTGCATGCAAAGCCACACGCAATTCAGTTGCTGCAGACTGCAGTATTTCTTGCAGCCGGCTCCAGCTTTCCACCTTGCAATTTCTTTTGCGAAACAGCAGAAATTAGAGGTTCTCAGTTACATTTAGAAAACACGCAAAAAAGCTTCTTACGTAGAACCTTATGATTTGTTTGTAGTGCATTTTATAGTCCTGGCTGGCTTGCCGGAGTTGCCAAGTGGAGAAGCGTGAAAATGCAGGCTACTTCCAAACAATGCTGTTAACCTCAGGCATAGTAGGATAAAATGCTGATTATGCCAGTTGTTGTTGCAAATTGCTTGCGCAAGCATTCTCCGGGACTGTTTTCGATTATTCTAGTCGTCACTCCAAATTGCTTGTGCAGAATTCTTTGTGCTTTAATATTGTTTCGATGACGCCCCCTCCACATTTGGCTCCTGTTGAGTGTAAGCTTCGCGAAGTGTGGAACCATCAGGTTGCATTGCAACACGGGAAGAAATCACGATCATTGATTCTGTGGCAGCTCGCAAGAATGGATCGAGATGACCGCATATGATGTCGCAGATCGCATTCCTCATACTGATGAGTTTTGCATGATCCATCACACACTTGCCTTTTTTGGGCCTCAACTGCCCCCACGCAAATTGCCATCCGCACCACCGCCAAGGCTGAGGCGTCAAGCTGATTCAACCTTTGCTGTCCTTTGTCTTGACGATTGCTCTGGCTAGCATGGCCATTTGCCACGTGGTTGATCTCCAGCTTACATTGCACTTCTCTCTCTCTCGATCTCCACCTTACATTGCACTTCTCTCTCTCTCTCTCTCTCTCTCTCTCTCTCTCCCACACAAGCTTGTCAACTTAGAGGGCATTCCTGATCTATATGTGCCCACCAACACTTGCCCGGCTGTAGGGCGAACCAATGGGTGCTCAGGAAACAGAACCTTGGTAAAATCTCCGTGAGGACAGTCTACAGACATCTCACTCACGATCTCTCCACCATCCCCTCCCTCAACAGAAAATGGTGTTACGTAGAGGGAGGAAATGGTGGATCGGAAGGCTCAAGAGCATTTGGAAAGAAGGGGCCTCCGGCAAAGCTTGCTTCTTGCTTTGGAAAATCATCAATTCGACCCAGAAGATGGTCACTGTGTGGTTGTGGGTAAGACAGCTAGGATATGGTGCCTTCGTTAATGCACCAGTTCGGGGCAAGGGAAGAGTAGCTATCTTGACACGTAAATAATTGGGAGGTAAGGAATTATTTCGAGATGAGTATGTATGCTTCCAATGATTTGAGTGTTTCAAAGTCGAGGTTTCTAGTGAATGTGGTGAGTATGTATCTTTCAAAGTCGAGGTTTCCAGTGAATGTGGTGAGTATGTATGCTTCCAATCATTTGAGTGTTCGGTGTAGGTGCTAGGGTGAGTTATGTGTTAAGACAGTAGGAGATAGATGGGTGTTAGGGGGGGACTAGAACATGACTCAATTTAGTGAGGACGAGTTGTTGGAAGCTAGAGGGATGTCGGGTCAAGAGCTTGAAGCCTAGGAGGACCTGTGTTTGAATAAGGGTTTGGTTGATGCTGTTGAGTTGGATCCAGAAGGGATAAGTGGGTTTACTTGGAGTAATAGAAGAAAGGGGGCTGATTATAGAGCAAGTAGGTTGGATCTAGATTTTACATCTCGAGGGAATGTTGCTGGCTTTGTTCTCCTATGGGAGGTGGGACTTTGCTGCACTAAGGGGTGATTATAGAACGCGTAGGTTGGATAGATTTTACTTCTCGAGGGAAGGTTGCTGGCTTTGTGCTCCTGGGGGGGGGGGACTTTGCTAGTGACTTGGGGCTATCGGATCATGTTCCAGTCCAGTTGTCTTTCTCATTCCCTAGGTTTGTAGGTAGCTCGTTTGATGTCCCTTTTAAATTTGATATGAATCTCCTTAAAAAAAAGGCTTTCTATGATGAAGGTAGAAGAGTATGGAAGTGTTCATCTATTGGGATCTAAGATCTGTGCCGAAGATGGGATGTTGCTATTAAGGCATTGATGCACTTTTTTAAGGAATGGGAGGTGAGTATTAGAAGGGAGAAGAGGATTTTGAATAAAGGGTTAGGGAGATGTAGGACCAATTTGAACTTTTTTGGTGGAGGTAGAAGATGCATTGTAGGGAGTGGACTTGGAGAGGGTTGAAAAGGATCGGCTTCAGAGGAGCTTCAGAGGAGGAAGCTTGGTTGTTGCTTGGTGATTGTCCAACAAAATTCTTCTTTCAAGCAATAAAGAAGAAGCATATGGTCGAGGGCATTAACTAGGTGGAGGATGTACATGTGAATCTAGTAATAGAGTTTTGGCACATTGCCAATGTGTTCAAGAAGGAATTGTCTAATACTGTGGGGACTCAAGGTGAGGTGAATAGGCAGTCGGTATCTAGTGTGAATTAGGTACTTAGTGATCTACAAGCAAGAGTGTCTATGTGTCAGTGAGCTAGCTTGGAAGCACGGTTCTTAGAAAAGGAATTTCAGGAGGTCTTGAAGTTCCTTGAGGAGGACACAGCTCCTGGACCAGATGGATTAACTGCCAAGTTTTTGGTGGCATTTGGGGATTTTTTGGTTTAATCTAACTGTTCCCAAAAAGTGAAAATATGATTAAGGTTCAAGATTGGAGCACGATTAACACATCTCACAAGTTGAAAGAGGAAGATTCAATCTCAAAGAGGCTTCCTCCCCTATATACTCTCAATGTGTCCTCTCCTATATAAGTGGCAGCCCTCCCCTACTCTCCTTCTATACTCCTTCCTCCCTCCCTTTCTTTCCCCTGGTGAAACCTCCCTCTAGACCCCTTTCGTCTTGTTTCTATCCCCTCTTGATAAGATTTCCATTGGCAGCCCTGTTGCTAGCGTGTGCTCTATAGATCAGTTGCATGGCTACGATGAAAAGGTGATTGCAGAGAGACGGCTGGCTGATGGGTCTGCCCTAGTAGGGTAGGATCCACTGGATGAGTTCACAAGTGGTTTGGTGGATGTATTGCATGCCTCAGCAACATAGGCTTTTCCATGCATAATACCCTTAAGAAGAAAAAATGAGATTCAACGGAAATGAATATCTTTTGGGAATGGATCAAAATCTCTCATGAAATGAATGGACAGAGATCTCTCTTCCTCAATAAGAAACTCTCGTGCTAGATCTCTCCCAAATAAAGATGAATGGAACTTTCACTCAACGGAAACAATCAAGAAGAACCTCTCTTGATTTCTCAATCTTTCAAACAACGCACCTGCCTATAGAGAGAGGTCACTCTTAGTATGTGTACGAATAGACAATTAAGGACGCTCTTTGACACCTTTACCTAAGAAGAAGCACCACAATATGGCTAAGCTCGAGGTTGAGATATACCAACTATTCTTGGGATAGGATAGCGCGAGGGCTTGGAGAATGTTTCAAGAAAAGCAGTCGCCCACCTTAATTATAGCACCAAAGACATGGCACGCTTATGCAAGATCCCCATACTAGATACCTAGGTACACCGTGACTCCTCACCCACGAGCGCCCCGCCCCAATCAAAGAACTCCCTTTACCCGACGGATGGTTCTAGATGCTATTGACAGATTGCATAATGGCAAGGCCAAGGTGATGATGACAATTTGATGGCTGAGCCTTTTCTCTCTTGCACGAGACACTTTGGCCCCTATTTGAGCCGATGGGGATAGAGAGACATAAACTCAAAGGAGCTAGACAAGCAAGCTTTAGGAGAGGGAATACCACTCAAGATCATATATTACACTCATGGCTCTCATCGAAGAAGGACGGGGTCAAGGGAAGCGGTTATATTGTTGCTTTGTGGACTAAATAGGTAGGCCACTAGGGTTGCTTCATTGAACTCTAATGTGGAATGTGAGCTCCAAGTGGGCCATTTTTGGTAAGCAAAACTAGCAATGCGAGATGAACCAAAAGTCAGGTCATGGTGCGGAACTGCACTCTAAACTAGATCTCACAAAGGGTGTTGATTAAGACAACATGACGGTGGTCATAGAAGTCAAAATATGCTAAGGAGTCTGTAACAACTGACCTGCTAAATCAACCGACAGCTTTAGGGTGAGTGCGAGGTCGGGGTCATGGCACAGCTCCGGGTGCAAGCCCGAGTGGAATGGCCCCTGGTGTAGATCTTGGTGGTAGTAGCAAATATTTAAATAAGGACTTTAGAGATCGAAGATGAGAAAGGTTCCATGTGAACAACAATTGGACATGGGTTACTCAATCCTAAGAGATGGGTCAGTCTCGTGTCAAGGGCACAATGCATGTAGTGCAGCAAAATGGAATCAAGTCAATATTCTCAAACCAAGATATGGTTGGTGGAAGGTAACTTGACCACATCTGAAGACTCTGACGGGGGCTTGGGAAGAGTTCTCTTTTCATTTTAATTGCTCACCCATCCTAGAATCAGATCACCTGGAAATAGGGTCCAGCGGTTGATAACGTGCCACACTTCTCACGACATCGAGTGTGCCCTTGGCAGCCCATGAAAATATAGAGGAGCAATTTTTTATTGCGCCCAATCGTACTCATAACTGCATCAGGTCTCCAAGGTGAATGGACTCATGTCTCGATAGAGAAATGTAGGTAAGGGAGGTCGGCAAAACGGATTTGTAATTTTGGAAAAAGGATTGGCTTTGAGGGTTGGTTCTACGAGTCTGCAGTCTTTGCCCGTTTATCATGTTCTCGTTGTTTTGGCCCCTGCCTCGTCGTATTAGAGACTCACCCCCCCTCCTACCTTAGCATCTCGTTGTTTCGACCCTTAGCCCTGTTCTTGTCATTTTGGCCCCCCATCCCGTCGTTTTTACCCCCTTACACCTCGTTTTGCCCCCTTGTCCCCGCTAGATGTAACTATGGAAGAAGCTATGTATGAGTGAATATCCTCTATAAAGTATAAACAATAGGTTGATCTTGAACACTTATTTGTATAGAATGTTGAGGCTCAAATGTATGAGAATAAGAAAAGATATATACAAAGTCAAGGTAAAGATCTTTAGGAGGTAACATCACGTGCACATATGCTGGTAGAATAGTTGCAAAGAGTAGCAGCACAAAACAGATATCTAGAAAAGGAACTATTGTTGGCAAAGGTTTACAGTCTAGAAGCAAAGCTATTGGCTAAAATGAAGAGCAAGCAAGGATCGCTATCACCTGCAGTTCCAGAGCAGCACAGCTCCCTCAAAAGAAACAAGCACCAAATAGAGTTTTGAATATTTATTGAAAGTAATTGATGATTTCAACTAATTCTCATGCTTTGAATTCTATTGTAGCAGAGGTTGATGCTGTTTCTTATGCACAACTTGAAAAGACTGTTGCAATACCAACCAGTCTAGAAAATGTGTTTAACTCAAGAACTAGTAACTCTAAAATGGAAAGATATTTATAGGAGCAAAAGGATGCTGCTATACCAATGGAACAGAATGATTGGGATAGGCATGCGATGTTTGACATAGAAGAAGCTCAACAAAGTAAAGACTTACTTGAAAAATCCCTAAATGTTTTCAAGTTGGTAGATTATGATGCATCAAATGGAGAAGAAAGATTGTAAATTGGAATTTATGTTTCAATTTCTATATTGTGTCTTTTAACACAGAGATTAGTCTATAAACAATGTTTTTCAACACTTATATTTTCAATATTAGAAGCCTTTTTATTATTTTGGAAGTAATCAACAAGAGAAACCATAGTGAGTATAATGCATATCTTGTTGTTAGACCAAGCTCTACCCATCATAACTGCTGGAATTTAGAGTAGGAGTAAGTGCATAGGGGTGAAGAGCGGCTTGAGGAAGGATCTCGGTGATGATTGGTGGTGGCATCGTCTTGGTGCGGCGGTGGCCATCATAGACACATTCCATAGCATGATGAACACTTTTCCAATAGATGGTACACCACATGGAGTTGAGACTGCATGCCTCCTCCAAATGTCCAGGGTTTGGGAAGCGATAACACAAGACCACCAATTGGACTGGGTGAAGAGAGAGTACCGCTCTTTTGCAACATGCAATCATCCATAGCCCCTTCCAAGCTTTTCCCCATTAACAATGTAGCACCACCTCACGATCCATGATATAGCTCCTCCTCATCAGATGAGTCATCAAGGTAATCTAGGTGTTCCAATGACTATGGGCGTCATTGGGAGAGGTGTCAAAAATGTGGCGAAAAGGGTTGTGGCATGGGCGGGAATCTACTGGGACCTTTCCCATGATGCACTCATCCCAAACGACATTTTGGACCAGAGCATCCCAAGGAGTATTGGCAAGGTCAAGGTTGGCAGTGGAACTCTTGATTTAGGGATGCAAGCCATCAATGAAATACATGTTGAGGATCTCGTCAGCAGGGCGGTGATTGGTTTTGAAGTGAAGGATGAGGGGACGGAAATTAGGAGCGTAGTCTTTGATAGGGGTTGGGTTCTATAGTGGTAAAGGACGGTGTTGCAAATGGCCCCATAAGTAGCAAAGTGATTGAGGTCAAACTAGGCAACCATAAAGCAGCTCCCTGGTGAAGAGTAGACAAAGGAAAAACGTTTTGAGCGGCCTTTGCAAAATATGCAGAATGCCAAGCGTTCTCGAACTGTAGGACATGCATGTCAAGATCCTCATCATCAGATCCAGAGAATTTGGGAAGCTTAAGCATCACGAGGATATGCTAGGGAGCAGCTGAAGGAGGGGAGGGGCATCGAGTGGGGGGTAGGAAAGAGTGCACATACTATAGAGACTGGTTGTTCCAATGTGGGTAGGGAGTCGAGCATATCACAAGGAGGAGAGATTATTATGGCCTACGTGAGATCGACTAAAAGACTATTAAGGGTCCAACTGCCAACCTTTCAATGTGTTGTGGGGACTTCAAAAGTTGTTGCCCTGTAGAAGAGCTCACCTTTTCCTAACCTTCATTTGAGAGATTTCTCACATAATGCCATCCATGGATGCCACTTCTGTAGCTCTGGGATCGCATCTCGCTAGTTTCTCCACAAGAAAGAGAAGGAGAGAGAGGGGAGAGTGCGAGCATGCTTAATGGAGAAGGAAACATAGGCATGGAAACAAGGAGGGAGTACACACAAGACACAAAAGCTTGGAAGCAAGAGAGATTGTAAACTCCACCATGCATAATGAGCTCAAAACCAAAATTTTCAACTTTTATACATGACCCTTGTGAAACCCTAATTTAACCCTAATTGTCCACTAGCCTCTATTCTCACTCTTTTAGGCTAGTCTAACCCAATGGCTCTACTCTCTGCTAGTTCTAGTGGAGGGAACAAGTTACATGGCTCATCTATTCAATGATATTACATGTCTTTTTTGCAAATCATCAGTTATTACAAGTATTTCCATACATCTTTGCCAATGGACATACTATTGACCAATTGGGTTAACAAGTCCCCCTTCCTATTCTCAACCTAGCCCTCGGGATTGTGTTATAGTCATGGTTCTTGGAGTGTTTGTCAATGAAGGTTAGGTGATGGAGTCATCAGTGTTGCACAATCTTTGAACCTTCCTTCAATACAATGGATTCATGTTGCTTCATTGGATCCAATTTTTGTGGAGCAAGTGTGGATATTTTGCCTCATTGATTGTTGCTTTATGTGGTAGATTTTGTTTTTAGTGTCCATGTATGGAATGAGCTATTGTAGTGGCTAACCATTCAAAGGAAGGAAAATCAAAATGAAAATTCTAAGGCTTAGGGGTGAATGTAAGATCCTAGTGAAGTTAGTGATAGCAAAGTAAGTACCAAGTGTATTATGATTCTACTCCTCACATCTAACCTTTGTTTTGAGTGGGACTGATAGATTATCACCAGATGATGCTTGGGATATAGGCCACTTTTTTGGTAAAAAAATATCACTTTTTATATCTAGTATTGTATTTTTGCATAGACGTGGTTTTCACTCCACCCTTTTGGATTATACTTTGTACAGGATTTTGTTTGAGGTCAAAAATTTCCTATACATTCTATATACTAGTCCGCACTATCTCTATATGTCCATCATAAATAGGCAAATGGGTAGAAACTATTCCTCCTTGTTGTTTCTCCCATCCTCATTACCACTCTCGGTTTCTTCATAGTCCCCACTATCGCTGTGCCCTCTGCACGTGCTACTTCTCTTGGTGGGCTTTATTCAAGAACTCAACTCCATCCTCCTGTTCAAGTAGCTACTGGCACATTATTTGCATGGTTAGCATAGATCTACCACACCACCACCCAAGCCCATCCATTAATAGACATGGCTTATTTCCATGAAGATATCATCCTAGATGATGATATGGATATCCTAACCCTCTTTTACCACCCCATTGTATACAAATTTATGGTGTGGACTTGAGTGTTATATGATTCCTTAGTCTTCACAATGGCTACTCCCCTAGTAGAACTTATTAAGCCATCCGCCTTAGAAGACCACCCTTGCAATCCAGATGCCTTATGCAAATGTCTCAAATGGATGTAAGAGTTTGGCCGGGGTGATGCCGAATTCATTTTCCATCGCTTGTTTCAAGCTGGTAGTGAACAATATCCCCCTATGGGCATAATAGTTTTTTACAATAATATCCTCCAATCCCTTTAGAATATGATTCAAATCGGCATAAGTCAATTTGATGATTCTCACATGGCATATCCAATAAACGTATAGCCAGAGGATATGGATGCATCTTGGAATCTATTCAACTCCGCCCCACAACCACCACAGCCATCACATCCTAACACAGCACATGGCGTCGACCCCAGCTCCACCATCACAAGCACACACATAGGCATAAGCCCCACCTCACAGCCCTCCACTTCTCAACATGACACCACGGATACGCAGCAATAGCCTCTTAAGCAGGAGAGGCCTAAAGACATGGGCACAACTCATTGGCACAAAATCCTAAAGCCCATGCTCTTATTTGATGTTGAGGAGCCCTATGAAGAAGAAGGCCAAGACCGAGGTCGAACATCACCCCCACGAAGAAGAAGACCAGTAGCCATAGGACACAACTCCCAACCATGACACGTGGTACAACGCATAACTTCCTTCCACACAGTTGAGTACGTTGTTGATGTAAATAGATGGAAGGGCAAGCTGCAGAGCTTCCACCTCACAGGAAAGGATATCATGGAGGTACAAGCTCTCACAAAACTGATCCAATGCAGCTTCTAAAAATAGCAGCAAGAGAATCAATCACACACAAGGGGAGGATACAGCAAGCCTAATTACAATCAAGTCCCCCGCACAGACACCGATGCAGGCCTCCAACCACATTGGAGGATCTGATTTCTAAAGCATGTAGCATTTTGGAGGATGTACTACTGTGCAGGCCTGGAACGATGCATCAACCCCACCTATATGCCTCTATGCACCCGCAGATGGAGCTAGCCAAATCTTGAACCATCATGCGGGCTATAGATCCCAACATAGCCTACAACTTCCCAAGATTTGATTTTTAAGAAGTTGGCTCATTCTTGGCCCTAGCAATTCAAATGCGGAATTCAATAATACCTTCGCCTCAATCCTAGATTCTACAGTTGTCGCCACAATGCATTTCTTCTTACTGCTGTGCATTTTTCTCAGGGACATTCCTACCCTAGACCTATCAACGGCTTCATACAGAGATAGTCTTCAACTTGAACGAGGGACCCTTGTTCCCCCAAGTAATGCGCCTCTACATACATGTCTGAAATCTTCATGGTCACCACATTTAAACCTTCAAAGATATGTTCAAGACACACTTTTGGAAGCCGCTCCATCCATTTTGCTGCAGCTTCCACAAGACCTTCGATCGGAACCAAATCATGAACAATGCCCTCAAGTTTGACATCGTGCACCAGACACAATCCAAGGATGGATTGTGAGCAGAAAGGGGGGCATGTTAATAGCCGCTGCAAATGGCCAACAGTTCATGTACTATAATAGCAAGTAGAGATGTAGGAGAGAGTGTGAGGATTAGCATATGACATTTGCCTTGGAGCCGTATGAGCCCAAGTGATTGTAACATGAGAATGAGAGAGGTATATGAGAGTACAAAGGTTATCTCCCTTCAAAAGGTGGAATGTATATAAGGCCAAAAGCTTGACTTTGGTCTTCATTGTGTCCTTCCAAGTTTTGGAAATAGAAGCTCTCTCTTTCTCTACATTCTCTTGCATTGAGTCTTCTTATTTCCTCTTGCTAAGTTGTCTTTTGATTGCCACTATCCCCCTCTCCCATTCTCTCCTTCCTCTTGCCCTCACTCCCTTATTCCCTCTCCCTTTCCCTCCCCCATCTCTCCTTCTTCCCTCGTGGAATCACTTGTACACAATCCGGTAGATGCTTGGGACCATGAGGCTTGCACATACGAAGCTCCCACAAGGAGTTGCTTGAGAGTATAGGCTTCAACGGCATTCTTCCAAAATCCCCACGACACGTGAGTCACCGCTGGACTACACATAAGACTTGCTTGGCACAAAAGTATGTGCACACCACCAAATGGCACCATGTGATTGTGTTTGATCTCACAAATGTGCATGTCCACTGCAATGAATGTGTTTTGCCTATTAAGGAAATTTCTTCGAATACTATCGATTGCAAGCTTTGTATAGGTGAGATAGGGTTTGGAGTTTTTCACCCAATAGACTTTTGTACTTGAAGATAGCAATAGCAAATGAAGGGCAGAGTGTATTGTATTACTGCCAATGTTGTATGCTACTTTACCAATGTAGGCAAGCAAAAGATTTTTTGGGAGCTCTTAAACCTCATTGCTCGTGGAGAAGTTCAAGGGGGAAGGATTTCCTACTAAGCAAACTAAGGTGCAACTGCTCCTCATGAAAGAAAATGTATGGCATGTTATTGAGGATGATCAGGACTACGCTACAACAATGGATTCCCAACAACTCAAGAATTGTAAGAAACATAATTCAAAGGCTATTGCCATTATCAAAGTTTTCCTCGATGACACTTTGATTCATCATGTTGACTTCAAATCAATGGCCAAGGCAATTTGGGCGTGTCTCGAGAATCATCTTGGTAAAAAAATCACAAACTCCAAGGTTTTCTTGAAGTTGCAATTTTATAAGTTGAAAATGGTTTAGCAAAATGCAATCTCTTGTTCAACAACTTTCTAGCGTGAAGTGTTCCCTAAACGACGAGGACAAACTAGTTGTGCTCATGAAGAGTATGGAAGGAGTCACTCGATTTGAGCACACTCTTTAAGTACTTAGGCTTTCCACGACTAGCTTTGATGATATGGTGACTCTTCTTCTCAAAAAAGATCACCCAAAACAAAGAATCTCAGACCTATTCATCAGATACTACAGAGGCTTTTGCCTCCACCAGCAAATGGATACCCAAGCCTCCACCAGCGTATGGAAAGACAAAGTCCTTCAAGCCTCTCAAGTGCACCTTTTGTAACAAGCTTGGTCATACAGAGGACTGATGCTACCAGAAGCTTGCCAAACAGCAAACTAAGGACCATGCTAGTTGGGTTGCAGCCGCCACTAGTGATGATGAAGATGATGACCCTTTAATGCAAGTTCATGCTCTTGCTGCTCTCTCTCCCTCCAAAGGACAATGGAGATGATGATCCATTTATTTTCTAAGTAGGTTGTACTTGGGTACTCTGCCTTGGGGGTGTTTCCAAAAAATGAATGCAATAAATCATGTGTGTTGAGTCAATAAAGGTTCTCTACCTTTGGATAATCCTCCTAAAATGATATATGGGCTTTCTATGGTGTGTGGCTCCTAAATATTCTCTACCTTGGATAGTCCTCCTAAAATGATGTATGGGATTTCTATGGTGTGTGGCTCCATGTCCCTCATTAGTCACTAGAGCCAAGTGGGGGATGTACTGTGGGAGCCATGTATTGGCTTTGATAGGTCTATTTATCAGGCCTGGCATGTGAGTTCTAGGATGTTGGTGCATTGGTCTCCTAGATCTCTGAGTTGGTCATGCATCCATGCATGATGAGCCTTTGAGCCATGCTAAGTGAGCCTCTGAGTCTATACCATGCCCCTAGCCTCTGAGCCTATGAGTAAACATGGGAGCCATGTCTAGTTCTAGACTATCATTGCACACTATGATGACCATCATTGTCATGTTCTGTTCTTGGTTCCATTCCAGTAGTCACTCTGAAGGCACAGGAACGGAATGAAATGGAAATGAAATGACAATACAAGTGCAAAGCAATGATAACCAAGAGTACTCACATGTAGGCCAAGAGAGCTTGATGTTGATTGATGTGACAAAACTAGAAAGTACAATGCCTTTATAGAATAGACACACACACTCTAGGTGTCACATGTATATGGGATAAGTCCCATAGTGACACATGGCACTCTAGGATATAAAGTAGTCTAGTACTATTCTAGAACACTAGAAAACACTCACTTTGGCTTCATGTTCCAACACCCCCCCATGAAGGCAAGGTGAGAGATTACTAGAATGGAGCCAAGAACAGGACATGACATGATGAATCTACTAATCTGTACATCCCAAATAGCTCAGAGGCTCAAAAGAGAAGCATGGCTACTTGACCCAACAAAACAGTCTAGGGAGTGCACCAACATCCTGGAACTCGGCCAGGCCTGATAACAAAATCCATCAATGCCAATAATAGGACTCCCATAGTACATCCCCTCCTGGCTTCATAACATGAAGTGGTAGGAAGCCACACACAAATAAAGTAAAAGAGAATAACATCATTTTAGGAGGACTATCCAAGGCTGAGAACCTTTATTGACTCAACACACATGATTTATTTGTATTCATTTTAGGGGGACTCCCAAGGTAGAGTACCTTCGACACACTCAAAAAACAAAGTCAAGATCATCTGGTGCATAGACCTCTTCATCTAGAGAGAGATCTTGAGCAGTGAGAGCATGAATTGGAGTAGAGATGTCTGCATCGTCTTCGTCTTCCCCTTGGATATAGTCCCAACCAAGTTGGCATGGTCTTTAGATTGTTGTTTGGCCAGCTTTGTTTGGCCAGCTTCTGGAAGCAACAATCTTCGGTGTGACCAAGCTTCCCACAGTAAGTGCACTTGATAGGTTTGAAGTTACCTTTTCCTTTAGGAAACCTCCCTTTAGAAAATAGTGCATTGGCGTCAGGAGTATCAATATGCCTTCTTTCATGATCAAGAAGCATAGCAACCATGTCATGGTAGCTCATGCTTGCCACTCTTAATGCTGGTATAATCTCCCGATACTTAGGAATGTCTTCAATGCTTGTGAGGAGCACTGCGACCTGGTCATCATCCCCAACTGGGGCCTTCAACGCAGCAAGTTGAGTGATGAGAGACTCCATATGATTCAGATGGGCGAGAAGAGAGTCCTCATGCTTCATCTGGAGTTTGAAGAATTCTTGGCGGAGAAAGACCTTAGAATTGATTACCTTATTGCCGAAAAGACATTCAAACTTCTCCCATAATTCTTGAGCAGTGGAATCAAAGTCAAGATGATGAATAACTTCATCACCCAAACCCAAACCAATGAGAGAAAGGGCTTTGTCGTTTAAATTCTCCCAGTGTAGAATTTTCTTCTCATCCGATTGTGGCTTTTTATCCTTGCCACAAACCACGTTCCACACCCCGTCTTTCATAAGGATAAGATGCAGCTTTGTTTGCCATGTCGGAAAGTTCTTACCCGTGAACTTTTCAATAAAGGCACTTGACTTCGAGGACTCCATGGCAATCAACTTGCAAGTAGCAAATTCAGAGGTGGAACCTTGTGATCGTCAATATCTCAAGTAGGAAATGAAGCAGGGAGCCATGAGCTAGATCCAGGAGTAGCCACGAATTAGAGCAAGATAAGACATCACGGGCTGTTGGAGAAATGTGCGGGGCAGCATGTGGGGCAGCTCTGAATCAGAGAATCATGGGCAGAATTGGATGACAGCCAACTTCAAGTAGGCGAAAGCTACATAGGAGAGGCAGCTTCTTCAGAAATTCATGGGCAGCTCCTTCAGCATCACGAACAGATCAGCATCAATGCAGGACAGCAACGTGCGACAGCTCTTCCATTGTCTCAAACAAAAAAATGCTGGGCAGAGTGGCGGGCTGTTCGCAGTGGCAATGGGCAGAACTACAGCAGGAATGTCGAAGAAGAGGTTCACGGGCAGCATCAAATAATGCGGGCAGATCTGCAGTAGGAACAAGAGCGTGGCAGCCTAAACAGGAGCAGAATCTGGGCTTCAACACGGGCAGATTAATGGGCAGCAGGAGCAATTCGTGGAGCAAAAATCGGGGCAGCAGCTGGAGATGGCCTTGTCTTCAAGATGTCGGGCAGCAGGTCTTCAAGATGGAGGAGAGCATACTCTCTTGCACTTAGAGAAAGAGAGAGAGGGCATGGCTTCTCTTTTTGGCCTCCCTCTCCTCAATCTCTAGGAGCAAAAGAGCAGTGGCTCTGATACCACATGAAGGCACAGGAACGGAATGAAATGGAAATGAAATGACAATACAAGTGCAAAGCAATGATAACCAAGAGTACTCACATGTAGGCCAAGAGAGCTTGATGTTGATTGATGTGACAAAACTAGAAAGTACAATGCCTTTATAGAATAGACACACACACTCTAGGTGTCACATGTATATGGGATAAGTCCCATAGTGACACATGGCACTCTAGGATATAAAGTAGTCTAGTACTATTCTAGAACACTAGAAAACACTCACTTTGGCTTCATGTTCCAACACACTCACCTTTCCTCCATGGGGGGATGTTAGGAAATGGAGTCAAGTTGAGTTAGTTCTAGTGTGTTATAATGAGGCCTAGTGTGAGTTTTATAGTACTAGGTGTTTAGGAGTGCCACGTGTCACATTGGGAGTTATCCCATATACATTTGGTACTTAGTGTGTGTGTGCCTATCCTATAAAGGCATTGTACTTTCACTTGTCAAATCAATCAAGCCTCAATCCTCTTTTGGTTATGTAAGTACTTTCCTTTGGTTATTCATTTCTTTCTAGCATTTCATTTCCATTTCCATTTCCATTATGTTTGCTATCTAGTCTAGTCTTTCATGTCTTAGCCTAGACTACCTTGCCTCCTATCTAGTTCAATAGTTGGAAACTCTTAAACAAAGATAGATGCTTTGCTACATCAAATGTGAATTTGTTTTTCAAGACCATGAAAATATTGGTTGCCCAAGTGTTGTCATCCATTTGGGTTCATATGTGCAAAACGCAATTGCATGGCAGAACATTGCAAGCAAAAGATGCAATAGAGGACACAAATGTTGAGAGGCTGCTCTAGTTGCACATTGGTTTTCGTGACTTCAGTTGCATGCACACCTCCTTTGACTACAAGTACAAGTTGTAGAAAAATATTTTTACTATGGTCAAGCAGGTTGGCTCGTCTACATTCCTTGTCACTTTTTTGGCTACAAAGAAAAGCTGGGAGCACCTTTTGGCATGCTTGTATAAATTAGAGACAGTCAACATATTAAACCCTAAAATCTTTGTTTGCAAGCATTGTGCAATCTAGCTCGAGGAGATCATGTAGCCAATCTATGGACAAGCTACAAACAAGGGGATAGAAGAATTCGTGGTGGACAAGTTCATAACTTTAACTTGCCAAACAAAGACATGCAAGCTCACAAACATACGAAGACATGCCTTAAATAACATAAAGCTTGTCGCTTTCATTTTCCATGACTCCTATGAGAGACCAAAATTTCGCTTCCTTTACAACAATGTTCATCAACCAACAAATGCAAGGTTAACTATAAGCACATTATCGAGAACATGGAAGCCACATGCTTTCAAATGCAAGATTTTGACACATTCCTAGATGTGTTGTCTTTGACTGAGGAAGAGTACATCTCGGCCTTGCTATCAAGCATTGCACAACCAATCTTATTCACGAAAAGGCATCCCAAAGATAATAACTTCAACCCCGACTTGTTGTCCAAGCTTTGGGGCACAAACACTGATGTCTTGAACCCACATGGAGCTGCAGCTTAATGCACATCATGCATAACCAAAATCGACAAGGCTATAAGTGAGGCAGCCAGAATGCCTTATCTCATCGTTTCCAAACTAATGCGTCTGCAAACGAGCATGCTCAAGGAGTCGCTAATGCAATCTTGAACACACAACACATTAGCACACAACAAGTAGTGTACTTGTCATTCTCATTGCCTCTCATGAGTAGTGCAAGAGAATTTTGCTACATCAATACAAGTTTGAGCTACAAACGTACACTGCTTGTTAAATTCCATGTAGACTTGGAGAGGATGGACCCGGGCAGTTTGACGTAGAATGTTGGGTAGGTGTTTGCACCTAAATTTCACATTCTCATGTCTTCATGACATACCGCCCTCTTGCTGCTATAAATGGAGGGCAGAGATGGAGCTGAAATGGCAAGCAGATTGGAGCAGAAAATGGACAAAATGGTGGGCAGATTGGAGTAAAAAATGGGTGGAATGGCAGACAGATTCACAGGCAGAATGGTGTCTAGGCAAGGTAGAATGGCGTGGAAAGAAAGTCGGGGTTGTAGCTGAAGTCTCCAACATTTGTTGCCATCAACCTTGAAGAATTCATGGTTGGAGAAGCCATAATTTGTTGGAAAAGCTCATTGTTGGAGAAGCCAATTATTGGCAAAAATGGGTTGAAGGGGAAGGGATCTTTATCTTGGAGGAGAGGATAGCTTCCATTTGCGAGCCTCCCTCATCCTCTAGATTGAGCATGGAGAGTAGGGAAAGGGCTAGACACATGGCTCTGATACCACACATTGGAACTAGATGTGAGGCAAGGTAGTCTAGGCTAGACTATATAGCAAACATAATGGAAATGGAAATGGAAATGAAATGCTAGAAAGAAATGAATAACCAAAGGAAAGTACTTATATAACCAAAAGAGGTTTGAGGATTGATTGATTTGACAAGTGAAAGTACAATGCCTTTATAGGATAGGGACACACACACAAAATACCAAATGTATATGGGATAACTCTTAATGTGACATGTGGCACTCCTAGACATGTACTACTATAAAACTCACACTAGGACTCACTAGAACACACCAGAATTAACTCAATGTGACTCCATTTCCTAACACCAAAGTGCCACATCTTGGTATGACGTCCGCTCAGGCACCTTATTTTTTTGTAGAATGTATACACAATTATAGCCTATGCAATCATTCTCCCTGTCATGTTGGTGCCATAATCCTTCAAACATAGATGCCCTCTTCCTTCATCTAACAAATTAAATCACACACAAGAACGTAGATGTTAACAGGTGCAAATTGCAGTAAATTGAACTCAATGACTACAACAGCTCCCTTTTAGCATCTAATGATAGCTCCAAAACCTCGAGTAAGTTATTGTGAACTACTGGAAGAGACCATAATACGGGCTACAAGAGACACTATCATCAACATCTTCAAATTGCGTCTATCATACTTTGCAGGTCAATCACAAAAACTACCCGATTCTATTCATCATCACATAACACATTCTCTCTGCAAACACTGAATCTGCAACAGCAAACAGAGAGCTGACTATTTGAATAACAGTACCTTGCAATATTCACTACTTAGAGTTAAAACAATTGTTCATCCAAATTTGCAACATATGTTTGAATTCAAGGTTGCTTACCCCTTGCATACGCCAGACGAGCTATAGCTTCAAAGGCCTTAATCATCTTCCACTTATGCTACATTTTTTACATAGTATTTTTCCATTTCTGCATAATAATGCGCAACATCACCTGTAATGATAGAAGAGTGAGATTAAAGAATGAAATTCACAACTTAGAAGTGGAAGAATAGAAGAAGACGTTGAAATTTTTGGCCGCTCGTGTCCATAGATTCGATGTTTGGTTCACCCATCGACTCTCCACAAGATTCATGCTTATACATCCTTCCACTCATGACATTATCACTCAGAAATCTAACGCCACACCTCATCACAAACTGCCGTTCACATGCACGACCTTCCTTGGAAAAGTCTTGCAAGAATTAACGAACACTAGAAGAAGATCTATGCAATCATGACTAGAATTTTCCTCCAAATATCTCTACACCACATATGAAAGCATCGCTTGGCTAAACTATAGTCGATTGCCAACTGATATTCCTTCCTCCATTAATGAAGGAACGACATTGGGACAAGGTATTGCAGCTGCGGATGCATGTTTTCTTTACAAGTGCAAGTGGCTGGCTGCCGAGTCATGGCTACATAATTACAAAGTAGTCTTTGCATGAACTGTGGGAAGAGTAAGCACGCCAACTTCTTAATAAATGACAAAAGGAGATCACATGCACAAATAACTCCCATTGACATGTGGTAGTGCATGCCTATGCCCTTGACGAAGTATCTTAAATTTTGCAACGTGTATCAATAACACCTTTTCACAAACTCCCAAGAACCTAGAAAATGCAAAACAAATATTTTTTCCTCCAACAAGAACCATCACTAAGTGTCTCTACACACTAAGGTTGCGCCCACCATACACACTCTTGACAGCCAATGGGAAAAAGAAAAACCAATGGTGGGTGCTAAGGGCTTTACAACCACACTCTTCTTCTCGTGTTCAACTTGTCATGCCCAAAATCTTCCCATCCATGAGGGCAGCCAACTTTGGTTGCCCATGGATGGGCACCCATTATTCCAGCCAATGGCTTGCTTTCGTGCTAAATGATTGGGCTGTTCAAATTTCGAATGCCATGTTTGGGCGGGCAAAGTATGTGTAAAGGCTATGCTCATGAAAACCTGCCGGTCCCATTTTTAAAGTGCCCCAAGAATGGGCACCCTTTGGTGTGGCTCTAGTCTCAAAACACCTAATTTCGCTTCTAATCTCCAATTAGACCTAGGGGCAGGCCGAAAGCGAAAAAATGCCTTAAAGCCAAAATTGCCAGTTTTTAAGAGAGACTTCATAAATCAGAGAGCAATTTGTGAACCAGTGAGAGGGACACAATGGCAAACGACCTCGTCTTGGACACAGCCATCCGGGATTGGGTTCTCGTGCCTCTTTCAGTTGTTATGGTGCTCATCGGGGTTCTCCGCCATTTCGTTGCCAAGCTTATGCGCTCCTCCTCCACGCCAGATCTGAAAGCTGTCAAAGAAAGGTATGCAGATCGGTTCTGGTCTTTGCCTTTGCTTTCTGTCTCGCGCTGTGGAATATGGCTGCAATTTATAAATCGTCTCTCGTGCAGCCAGGTGGTCCTGCGAGCTAGATTCTTACGAGCAGCAGGCAACTTCATCCCAGCCAAGGCATTTAGGGCTCGTCGAATTTATTATAACAACGAGGTTAGATGACAATATTCTGAGAAATGTTTACTTTACAAAGATATACCATCTACTCGTACAATTTACTTTCTGTGGCACCCTTTTATTTTGCTTGCAAATAGGGGCCAATATAGCTTGCCGAGTTATATTGCGAATGTTTGAGAGTTGACTAATAAATCCTCTTAGATTTGTCAAAGTATGAGAGACCTCCACCAAGTCCTCATCAAACTTTGGGCGTTCTACCTGTTTAATTAACATCCGCATGCAACTGCAACATTCATGACAAGGCATTGATGCATTCAAGAATACACTCTTTTTTGCATTTCGTTCATTGCTCTTGCTCTGTTCTTTTGAGCACACACCAAGGAGGAGTATGTTCAAGCAAAATTAGCATTTCAGGTGGTTGAAAAACTAAGCTCTAACTGAGGGTTGCACTCTCCTTGAGCTTCAGCTTTCAGCTTCCAGTTCTCATTTGAGATTTGAGTTTTTGTTTGAGCTTTTGAGCTAGATCATGACCTAGGAGGGTAGTGCAATGAAATAAGTTTACGTCAAACATGGAATCCTATGTGTCCATGGCTGAAACATGACCCTAGGTCTCAATGGCATGCAACCTGAGAATTATTGGCAGTAGTCATGCAATTCTGATGGTTGCATAGATTAAGGTAACTAATTCCAAGGTTCTCCAACATGCTATGGAGCCAAATGCTTTCTTGGGCAGTAGTGGTGTTTGGTAGCCCGAGTGGCGATTGGCTTTGTCACATGGGGAGAGGTGTCCTTATAGCCAATGCAATCCACTTGCACATTGCCATTTGCAAGTAGGCATGCCTTAAATGCAATCTACATTTGTGCTCCCATGTGCAATTGCTTACTATCATTTGAGATTGTCTTTTGCATCCTTGAATGTCTTGGGCTCTTTGGCATCCATAATGGTGGACATCAATAAGGACCTAGTGAGAGAACCATATCTTTGCACCTTGAAGTGCTTTGAGATGCTCTTTAGGTACCTTTGATATAGACTTTAATGTAACCAACGGTTTTGGAGATAGGGTGGAAGATGATGGAGAGCGCGTGGTACTGGTGATGTAGGTTGAGTGCCACGACTTTTAGTCCCTTTTTCAATATTTAATTGCCACACAAAGAATAGACATAGATTGAGGGGCCAAGGTGGGGAGTCTTGCTTGTAGGCTAATTTGTTAGGCTTTGATTTGAACAAGTCTTAGGGACCAAAGACAACACACATTCTGATAGAGTGAGTGCA
Source organism: Dipteris shenzhenensis (assembly GCF_047967505.1). NCBI lineage: Eukaryota > Viridiplantae > Streptophyta > Polypodiopsida > Gleicheniales > Dipteridaceae > Dipteris > Dipteris shenzhenensis. Next base: position 49,451,206 of record NC_141601.1, read on the forward strand.
AAAGACTCATGATTGGGCTCAATGTGGGTGAGCCATGCCAGTATAGAAATGAAATCCTCAAGATCCTCCATAATTACGGCAGTCATTTTGGTTGGGGTTGAGGTTGTGACTAGATTGTGCCATGTGGCTTTTGGCCATGTATACGGCAATAATAACAATGATTGTCTTTGTTGTAATTGTTGGCACATGTCTTTGCATATAGGAATTCATCGTAACCATTACTATCCTTCACTGTTGAAGTCTCCTTGTTGGATTGCTGGCCGTGATTGTTCCTAGGCATCTTCTCGTTCATGAAGCCAATCTTTGGAAAATGTGGAGCCTTGGTATGTTACTAAGGGTTCCTGATCCTTGCTCATGAGCTCAAAGTTCTAAGGGAGCTCATAGACAATGCCATAATCTTTCAGTGTGAGATTGCAAACATATTACCAAATGTTTGATTGAAAGTTGTAGATAAACTTCATGACTTTGTCTTGTTCCTCATGTGTAATCGTATAGCCACTTGCATGAATCGGTTGGCAGAATGGTACCGTCTCATTTGGTCCCTGAGGTTGCTTGGAGAACTGGGTCTCCAAATCGTCCAAAATACTATCTGGTGGTAAAAACCGATTCTAGATGTTCTTGAGGAACTCTACCTAGATGCTTCGTAAGATCTGCCTTGCAATGAGATGTACGCCAGTTGTGCTAGCTAAAAGATGCATGGATGCCAGGATACACTTATACACTTCTGGTTGTCTTTTGTAAGGACAACTAAAAAGTAGGTTTCAAACTAATTGAGATATGCAATAAGAACCTTTGAAATTTGGGTTGCCCAGGAAACAACAATCTTTGATGCCTTGATCTTAACCAAAGATAGGAGAAGTGCTTGATCCCATTCTTCTCGAGCCTCATGTTCCTGTTCTTCTTTAGGCTATTGAGTGCTGTTTGTACTTGGCCTCTTGAAGGGCACAATGTGGTTCCCAGTCTTGGTGCTTGTCTTTGGCAGATGCATCTTGGAGCTGTAAGATCCATTTGATGAGGGTTTTTGACTGTTGAGCTTGGATCTGCATCATGGCCAATATAGGAGATGTGAATGGGCACTTTTGGAGAGGGCAAGCATCTGTGTGTTCATGTTCAATCTGCCGGATGTTGTTCTAACCTAGAGAAAGACCCTCCCTAACTTTACCTCACAAGCTCAAGAAAAGAATCTTGAAGCTTTGATAGCAATGTAGTAGCACGTGAGCTAAGCTTATCTCTCACTAGCCTTTTCGACTATCTCACTAAGCTGACTGAACTGAAAGAACTAAATCACATGTACTTGCATGTGAGAGAAGACTGCAAGAGCCTCATTGGGTACAAATTTCCCCCTGCCGTAGTATCTTTGATCTATTAATGAAAGCCAAAAGGCTGATCAATACAACTGTTGTGAAGTCTGAAGCCTTCCTATTGAAGGGCTGCTTGCTGATCCTGTTGGAACTGTGGTGGCTGGCTTTGCTGTAGGCTGGAATGCTGGGTGTTCTGCTGTCTCTCTGGATATGTATTGTACTATTGGTCTAGAAGTCAGTTGTGGTGCTAGGGTAATAAGCCCGGGGAAGCCCACCTCCATGGCACGGGTCAAGGATGAAGCAGAGCTATGCTCTTGGTGGTGCTCCACTAGAAGGTCTGTATCTATTGAGTCGAATTTTCTCTCGTCGTCTCTCTCCCTTTGCTGGTATGAAAATCTGTGGAGGAGGAAGAAAAGGGAAGAAAGGGAAAGTGTAATGAAATAGAAAAGGGGGGAAAGGAAGGGGAGAGGGCAAGATGGCACAAGCAACTCCCTTCTGGCTACCGAAGGGAAGACAATTATTTACTAGGTGAAGAGGTAGAGGCCCTGAAGGGTTGGAGAGGTGGAAGGAGTGGCAGGGATGGGGTGGAAGCGCAGACGGGGTTGTGCATCTGTGCACCTTTGTGGTTGTGTAACAGCCCTGGAAGGCTATTTAAACAGCCTGGGAGATAGATGGAGCTCTGGCATGTAGCTGAGGGGGGAGAAACTGGCAAGAATGGGCGACGTTGGCTACTCAGAAAACCACATAATAGGAGAGTACGCACACATTTGGAAGGGGATTGGAGGGACGAAAGGGGGAAAAAGCAGTGGGAAGGAACTTGGAGGATCAAGATAGGGCTGGGTTAATAAGTGGAATTGAACGAGGGGGAAGCAGCAAGCAGGGAGAGGGCAGGTGAGTGCAGCTGCCAAGAATACTGCTTCCCCTTATAAAAGTAGCATACTTGTGTTTGCAATCTTGACCCCAAACTCTTCTATGATGAATTGTTGGAAGTATATGGTCGGTCCCACCTATAAGCCCCCAAATGAGGAGAGCTCAGGGGTTTGACACCTGCAAAATATTGTGGGTAGATGGATCAGTAGGGGGAAGGATTGAGGCTGCCACATGGGAAGCTAGATGGCTGCCACATGGGCAGCAGACAGGATTCCTGCTTCATGATATTTTGGGGCAGCCGAAAGGGCCACCAATGTCTGCATTTGAGTGTCGGCTGTGGGGCTGGAAAGAGCCCAGCCATGCATTGGGCCCTAGGGATAAAAGGGCCCCAATGCAGAAAGTCCTTTTTAAGAGATCAGTCACTGGGCATTTCAGCCCATTCCAGTCTGCAGATCAGCATCGTGCTGAAGAACAGAGTAGTGACTGAGTGCAGTAGTAGACTGTAGATCACACAGAGTACTACAGACCTCAGCCTGTAAGGGGGCAGATCTAGGTGCATACCTTGAGCCACAAGGGAAGCACAAGATTGCCAAGAGTGAGCAGCAAGCAGAGCTCTACCAGAAGCAGCTGCTGAACTGTACAGGATCTTTATGAAACCAAAAGCAGTGGGAGAAGCATCAGGCTCAAAAATCAACCATTCATCATGACAATGGAGGAAGGAGAGTAGGCCCACGATTTCCTTGTGAAGTTGAAGATTCTCTGGGATCAACTCGTTGCAGTTGCTCACAAGGTGGATAGCAATCAGTTGGCTATGCTTCACGTAAGCAAGCTTCGAAGAGCTACTGTGGGTCGGTGATGACTCTTACTGCTGAAGAACAGACAAGGCCGATCATGTTCAAGGAATGGGGCCTGTTGTTTCTGCAGGAAGAGAAGTGCAGATGAAGCTGTACAACGGAAGTGGTGATGGCAATGAGAAGGTTCTCATGGCCAAAAGCAAGACTGGCAAAGGGAAGCTGCTGAAAAAGAAGGATGCCAAGAATGACAAAGGGGACTCTTCTGATGGTGAAAACAAGAAGAGGTGAAAGAACCATCAGGAGTGCTTCTATTGCGACATGCTTGGACGATTTCAGAAAGAAGAAGGTTGACCGAGCGAAGGAGGACCAATCTGGCCATTGTGGTAAGAACTCCATGTCCCATTGAGAGAGTTCGCAGACCCAGGGAGCTTGAAGTCACAGAGGGGAGCATAATTACAGACTTACACAAAGGGATGGTGGAAGAGGGTACTTCTGGGAGGTACCTCGCTTGCTCCAATGGCAAGCAACATAATATTCATGTGAGACATGGAAGAGTGGAGCACAGAGCTAGACTTTGTGGTGGAGGGTTGGAAGGTGTTGCTTAGTCTCGGGATCTGAGGACCAGTCTAGTACCACCTGCTGAGATGGAGGAGCTCACTTAGAGGTGGAGCTTGAAGTCAGAGAGGGGAGCATAATTACATACTTACGTAAAGGCACGGTGGAAGAGGGTACTTCTGGGAAGTACCTGGCTTGCAAGCAGCATCGAAAAGCATTATTACATACTTACATAAAGGCATGGGGGAAGAGGGTACTTCTGGGAAGTACTTGGCTTGCTTCAATGGCAAGCAGCATCAAAATATGTTTCCAAGCTATGTACTCTCAATATGCTTTATTGGAGATTTCAGTAGATTGCTTTGGGATGGTTTTTTGTAGAGGAATTCTCAGTTGTATAGAGAATGGAGAGTGAAAGCCTTCCGTACAGACAGTGGTTTTTCTCATTGCTGAGGCTTTCAGCGTCGGCTGCAAGATTATCCTTGGCAGAGAATTTTGACAAGTTCAAGTTGCTGATCTGTGGTGGTGATCACGAGGCTTCGCTACACAAGCCTAGATGCCCTAGATGCATGACACTGGAAAGACCATATGATGACCTTGTCATATCCTTTATGGTGGAGACATGGGATCTAAGATATCAAAAGAGGGTGTGCGTGCTAGTGGGAGCAGTGGGTGACTATGATGTTCCAGAGATAGCCGGAGGCATTCCTATCAGTGGGGATCAACATGGACCATCCACAAGGATTCATTATACAGAATAGGATGCGAATGGTGCTGGTTTAATGTCGGATTGAAAGAAACCCAGGATCTTTGGTATCTTATAGGGTTTGGTCTGTTCCTATCTTGTGAGAGTGACGACTAGATGAATCTGTTGGTGCCTTGGGATACTGAAGACTCCGGAGTGTTTGTGACTTGGGCCAGTAAGTGTACCAGTCTTCCATACTGGATCCGGTTGTTTGTGAATGATGCGGAGAAATTCCTGGAGTTGCTGGAGGTGCAGGATACAGGACCAGATGGTGAAGACCTCCTTGACTTGTGCAAAGAAGCAGATGGAGCGATTCTTGGACAGTGTATCAGGCCACAGTGTCATTGAGAGGGTCAATGACACACTTGTAAGCCCTTAAATGGGGAGAGCTTAGGGGCTTGACACTTGCATAACATTGTGGGTAGATCGATCAGTAGGCTGAGGCTGCCATGCGGGCAGCTAGATGGCTGCCACATGGGCAGCATACAAGATTCCAATTTCCTTCTGCATGATATTTCGGGGCAGCCCAAAGGGCCACCAATGTCTGCATTCGAGGGCCAGAGGTGTGCAAAAGGGAGGAGGCCCAGGTGGGGTTTTAATAGACCACAGTAATGGTGCCTGGTCGGCAGGCCCTATTAGACCTCGGCAGGATGCATGATCTCATTATCTATAATGGTCTTGACAGATGGCCTGCATCAGGTGGCTTCATGTGCTTTCCACATGGGGGAGCCTTCAGTGTTGTGGACTACATCATGGGATCCCCTGCCTTCACATCCCGCATCACTGACTTTACCGTAGCACCTCTCCCTCCAGGGGCTGATCATACCTATCTTTTCTTTAGCATTTCTACCCCCCACCGCACAGCACTTTCTACCCCATTGAGTTCTTACTCCACCCACCATGATATATGCTTTGATCGGATCACTCACCTACTTACTCCGGTCATCTGTACATACTTCTCGCATACATTGACTTTATACCCTTATTAGAAGATCGTGCTGCCCTAGTCACTTGCTCACTACACGAGGCTGCTCTTCACGCCTTCCCCCACACCACCCGCTCCACCCGCCCACCACCACTTGGGACCGTACCTTGTAATAGCTGGTACGATGATGAGTGTAAGGCTTTACGCCGTCAGCTCAGATTCGAAACAAAAAACAGCCTTCCGAGCGAACCAGAGACGCTATGCGAGTACCGTCGACTGGTATGCAGGAAGAAACTTTACTTTGTGCGCCTGAACGAGGGGGAGCTATTGAACATTCTGTTCAGTAACAACTCTAAGGACTTCTGGCAGAGATTTCTAGAGGGACGGTCCTTCTCACCACTCACTGACACTCAGATGTGGTTTGATTATGCACACATGCTCTATGATATCCCAAATCCGCCAGCCCCTAACCTATCACATATGCCATGCCCCACATCCTGCACCCTCTTCACTAGGGGGGGTAAAGGATGCTGTAATGAAACTTCATAATGGCTGAGTGAAGGATCATGAGGGACTATGCACTGAGTTAATTGCATATGGGATTAACCTCCTAGCCCCGATCTCAGCCAAGCTATTTAATAAAGTTGTTTGCTTGGGGTTTCCACGCACTTGGACCATTAACACTATCTCACCCATCCACAAGGCAGGGGATCCCATGAGCTCGGAGAACTACATGACCATTATGATTGGACATGTCATGTTTATGCATCAGTACTTGATTATGAGGTTAGCAGATTTGCGGAGTGTCGAGGACTTAGGAGCAGTAGGACAGGTCGGTTTTAGGTGGGATCATGGGACCATGGACCATATTCTCGCGCTCAGATGTATCATCGAGGAGGCGAGGGCATGCAAGCAGAGGGTTTATTGTTGCTTTGTGGATTTCTGTAAGGCATTTGACACCGTTCCAAGAGCCCGCAAACCTTCTATTAATGCTGAGTATGGAAAAAAAAACCGGAAAAGGCTGAAAGACCAACCGGCTTGTTCCAGAGAAACCCAGCTCACTGCCTAGGGGATCTCTGGAACTGGGGCTAACAGCCATGTGGGGGACTATACAGCCAGCGAATCCCTCGCGGAGTGAAGATGTAGAAAACGGCTGCAGGCCAAGCCTTGCAGAAATGAGGACGCCTCTCGATAGTCACCTTGGAGCCTCGAGTCCTACGCTCTCAGGTGGACCGTAGAGTGTAAATGATATCCTGCCATATGGCAACTAGGGTAGCCGTGGATGGAACCGGGTGCTGACCCATCACAAGACTGCAGCAAGCCACCCAAATGTTCCAAGCCGTGATACTGGCTACCACCTCCCAGACACTGTCCTCCTTAGGAGAAGGAGGAGCTAGACTGATTGGAGGGATTGCCTCGTGGATTGTGATCCTCTAGATGCTCTGACCTTGTATCCGGTAGGCTGGGGAGATCTCATCAATCTGAAACGCGTTTCCTCCCTTTGTCAACCAAGCCACCATCCCCCAGGTGTAGTCTCTATGAAGACTCTGCATACGTGTCATGATCCTGAGGGCTCCCATCCAGATCCTTGCTGCGCTACGACAGCTCCTTCGGCAATGCGGGATAGTCTCCAGGGCACCAACGGAACAATAATGGCATTGCCCGTCCACTAGCATCTGCTCCAACCACGGTCCGATGGGCAAGCCTCTGTGGGCGGCCAGCCAGAAGAAGTAAGAGATCTTCCTCGGCCGCAAGCTGGACCACAACCGCGTCCAAAACTTGGAGCGCACATCCTGGGGCACTCTCTATGTCACCCAATGTCTCTCCCTCGAAGGGGTCCACCTCGACGAGTCCATCTGAAGCCTCCTGCCAATCGGTGTGGTGTAGGAAAAGAAAGGCCCCTCATCCACCTACTCAGCTGGGACTCCCCTGGAGGGCCAGAACCACTCTCTTGGATCCCACTAGACCTCCCTCAAGGGTCTACCTTTCTACAACCAAAGGCGCCATCTAGAGGCATCCTGCTTTGAAATACTGGGAGGGTCAATGTGCCACTCCTTACCCAAACGGCCCACCACTCTGATCATCGGCCAGTGTATCCCATCAAGACTTCCATCCATCTCGGGGTCACTCTCAGTGAGTGGCTGAAGTAGGCCTCCAGGTCTTACATGGAAGAAGCCGGGGTGCGTGCTGCCGTGCTGCATCAACATCCTCAAGGGAACACCAGGACGGAAAAACTGCCCCAATCATCTGCTGTCTCTCCAAACGTGAAGTCCTTTCCACTAGGACTCCGGAATGGCTAAGTCAATCTCGCCCATCGGCTGCCTTGTCCCTTGCAGATGCGCTAGGGCATCAAGCCTCGCCTCTGTCTCCATAGGTAGTCTGCTCCAACGGCCAAAGGACCCTGCTGGACCATTGTCCCACTGTGCCCAACCAATGTGAGTCCATTGTCCGAGCATACGGTCCTATTGATCTCTGATCTTTGGGTGCCACATAAGGGGTTGGCGCTCAAACTCCTCTTTGCATCTGGGCGGGGCACGGATGAGGCCCACTGCCAGTTTCTGCCATACCCTATGAAGACTCCTCATCAGGGGGAAGCCCTTCCCTGTAAGGGGGGCCTCTGAGAAGATCCATCGATGTGAAGGCTGCCAATGTCCCCGAGTGTGTGGGGTGTTCCTCAGAAGCCCTCGCGTAAGAGGAGCTTCCAAGGCTCTGCACCTAGGGTGAGGCCACAAACCACCAACTTGCCCAAAAGGGCCCTGCTTTGCATCTCAGTGTGTGAGGTGTTCCTCAGAAGCCCTCGTTGTAAGAGGAGCTTCCAAGGCTCTGCACCTCGGGTGAGGCCACGAACCACCAACTTGCCCAAAAGGGCCCTGCTTTGCATCTCCGGATCAATGACACCCAAGCCTCCCAGTGCCTGCGGCATGATCACTGTCTGCCAAGCTACTCGGGCCCTAGTGTTCCTCGTGCCATTTGAACCTGCCCAAAGGAAGTTCCGTACCAACCGTCGGAGTTGCCCAATGCAATCCTTGGGAAAGCACCAGCAGGAGGCGATATACCAGGCCGTGGCAAGAAGGACCCGGTTTGCCACTAAGGCGCGACCTGCTAAGGAGAGTTTGGCCGAGCTCCAATAAAGAAGCTTGCGCCAAACACTGTCAAGGACCGGGGCAATCTACTGCTCTGCTGTAATGTCAATACCCACCTGGCATCCGAGGTATCTCGCTGTCTGGTCCTGCAGTATCCATCTGAAGCCAAAGTCACTCCCCCACTCTCGGATCTCCTGTGTCTCCTCAAAGCCTGTGAAGAAACCTATAGATTTCGTCCAGTTGATCCGTGCCCCCGAGGCCTCACAATAAATAGCTAGGCTGTGTCGTCTACAAACTCCGAGTCAAGTAGCTCCTCTTGTCTGATTGGGAGCTTCAACCCTGTGAGACCTGCCACCTGTGATCTCAAATAGTAGCCCAAAGCCTTCGCCACAAACAGGAAGAGGAAGGGAGCAAGTGGGCAGCCGTGGCGGACTGAGCGAGAGAGAGGAAAGGCCTCGCCTGTGTGTCCTCCGATAAGCATTTGGCTAGAGCTCCCTGCATATAGCGCTGAAACTCCTCTGATCCATCTGTCTGAGAAACCCAATCTCCTCATAGTGCCCTCCAAGAAATACCACTCTACCCTGTTGTAGGCCTTCTCAAAGTCCAAGAGAAGGATGGCCAACGGCTGTGACTCCTCTCTGGACCAATCCACTACCTCTTAGAATGTGAAGATGTTGTCTAGGATGCTACGCTCCTGGACAAACCCAGTCTGTGTCATGGATGATGTCGGTAAGATGGGGCCGTAACCGCGAACTCAAGACCTTGGCGAGGATCTTGTATGCAGTATCAAGCAGAGTGATCGGCCTCCACTGTCGGATGTCTGACCTATCTCCCCCTTTCGGGATCAAACAAATCCACCCCCTGCTCAAAGAGTGAGGGAGAAGGCCTGTGTTAAAAATCTCCTGGCAAGCTAGACGAAAAGGGGTGGAGATAATCTCCCAGAAGTTCCGGAAGAAGGCCGGAGTCAAGCCATCCTCACCCGGGCACTTATGGGTCGGGAGAGCCTTTAGGGCTTCCCAGAGCTCCTCATTTGTGAAAGGCTCCTCAAGTCTGCTGCATAAGTCCTGCGAGACTACTGGCGGAACGTGATCCCAAACTAGCTCTCAGGCCACAAGACCAGCTGGGGTCATCCTCTCCGTTTGAAAGAGCTGGCTGTAGAAATCCGTGGTCATGTCTAGAATCTTCTGCAGATCAGTGTGCATGATGCCTTGCGAGTCTCGGAGACGCTGTAGCTGTGTGCCTACCGATCGGGGCCCAGTGGTCTGCTGCACCCATCGGACTTGTGAGGAATGATACGAGAACTCAGCCCACTGCACCTCCGTGTCCTAGAGCTCGAGATGAGCGCTCTCGAATCTGTCACTAAGCCACTGAGACACTGGGTCTTGCTCCCTGAGCCTCTCAATGGAGGTGAGGTCTCTCCTCAAACCCTGCTCTCGCTTCTGAAGGGTACTCCTCCGTCGAAGGGCATGACCTTGCAGCTCCTCACTGCTCCTCTAAATCGCATTGGCCACCCACGTAGCCCAGCCCTCACACGGTGCCGCATGTGACTGCTCCCAAATCCCTGCCATGACCTGCTGAATCTCCTCGTCCTGCAGGAGGTCCTCTGGAATGTGGATCCCCTTCTGGGGGAGACCTTGGCGGGGCTGATCCAAGTGAAGTACCACTGGAGAGTGGTCTGACATCGTGGTACCTGTCAGAATCCCGGTAGATCCGCCTCTGTGTAGTGCCCAGTCCCCAACGTAGAAATGGTCTAGTCTTTGTAGCAATCCATTGTGTCTCCTGTGTCCAAAGGAGAAGAGAAGGTTGCCAAGTGTCTTGCTGAAATCTGGCTCTCTCCACGGGTCTCTGCCCCACTGATCATGAAAATGAACTGCTCCCAGGTGCTACGCTCTGCTGCTGGCATCTCAGAAAAAGAGGCTCCGTCCTGCTTGTCTTCCCCAAACTCCAGGTTGTTGAAGTCACCTCCAACAATCCAGGAGTCTACATCCGGAAGACACTCTGATTGCCTCCTTCAAAAGGCCGGACGGTGTTGTATGCACGCTGGGGCATACACGTTCAGGATCCTGATCCTGGACTCTCCCGTCCAAACTCCCATCCAAATTGCCCGTCCTGGAATGAGCTCACCCTGATCGTAGACCTCTGGGGCCAAAGTGTGTGAGACTGAGATGCAGACCCCTCCACTCCGTCCTACCGTAGGGAACCACTCCTCTGGACCTCTCCTTGGGAGAAGGTGATGGCGTCGTCTGATGTATGAAGCTGAAAACATGTGCTCCTGAATCATAAGGATATCCACTGCCGGTCCTACCACTGCCCTCTGCAACTCCTGCCGGAGTATCAGGTACTGCCGTTGGCTACGAACACGGTCGTGGAGCCCGTGTACGTTCCAACTCACTGTGGTCCAGCTCATGAGGACGGGGGAGTCGGGAACAAGGCTCTCCTATGAGTGTGTGCCTGTCCCAGAAAGACTGCTTTGTGTGATTTTGTCGGGGGTTTAGAGGGCGAGCAGTTAGTATGTGTGCGTCGTCGTACTAGTGTGGATATTGGCTCAATACCGATCTTTTGTGCCCACTTCATCATGAAGGAGGCTTCCACCCCGAACAGCTCCGCACACTTCTGGAGGGGCCAGAGGTGTGCTTGCTCCACCTTTGCCTCGAGCGGCAATCTGATAACTCCTGTCGCCAAACCACACACCGGCTTCTCGTGCGTGAAGCTCAACTGAAAGTTCACCTTCGCACCATGGGCGTACCAAAGGTCTAGTCCATGTGGCCTCATCCACTCATCCATCATGAGTGTAATATGATTTCCCAAAATAGCATCAAACACCTCCGGGGACCATTTCTCCACCCCTGTGGAGGCAAACGGAAATCTCCAAATGGAGCGTGTCGGAGATCCCAATGCATTGATCAAACCCCCCTTTCGGGGCTGAAGGACCGTGAGCGTTACCTCCAACGGTAGACGATAAGAGTCCGGAACCCCTTTCGGGGCTGAAGGACCATGAGCATTACCTCCAATGGTAGAGGATAAGAGTCCGGAACCTCCAGATAGTTCCAGGGTCCTAACCTCTAGAAGTCTTGTGGTAAGAAACGCCTAGGCTGGAGGTTAGGGGCTACTGACTGGGAAGACGAGCCTCATCTCTCAGGATCTCTCTCTGAACGGGCCTGTTGCTGCGATGAGGAGGCAGAAGGGGGCGTCATCGTTCCCTTGCCAATTGGTAGGGGTGTCGACGCGGAAGAACCTGTTGCTGAAGTGGAAAGGGGGATAGTAGGAGAGGGAACGGCGGGGACGCGAGGGATAGAGGGAGGGGGGCGGGTGGTGAGGGTGACTATAGGAGGGGGGACTGAGGGGGGGGGGGAGGGGGCGGGGGTTGGGGGAACCCTGGAGGGGGAGGGGGAAGTGAAGATGAGGAGGGGGAGGGGTCTGAGGGTGAGGGGGAGGGGGAGGGATAAGGACGACATCAGGTCCCCCGTGCTGATCTGGCTCGCCAGGGCTTTGGATCGGCTCCTTTGCAGTTCTCATCGAACTAGCGACTGCTTCCGCCATCACTGCGTCTGGAGCTCTTGGGGCTCGCTGCTGCTGCACGGGTGGGTGCGGAGGCTGAACCTCCGAAGTTGGAGGATCGGCAGAGTGGGCGGTGGCCCTTGTCATTGGAGGAGGTGGCTTCTGCTGAGCCTCCTTCGAGGCCTCTCGGTCAACCCTGTCCCTCTCTTTGCGATTGGCCCTCTTCCTGCGGCGTTTGCGGGCTTGCTTACTTTGTTTATTTTTCTTTTTAACCTGTGTCCAGTCTCCTGCTGAGGGGGTAACCCATGGGGTCTGAGACTCTTGCTGCTCCTGCCTGAGAGGGCACTGAACTCGGGCGTGCTGACTCTGCCTACTCTGTGGAGAAGGGGGGGGAGGCGCACGGGGGCAATCTTTGGCGAGGTGACCCATCTGTCTGCACCGAAGACACTCGCCTGGTAACCCGGAGATCTCCACCCTTTGGCGAAGTGTGCCCCCTTCCAAGGTCTTGAGAAGGATCAACTCTCGGAGGGACTCCGGGCTCTCCACCACCAGTGTGATCGTGGGGACAACATCATCTGGTAGAACGGAGGCGGCCGTCTCTGGCGGGGACTCAAGCACTGTGCCAAATGCCCGACCAATGGAAGGGAGGATGGCTCGATACTCCTTGGGGAGCCTTGGAAAGCGGAGTGTAACCGGAAACCGTGGAACATGGTGTGTCGTATCCATGTCCTGGACTGTGAACCCATGATACCAAGGAAAGAGGTAGACAAGGTGCGGGCCAAGGAGTATGGGGCTCTGCTCCACAAGTGTCGAGGCGGTGTCGGGGGAGCTTAGCTGGATGAGGAAAACACCTCGTCCATAGATGGTGACCTCTTGGATGTGGTCTCCCTCTAATGCCAAGCTCGCCTGGATCCACTCTCGGGACGGAGAGGGCGAGGGCGTGCAGGCATTGTCCTCTTCTATGGCACTTGCAGCAGGGGAAGACCAGAGGTGTTGGTATGCACGCACAGAGAGCTTGTTTTGCGGGACTAGGGCTCCACATGGACAGACTACCTCCATTCCAGTACAGCATGGATGCTCCTTTCTCTCCTCTCCTATCACACGAGGTCAACCAGGTTATCCGTGAGGATCTACTACAGCTACACACATTCCGGACTTGGTTGGGCCCGAGTGATCTAGTGAATCCGGGCTTCTACAGAGATCACTTCTTACATATCACAGCGGAGGGTTTCATTGAGCCACCAGGATACACGCAGATTCACCTACCCCACTTGTTGAGGATCTCTCTTGGGCAGTTGCGGGTCTCTTCACACAGACTTCGTATCGAGAGCGGCAGAGCAGAGTGGTACCCAGGGAGAGGCGCATATACACACTATGTGACATGCAGGAGGTTGAGACAGAGGAGCATTTCATCTTCAGGTGTCCTGTTTACTATGAGATCCGAGGGCGTTTCTACTGCCTCTTCAGAGATAGTTATGGGGTTTTGGCCCGTTTCCTCTCCTACCTAGACCAGCGATGTTTGGCTGGTTTCATTCATGAGGTACTCAGACACCGCGAGAGGATACTCCGAGCACGGAGATAGGAGCAGATTTCTTCCTTGACTGATACCTCTCAGAGCTTTGTCATGGAGTTCTTTCAGCCAGATCACATAGACCCCCACGGGACAAGACCTCGACATGACCGTGACCCGACAGCTCAGACAGAGGGTTGACTCACATATCATACTTGGGGACATCCCCTCGTTGTTTAGGGTCGGAGTGCAACCGACGGGGGGTCACAGTGGCCATGGTTAGACGCAGAGCTACGACCAGGAGACGTACCAGGACTGCACCCTTGGGGGGGGCGACAGTGCTCTATTGCTGTTCTCATGCCTCCACTTTCACTACCTCATCCGTCCTGATGTCCTGCTGCTGCTGCTGATGATGATGATGATGATGATTATGATGATGATGCTGAGATTGATATATGACTACTTAGGAATTAGTACTTCCATTTTGCATTTTTTGCATTCTGCATTGGTGTGGATGCTCGTTTAGTAGCTTCACTACCACAGCTCATTGTATCAGGTTTTTCAGAGTCTCATAGACCCATCGGTCTTCCGAAGACTTTAATAAACTTTCTTTCTTTTTGGGCAAAAGGCACTGCCAACCTGGATGGCAGCAGACAGACCAGGTCAAGTCTGACAGACTGCTTGGCCAGGTTTGACCCCTAGTCGGGTGAAACAGCAGGGCATTGGTCCCTATAAAAGGCGCCCAATGCAGGTTCATTTTTATGTGATCCGTCATGGGCATTTGAGCCATCCAGTCTGTAGATCAGCATGCTGCTGAAAAGCAGAGGACTGGCCGAGTGCAGCAGTAGATACCTCAGTACTGCAGAACTCAGCCTGTAAGGGGGAGGATCTAGGTGCAGACCTTGAGTCACAAGGAGAGCATAAGATTGCCAAGAGTGAGCAGTAAGCCAAGCTCTACCATAAGCAGCTAGTGAAGCTTAATGGAGAGGCACGTGGCAGATTTGGAGGAGATCTGTGACAGAGGGTACAGCATACGGAGTCTTAGGCAGTATCCTACGTCAGCAGTACTTGCTGCAGGTATAGGTACATTTTGGGAATTTCTTTGGTAAGGTTTTCTACGTCTATATGAGAAGTATCATTGGCTGTACATCTGCGTACTCTTCCTCTCTTCAAGTTCTTAAAGTGCCCTCTCTCTCTCTCTTCTTGTAAGTGTAAAGTCTGAAGCGACATATATGAATGTTGTTCTTTTGAAAATATCTTCCGCATTTAGATGTCTTGTTTTCTCAGTTAGGTTAGCTCTGCTATATTTCAGACAAGTGTACGTGTTTTCTCCAACATGAATTTATTTCACTTCTTCCAATATTCTCTGGTGAGTCTTGGAGGCCAGGCTACAAAAGTGTTTTTGCTCCAACGTTTTGTGTGCACGTGTACACACACACACACACACACAGAGATGTCTTATATACCTTGATTCCTTTTTGTGGCCGCATCAGGAGACTGGATTGCTACATGTCCCAAAAGGGCAAGCACAAGGCATGCAAGCACAGATGTTTTCCGATCCAAACATGGCTATGGACATGATGAAGAAAAATTTATCAATGATTATTCCTCAGGTAGGTTTTCTTAAAAAGAGGCTGAGTTTTGTCAATCTTTGAAATACTGAAAGCTCTTCTATGCTGCGATGGGGATTGTAAATGTTGTGATTACTCATGTCAGCTGCTGTTATGCTCTACAGACCCTCACATTTGCTTGGGTAAATTTCTTCTTCTCAGGTTTTGTAGCAGGTGAGCCTCATTCCATTGATCTGTTTATTATATTTGTTAAACTTTATGTCATAGTAGCTAGTCCCTGCTATGTGTGATGGAGTTCATAGTTTTCAATCTTATGAGTGACTATCGTGAGATTGAAACTGCACTATGTTGTATTTTTAGAGGATGAGTTTGGGAATGTTCCTGGATTCATCAAGGTATATTATATTTGCTAAACTTTATTGCTTTAGAGTAGGGAGCATCCAGATGGCGTTTGAACTTTGAGTTTTTTGTTCATCGGCACATGTTTTTGTGCAAAGTGGCAAGGGAAGGTTTAAGGTAGCATTACAAGCCCATTATTTCAGTCCTCATACTGAGGCCATAGCGTGGTAGTCTTGCAGGTTAAGTCGTTTCTTTTGTGGCCATCAGGAATGGCTGACAAGGTGAGTGGATGTTGCACAAGATTGGTAGATCGGATCAAGAAGGGTTGATTGACGCGTTTCTACTCATGGATGAGTCATTATTTGTCTTTGATGATTGATAACTGCCCATCTTCCCCCTTGCCTTAGTGCCTCTCCAAATTTTTGAGTTTGCTCTCAAATTTCAGAAAATATGATTCTCCTACGTTACATTCTTTTGATTGATCATTTCAGGAGCTGTGCGATGGACACTTTCGTGTGTGTGTGTGTGTGTTGGGAGGGGAGGGGGGGGCACGCATTTCTGTATACCCAAGATCTCAGAAGGGCGGGTATTATGAACCTGATGGTAGTGTTATGGTCCACGGTTGATTAAGCTCACTTAGTTCCCTCAGCCATCTAGCGCTGCCATACAGTGTGTAAGCAGCATTGTAATCAAGTAGTAGTTTAGGAAGGCTGCTCTCCCTATTTTTATGTGTGGGTGTGTGGATTTGTATGTGTGAGAGCATATTTTTATACTATGGTCTACACCCACTGTTGGGCGCTGATGACGTCAGTGGGGATGTCATAGTAGCTAGTCCCTGCTATGCATGATGGAGTTTATGGTTTTCAACCTTGTGAGTGACTATCATGAGATTGAAACTGCACTATGTTGTGTTTTTAGAGGATGAGTTTGGGAATGTTCCTGGATTCATCTAGGTATATGCTTCTGCCGTCCGTATTAGCGGACATGCAAATTTCACCTTGTGAAGTTTTCGTCCAAGTTGCGGCTTGCTGGTATTGTGATAATTCTTTCCATCTTAAATGGTGCCCCTCATGATTATTCGCTCGGCCATTATGAAGTTTCATTACGGCATCCCTCACCCCCCCAACAGTGAAGAGAGATGAGGCTCAAAGTAATGAACTACGTGAGGTAAGTCATACTCATATTTGATAGATCACGGCATTGGTTACATTAACCTACAAACTATCCAAACAAATCCACATTTGACATTTCCCTTTCTTTCATTAAATCAACAAGATTATATGAGGAGACGTCTCCATGAAATCAACACGATTATACCATGGCAAGCTATAGATCCGAAGGTAGATTGTATCATGGCGTCAATGCCCTTCTGGATGAAAGTTTTCTCCCTTGTCAATATGGCCCTTGCCCCTAAAGGGGACCCCTCAAGGGCCATATTGACAAACAAATTTATCTCTAGAGTCTTTTCTAGAGATAAACATTTGTCAATATGGGCCTTGAGGGGTTCCCTTTAGGGGCAAGGGCCGTATTGACCACCGTTTATCTCTAGAAAGGAGCACAGTTTTTATCTTTGTTCTAGCGACTTACCTCTAGATATTGGAGCCTTGCTAGTTAGCAGCCTGACACGCATATTATAAATAGCAGAAAATAAATGCTAACTACTAGAGAACACATGGTACCTAACATAGAACACACAAAGCAGTCACACATAGCAGTGGTAAAGTAGTCACAAAGCACTGCTAAGCATTGACAAGCACACATACAATGCAGTGCTGAAGCAATGAGACCCATAAAGGACATGTAGAGTACTTTGGGGGTCTCG
Source organism: Dipteris shenzhenensis (assembly GCF_047967505.1). NCBI lineage: Eukaryota > Viridiplantae > Streptophyta > Polypodiopsida > Gleicheniales > Dipteridaceae > Dipteris > Dipteris shenzhenensis. The sequence goes on from NC_141601.1 coordinate 49,468,216, forward strand.
TTGCTTCAGCACTGCTTTGTATGTGTGCATTGACCAAGTAGACAGAAAGCAATGCCAAAGCACTACCAAATCACTCACAAGCAGTGCTAAAGCACTGCAAAAGCACTCACAAAAGCAAGCAGTCTCATCACAAAGCAGTGCCAAAGCACATGTAGAGTACTTTGCATATTCCATGTAAAGCAGTCTAAAAATGCAAAGCAGTGACCAAGTAGTCACAAAGCAGTGCCAAAGCACTACCAAACAAGTCACAAGCAGTGCAAAAGCAGTCACAAAGCAATGCCAAAGCATATGGAAAGCAATTTTAAAAGAGAAAGCAGTGGTAAAGCAGTCACAAAGCACTGCTAAGCATTGACAAGCACAAATACAACCAGTGTCTGGCTCTTCGTCTCCTATTCTTGCGAGTCCGCTTGCTCGGTTTTTTTCTTGTTTTTTATCGGGATCCACTTGCCCTCAGAGGGCATCATCCAAGAGCACATTGGTTTCTCTCCTCTTGCCTCTCTTACAGTTGACTTTGTCGAAACTGTGTGGAAGGAGGGGGGAAGGTCGCTTTTGCCCTCTAGGACAGAGTCCCTAGCTAGGTGACCCAGTTGTCGGCAATGCAGGCATTGCCTAGGGAGCCTAGAGATCTCCACGCTCTATCGGAGTGACCCTGCGTCCAGGGTCTCGAGAAGGATCACCTCCGGGAGGGCCTTCGGGTGCTCGACAACTAACTTGAGCTTGGGGACCCCATCATCCATTATTGACGCTGGAGTGCCTGGAACCATCTGGGTGCTTAGCTGGTGTTGTTGACAAAGAGTGACAGGACCTGAGGACTCAGAGTCAGATGGATGCTGTGACTTAGAGGGGGATATGACAGGACTACACATGGATACTTGTGGTTCAGGTAATTTGGAGTTATGCTTGGGATTTGATTTTTTGAGTACGTTATTATTTGGTATTAGACCTTGTCAGATGGAGGATAGGTTGAAATAGACCCTGAGAGGATGGTGCTTGGAGGACTTCGGATCACGAGGAGACAATTGAATAACACAAGATTTGAGGTTTTCACACTCTACAAGGAGGAGATGTGAGAGAGCAATGAATGATTTGCTAGCTATAGTCATTTTAGTAGACTGTGGAAGACTTTATCCCCCCAAGAGTGAGAATGAGAGTATGTAGTGTATGTACAAACCTCGAGTGTCGATGACAAAGGGCAACAACCTAAAGTGAACGAGGTGTGCTAGTACTTGGAGTGCTCGAGTTCAAAGGCGGGTACGTGACTGAAGGTGGTGCTGCCGTGAGGTGCTACCAAAGACGGGCCTGTGTACTAGGGAGATGTGCTTATGCAGAACCGGACCTAGTGGTACCTGGGTCGGTTGGTAGGGCTGTTTGGGTCGGCTATTTGGCCCCTACTAGGTGGGCCAAGTTGAGTGGCATTCAGCCCTATATAAATGACGCATTTGGGCCTCACCTGGCATCCACCAGAGCAGCAACAAAGGCAACAGATTGGAGCAGTAGGAGTAGTCTTCCTTGGGCCTACATCCAGGAGGAGTGACTAAGGGCTGTAGACAAAGAGCTTGGTAAGGTTGCACACCTAGGCTGACATCCAAGGTGCGGGGATCGCCACACCGTGACTAGTGATAGTAGTACAACATTTGGTAAGGTCAGAGGACCACATTTGCTATCATTTTGTTGGTACTATATCTCTCTTGGTTCACAGTCTATTTATTGGCTTGCACACACAAACATGGTTGTGAAGTACTCATAAGGAAAGAAGTTTTGGATTCCATAGCTCAACCCTGCGTGTAATTCGTGGGATGCTCTTAACTCTTCCACTGCGGGATACTATTTGTATAGGTTCATTTCTAACAGAACTTGCCCACCAATTCTCTTTGAACATAGAAATTTTACAAGTTATCAGCAGGTATGTGTTTTTGTGATCCTTGGCCTTTTATCTCCCTTGCACCTGCTTTCTTGCATTCTTCATCGGATACTGTCCCCTTCTTGCCTTGCATTATGGTCGACGCCTTGCTAGAAGGGTCGGTGGTTTGTGACTTTGGAACTTGGGGGGGCTTGCCATAGGGGGGTTGTGATTACCGTGGATAGCTGGTGGGTGTGGTCCCCCACTTTCCCAAAGGATTGGTGTTTGTTCAAGACAAGAAGTTTTACAAATCATGTTAGGTGCTTTGCTTTTCTTCTATTGTTAAATTGCTATGCTTGATTTTCTTTTGATACTTGGTACCTTAACAAATTCTCTCTCATTTTTTTGTGCTCGTTGATACTTGCGCTTTTGTTGTATTAGAAGTGAATAGACTCTTCATTTTTCTCAAATTCTGAGATGCTTTGATCTAATAGTTGCGCTTCCATGTAATAAAGCAAACACATTGTGTGCTAATATTTAGGGGGTCTATTTCCTTTTTGCAGCTAAAATTCCATTTCCTTTAACACAACGGTTTAGGCCAATGCTACAAAATGGTATTGATTTGAGCTCAGTGGACGTAAGCTATGTAAGCAGCCGCTCTTGGTAAGCTCTATCACCTTATCTTAATATTTTTTATTTAAGGGTGTTTCAGAGGTAGAAACTTCTTTAATTAAATGCTTTTGTGCCTGAGCCTGGCTGCCTTATCTTGAGCTTCTTTTGTCAATGCTGCTGTAGGTACTTTTTGAATCTTTTTGGGCTCAGGGGACTTTTCAGCTTGATCCTTGGTGAAGAAAATGGTAAGTGATGCTATTTGTGTTTTTAAGACATGTTTGTAAGTTGGATATAACCTTAGGTAGTTGTCGATAATGCTTGACGTCCTTATTGTGTAAGGTCTATGCATTAGGAGCTCGCTATCGTGACTTAAGGCCAGTTTAATACTTGACTTCTTGTAAAATTTCAGCCACAGACGACACCCAAAGGATGATGCAAATGAGCGGACAAATGGGCGGCTTTGGTGTTGATCCTTCTAAAGTAAGCAGAAAATAACAATTTATTGCTCTCATTAACTTCTTCACTATGTAATGGAGATTTGCTTGATTTTAAGATGTTGCCATTATAATGTGATGTCTATGATTTATGGTTCGGAATAGGGCTAAGGTTAATGCTAGAATCAGAGTATTGTTTGTCATAGAATGCATGGATGGTGTTCCCATCATGGGATTGTTGTTGCAAACCATAGGCAAAGCAGCTATGAGTCCATGCTAGAGAAGGCGGTCCCACTCCTCCCTCCTAGCACGCCAACCACCTCGAGCACCCCAACGAAATAAAGGCGGGATGCTCAAGGATGGTTTTCAACTTTCATGCTCTAGGGATTCTAATTACTCTTTATATTGAGAGGGGTTTTGACAAAATTAATGTGGAGGGGGTGTGGCATCTAGGGTCTGACTAACCCTTTCCCACCATGCCTCTGGGATGGCTGCATCAATATTTTGCATCTTGCTACTGACTCCCCTTAGATGGGCGAGTGTTCAAAGGCTCCCCTCGGGTTGTTGGGGGAATTGACTCCATGCCCCCAAGGATCTAGTCAGTCCACCGTCCTTGAAGGACAAATTGATGTAATGGGGTGTACCAAGGGGTATACAAGGTTTGTGTGAGTTTGTGTGTCACCACATGGTGGTTAGTGTGATCAGGTTAGTGTAACCAGTGCCTATATATTGGCCATCTCTCATATGAATAAACACACTTTTTCTTCATCTTGTGTCCACACCATGTTTCCATTGATGCTCCAATAGTCCCACTAGGCCTAACTTATTTGCATTCGCTGCCCTTTAGGTGCTAGATCAAGGGATACCCCTGCAACTTGTCTTTGCCTTGGAGGTTGGCGAGATCCTCATCAATCTCTTCACGAGTGGTGATCCCTTTCCTATGAGAGGGCCTTTGTGATGATCCCCTGTGTTGCTTAGGAGCCCCTGCTATTAGCAGGAGCTTCCCGAGGCTCGTAGCTTGGGACAAGGCCTAACTGTGGGGAGTGAGCTGCAAACTCAAAGACCTTGGCTAGGATCTTGAAGCGGTATCTAGTAATGTGATCGGGCACCATGGGCGAATGTCTACATGGTCCTATAAACTAAATCCAAACTCGACCAAGTGATCAAGGGAGCAATTGTGTCTCAAAAAGCCAAGTGCAAAGAAGTCTGCATCTTTTGTCTTTTGATCTACGCCATAAGTCTCACTCTGACCCGTCATAAAGTGGATGGGCTCTGGTTAGAGTCTGCTGTGAGCAGTCAAGTTATGCCTCATCCGGGGACACTTTTAGGTGGCCTAGCTTTGTGAAGCTGAGGGAGGATACCTTGAATGGGATGTTTGTTGAGATGTGTGGAGAAGCACGTCTCTATCCGCTTGCTCATCATCATTGATAGGCAGATCACACCAGTGACCAATAAGCAGGGCATGCAACTTATCTTATGCCGATCGTGTTGGTGTTCTAGTGCCCATGTATATATGGCACACTAAGTCTATGTTGTATTGTGTGAGATGCTCATTTCGAAGAAAAAGAAGGCTTCCTCCATCTTCCCCTCTTTTGCTGTGTGCGCTCTACATGATTCATGTCACTTCCGTAACATGGTATCGTAGCTTCACTCTAGACATTGCACTCTTGAGCTCTCACCACCTCTCTCACCACATCTACTTGACCTTTTGTGTGTCGGTGGAGATCTCATCCACAAACTTTTGGAGTTTTCGTTTGTGAGCTACAGCTTCATCTTTGTGAGAGAGTCTACTCCTTCAAAGCTTCTCATCGTTGTTGCCTTGAGCTCTTAGCCTCCTCACTTACATGTAGTAATTTTTTTGAAAAGCTTTGTGAAGTGCAAGACAATTTCTCTTCTTCAGGAAGAGCTCGTTTTCACTATAGAAGCTTTGGAAAAGCTCTCGGGATCCCTTTCTATCTTCCCACAAGCTTGTTGAACTGCTCAACTCCTAAGGGACAAAAACGAGTTGTACACAAGTAGTTCTCAAGCTTTACTATAGCAAGTTTGAAGGAGTTGTAAATGGTGGTTTTAAGCAGCACTAGCAGGCTGCAAATTTCTGCAAGCAGTTTTTGACAGTCCAGAACAGTAAAAGTGTTCTTTTTCAATCTTGGAAGCTCCGAATTGAGCTCTATCAGGCTCTAAAAATTGTTTTCTATATATTCTAGACTTCCACGGAGCTAGAAGTTGATTTGGGAACAAGCTAGAGTCGTTATATTGCCATCTATAGTGGCTAGAATTGTTACAAGAAGTCTTGCCTTGTCATTTTAGAAGGTTACCTACATCGTGTGGAAGCTGTGGAAGGGAGAGTAGGGAGCACACCCACACACACAAGCAGGATAAGACACAAGAAGTGTGGGGATAAAACGTATGTGTGTACCTCCCCTAGCACACAGTGAAGCTTTTATATGAAAGGATAAGGTTACAACACTAAGTACGGTGTACTTAGTGTACTTAACAAATAAAGTACTAAGTGTACTAACTGTACTTGGGTGGCCATAGAGCCTTTACCCCAACAACCTCCCACTTAAAGGCAATATGCCCTCAAGTAAAAAATAAATGAGGCTCAACCTATACCCATCAACTGTCGGCAATGTGCAAACCGCTCTGCAGGCAAGCCTTTTGTCAACAGATCTGCTGGATTATCATCTGTGTGAATCTTGACAAGCTGAATCAGCTTATCATCTATCACCTCCTTGATGAAGTGATACTTCACATCAATGTGCTTTGTCTTTGCATGAAAGATAGGATTGTGTGAATAGCACTCTGACTGTCACAATGCAACAATGGAATATCACCTGTAATGCCCAAATCTCCCACTAGCCGAGATAACCATAAGGCCTCTTTGCATGCCTTTGTGGCTGCAATATATTCAGCTTCCGTAGTAGACAAGGCTATGCACTGCTGCATCCTTGACATCCATGACACTGCACCTCCAGTGAATGTATAAACATAACCGGTAGTAGACTTCCGGTTATCGGGATGACCAGCAAAATCTGAATCCACATAACCATGCACCTTTGCATCTCGCTTGCCAAAGCATATGCACAACTCCTGTGTGCCCTTCAGGTATCTCATGATACCTTTCACTGCATTCCAATGCTTCTTGCCTGGATTTGCCATATACCTGCTAACCACTCCCACTGCAAATGCAATATCAGGTCTGGTAGCAACCATGGCATACATGAGACTGCCACAAGCTGAAGCATACGGAATCTTGGCCATTTCAGCCCTATCAGCATCTGAGTGTGGGCTGTCCATTGCATTGAGTTTCACATACGGAGGCAATGGAGAACTAAGGGTTTTCCCCCCCTCCATATGAAACCTGTGCAATACTTTGCCAATATATTCGGTCTGAGACAAATACAACAAACGCTGTCCCCTGTCTCTCCGATCCGCATTCCCAGTATGTGATTTGCATCACCAAGGTCCTTCATATCAAAGGCCTCATGCAATCTTTTCTTAAGGTCATCAAGCTCCTTACGAGCTCTACCAGCAATAAGCATGTCATCCACATATAAAATGAGAATGATTAAGCTGCCATTGGCAGCCCTTTTGGTATATAAGCAGTGATCGTCATCACTTCTCCTGGAACCTTGGGACTTCATGAAGGTATCAAATTTCTTATACCATTCCCTTGGTGCCTGTTTCAGCCCGTAAAGGCTCTTTTTAAGCTTGCATACAAGTGACTCCTTGCCCTTGACTGCAAATCCTTCTGGCTGCTGCATGTAGATCTCCTCATGAAGATCACCGTGAAGAAAGGCTGTCTTCACATCCATTTGGCATAATTCCAAATTCTCACATGCAACCAAAGCAAGTACAATCCTGAGTGTGGTCATCTTAACGACTGGAGAAAAGATCTCATCAAAATCAACACCATACTCCTGCTTAAAGCCCTTGGCAACCAACCTGGCTTTATACCTTGGCTTGGCTCCAAGTGTGACTTTCAATCTATACACCCACTTGCATGGCAGTACTTTCATGCCCTGAGGCAACTGCACCAATTCCCAAGTACCATTTTTATGGAGACTGTCCATTTCAGACTTCATGGCTAGTTCCCATAGCCTTTTATCATGCATTTGCACAGCTTCCTTGTAACAGGAAGGTTCTCCACAATTTGTAAGCATAATAAAATCTGCTCCTGGAACAAATCTGTCTGGCGGTTTCATTTGTCGAGTGGACCTTCGGACCCATTGGTCTTGCTGTCCAACTTGCTGCGCTCACCTAAAACAGGTTGCTGTTCTAGTAGATCAGGCTGCAGAATTATCCTGGGAGGTCTTCCAAAGGTGGCATGTCCCGTAGTGCATCTTCCGCCACTGCGGGCTGTCCATTTGGACCTGCTGCAGCATCATGCATTGGCTGATTACGCTGCTGTTGTGGCTGATTTGCAGCCTGCCTGAATTGTACAGGATGTCCCGAGTCATCAATGTCAACCTCTGAAGCATCAGAAGGCTTATCTGCTGCCTTAAACATACATGACTCATCAAATAAGACATCATTACTGCGTATTAGCTTCTTATTCACAGGATCCCATAGGCGGTAACCCATCTCACCACTGTCACCATATCCAAGAAAAATGCATTTAAGAGATTTAGGATCAAGCTTGCTGCGATTTTCTCTGCGTATATGCACGTACGCAGTGTAGCCAAAGACCCTCAAGTGCTTATAGGAAGGAGGTTTTCCTGTCCAAAGCTCCTCTGGCACTCTGCCATCTAGTCTTTTATTTGGTGACCTATTGATGAGGTGTACTGCTGTTTTTACAGCTTCAGCCCAAAATCCATGAGGTAAAGCAGCATGTGACATCATAGAGCGAGACTTTTCCTGTATGGTTCTATTCATACGCTCTGCAGTGCCATTTTGCGCTGGACTGTAAGGAGCAGTGAGTTCTCTTTTAATACCTCTAGCATCACAAAATGCATTGAATGCATTAGACATATACTCCCCACCGTTATCTGACCGCAAAGCCTTCAGTGTTCTGCCTGTTTGGTTCTCAACCATAGCAAGCCATTTCTGGAACACTGGAAAGACATCACTCTTCAATCGAAGAGGATACACCCACACCTTCCTTGTGGAATCATCTATAAATGTGACAAAGTACCGTGCACCTCCAAGTGAAGGACTAGGCATCTCACACACATCTGTATGCACAAGCTCAAGTTGAGCATCTTTATGTCCTAATCTCCTTTTATGAGGACACTGTAACTGTCTATCATATATGCAGTGCTCACAAAACTTTAAATTAGAAAATTTAAGAGACGGTAAGTAGCCAAGGCGAGCCAATTGCTCCATTCCACTTATGCTCATATGTCCCATCCGGCTATGCCACATAGAAATATTCGGCAGCTCGGTGGCATGAATATCAGCATGATTACATACTTTAGCATGAAGAGTATACATTGTGTCAACCTTAGAGCCTCTGGCAACAACCAGGGCACCTTTGGTGACCTTCCAGAAACCATGACCAAAGCTGGTCACAAAACCTTCATCATCCAACATGCCAGTAGAAATCAGATTTTTCTTGACTTTGGGTACATGCCTAACATTGTGAAGCATAAGCTGAGTACCATCAGCAAATACAAGCCTGACATCTCCAATACCAACAATACTGCATGCATGATTATCCCCTAGAAAAACGACTCCATTACTGCCTCCTGCATATCTTACAAACAATTCTTTGTAAGGTGTAACATGGAATGAGGCACCTGAGTCAATGATCCAAGAGTGCATGTCTGCAAGATCTCCTGCATGGAGAGAATGAGCATCCAAAGTAGAGAGAAATAGAACCTCTCCCTCACTGTCATAACCGTGTGTAGAATGAAGCTCTTCAATCTTCACATTGCTCTTGCCATTGCTTATTGGTACAATTGCTTTTGCATCTGACGCATCAGTGTTTTTGGCTTTGTCTCTCTTATCATTTTTCAGTTTAAAGCACTACTTTTTAGTATGTCCCTTTTTGCCACAGTAGTAGCACTCAACATCTTTGTTGGAGCGGGACTTGCTCCTCCCTTTTTCCCCTTCCTGAGATTTGCCTCTTTGCTGACTTCTCCCCCTTGCATTTAAGGCATTGTTAGGCTTTACTGCATCTTGAGCTTTCAGCTTCTGCTCTTCTTGCAAAATCTGCCCTGTGATATCTGAAAAACTTATGAAAGTGTTTGCATTTGTTACAGCTGTGGTGAATGTATCCCAACTTTCAGGAAGAGAAATCAAGAGTGCCATACCCTTGGTTTCCTCATCCACCACATATTTTTGATTTGCAAGTTGAGTGACAATTGAATTAAACTCACTGAGATGAGCATCCATGGAGGTCCCTTCCTTCATCTTCAGATTGAAGAACTTGCGCAGCCAATATATCTTTGTGGCTACACTCTGCTGCTTATATGTGTCCCGTAGCTTTTTCCACACACCCCAGGCTGTTTTTTCACCATCCACATTCCAAACAACACTCTCATGGAGTGACAATTCAATTATGGACTTTGCTGACAGATCAGCTAGTGCCCAAGCATCATCAGATGTGCCAGTGGGCTTCACACCTTTGTGTATAATAGGAGCATGAAACTGCCTGAGAATTAGCACATTCAGGACCATCTTTTTCCACATTGGGTAGTTAGCAGCACCCTGCAACTTTTTAATATTGAGAAGAGAAGATTCCGAGGATGAAGCCATTACAATCAGCAAGAAATATAACCCACACTTGGGTGCCTGACTCCCTGCAAACTAAGTGCACAGATGCACTTGTAGTTGTGCTCAAAAGTTAATTCCTGCAATTTTCTCCCACTTAACAGTAAATACTGTCTGTTTCCTGCCGGCTGCAGATCCAGAAAAGTAATACTTAATGCATTAATTGAGGCTCTGTAGTACAGTACAGCAGTACCTTGATTTGACACAATGTATGTCCCTGCTGTAACAGTGAAAACAGCACTGTTTTATGCACTGTAAACTTCAGTAAAGTGACTGTTTACAGTCCAAAAAATTGACTCTGGACAGTACCCGACTGTACTTTCTAGTACAGCAACAGAAATTGACTGTATAACTGTCCAAAACTGTCAGAATTAGACTTTCTCTTGCCTCTATAACTGTGTTACACAGTTTAGAACTTGAATGAGGCAAAAGCCCCTTGACTAGAAGCCAATTTTGAAGATTTTAGTGCATACACAGCTTTCCCAAAGCTCCACTGATCACATAAAGCATCCAGGTGTTTCCCCCAACACTGATATGCATAACAATGTCAAAAGCCCCAATTCATACGCATCTGCCACTGTCCCGTAAGTCATAAAGTGCATCAAATCCTTGCACAAATCAACTCCAATCAGGAGGATATACGCAAATAAGTGCGTGTATAAGCCAATGCTTGGTTGTGGCTACAAAAGCCCTTTGATTCCACAATTCAGAAATGAGAATTTCTCTCACATAGGAGGCATAGATCTGCAGATCTACCTCACTGACAACAGAAGGAACCAAAAAAAAAAAAAACGGGTGAAGCGGGCTGCTATATGATCGTGAACATCTCCGAGCTCTCCGGCGATGGCGATGGCGAGGACCTGCACCTGTGGCGATGGCGAGGACCTACAATACTATGGCGCTGGTGGCGACGCTGGCGGCGCTGGTGGCCACTGGCCGTTGGCTGGCGCTGGTAGCTGCTGGTGGCGCCAATGGCGTCGTTGGCTGGCGCCGCGTCGCTGGTGGCCGCTGGCTCTGGTTGGCGCCGCGTGGCCGGTGGCCTTGGCCCTGGTTGGCGTCGCGTGGCCGGTGGCTGGTGCCGCGGCCTTGAAGGCTGCTAGCGCTAGCAGCGCTAGCAGCCTAACACAATGGCGAGGAGAGCAGGAGCAGCTGTCGAGGCTGGTACGGGCGAGGAGAGCAGGAGCAACTATCGACGAAGCTGGTAGGGGGCGAGGAGAGCTGCTAGCGCTAGCAGCTTAACACAATGGCGGGGAGAGCAGGAGCAGCTGTCGAGGCTGGTACGGGCGAGGAGAGCAGGAGCAACTATCGACGAAGCTGGTAGGGGGCGAGGAGAGCAGGAGCAGCTATTGACGAGGAAGAAGGGGTCACGGGACAGCCCAAGCTGCTCCTCCTCCTCCACCAATTTGAGTGGGCTGGTGAGGATTGGATGCAAGGCTCTGATACCAGTTGTGGAAGGGAGAGTAGGGAGCACACCCACACACACAAGCATGATAAGACACAAGAAGTGTGGGGATAAAACGTATGTGTGTATCTCCCCTAGCACACAGTGAAGCTTTTATATGAAAGGATAAGGTTACAACACTAAGTACAGTGTACTTAGTGTACTTAACAAATAAAGTACTAAGTGTACTAACTGTACTTGGGTGGCCATAGAGCCTTTACCCCAACAGAAGCACCACAGATCTTGAATGTAAACACTACATCATTGCCTAATGCAACTTTTGGAGCAGCAAAATTAATCATTTTGCCTCATTCATGCCTATGTTTCACGCTACAGTCATAGTGCAACTGCCAATTTTCGGACAGTTTTGTTAGCATGCCTTTGAGTGCGTTGGGATGCCCTGAAATTGAAGCAAAATGCAGTTGAATGCATAGTATTTGTAGAGATACAAAGGACTTATTTCAGTTCAGCTTGCATGCCTTGTTCATGCTACCCCACACCACACTGTGTGAGCTCCTGGGCTATTCTATCAGTCTTCCGCTGTGCGTACCCTGTGTTGGTCAATCTCTAACAACATAAGCATAAAAGGGCTCAAATTAGAACGTGAATGCTTTGCATTGTTGTAAGCAAATTCAATCCTGGGTAAATATTCTTCCCATGAAGATTGCCTCTTGGAAGCATATGCACCAAGCATATCCTCTAGAAGTTGATCCAGTTTTTCCCTCAAACATTTTAAAAAGGCTTCATAAGGTAGAAGTTAACCATGAGGGATTTATGGTTGAAGGAGGTCATTTGGTGCAAAAATCAATATTTTATGCAATAGAGTTACATCCATCCATGAAAATGAAAGATGGTATGTTGATATACCCGAAATCATATCCTTGCGAGAGGGTTTAGCCTCTAGTTCATGTTTTGTGTGTGGGGTAGCATGCAACGCAATTAAGGACTAACCAAATAGGAAAGGCCATAAGTCTCAAGCAACCTTTATTCGCTGCACTAGTTAGCAACCTATCCCTCCATGAATGGAAAACTGTGAAATATCCCACTAAGATAACACCTACTGCTAGAGAGGTGGTTTAACAAATGAGAAGGATTTTGGTTCTAAGGAGAAGGATGTTGGTATTAAGGGGAATGTTGTTTTACAAGGGGACATGTCAATGCGTATCCTCTTAGCAACCATTTTTTAGGTATACTCCCTAAATTCTTCTATCTGAACTTATTCTAGTCTTACAAAGGTATATATACTCCCTAAATTCTTCTATCTGGCCATGAGTCTGGGCATATTTAGAGGAACTCAAACTAAGAGTGGTATCTAACTTATCAAAGACAAGTGTCCAAATTCACTCATAAACTTAGAATCCCTATCACTGATGATGTTAGCAGGCAACCCATACAGACGAAATAATTGGTCAACAAACTGTTGAGCCAATTGACTTGTTGTAACGGTTGATCTAGTAGGTAGAAATCTAGCCATCTTTGTCAATCGGTCCACGATAACCCATATGGAATCATAACCCATACACGTTCGTGGTAATCTCGTGATAAAATCCATGGAGATACTTTCCCATTTATTACCAAGGATTTCCAAGGGCTGTAGTAACCCCGTGCTTCGAAGGCGTTCAGCCTTGGTCACTTGACAAGTGCGCCAACCTACTACATAGTTCTGAACAAATTCTCGCATCTTAGGCCAATAAAAAGTATGTTTCACAAGAGATAAGAGTCCTATGTACTCTAGCATGTCCCGCACTAGGTGCATCATGACATTCCCGGAGAATCTTGTATCGAAGATCCGACACATGTGGTACATAAATTTTATCGTTTCGGAACAGCAAGCCATTCCGAATCATCTTCTGACCTCCTCCTACCTGTACAGTAGGTGACATAATCCCTGAGTCTTGGTCAATCATTGAGCTGCCATCTTGGACCTTCTGCCAATAGTGACTGAAATGACTATCAGTCGCGCAAAGTCCTCTCAAGGATTGAAATAGGTCAAAGGATATCTCTGTAAATGACAAAGCATTTACAAACTTGATTCGACTCAAAGCATCAGCCACGCTATTCAAGGAACCTTTATGATAACGTATTTCAAAGTCAAAATCTTGCATTAGCTCAGCCCATCTAGCCTTTCTTCCCCTCAAGTTCGAACCATCACAGACATATTTAATTGACCGATGATCAGTCAATATAACAAACTTAGAACCATTGGGTAGTTAGTGTCTCCAAACCTTCAGAGCATACACTACAACATACATTGGTCAACGGAGCTGTGAGCTTCGAATAATCTTGGACGGACTTCCTAAGAAAGACAGTAAATCCTAGGAAAGAACAAAGTTGCCTCATAGTCTGAGATACTGGCCAGTTTAAAATCTTTTGAATACAATCGAGATCAATGCTAATACCCCTTCCATAGAGATCTTGTGTCATAAGTAAATGATTTCCTTTAAGAAGTCACATTTACTGATCCTGGCATATAGCTTGTTCTATCTCAAAAGGACATGTGCACCCCAAGGTAATTTACTCAGGTGTATATAACCCATCTTTAGGTAATCCTGAAGTTGTCTTGCTAACTCATCCTCCTCAAACTGGCTCATCCTATAAGGTGGAATGCTAATAGGTTGAGCTCCATGGACTAAGTCAATCCGATAATCTACCTCCCTTTTGGGAGGTAAACTCTCGGGCAGTTGGTTTGGACTACGTACAAAAATTCATTCAACTGCTTTTTTGATTCTTGGTGTTCATACATGCTCAAATCATTTTTGTCAATTATAGAAATGAAGAAAGTGGAATTAGAACACACTGATACACATCATAAGAAGAAGTTTTTAATATATTCTGAAGCTGCATTGTAGATATAATAGGTGAGAAGAGGAAATATCATCACCACGAATACATATATGAGTGCCTTTATCCAAAAAAGAAAGAGTATGATCCTTCCACCCAATGTGAACATCGTGGGTTTTAAACCACTCAAGTCCCAACAACAAGTCTACATGATCTAGGTGCATCACATAGCACGTCAAAATGTCAGTGTAGTCTTGAATCTGGAGTGGAAGATCTTGAACCTTGCGATGCCAAAACTGCTTTCCAGTGGTGGGGAGCTGCACCTTATAGGTGTGATCACTAGGTGTTATAGGTAGGTTGAGCATCTGCACAAGTTATAATTAATAAAGTTGTGAAAATTGCGTGGGTCAAAGAGAATGTGTCCTTGACCTTCCCACAAGTCCGAAAAAGGTCACGAGTTCCAAACAACGAGTTATTAATAGTGCAATTACAAGAAAGCGGGCTAGCAATAGCATTCCTAGAAATACTTGTAGCCCCTTTGGCTTTAGTTCCTTGTCTCGAAGGCAACTTTCATCGTGGAGCAGCCGTAGGATTCTTGTGCTTCGGATAAGTGGCCTTCGTGTGGCCATACTCCTCACAAATAAAATATCGGCATTCCTTTTTCAGCTTCAAGGTGCGGAGGAAACGTGCTTTGCCAGTCAGAGTCGAATTTGGTTTCTTCTTGGAGGTGTTGTCCAAAGACTTCTCCACTTCCACTTGTTCTTCCCACGGGTATTTGATGTGGATGCACCCTTTGTCGTTTTATCATCAGGGTAAGGGTGAAATTGGAATTGCACTTGCCACTTGTGCAACCAAGTGTCTAGCATTTCCTTCGTCTTGGATTTCTGATCTCCAGGATAAGGACCTGGTGTAATATTCGGACCCAACACTGAAGCTAAAGCATCGATGTGAGTGTGTGCTTGAATAGTGCTGGTCAGAAAGTCTGAATCCCTTGAAGTTGCTGTGCCAACTCCGTATGATTTGCATTAACCAGATCGAACTTCAGGTTGAGAGTGGTGGTAAGTCATTGAAAGCTTCCTTTGTAACTAGATCATCATAGAGACCCTGGTCATTGACAGAAATCACCGAACAGAGGGTATGCACAGCAGAAGATTGATTGAATTGCCCAGGAAGGTGTGGGGTGTGGAATCACAAACTTCTTAAACTTATGCGCGTAGCATAGGTGTGCAGACTCATCAATAGACAATGAACGAGCTAGATATAGAAGACACCAAAATAATATATTTTCTTCCAAAGCTATGGACACAATACAAAAGAGATAGATCCAGAGTCCCACCAATGGTGTGGTCCTCTGATCTTACCACAAGGTCCTTCTCCTATCTGTCGCCTATCTCTAGACTCGAGCCTGCGTGCTCCACCTCGAGCATAAGTAGACTTTCTGTCCATATCTCTTCCACCTTGCTGTCTGCAAACCAGCCTAGGTGGGCAGCCCTCTGAGTGAGCTAAGTCTGCAGGTCTCCAGCCAGGTTCACCTCCTGGATGAGGCCCAACTGCTGCTGCTGGTGCTGCTCCTTTCTGCTCCTCAAAGGCTGCTCCAAGTGATAATGAATGAGGGCCCCCAAGGGGCTGAGAACTCCACCGACCCAGGCCCCTAGATCTGGCCGACCTGGTCGGCCGGTTCTTCCTGCCCCCCCCTGGCCGACTTTTCTGGCCCCTCCTGGGCCGACTTTACTGCCCTATATAAGGGCTGTTGCTGGACTCTTTTGGGCTGCTGCCTGGCCCCAAGGGCAGCCCCCATTGGGCCCTACCCTTGGGCATATCTATGGCCAGGTGTCTGGCCCACCATAGCCTCCACCTCTGCCCCTTCTGTCCTGCTGGTTCTGCCCTCGGCCAGGCTCTCTTCAGCCACATGTGCAGCGCCGTACTGATCCATACTGCTGCTGAGGTCAGCCGCCATGTATCGCCATCATGCAGCCACTCCTCTCCTCTATCTGGAGCTCCAAATCACCACTGATCTGCTCCTGGACCTTCTCTAGATGTGCTGCTCACATGACAGCCATGATGCTGTCCATGTGGCAGCCCCTTTCTCTCTTTTTCTGTGGGATACTGCCCTAGGTCTTCATCCCCCATGCTCTCCTCATATGAGGGCTCATAGATGGGGAGGTGAACTTTCCAACAGTCATCTCTATGGACATCCATATCATGCTCCCCCTCCAGAAGGATTAAGGTGGCGATCCAAACAGCAACGATGGGCTGCTAGAGAGATGAAAGAGGGAAATCAGCAAGGTGGATGGGTGTGAATCGTTTGGGCTATGGAGGCCGCGAAATTCCAGGCTGGCTGGCAGGAAGCGGAGGAGTAGAGGCTGATTGCAATCTTTTGCTGCAGCAATATGGCAAAATCAAGGCCTAGAGAAGGGTGGGCTGAAGCTTTATAGGCTGGGTTGAATCCTTGGTTTTAGAAAAGCAAGCTTTTTGATTTACTCATGCATCCAAATTCCGAATGGTTTTGCTTTTAGGGCTTCCAAGTGAAGCAATTCGTCCAGCTACTATGGCCTGGGCTTGGCAAGCTCTAGCGCACACATCTCCTCCCCTTTCCTTGCAGCACCTACCGTAATTTCCTTGAGCCAGTATTGTCGCTGCCCCTCCTAACCTGATTTGTGACGCATCAGCCCTACATAGATTCTCAACAGCCCTAACTAGGATTCGCAATAGGTCTATGCCTCAATCGTTGAATCCTCTGTAAACTGGTTCCCACGCCTAGGAGTGCCACGCAAATCCAACCCCGCAATCACAAATCTATCTCTAAGTGGATCTTCAGGGATTTATGCACCCTCTTTAACGATCTCTACCCAATCCTAATCTTGATAGTTCCTTTGTCCTAAGTGGCACAATCACAAACACTTGCAAGGATCCAAAGCAGATTTCGAATTTGAGCTATACTTGGAGGAAATCGCGTCGGCACCTTCTCTCTATAGCGATTCATACCTCAAGAGTTGGCTTTGATACCAACTGACATGACCCCAGCACTCATGAGAACTCGGACTTGCAAACAAACATAGAAAAGCAACCATAGATCAACGATGGAAATCGTAGGCATGCTCACCTCCCAACCATGATGTCGCAGGCATGCTCACCGTCTAACCATGAGATCCAAGACTCCGATGTCCCCACCAAGACACAGGTTGAGCTGCTGGCACACTAGCACATCTTCCAACTAGATCCCAATCAGCATGGCATTCCATACCACTAGGTGGCACCCATAGGGGCCGTGTTACTATTGTTGGGCCTTGGGCTACGCTAGGAAGTAGGTACACGTCCGCAACACGATCTAGGATCTAGACCAGCAAGGAAGAGCCAAGCTTGCTCTGACTAGTGTGTCTGAAAACTGAATGCATGGGCTCCTCATATAGACTCCAGCCCAGTGCTGCTAAAAATAGCAGAACCCCTAACTGGCAGGCCCTTGCAACTCAACCTGAGAATTGTCGGCCTAGCCGCTAGCCTCCCTAGGCTACTTGAGCTCGTCTTGTGTGCCTAAAGCACACGTTTGCACATGACAACTCATGAGTCTGCCATCAATTTTGAGGGATAGAGCTCTTGTTGGCTTTCCCATGTAAGTAAATGAGTTCTATGCTATGACGTAAATAAGTGAGGAGTTGGGCTTTGTCCTCAAGGTTGGGTTGGTCATGTATGGACTCTAAGAAAGTGGCCAAGAGAGTATCATATATGTGATTAAGTAGTGATCAAATTCGTAATGATAGTACATAGGAATGATTGGTGGTGGCAGGGTAGATTCAGGTAGGGCTAGGTCAAAAGATGTGTGAGTGGTTAGCTCCTGGGATGAATGGGTGGACTATTAGATGAGACCAAAGGAGGAGAACCTATGATATAATCTAGGACACTATGACCACCCCGGTGAGGACACACATGTATCACTCTGATCCTAACCATCTTTGCAAGTCATTGTATATGACCAACTCGTGGGCTTTGCACATGTCCAACAAGTATTGCCCATGTGACCACAGCTTGCTCATGTGTTCCCTCAAATATGCATTGAAAGGTGCGTACAATATCTGTTTGTGGGATTTCATGGAAATCAAGGGGCTGTGCTTGCAGGGTGTGTATTCTGGCATTGAAATCCCCAAGTAGAAAGATCTTCTCTTATTGTCCATATCCATCCGCATACAATGCCAAAAAGGGTGATATTAGTTGTCTACGTGGAGAGATCCATACTTATTCAGATATTTTTGGGGGAATTAGCGTGCTACCATATGTACATCTCTTACATTTGTTCTTTAATGAGTGATTTATGGCTGCAACTATGAGCAGACCAAGACTGCTTCTCCTGATTGATGTACTCCCCCATCTTTTTGTGTGTCTCTCTTGTGGCTTGACAACCACCTTTATCCATGTACTTTAGGTGGGAAGCATTGTAGTTTCTTGGAACTTAGCATTACTATCTTCTTTAGGTTTAGAAGTTGATATCTAGGATAAATGACAAATCTCAGTATGCTGTGTTGTATATCATACGAATGCCTCACATTGGCTCAAAACATCTTTGATATGGCTAAATGTAGAGTGATTACTTTCCAATTCTATAGGTTCTCTCATCTTTGCACAAGTAACAGTGCCTCTCTCTCTCAATTTAGTAATTAATCCTATTACTTCTCAGAAAGGTCTATAATCGTAGCCCTGGTCCGACGCAGAGCTTCTGCCAAGGAGACCACACCAGGTAGCGCCCATGGATAGGCTTAGCTTATTTAACGCATTGGTGGCCAACACTTCCATGTTCATGCCCTTAGTGGGTGGTTTTGTCTCCTTAGCTTTGTCCATGTTGGTGGACTTCAATACCTCTAGGCCTTCTTCCTTGAGCCTTCTCCTTCATATTGTCACCCAAGCATATAGCAATCTCACTACACAACTCAAATGATGTGGGATTCATTGCAAAGTGGTGATCATGAAGCTGAGAGTCCCATATCCTTATGAGAAAGTGTGGTAATAGTTGCACATCACTCATTCTCTCATGGGGTTCACATATCAAGTTCAAATGTTTAATCTTGGTGATGTAGTCTCTAAGAGAATCCATTTCTTCTTTTGTGACCTTGTATAGTGGTTGATAGGACTCCATTTTGGTCTACTTGGGGGAAACCGTACTATGAATGCCTTATGCAAGGTGTCCCATTTGATATTCTCCTCGAGGTTCAAGGATATAAACCACTAAACTGCCTCACCATCAAGACTCAAGCCAAAATGATTGACCTTGTCACTAAATGTCTGATAAATTCTCTACATCCTTCTCCTAAGAACTTGGTGATTAACTTGGATATTGTGACAATTTTACTTCTAGAAGGGATTTGGTCTTTCGATAAATGTTGGAGGCATGGCCCCCCTTCCTAGTTCTTGCACTAGGATCCTCATTACCTCATTGATAAGCACTATTTGTGACGTAGGAAAAACTTGAGGATACGGTGACCCTGCTCTATACATTCTTGCTTAGTAAGTATTGAGTATCCCAGAGATTCCAAAACCTAGATGGCAGTTTATGCTTGGGTAGTGATGAGAACATAAGTATAGCTCTGCTTACTAGTTATTTTTAATAAAAAAATTCTCATTACTCATAATTTTGTTAAGGTACTACTGGTCCCACAGGCCTCGAGCCAGAAGGCGGGTCCCTCTCTTCCTAGATGATGCATCTTTATATACAACCCACTTACCCTTTGCCCTGGATTTGATAATTTCTTGAGGCTATGTGCTTTATCTACATACGAGCGGGGTCCTTGTTCATGAATACTAAAGTGCCCTTTAGATTGGCTCCTTTTGGTAGAACTACCTGTCTGACCTTAGCATCCTTGAACCTGATGGTTAGAGGCTTTTCCTTTGTGCCATTTCCTCCCGTTCTCCATGGATTGTGAAATTTCATGGATGTTCAAGAGCCTTTAGTTTTGTTTACTTTTTCCAAAAAGTTTTTGTTACCTCTTTTTTCTTCTCTTTTGTTTTCTCTTTTATTTTCTGGGTAGATTTTTGGGCTTTAGAACAACAAAATATCTAAATTTGTATGATTGGATATATTCTAGCCTTACAAAGGTATATATTCAAGAGCCTTCATAGTGGACGCTCGCTCCTCTACAATTTCTCTTGTCCTTTCTTAATGGCATCAAAGATATAACTCTGGCTGTGTGCAACAGGACTGCTCCTAACTGACAGTAAACTCCCCTAAATTTGGTAGAATATGCAGGAAAGTTAGAGTAGTGAAGTACCTTATGTTTTAGGAAAAAGGTAGGAGAGGAAGATCATGGGCTGGATCTTCAACATGGACTTGTGAGGGGCTGCACAAGGACAGGAGGAAGTCAATCCTTTTTAGAATTCAGCTGAGTGTTGAACTCTTATTGTTTATTTCAGTAATGAAGTACAAGTCATGAATGAATTGCCAAGTACAACTAGAGCCCTTATATAGGTATGGCCCAGTACAAAGCAGTATTGCTTATGGGATTACCTCCTAGGATGCCATGTGGCAACTTATGGTATCCCCTAAAAAAAGAAGAAAACACTTACAAGCCAATAAAGGCCTTTCTACTAACTTTTAGCCTAAGTAAAAAGTAATGCTTTGTTACATTCCTCCCTCCTCAAATAGAAATTTGTCCTCAAATTTGAAAAGGCTGTAACCTGGACATACAATGCTCCTTGTAAACCTGAACAGCTCAATTCTGGTCATATCAACTGAACAATGAAGTTTCTCAGTCAATACCTCCTTGTAGGCATGCTGATCTGTAAATGGATCGTATAATATTCCCAAGAAATCAAGCAATCGGGTGGAAGAGCTATGCTGTTCAATATAACAGATCTGATCATATAATCCAGTGAGAGACATGCTGATCTGAGAAAGGATAGTGAATGCTGGCTGCAGCATGTCCATATATGCCATATAGCAAGAGAAAATCAAATCTGTTTATAAAGACTCAATTTTTGGTCATAGAATTCAGTTAAGCAATTGAGGGTACTGCTCCACAATTGTAGATGGCTGCCAAGAAGACTCCTCATCAGGTAGACCTCTCCATTTGATAAGATACCATGTAGGACTTGTTCCTCAACACAAGATCTCTAAATCCAAGGATCTTCTCAGGAATATACTCAATTTGGCCCTCTTCATCCATAGGAGGTAGCTCTTCCATAACTGGCTCCTTGGGCCCCAAATACTTCTTGAGCAGTGATACATGGAATACTTTGTGTATTCTAGAGGATGGTGGAAGCTCCAACTCATATGCCACTTCCCCAACTTTCCTCAAAACCTTGTAAGGTCCATAATACCTATGAGCAAGTTTAACATTGGTATTACCTTTCAAAGAAGCATGCTTGGACTTATGTAATCTGAGAAACACATAATCCCCTTCTTCAAATCTCTCCTATGCTCATCAGCATAATCTTTCATCCTTGCTTGGGCCCTTACCATATTATCTTTACATTGCTGTAATAGAGCAGTCATGTGAGCCAAATTATCCTTGGCTTGCTGGCTGGTCAATGCTTGATCAATAATGGTTGATGGAACATGAGCTTTACAGCCAAACATGGCTTCAAAAGGACTCATACCAATTGAGGTGTGCTTGGTGGTATTATAACAAAACTTAGCTAGATGCAACCATTGGTCCCACGATGCTTGGGTCTCAAAGCAAAAATGCCTTAGATACTCTTCCAACCAGTGGTTAACCCTCTTTGTTTGCCCATCAATTTGAGGGTGATCTGCTGTACTTGGGGTAAGAAGTGTTCCCATGGAACTGAAAAGCTCTTGCCAAATATGCCCCATGAACTTAGCATCACAATCACTCACAATCTGTTGAGGAAGTCCATGTAATTTAAACACATTCTCCATGAATTGCTTAGCCACCTTGGAAGCTGTAAATTGGGTCTTAGTAGGAATGAAGTGGGCAGCTTTAGTAAGTCTATCAACAACCACAAAGATACTGTTCCAACCCTTAGAGGTCACTGGTAGACTTGTAATAAAGTCCATGCTGATATGTGTCCATTTACCTTGAGGTATAGGTAGAGGTTGTAGTAGACCAGCTGGCCTTAAATTCAACTCCCTGTTTTGTTGACAGGGCTTACAGCTTTGAACATAAGCAAGAACGTCCTTCCAAAGCCCCTTCCAGTAAAAACTCTGTTTTACCATATCATGCGTCTTGTTGAGGCCTATATGCCCAGCCATAGGAGATGAGTGAAATTCCTGCAAGATTAGCAGCTTATAGGAAGAATTTCCAGTAAGAAATATTCTATCATTATACCACAAGAGCCCATTGTGCAACTTGAAATTGGGATATTGCTGACAGTCAGGATCTTGCAAGTCTTGGAACATAGCAGCTGCTTGAGGATCATTGAGATACTCTTCTTGAATGCCATGGATCCAATCTTTATAAACCTCAGTAATAGATGATAAAGTACAAGCCCATATCCTGGAAAGAGAATCTGCCACAATATTTTCTTTGCCCATCTTGTAATCTATGTCAAAGTCATAGTTTTGCACAATGGATAGCCATCTCCTTTGCTTGGGTGATAGAGAAGACTGAGATAGAAAATATCTAAGAGTCTTATGATCAGTCTTGACCTTGAAATGGCTGCCATAAATGTAGTGGTGCCACTTTTTGATTGCATGAAGTATTGCCAACATCTCTTGGTCATAAATGTGGAAACTTGACTCTTTGTCATCCAATTTCCGACTTTCAAAGGCAATAACTCCATGATTCTGCTTTAGGACAGCTCCAATGCCCCATCCACTAGCATCAGCCTCAATTATAAAAGGCTGAGAGAAATCAGGACATACCAAGATAGGCGCTGAAGTTAATGCCTCCTTTAATGCTTCAAAGCTCTTATTGGCACTGTCAGACCATTGGAAAACATTATTTTTTAGAAGATCAGTGAGAGGAGCTGCCAATTTGGCAAAATGCCTTATAAACCTTCTATAAAATGATGCTAGACCAAGGAACCCTCTCAGCTGGGTGATATTCGGAGGTATAGGCCAATCCTTTACACATTTTACCTTGCTGGGATCCACCGTAATGCCACTACTGTTGACAATATGGCCCAAATATTCCACTTCTTCAGCCATGAAAGTGCATTTACTTAATTTGGCATACAACTGGTGTGTCCTCAATACTTCCAATACTTGCTGGACATGCAATAAATGCTCTTCTTTCGTTTTGTTGTAGATCAATATATCATCAAAGAATACCAACACAAATTTATAGAGGAAAGGCTGCAATACCTTGTTCATTAGGGCCTGGAAAGTTGCAGGTGCATTGGTTAAACCAAATGCCATCACTTTGAATTGATAAAGCCCACGTTCTGTCCTGAAGGCAATTTTATATTCATCTCCCTTCTTCATCCTTATTTGATGATAGCCTGACCTTAAGTCAATCTTTGTGAAGTACTTTTCCCCTCTAAGCTCATCCAGTGGATCATCAATTCTAGGGATAGGGAACCTATTCTTAACTGTCATTTTGTTCAAATCCCTGTAATCAATACACATTCTAAATGAGCCATCCTTCTTAACCAATAACACTGGAGAGGCAAAGGGTGACTGACTGTGTGTAATAAATTCCTTGTCAAGGAGTTCCTTTATTTGCCTTGCCACCTCTTCCCTTTCAGCTCTAGAAAGTCTGTATGGAGCTTTGTTGATTGGCTTAGATCTTGGCTCTAACACAATTGCATGATCCACATCTCTCATGGGATGGATATGGTTGGGAAGATCAGCAAATAGGGTATTGCTGTAATAGGGACTGCATGTCTTTATCCTCCACCAACAACCCATGACCCTCTTGAGACTTGGTCAACTGAATAGCATAGACTCCACAAACACCGTTGAGGTCTCTGGCCATTCTTCTTGCAGAAATTAAGGACAATTTAGGAGATTGGTGACCCATCAAAGTGATGTGCTTACCTTCATGCATAAACTTCATAAACAGCCTGTTAAGGTCCATAGAGAATTCTCCCAAGGTTCTCAACCATTCACAACCAAGGACAATGTCAATAGGTCCCATTTCCAAGACAATAGATCTCCATGAAAAGTCAAGTCCTGAGAAAGTTGCACTTGAGCAGCCTGACAATATTGCTTACTGTGGGAATGCTGACCATTAGCCACTTCAACTTTGATCCCGTGATCCAAAGTGGATGGGCATAACCTCACTCTTTGAAGTGTCTTTGCATTAAGGAAGTTATGAGTGCTCCCACTGTCAACCAAAATGTGGATTGGTTTGTTATTGATTGTTCCTTTTAACCTAAGGGTTTGAGAGGCCTTGAAGCTCCTAAAAACATCAGGAGATCTGCTGTACACAACTGATTGTGTATCCCAATACACTTCATCATCATTAACAGCATCATTTCCATCAGAATTTATGATCTCATCTCTTGGCTATAATACATAACTATGCCATAGAGAACGAAGAAGTATAAGCATTGAATTCCAAATGACAGTCCTCATAACCTTCAACAACTTCAATGTTCCATTGTCTAGATCTATTGGAGCACCTTGGCAAACTATCATCCATAAGCATGGTGTCAAACATGGATAACCCACGTGGATCAAAGGGAAAGGTGGTCCCCCCTTTGGAACTATGATCCTCATCATCATCAAGGCCTTCATTCACACAGTCCTGATATTCATGAATTTCAGATTCTGCTGCAGAAGTATTAGGAGATAAATCCTCATCAATCTCTAGAATCAAGCTCAACTTTGCTCCTGTTTTTGCTTTGCACACATTCCTATGTTCAGGGGTCCACTTCTCACCACAAAGGTAGCGCAAATCCTTCTTCTTCCTGTCATCAATAATTGCTTGAGATAACTGCTTTTCTTTTATCACCCAGATCATCCTTTGGAGTGGGTTTAAAGGATGACTTTACATCTGTAGCCTTGTAAGCCTTAGGTTGTTCCATACCACTACTGTACATTGTGGGGAACCTAGAAATAAAAGAAGTTGTAGCAAGTTTACTTTCATAATTGGAAACCCCTTTGACCATAGGCTTAGTCCCAAAGTGACCAATACCCAAAGTCTTCTCCTTCCAATTGTATTTGGGTTCATAAAGCTCTGCCAACTGCATGGCCTCTTTAAGAGAATTGGGCTTTTGAGCTGCAACATCTGAAGCAATACTAGGGTGCAGACCATTGATGAACTTGAGCATTCTAACTCTTTCATCAATACCATGGACAAACAGAGCCAATTTTCAAAATTGTTTGATACAATTTTTCACTGATCCTTGCTGAGTAAGATCATACCACTTACAAATATATTGATCTCTAATAAAAGGAGTTATAAAATTTCTAAGCATTTCAGCCTTGAATTCATCCGAAGCATTAAAAGTTAACCCTTCTTGCTGTAGATGCCTCCACCAAGAGTGGGCATAATCTTCCATATGAAGAACAACAAATCTGATTTTACCTTGATCACCCTTTGGGTATAGAAGAAAGTAGTCATCCATCTTGCTGAGCCATTCCTCCAATTCCTTAGGAGAGGTAGAATCACCTTTGAACTTAGGAAGTATAATCTTGTCTTTCATATCTTTGTCTTGATGAACAGGTCCTTTTGGTTCATTAGTTTTAACTGTTTGTATATATTGCTGGAATGACATTGTTGCCGTAAGGTCTGCTGGTA
The DNA here is from genome assembly GCF_047967505.1 of Dipteris shenzhenensis. Taxonomy (NCBI): domain Eukaryota; kingdom Viridiplantae; phylum Streptophyta; class Polypodiopsida; order Gleicheniales; family Dipteridaceae; genus Dipteris; species Dipteris shenzhenensis. The sequence goes on from NC_141601.1 coordinate 49,493,668, forward strand.
GCAACTTATATTCATGGAATTTTTGACACAACTCTTCAGCTGCTGAACTATTATTATTAGGAGTCTTACCATGTGCTGAATCCTTATCCATATGAGCTGTAATTTCACTAGAGTGATAGGTCCTTTGGGCAGAAGCCATAAAACCAACCGGTTCAGTTACATGTATAGGATCATCATCCTATAGGTTCAGAAACTACAGCCTGATCATCAACTGGTTCCTTTTCTGGGATGGAATCAAAGATACCCATTGTCTGCTTACTAGCTTGACCAGTAGAACTCTTGATAGGCATCTTTATTGACTTGAATCTAGAGTAAATGGATTGTCTTAAGCCCTGATCAAAACCAGTACCAAAAGCCCCAAATGCTAGTTTTGCCCTAATTTCGCAGGTCAAATTTCTGAGAGGAAATTTGAAATGTCCCACTTGTTTAGGTGATCCTTATGCTAAGACTGAACCAAAGGGCCAATCAGGAGTAGAATTTCATAACATTACACTTGGATGGCTAGAAATTGCTAGAACCTTTGGCAAATAGCAATTCTGCGCTATCTGTTGCACTGAATTTTCGAAATTCTCAGTAACAAAAAACCAGATTACTATTACACTTTGTCAGTTGCATTCATGGAGCTAGGCGACCATCTGCACTAGAGGTGACCCGAAATGGAGCTGTACATCTGAAGTTAGCAGCAGTCCCTCCATGCCAGCTAGTTGAAATAGCTCATAACTCCTCCAAATAGTCTCGGATCATCACCAGACTTAGGGAGCAGCCTTATGAGATTAGGGCGAAGAGATCAAGCCAAGAATGTCCTAATTTGGTGCAGGAAAACTGCAGATCGTCGCTTTCTTCACTTTCTTGCGCTAGAGAGAAAAAAACCTCAATGTTGATTCAATCCTCCATCCTTTTAGGAATCTCACGCATAGAAATGATCAGGGAAGCAAGGGCTTTCCACTGATCCAAAAAGCCCCAAATTCTGAGCACTTTGAAAATCAAGGTTTCTCAGAGCCTGCCATGTGGCAGCTCACAACAGAGAGCACTTCTGGCGCTGAATTTTTGCACAGAGGTAGGCCCTAGGCTCAAGAGTAGATGCTCCGAATTTCAAAGTGATTGGACAAAGAATTTCCCACAAATTCCCACGAAAAGCGCTCTGATACCAATGCAACAGGACTGCTCCTAACTGACAGTAAACTCCCCTAAATTTGGTAGAATATGCAGGAAACTTAGAGTAGTGAAGTACCTTATGTTTTAGGAAAAAGGTAGGAGAGGAAGATCATGGGCTGGATCTTCAACAGGGACTTGTGAGGGGCTGCACAAGGACAGGAGGAAATCAATCCTTTTTAGAATTCAGCTGAGTATTGAACTCTTGCTGTATATTCTATTTCAGTAATGAAGTACAAATCATGAATGAATTGCCAAGTACAACTAGAGCCCTTATATAGGTGTGGCCCAAGGCAGTACAAAGCAGTATTGCTTATGGGATTACCTCCTAGGATGCCACGTGGCAACTTATGGTATCCCCTAAAAAAAGAAGAAAACACTTACAAGCCAATAAAGGCCTTTCTACTAACTTTTAGCCTAAGTAAAAAGTAACCCTCTGTTGCTATGAGGCATTCCTTGAGTTAACAGTTAATATCCCGGACTGCATCGGGTTCTCATCAGACAGTGGTAGTTTCTTGATGGTATCTTTTATTGCCGTTGCTTGTTGTCATGTTGTGGGAAGAAAGAGTACTTGCTGAGTATAAAAGTATCAAATGAAAGGCAAATTTACTGTGCTGTTTTCTCAACGGAGAAAGATTAGCATCAAGACTTGATGGGAATCTACAGTTTTCATTAAGTGTGTTTAATGGCTGTGTCTTCCCCCCTCGAAAATCTTTTTGTTGTGGGTTGCCTTCCTGCTTTGAATGGAGCTGTGCTGTTGAAAAAACCCCTTCAATTTACTTATTCACCCTCTTTTCTTGACATGGATATCTGTGGGTCCCTCTTTGGGATTTGGATGTTTTGGCTTCTTTGTGGCTCATTGTTGTTATAATGTGTGGATTTTAACCTAGACTACCAATAACAGTGGGGCTTGAAAAAGGGAAGGTTTAGATAGCTAACGATTCTGTCGAAGATAAGAGTCAAATGCTTAAAACATTAGAAGGCTTGAGATAGAGCAAGAAGCTATGTAGGTTCATTTGCAAAGTGTTATTGTGTCAGTCTTTCAATGTGTGAGAAAAACAGTACATCATTGATGACCTCAATTAGAAACTTCAGAGCCACGCTCAGAAAAATATATATGTTATAAATTGGTTCTTAAAGTAAGTATACTGCTGGACATAAAAAAGAGAGAATTATTTGTCCAGCAGATTTTGAGAATTATGTTAGGGGATTGTGAAAGTTGTGAATTTCCATTTACATACCTCCACTGTATTTAAGCAATAAGGATGAGTCGTGTTGTTATTATGTGAGCATCTCTCTGGTGCAGACACTCACTGCAGAGAAAGATGGTCTTGAACTGATCCAACATGATTGGGCTTTACCAAAGTTGGAGCAAGAAGCAGAGTCTGTTCTGAGACAGCTACTTGCAACATAGGTGAGCAAACAACTTTTCAATGTGATGAAACCCTGGGTGAACCAGTTAGGCTGATGTAAAAGTTAGTTTGGCAATAGTTGAGCTGCTGTCTGCCCAGAGCTTTTCCAAAGCCCACATGCACGTTATTATTTATCATACCGGGTACCTTTCTGTACTGTGTATCTCTAGACTGCAAGCTTTTGCATAAATAATAACTTTTTCTTATTGTGTCTATCAGTTTAAGAACAGCACACCGGTTTTCTCTCTGACAGATTAGTGCTGGTGAGAAGCACTTAGAATATTGCGAGAATGTATGTGCAGGTTCTTTGTAGTAGATGCGTATGATCAGCTGATCACATCTGAGATTGAAGACCAAAATCAAGTTGGGCTCTTTAAGAAGTCAATATTTTCCCCTTATACTCTGAGCTCACATCAAATACTTAGTATATAGGAAACATGTTAAGAGCGACTAAATTGGAGAGGTAAGATTTCTAGATGCACGTTTTGAGAAAATAGGAACATTATTTTCAGTGTTTCCTTGTATTTAGAGTCTTCAGAGCCTTTTTCTCACTTTGCCCCTCAGTCCCTTGATTCCTTGTTCTTGTCTGTTTAAATTGTGGCTATGTCCAGCAGTTCTAAGCAAACAGTGCGACATATAGCTCACCTTCATGAGCTTTGCTTTTGATTGTGAGGTTAAATGGATGTTCTATCATTAACGTAAGAACTTTAGTGGGACTCTCGAGGACGGGCAATCAAAGGGAGGCTAAGCATATACTAATGTAAACATAAGAGAGCTTGGGCACAGGACCTAGTAGTTTATAGTCCCACGTTTGCTATGCCCACTTCTTTGAGGCTCTTAACCTACCTCGAGAATTGGTAGTAGTGCTGAACCCACAGCTCGTACGTGTGGTGATGGCTCTGCAAACGAGGACATGTGGCACACGGGATGGGCCGGGTGTGGGGGTCCCAATCCCTGCCCCATAGCCACGCAGCTCTCTCCCCCCCCCCAAAAAGTCTCGGGAGGGATAAAAGAGAGGAAATCCCCTATTATATGCAAGGCATCCCAGTCCTCACATTTACTTATGGGATTGGATTGCCACAAATCTGCATGTTGTCCAATGCCTTAAGGAGCCTCCAATACCCAGTAATCAACAAAGCAAGGGGGTACCACAGGCCCATATTCCAACACCCTCGTGGGCCAAGCACCTTGAAAGGTGATCTTGACGAAACCAAAGGCCAGCCCAACCAACACATCGGGGGACACGACCCAACCAAAAATCCAGGGACACGACAAACCAAAGATGCGTCATTGCCAAACAAGGCGACTAGTTGCCACTAACGATGCATACGAGCCGTCGTTGAGAAATTGCCGCACCAAGATCCATCGTGAATCATGGCCCTTCGTGATGAGGCGCACTTAAAGCCACGATATGGATCGCAACACCTCCGCATGTAGTTATAGTTCGGCGCCAAACAATCCAGACGGGTCGCCACATCTCGTGTGAGACCGGGGCTAGTTGCTGTCAAAACTTGCTCTGATACCAGTGATGGCTTCGTAGACGAGGGATGTGTCGGGTGTGGGGGTCGCAATCCCCGCCCCATAGCCACGTAGCTCACTCTCCCCCAAAGTCCTGGGAGGGATGAGAGAGGGAAATCTCCTATTATATGCAAGGCATCCAATCCCTCACATTTGCTTACGGGACTGGATTGCCACAAATCTGCTTGTCGTCTAATGCCTCAAGGAGCCATACCCATTAATCAACCAAGCCACAAGGGGGTGCCAAGGCCATGTGGAGAATATTTATTTGCATCAAATTTGGCACCAAGTTGAGCTGCGTGCTCATGTGCAGTGTGTGATTGCATACTGATTTCTAGCTCAATTGGCCGTCTTGCCACATTTCTGATGAGATGTATCACCTTTATTTGACCCTTAAGAAGCATCTTCTTTTCAGATATGAATAGTAGGGTGCGAATGTTGGAATCTGATTATATTTGAAAACACACACATGTGATAACACATAAACAAGAAGAGAGCCTGAGATTGGCGATGCATCTTATGACAAAAAAAAGTATCTTTATTGACCCGAAATGACATGACTCTGGTCTTCTTGCTCACTCCTACCGGATTTGTTGTGGGTTACAACGATCAGACCAACACATGAGACTCCTACAAACCTCTAAGAGCAGTTGCTTGACATGAAAACTACATGAAGAGAAGAACTAAGCTTAAATGACTCATGAGCAAGAGTTGCTGAGACAAAGAGAGAGAGCTTGAAGTTCAACGTTTGTAGATATAGAATTCTTAACCGCCATGATCAAGAACCAGGCCCATCGATTCTCATGGAGCCAAAATACTAAATCGGGACAAAGAAACACTGTGAGAAAAATCGCCTTGAACTCCTACGTACGTTGAAGCCACACCGCCATGCACAACAGATCAGAGCTTTTCCATGCATTGGTCAAGCTGCTCAGCCAGCCAATCACAACATCAAAGTCTTTATCACAACATTGAAGGTCCAATCACCCTTGACCGAGAGCATTCTTTAATCAACATGCTCCATTTGCCATTTTTCAACCTTTGAGATGATATCCCTGAGAGGATTTTGCTACCATTCCCCCCCATAATTCGAATAGGGGAGCCAACACACCAAGAACATTTGAAACATGATCAATCTAACCATCATAAATAATTGCCAACACACCAATTTTGAACATGATTATCCGACCATATGAAACTATTGGCCACACGTAGCAATTTTGAAACATGCTCTTGATCTAAAAAGCCCAATCCTCATCTAGACTCATCTAAAAAATTATCGTCCGCACAACTATATTATCCCGAACTTTGTGGATGTAGAAAAACCCCAAATTTAATGTCGAATGTCGGTTGCAAATCGATTGTAGAAGGTACCTGCCCACATAGAGCTGAGACAAGAATACTAGAAACATCAGATACGGTTACCTACATAGGGGCACGACCCCAAAAGATGAGTCACCCACATAGCGCATGACTAAAAAACAAAATATGATATTCCACGTGCTCATTTATCTTTTGCACTCGGACCTTTGCAATTGCCAATAGTTCCAAATATTGCGTCCAAAGTCTAGTGAAAATCTGAAATACCAAACTCTTGAAAGGGACAAATAGTTTGGTGAAGATAAAACTGTTGCATTTGTGGAAGGTCTTCAACTTCAAAGACCTAGTAGCCACTCTTCTAGAATAGCTCATCAAGTTAAATTAGATTGCCATCACAAAACTGATGTAGTCAAGATCTCTATGTACTTAGGTCTCAAGAAGAAAATGCATTACAATCATCAAAACTGTGGTTGATTTTGAAGAGCGAAGGAATTGCCATCAATTCTCCACATAGATGCAGATCAGACAAATGTAATATTTTTGGTCTCGAGCAATAAGAGATTGAACTTTACTTTTAGCCAAAAGCAATGGTTTTCAAATCTTCATGAGTGGAATTCTAGGGCCCGTAATAAAGATTGAACAAAGCTAACATTTGCCACGCAATTGTTGAGACCAAATCAAGGAGACATGAATTGAACCAGCCACATATCCTTGAGCCCATGAAGGAGCCTATGAAGAAGGGATTGAAAAGTGTTGGCTTTACAAAAAAATCTTCTCAACGTATGCTTGCATAGTATGCTTGCATAGTAGCACTCATAGTTGGTCACTCATTTGAATCAGAATCAGAAATCAAACTCTCTTCCTTCGTTCACACATAGAAGCAACGATTTTGACTCAAGACCTCAATGAACTCTCATCTCAAATCCTACAAATCCACAGAACCTTCACAACTGCTCTCATACCAATTGTTGGAATCTGATTATATTTGAAAACACACACATGTGATAACACATAAAACAAGAAGAGAGAGCGTGATATTGGTGACACATCTTATGACAAAAAAACGTATCTTTATTGACCCAAAATGACATGACTCTGGTCTTCTTTCTCACTCCTATCGGATTTGTCGCAGGTTACAACGATTAGACCAACACATGAGACTCCTTCAAACCTCTAAGAGCAGTTGCTTGACTCAAAAACTACATGAAGAGAAGAAATAAGCTTAAACGACTCTCACGAGCAACAGTTGCTTGGACAAAGAGATAGAGGTTGAAGTTCAATGTTTGTAGATATAGAATTCTCAACCGCCATGTTCAAGAACCAGGCCCATCGATTCTCATGGAGCCAAAATACTAAATTCGGACAAAGAAACACTGTAAGAAAAATCGCCTTGAACTCCTACATATGTTGAAGCCACACCGCCATTCACAACACATCAGAGCTTCATGCATTGGTCAAGCCGCTTAGCCAGCCAATCACAACATCAAAGTCTCAATCACAACATTGAAGGTCCAACCACCCTTGACCAACAGCATTCTTTAATCAACATGCTCCATTTGTCATTTTTCAACCTTCGAGATGATATCCCTGAGAGGATTTTGCCAACATTCCCCCCCAAAATTCAAATAGGGAATCGAACACACCAAGAACATCTGAAACATGATCAATTTGACCATCCGAAATAATTGCCAACACACCAATTTTGAACATGATCATTCGACGATATGAAACAACTGGCCACACGGAGCAATTTTGAAACATGCTCTTGATCTAAAAAGCCCAATCCTCATCTAGAATCATCTAAAAAATTATCGTCTGCACAACTATAATATCACGAACTTTATGGATGTAGAAAAACCCGAAAACTAATGTCGAATGTGGGTTGCAAATCGATTGTAGAAGGTACCCGCCGACACAGAGTTGAGCCAAGAATACTAGAACCATCAGATACAGTTACTCACATAGGGTCACGACCCCAAAAGAGGAGTCACCCACACAGGGCACGACTCAAACAAAATATGATATTCCAGGTGCTCAACTATCTTCTGCACTCGGACCTTTGCAACTGCCAATAGTTCCAAATATTGCTTCCAAAGTTTAGTGAAAATTCGAAATACCAAACTCTTGAAAGGGACAAATAGATTGGTGAAGATAAAACTGCTACATCTGTGGAATGTCAACTTCAAAGACCTAGTAGCCACTATTCTAGAATAGCTCACCAAGTTAAATTATATTGCCGTCACTAAACTGACGTAGTCAAGATCTTTATGTACTCAGGTCTCAAGAAGAAAATGCCCTGTAATCATCAAAATTATGGTTGATTCGCGACGGAATTGCCATCAATTCTCCACATAGATGCAGATCAGACAACTGTAATATTTTTTGCCTCGAGCAATAAGAGATTGCGCTTTACTTTCAGCCACAAGCAAAGGTTTTCAAATCTTCATGAGTGGAATTCTAGGGCTTGTAATAAAGATTGAACAAAGCTAACAATTGCCACGCAATTGTTGAGACCAAATCAAGGAGACATAAATTGAACCAGCCACATATCCTTGAGCCCATGAAGAAGGGATTGAAAAACGTTGGCTTTAACAAAAAAATCTCCTCAACGTATGCTTGCATAGTAGCACTCATAATTGGTCACTCATATGAATAAGAATTAGAAATCAAAGTCTCTTCCTTCGTTCTCACATAGAAGCAACGATTCTGACTCAAGTCCTCAATGAACTCTCTTCTCAAATCCCACAAACCCACAGAACCTTCACGACTGCTCTCATACTAATTGTTGGAATCTGATTATATTTTGAAAACACACACATGTGATAACACATAAAACGAGAAGGGAGAGCCTGAGCTTGGCTCTGGTCTTCCTGCTCACTCCTATCGGATTTGTCGTAGGTTACAACGATCAGACCAATACATCAGACTCCTACAAACCTCTAAGAGCAGCTGCTTGACACGAAAACTACATGAAGAGAAGAACTACGCTTAAACGACTCTCATGAGCAAGAGTTGCTCGCACAAAGAGAGAGAGCTTGAGGTTCAACGTTTGTAGATATAGAATTCTCAGCCGCCATGTTCAAGAACAAGGCCCACCGATTCTCATCGAGCCAAAATACTAAATTGGGACAAAGAAACACTGTGAGAAAAACTGCCTTGAACTCCTATGTATGTTGAAGGCACACCGCTATGCACAACACATCAGAGCTTCTCCATGCATTGGTCAAGCCACTTAGCTAGCCAATCACAACATCAAAGTCTCAATCACAACATTGAAGGTCCAATCACCCTTGGCCAGTAGCATTCTTTAATCAACATGCTCCGTTTGTCATTTTTCAACCTTTGAGATGATATACCTGAGAGGATTTTGCCAACATTCCTCCCCCAAATTCGAACAAGGGAGCCAACACACCAAGAACATTTGTAACATGATCAATTCGACCATTGGAAATGCTCAAACTCGGCGGGTAGCTTTGCTTGATCTAGGTTCCATGTTTCAATCCGGGGGGAGCATGTCGGCACCCCTGGCGACCTCCATCTCGACACACGCACCTCCGAGCAATTCGTTCGCAAGCTGTCGCTCCGCGAGGGGATAGACCACCCTTGTGGCACCTCGCCACTCGGTGCCACCGATCCATTTCAGTCGATCACGTCGTCCTAGAGGGGCATCTCGGATGGCCAGCTTTGTCGCTTTGCTCGAAGAGGCGGGGAAGGGCGTGGTTGTGGTGAGGACGCTCAAACAGGCATGCGCTTGGACAAGTTGTGGGCGCAAGTTGCGTTGGAAGACTCGATGATTGGCGAAATTCTGCAATTCAAACTATGTATCGCATTTCGCTACATTCTTCATCGTTGCAAGAGCCAAGATATCCGTTGTTGAGTTTGTTTTTTACTTGTGTTACATTCTCCACGAGGGAGGGAGATCAGACCATTGCGTTTCTTTCGTGTCTTGCACCCCCCCTGAGGGGACATGAGATACTGTTGCCCACATAGGGTCACGATGCTAAAAGATGAGTCACCCACACAGGGCACAAATCTTTTGGTGGCAAATGTTTATTCTCTACTTTAATATTTTCTTTTGCCAAGTGTTCAAGGACTCACAAAGCTCTCATAGACCTTGAATTCTTCAAGTCTTCATGAGCTTTATTTTTGTTTAAAGAACTCTGCAAGGGCTATGTCATAGATGGACTTTTTCACTAAAATATGAATTGCTAGCTCCTTGTGCGACACATTGAACTCGTCTTATGGTGTTGGCACCCCCTTCCTATTCAAAAGCAAGATCAACCTGTTGAATGCAATTGTAAGAAAAAGAGAATCCACAAACATCTAATTCAATTCTTTGCAAATGGATAGTCATTCTAAGCCCATTTTGAAATCTCCTCATGTGATGTAAGACTAGTGGGAGGTGACAATGCCATTGGGCATTAGCTTTCAATTGAGGTGATGTGAGTTGGACTATACACAAGAGAGCCACATGCTCACATGTAGAAGAAAAGGAAGGAGTGAGAGAGGAGAGCCACACTTAGCTAACTATAAACTTCTTAGACAAACAAGTAGACCCATGAGGGGCAAAGTGATTTTCAACAATGTAGTGTATATAAAATAATATAATGATAATAATGAGCTTGTATTGCTACAATACTTCACTCAAGTTAGAAAAGGCCTTCCTTCAAAATGATGTGCTTGGGGTTCGTAGTAATGAAGGACTAAGAACTGTTGGTCCATTATTCCCCCTTAAATGGGAATGTGATTTCGTGTTGAATGCTTTTGAAACAAGTCTTTAATGAATGGCTTGGAAATGATATCTGCAACGTTGTCTCTACTGTCACAATAGTGCAGTTTGATGTTACTAATTTTTCATTGTTTTGAATGACAAATTGGATTTTAAGCTAGTGCTTGTCATGATTGATTTTCATAATAAATTATTATTGATTGAGTATTACTGTAAGTATTGTGTCTCTGAAAGTATTTGTTCTAGCTAAATTGCTTCAAATGCTTCTATTGTTAAAGCTCTATATTCTCATTGGTTAATGACAAAGAAACCATCAATTGTTTGTTTGAAAGCCATGAAGCAACACCTTGTGCTAAGAGAAATGCATAACTCTGTGTTAGCCTTCTGTGGTAATGCTCTCTGAGCCATCTTTTGCAAAAATTTCTTCATAATCTTGTCCAAGTTGTTGAGTAAAATATTTTGCTACAATTTTGGCTTTGCAAACCCTTTTATTTGCAATTGCTTTCTTATGTGGAGGTAAATCACACAATTTCCTGATGTTATTTCAATATAAAACATCCATTTCTTCATCAAATGCTTTCTGCCATTCTTGCTCTTGAACTACGTCCTTAAAATAAAGTTGTTTCTTTATTTCCATGATGGTTGTCATTTATGCAAAATCTGTGCACTCAACCTGATTACTTTGACTTTTTGACCATAAGTCAATCTTTGAGGTTCTTTTCTATCTCTAGTAGATCTTCTCAGTTCTAAATCTTTAACAATTATTCTAGTTTTCTCTTGTGAATGTTGTTCAGTGCTTGTTTCTTTCCTAGTAAGAATAATCATTTCTTGAATAACTTTCTTTTGATGTGGTCAAACAATTTGTATGCTTTGCTTTATGCACTATAACCAACTATTATCCATTTTCTTGGTTTCAGATTTAACTTTCTTCAATAATCATCATGGATTTATGCATATGTAATACAATAAAAAACAGATAGCTAAAACTTAATACATTAATGGTATATGCTTTCATCCATCATAGCTCTAGCACTTTCAACTTACATCCCATTTTTCCTTTTTTACAATTGCATTTTGCTGAGTATGAGCACATGTGAATTTTCTTCTTATTCCATCGTCTTGACAAAATTTAAAGAATGTAAACGACTTCAAATCATTGCCTCTATCATCCTCAAATATTTTTTATTTTTCATTTAAAAAACTAATCCAACAATTTCAACTATAATCATCAAATGAATGTGAAATCATAATATCTTTTGTTTATGAATAGCCTCAAACATCTAATGAATGAAATCCAATATTCTCTTGATTTTGTTTTACTTCCCACCAAGATTGGCTCTTATTGCTTACCAAGACAATGAACTTACAAAATTTACCAAGAAACTTCAATTTTTTATACAAATGACTATATTTGGAATTTTGAGTTGTGTTCGACTCTTCTTTTTCTTTTTTTGGAGAATAGCCGACTTATATTAACAGGATGGTCGGTCCCCCAAGAAAAAGACCACATACAAAATTTGGCCACCACAAGGGGCACCATGCCTATGGCCCACATTGCAACAGTAATAAAAGAAAACCCTAGATTCAAACATAGACATTCTACACCAAACTCCCCACCAGTTCGTCCTTCCTTGCTACCAGCACCCCAAGATCCCTTAAATTTTCCTTAAACTCTCTCACTAGAAGAGGCAACCTCAGGAGCAACGGAGCTGAGCTACAAAATAACAGGTGATTTCTAACTGGCTAGATCGCTATTAACAGTACAGTTCGTAGAAATGGACAACAGCTGACCATCAAGAAGGGAATACGAATGTGTAGTCTAATGGTGACTCATGTGTTGTGGGGATCTTGAAGGAATGCTAATGGAGCCTCCACTCCAAGCTACTCCTTGTGAGAGCAATGCAAAACACGAGCCGTCTGCCAGTGTCACTCAAGTAACTCCCGGATTTTTGCAATTGTTTCTAAAAGAGAAAGAGGGAAAGGGGAGATGAGAGAAGAGAGAAAGAAGGGCAAGAGAAGAGGATAATGAATGGGGATGGAGTGGCAAATACAAAGGCACTACAAAGGAAACAAGAGAACACCCAAAAACACTCTTGGAAGAGAAAAGGGAGCTTGTATTCCAAACTTGTGCATCCAACAATGAAGACCTTTTATACATGCCACTTTTTGAAGGGAGGGCTAACCCTAATCTCTCTCTCTCCCATTCTCTCTCCTCATTATTTTACAACATCTTGGGAATCCAGGACACAATGCTCTATGGACTTGCCACTATCCATCAAATGACATCACTAACCAGCGGTGGCATATTGTTAACCAATCGGTTAACATGCCTCTGTTCCTGATCTTGATCCAGTCCTTCGGATCGCGCAAAGTTCGTGTTTGTTGGAGTGTTATCAATGGAGATCATGCAAAGTAGTTTTTCTTGTGCATTGGGTTGAATCTTCGTCTGCTACATTGCAGCAGAGGGATGTAGTGGATTCTTGTTATGGAATTGTTTTGCTGGAAGTATGGATGATTGATTCTTCTGGAACTGGCACCTCAGGGTTTGAGTGAGCCAAGTGAGTACTTGTGACCATTCAAAGAAGGAAGAAGAAAAATAAAAAGAAAAATATAAGGGGTAAGTTATTAGGGAAAAGTTGTTAGTAGGGGTTGATGTAAGATCCATGTGGTGTTAGTGTTAGTGGAGTAACTATTAATGTATTATCATGCTCGTCTGCAAGTGTAATATTTGAATTGAGTGGGACATATATGGAATTCTCATAAGACTATGTTTCTGACACGTCATGTTTTGCTTGCTATTTTCATAGGAGCTTTTGTTTTGAGTCGAGTTGATGGACTTTGTATGAGTCATCAAATCCATCCACATTATACAAACTCCTAAAATGAGGCTTATAGAAAGGAGATTCTACAAAAGGCTTTTAAGCTAGAACTGAAAGAAAGAAAAGAGGATTCACCTAGGACTGGGCGAGCATAGAGGTAAGACTCCCACATGTTATAACTTTATTGCTCTTTATGGACACACCTAGACATAGCACTTGGAACTGTGTTCCTATTCACCTAAATGGCCTTAGTACCTATGAGTGCATTAGTATGACACTGTGTGATACATTAACTAATTGTCACCTATACCTAGGAAGGACATCACCTTGTAGATCACCATGATGAATATGAATTGTATCACTATTTTGGTCCTCATATGTTTTTGATAATCACTGGGAAGAAGTGTTGGTGAGACATCGATAGAGATCTTGTTGGTGGGCAATGGTCTTCCCAGTGGTAGCAACAGATTGCTTGAAGTCTTTGATATTTTTCATTGCAGTAGGTTCTTGTGGAGCTACTCCAATTTTAAGAGTAGGTTCTTGTGGATCTATTGCCTATGTGTACTTGTTGTCGGAGTTGCACCGTTGAACATTACAATCTCCTACATGTACCACTTCTATGATAGTCACCCTAATAAAGTGATATATGTTCTATGCATCAAATCGGAGTAGGATCGCAATGTCTCAGAGATCTTCTTTTTTTGTTGGGCCCAACTTGCTTCTAACAAAGTTACTAGTGAAATAATTCATCGTTCTCATTGGAAGGTTCTTGTGTGACTTCCATTGTGTCTGGCATGGTTGGTGTGACACGTGTAGTTGTCACAAAGCTTGATGCCAAATTTTGTACTAAGGAAGGCGCTTTTGTAGCTCCCAAGTAGATTCCCTTCTTTTCATGGCAGGTTATTGTGCTACTATCTCTTTTTTGGCAACATGTTCTTGTGTAATTGCCATTTGCCTGGAAGAAGCTGCAGTGAATTCAATGGCTTTTTAATGACTAGTGATCGAGTAGGTTCTTCTATTACTGCCTCTTTTTTTAAGATAGGTTCTTGTGTAACCACGCAATAGGAGGTAGAGGATATCCGTGGTGTGTGATCCTCGTTTATTGGCACTTTTTCGTTGTCCTTGTCAGCAAGTTCTTGCGGTTCTACTTTTTTCAAGGGAGGTTCTTGTGGTTCCGCTCTCTAATCTTTGCCTTTATTTTTCATAATTGATAAGCCTAAAGTTGATGTTTGCCTCTCATTTGTTGATGATGAACATTTTAGAGGCTTGGGCCTCCATTCTTTCTTTTTCTCTTTATTTGGCACATTGTCATCGCTGCTTGAAGATAATGTACTCTTGTTGAGTACCTTGGATACCCAAATATAAGTATTTCCAAGGTAATATCCCTAAGCCTCTAGTAGTCTTATGGTAAACGCAACAGTATTGTACCTTCCTTTTTGGATGGCATCGTTTGGTTCTTCGATGTCGAGATTTGTTGTTTACTTAATGGGGTGGCTTTTGATGTCAAGGTTTTGTTGGAACCCAAATGTATGATTCACCTTCAAAGTACCCTTGGGCCTTTAGTAGTTCCTTTCGGACCCACAATTGCTTGGTTGCTCTTCTTCTTTGTTTTTTGTGTTAGTGAGGTGTTTGTCAAGGTTGAGAAGTGGAAGTGGATGTTAATGTTGATGCTTTAATGTTGGGCCGGTTGGTAAGTTCTTAGCACATCTTGTTGGGTTGACTCATCACCAAATAACCCTTTGTGAGTGTCTTGCATCCAGTTTTTACCAAGAATTGTGGCTGTCGCCGTCAAGCTACCTGCAGAAGCTATAAAAACCTGCAAGGCACAATGTAATTGTCCAAATTAACATTCAACATTAAAGACCCAATAACCTTAATAGAGGTATCCTCTATGGATTGAATTTCAGAATGACATACTTGAAGGCGTACTTGGCTGAGATATTTTAATGTTTCCCAAGAGATGAGGTTATTGCTTGCTCACTGATCTGTGATGGCATGTATTCGGCATGTTGCACTTGCTAATGCCAACTCTAGCTACAGTTGATATGGAGTCATATCTATCTCGTTAGGATCAATAACGTTATAGACTGCTGCAGGTTCAACTTAATTAGGTAGTAATGCTTTTATGGTGTAAAAAGGTGCAATGGTAGTAGGTTTATCATTATCAAGGTGCATTGTTTGAGTGATCAATTGATGCCAGTGTATGCATACCATTTAGTGAGTCTTCTAGTTTGGGTAAAGGAGCACACCAAGAGTCTTCAAGACCAAAATATTGGCCCAGTTTGTTGACTCGCACCCTTGGAAGGTCGTGAGCTTGATTGGGAGATTCAACATTCTTAGGATTGGGTGTCACTATTTGCCCATTCATCCATTAGCAATTCTGTTGGGTCTATTAATCTAAACCTTCCCATGATATTAGAAAAGGTTTCCTTACTCTAGCTATTGTTGTATATGGGGTAGGAGAGTGGAGATCATTTGGGATGGAGTTCAGAGCCCCTGAGGTTCTAATATTAGAGGGTTTGCCCATGTCTCTGCCGTCCTGACTCATGGACTCTGCCGAGCTAGATAATTCACATGGCGGTGGTTCTTGTAAGTAGTGAGAAATGACTTTTGAGCTTGCTGACCCTGAGGATGCCAAGCTAGGTATGGAGGTCGACAAGCTATTTGAGGCATATCTTCAGGCTTAGGGTGAGCATATAGGACTTCAAGATCATGTGTTCATTGGTATAGTTGAGGCCCCAATTCGAGGTTGAGTCTGCCTTGTTCCTGATGCTCGAGGTCCCAGTTTTTAGGTGCTAGATTACACTTATATCCCTACTATTTCCTGATTTTTGTGTTCCCAAAGCTATTCCTCCAGATAGGGGGATAAAGCTAAGGCACTAAACCGATTGGATAGAGCTAAGGCACTGATTGGCGGGATAGAGCTAAAGCACCGACCCAATGAGATAGATTTAAAGCACCGACCCAGTGGGATAGAGTTAAAGCAATGACTCGACGAGATAGAGATAAAGCATCGATCCAACAGGATAGAGAGTTAAGGCACCGGCTGGTAAGATAGAGCTACAACACTGGGTTAACCCTCTTGTCAGAACATAAATTTGGTAGGTGGATCAGGTGGTTGACACGTATCAGTAAGCAGGATAGTGACTAAGGTGATGGGTCAGAGGGATACCGAGCTATGGCGATGGGTCAGCAAGATATCGAGCTATGGTGACAGTGGATTGGCAAGATAGGAACTCGCAGTTTTGTTGACTAGTTTTTAATTATTTTGAAGTTTTTGTTTAGGTTTTTTTATGATAGGGGGATGCGAAACTATCTAGCCTACTTGCTCTATACAAAAAACAAGAAAGAAAAACAACATTTCATGCAAAATGAGAGATTTCTTAAAGAGGTGACTGTCAACACTTAAAACCACTTCAATTTTCAACATGATTGGACACTAAGAGTGAGTGCATGGACACATTGATAGTGATGATAGAGCATGGCTACTAGGAGTGAGAGTGCACAAAACTCGAGTGAGCACACTATCCAAAGAGCGTGGGTGTTTGAGATGTCTTTAAATTATGGAGTGTTACACTTCTTACTCTTACCATAACATGTGATAAGGAATATCTCTCTCTATGTTGAGCATGTGGTAAGCATTTTCTCTCCCTATACAAAGCATGTAGTAAGGACTTTTTGTCTATATATCAGTTTTACAAGTATGTCCACTTCTTTTCTAGAGAGTTTTTTGGTGATACCCATACCATTAGATCTATCAACTAGGCTTAAGTTATTACAAGTAGAGCTTTGTGTCACTACTAAACACATACAACTTGATCTCATAGATTTTGCTTGACTATGATTTTGACCCTTGATAACATAGGGTTAACAACTTTCCTTAATCAATTTGATTACTAGTCCTCAAGAAAGTATTTTTGTCGTAAGTATTTTTACCTTATTTTTGCCATGGAGTTTTTTCAATAGTTAGAATCGGTCCAATATTGGTCTTACTTTCTTATAATGTGGTCATAGCTATCGATGTGGTTCTTACTTCTTGGTTCTATTGGTCTTCCATTGGGTTGCGGTTGTGAGCTCGACTGCTGTATAAATGCTTTCTTGCCAGTGTTTTGAGTTCCTTAATATGGAATTTAGCTTCTTTGGAAGGACTTCATTTCGTGCTACTTCAGGACGTAATAATGAAACAATAACTTGGACTGTTCCATCTTTCCAGCTAGGGGTTCTCTGGTCGCCACACCATCTAATCTTGAAAAATCTTAGTGTCCTATTGAATTCAACTATGGAAAACTCTTTATGATAGATTTCTTATGTTGCTTCTTCTAGATTCCTCCTTTGATTGCAATGAAATGAGTTTCGCCTCTGTATTGGGTCTCCAATGTGGAAAATTTATGTTGCAATGATTGATTTGTAAGTATTGAATATAAGAAAATAATACAACGTCTGTGCTCAACAGATAACAGGATCTCGTATGCAAGAGAGAAAACAAGATAGTATGGAGAATCAAAAAATTTGATTACTGTAGAACTGATACAATAGATGGCACTGCCTCCCAACCGTGTGCTCTTGTGAAAGAAGCTTCGATGGCGTGCCAGAAACAGTAGAAGACGGAGGCTGGATGTTAAGGAATCAGGGTTGCTGGGCTTCACGGGCTTGCTCTTATATAGCCACCAGTCGTAGTCGGTTAGGCTCAATTGGGTGGCCGACCCAGTCCGCCCAAAACGGTCAACTAAGGGTCAGTCACGAAATAGGCCACCGACCATACGATAGAACTGGTGCATAAAATAGAGCAACAAACCTATGGTTACCGTTCGGCGCACATCCATCTGGGATCATCCTGAGGCTCCAAACAGGCCCTGCAACCCGAGAGTGGGCTGCCCCGGGAAATGCTCTGTCTACCCTCAGTGCGGTCAGTCAAGGGATGCCTTCCTGCACTTGCATGTAGCCTAGTTGGTGGTGGCCAACTCTATTTGAAGCTGTCCAACCACCAAGCCACACATGGCCCCCATCTGGTGTCCAAACCAGGACCTACCAGATAACCAAGCTACTCAAATGCCTTCTCCTCATATGCGGGGCTTACAAGTAGAGTTAGTTGGTTCCCGCGTAGTTACACGAGAGTGGAGCATTGATATCTAACACCCCTCCTCAATGTCCACCCATAAGTGAACTTACTTTTTCGGCCCAATGCCAAGTCGATGAAGATGCCTCTCCAACAAGTCTCTTCCAAGAGCCTTCGTGAAGATGTCTACAGCATTCTCTATAGTTGGACACTACACCAAGTCAACCTCTCCATCCATGATCAGCTCGCGTACAAAGTAATATTGAATCTCAATGTGTTTTGTGTGAGCATGGAACATCGGGTTCTTTGCAATCGCCATGCAACTCTGATTGTCACATGATAATTGCATAGGCTTGTTCTGCACTGCACCCATGTCCCCCAAAATCCTCCTCAACCACACTGTCTCGCAAGAAGCAAAGCATGCAGATTTGTACTCGGCCTCGGTAGAAGAAAGAGCAACTGTGGGTTGCTTCTTGCTGACCCATAATACAACTCCAGATCCAAGTGAGAAATAGTACCCTGTCACTGATCTCCTGCTGTCCACGTCTCCTACCCAATCCGAGTCACAGAATCTGGTCAAGATGTTGCCCTTGGTATAGGTGATGCTATTTGATGTATTTCAGCACCCGCATCCCTGCCCTCCAATGGTTCTCCCGGGGCTTATTGGAAAACCTACTTAGTACACCAGTCGCAAAACTGATGTCCGGCCATGTGTTGCACAGGTAGATCAAGCTGCCCACAAGCCTTCTGTACTTCGCTTCGTCCGCTAGTGGTGATGAATCCTCGTTTGAGAGCTTCGCGTCAACCTCTATAGGGGTATCGACTGTCTTGCACTCAGCCATGCCAAATGCCTTCAGTATCTTTCCAGCATACTTCAGCTGTGAAATGAAGATCTATTTCGGCTCCTGCCAAACTTCAATCCCCAAACAAAAATGCATCAGTTCGAGGTCTGTCATTTCAAACTCTCTTCCTAGCAAATGCTTTGTCTATGAGATCTTCTCTTCATGGTCCCCTGTTATGACAAGGTCATCCACATAAAGGACCACGATCATACACCTGCGTCCTTCTCTGAAGATATACAAATTTGCATCAGATGGGCTCCTCCTGAACCCGTTTTGCAGAAAGTACGCATCAATTCACTGGTACCATGCTCGTGGGGGCTATTTCAACTTGTAAAGTGCCTTCTTTAGTTTGTAGACTTAACCTTCTGAACCGGGAATCTCAAAACCTGGTGGTTGTTCCATGTATACCTCCTCCTTGAGATCTCCATTCAGAAAGGCAGATTTCACATCCATCCGAAACACGGGCCAACTTCCCTGGGTAGCTAAAGCCAAAACACTGCGAATTGTGGTTAGTCCAGATGTGGGAGCAAAAGTATCTTGATAATCAAAACCATGTACCTTTGCAAATCCTTGTGCCACGAGCCGAGCCTTGTACTTATCCAACGTGCCATCAGACTTGTACTTGGTCTTGTACACCCACTTGGTTCCGATTACCTTGCATTTTGGTGGTTGATCCACAAGGTCCCAAGTGTTGTGTTCTTCATTATGGAGCCATACTCCGACTGCATAGCCTCCATCCACCTATCATCGCCCTGTGCCTCTTCAAGACACTTGGGTTCATCAGCACGGATCACTTCTGTCATCAAAGCATAGTTGACCAAGTGTTCCTGCGCCCTTCTTTGCTCCTCTAATCTCTTGGACCGGTGGTGTTCGGATGGTTCCTCCTCAATGGTTGGAGGTTCTCTGCCGTCCAAAAGCTACTTTACCCACTTCGAGAATGGCCGTTGCCATTGTGGTTCTGCAGGCTCTTCTTTATCTTCTTTGTCTTGAATCCTCCCAAGCACCGTTGGGGGAGTTCGGTCTGCTATTGGTGGCGATACTGGATGGATATCCTGGTCCTGGTTATCTGGGACGGAAGCATCCTCCTCCAATTGATGCGGCTATTCTGAGAAGACCACATCGCGACTTACAATTACCTTCTTGGTAACAGGGTTATAGAGATGGTAACCCTTCGCCTCTTTAGTGTAGCCCAAGAAAATACACTTCTGGCTCTTCGGTTCCCATTTGGTCCTGGTAGCATCAAGGACATGCACAAAACAGTCACATCCAAAAACTCTGAAATGTGCAGTTAAAGGTTTCTTACCAGAAAAGGCCTGCAGTTAAAGGTTTCTTACCAGAAAAGGCCTGCAGTGGAGTCATCCCATTCACAGCCTTCATGTAGCTACAATTGAGAATGTAAACTGCAGTGTTACATGCTTCAGCCCAGAAAGTCTTTGGCAAATCTTTCCCTTTCATCATACTCCGGCCCATTTCGCAGATGATGCGCATCTTGTGTTCTGCTACTCCATTTTGCTGTGATGTATGTGGTGGGGGTTTCTGCCTCTTGATTCCGTGACTTTTGCAGCAACTTTCGAATTCAGTTGATGTGAACTCTCCACCTTTGTCTGATCTCAACTTCTTCACCTTCCTCCCCGATTCTTTCTCGATCATTACATGCCATTCCTTGAACCTACTGAAAGCCTCGTCTTTCGTCTTCAGGAAGTATATCCATATCCTTCTACTGTAGTCATCGATCAGCATCATGAAGTAGTAGGAACCACCCAAAGCTTTAGTCTCCATCTTTTCGCAGAGGTCCGTGTGAACGAGCTCTAGAGGAACCTTTGCCCTGCTGGCCTCTTTAGGAAAGGGCTGCCGATGCTGCTTGCCCATCATGCAAGCTTCACATACATCGAGTAGATCTGAAATTTCTAGTAGGTCTGCAATCATTCCACTTTTATGCATCTCCTTAAAAGAACTAAGGTTTAGATGACCAAACCTCTCATGCCATAGCTTAGTGTCCTTCACATCCACTCAAGCATCCACTCAAGCACTGAAAGCTGAGAGTTCATAAATGTTGTTGCATCGTGTACCTTTACCAATGACCTTTCCTTGAAGATCCAGGATCTATGCACCATTCTTATCGAATTGAACTTTGAGGTCCCGATCTGTGATTGTAGAAACAGACAACAAGTTTCTCTTGATATCTGGCACATAAAGAATATCAGACAATTGTTTTACAACTCCGTCTGACTTGAGAGCAATCGTACCTTTTCCTTTTGCTGGACATTTTGCATCATTGCCGACTGCTACCATGATGTCATTCCCTACTGGCTGTAGAAAGGTATACCAATCCTTCCGACTGGTCATCTGGTGCGATGCACCACTGTCAATGATCCAAGGTTCATCTGTAGATATATGAATTGCCTCCGTGCAAATCTCCTCAATTGCTACGAATAGCTCTATTGGTACTACTTGCGCGCTGTTGCTGGACTCTTTCTTGACTCCGTCATCTGTAATCTTTTTTCGGCACTCATTCTACTTATGCCCTGCCTTGTTGCAATAGCAGCACTTGATCTTCTTCTTTCTTTTTTTATCATCAGAAGAAGATGGGTTACCAGAGTCCTTACCCTTACCTTTCTTTGATCCGGTCTAGAAAGCCAAATCTTCTCTAGTCCTCGTCTTTTGACGCATCTCCTCCTCCAGAAGCATCGCGCTAAAAACCTCAAAGTTGAGGGGTGGATTTCTGTTCTGCGTATTCAGTGCCGTAACAAGACCATCGTACTTTGGTGGGAGAATTCGTATGCACCTTCGTGCTAGATTCTCGTTGGTGATGGTAATGCCAATCGGAGTCATTTGATCGCGCAGATTCTTCACCCTGGTGATGAACTTCTCTACCGCTTCAGACTCAGACAACTTCTCATTTGCGAGTTGAGTCTCCAGATTCTGAATCCATGTCTGATTCATGGTCTCGTACTGATTTTTCAAGACCGTCCATGCCTCCTCCGCTATGGTGACATGTTGAATTAACGCCATGACGGAATCACTAACATTGCAGACAATAGAACATAGTGCATCTGCATTTCTTCTTGTCCACGCAAGAATCTCATCCGTAGTTGGTACTATCTGTTGTCCTGCATTGGCTGGATCCGGCCAGCCTCACGTCCACCCTAGTAGCAGTGTCCCAAAGCTCATATGCGCTTAGGATGGTCTTCATCTTGAACTTCCATAGAGGATAGTTAGAGCCATCCAACTTTTTGCTTTCGCCGAACGATGGGATTCGCAGTCTTGCGGGCTGGGCCATCTCTCACAATCTGCTCGCAAACAAAAACACACTACCAAATCTTCTTGCTAGAGTCCAGGCTCTGATACCATGTAAGAAAATAATACAACATCTGTGCTCAATTGATAACAGGATCTCGTATGCAAGAGAGAAAACAAGATAGTATGGAGAATTAAAAATTTGATTACTATAGAACTGATACAATAAATGGCACTGCCTCCCAACTGTGCACTCCTGTGAAAGAAGCTTCGATGGCGTGCCAAAAACAGTAGAAAACGGAGGCTAGATGTTAAGGAATCAGGGTTGCTATAGCCAGTGATGAAATGGGCTTCACAGGCTTGCTCTTATATAGCCACCAGTCGTAGTCGGTTAGGCTCAATTGGGTGGCCGACCCAGTCCGCCCAAAATAGTCGACTGGGGGTCGGCAAAATAGGCCACTGTTCATACGATAGAACCGATGTGCAAAACAGAGCAACTAACCTACAGTTACCGTTTGGCTCACAACCATGTGAGATCATCTGAGGCTCCAAATGAGTCCCACAACCTGAGAGTGGGCTGCCCCGAGAAATGCTCCATCTACCCTCAGTGGGGTCAGTCAAGGGATGCCTTCCCGCACTTGCATGTAGCCTAGTTGGTGGTGTGCCAACTCTATCTAAAGCCGTCTAGCCACCAGGCCACACATGGCCCCCATCTGGTGTCCAAACTAGGACCTACCAGATAACCGAGCTACTCAAATGCCTTCTCCTCATATGGGGGGCTTACAAGTAGAGTTAGCTAGTTCCTGCATAGTTACACGCGAGTGGAGCATTGATATCTAACATTGAATACCATGAATACAATATTCTCATAGATAATAATTCTATACTATCTCTTTATCTTCTTCCTAGCATGCATATCTTCTGTGGGTAGGCCTTCTACTTGTTTTTTATTATTTAGCATCTAGCTTAGCTAAAGAAATATTTATTTATTGCTATGAGAGGCATGCCTACTATACAAGGATGAGGATGTTGATGATAAAGCTAATGATTTGCAATTACAAGCTTGGATCCAATAAGTAACACTTAGGTGTGGCCTTGTGGTACTAACAATGTCAATACCTTTGAATTGGTGTACTTGCTTCATTTGCTAATTATATTAGCATCCATTGTTGTCTTACCACTTTCACTCATGGATTGAGCAAGTATATCAGAGTATGTTGGGTGTCTTGCACTACCTTAAGTATATGACCTTCCTATGGTTGTGTATGCTTGAGATTGATCTAGTCAAATGATCTAATAGGATAGGATCTGTGTACGCTTGTGGACCTAGCCTGTGTCTAGTATATAAACTTATTGAGTAATAGGATTTGGAAGATCCCTTTGGTGAATCTAAACGGCATGCCATTGAATCCAATTCTTCCAATGGAATAGTTCTAGACATGGGGCCTTGACTTCATGGCTCCATTTAAAACTAGCAACATAGTATATAGGGAATAAGTATGTGGTGATGGCCACAAACTATTCAGCAAAATGGGTTGAAGGGTAGGCACTAAGGGATAATACAATAGCCAGTATAGTGAAATTTTTGTTCCAAAATATCATTACAGAGTTGGTCTTAGATTAGGGGACCCTAGTATTGGTGTGGCACAAAGGATTTTAAGTTAGACTGCAGCTATCTCCCATGTCGTCCATGACCTAGAGGTGGTTTTGTTTATCCATGCCATGGGCCTTCAATCCTTAGCAAAACGCTTCCTCTTCTGCCTCAATCTTAGACAAATTGCCAATTCGTTGATTTTAGGTTCAACGATGCCACCAAGATGACCGGTTGGCTATATGATGCGAATGGCAGTGTGAAGTATTACCACTTCACCTCAAGCATAGTAGGAGAATCTTTTGGACTCCCCGTAGTGTCGAAGCCATACAAGACACTATGCAAAATGGACCAATGGCACCAAGGCCTCATCAACTATGGTACAAAAGTCCACATGGGTGGAATTGTGATCCATCTGATCGATACCCGATGATTGCCAAGGCTACTACCAGGGCACACTCTACTCACTAGGTCTCATACATAGAGAGCATCACAACGTGATTCTCCCCAACTTTCTTGCACATTTGTATCAGGCTCATGAGACTAAGTGGGCCAAGCATTTCTATACATAGATGTTAAATGTTTGTGGCTAGGATCGGCAACCCTATGTTCTTCATGCCGATCATACATCATTTCTTAAAGGATCCAATGCCTACTGACTTTGGGGATTCCTCCAAATACAACACTCTGGTGTCACCTCTAGTTCCCACATGGCCTACGAAGTCCTCTCCATCCCTCAAGAAAAAAGTGCATGGCCAAAAACCCTAGCCTGCTACCAAGCCCAAGACCTCCCCACGACTCACAAGCAAAGGAGGAGGCAAAGAGAAAAGTAGACCAAGAGGCACTACAAAGATATGAGGCCAAAATCAAATAGAAGAGGCCTGCAAAATAGAGGCAAAGCAACTCCGTGTAGTAGCATCCAGACTCAGATAATAGAAATGAGTGGAAGCCTAGTAATAGCCCCCAAGGTGGCAATTATCGATGGACGCCCTCTCCCAATGTACCTCCACTGACTATTACTCTCTAGAATAGTATGCTTGGCTCATGAAGAACGACCATGATGCTCCAAAAATAGAAATGATTTTCATGGAGGCATGAGTCATTCTCTCATTTTGATGGTAAAGGTTGTGTAATCCATTCTTTGCTAATGCTTTGCTTGTTGAGGTCACCCTTGTTCACTACCTATAGTCTTGTATGTCAAAGCCTTGCCCACCCTCTCAATCAATCTATAGAACTACTCACAGTACAAGAGGACCCCAACATGAAGAAATGGATACAAAGCTCAAACCTCTAAATCTCATGTATTGAACTTCATATAGAACAAAATTTCTCTAATGAACACAAACTTTCTCTCTCTTAGTGAGCACTCAACATATTAAATCTCAAGCTTTAGGAATTTGATTCTTGAGCTTTCGAAAACCGAGATCAAGAGTCAAAATCTCTCTCTCTCTCTCTCTCTCTCTCCCCCTATAATCTATCAAACTCTTAATCAAAGAATGAAGACCGAATCTCTTAAAGAACAGAGAAAGAAACTCTTTATCTCTCTCAAATGGATGAAATGAATGTATGGAGATTTTCATTCATAAATTGAACGAATGAATGAACGCTCAAGAAGGCTCTTGATCTCTATCACACTCTCAGTATGGTGCCTCAACAAAAGGTCCAACCATGCTTTGATACCATGAAAATATATGGTGAGCGAAAGGAGAAGAGTGCAGATGAGGAGAGAGGGCATAGCTAGAGAGCACGCCACAAATGACTAACTATACACTAAATTAGTCAAAAAGAATGAGTATATACAAAACCCTTTAGGGTTAGGGTTAGGGTTTCCAAATCTGGTTCCTTTTAGCACTCTTTTATGTTACTGCTATGCCCATATCAAAACATGATGTTGAGATGATTCCTCAACAACTCATTCTATGGCCCTTACATAAGGGAGCTTTTGACAAATTACAATAGCTATTTGTAAAATTCAACATGGCAGACACACAAGCATAAGTATCATTTTGAAGCCACACATGCATAAGTATATTTTTGGAAGTTCTTACATTATCAAATGAAAAAGAATGGGCTTGCAAATCTTGCTTTTTGAGAGTTTATTGTATATGAATAGTTTACAATGATGGGCCACAAAACAAAATTGAGGGAAAAGAAAGAACTTGTGGCTTTTATTGGAAAATGAGAATGGTCAACATACTAGAAGGTATATTAATCCTTGATTTCATGAATAGCATAAATTATTTTATAGAAAATGGAGGGAAGCAATAACAAATCATAGCTAAGATTGCTACACGCAAATATTAATCTAGTAAGTAAAGGAGGGAAAAATGTGTTGACTTTTCACATAACTTGTTTGTGGGATGTTGAAGTCAATCAATGTGTGGGAAAATTCTACATCATGTGGGGCATAGCATGAAGAAGAAATTGATAAGGCTAGGGTATAAGTTAGATGCATGGAGAACTAAGCTGAATAAAGAATTCATCCTTTGAAAGGAATTTGGGATATGCATCATGAATGGTTTCAAAGGCACTCATAGCCATTTGGACCATGTTTTTCATGGCCTCAAAGACTCTATTATACAAGTTGATAATCTCATATGGATGGTATTGGGTTATGACACTATAGAGGAGGTAACTACTCTCTCTAATGCAGATGGCTTCTTGTCATCCTCGCAATTGCAGCTAGCCGAGACCTCATCCAAGATTTGAGCTACAAGATAAGGATGCAAGGCCATTCATCTTAGTTAGCTCCAAAATTGGTTTCCTAAATAATGTGGCACCAACCACAAAAATTTAAAATTATAGGTGTAAGGAAGACCAAAAATATAAGAATCATCTTCAAATAGGAGGTCCCCACTAAAGAAGGACATTGCGATAATGGGGTGTGTATAATTTGAGTGTCTATCTAATAGTGTTAGTAGTGTTTGTGGGGGAAGTGGGTGGGTTATAGGGTGGGTTATATCTATATGGTCTTGAATGGAGGTGATGCTGAGGGCATTAAAGTGGTAACACAATGTGTGCTTAGCTACACATGGTTAGAGAGCATACAATTGGTTCATCAAGAACTGTGAGAAGGTTACCCTACTATGAGAGGACTGGGTTGGGTGGCAATAAGATTCTTGGATGCAAAGAGAAGCCTATCAAATTCTTCTTCTTGTTGGGTGCCCACTTCTAGGTTAATCTTGGTCCCTATTTGTGCGTGTTGGAGACCTAGTTATAGATCTTGGATCTGTCATTGATAATTATGTAGCAAGGTGTGCAGATGTTCAATCTGCTTCATGTTTTCTTATTGCTCCTACTCAATCGCATGTTGATGTGCCTCATAGTTTGCCTAGACTATGTGTATTTTCTTTTGAGTGTCCCCTTGTGTTTCTTGACATTTTAACAATGAGGTCCTTATTTCTATATAGCAAACTCTCCTTCAACTTGTGCAATCTACTTGCTTATTTCCTCCTTCGCTGGCTGATGTCATTTGGTTCTTGGAGAAGTTCTACGCAGATGAATTCCAATGCCTTTTCACTAGTATTGTTCAACTTGGAATTCTTGCTCGAGTCTCTTCTTCTCTACTTGGGCCATTTATCAATTGAGACAGACTGTAGAGAGTTTCTTTCTCATGTTTTTTGAAAATTTTAAGGGTTGTCTTCTATAGTTGTGCCATAGCTTTCATGAAATTGTAATTTATATTATTGGTTTTTGTGGGGTCTACCATGCATAGCTTATGATACTCCATTCGGCTAGCATAATTCTGACTTATGTCCAACTACTTTCATGTTCTCAATCCCATTTGATCCAAACATGGCTTGGGGTGGCATGATGATTTTCCCCCTTATCAAGGATAGTAGATCAAAGTAAAATGTTCCATGTGAGTTGTGTTTACTTGATATTATCCTCCAGTGGATGGTCTTAGATTTGGTCATCTAGGGGTTGATATGTGTCTTGTTCGATCGAGGCTTCAATAGGAGCCATGGGGATCTATAGCTAGTTGTTGGAGCTTTTGATGTGCTAGGTTTTTCTTTTCCTTGAGCTTGTGAGCCACCTTGACTTCTTCCCATTGAGATCTAGCATCTCTGCCTCCTTCTCCTTGGTGCTCCATGTCTGGGTTGCCTAGCTAGATTCTCCTCGGCCTTTTGATACTTTGTGTCTTTGTGGCTACAGGTTCCAAAATCTAGGGATGATTGTGGGTGGTCGATAGGGCTATTCCTACAGTAAGGTTCTAGCCTTGGCCATCAATATGAATATGCCTTTTGGCAACCACCATGCTACCCTATTGGCATGAAGAGCATAAGGTTTCTAATATTTTAATTGTGGTTGATACAAACCATCCCCAACTCTTGAGAAAAGTGATCATATCTACTAGCGTGGTGGTGTTGGGGATTGTAGAGTCTTTTTAAATGCATAGGGGTGATGGATGATACTATGATGGTCTAATAGATCCACTTTTGTGGAAAAGTAGCACTAGGATGGCTTGACAAAGCATGGTTATGGATAGCTTCAAAAATAATTATACCCCTGTATTTGCAAGTTGTGTAGTCCACTATACTTGGAGCATCTTGTCGAGCTTCCAAAAAGCCTAGAATGGCTCTGTAATTACTGGGAATCGGAAGGCACTATAGACCATGCTAATGTTCAAAGTGAATTCAAATTTCTTCCCCATGGAATCCCCAATGAAGGTGTTACTGGTATTAACATTGTAATTGGCAATAAATTATCAAACACCCTTCCCATCAAGGTAGCAAGGGAGATTCACAACAATCGTGCTTAAGCCCACAGCTAAAAAAGTGTCATTGTAGTTGTATGTCAATGAGGGACTTGTCAATGGGATCTTTGCATCAATTGTGCTTAAGTCTAGGGCTTCCAAGTGTAGTTGCACTTCTATGTCAATGAGGGCCTTGTAGCAATTAGCATTGCGATATGTCACTTTAAAATATGTGTAGCCCTTGTATCTAAACTTGCTCAGACCACAACCCTAGCCAATGCTTCAATACATTGTGGGCCTAAGGCAGAGTGAGAAGAGAGTTGTGCTGAAACTTTGGTATAGAGTGTAGGAGGAGGTAGTGACTCAACATGCCTTTTCTTGAGTAGACAAAATGTTGACTGGCGTGCTAAAGGCACATAGGGTTTTAGCTCATGATAGTTGGAGCTCTTCTGAATCCATCTAAATTAGAAATGATGCTAAAGGTGCATGGAAAGATGAGGGATTAGATACAGAGGGAGTGGGATCAAACTCATGGGTCAACAATGCATTGCGTGAACATCGAGCATTTCCTCTTCAAAACCAAATTGAAATTCCCACTCAAGGCTAAAAGGAATTTTCAAAACGTGGTCAATGGATTCAAAAGACTTTGATGACATTAGAGAGTTCCTAATTATGTTAATAGGGTAATATTAGGATGATTTGGAGGCTCGAATGATGCTTAGGAAGTTGGCAACAATTGAGAATGCTCTCAACAGAAGCAAGAATGGAAGAGGGAGAGAGAGAAACAGAGAGCCACACAAGTTTTGGTGGGTGCAAAACCACCCTAATCTTCTTTTTCATTCATTTATATGTGTGTTTGAGTATTGTACATAACCGGGGTAAAGGCACAGTGACCTTTAACCCCCACAACCTCCCACTTAAAGGACAATGTGCCTTTAAGGGAGAACAACCAGTGAGCATACTGTTGAGATATCGAGCTCCACTCGAGATATGCCACGGTGACCGTTGTGTACTTATGTCACCGACTTGTTAGCTGGAGATGCGGTTGGTACACCGCCCACGAATAATAGCTGGATGATAGCTATCCTTATCTACTCTAGTTGTGGCTCAGTTAGTATGCCACCTTAGTTAGTTGAGTTTGGTTTGAGACCCACATATAGGGTTCTTCTATTTCTTTGTACCAGAGTTCTTTTGGCTTACACAACTAAGAAGAGGAAAACTGTTTTCAGCCTCCACCTTTGTGTGTATTCCCCCATTGTGATTGTGAGAAAGCCTCAAGTGAGACTCCTTCCCTCTCTCCCACAATCTTCACATGGTATCAGAGCCTTGTTCGTGGTAAGGAGCTCAAGAAAGCAAGCCAAGTTCATGGTGTCCTGGTAAGAGGACCAGTGTTGCTTTCCTATTTCGAGTTTGGGAGCAAATCTCTACAGGTAGCATAGCCAGAAGTGCAGGAGTGCACTATTTCAGATTGAGACGCCCTTTTCTGATTTGAGGTCATTTCAGGGCCCGTTTTGGAGACGGAAGTTCTCCGTAGGCACTCAGAAAAAGGCCCTGTTTTTTGCTGTGCGACCACTGTTCTGCGGGTCGGTGAAAAGTTGCCGCAGAAATTGCATCGTATGCCTTTGTGCAAAGATATTGGGAGTTGCAAATTCATGCTTGTTGCCTGTTGATGCAAAATCGTCACTAGGAAGTGACTGTGTGGTGAAATACCACTTTCAACAGTTTTGCAGTTCTGCCCGTGTGAGGCAAAAGCTGTGTTTTTTGCAGTGACAGAATATTTTGCAGTGTTCTGTAATGGCATCTGATTCTCTTTCACAGATTGTCACTGAAAAGCTTGACAAGAACAACTTCCAGGCATGGAAGTTTAGAATGACGAATTTCTTGATGGGAAAAGGCTATTGGGAGTTCATTACAGGAAATGAAGAAGAACCTATTCTTCCTAATGTTCCCAGTCAATAGGAAATGCAGGCATTCAAAGGATGGCATGAGAGAGCCAGGAAAGTTATGTACTGGCTGTCTATCAGTATTTCGGACTCCATGATTGTGCATATTCAGGATGCAAATATGCCAAAGGAGGCATGGGATACTTTGGCAAAAATGTACAGCACAAATACGCAAGCCAGGAAAATGCAACTCAAACAGGAGTTGCACAATGTGCAGAGAGAAAACATGAGCATCAATGACTACCACATGAAGGTGAAGAAAATTGCGGATGCACTTTCTTCCATTGGGTCGCCAGTGGATGATGACGATTTGGTTTCTGTGACCTTGAATGGTCTAGGAAAGGATTATGCACAATTCCGGACATCCATTGCCGTCCGTGAAAAATTTCCAGATTTTGAGGAGTTGATTGCTCTTCTAATTTCTGAAGAGCAGAGAAATGGGGGTGCATCTTCTTCAGCAGGAACTTCAAAAGAAACTGTCTTCTACTCAAATGCTGGCAGAGGTAGAGGCAGAGGTAGAGGAGGCCGATCTGCAGGCCATGGTAGAAATCAGAATATGCAGCAAATGCAAGAAAACCAGTCCTATGCAGGAGGACGTGGTAACTCTAGAGGCAGGGGGAGCCAAAGAGGCCGTGGTGGATGGCAGAGAGGCCAAAATGCAAACAGCAATGTTGAATGCTACTATTGTGGCAAAATGGGTCATATGGCTAAAGACTGCTACAAAAAGCAGAATGACATTATGAATGGAAAATTGCAGCAAGGCAATTATGCATCCTCTAGTAGACAAGGTGATGACAGAAATGAGCATTTGTTTATGGTGCAGCATATGACAAATTCTGTGACAAGTGCAGAAGAAAGCAATGATGTGTGGTATGTTGACTCAGGTGCATCAAACCACATGATAGGTCACGCTGAATGGATGCAGGATGCAAGAAAAATGGAAAAACCAGGATTTGTGGAGACTGGTGATGATACTGCACATCCTATTGTGCAGATTGGCAAAATTCCTTTGTCTATGCAGGATGGGAAAAAGAAATACTTGTCTGATGTATTTCATGTCCCGAACATCACCAAGAACCTGGTTTCTGTTGGTCAGATGGTTGAGCAGGGCTTGTAGGTCAGATTTAATCCTCATGGATGCTTTGTTGAGGATATGAAAAATAATGGTCGCTTGATAGCAAAAGGAAAGAAGAAGGGCAGGATGTTTACGTTGGATGCGGACATGCCTGAATTGAGTGCAGCAATGTTTGCACATGGGACCGGTGTAGCTGCAGATATTGATATCTGGCACAAATGCATTGGTCATGTTAATATACAACGACTTAAGTCAATGCAAGCCCAAAATATTGTTGCAGGATTGCCTAAATTCAAGGTTGCAGAAATGCACAAGGTTTGTGAAGCCTGTCAATTTGGGAAACAGGCAAGGAAACCTTTTCCTAGGCATGTTCAAGAGAGTAAAAAGCCATTGGAATTAATCCACTCTGATGTGTGGACTACAAAAGCTGCATCTATTGGAGGCTGTCACTATTTTGTCACATTTATTGATGACTTCAGTAGAAAACTGTGGGTGTATTTTATGAAAAAGAAAAGTGAAGTGTTTGGGCACTTCAAAGCTTTCAAAGCTATGGTTGAAAAAGAAACAGGCCTGCAAATAAAATGCCTAAGGTCAGATGGAGGGGGAGAGTACCTCTCAAATGAGTTTGCAAGGTTCTTGCAGGAGCATGGTATAAAGCAGCAATATTCATGCAGTCATACCCCACAGCAAAATGGAATTGCAGAAAGAAAAAACAGGCATATTGGAGAGGTATCTCAGGCTATGCTAAATGAAAAAGATCTACCAGATTATTATTGGGCTGAAGCAGTTGCTACAGCAGTCTATATAATGAACAGGACTCCCACTGCAGCAATACATGGCATGACGCCAGAGGAGATGTATACTGGTAGGAAACCAGATATTTCTCATTTGAAGATTTTTGGTTGCATTGCCTATGTCCATGTGCCAGATGAGCTGAGGTCCAAGTTGGATCCAAAAGCTGAGAAGTGCGTCTTTATTGGTTATTCTCTGCATCAGAAAGGGTATAGATGCTATAACCCTTCTACAAGTAAGTTCACAGTGAGCAGAGATGTTGTTTTTGATGAGATGAGCAGCTGGTATAAACCAGTAAATGTGATGATTGATGTAGATGCACAAAATGGTAATGCTGCACAGAATGCACAGCAGCAATCACAAAATATCAGTGGACCTGGAGTGTCCTCTACCAGTGGTTCACATACTTCGCCATGGACAGGCAGATTGAGATCAGGAGAATCCCCTCAAAGCAATGCAGAGAGTGGTATGCAGGTATCACGAAAAGGGAAAGAGAAGGTAGATCAGCCCATGTATGATGTGAATGCAGGTCACTCTTGTGTGGATCTCTTGTGTGGATGGTGAATCCAGTGGCTCAGAACAGAGCATTGATGATGAGTTGGGTATTCCTTCTGTTGTTACACTTGGAGTAAGGAAGACCAGGGATGTTTTGAGAGCACCCGGAAGTGAGCCAATTTTGCACAGGTCTACCAGGGTTAGGTATCCTGTGGAAAGGCTGAAATATGATGGATTTACAGCCATTCACTATGCCTATATGTTCAAAGTGATATAGGAACCAGAACCCACTTCTTTTGAGCAAGCCATGGGAAATGAAAAATGGGAGAAAGCCATGGATGAAGAAATGGATGCCTTGGATGCTAATGCTACATGGGAATTGGTGCCTTTGCCTAAAGGCAAGAATGCAATTGGTTGTAAGTGGGTTTATAAGATCAAGCACAATGCAGATGGTTCTGTGAATAGATACAAGGCAAGATTAGTTGTCAAGGGGTATGCACAGACATATGGCATTGATTATGAAGAAACTTTCAGCCCGGTTGCAAGGATGGCAATCGTAAGAGCAGCCATTGCTATGGCTGCATCAAAGGGATGGTCTTTACATCAGATGGATGTAAAGAATGCCTTCTTGCATGGTGATTTGCAAGAAGAGGTCTTTATGGAGCAGCCAGCAGGTTATGTTCATGCTATTCATCCCGAGTTTGTTTGCAGGGGTTGAAGAAAGCCTTGTATGGCTTGAAGCAAGCACCTAGAGCATGGTTTGACAAGATAGGACAGTATCTTGTCACTATTGGCTTTCAGATTTCCAAGGCAGATTTCTCACTCTATGTGAGAAAAACAGAGAAAGGGATTATGGTGCTGGTCATTTATGTTGATGATTTGATCATCATAGGTGATAGTGATGAAGATATCCTTCGTGTGAAAATGCTACTGAGGCAGAAGTTTGAGATGAAGGATTTGGGAGAGCTGCGTTACTTCTTGGGCATTGAGGTGATTAGATCACCAAGTGGGATACAGCTCTTGCAGAGGCAGTATGGATTGGACATGCTGTCCAAATATGGGTTGATAGGCTGTAAGCCTATTTCAGTTCCTTTGGAGCAGAATGTGAAGCTCAGTGCAGATGCAGGTGAGCTTCTGGAAGACTAGGCCTACTATGTACAGACGCATAGTAGGAAGTTTGATTTACATAACTATTACCAGGCCTATGCTATTGGGTTGGTAAGTCAGTTTATGCAGGCTCCAAGGAAACCGCATTTGGATGCGTCTAGACGCATACTCAGGTATGTGAAGTCCACATTGCAGTATGGACTATTTTATGAGACTAGGGTTCAGATACAGTTGCATGGATACACTGATTGGGCTGGTAGCATTTCAGATAGACGATCTACTAGTGGATATGTGTTCTCTTTTGGGAGTGCTGCAGTCACTTGGAGCAGCAAGAAACAGCCTACAGTTGCCTTGTCGAGCACAAAGGCTGAGTACAGGGGTGCAGCAATGGCTGCATGTGAGGTAGCTTGGTTGCATAAGCTACTCTATGATATGCATCAGTCTACAGATGGGCCGGTTGTCATTTATTGTGACAACATGAGTAGTATACATTTGGCAAAGAACCCAGTCTTTCATGCCAGAACAAAGCACATTGAGGTGCATTATCACTATGTGCGGGAGAAGGTTTTACTAGGTCTTATTGATTTAGTTTATGTCAGCACAGAGGATCAGGTAGCTGACATATTCACGAAAGCATTGGGCACAGAGAAGCTGCGCAAGTTCAGAGACCTGCTTGGTGTGCACGATTTGGGATTGAGCTCGAGGGGGAGTGTTGAGATATCGAGCTCCACTCGAGATATGCCAGGGTGACCGTTGTGTACTTATGTCACCGACTTGTTAGCTGGAGATGCGGTTGGTACACCGCCCACGAATAATAGCTGGAGGACAGCTATCCTTATCTACTCTAGTTGTGGCTCAGTTAGTATGCCACCTTAGTTAGTTGAGTTTGGTTTGAGACCCACATATAGGGTTCTTCTATTTCTTTGTACCAGAGTTCTTTTGGCTTACACAACTAAGAAGAGGAAAACTGTTTTCAGCCTCCACCTTTGTGTGTATTCCCCCATTGTGATTGTGAGAAAGCCTCAAGTGAGACTCCTTCCCTCTCTCCCACAATCTTCACACATACTATCCAATGCCCATCAATACATGACAATACTCAAACCACTGACTAGGTAGACTCTTCATCAGCATATCTGCAGGGTTATCATCTGTATGAACCTTGACAAGCTCTATGCACTTGTCCTCAAGTACCTCCCTGATGAAATGGTACCTGACCTCAATGTGTTTGGTCTTTGCATGAAATATCGGATTCTGTGCTAGCTGAATAATAGCACTCATGGAATCACTATGCAATGTCGGTACACCTGTATGAATCCCCAAATCTCCCACTAGCCGATCAAGCCATATAGCCTCCTTGGAACTCTCTGTGGCTGCAACATACTCAATCTCAGTGGCAGACAAAGCAATGCACTTCTGTGCATGAGACATCCACGACATTGCACCACCTGAAAGGTGAACACATAACCAGAAGTGGATCTCCTACTATCCACATGCCCCGCATAGTCTGAATCTGTGTACCCAAGTACATGCATGTCTCCTCTACCAAAGTAGATACACATCTCCTTGGTATCCTTCATGTACCTCATGATGCACTTAACTGCCTCCCAATGCCTCTTTCCTAGATTAGCCATATACCGGCTAACAACTCCCACTGCAACTGCAATCTCTGGTCTAGTAGCTATCATAGCATACATAAGACTCCCAACTGCTGATGCATAAGGAACCTTGGCCATCATGGCCCTCTCCTCATCTGATTTGGGACTATCTGTATGACTCAGTTTCACATATGGAGGCAATGGAGTACTCATTGCCTTCCCCCCCTCTATATTGAAATGCTGCAATACTTTTGTAACATACTCCTTCTGTGAAAGCCAGAGGAGTTTCCTACTCCAATCATGCGTGATGCGCATACCAAGAATATGACCTGCAAGTCCCAAATCCTTCATATCAAAGGCCTCATGCAACTTGGCCTTTAATGCATCTAGCTCATAAGTATTCCTACTAGCCAATAGGATATCATCCACATATAGTGCCAGGATTATTAGGCTATTATCCTTAGCCCTTTTAGTGTAGAGGTAGTGATCAATTTCACTCCTTCTAAAACCCTGGGACTGAATGAAAGCATCAAACTTCTAATACCATTCTCTAGGCACTTGCTTAAGACTGTAGAGACTCTTCTTCAACTTGCAAACTAAATGCTCTTTGCCCTTTTCTTCAAAGCCTTCTGGCTACACCATGTAAATTTCCTCATGCAAATCCCCATGCAAGAAAGCTATCTTGACATCCATCTGCATAAGCTCCATATCCTCTGATGCCACTAGTCCAAGCATGCATCTAAGTGTGGTCATCTTCACAACCGGAGAGAATATCTCATCAAAGTCCACACCCTTCTCTTGCTTGAACCCTTTAGCGACCAAACGGGCCTTGTACCTAAGCACATCATCACCTGTGACCTTCATTTTGTAGACCCATTTACATGGCAATGCTTTCTTTCCATGTGGCAAAGAAACCAAGTCCTAAGTCTTATTCTTCATAAGTGAACTCATCTCTGATTGCATAGCATACTCCCACTTGTGTTGATCCTCGCACATCATAGCCTCTCTGTAGTAAGAAGGCTCCCCGTAATCAATAAGCATCACATAGTCTACCCCTGGAACAAACCTATCAGGTGGTCTAGACACTCTAGATGATCTTCTCAAGGGCATTTCAGCTTGCTATCCCATCTGCATATCAGCCACATTTGGCTCATCATTTCCACCAATAGATGATCCATCATCTACCCTTGATTGTATACCTGTGGGAATATTTGGTGGTACCATTTCTTGCACATTTGGTGCATGGATAGCTTGCTGTCTATCAACATATGTAGGTGGATTCACATCCTGGAAAGTGATTCTCCTCATTTCCACATCCCTCATGGGTGCCTTATGCATCTTCTTCTCATTGAAGACTACATCATGGCTACGTATGATCTTCTTTGCTTCTAGATCCCACAGACGATAGCCCATCTCTCCACTTTCACCATAACTCAGAAAGATGCATTTCCTAGACTAAGGATCTAGCTTCTTTCGAAGCTCTTTTGGCACATGTGTACACCCAAATATACACAAATGAGAGTAAGAGGGCTTTTTGCCACTCCATGCCTCTTCAGGAATACCACCATCCAAACTCTTACTAGGTGATCTATTGCTCACATGCACTGCACTCTTCATTGCCTCAGCCCAAAAACCACCAGAAAGACTTGCATTGGAAAGCATGCATTGCAACCTTTCTTGAATGGTAGGTTTATCTTTTCTGCAACTAGATTTTGCTCTAGAGTATGAGGGGATGTGAGCTCCCTCTTAATCCCACGTGTATCATAGAAATGCTGAAAGTCATGAGAGAGATACTCCACCATTGTCAGTCCATAGGCATTTAAGCGTTCTACCTGACTGATTCTCAACCACGGCCAGCCATTTGTGAAATACCTGGAACACATCACTCTTCTGAGCTATGGCATAAGCCCACACTTTCCTAGTTGCATCATCAATGAATGTCACATAGTATTCAGCCCCGCCTAATGACCGTGTAGGCATGGGACCACATATGTCTGAATGCACCAAATGACGCTTTTCAAACTCTTTCTTTCCCCTTCTTTTATGGGAAAATTCAATGAAATGATCCCAGATTCAAGAATGAAGGTGTTTCCAAGCTTCTGAAGTGAAGTGGACACCAAAAGCAAGCAATAGTTACCTCTACAAGTCAATACGGGCTCTCTGTCATCGAACGAAATAGGGAAAAGCTCAAAAAATGACTTTTTCTTTGAAAACACTTAACAGGCTCTCAAAACCACTTTAAAAAACCAAAGTGACTTTTCCAAAGGCTCCTCCAAGGTCTTTGCACACTTCCATGCAAGTAGAGTCACCCACAAAGCTTCCCATAGAGCTTATCCTTCTTCTCATAGAGTTGTTGAGCTTCCAGGCATTCACGCACACTCAGCTAGATCACCCGAGCTCTGATACCAGTTGAGAGTGCTCTCAATGGAAGCAAGAACGGAAGAGGGAGAGAGAGAAACAGAGAGCCACACAAGTTTTAGTGGGTGCAGAACCACCCTAATCTTCTTTTTCATTCATTTATATATGTGTTTGAGTATTGTACATAACCGAGGTAAAGGCACAGTGACCTTTAACCCCCACAACAATTTGCAAAAATTTTGGCTACATAATAGTATAATTGCTAAGTTACTATGTAGGTTCGTTACCATGTAGGTCCCCCTAGTGATTTTATAGGCCTGGCAGCTATCCCAATGGCACTGGCTTAGCTATATAAGCATCTTGTTGGCCATCCTAGCATCTTGGTAGGAATAAGTATCTGGACAGTTTTAATTTTTTTTTTAGGGTTGTTGCCCTTTTCCTAAAACTCTTTATTCTATTCCAAGCACTACATTTCAAACTTTGACAGCATGAGGTAGTCAATTTAGATTGCCCCACTAACTTAATTATCCTAATATCTTGTTAGGTCCTATTAGATATTGATACTCTGGTTTACCTAAATGTTGACTTATGGTCGTGGGCCTCTTCATTAAATGTATTGATACCCCCAAGCATTGAGATCTAAATCCTTGCATCATTAGATGACCAATTAACACCACTTTGCTAACTTAGCGATTCCAACGTCCTGAGAGGCTAAGCTAGTGTCCTATTTAGATAGAGGTGTTCTTGGTGGACATTTGAGCCAAGATACGATTTGGGACATCCCTAATCATTTAGATGAGGAGAGTGCAAGTGGGGTTTCCTTGTGCTAAGTTAGATTAGCTACTATCCCAGTGTGATGATGTATTGAGGTTCCCACATTATACCAATAATTGATGTCAGGCACTAACAATATTTCTTGAGTTTTTACAAAGAGAGTGGGGACTCATAGATGGGACTTTATGAACTAACCTTCTAGAGTATCACCTAGGGCACTAGGATGGTCCTATCCTAGCATGATGTTGGGTATGAGAACAATGATTGATATAAAGCTCTAAGGGTACATTTCAATATGATGTAGTAAGGTGGAGATTGATAGTGGGAATCCTAATACATGACTTGCAAGGTTTGCTTATAGGGCATTGGGATAGGCCTATCCCAACATGATGTTGTGTATAGGACCCTAGTACACTAATCTGGGTGTGAGAGATCTCAACAATGGAAGCAAAATGGAAGAAGGTGAGAGAGAAGGAGAGCCAAAAGAGAGAGCAAACAAGTTTTGGTGGGTGCAGAACACCCTGATCTTCTATGTCATCCATATATATGTGTGTTTGAGTATTGTACATAATTGGGGTTAAGGTACAGTGGCCTTTAACCCCCCCAACCTCCCACTTAAATGCCAATGTGCCTTTAAGGGAGAACAACTAGTGGACATACTATCTAATGCCCATCAATACAAGAAAATACTCAAATTGCTAACTAGGTAGACTCTTCGTTAGCATATCTGTAGGGTTATCATTTGTATGAACCTTGACAAGCTCTACGCACTTGTCCTCAAGTACCTTCCTGATGGTACCTAACCTCAATGTGCTTGGTCTTTGCATGAAAGACCGAATTCTAGGCTAGCTGAATAGCACTCATGGAATCACTATGCAATGTCGGTACACCTGTATGAATCCCCAAATCTCCCGCTAGTCGATCAAGCCACATATAGCCTCCTTGCGACCCTTTGTGGCTGCAACATACTCAGCCTTTGTGTGGTAGAAAAAGCAATGCACTTCTATGTGCAAGACATCCGTGACACTGCACCACCTCCAAAGGTGAACACATAATCAAAAGTAGATCTCCTGGTATCCACATGCCTTGCATAGTCTGAATCTATGTACCCAAGTACACGCATCTCTCCTCTGCCAAAGCAGATGCACATATCCTTGGTACCTTTCATGTACCTCATGATGCACTTAACTACCTCCCAATGCCTCTTTCTTGGATTAGCCATATACTGGATAACAACTCCCACTACAAATGCAATGTCCGGTCTAGTAGCTATCATAGCATACATAAGACTAACAACTGCTGATGCATAAGGAACCTTGGCCATCATGGCCCCTCCTCATCTGATTTGGGACTATTTTCCTGACTTAATTTCACATATGGAGGAAATGGAGTACTTACTGCCTTCTCCCCCTTCATATTAAAATGCTATAACACTTTTGTAAAATACTCCTTTTGTGAGAGCCAAAGGAGTTTCCTATTCTGATCACACGTGATGCACATACCAAGAATATGACCTACAGGTCCCAAATCCTTCATGTCAAAGGACTCATGCAACTTGGCCTTCAATGCATCTAGCCCATAAGTGTTCTTGCTAGACAATAGCATATCATCCACATAAAGTGTCAAGAGTATCATGCTATTATCCTTAACCCTTTTATTATAGAGGTAGTGATTAATCTCACTTCTTCTAAAACCTTGGGAACGAATAAAAGCATCAAACTTCTGATACCATTCTTCAGGTGATTTCTTAAGGCCATAGAGACTCTTTTTCAGCTTGCAAGCCAAATCTTCTTTGCCCTTTCCTTCAAAGCCAAATTTCCTCATGCAGATCCCCATTCAAGAAAGTTGTGTTGACATCCATCTGCATAAGCTCCATATCCTCTGCTACCACAAGTCCTAGTATGCATCTAAGTGTGGTCATCTTCACAACCGGAGAGAATATCTCATCAAAGTCCACATCCTTCTCTTGCTTGAACCCTTTAGCAACCAAACAAGCCTTGTACTTAGGCACATCATCACGTGTGACCTTCATTAAGTAGATCCATTTACATGGCAATGCTTTCTTTCCATGTGGCAAAAAACCAAATCCCAAGTTTTATTTTTCATGAGTGAACTTTTATTGCACGATCAATTAGCAAGGAGGCAATAAAGACAGCCCACATGGAAAACAAAAAAGTTGATGAAGAGGAGGAGCTCTACCCATTAGAACTATTGGTGCAAGAAGTACCAAAAGAAGGATGGGAGGAACAATGCAAAGTTGACAAAATCAAGAATGAAACCCATGATCTTTTTGTTAAAAAATTATTCTTTACCGCTAGGCTATGAAATATTAGTTGTAACTAGAAGGGGAAATTTTGATTTTAGGGGCAATGCTCACACCAAGTTGGGTGGGTGGGGGGCCACCTATTGCAAAAATCAAGAAAATTTGATGATTTGTGCAACAACTTTTGTATAGCCCCAACCTATTGCACAAATCATCAAATTTTCTTGATTTTTACAAGCTAAATGCACCCCCAACCTATTGTATGTTTCTTACAAGCTAAATGCACCCCCAACCTGTTGCACATGCAACATGTTGGGGGTGCACAAAACCTATTGGTGGACAAATTAATATATTTTATAAATTATTGCAATTTAGGGTTTAGATAGGGCTTAGGATCTATGGTCTAGGGTTTAGGGTCTAAGGACTAGAGTCTAGGTTCTAGGGTCTAAGATGTACATTTTAGGATCTAGGGTGTAGAGGCAAGCATTTAGGATCATGAGCCTAGGGTTTAGAATTTAGGGTTTAGGGTTTGGGGTTTAGGGCTTATAGATTAGTGTATAAGATAAGGAGTTTAAAGTCAAGGGTCTAGGGTCTAGGGTCTAGGGTAACAAGGTGAAATTAAATTTACCACAAAGCATCCACTCGGTCTTCACTACAGGTATAGGTAAATGTTATGAAAATATCCCCTGGGACGGGAAATATGGGTTGAAGAAAATTATATCGGAAGTCATCAGCATGGCTTATGGAGGAAAGAGAAAGAGATATCTAAACCTAAAATGGAATAGGAAAAAAGCTTCATGGAGTGATAGATGAAGTAAAACTATGATTTCTTGGTCTGAACAGGAATGTATTATGATTTATATGTGGCTCTTGGAAAACATGCACTTGAGATTAGCGGAGCAAGTATATAAACAAATCTTAGGCATACCCATGGGATTTTCCTACTCACCATTATGGTGTAATCTGTATTTACATTGGTTTGAGCTTAACTTCACCAAGAAATTGTGGAAGAAAAAGGATTTGGAGAGATTATCCAAATTCCAACACCCGTTTAGATACATGGATAATATATTGTTAATCAATGTGGATTCCCCAAGAGAGTTTTTCAAAGTACAAGAGAATGGTGAGATCGACCCACTATGGATTTACCCCCTCCAATTCCTAGAAATAAAAGACACTCCACTGGATGTACAGATTGGAGAGGATGGTATTGCTAGAGGAGCAAGAACCAAAATTTTAAGCATGTCCATTACTGTTGCCAACAGAAGCAATGGAGTGGAAGTGATGAACAAATATGATAAAACGGAGTCCTTGGACTACCCAATATGTAAATTCATTTGGGCTAATAGTAACTAACCCCTATCATTTTCTGAGAAAGTAATCCTTTCCCAAGTAATGCCCATACTGTATACTGAGAAAGAGGATTTCAATGCCTTTGGGTAGATCAAGAAATTCATTGGGAACTTTGAAGGGAATGGGTTCAAGAGGGATAAAAGTAGAAGATTTATCATAAGATTCTTACAGAGTAAGAGTTCCCTGGATGCAAGTTTGACCTTCGAAAGTTGAGGAAATGGTTAGATAAACACATCTCCATAATCCACAACTCATGGGGATGTTTGAATTATATATATATATTATGGGGAGTAGTCCGACCCAATCCATGGTGATGGGCCGTCTACTGCCCTCACTTGGATTATGTGTTGGACCTACGAGAATGCGGTAGGTGGGTCACACACACACACACACACACACACACACACACATACACACATCCTCCCATTGAAGGATGTGTCCATATACACCCCCATTATGTATAGGGAGGTCTATCCCGATATGGCATATTACAATGGGATAAGAGTGAGAATGAAAAGTAATAGATTACTTACCAGAATATGGTAAAGTGAATGATATGACATATGACCAAGGAGAGTCAGTATATTCGAGAATGGTTGACACATTTGTACAAAAGATTAGGAGAGATAGCTAACACTTACTTCCTAAGGATACTTTCATATTTGACCTTATTAAACATATTTGCAATTCTAGGCCATGATAACTGGGATTATATGGGATGTGGAATATGTTATGATATTACATTTATGCTCTTGTAATAAAAGAAAATAGAGGTGCTAAGGGAAGCGTGT
Organism: Dipteris shenzhenensis; assembly: GCF_047967505.1. Lineage (NCBI taxonomy): Eukaryota > Viridiplantae > Streptophyta > Polypodiopsida > Gleicheniales > Dipteridaceae > Dipteris > Dipteris shenzhenensis. The sequence goes on from NC_141601.1 coordinate 49,536,586, forward strand.
ATTGGATGTACAGTAGCCCGTTGTAATTATCAAATAGTACCTCAATCCTATTGGGGCTCTTCTCAATTTAGCACATTATTAAGTGGCGATGTTGGATAAATAATACCACATTGTCCAATTTGTGTGCCATAGTAATATTGGAGGTAATTAGAGGCGGTAAAAAATAACGAGTGAGAGGGCACCAGCCCATGGCTTCTAGTCATTTTCGTGAAGGGATCTGCGATATTTGAACTAATTGAAAAGCGGATTATAATATGGGACTAAAGATCTAACCTATTGGACACCTATAGGAGAGGCAACTAAAGACACTATGGACTATACCATGGGACACTGAAAAACAACTAATTGTTCTATGGATATAGGGGTGAAACTCTGTGATATCCACATCAAACGGATACTGGCAAAAAACCCATCCATCAAACTTATGGGCCTAAGAGGGTGCACATACAAACATCCAATCAGAGAGCAATAGGACCGCTATATTATAATACATAGTGAAGTGTGGGAGTAGAAAAAGGACTGAATTAATTGAGAAACGGTGGTAGCACTAACACGATAATTCAAGAATAGTGATTAGCATTGACTATAGGACTGTGAGCCGCAGCCAAGAGTTAAACAATCAAGTATTGGGAGACCTCCTCGGAAGGAGAGTCTTCCCCTTCCCCCAAGGTACCGCATCACCCATTGGAGGTGTAGAGTGGAAAAGCCCATGAGAAGGGAGCGGCCTTTACCAGGTCAGTGTACATGTTTCAAGGGAGAAATGAGCCACAAACTTTCAGCAAAATTGCCTACAAGCTATGCATTCCAAGGGACAAGCAGAGAGCTCAACAGACATGACAGACTGCACATGGACCTCCCTTAGGCACCATAGCTATAAGAAAGTGCTTTATGATTTGGGACCTCGAGGAGGGAGAGGCAGTTCTGCCCCCTCAGGAATGCTTGAGATTATAAGCAATTGCAGTTCTCTTGCATGGGGGTCTCACTTTGTTGTTTTTCATTGTACCAAAGTAGAGGAGCAAGGATAGACTGGTAGTGAGCTCCTCAGCCAGGAACGGAGGGGTGTCGAGGCCGTGTTCCCTGACTTGCACCTCCTCGCTACCTTATGGATTCTTTTACTCAATATGCCTCTCCCCCCCATTGGCAGCTCCCCCAACTACATGGAGAACATTCCTCTAAACCATCATCCCATATACGTAATGATATCAGTAGGCATGTAGGTTCTCACTCTAGGTCACTTTGCATTGCAGGGTTAATGAGACGCCTCTCCAAAAATCGGGTAGATGAGCGGACGCCATACAAATTCTAATGCTGTCCTGGATAGTAGATTATGCGAATATAAAAACCAAACTATAGTGTATATGTTAATGTCTGATATGATCTGTACATACATGAGCATAATCCATGAAGGATGAGGGTGCAAAAGAAACCCCAGGATAGCCAAGAACAGAAAAAAGGAATACTACATGACTCGTAGACATATGCTCTAAGGTTATGACTTCATTTGTTTTCTCTATGTTCAACTCTCTGTCTGGGGCTTAGGTCCGATGAGCTCTCTTCATTTATTTTCTTTATGTTCCACTCGCCAGTTCCACTCACCATCTGGGGCTTAGACATATGGACTTAGAGCCAACGAACTCTCTGTTGAGCAGATATTATGCGCTATAGTTTGATCCATTCTTTTTATATATGGTAACGTAGTTTAATCCACGACACTTAGAATCTAAGGATCCTGCATATACTCTAGTCATGTAAGCCTAGTGCTATAAGCATGCATCCAATTAATGAATGCGAGCTGCGCTTGGAGCCGTAAGAGATGTGCATCTATTCACAGGTCTTAGACCAGATAGTGGGACGGGTCTTTTTGAAAAGTTACACGTGATGAATGTTGTATCACAATCTCTCGTTACATTCTATCATGAACTCAAAGTCCTAACAACGTGAGCTTTAGCGGACTAGGATGAGCTCACGAAACTCTTTGGCTGGATGGCGATGGGTTATATCTAGAGTCCATATCAGGGTGACTACTGAAGAGGCCCTCTAAGGGTGATTACTAAAGAGTCCCTCTAATAAGACTATGGTTAAGATGAAGCATTATTTACTACCCCCATAGTGAACTACAGTTCTCTGTTAAGTTTTCTTTGAACTACATAGAATATGTGCATCTTGAGTACTATGGACTAAGTTGAACTTAGGGGATAGATTTCACATGATTTCATGCAATTGTTATAACTTTTTACTGATGGTTTGAGTTATTAATAGATGGATATTTCAAAAATGGTACTTTGTGCTACATTATGAACTATGTACATTCTCATAATGTTGCATCCTCCTAAGGTTACGATAAACGAATACAGTATGATTATGTCATTGATTATGACTTCGAATTTTCATTAGGAAGTGCAGGTATGGAGGGAAGGAGTAGTTGTATAACTATTGTTTTGTATATAGGTTTTTTCAGATCTGAGAATTATTGAAAGGATATGGAATGTGAATATTGAAGTTATAATGTCTTATGGTGCATGATTAAACTAATATACAAGTGAAACATTTAGATGCTGTTTCACTATTTATCAAAGAGTTAGGTGCTGAGAATAATAATGATGATATCCCCAAACATATATAGGTGTATATGAAAAGGAACACATAGGAATCATTATGGTTTATAACTTTTTTACCATAATTTTTACTGCCATATTCACTTAAAGTACTTTGTACCATTTACTAGATTTTTGAGAGTTTAAGTGCCATAATATAAATTATTGCAAATCAAGTTGGGTGACATGGATAACAACTATGCAACAGCATGGAGGCCTGCAGTCCCACATTAAAAGGCCCTTGTCCTAGCTTATTCTTTTTGTGGATGGATGCAGGTGAGTTGGCACACTTCTCAACCCGATTTGCTGATGAAGGTTTTTGAAGATTATACTGGCACACTTTATACTACCGGTGGAATGGATAGATACATATAATCATTCTATAGTACTAGTTGCTATTTGGTTTACAATATTTGGCTAATACTGAGAATTTCGGGAGTGCATTTTCCTTTGTATGGGTAGACCATGAATATGGAATTTTGAGACAACTTAGTGATCTATAGTTACTACTGTTATATGCAAGTTTTTGGCAGAGCAGTAATTTGTAATTTGCCACCTATCATCAAAATTGATTGTATGGGGATTTTTGGAAAAAAGGAGATTGCTAATGACTATTTTGGGACACCTTGTATTCCCTTTCCAACTTATACAGTTGATTGTATCATGGAAACCTTATTTTCTACAATGCAAATATAATTATCTATAGTATTTTTTGATCCATTTATGTGGGAAACAGTAAGACTGAGAATTTAAGGGACTTTGGATAATTTCATGGGAGATTTTTGCAATTACAAACAGTAGATTTGACACCTCACAAGTCATTCTTTCCCTTGATACCTCTAAAGACACTATCATAGTAGGAAAGTAAAATCCAAATCATATCACTTATTGGAAACACTTCACTACTAATTGACTCTCTACTTTTGTTGGACATGCATCCTTATTAGTAGTTAACCCTTTGCTTTTATGTGTTAAAGTTGAAATCCCTTAGGACTCCTTATAATTAAACAACCATTATGATGCCTAACCTACCATGAAGTACATCCAATTGCAACTCCCTAGTAGATGACCTTGAACATTAATAAGCTTTTGAAGTCATTACCAAGGTCCTCGGTACCACTTGTGGCTTTCCATAGCCAGCCTGGCCTTAGTGGATTGGTTAGATTAGGATCATGATCTTGGAATGTCCTTTGGTTGGAAGGCGTGTCCTTTTCTTGTGAGAAAAAGCTCCAAAAATCATTAATTGTTATGACATAAAGTTAATATTCATCTTTCCCTCTTGCAAATCTCGTGGAATGTCATGCTCCTGTGATGGCCCCCTTACAAAGGTGTACTGTCCTCCTTGCCCTTGGCACATCAGATAACTCCTCCCTCCCTTGTAACTCTTCTTTCCTTCCCTCTCCCTCACACCTTCTTGCTACAGTCCTCCCTTGTCATCCTCATGGAGACTCTCCTCTCGGTCTCCCTCTCCTCATAATCGTCTTCCTTGCTTACAATCTTTTCCCTCTAGCTCAAGGGGTCTCCTAATCTCTTTCTCTTGATGACTTCCTCCAGCGGCTCTTATGGTAGTTTTCTCCTTCTCGGACAGTTGGGCGATGCCAATCTTGAGGTTAGACTTATGGCTGAAAAAATCTTCCATCGCTTTGTGCCATCAGTGGTCCTAACATGTAAATTGGTCACTCTTTTAATTTATGTTATCAATGTCTAGCAGGACACTGTGCACACCTATCTTTAAGTTGTTTTTTCTTCGATAATGTCACTGTTGCTCCTTTGGTCTCTCGATGTTCCATTATCAGGATCTAGCGCTACCATTGATTGACTGTTTTACTTAGTGGCATTGTGGTTGTATTGGGCTTACACATGGGGGATTCACTAGTAGTAATAAGGAGACATCACCTGCGTGCAATAAATATATGAAAATTCCCCTTATCTATCCCTTATTTACAGGACATTACCTTATAAAATGTACCTTCCTTCCCTTATATAACCCCCCTCCCTTACACTCACGTGGTACCATATGATAAACCCTAGTGGACCCCTCGAGGGCTTACATAGTTAGTGGGGATCGATTGTCTCAAGAGTGATAGATAGCCTCGGCTCCTCATAATGAACCACTCACTTGCAGTTCTTATTCTACTTCCTTCACTTCGTCTCTCTTTTCATGGAGTGTCTTTTCATAGTGATCTTTGCGATGGTTATGTAGGCCCTTGTGTATTCACTATGCTTTTCGTAGCATGACCTGGCTCTTTGTCGTTTTGCTTTTGGTTCTTGTTTCTTGTTTTGTTGTAGGCATGGTTGCATGGCAGTCACGTGCTTTGTCTGGAGTCAACCTTATGGTTTGCTTTGGTTATTTGGCTCTTAAGACCTTCCCTCATTTGTCAAAGGCTTTTTTAATATATATTTTTAGTACCCTCTAGTTATAAATAAGAGGGGGTGGATGACCCCCCACTTCTTTCTTGTGTACTTAAGCTTTTTTTTTCTCTTCAAGTTTGGTTACTCTTTAAGGTCTAATTTTTTTTTTAATTTTTGAGAATTCTTTTTTCTACATTTTGTTATGTAAATTTTTTTACCAATCTTCTTTACACTCCACTAGTTTAATGAAAATTTACTCTCCACTAGTGTACTTTTTGCTCTTGTGACTTTATATATATATATTTATTTATTTATTTATATTTTAAAAAAATTAACATTGGTAAGGCATTTATAAATTTTTCTTATACTTACACTCATATATATATATATAGACTGACTATCATGTTACTCCTTTCCCTGTTATTTATTCTTTAATTGTTTACTCATGCTAGTTATTTTTTAATTTATGTAATTTCTATTTTTAATTTTCTATTCCTTATTGTTCACTTTTTAAGTCCCCTTATGACTGGCCTCCTTATTCCCAAAATTATATATCCCTATATCCCTCTATAAAATTCTAATATCCATACTTGGATGTATAATTAATCCTAGTTTAGATCATTGTTTATATATATATCTATGTCTATATGTATATATTTATATATATATATAGAGAGAGAAATATATATTTATTGATATACATAGTTATAAACATTTAGTGGTCTCTTGTTCTTTTATCATGAGATTTTATTTTTTTTCCCTTATTAATTTACTATTTATGTATAAAGTTTCTCTATATGAATAATTTCATTCTTTTTCTAGATTAATTAGGTCCTTAGGTTATCCCCCCTTGCATTTATAGATAGATTTGTTGCACTCATTTTTTGCTTATAATTTGAATATTTTTTTAATACACACACTCACACCCATAATTCACATTTATATACCCTCTTTCTAATGTTATGTAATTTATTTCCTTTGATGAGTAATAATAATAATTTTCTTAATATTCCATTTATTTATTATTATTTTTGCATTATGGGTGCGGACTACCCCCTATTTACATTAAGTTCCTTTAATGTTTGTTTTCATTCATAAGGGTGTGGAATACCCCCTAATTATCTCTTATTTGAATGTGAGATCCTCCCTTGATAATTTTAAATTTTATGCCACTTTTAGTTGAAATCTTTGTAGAATCTTGATAGGTGTCTTGTTCTAGTGGTATAAGCAATAACAAGCTAGGGTTTATAAGCATTACTTGTCTTCCCTCAAAAAACTATGATGTTCTAACACATTGTTTTGTCTCGATGGTGGCAGATAAGTGTACCCTGACCTCAGAGCTTGGACTACCTGATAGATTTGACAATTTGTAGTAATTCTTTGCTAAAGTTTGCAAAATCAATAAACGTAAAAATTCTATTGCCAATCCTCTTGCTTTCATTGCCAAAAAAATTGGATTGCAATATTGTTAAAAGCCCCTTTCCCAGAGACATGATTTATCCCATTCCATACATACATGTGTGGCCAGACTTCATATGGTTAGGATGGGGAACCTATATGATGCCCATGCCTTGCATGTGGTTAGATCGGAGTATAGGTGCCAAGAGAGGAGGGTGAGAGAAAGAGAGTTGTGAGTTTTTTGTCATTTGTTGCTTTCCTTAGGTTAACTAGATTTTAGGTTGCATTTTCATTTTATAGCATAGCTTAGATAAGATTGTTATTTTCTCGAGCTTAGATTAGATTGTTATTTTCCTTTTATAGCATAGCTTAGATTAGATTATTATTTTCTTGAGCTTGGGTTTTGGGTTTCTTGCCTCCTATATGGCTTCTAGCTCCATGTGCATACCCAGTGGTTCGTTTGAAGGCTTAACAAGTCTTAGGGTTAGCAATAGGAATTGATGGCCTTTGCATCATTCAATGCATATAGATATGGTCAACTCCACACCCAGTGCACAATGATGTTGTCGTGCTAGATGTAGCTGCACCCAGCATGGGTTGGTTGTCCTTGTAATGGTAATCCTTCAAATAATGAAGTCCTTGGCAATGGAGTAAATGTTTAATTTAACTATGTTAAGTATTAACAAATGAGGCAAATGGGTTCTCTCTCTTTCTCTCTCTCTCTCTCTCTCTCTTTTAGAGAGGTGCCTATTTTATTTGGAGAAATGTACTAATGTGTCATTATGCATTTGGGGGCTGGACTTTTTGTTTGAAGAAGATGATTTGCAATTCATTGTTGCAAAAGCGGACGATTGCTCCAATATCTAGCATATCGAGGTAAGTGTCAACCACCACAACTACAAGCCAATGAATGCAAAGGAGATTGTGAGAGGTAACAAAAGTTTATTTTTTTCTGAAGTTTTTGGATTTGGAAGATGGTGCAGCTTGCCCTTTTATTCATGTGGGGTGTCAATTTCTTTTGGAGAGATTGTATTAATGTGTGTTCATGCCTTTATACTTTTGGTGCCACTTTTAGATTTGGTATACATGATGATGCAACATGAAATGATGCATGATGCATGATTTAACTACCTAACATTTACAAATCTTAGAAAAGTAGAATCAAGAGGCTTAAAAATGAGACTTGAGATGTGATGAGAATGATGCAACATGAACTGGCGCATGATGATACAACATCAAATGATGCATGATGCTAGTACCTAACATTTGCAAATTAAAGGAAATTAGACTCAAGAGGCTTAAAAATGAGACTCAAGATGTGGTTTCATTATATTACCATAACAAATTTGTGTACAGCGCAATTGTCCTTCTATTAGAATTGGCTAATCTGTAAATCTTAGAGCAAGATTCATGTCTTCAGTAGGATGCATAGCCAAATCCCCACCACAACCAAACATTTAGAATTCTTGCACAGCACATTCAAGTGTAAGCCTCTCTGATGGATAAGTGGCCATTATCCTAAGACCAATGTGTATCTTGATTTGTTCCATGAGCGATTGTCAGACATACGATGACCTAAGTTCTAATTTTATGAGTATCCAAAAAGAACTTCATAATTCCTTTGATAATACAACCAAGGGAATAATTGTTCAATCCTAGACTGTATCTCCCTCTTCTTGTAAAAAGTTAGAGATCTGGGGCAAAGTGTTGGGAGCAATGTGATGATGGAGCAACAATGCGAGAAGAGAAATGCGTAAAATATAAATATAGCAAGCGCATGAAATGGAAGAGAGAGAGAGAGAGAGAGAGAGAGATTTATGTGGTTCACCCAATGGGGACCTAGTGTGGGCTACATCCATGGAGAAACAACCAATCCTAAATTTTTTCTTATCCAGCAAATGAGAAGATACAAGATACAGGCAGTATATCCATTTCTCTCTTGCTATGTGAGCCACATCCTTATCTTACAAATTTGACCACATTACTCATGCACCAATTTTGATGTACTTTTTGCTTCGGGGGTGCTGGCCCTGATCCCAAGGGGGCCTAATGCATGTTGCTAGCCCCCCTCGGAATCCCCAAGTGATAATCTTAGGGGGTGGCATTGCCCCACTGCCCCCTTCATGGAATTGGTTAAAGCACACCTGGGTCCAAGGCACAGTCACAAACAACCTCTAAAAAAAGATCAGGCTCCACATACAACACTATCCCACTTGGAGACTAATCATAGTAATTCCACCATTATGACATTCACTGAAATTATTTGGATATAGCTATCTCTCATGTTGTGCCTCATTCTTGAAGACCAATTGAAATTGAGCAAGAGCTTAACTCCTCCCTAGTTACCACTGTAGCCAAGATGTCTGTAGGATTCTGGCTAGTGTGTTTATTTTCTAGCTTCAACCATACATCCTTTAGAATAGATCGACTGAAATTATATTTGAGTTGTATATGTTTCATTCTTGAATGAAATGTTGAATTCTTTGCAAGATGAATAGCATTCTTGTTGTCGATATACAATCTGTAATTTTCTTGCTTCTTCCCAAGTTCCTACATAAACCTCTACAACCAAATCATCTCCTTACTCGCCTCTGTAACTACAACATATCTTTCTTTTGTTGTAGAATGTGCAACAAGCTTTTGCAACTTTGAAACCCATCTTACTAATGTTCGACCTATAGTGATAACATACCTGGCGGTGCTCTTTCTTCCATCTTTATCACCTGCCATATCTGAATCAACATATCCTTATAGAAAAATATTGGAACCTTGAAAACATTATTTATGAGTAGTCATGCTTCTCAAATATTTGAGAATCCACTTTACAGCCATCCAATGTTCTTTATTGGGATTGCTCATAAATTTTCTCACAATTCCCACCGCATGTGCAATATCTAGCCTTATGAATACCATTGGATACATCAAGCTACCAATTGCTGATGCATATGCAACCCTTGACATATAGTCAATCTGCTACTATGTCTTGGGAGACATATCCTTGTGTAATCTAAAATGATTAGCCAAACATGTGGAAAAAAGTTTTGCATTCTACATTTAAAACCTTTGCAATGTATTCACTCTAAGACTGTCAATTCGTAGTTTTTATTATCTCTTGTTATTCTCATGCCAACGATTTGCTTTGCAACACCCAAATCCTTTATTGCAAATGTATTTGCCGACTTTTTCTTCAGCACATTTATATCCTGTATGGAAATACAATGCAGGAAAGAGATCATTTGACAATAACGATAGTACAATAACCAAATAATAGGCATAATAGAGCAGAATAAAAGTTTTGTATCACTAAATAAGATACAACTGATGGTGCTGTCCACCTGTGCGATCTCCAATAGAGATTCAATGGTGATCTAGATAGACTCTAGATGGAGAGAAGGACTTGAGGTAGGTGTATTGGCATTTGACGTTGAGGCTTGAGAAGTGGCCTCCTTATATAGCCCTTCGTAATAGACCGATTCCACCACACTGCTAGGCTAGCGGTGGCACATGCATATTGACTTAGCACATTGCATGACTAAGTGTGAGGACGGTGGCACATGCATATTGACTTAGCACATTGCATGACTAAGTGTGAGGACGGTGGCACATGTTTGCTTGAATTTTGCCACTAGCCAAAGACCATTGACCACTGACCATCAACCATGTGCATATAAGAAAATTTGCATGCAAAGGCTCACGTGCATGCAATGGATGGCATAACTTTGCAGGCCGGGGCCTATTGATAGACCTCGAACCCTGCTACTGGGGGTGTTGCTCCCAAACCCCCATCAGGGGATCAGCTACTCTTGAACCCTTGAGGAGTACGTTGTTCCTTCTATCATCTCCTAACCATCAAACAGTCACCATGAGACCTCATCTAGTGTCAAAACTAGGATCCTACCAATGTTCAGTGCTCACACCATGGCTTCTCCTCATAATGGGGCCTTACAAAAGGGCACTATGAAACATTGGTGGTTACATATGAGAGGTGGGCATTGCACATATACCAACATCTTATATGTTAGAGCTACAATAAACATGTCACCAACATACAATATCAAGATCACATATCTGCCATTGTCTTCCTCCATCTTCTTCCTTCATCCTGTAAACCCATTTATTCCACAATGATGTTTTTCCCATAGGACAGCAAACCAAATCCCAAGGCTGAGGAATCCATTTCCTCTTTCATGCCTCGCTCCCACTCCTTTTTAAATTCTACCTGCATTGCTTCGTTGTATGTCTTTGGTTCGAATCATCATAACATAATTGAAAGAAGGAGAAAATTGCTCAGGTGGTCTACTTACCCTCATAGACCTTATAAGTGAACCTGGAGGAATTTGAGATGGTTGTCACCGTTGCTACTGCACATTCTCATTTTCTGTAACCTTTGGAATTTCATCTCCTATGATTTCATCAAGAGTTGTATATAATGTGTCTACATTTTCTTTCTTCTTTTTCTGCAAGTGATCTTTATACATAACAGTTTCATTGAATATAGCATCTCTATTCCTAATGATTTTGTTACGTCCATAATCCCATAGGTGATAACCACACTCACCACCTCCATATCCAATAAAGATGCACTTCTTGGATTTTGCCTCAAGCTTTTTATCAATTTATTATCAACATGGGCAAATACTTCACAATCAAAAACCTTCTGAAAATAATAGTTAACATTTTAACTTGTCCCTGCCTCTTCTGAAATGCCACCATCCAAGGAACGTGAAAGCAATCTATTTATCAAGTAAACATTGGTATTTGCTGCTTCAGCCCAAAGCTATAAGGGTAGCTCTGTGTGTAGTCTCATGCTCCTTGCATGCTCCATGATTGTTCTGCGCATCCTCTTTGACACAAAATTTTCATGTGGCATTCTTGGAGTTGTCTTCTCTCAACAAATTCCATTGTATGAACACTTATTATCAAACTCTTTACTACAGTATCGCCTCCATTATCAGATTTGAGAGCCTTCAACTTCTTTCTTGCCTCTCATTCTCAGCCAAATCTTTCCATTTCTTAAAAGTTTCAAAGACATCAAGTTTTCTTTGAATGCAATAAACCCAAGTTTTTCTAGTTGCATTGTCAATAAAGGTAACATAATAGTGAGAACCATCAAGAGATGATACATCAATAGGACCCCATACATTTGTATGCACAAGCTATAACTTTTCTTTCTTTTGTTTCCCACCTCTAAGAAATATGACTCTCTTCTGTTTTCCATAAACACAGTTCTCACAAACATCCAAAGCAACCTGCTTTAAACCTGACAATAGCTTTCTCGACTGAAGAATCTGCATCCCCTTCTCACTCATGTGTCTAGGTCTATAATGCCATAGAGTTGTATCTACTCTTGTAGAAGCTAAAGTAATAGAGGAGTGAGCATTACTGGTACATAAATACAATGTACATACCTTGGGTCCTTTGCTATTACCATTGACCCTTTAGTGACCTTCCACAAATTTCCTACAAATGTGGTTGTGTAGCATTCATCAACCAATTGTCCTACTAAAATTAAGTTTCTTTTTAAACCAGGAACATGCCTTACCTCCTTCAATGACCATTGGTTTACATTCTATAATTTTATTAACACCTTGCCCTTTCCAACAACCTTCAATGCTTCATCACCTTGAACATAGACTTTAAAATATTTCCTATGAGGTGTAGCATGAAATGAAACCCCTAAGTCCACTACCCATGCATCAATGATAGTATCCAATAAAATAATTAAGGCATCTTGCAACACAATACCTACTACATTTGCTTCCTGCATATTCTCTTGTTGTCCATCTCCTTTCTTTTTCTCTTTCGCAACCAACAGTTTTCCTTGAGGTGTCCTTTCTTCCTTGACTTATCATGATGTCCTGGGCCCTTTCCTCTCTTCCTTTAGCTTCCCTTGCTCTCAAGAGTCAAAGCATTACCTGATGTTTTTCATGTGCTTTTTCATCACATTTCTTAGCTAAGGAGATGTTTTGCATGTGCTTTTTCATCACATTTCTTCGCTAAGGAGAATGCTCTCAAGAGACAAAGCATTACCTAATGTTTTGCATGTGCTTTTTCATCACGTTTCTTCACTAAGGAGAATACCAACGTCATCAAACTTTAAAATGTTCAACCCAGTAATAGAGTTACTCACAGCCATGACCACCCAAAACCCCACCAAGGTAGGCCTAATGCATGTCGTTGGCCCCCTTTGGAACCCCCGATGACAATCCTAGGGGGGGCGTTGCCCCCTCTACCCCCCCTTCATGGGGAATGGGTATAAGCATGCCTAGGTCCAAAGCATGGCAAAAAAAAACCTCTAAAAAAAGGTCCTAAAGCACAAGCCAATGTTTTTGAACATGTTCTTAGTCATGATTAAAAAAGCATCGATGCCAATATTTTGAACTCTCATGCTACAATTGATTTGTTTTTCTGAAACCTTTTCTAGGCTCCTGTATGATATCTTGTGCCATACCCCAGTTAATTATTCCAACATGACATGCACCATTTGTAATAAAATCAAGCAAGATGTTGCCAAGGTGCAAGTCTATGTGGAACCATTGGGGCTGAAGCAATTAGGCTAGTCCTTGTAGGAGAGCATGGATTTCGCATGGATAAGATGGGACACATTTGCACATAAAAAAAGTTTGTTCTTTGATGATCCACTGATTGCATCCTCAAGTCTTCCTTCTACCTATGCCTTCCTCTCTGCTCAATTCAAGTGTGTGTCAATGTAATGCCTGAAGGACCCTTCATTGGAGCTAGAGGAAAAATTAGTACAGGCTCCCACCATTGAAATATGGTGTGATGGCCTTCATAGGCTCTTATTTGGTTGCTACAATAACTCTCACAAGAACTGAGTGCACTACTTGCATTGTCCCCTCTCTTTGCGATTCTCATCTATGCATGTTGGCACAACCCTGTATTGCTTGCCATCATATCACCTTTGTTGATTGAAACCAAGGTAACTGATTAGACAAACTTGATACATGTTCCATGTTAAGAACTTGACATGTAGCTTTGAATGAATCCATGTGCTCAAGGGCCCCAACCCTAAGTCACCTAGCCAGTGGCCACTCCCTGGAGACCCCAAAAGGTGGATCTTGGTTATACAGGTCTCTATCACACATGTCTTTATATGCCTTGCTAATTGGGCACCCATTTTTCTTGTGGGATTAAGTCCTTCACATATTATTCACCACATGTTGATTTCTAGGTGAGGTTTCATCCTCTCCTTTCTCCCACTCATGCACTCATGATTGCACATATTTCAATAGCCCCCCTCAATTATGAGTTGGGTTTTAACTATCGTGGACTTCCCCCTCAAGTGCTCCCATTATGATTCATGGGATCTATTGTCATTGGCTTTCAATATGCGAATTTTATCATTGCATGAACTGATTAATCCAGCTTGGCACTCCTTTTTGCTCCTTTTTGCATGGCTCATTTTTGTTGTAGGATTTAAGTGATATCACACTTTGAGTATGTTATTTTTTTAATACCTTAGGGAGTGAGGCCATTGAAGGACCATAGTTTTTATCCCCCTTTGATTTTGTTTGCATACCCTTTACGTCCATGAATTACCTTTATGTCCACAAATTACCTTTTCATCCATGTGTTTCCTTATTTTTCTCATATTGCACTAAGTGTCTTTGTATATCGTTCCTTCAGTCTGTCTCACCTCTTCTGAATGCCATGTGTCATGCTTCTTTCAAATGCCATGTGTCATCATCGAGCGTTGTAGCTTCTACGTCTTTTTTCTCTAGACCCCTTTGCCCAGTCGGACTATCAGTGCTATTGCCATCTCTAGTTCTATCCCGAGCTTCTTTATGCTATGACGATGACTTTTTTTTGCTCGCTCATCTCTACCTACACTTTAGCACTATCCAATTGCAACTCCTACCCAGTATCTCAACTTCTATGTTTGGCTCTATGCCACTTCTACTTATTTGGGGCCAAGTAATTGTTATGCAACTTGCTGCTGCTACTCCTTTGATGTTGCACCACATCGACTAGGTTTAGACTATTTGTTCAGTCTATTTTTTTCCCATCATTATTACATGGCAATTCTCTTTGGCTCATCTGCACCGTTAACTCCAAGGTTCTTTGTAAATCTACAATGTGTCTTCTTTGACCCAATCCCCTATGGCCTGCATGGCAGATGCTACATGCGTTAAGTTCACGAGTAGTCCGAGGTAGGCTCTAATACCATGTGAAGAATTTGACATGTGGCTTTGAATGGAGCCGTGTGCTTAGGGGACCCAACCCTAAGTCACCTAGCCACTCCATGGAGACCTCTCCCCAAAAGATGGCTTCGGGGTTTTGAGGTCTCTATCACACAAGGCTATATATGCCTTGCTATTTGGGCACCCATTTTACTTATGGGATTAAGCCCTTCATGTATTTGCCACGTATCGATTTCTAGGTGTGGTTACACCCTTTACTTTCTCTCACTCATGCACTCATGATTGCACATATTTCAACATTGCCATAGGTTCCATACCCAATCTACTCTCCTTGAAATGTCTCTTGCTCCATGATATTTGTACCAACATCCACATTTCCTATGTGACTACATGCTGGATCCTTTATGTGGTACCTCCAAGTGCCTTGCCTGTTAAAACTGTAGTACCTCCCTCGTCTAACTGCTCAGCTTGCTCGAGGCTTGCTCTTTTGCAATTCCATATCTTAATGCTAATCTCTTCTCCCAGCCCTCAATCATTCTGATCATAGGACTTTCCTTTTGTGATCAACCCGTATTGCATCCCATTCTTTCATTTTTCCGTCACTAAAATGTGTGGCAACTAATGGACTTTTAGCACACCTGTAGTGGCCAAACGAAATTCCTTAGAGACATGGTCTTCATGTGCCATCCACAAATAACCAATTTGCCAAAGAAGAGGTACCTTAGCACTAGAGAAGATCTACCAACCTAGAGCTAAGGAAGATGAGAATTGTCCGCTAGTATGAAGTGATAAAATTGTACCATGCAAGAGACCCACCTCCGAATAGCCCGGATTATAAGCGACGAAATTGTTAAGATGGAAGAGACGCACCGTGGGGGTAGACGATTGAGAGAGTTAGAGTGATATGGAAAGGGAAGGAGAGGTGCTGCATGATTTCAAATTTCACGTTACAAAAGGACAATTCTTCTTGAGAATGAATTCTAGGGGAAAGAGAGAGAGAGAGAGAGAGAGAGAGAGAGAGAGAGAGATGAAAGTTAAGACCCAGCTGCGACTAGGGCTAGGCCTTTCGCAGATGGAAGAGACGCACCCTGCGAGAGTTCTAGTTATATGGAACAGGTGCTCCATGATTTCAATTTTCACGTTACAAAAGAACAATTCGGAGAATGAATTGTAGGGGAAAGAGAGAGAGAGAGAGATGAAAGTTAAGAAGACCCAGCTGCGACTAAGCCTCTGGCTTTTCGCAGCATGCCCTCCAAGCTTACATCGAAAGCATCCGGAGTGCTCAGTCCTGAATGAGCTTGCACGTAGATCAACCTCGGAATCAGCTTGATTATCGTCTCTCGCATCTCCCTCACCTTCTCCTTGTTGTTGTATCCCCTCTCAACCAGCACATCCTGCACCCTTACCCCCCTCTCCAACTCCTCCTGCGATATGAACAGCGCATAGCTCTCTTCATCCTCCGGTAGATGCCATGTATATTGAGTGAACGCAGAGTCCTTGTTGAAGAAAACCGGAATGCAGCCCGCCAGCAGTCCGTCAAAGGTCGACCTCCTCGTGGGCGTGTCTCCTGGCGGCTGCAGGCAGAACTCCGATCGCAGAAGCGCCTCCCTGATAGGCTTTGGGTTGTGCGCGCATTTGATCTTCTGGCAATCCAGCACGCTGCACTTGGCTGGAGAATCCAAGCATTCGTCCAACACTCTCTGTCGAACGCTCCCAATGATCCCTGACCTCGGTGCTCCTATGAATGTGAGCAAATTGGGCCGGGAAGCAGCTCGCACGATGCGTAGCCAGGACTCCAGCCCCTCCCATGAGCCTGGATGGAACGAAGTCGGGTAGGGAATGGCTTGCTCGTGCTCTTGAGAGGGCCTTCTCTCCAAGAACAAAGCCGTCACGTTTTTCAGCGATGGCAACTCGTGCAAACTCGTTCCCCATCCTTCCTTACTCTCTAATGGCCTCGCGAAATCCCATGCTGTTCTTCCCATTACCATGAAATGATCCTTCCCTCCCCGCCTCTTCCAGCTCTCCGTCGCATGCCTCTCGAGCCACAAGACTAGATCCAGCCCCTGCTCGCCTCGCCTAGTCATATCCGTGCCGTAGAGGTAACGAAGAGCATCGAGCCCACTGTAGTAAGGGATGAAGAATGTGTCTGCGCTAGCCGCATCCTGCGTGAGGCAGTCGTATTGCCTCATTCGTGCGTGAAAAATCACTTCCAACATGTAAGGGTCCGTTGCGAACCAGTCGGAGTTGTTGCTCACAGGCGTTCCGAATCCATCGTGCTCTAGGTGGCGGCAAAAAGTCAGCCAGTCAGCTATCTTCCTCTCACAGTTCTCTAGAACTAAGGCATTGAACTTGGACGGCAGCTCATACATGTAGATCCTCTTCCCATCGCACGTATCACGAACAATCTCAGCAACTTCTTTGGTGTCTACCTTTGATAAATCAGCCGGTATCGATGATGTTTCCAATCCAGCAGAGGCTACGTGTTGATCATCTCTGAAAACCTCCACCTCGTTTGCTATAGTAGCATCAACATGAGTGCTGACGGAATAAACTTTACCATCTGATCGTTTCTGAGTCAGCGGCTCTAGAGTCAAGCTATGCGCTCTAAGGACGATTTGTTGTAAGACAACATGATGATACACGGCTTGAAGGTTAGGAATGCAAAACCAGAAAATGACCAGAGAGCCTAACGCGAAAGACGCAATGTAGCGCCACAAATTAGCTCGAGATGCAGGAAGACGCAAAGTTTCTCTCATAATGGGAAGCGTAGAAGTTCTCAATTTCAACCTGATATAACTTCACTACTGCTCCGATGTAGATCCTGGCGCTCAACGTACTCTCTTCTTTTGTAGATGAGTTCTGGAGAAACAGATCTCGGGGCAATTAGTCTAATAGGTAAAATAGAGTGGCGTACTTCTCATTAGCAGCCCAAAGGGAGCATCGTCCTTGTCAAATTGAGCGGGAATGGAAGCATTTTCTGCTTTTCATGGGCAGCGATTCTTGCGTGCTTGCAATTTCCACAGCCTAGCCTCAATTTTGTAAGCATGCGAATAGGGACCGATCCGTCGTTTCTGGCCTTTCTCATCGTATTGTCTCTCTCCAATCTTTTTCACGTATGAAAAGCTTAAATGTCACTCTTGTCCACCTAGCACTAGGAATCTCCTCCTCTTTTTCGCTTTTCTTTTTTCTTTTGCTACTTTTCCGTAGGAGCATTTTCCCCTCTAGAGGCACCGTGCCATGTTCCAACTCGTTGGGATGAATTTTACAGCAGGCTTACAATCACTTAGCTTATAAACTCCCAAAGATGGCAATCTCGATCAGCTAGTTGGACTGTGAAAACAAAGTCACCCAATAATGTTACATCAGGGACGGTAAAATTGTCTTAAACAAGGGAGAGTATTGTTGCAAAATTTTGTAGGTTTTTGAGCTCCACGTCTGCGATTTCGTCTTTTACTGAAACTAGACACTACATTTCTAGAGGAGCGATGGGAGAGCAGAGCTGCATTTGTGGCACCTGCCCTATTCTCTCTCTTAGCTTTGGATCTTGCCTTGCTTATTTAGTTATCAGCGGCTACACATCCCAAAAAATGAAAGTCAAATAGAGTGATTTTTAATGTGCATCCTTTAACTGGCATTGGAAGTCTCACTCATTGGGATCCTCTCCATGATTTTATAGATTGACTTTTTTCTTTCTTGAGAACATAATTGCTCTGCATTGCATATTATATCAACCTAAAGGGGCTTGTGTTCACATGATGTTCACTACCAAGACTTAATAAAACATGCATTCAAGGGCCAATAATAAACCCCCTACTTACATACTCCTAGGTCCCAGAATATTCATTTTGCCTTGCGAAATTTTAAATCCTTTATTTTATGAATTAAGGAACTCCCTTGATGGAAAGAACGCTAAGCATATATTTTTTAGTGCATCCTCATCCAAACCAATGAGTAAATATTATTCCAAGTTAGGTGATGGCCTTCTAAGTTGGTCATAGATAACATCACACAAATGTTATCTTATTTCAGTCTTCCATGTCTTAATTGATTCTGTACTTTATATTTTAAGAAGTACATCATGTGTTTATTGAACAATGTTTTAAAAAATATCCTTGCATTAAAGTTTAAGCTTAGGGCCATGAGTCCACATGACAAGACCCATGCCTCTCATTTAGAGAAAAGATGAACAAGATAGTTTGCACCCATGACAAATAAAAATAGGTGGATGTATTTGGAAATTTGAAGATACATAGTGCATATGAGAAGTTGCATCTTTCCCTTGAAAAAATACAAAAGAACAAAAAATACTATGAAATAATGCCTACTTATTTGGACTTTGTCTTGCAACTCAAGAACAGTTAGCAGAACAGTTAGCATCTAGTTTCTTATTGATGGGTTTACTTTAAGTCCAGTTAACAAAAAGTACCACCCTTGTACAAGCATGGTCCCAAAGTATAAAATGAATTTATGTGAAACTCCAAGTAGCCTACTAGAGAGTCACTATGTAAGGCCGACATGATAAAATGTACATGTGAGTTTATATGTGGCGAGGATGGCTTTCCTTCTTCTCCTTTGTGCTTTTACCTACCCAATGTTGCTTGTTCTTTTTTTCCTTTTAGTTTTTATTTTGTATTTTCTCATTTTCTCTTTCTCTTTCTCTTTCTCCTTAGTTTTACTTCTCCTTTCAAGCCCATAATAGTCTCTTCTCTCATATTAGGTGTCTAATAATGATATGGTTTAAGGATTTGATGTATTTATTTGAAATAAAAGCACATCAAACATCTTGTAATTTTATAGAAACTCACTCGTTGATATTGGACACATGGCAAGAAACAAATTAACAACACAGTTGGTCTTTAGATTAGTATCGATGCTTCTAGAAACATAACAAGCTTGGGTGTAGCCAACCATTGAACCATTTTGGGGGCATGTACAAAAGGCGATGGTTGGTATTGGTAGGCAAATGCAATAAGTCGAAACTTTAATGCTTAGGTCTCTTCTAAAGCTCATTATCAATAGCCAGTTCTCTTTACCAAAATTTCCTCCAATTTTAATTAGTAGTAAAAGTGAAAGCCTACTTTTTTATACGTGTTAATTCCATCTTTCTTGCCATGCAACATCTTAAGCTTAGCATAATCATACCTACAACCTGAGCAGCCCCAATGTTAACTCACATGCAAACTTTACCTTTGGCCATCTAAGCTTTGATGTGTGATGTGACTAGGAGTGATAGATCAGCTAGCACATCATAGCTTTGGGGCCCTAATTTTGGACCCAAACATTGATTTTATCTTGCCACTTCAAGAGCTCTAATAGCTCAATGTGTTTGTACAACTAGGTGGTGCAGATTAACTAGGAGCACACTAAGAGGCTACAACTTGTCTTGCTGGCCACCACCTACTGCAACTACACATAAGAATATTTGATGCTCTTTTATATACCACTAAGAATTTAAAGGGAGACTCCTCGATGCCTATTTATCTTTCCTCAATTTGGGAGGGTGGCAAGAATCAAAGCATAACATGAACTCCTGTGATAAAGCTTGATGGAACTTTGTAGAGCAAAATAGTGCCTATAATAGGGTATCTTCATGACAACCGACTATTGAGCATATGAATTCATCTAGTTAATGATTAGTAAAGACAAGATTATAGCAGGGTTTACTCAGCTATGGCTTCTTGAATATGGCAATTAGGTGCTTTTGATGTGCCTCTCTTCCTTTACTTACCACAACTTTGTTTGATAGCTTAATGGTCTACAACAAAGCTTGAGAAATTTTGATAGAGGTGCTCAATTGGCCTTCATCTTCCTTAGAATATTTTTTAGCTCAATGTGAGCATGGCAATATATTGTCTTAGACTACTAGGGCTAAATCATGTTCATTGCAAGGGACATCAAGTTGGTGGCTGAAGTTTGATAGTAATCACCTAAAAGGGAGAAATAGGAAAAATTATTTACTCCTTGTATTATTTGATATTGTGTTGCACATTCAAATGAATAATCTAGAGGTATGCAAATTTGAGTTGTCATTCTTTCCATTTCCGGTAACCACACAACCATTTTGTCTTGAGCTAAGCATGTGATTCTCCACATGTCATTGATCTCAAACATCTTCCATTGGCACTTAAAGGCATGAGCATAATGGGTAAGCTAATTTTAAATTGTGTCCTAGTGGTCGTAGAAAGCTAAGCAACGTCACTCTACAATTTCTCACTTTTGATAAGTGCATTATGTCTTATATCCTTGTTGTTGATCATTTTTTCCTTGGTATTCAAGGTTGAAAAGCATGCATCATAAAAGCTAGCCTAAGCTAACAAATAGTATGGGGGGTGTTGCATGTGACTAGAGGTTAGTCCAAAGGTTGATGGGTAGGGATGGCAACACTTCGTAACGTGCCTCAAGTTCTAGGCATCTTGAATTGTTCCACTATCTAGATCAATCCTTGTCTTGCATACTAAGCTTGGCTCTCTTATTCTTGCATTTACATGGCCATGCTCATCTAGGTCTTCAATACTTACCATCCCAAATACATCTTTCAATACGTGACTTGGCTTTGCCAAGAGCATATGAAGCCTAATATTCCATGTCTCTATTCCTACTATACACCACACCAATGATGACTCTACTTTCGATGTAAATATGCACATTCAAATTGAAAATGCATTGGTAAAGGCATCAATTGGACCCATTGCTTTGCAACAAATAACAACTCATTTTTCATCATTCTATGGCATGTCTTTTAATTTAAAAGCATTAGGGGAGAATTGGGGTCTCAAAAGGGCCTCCAATTAGTGTTTCCTAATTTCAAGGGATTAGAGAGTGATTTGAGTTGTACCAATGAGAGTGCTAGAAGGTGTGGGGAATGGTATGTTGAGGTGGAGGGTGGCCAGGCCTACAGAGAGCCCCTATTGGTTGCTCCCCTTACACTAGGGACCACCCAAACCATCCCCCCCTCTTAACCCATGTTTGACCCTCCTACTAGGTGCACCTCCCCCACATGAGCCCAAAACTGCCTTCAATGGGATGGTAGGGCCCTTCTGGCAAATTTTTCTTCTCCCCTCCTTCTTTCTAGGGCCTCTTCCCCCCACTAATCTGGTCTAGCCTGCCAAATCACTCCATTTGAACCAAATCCCACGCATTTTCCCTCTTCCCCCTCTTTCTCTGCTCCCTCCTGCTCTGGCCTGCTTACTACAACTCCTCTCTCTCTCTCTCTCTCTCTCTCTCTCTCTCTCTCTCCCCTCTCCCTCTCCTGTGCCTCTATTGGAGCTGCTCTGTCCCTCTCCTCCCTCTCATGTGCCTCTGTTGCTGTTGCTCTATCCCTCTCCTTCTCCCTATTTTGTGCCTCTGTTGGAGCTACTTTGTCCCTCTCCTTCTCCCTCTCCTGTGCCTTTGTTGTTGCTGCTGCTCTATCTCTCTCCTTCTCCCTCTTTTGTGCCTCTGTTAGAGCTGCATTGCCCTATGTAGGAGTCCCATTCTTGCTATTGCAACCTCTGCAAGCATGGTGAGGAGCAAGCCTACAAGACCACGCAATGCTGTGACCTCTTGTGTCTTCCACAACACCAGAAATGCATTGGATGAGTGGATCCCTTGCACCTATAGCTTAAATGATTGGATAGTGATGAAAGGATTGGCCAAAGGTCCACATAAGCTTCCCAAGAGCAAGAGAGGTGACATCTTCCATGAGTGGAAGGGGCGCATCTTGAAGTTCAAGTTTGGGAAGAAAGGATGGCTCGCAAAAGTGCAACATGTTTCCATGGGAAAAGATATGCAGCTTCCTCCATCATTCAATCAATCTAGGATACCATCACATTGTGAGCCTTTCTATCTATGTACCTTTTTCACATATAAGTGTAATGAGTCCATTTGGAAATTTTGTGTTTGGTTTCTAAGAGCTCTTATTCATGGGGGCAGATGTTTTCCCTTTAGACTTCGAGGAGTGGGAACCAGTTGAATCATTCATAGGCAAGTTCATTGCGATTCATGAGGATTTAGGTAAGAAAATGCATGTCGGGGAGAAGTTGGCCTCCTTGCGAATGAAGAATGTGTATTGGTATAATGCAACATACATCACTCCAATGACATCATCAAGCTATGGCCGTCTGTAAACCATTGCACCACCACAACTTCAAGACATGGATTGCAGCAATGTGGACTTGAGGACATTGCAATTGTATAAGGATAAGATTGTAAAGGATGTGGGCATGGCCATGAAGTTTACATTTGAATCCAAATGGGCAAGGTTATCTTGGTTTATGCCTCTACACATTTTTGCTTCTTTATTTCAGAATATACATATGCATAGAATAAAAACTATGTGGTCCTGCAAGCATGTAGATGAAAATGCTCTTGAAGATTTACTTGGGATGAATTGGGGAACTAGGTCAGGTGACCAAAAGGGTGATGTGTTTCAATGTCATGCATGTAAAGACAATGTGGTTATTAGATACCATTTGTCACACCAAATGTTGTATTTTGCTTTTTAGTACAGGCGCTGAAAGAAAACAAATGGCCGGTGGCTTCCCCTAGACTCTAATGATGAAGACAATACGGGGGTAAGTTTGTCTATTGATGTTGAAGAGGGAGATGTCAAGAATGTGAATGTCACATCGCAATGGACTCTAAGGGATGTGCGAGAACACCTATTGGTCATGGAGGACGGCATGTCAGAGTCCTTCTACTTTACCTTAAACGGTGGTAAGATTAGCCGCCATGTGGAGAAGTGCATGCATAGTGCCAATTTCATTCCTCCTACAACTTTGAAGATTGCTAACAATGTGTTTGACTAGAGCAGCATTTAATTTTTTGTCTGTCAAATCCTAGTTATTGCTTTAAAAGATGATGGACAATTAAATTAAAATGTTATTTCTTTTCATGTTTTCTCCTTTCAGTTCATGGTAAATGTTTTTCAAAAAATTTGGGGATTTTATGATTAATTTTAATTTTTAGGGTTTTGATATATATTAAGGGGTAAAAGCCCTTTTTAATCACATTCTCACTTTCACATTTAGAGAGCCATAGAAACTCTCGTCCTCAGAAGTTACTCCCTCCATCAACTACTATTTGCCATGAATTCAGCTAGAACTGCATTCCATGACTTCCTCTCACAAATTGCATTTGCAGATCGTGAAAAAGAGCTATTTTTAGTGTTTGAAGGACTTTAGATGTCCTAGGCACATATATGCGAGCCAAGGATGACTTCTCAGAACTCATCCTTTACATGCAAGATAATTTCTCAAAATTTGCCTATATACTTGACCACTCTTCAAAGACATGGGTTCCCATAGATTACATAAAGTATCTATTCGTAGAGGAACCCAAGTTTGTAAAGCGCTTGGCCCGCTTTTGTGACAACCTTATAAACAAAGGCTTATAAACAAAGGGTTTAGGACATTCAAAGTTCAAGACAACCTAGATGTAGGGATCACAGGAAATACAGGCACCAAATTCATTTCATGGGGAGATGACATTCATCTTCCTTCTCCAAGAAGGAAATTTAGAGGAAGAAGCCTCATTGTCTAGCACCCCCTCTAGTAGAACTGCTGATCTGGTCATCCCTAGACTAGACTCAGATCATTGCCCTCCTAAGTAGGGCCATATCACACAAATTTATCTCCCGAGGGGGGAAACAATATGAATACCAGTTGTGCAGGGGAGAAGATGAGAAATCTAACTATCAAATGCAAGGTGTATAAGTAAGAGGGTGTTGAGACGAGGTTCAGACACAAGAGCTTGATGTTGCTGTCATTACTAGCAACACTAAGAGAGGAAAAAAGTTGTGCAGAAAATAAAGAAAAAAGAGAGATCAAGAAAGGATGCATGGTTTGTGCAACTCATCTATGTCTGAGGTTCCATGGCAAATGACATCAAGAAAACACCAAAGAAAGGAGAGGAATTGTGGTCAAAAGTTGCCACTCAGCTTGCAACACTTCACCCTCAGTGCAAGAAAGATGGAGAGACCTATAGGGACAAGTGGGGATGGGCCTATGTAGACTAGAAGAAAGACAAGGGAAAGGCAATACATAACTCGAGTAACAAGAGCTTGGTGGGTGGATAGATGGGGATGGATACGGGAGGAAAGGATCCTCCTCTAAAGCCAACTTCAACCTTCACTGAACTGACACACAAAGTGATGCCTTCTTCATGCAAGGATTCACTATGGATGATCATCATGAAAATGACTTTTGGAATCCAAACTTGGATACTGACATTGCACGAGTCATTTCTATCCATTTTCCTCCTTTGCTCAATGCTAACGACACTCCCCTGTAGGAGAATGAGTTATGAGGCATTAGAAACACTCTCGTCTAGTTGCCAGATACTGGCAATAGCACCTCACAGAAGACAACAAGGCCCTCATATGCCAGTGTGGTCCAAGAATTCAGAGGAGGATTTTCCAACCCCTCGTTCACACGTTGTCCTCTTGGCGCTACCAGCAACGACAAAAAGGGAGAAACAGATAAGAGATTTAGCTTCTCCCCACAGCGAGCCACAAATGGAGATCCCTAGGGTGCAGCAAGAAAGTTTGGAGAGGTCCTAGCCAATGGACAGAAGATAAGATCCATCGACTCAAGCTCCTCGAGGAAGGGGGAGGTATAAAGCCAGGAAGAAACATGTGTAGCCGACCGCCAAGAGCACTGACACAAGCTCAACACATGGGCACAGAACAGACTTCCATTCAGAGAGCAGAATAGCCTCCAATGCAGGAATCACCAACGATGGTGCCGACGGAGGGTCCAAGCCAGCAAGCAACAGACTTCAAGCTCAAGACAAGGCACCAGCAGATTCATGATCACATCAGCAAGAGTTTTGACAATTTGAAGATGAGGAGAATTCATTTACTAAAGGTAATGTGGCTGCTTTTTTAGATGAGGATAGACTAGAGCAGTCTAATGCATGCAACACATAGTGCTATTAAGGCAGTGCATGTCCCAAGTGAAACCTACACGAAATGCTCGGATTGCTTGAAGGAGCATGAGAGGAGGTGATGGGCATATCAGAGACCTTCCACATTTATGAAGAGTAGATTTCTAGGTAGTTACTTGGGCTAGATGTTTAAGACTAGGCTTTGCACAAGCAAAGAAACATTGTAGTTTTGGGTTGCACGACTTGCACCTCATCTGAACAGAGTAGACACAAACTTTGATTGCACGACTGCACCTCACCTGGAAAGAGTACACACAAACTTTCAAAAGGCAAATTTTGTGGAGAAGTAGGTGTGTGTGGCCTTGCATCATCTAGCCATAGGTTCTAGCTTGCAAGTGATTAGGGATTTGTATGGTATTTCCACATCCTCATGCCAAGTGATTGTGATAGAGTTTTGTGATGCTATGTTTGTTTTTGGTTGCAAGATCTATATATCAAGTCACAAGTGGCCCTCGCCAGATAAGATGCATGCTTTTGCTCAAGAGTTCAGCTCATTATAGGGTATACCTTATATCATATGTCTAATGGATGGCAGCCATGTACCTATTATTGCTCCCCACCTGGACCATGAAGACTACTTCAATAGGAAAGGATTATACTCCATAATTTTGGGCCTCTAACTATTTGATTTGGGACTATGATGTAGGATTGGCAAACTCTATGCATGGTTGGAATGTATTCGAGTGGAGTGCTCTTGGTCATAGATGTGAAAGCAAAGGATTGGGCAAGTATTGCTTATTGAGTGATTATGCTGACCCAGCATAGTTTTGGATGCTCCCTCCCTTCAAAGGGAGCATGGAAGGATGGCCACCACTAAAATACTTCTAGAATGTCATCCGGCCAAGTTCCATGTTGTGTGGAGCATGCTTTTGGAATGTTGAAGGCACGTTTCATAATTTTGTTGAAGAGGTGTGACATGCACTTGCAGAATTGCCGAAGATGGTTGCCACTTGCCTGATCCTTCCAACATTTGGATTGTGCATCAAGATTCATTCAACAATGCATGGGTTCGGGAGGAACACGTGGAGTTGGGGAGAGCAAGATGTGAGGCACATCTAGAGGATGAGGACATCGGAATGGTCCGCACATTGGTCTTGATAAGGTCATAGCTTTAGTAGTGACAGATCCCTTAGTTGTTGTGCAGACAGCATAAAGTGCAGAAGGGATGTGCACACTTTTCGAGTAAAAACCTACGAGTAGAAAAATCCGAGCGATAATTTTTGACACCAACCATGCTTGTATATTTCTCAAAGGAATATACAATTCTTTCTTAATTTCTCATTTATGGAACCATATACTTACTTATTTTTCATTATAACCCTCATTTTAGAGAACATCATCTATATATGAACAAATAGTGAACACTTTAGAAACTCCTATAAATACCTCCCTACCATACTCTCTTTTGAGGATTATGGTAATTAAATCAATTTTAAAGAGTTTCCCTAATCTTTAGAAATCCCATATTTGAAGCTCTCATATAACAATGTATACAATATTCCTTGGATGAGTAGGAAAAAGATATTGGAAAGCTCATACTTGAGGCCATTATAATCGATCATAAATTAATCTCTAATACATTATCAAATATGGGAAGGCAAGGAACGAATTTTCAAAATATTCCCAATTCTCCAAACCTAAGTACTTTGAAGGAAATTTGGTATCTATTGAACTCCTTCCTACCATAATATGAATTAGGGAGAAGTTGTAACTCTCATATACATCTGGAAATTTTAACTTTTTATCTTTTACAACTATCAAAAGTATAATTTTAAGCTTACCATTGCATAGATCATGAAATTTTGAACACTTTTCCTTTTTACAGCTCCTCAATCTGAGATAAGGAGCAAAAGTTATGACCCCTTCTACGTAGGCTCTCCAAGGGTATTCCGCCAGTGGAATAGGGTTGGGGGGCAAGCTCTTCAAACCATATTCCTCTGGAAAAACTCACTTGGAACTATAAAGAGGATATTTGCTCAAAATTTCATGATCCAACCAATGGTGAAAGGAAAAGAAAGGATTTTTGAAAGTGATAAAATAAGTCACCACTTGGACATTATATATGTATATTATATAAAGGTATATTTATATCTATATCTATTTATTAGTATTTCATATTTACTTACATATTCTTTGAAATAATTTGGATTTTTTTGCTCCCCAAAAATGACTTGAGCCTATACATTTTGAACCCTCCTACCTTTTGTCCGCTCGTCGCTGGGGGGTTTTTGCTCGAAAAATGGAAACCCCCAGTGCAGAAGCATGTCTTGTGGATTCATCTTGGCCTGGAGGGGCACAGAGGAGAGAAAACCTAGCAAGATTAATGTTTAATGAGAGGGAGAAGGAAATGTCAGGGTTGTGTTTGGTGATGAGGACTCCACACATGAGAGTGACAATAGTGAATAATTAGATGACCACTATTATCTGTTGTCATTTGTATTGTCCATTATTTGTTGTCATTTGTTTGCATATAATGATTTCATGTCTTTTGGGTTATGTTCTTTTTATTTGCATAATGATGCAATTGGTTTTTTGGTATAGTGGGGACGGGGAGGGTGTGTCTCTTTCACTCACAACCCCCCGCCCTACGTGAGGGCGATGTAACCATAATGCTATATTCGTTTCTTTGATTATTTATAGTGATTTGGTGGGTTTGCTTGCATGTTTCCTTTGCTACAAGGATTAAGGAGGAGCATGCTCCATTGGACTTGGTTCATAGGTATATAAAGAGTGATTTTACTTTGGATGGGCTACCAATGGAGGTAGTTTCATCCTACACCTACTTGGGGGTTGTGTTCTTCGGCCCGCCGATAGTAATCTTGTATGAGGAAAGAAAGGCTAATGATCATGGTTAGCTAGGCTGGTCATATCTTGTGTTTTTCTAAAGACGAAAGAAAGACTGGATCAATGTGTGGACTAGGCACGCTACTCATCTCTTATTTCATAGTAAACTTCTAGTCATTTTATGAAGACAGGTTGTTCATTTCTTCTAATAATTTCTGATCCTTTGGTGGGCTTTCTTGGATGTTTCCTTTGCTTCAAAGGATGAAGGAGACATGCTCCATTGGGACTTGGTTCATAAATATATGAAGAGTGATAATAGTATAGAATAATTGTCATACGATGAAAAAAAGACTAATGATCATTGTGTGGAGCAACCATAATGATCATATCTTATATGTGTCGCATACTCCATTGATGTACATTTCTCATCAATTTAGGAAGGCAAGCTGATGAGGAGCTTATCATGTCTTATGTCCTTGTAATGAGGAAAGAAAGGCTGCCAAGCTGATCATATCTTATACGTTGATCATATCTTATATGTGTCACATACTCCATTGATGTAAATTTCTCATCAATTTACGAAGGCGAGCTGATGAGGAGCTGATCATCTTATGTCCTTGTAATGAGGAAAGAAAGGCTGCCAAGCTGATTATATCTTGTTTTTTTGTAAAGAGGACATAAAGTTTGATGAACTTGTGGAGTAGGGAGGCTACCATGTCTTAATTCTTGGCAAAATTCTAGTATGTCCACCCCCCCAGCTCTTGGTAGTCTGTAAAGGGGGGTGTCCAACATTGGACACTTCAAATTTTTAAAAGAGGTTGGGAGGGCGGTGTATGTGTAAAGAGAATTTGATCATATTAGGTGCCCCCACGATGTGCACTTGCGTGAGGTAGTGTGAAAGCATCCTCAGCTTAGGGTAAAGGGCCTAGTACTATAGGGGTGCTAGTGCGAGGGGTTGCACCTATTGTGTTTTTGAGTGGGCATATAATTTCTTCAAAACAAATCAGGAAAAAAAATTTGCTTTCTAAGAAACGTAAATATCAAATACCAAAAGTATTGGTGGGTGAGTATTATGCCACATGTTGACTATCTTAACTTTTTATAGGAGCTTGACATGTAAGCATTTCCCAGGCCTCTTTGGGTCTTTGCCTCTTTCGGTCTCTGCATGGAGAGAAAAGGGGGTTTTTTGACATTTGCAAGGCACCTGCGGCTTTACGGCCCCTTAACACTAATGAAGTTTTTCTTAGGTATAACTCACTTCGCATATAAGTCTCGAAGGCTTGCACCCGGCTAGGCTCTGCCAGCAGGCGAGAGAGAGAGAGAGAGAGAGAGAGAGAGAGAGAGAGAGAGAGAGAGAGGGTGGCTTTACTTGAACAAATGAGTTCTTGGGTGTAGCAATCTATGCATGGTTCTTTGGTAACTCCTAGTTTCGTGAGAGAAAGTAAATAGTGAGAACGAGTGTTGTGCTAATGGAGGCTACAAGTTGGGTCAAGAGGAAGAGACATACGTAAAAGTCTTCGGTTGGGTTAGATCTAATAGTAGCCATTAGATCTTGACATATTACGAATGGGAATCTCCTCTACACAATTAATTTAACCAGCTCACAATTAGCCTCATGGTTTATTTAGAGAACAATTTTACCTTGGGTTATCGTTCCGAAGGCTTTTCACGTGGGCGAATGAACCATGGTCTTTCTTGGGTGGTGGGCGATTCACCATATTCCGAGGAAAGTCCTCCGATGGCCAATTCCCCTATACAAAGTAGTAGAACTTTTTTCTCCGCAGGTCATAAAACGTGCAGCTGCATAATCTTATACATTTTTTTCAAAACCTTATAGATTTGTACAGGGTATCATAAGTAAAACTCCTTGATTTTTACGATGTTTAAAAATGGAAAAAATAAAATTTACAGGTAAAAATGAAAATCTTAGAGGTCCATTGTACATAGTTTGGAGGTTCTAAGTGAACACTACGAGTAGAAAATTTCAAATGTGAAGAAATTTTTATTAGAAGGTGAAGCACGAAAATGTCAAATATGAAGAATTTTTTATTAGCAGTGGCTCTGAGTGCTTAATTATAGTGCGTAATGATTATATACATCCATTGCTCGTTCTCTCATCATCTTCTTCTTCATCGAGTTCCTTGCAGGAACTATTGCATCGATTTTCATCACTAGCAAAAACAATCAATCACTTCAGCACCAGTTTTCAGCTCCACGATCTCGTTTGCGATTTGATCGCAGTATCGCCTCCAATCTTTTGGAGCATCTTTGACAGCTTTTAGGAGAGCGTTTAAAGCAGCATTCCGACTTTTGCAGACTGTATTCCAACATTTGGTGTCGCCACGGAGAATAAATTCTCTTGTTCAACCTTTTGTTTGGTCTCACGACACAGAATAATTCTTAGATAGTGGCGCCCGTAGATCACTAGTAGAACCGTTTTCTCGAATGTGATAACGTTGTTGCAGATCGACGGCTTCCGGATTAGAGGGAGGAGCTCGATTCAATTATTTTCTCATCATTTCGTCGTTTTTCCAGCAAGAAAGGAAACGAGTACGGTGTCTACACACCTTGCCAAGCGAGGATGAAGCGCTGAAAATTGCGCCGTGCACTCTTCAGGATTTAAAGAACGGCGTTCTTCTGCAGTCGTCTTCAACATGGCTGTTGCTGGCGTGTACAAGCGTGTCTTACCTTGTCCTCCAGCGATTGAGTTCGCTTCTCAAGAGGGGAAGGTAATTATTGTCCTCTTTGCGTTTTGCTCGTGAGAAATTCGTAATCGATGATCGGATTGAGGAAGATTAGAGCACTGGGGTGCATTCTTGCTGCCACAGAGTAC
Source organism: Dipteris shenzhenensis (assembly GCF_047967505.1). Classification (NCBI taxonomy): domain Eukaryota; kingdom Viridiplantae; phylum Streptophyta; class Polypodiopsida; order Gleicheniales; family Dipteridaceae; genus Dipteris; species Dipteris shenzhenensis. The sequence continues at coordinate 49,567,632 of NC_141601.1, forward strand.
TAAGAAGGCTTGCTTCTGCCCTTCAGATGCTTTTTGCAGAAGCTCTCCAGGATGGAATGATGAACGGATTCTTTAAGCTAATTGGCACATTCCAAACTCAGCCGGAACCAGCTTATTGTGGCCTTACATCCCTGTCCGTCGTCTTGAATGCTCTCTCTATTGATCCGGGTCGCAAGTGGAAAGGTCTGTTGGCAACTTCACTCGTGTAGCACGTCTTGCATTTTCTTAGCCACATTTAGCCTCCACTGATTAGGCGCAAAACTGGAAGGTTTGATGTCGCAGGCCCGTGGCGGTGGTTTGATGAATCGATGCTAGACTGCTGTGAGCCGTTGGACAAAGTCAAACTACAAGGCATTACATTTGGGAAGGTAGCTTGTCTAGCAACATGCTCTGGGGCTTCGGTGAAAGCTTTTCGTGCAAATCAAAGTTCGATGGACTCCTTTCGATCGTACGTAGAAGAATGCGCCGCCTCTGAGGACCACCATTTAGTATTTTCTTACGATAGGCGGCCGCTTCAACAGGTGTTTTCGATCATCTTTCTGAATATCTATTTGCAATTTGACACTTGAATTGTGTTGTCTATTTATCTCCCTTTTGTGCGCTCTCCTGATACCTTGTCGATTGAGTAGAAGGGGTCCTTGTGATTGTCATTCTTGTACTTTAAATTGGGGGTTCACCACAAGATAGAAGATCACATCGTCATTGTTTTTGAATTCACAGATGAAGTGGCCGTTAGCCCACACGTCCTTGACGTTTGACGATCCGTGCCCACTCTGTTGACTGTCCATGTTATTGGATACCTGAGCTTTAAGGACATCAATTGTTAACAAGCATAGATATTGTGGTGTCAGCGATAACTTCAGTTGAGAGCTTTGCAGGAAGTGCTAGATGTATCAATCGTCCTAGTATCATTGACATCCTTCAGAGGTTGCCAATCTCCATCTTTCAAAATGCCATGGATTGCTTGATTAATTGTACTTGCTGCACACGACAGATACCTATATATAGGCAAAACCTTTCTTAGCGCTTATGCACTCTATCAAACTTCTTGCCTATGCCATGTTTGCAGATATTTATGGATTCAACCAGGACTTTGATTGACAGTAAACGACCCAGTCATCCCACTTTGTTGGAATTAATGGCAATTTTGGAGGGCCATGTAAGGAATGTTAGTCAGTCTATTCTCATTCATGAACAAGGGAAGGGAATTTAAGGAAGCAAAGGAGATGACAAGTGTACAACTGAAGCAGAGAATGTAGAGTGATATATGGAATTGGACCTTCCTTATATAGAGAGTGAAGAGTCATATTCCAAAAGGTATGTGTCCCAAAGGGTATTGACATGAAGAGCTGTGTACTCTTGTGAAGGGTGTGGCCGTTTATAAGAGGTGTACAATATATAGCTGTAAATAGAAGTATCCCCTTTCATGAAAGTGTGTCTCTCTTCCACAATCGAGTCATGCGTAGGTTATACTATACCTCATGGGAAGTGGGCCAAGTTATTGCAGTTAGGACTAATTTGGCTGGACATTGTTTAGGCCTAGAGGAGGCTTAAAGGGATACAGTGGAGGCGTCTTTATAAGCCACTTCCTGATCTACTCAAGCTATTCTGCTCCCTCAGTCATTTGTGCTCTTTCTCCTTTAGTTCCCATTCACTTTCTCTCCCCCTTCCCTCTCCCTATCTGTGCTCCTTCCATTTCCATTTCTGATGCTATTTAATCCCCCTTTCCAACTCTCTCTTACATTGGCATCTGAGCTCAGGCTCATGACGCCATTCTTAACTCTAATTGCCACCCAATGCGGGGCAGCTGGTACGGGACGAGTAACTGGAGCAACCAGTAGGGGACGCGTAGTTGGTGCCCGATGTGTAGGAGGGGCCGTAGGAGCGCTTTGATGAGGACGAGGAAGGGTGGCACTAAAATATTTCTTGGTCTTTTCTTCTTTTTTGGGCAATCTCTGGCAAAATACACAAAGGTCCTACATATCCGATACTGATTCTATTTGCTTGCAATCGTGACTCTGGCCGAAAGAGAGAACCATTTGGGTGTTGGAGCATAATATGATCGTTTGATATGTTAGGGTTAGAAACAACGACCCTAACTGTAGGAACCCCATCAGATCTGATTGCTTTTGCTGCAGAAGAAGGCAAACCATGGAGGGGGGGATCTATGAGCTGCCCGAAGAATGCTCTAATCGAGGTAAGATAGTCTATGGTAAATTTAGGAAGCGCGTGGAATCTTATGAAAAGTGAAGTAACCCATCTGTCTTTCTCTACTGGATCAAATCCCAAGTTGAAGGGAGTGAGAAAAATTCTCCTAGAACCAAGCACCAAAAGGACTAGCCTTTAGTAGTGTGCTCGCGATCTCCAAGGAGTCAAAAGCAACCTGGAAAAAGCCTCATCCCAACAATCAAACATATGAAAGGTGGGGAACAAGGCTTAGATGAAGAGGAGGGAGCACCCAATCCCTAGCTTGTGATCTGGATGGGTGGGGCCCATGGACGCATGCAAAGAGAGTGGTGGAGCTTTCCATCCTTCTTGAGCTGCAGCAGCTTGTCTTTTGTTAAAGTAATGGTTCTCAGTGGCCGGTGGAAGCGGTCCAGGATTGCTTGAATGGGGATCCATTCGACAATCGAAAGTGGAAGGCTGACTCAAATGACAATAAACTCCGTCCGTCGCTCTGAAGACGCTAAGAAGAGGGGGAGGAAAGTGGGAGCGTTTTATAGAGAGAGTAAGAGGGGAGGTTAAAGGCTGAGAGAGGGTCTGAGAGAGAGGAGAGGTTAGGCTGAAGAGTGAGGGGCTGAGAGAGGGTCTGAGTGAGAGGAGAGGTTAGGTGAGAGCGAGACGAGAGAGGTTGGGCTGAGAAAGGGGGCTGAGAGAGGGGATAAGAGAGAGAAGAGGTTGAGATGAGAGAGGGGCTGAGGGAGAGAGGCAGGGGCTGGGCTTAGATAGCTGCACTTAGCTGCGACAATCAGAGCTGATCAAGGCACATTTTTGGAGTTGATTTAGTCGAAGTATGGAACTGAACCTTGGTGCAAGGTTCGAAGCTGATGGCAGCCTGCTTTCAAAGCTGATGGAGACGTTTCTGAAGCTGCACCTAGATGTCTTTGAGGGAGCTACTGGAGTGACAAAGGATCAGGTTAGTGGGATGCTTGCGCAAGGACTGGAGTATTGACCCAGACAGGCAGACAGGGACGAGATGGCGCCTGTGGTTGTGGGAGGACTGACCTCTTAGTGCGATCCAAAGGAGTGTTTCTCGCAAGCACGAGTAGAGCACTCGGACAAGATAGAGGAGGTGCTCTTCTTATCTCACACCACTCGCATTGGCTGCTATCTTTAGTTGGAGGAAGCTGAGTGGACCCCTTCACGGGAGAGACAATGGGTTGAGCAGCAAGTTCTCCACAAGGTCAGCTCATTTTTTGGTCTCGTGTGGTCCAGTCTCAAGCCGCGGAAGATATCCTATTTTGGCCCAATGGTAGCACACAGAGGCTTGCCCATTGAACATTGGATGGAGCAAATGCTTGTGGATGGAGACAAAAATGAAGCAAAACTGTACGATTTTGAGGGCAGCTGAGTCTGGGAGCGTCGGAACTGTCTATTGAATATCCAAAGTGAAAAGTGCACTTCTTGGCCCTGGAAATAGAGCTGTAGCAGGCGCAAATGTTGGGCCAGGAGCAGCCAATCTGAAGCTGAAGATGGGAGCTTTCTCTGACCTTGAAAGAAGCAGACGGGCCTGGAAAAATGGAGTGAAATGATGCAGCAAGTAGTGGGGACTTCAGGCCCTGGAGAAAGCAGCTGGTTGTAGCCACAAAATGGAGCAAATTACCAAGTGAGAGGAAGGGAGGGAGGTGAGGGGAATGAGGGACTGGGAGAGGGTTGAGAGGAATGGGCTAGGGGAGCAGGAGGGGGATTATGATGGGGAGCTTGGCTGTAGCTCAACCTCTTCAGAAAAGATTTTTTTCCTTGTATGCCTTGGACTATCCAAATTTTGCTGCTGGAATAACTTTTGTATTGTGAACTTGATTTCACAAAAGCTCCAATGGTAAGTTATGAAGTGCTGCAGGTTTCTTTAAACTACATCTTAAGCAAGCTCTAGAATTATTTTTAACTATCTATGCTTGTATGACCTACGACTTTTTCATCCATATTATCACTTCTATTTTGGCATTTTTTCTTAGGTTTGATATGTGGCAATTTGAGGCTCTAAAATTATTTGTTTACTTGGGCAGACAGGCAGTGGACACTTTAGTCCTTTGGGTGGATATCATCGTCAACGAGATATGGCACTGATTTTAGATGTTGCACGTTTTAAATATCCTCCTCATTGGATACCTCTTTCTCTATTGTGGGAGGCAATCAACACTATTGATGAATCTACTGGAAAATTAAGAGGGTAATGCTCTTGAAGTTAGTTATGAGATTTTGTCATTAAGGAAGTTTTTGGGGATCTTTAGGAATCCAGTCATAGTTGGATAGTTCAGCAAAAGCTCATGAAATGCTTTCATTGAAAATTTAAGGAGAATGTTCTCAATTTATGCAGCACAAGATTAACCTTCCTATGTGCTGCGTGCTCTTTGAACCTACCTTTAGCCTAGTGCTTTAGTGTGTGTAACCACAATTGTGCAAACTTTCTTTTTCTTTATGGAAGTGCTTTTGATGATTCATGGGGTTTTGAGTCTCTATGAAAAAATATATTGTTGTCACATTAACGAGCTACTACAACACCACTAAACCATGATAAAACTTTACAAACTACAGAGGGTCTCCAGTCCAATCTAATTTGAGGTAATACCTTGGTAGAGATGTGTAAAATAGTGAATTAGCAGTGAAACCTCTGAGAGTATGCCTTGTCAATTTATGCGCGTAGTGCTCTGCACCTTGCAGATGTTCTTGTTTGTAATGGAGTATATCGGTGCATCGATCTTGAATGCTGGCTGGAGACTATGATACTAGGCAGTCCACCAGTTGTATAGGTGTACTTTGTTGAGTTCTCTGATGTCCTGCATTCATGCCTTTGGGGCAAGTGCAAGCATATACGTTTGTCAAGATACCAATGAAATTGTGATGACGGAGCCTTGAATTGATTCTCATTCATTATGCTCAATCAAAAGATCAAGAACTCTAGTACACATACCATAGAATATGGCAGGGCTATCCTTAGCCATATAATCATATGCGAGGATGCATCTTAGGTTGAAGAGAGTCCACATGTTTTCAAGTCACATGATAATCAATAACTGACAAATAATGCTAGAGGATCATGCTTCTATTACAAACGCATTAGGCAAGTCATTGTGGGGCTCCGCAATTGAAAAGTACATTTTCTACTAGAAAGAAGAAGAAGAAGAATGAGAATCTGTGTGGACGCCACTCTACCAAATAGTTTACAAATAATATCATTTGTTGAGAGGTATGACTGCTCATGCATTATGTTTAAAAGGTGCAAAATCATATTTCAAGGATATGTGTATTGAGATATGGCAGGTGATAAAGATGGAAGGAGTACCACCGAGTATGTTTTCACTGTAGATGGAATAGCAGTAAGTGGGTTTCAGACTTGCAAAAGGTTGTTGCACTTTCTACAATAGAAGCAAAATATGTTGCAGTTACAAAGGCTAGTAAAGAGATGATTTGGTTACATAGGTTTATGGAGGAACTTGGAAAGAAGCAAGAAAACTGCAGCTTGTAAATGGAGGGGGGTGGGTGGCAGGGGGGGGGGGGGGGTTGGGGGTGGTGGAAGGGGTGGGGGGGGGGTGGGGGGGAAAAGGGAGGGGTGTGTGAAAGGGGTGGGGGGTAGGGGTGGAGGGGGGGGTAGCTAGTCTTATGTCATACCATGCATATTGGTGGTCACAAAGGTTTTTTTACTTCTTGGGCCAAATCCACTTTCCTTGGTCGAATTGTTCCAAGATGTGTATCATGCCATGAAAGGGCATCACACAATCTTGGTTCAAATAAAGGGGTCTAAAAAAATGTGGCAACAAAGTTGTTAGGGAAATGTGAGGTATTACATTGGGAAGGGTTTGAGATATGAAGATAGTTTAAATGGGGGCCTCGTTTGCTCTAGCTCCAAAGAGGAAGCCCTATCAAAGGGGAATAGACCGAACCATTGCCTTGTGGCATTAGGTCTTCCGTGAACTAGCAAGCAATGGGCGTGTATAGGGACACAAGATCTTACAATCTAGGATCATGCTGATGATCTCTTATTGCCCACTTTGACAAATCCAGTGGGCCCTTGGTGAGCGGTTCTGACCATCTAGGATCGGGCATTGCCCATAGCTATTTGCACTCCGTGAGAGAGATGAATCTGTAGATACTTGGTTGCTGAATGAACCCATCCTTGGTCATGTGAAAGCATCCTTGGTCATGTGAAGGAAATAATCCCTATAGAACCCCTGTATGGCATGTGGTTGCATCAGGGACATCCAAGTACGCTAATATGCCCCCCCACCTCTTTTGGATGATACAATGCTATAGACTTGCACAAGTAATCCTTGATGATTCGATAAACCTCTTTCTTGTGTAAGGCATAGAGTGTGGGCCTCCGGAGAAGTCTGATATGGTAGGGGATGGTCAGTAGACACAGAGAGTTTATTAATGTACAAAGTCTCTAAGCCCATGGAGAGGATGGAAACGTCAATATGATAGGCCTTTGTATGCCATCTGAGGAACCAAGTCTTTTTGGCTACTGAGAATGGATAAGAGGGGATGAGGCTTTGTTGATGTACGAGGTTGTAACGGCATATGATCTGTGATAGAGTGCTGATGTCGGTCAGTGGCGTGATTCGTTTTGGTCTCCTAGCCATGGCTTGCATCGAACAAGTGTCATTTTCACACCCTCCTCAGCTGTGCCTTTGGTTTGGTGAACATGAAGGGAAGATCCCCAACCTTGATTTGTCCATTGGCACACTGACGGGTTTGTTGTATCTCTTGCTTCAATGTGTAGTCGATGTGAGGAAACACGGAACTTCCCGTTCGAAATTCTGACGTCTCAATGTGTAGTCGATGTTTGGGAGGGGGAGAAAGTTTATTAACGTCTATGAATGACCAAAGGGTCTATGAGACTGAGAAAACCAGATACAGTGAACGCTAAGGGTGGGGCCACTCAAAACGGGCACCCATACCTCAAGGCTGGTGTTTGAAACAAGAAAATAGATACATACCAGCATGTCGTTGTGAGAAGGAGAACCCAAAACTGTGGAGAAGGAGCAGTGAGAAGCCACTGGTCGGCCGCCAAATCAGCTGTCCATTCGGTTGACAGGGCTTGTATATGTTGTCCGTGGGACCAACTCTACTGGTCAGCTAAGGATAGACAAGATGATCTCATTTGACAGTGGCTCTGGATCTGGTGAAGGTTGGTGTTGTTGAGGAAGAAAATCCAAGATGTATCACTGATGCTAATTAGCATGTCCAGACAATTCGGGGTCCCTCTCTTCTCTTGTGAGGCTTTGAGAGGAAGCCCATCGTTTGACGTGCCAATGTCACAGCTGTGTTCTGTCTCCCAACGTCAAAGAGTAGAGAAGATATTGGCAATCCCCATGGGAGTGTCCATCCATGGTCAGGTCTATCGAGCTGTGCACTCTAACTCTCTGCTACGTCTTGTCCCTTACTGCCCTTGGCTTGGGTTGCCAGAGAAAAAGTCTATGATCATCCTCTAATTGGGCTTTATGGTGTGCCCTTCTTTGTGCTCATACAACCTAATCTCTATGTCTAGGGCCTTGCGGAGGAAAACAACCTCGTGTCGTTGATCAGGGTGCATCAGAAACTCTTTGAGTGGTCCAAAACGGCTGCTAAAAAGACAATGTTTTCATCCACAAATCTAATAGTACAGAGGGCATTTGAATGCAAAGTGATCCTCTATCTTAGTCTCTTGCATATCACATAAAGTGCAAACCCATCTCTCACGTGGAATGCTATCACGGGGACGTGAATTTTGTAAGCAAATAAACTATGACTAAGTTTGTAACCAATTTGGCCATGGGGTACTAGCCTAGAGGAGCAGTGAGTTCCTGAAAACCCCTAGTGTTAACATCTAACTGGACACACTGCCTAGACCTAACTGTTAGAATCAAGGCATGGCATCACTTTGACCTCGCGGAGGGGTGTGACGGAGCTAGGAAGTTTTAGATTCCCAAGTTTCACGTTGGAAGAGGGGTTAAAAAGGATCAAAAGGTTGCCCCTAGACAGTACCAATTGGTTAGTAGGGTTAGAACCCTTAAAGTTTCCCCTAGGAAACCAACGTTTCCTTGGTACAGGGGGTTAGGGGCATTAATGTGCCACGTGTCAGGCATGCACCCTACTAGCTCCAATTTTAGCATCTTCCTCCAATTAGGGCAGCTAGAGTCCAGTTATGGAGTCAGTTCTGGAATTCGCCAGCTCCTTCCTCTCTTGTTTGCTGCGCCAGACCTTCTCCAGGCTGCTGGTTGCTATCTCGTTGCTGTTTTTCACTGTTTCCTTGCTCTCCAGTCCTGTTGCATGCAGTCCAAGCCAGGGAGCATCAATTGCGAATTGTTGGAGCCCTTTCTGGTGCTGATCTGCTACTGTATGGCGGGATTTACAGGCTGTACGGACTGACAGGCAGTCCGTACAGACTGTACGGAATCTCTCCTTGCTGCGGGTACTGTGTACGGACTGAAACAGGGATCTGCTGCACCGTTTTGCTGTTTCCTGCTGTATGATCAGCTTCCGGACTGTACGGACAGGCCTTATAGCCTGTGCGGACCAGCCTGTGCGGACCTTGCTGCTGTCGTTTTGTACTTGCACGCAGCCCGAGGCAGTGATCTGTTGCTGCAAATTATTCGTGCTGCGAATTTCTGTTTTGAAGTCTTTGGTGGGGTACTGGATACCAAGGGAACCTGTTCTAGTATGGAGCAGGGGTTTTTGGTAGCAGCCCGTGCTGTGGGCATGCAATCCCGAAATTCCAGTCCAGTTTCTCTTTCTTTTTCTTTGTTGGATTTATTTCTAGTTCTCTATTTGAAATTCTCTATGGGATTCCCTGGGTTTGTTGCAATCACCTAGTTACAGAGGGTGAACCCAGGTTGATACCAGGTTGATGAGGTTAGAGGATGCCTATGCCTTGCTCTAGCAGTTGGGATGCACGGTGTGCTAGTTTGATGCAGTGTGTGCCTAGTGTGGGCCGGTGAATAGTGATAGCCAGTGGGAACAATTCAGGGTGCGCTGTGGTTGTAATTTTGCTATTACTTTTCACTAAAGAAGGATAAAGAAATACCGCAAGGGGTGCCAAGTGTTTGGGGCCAATCAGTGTCGCCGTGTGATCATTGAGCAGGGGCATTCTAGCCTCACCTGTATTTTCTTTTATGGTATCTGATGTGGTGTGTTTAAATGGATGCTAAGTGGCTGTAATTGACGGTGTAATCAGAGTTAGTTGTGGTTTACCACCCTTTGGGGTTCTAAAGGCCGGTTACAGTGGTTCCGTTGCCAGGACCACACTCTCTTTCTACAGAAGGTGGGCCTTGGTAGCTTTGGGTGGAGAGAAGTGGTTATTGCATCTGTATTACAGCCACAATGTCACGCCGAGAAAGATCATTAACTATTTCCGAGCACGAAGCAGACAACTTTCAGGAGCACAGCACCAGTGAGAGTGAAGAAGAATAGATCGATGGAGCATGGCACTGAGGATTCGTAGGACGAGATAGATGAATGATCCCAATGCCCTTTTCCAGTTGCGAATACAAAGTGCAGTAGGATCCCTGTCACAGCTACAACAGACTTTCATGGAGATTATGCAAGCTTCTCCTGGTAGTAATGCTTCCCTTGGAAGCCAAAGGATAGCTTAAAAGAAGCAGAAGAAGTGTAAGAAGACTCACATGCATGTATCTTTCAGTTGACAGCCACCAGAGATGCCTTTGCATGGATCTCAGATGGGAAATGCCCAGCAGCCCACAAATTTGCAGCAAAATCCCTCGCATGGGTATAATTTTCAGTCTGTGCTTCAAGGACAGCAGTCCTACTCTCATCTTGTGATGCAACCAGGTTATTTTGGCAGTGGATCAGTTTTCCAGGCCATGGTGGGACAGCACATGGGAGGAATGGGTATGCTAGGCCCCCAGAATGCTCTATTCCAGCCTGGCATGCAGCCGGTACAGCAGCCTATGATGGGAGGCATGATGCATCCCGGGAATGCAAATGTAATGTATGCCAACATGGGGATGCAGCCCAAAATGCAGACAGGGATGCTTGGTATGCTGGATGGTTCGTTGGGACCCCCGTAGATGTTTGGTACGGGACCCGGCATGGGTAATTCTAGTATGGGAACTGGAACTAATGTACCTGGAATGATGCAGCCCCCATACTTGCAGCCAATGTGGCACCTAAGGGCAAACTAAAGGACTTCAAAGAAGGTGGGGCAGCAGTCAAGTTTGAGACTTTCAGTGGGATGCATGACCGGTTGAAAGCTTTGACGTATTTGCAACAGTTTGATGCTGCGTACACCAGAGGTAACTTCATTGAGAGCTCAAAAATCAGAAAAGCCGCCACTTTCTTGAAGGGTAATGCCCTCCAGTGGTGGACTAATTTACTTTTGCAGGGAAGAGCCCCCACGACATGGGTTGAGTTTAAGCAGTTGTTTTCAGCGGCATGGCTGACCACCCTGTTTGAAGTGGATATCATGACTCAGTAGCATCAGCTTAATGCAGAGGGTTGCAGAAATTTGGATGAATACAATAAGAAATTTTGGGATGCCTTGTTACTGGTCAGCTCTTACCGTCAGGTTCCCTTCTCTGAGTAGGTTGAGAAATACTGCTGTGGATTGCCTAAAGAGATAAGGGATTATTGCACAAAAACACAGGTGACAAATCTGTCCCAACTTATAGAGAATGCAAATACAGCATATGCTTTGATGCAAGGACGGATCAGTGGATTTAAAACCAGCTCGGGAAACAAAGGCAATGCCAGGGAAGATTTTAAAAAGGCTAAGCGGTTCGAAAAAAAACACCAGCAAAATCAGCCTTTGTTGCAAGCCAGAGGCATGGACAGCCTTCGTCACGACCTCGGTTGTCTCCCGAGGAGAAGCAGGCGCTGTTTGAAGCCTAGAAGTGTTACTTTTGCAAGCAGGAAGGCCATAGAGCCCATGAATGCCCTCATTAGAAGAGGAAGTCCTTTGCAGAGGAAAAGCATGAGCATTAGGAGGAAAAGAAAGATGACACAAGGGGGAAAAAGCCAAAGCCAAGTGCTGGTTTGCTGCTTGATATCATTGGAGGCACGCATGAATCGGAGAAAACCGAGTTATGCAGGGCTTGGGGAAAGATCATCATGTCTTATTTTCTTTGATCCAGGAGCCCGAGCAAATTTCATTTCACCTGAGCTCGTAGCAAAGTTGGGCATATGTGCAGAAGATACGGGAGCTCAGTGTGAAGCAAACATTGCTAATCCCGAGCTGGTCACTCCTGTCACTCCGATCATCGGGAAGTTGCGGCTGTACCTTCAGAACTATGTGGACACATAAGAGTTCTACGTTATGCCACTACCTGAGTGATGTTTTGTTGGGGAGCCTGGGTGTTACCGAGTTGGAGGTGTGCTTGACACCGAAAACAAGAAGCTGACACTTACTATCGGGGCAAGACCCATGTTCTTGATGTAAAACATAAGGGAGGGTCAGTCTTTGTTGTATCAACTTCTGCTATTACAAACATAACGAAAAAGCATCTTTCAGCTTACTTGATTTTTGCAAAAGAGGGCTCTTTGAGTGAGGAAAATCCCAGCCTTTCAGAGCTTGGATAAAAATAGGACAGATTTTCCTTTGCAATTTCAGGATTGTTTTTCTGATGCTTTGCCACAGGAGTTGCCACCTGAAAGGATGGAGGATCATGGCATTGATGTGATTCCAGGTAGCTCAACACCCAACAAGCCTCCGTATCGGGTTAGTGCAGCCCAATAGGAGGAGATCATGAGCTAGGTGAAGGAGCTGCTGGAAAAAGAGCTGATACAGCCAAGCTTCTCTCCTTATTGCTCTCCAGTGCTTCTTGTTCAAAAGAAGGATGGGTCATGGCAGATGTGCATTGACCATAGGGCTCTGAACAAGGTCACGATCAAGAATAGATTTCCAATTCCACGAATAGATGACATTTTGGATCGATTGGAAGGGTCCATAGTATTCAGCCGTATTAATCTGAAAAGTGGGTATCACCAGATACGCATACGGCCAGGGGATGAGCACAAAACAGCTTTCAGGACAACCTTTGTTCTGTATGAGTTTTTAGTGATGCCTTTTGGGTTAACAAATGCTCCTGCCACATTCAACAGGATGATGGACAGAATTTTCAGAAATCATCGGGAGTATGTTGGCACATTCGTCGATGATATTATTGTGTACTCTAAGAGTGAGGCAGAGCATGAGAAGCATTTGGCCACGGTTTTCGGAGAGCTGTGCAAGCACAAGCTGGTTATAAATACCAAGAAGAGTGAATTTTTCATGGCTGAAATTCACTTCTTGGGACACATTATCTCAGCAGATGGAGTGAGGATGGATCCTGCTAAGGTAGAAGCCATCAGAAATTGGCCACCTCTGAGGAATATCCATGAAGTACGAAGGTTTTTTGGCTTATGCTCGTACTACAGGCAGTTTATCCATTACTTTGCTGAGATAGCATCACCTCTGTACGCCTTATAGAAGAAAGGGGTCTCCTTCAGATGGAAGGATCGGGACATTGCAGCCTTTGAGGAACTCAAAGAGAAGTTATGCTTAGACCCCGTGATTATTCTACCAAACCAACAAAAACCATTTGCTATCCATTGTGATGCTTGTGGACATAGCATTGGGGGTGTGCTTATGCAGGATGGTAGAGTTGTGGCATATGAGAGCAGGGTTCCACATGCAGGTTTATGAACAGAGAGATGTTGGCTGTTATTCATGCACTTACCACATGGAAGCACTATCTTTTGGGTGCTGATTTTTATGTGCAGACAGGCCATCAGTCCCTCATGTACTTTCTCACTCAGAGGAAGCTGTCCGAGAAGCACATGCGGTGGGCCAATTTTCTTTCTATGTTCCATTTTAAAAATGTGGTAGCAGATGCTCTTTCGAGGAGGCCAAAGCCGGATGCAGTGTCTAAAAAGCCTCTAGTTTCAGTAGTGACCATGTCATATCACAATGAATTGGATGAGATGGTAAATCAGTATATGCAGATGATGCTGATTTTTCACGGGTACATGAACAGCTTGTGGCTGGGCAGAAGCATGACCATTATGCCCTCAAGAATGGTTTTATGATGATGCATGGGAGACTCTGTATCACCATGCAGCTTAGGCATAAGGTTCTCACAGAAAGTCATGCTCCGCCATACGCTCGTCATAGAGGTATTGAGGCTACAGTTAAGGCTGTGGAATATTATTTTTACTGGCCTACGTTGAGAAAGGATGTGGATGCTTATGTCAGGACATGTATCACTTGCCAGAAGGTGAAATATGATAGGCAAAAACCAGCGGGGCTGTTGCATCCTTTGCCTATTCCAGATAGGCCCTGGCAGAGTATTGCCATGGATTTCATTGATTTGCCTCGTACATCCAGTGGACATGATGGGATATGGACTATAATTTGCAGATTCAGCAAACAAGCCCATTTCATTCCAGTGAGGAAAAAGATTACAGTAGATCAAATGGCAAGACTTTTTATGTCACATGTGTTGAAACATCATGGGATGCCTCAATCAATTGTCATTGCCGGAAATCCAGGATGACTAGTCTTTTCTGGAGAGGTCTTTTCGAAAACATGGGTACATCTCTGAAATTTTTGTTCTCTTTTCATCCAAAGTCAGATGGGCAGTCCGAAGAGGCGAATTCCACTGTCCTGGATCTCCTCAGGTGCTATGTTTCAGATTAGCAAATGGGAGCAGTTTTTGCCACTTGTCGAGTTTGCATACAACAATACGGTGCATTCTTTCATAGGAAAATAACCCTTTGAAATTGTGGCAGGGGAACGCAAGGTTCCACCCATTTTGCATACGAAGGAGAAGATTTTTGAAGTGGACAGGTTTGTGGGAAGTCTGGATGTTGCCTATCAGAAGGTCAAAACAGCCCTCCAAAAAAGCCAGGACAAGCACAAAAGGGCAGCAGATAAGCACCGCCGTGAAATGGTCCTGAAATAAGGAGATTGGGTGCTGCTGCGTTTTCAGAAAGCACGGTTAAAGAGGAAGAAAGGCAAGGATAAAGTGTTCACAAAGTTGAAGATGCGGTACTATGGTTCATTCCAGGTTTGACACCAATAAATGATGCAGCTTACAGACTGAAGCTACCGGATCACTGGACCATCCATAATGCCTTTCACGTTAGTTTGTTGAAACCTTTTCAAGGTGAAGTGCCAGATGATATGCTCCATGAGGATCAGCCAGAGGTTGAGGAGCTTGATGAGGTACTTGTTCCTGAGCAAATTTTGGCACACTCTGACAGGAAAGTACGGCGTCGCACTTAGCGTGGCTACTTGGTAAAGTTTAAGAATTATCAATGCTGGATGTGAAGTGGTTGGAGGAAGGTGAATTGGCAAATTCACCTGAGCTAGTGCAGCTCTATTTTGGATGCATTCCAGCTTATGCTGACTGCGGTCGATGGACATACAGGTTCTCAGCCGAGCATCGGTCTGGAGCAGTACCTAGTGCTCACGAGGGGGGTCATGCCTCCAGCTCCTCAGGACGAGCAGTTCACAGGGTATCATAGGGTCACTTGGTGATACTTTATGTTCACCCGAGGTGCTATTGGCTGACAATATTTCTGCCTTGAGACCCTTATGATGAGTGTACTAGTCACTCCAGTTGGTTATGCTTGGACTTATGGATGGATTCATGTGCTCTCCTAGACCATATGTTCATGGCCAGTTGTATATCATTGGATGGGTTATTCATGCCCTATCTCTTTCATTGTTATTTGCTGTAATGTGGAGCAACAAACAATTATGTTTGTTGTTTCAAGAGGGGGGTATGTCATGGGGACGTGAATTTTGTAAGCAAATAAACTATGACTAAGTTTGTAACCAGTTTGGCCATGGGGGACTGGCCTACAGGAGTGGTGAGTTCCTGAAAGCCCCTAGTGTTAACATTTAACTGGACACACTGGCTAGACCTAATTGTTAGAATCAAGGCATGGCATCACTTTGACCTCGCGGAGGGGTGTGACGGAGCTAGGAAGTTTGCCCCCAAATAGATTCCCAAGTTTCACGTTGGAAGAGGGGTTAAAAAGGATCAAAAGGTTGCCCCTAGACAGTACCAATGTTTGTCATTGGTTAGTGGGGTTAGAACCTTTAAAGTTGCCCCTAGGAAACCAATGTTTCCTTGGTACAGGGGGTTAGGGGCATTAAGGTGCCACGTGTCAGGCATGCATCCTACTAGCTCCAATTTTAGCATCTTCCTCCAATTAGGGCAGCTGGCGTCCAGTTCTAGAGTCGGTTCTGCAATTCGCCAGCTCCTTCCTCTCTTGTTTGCTGTGCCAGACCTTCTCCAGGCTGCTGGTTGCTATCTCGCTGCTATTTTTCACTGTTTCCTTGCTCTCCATTCCTGTTGCACGCAGTCCAAGCCAGGGAACATCAACAGCGAATTGCTGGAGCCCTTTCTGGTGCTGATCTGCTACTGTATGGCGGGATTTACAGGCTGTATGGACTGACAGGCAGTCCGTACAGACTGTATGGAATCTCTCCTTGCTGCGGGTACCGACTGAAACAGGGATCTGCTGTGCCGTTTTGCTGTTTCCTGCTGTACGATCAGCTTCCGGACTTTATGGACAGGCTGTACAGCTTGTACGGACCTTGCTGCTGACGTTTTGTACTGACACGCAGCCCGAGGGAGTGATATGTTGCTGTGAATTAGGGTTTCCTGCTGCAAATTTCTGTTTTGAAGTCTTTGGTGGGGTACTGGATACCAAGGGAACCTGTTCTAGTGTGGAGCAGGGGTTTTTGGTAGCAGCCCGTGCTGTGGGCGCGCAATCCCGGAATTCCAGCCCAGTTTCTCTTTCTTTTTCATTGTTGGATTTATTTCTAGTTCTCTATTTGAAATTCTCTACGGGATTCCTTGGGTTTGTTGCAATCACCTAGTTACAGAGGGTGAACCCAGGTTGATGCGGTTAGAGGATGCCTATGCCTTGCTCTAGCAGCTGGGATGCACGGTGTGCTAGTTTGATGCAGTGTGTGCCTAGTGTTTGCCGGTGAACAACGATAGCCAGTAGGAAAAGTTCAGGGTGCGCCCTGGTTGTAATTTTTCTATTACTTTTTAATTAAAGAAGAATAAAGAAATACTGCAAGGGGTGCCAAGTGTTTGGGGCCAATCGGTGTCGCTGTGTGATCATTGAGGGTGAACCCAGGTTCATACTAGGTTGATGAGGTCAGAGGATGCCTTTGCCTTGCTCTAGCAGCTGGGATGCACGGTGTGCCAGTTTAATGCAGTGTGTGCTTGGTGTGGGCTGGTGAATCGTGATAGCCAGTGGGAACAATTAAGGGTGCGCTGTGGTTGTAATTTTGCTATGGTGGAAATAATTACAGCTTGGAGGGTCAACTATTGCATGAAGAGCAGTCGAGAGCAAAGGCCAGCTCCAAACTCAACGGATTCAATGCTGAATTCCTACTAAGCTTGTTGCACACACCTTGATCAAATTGTTACCCTTCCCTCAAATCATAACGATTGAATCAGAAGCCTCTCGAAAGACATTTGGATGGGACAACGTCACTCATGTTGCTTCCCACTTAAGCAAGTTGTGGCAAGCCCAGAGTGGGATGCATGGCCCACTTCTAGGCAGGCCCTTGGGATGTTGGTCTATGACTTGTGTATAGGTAGCGATGACTTTTGGGCTAATGCATCACACATCTATGCTTTGTGTAAGCCAATTGTGTTGTTTTGATGGAGATAAGCCTTATATTGGCAAAGTATATGAGGGGATGGATCGCATGATAAAAAGTGTTAGAGAAAGATCCCCAAAGGCTGAGAGAACTGGAGAACTTGGCCGTGAGTAGGTGGAACCAATACTACTCTCCCATTCATGCGGGTGCGTTTGTGTTGGACCCAGAGTTTCAACACAAGGGAAGTGAACAACAAAGTGATAAAGAGGTGGTCCGTGGTTGGACCTGACTCTTCAAAAGATGGTACCAACTCCGGAGGCTTGACGGAAAGTGAAGGACCAGCTCGCCAGTAAGAAGGGCATATTTGGATGGTAAGATGCCCAGCATGACAGGTAATCTTAACTAATTTCAAATTTCAGATTATACTATTTAGCCATAGTGAGTCGTGACTCATAATTTTCAGGTTTTATGAGCTTTGCCCTACATCTGAATTTTACGAGTTTTGCAATTTCAGGTATCAGTTGGGTCTATTACATGGTGGGAGGATTATGGAGCTGATTCCCCTGAGCTGCAATTGCTTGCCAGTCGGATTCTTAGCTAGGGTTGTAGCTCCTCCTCTTGTGAGCGCATGTGGAGCAGCTTTGCCCACATCCATACAAAGAAGAGGAACCATCTCAAAGCACAAAGGGCGAGCAATCTTGTCTTTGTTAATGCAAACTTGTGTTTGCTTAACAAGATGAGATAGGAGTACACGCTTGACAAGTTTATTGGTTTTCATAAGCCTGATGACACCCTTACCGATGATGATGAGGAGGAGGAGGGGGAGGAGGAAGAGGAGGCAATAGACGATGAGGAGGATGGAGGAGGGGGAGGAGCTTGAGGATTGAGCTATCTGGATTCTAGATTCTAGATTTTGATCATATCATCATTGATATAGCGGATGGCCTTAAGGCTTATAGCCTAGGCTTTTTGGATTTTGTACTTTCAAATATCGACATATATGAAGTTTGAACTTTGAGCTATATATTCAATATTGGCATTTTGTAACTTGTGAATCTTTACTATTTAGCCTTTCTCATTGAGTTTAGATTTGTCATTTATTCCTCATTGTTCTAAGGTGACAAGTCTAAGTTCTATACTATTATCTATCTTCAAAGTTGTAATTTTGTAGATTGTGGTATGTGTTATGCACCATGTTTTAAGTTATAGGTAGGCTGTAGACTATAGCATTCTAAATCTGTGTGTGCTCAGCTCAAAATACTTTTTTCTAAAAAACCCCTTGATGACGTGGTGTTTCCCTGTTTTGGTCCTCCTAGAAACCCTGAAACGTTTCCGTTTCCGTTTCCGCTCCCCGTTTTCCCGTTTCCATTTCCCTTAACTATGTTCCAAAGCCTTGCTTGTTAGTGACAACCATGAATTTATAGCAATCGCACACCCTCTTCGCTAATGGCACATATAGCGTAATTCTTTGCCAATACATCTATCACAGGTAACTCTTCCGCATGCGCTTCACTTGTTGAAAGTATTATTCTAATGGCGCGCACACGGATCATCATGATTGATGCTTCCTAGCGACGACAATCAACCACATAATTTCCCTTGTTTTGATACCAAATGAGACAAGTAATCCAAATCACTGAATTCTTTGGACATCATGGTTGTTTGCGTAATAAATCTTCTTCTAGCCTTGCTCTGCTTGCACATGCTCACAATTTGAATCATACATGCATTGCAATTCACGTGTTTTCTTCTACAAAGCCCCCATTCTTCCTAGATGGCATTCTACATCTCCATTAACCAAGGCTCCACTTAAGTGCCCCTTTTACCTTTTCTGGGATTCCTTAAGACCATTCGTCTCTAGGCACAATAACACGTAGGCCTTTGGCCTTTAGACCCACCTAGTCACACAAAGCACCCTCACTGAAGATCTGGACATTAACCCCTTAAGCCATAATACATGAAGCACACAATTGTCGGTTCTCTAAAGAGAAAAATGTCAACTGGCCCTTTCAAGATCATGTTACCTTAGCTTAAGCTCAACAATTGCAGCCAGGACTGAACTCCTACCAATATTTTTTACTTTCGCGGTCCGAACTGCGTTGAGCTCCATGCAACACTTTGATGGGTGCATGCACTTCGATTGTCATACTGCACGGCTCCATTGCCACTGTTGCGTTTATGCTCACATAAGATTTTGACAAGTGCCCCAAGGTCGTGTGACTAATGAATGCAATGAGATCTCTCCGGAATGCGTTTGTGATGGTGCTTCCAGCCTCCTTGCTGTTGGACCATGCCGCTGTGATTTGTGATATCCGACACCGGTTCCATGTAGCTTGATCTGGTGCCCTGCATGTTGCCTTATCAAAGGTTTCATTGTCACACCGTTCTTCTTTATCCCGAGCACACATGCCATGAACAAGTCGGACACTGGGAAGAGAGAGTCGTGCTAGTGGATTTCTTCAGTGCTGTCATCGTAGAGCGCACCATCTCCCTCACCTATGTTATCTAGAACTGAGGGTAATCAAATTTCAAGAGTAAATTGAGATTTGGCCCTTGTAAAATCCTGTCTGCTTCATTGACCAGATTGGAGAAGGCTTGATGGAGAGCTTCATAGAGATAACCCATTCCAGACTGATCATGGATTCAATGCTAGAGCTTGAGAGGATGATGGAAACTGAGTGAGAGCCAAGGAGGCTGAAGAGAGTTGGGCAGCATTTTGATACACTGTGTACGAGTGAAGTATCGAGCTTGTAGAGCTGCTTTCTTAATCTTGCTTCAATGTGAGTGTTAATCTCTATGGTTACAGTTAAGCTGGTCATCACTTTTTCTTACCATACTGATCATGGATGCAATGCTAGAGCTTGAGAGGATGATGGAAACTGAGTAGGAGCCAAGGAGGCTGAAGAGAATTGGGCAGCATTTTGATACACTGTGTACGAGTGAAGTATCGAGTAGAGCTGCTTTCTTAATCTTGCTTCAATGTGAGTGTGTTAATCTCTATGGTTATAGATAAGCTGGTCATCACTTTTTCACCACTACCTCAACTTGCTCATCAATCTGAGCAAGTAATACTATTTCTCCCATAATATCCTGGCGAATCCAGGGTAGACAGGCTTTGACCAAGGAATATTCATTAATCCTGCCAGCTGTACTGCTTCATTTCCGGGACTACAGATTCAAACTCCTATTTCTGGACAATTATGAATCCGTTTCGTGCTATTTTGCTAGATTCCACGAATCTTCTACTACACAATCTGGTTTGAAATATGATTTTGAGCTGTCCAAACATGTTCAACAGTGGACAGGTGGTGATGGCAGTTTGCTTTAATTCTGTGGATGGATTGAGTCTAATGCTTTTTTAAAGTTGTTACCAATTTCAAAATTGCAGGAATGAAAAACATATCCAAGAAACAGCTATGAGATGTTAATGCTAGGAATAACTTGCTTAATGTTTTTGAAAATATGTTGTTTGATCTTGCAAAATCTCAGCTAAATGGTTTAATTGTGTACACTTATTAAAGGAATGATGTGTGCAATTGGTAGGTACTGTTCACTTTTAATTGTCTGTTGCTAGGGCAAGAGCTAGCTGTTGATGTTTTTTCGTGGCACCTTATCTACAGATTCATGGTTATTTACAAGCCGGAGAATTCACCATCTATGCTTTTTACACTGGTACGATGAGAATAAGTATTGAATAATATTTTGTGAATGTTTACTCTTGTTACAGTTAAAAGTTTTGTTAGCACTGCCTTCCAGGCAGCGCTCTAGTTACACTTTTGTTAAAAAGTGTCCCACACACTTTGTTGCCAAGTGGCCCCCTTCTATTTTGGTTCTCTCTCTCTTTCACACACACACTCACTCACACAACTTTCTTTTTTAAAGAACTCTTTCTCTCTCTCTCTCTCACACACACACACACACACACACACACTTTTTTTTTTTGGGGTAATATCCAGTGCAGTATATTTATATGCTCATAAATTTACATGATGGGAGGTCTCCGAAATGGAGAGTATCCCAAAGATCAGAAACATAAAAAGAAAAGCTCTATGCAAGAAGCATTCATATCACCCTCATGGCAGGCATCATATAAGGATTGCCGCAATGAGGCTCGGAAAGATTCATATGACTTGTGAATTTGCCGACCCAAGTATGCCAAATTATGCTCACTCCAGATTGTCCAAAGAGCCCAATATCTCACCCAAGAGAGAAATAGTGAGTATTGAGACAAAGACCTCATAAATCTGCCAAAGAGCCAGAAATGTTTCCCAAATCTGTGACTCGGGAAATGGAGCCGAAGATGATCTGAAATTCTCCTGAGGAGGATCCTAGAACACGGGCAGTGCCAAAGCAAATGAAGAACAGTCTCTGAAGGAGCCTCTGAAGGAGCCTGACATCTTAAACATGTGGATGGTGCAATGCGACGTTTAGCAAGTGTGACCCCCACTGACAATGTGCTTGTCATACATCTCCAAAGAAAAAGTCTTTGTTTCAATGGCATTTTACACTTCCATAACATCCCGAGATTCTTCCGCCACCATGAGAGGGGCTTCCTTATATGCCACAGAGAATTAGCATATTGCTGAATCCATGGAGCAGGCTGAAGAAGCCTGTATACAGGCTTTGATGGAGGTTAAGGCAGGAAGAGGAACAGGATGAGTGCATGTAGCAGAGGGTTGCAATTGCCAATCCGTAAGCCTGTCTGTGTCAGCCACAGGAGGAACAGGTAGAAAAGGATGTAATAAATCAGCAATTTTCTTCCATATAGACCTATGATGCATTCCCAATGCATAGGAAGCAGTGGCCTGAGGAAAAGATAAGACATAGCCCTGATCATCTACCACATCATGTATGTATCTAATTCCCAATTTCATGAGATTGTAAACACACACACACACTTTTTTTTTTTTGGGGTGAAACCAAGAAAATTATATTATGTAACATTCATTTACATCAGGGCAGTGCTCGAGAAAAGAGCCAATGCCCTATCCATTAGAAGCAGTAAAAGAAAAGCTGAATACAAGAAACATCCAAATCGTCCTCATGTAAGGCATCATATAAAGACTGCCGCAATGAGGCTCGGAAGAACTCATAAGGGTGCTGAAGGGGAGAATTCAGATATGCATGATTTCGCTGCAGCCAGAGGGTCCATAAGGCCCAGTGTCCGATCCATTGAAAGAAAAGAGAATACTGTGACAAAGAAACTGATAATTTGCCATACATCCAAAAAAACCTGTAGAACCTGTGTGCAGGAAATCTGAGAGATAAGAAATAGGAGATCTTGTCTAGAAGGTCTCTGGAATATGAACAAAACCACAATAAATGCGGAATACTCTCAGGAGTATGATGACATCTTGGACAAAGAGGTGAGGCAATCCTTCTTTGAGCCAATTTCACTCCCACTGGAAGAATACCAACTATGCATCTCCATGGAAAGAGTCTCTGCTTCAATGGCATTTTCAACTTCCATATCAATTGCAAGGTCCTTTCCACCAGGCTGATGACTTATGCAGATGCCATAGAGAGTTAGCATGATGAGCAATCCAAGGAGGAGGTAATATCAATCGATAAGCCTGTATAGAAGTCAATAAATGCAAAGACTGAGAGGATATTCCTGGACTTGAAGACTGAAGGTGCCAATCTTGAAGCCTGTCTCTTACATTCAATGTTGGAATCGGAACCAAAGGGAGTAAGAGATCAGCAATGGCTTTCCAAATAGTTCTGTGATGCATCCCAAGATTGTATTGTCGACATGCGACCGGAAAAGAGAGAAAATGTCCTTGCGTATCTACCACATCATCAATGAACCGGATGCCCAACTTCATAAGATTGTAAGCTCTGATTGGTTGTTGTACAGCAAGGGGAGAGGAAAACACAGCACTCCAATGAATGCTTTTCATTCTGAGTGAGGAAGCTATAGAAGCAGGATGGGGAGACCATTTGATGTGAGAGAGAACTTGCTTCCAATCCTGAAGCAAGGAAGTAGAAAATGGACAATCAGGGATTTTACCTTGAAATTTGCCAAGTACTACTTCCGATGGATCAACTAGCCAATGTCCATAAGCATTTGTGCGCATTTGGCCACACAAAATTGCCAACATGATAGACCAAGGCTGCTCTTGTTGAAAAAAAGTCTCGAGCATAGCGATCTTTCTTGCCAACACATGAAATTTGATGTTTATTATATTCAAACCACCATGCATTCTTGGTGAGCAAAGAAAGTCCATTTTGAGTAACCTTAAAGCCTTTTTATGAAGCTTAGTTTTCCAGAAAATCTCCATGGCTTGAGACATAAAAAAAGTGAGATCTCGAGATGACCAATGTAATAGAGGAAGGTAGAACTGGACATAAGCTAGAACAATGGACTGAACAATTCGAAGCCGTACATGCAGGGGCCAAGTGGATATCTTCTAATATTTTAATTTGTCCTGAATTTTGTTTAACCCCATGATATTTGTTGCTTATTTCTGATTTTCCAGCCAATGGGATAGCCCAAATGTCTTACTATGTTTTCCGGATAAATAATCTGGCCGGGCCACAGGATAGCATGCCAGTCACAATGCTTGAGAGGCAAGAGTTTTGATTTCTGAAAATTAATTTTGAGACCAGCTGCCAACCCAAAATCTGAAAGGGTATCCATCAATAGGTGAAGCTCCAAAGGACTGTTCTTTGGCATGAAGAATGAATCATCTGCATAAGCTTGAGCAATGAAAGGTCGTGAACCAGAAATCTGAAGCCCCACTAACTGTCCAGTATCAACCAGGTGATCCATATAAAGAAGCAAAGGATGTGAAGCAATGGCATAGAGCAAAGCACTGAGAGGGCATCCCTGTCGAACTGATCGTTCCAGAGTCCAAGACTCAGACAAATGATTCCCTATAAAGCATTGTGCAGTGGAATTTGAGTAAAGCCAATATATGACATTAACTAGCTTTGGCCCAAAACCAAGTTTAAACATGATTTGAGAGACATAATCCCACTGTACTGTATCAAATGCCTTTGCCACATCCACCTTCATGACCAAAACATCTTGAGCTGAATATTTTGCATATTCCATTGCAATGAGAGTATTAGAGATATTATCATGGATTTGCCTTCTTGGAACAAAACCATATTGCGTGGGATGAAGTCCATCATGAAGGATATCCTTTATCCGATGTACTAACATTTTAGCAATAAGTTTGTATATAACCGGCATCAAAGTGATGGGCCTCCAGTCATCCATTGTCTCACATAAAGGTTTTTTGGGCACAAGCTTAACCAAACCATGCTTCCAAGCTGAGGGAAGATGTTGATGCTGCCAGGCTTCATTAATGAACTTCAAAATTGGACCCTTCAATTCAGCCCAGAAGGCTACAAAAAATTCAACCGTCAAACCATCCCACACACACACACACACACACACACACACACACACACACACACATAAACACTCATGTCTCTCATTTGCTGCGGCTTCGGTTTCCCTCTATCAGACTCGGGAAACTCTTATGGATGTTTGGATGCTTCTCATCTCAGATGTCTCCATTCCTCCTTTTCTTTCACTGGACTCGTTTCTGGGTACTATGGACCATTTGGACACAGAGATTGCATTCTAGGATGGGCCAACAGTTCCCTCAGGCATATGTTTTCTTCACACACACACACACACACACACACACTTTCACTCACATACTTTTTTTTAAAATAGTGAAATCTTTTATTTCTGTGTACACAAACTTTTTTCTTTTTGTGGAATCTGAGTCATTTTATTACAAAAAAAAGCTATCCCAGAAAGGGAGAGCTATAATACATCAAGAGAAAATCTCACTGTAGGACAAATATACATCATGATCAAAGACATGAGATTGCAAGCAATCAAAAAGCGATTTCTGCAAAGAGTGTCTGAAGAAAGAGAAAGTGGAAAAAACAGGATCACTAAAGACCCTATGATTATGATCCTTCCAGAGAGTCCAGAGTGCCCAGTACCGAACCCAAACAAAAAAGAAATCAAACTCCTGTTTGGGTGGATGTATACCAAAAAGCGAGAAGAACTTGCCAAAAGCAATCCGAGGAAACTGAGCTCTCAAAATCTGCCCAAGGAAGTCCAAGAAAGCACGAGAGGAAGGACAATGCCAAAAGAGATGAGGCACAGTCTCTCTCGGACCTAGACATCTGCGACAAATAGAGAAAGCAATATGTCGTCGTGCCAAGAGCTGTCCATGAGGAAGAACACCCAACAAAGCTCTCTACAAGAAAACCTGCTGACGGAGAGGAATCTTAGAATGCCAACTCTGTCTTAAACGTTTCCGCCACCATTTCATAACACGATTAAGATGCCAAAGCTGATTTGCCTTTTGTAAGATAAATGGCGGAGGAAGTAGAACTTTATAAAGAGAAGAGACAATAATATGTGCAAACTGCAGAGAATGGTATGACAAGCCCACAGAAGAAAGTGTCCAGTCTTGAAAAGGTTGTGTGTACACACACACACACACACACACACACACACAAACTGACAATCGTTTGCATTTGGCAGAACTTAAGGTAGTGCTCACGAGTTCTTGTACTCACTTGTTAGCACTGCCTTCCAGGCAGCGCTCTAGTTACATTTTCTTTAAAAAAGTGTCCCACACAACCTTTTGCCACATGGGTTCTTTCTATTTTTGCTCTCTCTCTCTCTCTCTCTCCTCTAAAGGAACATGGTAGAGAGAGGGAGAGAGAGAGGGTAGGCTATGGAGAGAAGAAGTGATACTCAAAAGGAGACATAATGAAATGGAAATGAAATGATGAACAATGAACCAAAATGAGAGTACTCACATGTAGACCAAAGAGCTTGTAGCTTGATACTTGATTGATTTGACACTAGACAAGTACAACTCTTATATAAGAGCACACACACACATATGAATACCTATGCATATGGGATAGCTCCCAATATGACAAGTGGCATCCATAGGACACACTAGACTAGAACTCACAGTAGAACACACTAGAACACACATTTTTGACTCACTTTGGCTTCATATTCCAACACTTCCCCATGAAGGCAAGGTGAGAGACTACTGGAATGGAACCAAGAACAGAACATGACAATGACGGTCATCAAACTGTGCACCCTATGTAACTCAGAGGCTAAAGTCTGAGCGTGTTCAGACGTTGATCCAAGCACTCTCATGGCTTGAGACTCAACATGCTCGGAGGCTCACGTTATAGCATGGCTACATGACTAGCTCATAGGTCTAGGAATACACCACCATCCTGGAACTCGGCCAGGCCTGATAACGAGACCTATCAAAGCCAGCACATATGGCTCCCACAGTACATCCCCTCCTGGCTCCAGGGGCTAATGAGAGACATGGAGCCACACACCAAAACAAAATAGGAAAATATTTTTAGGAGGACTATCCAAGGCAGAGGACCTTTATTGACTCTTCAAACATTCATTTTAGAGAGACTATCCAAGGCAGAGAACCTTTAACTCAAACATATAAAAAATATAAAAAATTTCATTCATTTTATGCATAGCAAGGGCATAGAACCCATGAGCCTGAAGTAGCTACTGCATAAGAGTGTGCACATCTTGATGCAAAGAGGTATGTCGGTGAAGAACCAGGCGAGAATGCCCTCGAATGATGTGTCGATGAAGGCCATAGGAATAGCTACCAAGGGAGATCACGTCATGACTCTCAATGTGCCGATCGGAGAGTCACCGAATGCGTAGAAGAGGCTCAAAAAAATGAGTGAAAGTACTTAAGCGAGCTGCCCAAATCACTACTGGAGGTCACGGGAGTCCAAATTTGAAAAAAAATGCCAAAAAATAGCCTAAAATTGCTCGGAATCGCCTTCTGACAAGTTGTACGGACTTCTGGCACTGTCGCACATCCGCCTACAGACGTCCGTACAGCTGTACGGCCGCTTGTAGAGGTTTGTACGGACCTCCGTGCAGCTGTACGGACAAAAAAGTCAAAAAAAAAAAATCTCGAAAAAGGTGTGGGACAAGGTCGTTCATGTTTGGGAAGTGCCAAAATGTCAAAAAATGTAGAAATCGGACCTCAAAACGTCAAAAACAATTGCTAGACTGCTTCAAAACAAGTTTTTGGCGACCAACTGATGAGGAATGTCCGCCAATGCTGAGGGAGAACCATGAACTGATGCGGGAGTGAGCTGAACTCACAAACGAAGAGCGCGGAGTACTTGATGGCAAGGAACCATGGTGAGGCTAAGGGAAGGGAGGCTCTACCTTAGAGGAGAGGGAAGCTTCCATTTGTGGGCTTCTCTCATCCTCTAGATAGAGCAAGAAGAAGGGGAAGGTAGGAAGGGAGGCTCTGATACCACATGAAGGAACATGGTAGAGAGAGGGTAGGCTAGGGAGAGAGGAAGTGATACTCAAAAGGAGACATAATGAAATGGAAATGAAATGACGAGTAATGAGCAAAAATGAGAGTACTCCCATGTAGACCAAAGAGCTTGTAGCTTTATACTTGATTGATTTGACACTAGACAAGTACAGCTCTTATATAAGAGCACACACACACATATGAACACCTATGCATATGGGATAACTCCCAATATGACATGTGGCATTCATAGGACACAATAGACTAGAACTCACACTAGAACACACTAGAACACACATTTTTGACTCACTTTGGCTTCATATTCCAACATCCCCCCCCCCCCTTCCCTTTCCCTTTCCCTCCCCCTTCTCTGCCTCCCTCCCTCCCTCCCTCCCGTAGTGAAGGCAGTGCTCACAAGTACTTGTACTCGCTTGTTTTAAACAGCCAACATTAGTCTCAATGCAAGCTATTTATGATTATATTTACATCAACCTTGATGATGTTACGCTCTAGCCGAGGTAGCATGACCTCGAAGGAATCAGTCGACATTTCCCTTAAAGGATCTATCTCTGTAATATATGTGTTTGCGCTTCATATAAATGATCGGGAGGGATTTAATGTCAAGGTCCTAGGTGAGGGTTGATAGCACCAAACTAGGTAGATCTAAGGCCAAGGGCCTAATGCAAAGGTTGTGCCTAGGGGAAAAGAATTTAATGCATCCCAAGAGAGGGGTGAAATATTGCATTAGGAAGGCCCTATATGGATGACATATGGCATCTAGATCTATCTAGGGAATTGGGGCTTGCTGAGGCTAGAGAGAAGAGAGAAGGGATTTATTCACGTGGAAATTTGAACGAAGATCTCTGTCTACTTGTTGCCTCAGCGAGATATGGCTGGGAGGATATACATGGTGCTACTCCCGTGATACGAAGTAGAGATTAGGAAAGAATGTTTTACAATTGGTATCAGAGCCGAGGCTACGAAGTGGAGAGGATAGAGCTGGATCGTCGAACGACCTGAGCGCCAAATCGACGGACTGACTGTTGGTGCTACGTGCTGACGACGAACGACTGGGCTATGCATCGATTGGCGCTGGCATACGCAAGTTTGTCGTAGAGCGTTGGAGCGGGGGGGTTCCTGTAAGGCCCTTCGACGTTGACAGTCCGTGATCGATCGCAGATCAACGGAAAGCCCAGGCAGGCACGGGAGACGCGAAGCGCAGGTGTGGAAAAAAATTGTTGACGCTAGGAATTCGGGAACAGGGAGACCAATTGGACGAAAGTGAGGCTTCTGAGTCGTCGTTGGAGCGTGGAGATCCCGTAAGGCACTGACGGATAGCAGACCTGGAGCCTAGGTGGAGCGGCTGGCAATTTGCGACATCCACGAACTAGGAAAGGGGGCTGTTGGTGATCCCGCAACTATAACGAAATAAGTGAGGTGTGTGCCCGTGACGACGGACAGCGGGAGTTCGTGACGGTGCATGATCATCGCAGGGCGCTAGTCGAACGAAAAAGCGCTGGGCAACCTGCTCGTAAGCAGTGACTGGAGCAACGACCCAGTGAACCTTGGGGACGCAGATTGGGCGCAGGAGCGCAGGGCTGGTGAAGGTAGACGATAGGTTGACGAACAACCTATCGGTTTCGTCCAAGGCCACACAGACCTCTTTTAGGCTGTGACACATTCCAACCAGAAGTAAAAGAAAACAGAGGTCGTATCAGCTGCGAGCAGAACACTACGTGGAGGCTGCAGGCTTCGGGGACTCGAATTGCGTGGAGCTTCCAGGGAGCATCAAATTTTCCTTCCTTATAAGATTTCAGTTTTGTTGTGCAGTCTATTATTTCTGTACAGCAGAGTCTACAGTTACTATGTAGCGTGCTTTCCTATCAAATCCTCTTCCTGCTATGCAGTTTCTTTTACCTTCGTATTCTCATGTTTTGAATGCTACAAACACACCAAAGCATCTCGCTCAAAACCAATCTTTTATTTAGAGACAGGCCCTCTACATTTCATGTCGATCTTGATTGTTCCGTGTCCCTATGCTTTGGGTCCCACTCCTTTGTTCTCAGTCCTACAAAGAGAGGCTTTGGGATAACAAAATGTTAACTGCAATCTATGGAAGGCTATGCATAAAACAAAACTGCCTATGAAAAATTCTAATAGAAAGTAATGTTGTTCTCCCCTGTTTTTTGCAGTCTTGCAGGGATGAGCATTGGAGAGCCATGTCAGCATATTTGATTGAAGAGGTTCCAAAATTGTTGAGAACCAGTGATGTGACTGATGTGCAACAAGTTGTGGATATTGTGTTTGGATCTCTACCCACCAACGTTGCTTCTTTTGTGAATTGGATTGTTGAAGTCAAGCTTGTTGATGAGGTGGATAAAGTTTTAGATAGAAATGAGGCTGAACGCCTTCAACAGAAGGTTAGTGAGGTTGCTAATGTCTAGGAAGTCTTGATGGAGGCACTTTGGATTTTGCTAGTCAATGTTTTGTAACTTCTGCTTTAGTATGACATATGAATCATGAGGATGTGTGCCGTCCATTTTTGTCAGGTTGATATATGGTAGGATGTTCATGCCTATAAGAAGGATGAACAAATTGAGATATTGTTGGAATTTGTATCTTCAGGCTATATTACGTATCTTGCATGCAGGACAAAGCTTGGTAATTGAAAAGTTTAGTTAGCGGTCAAAGTTTGTGAAAAGTCCTCCATTTAAATTGGTTGTTGACAAGTAGTTTGATACTTGAATTCGAGCAACAAGTTGAATTGTTAGGCAGCCACATCCATGTGATTTTATGTTTTGTGCCTTCACACCTGTGCTATTTGTGTTGAGGTGGAAAGGACTGAAGCTGAAACTGTCCAAAGAGAAACTGAAACTACTCTCAACATCATGCACAAATCGAAACTTTATGACATGGACAAAAGCCTAAAGGAACCAGCATTTTAGTTTTGTGTCTATAAAAATTTTGCACTTGGGCAATTTCACAATATCATCTTGGCTTATCAGTTTCGTTGACTAGTAAAGTTTATGATTTTGATGTTGTTCATGGTAATGAACGTGAAAGTATCAAGTCCTTATGGTTGGTTCGGGTCACATAACTATAAACGTTAGGAACTTTCTCTAGGTTTGGCTCCACTTCTCCAATCTGCTCTCAGCTGGCTACTGACGGTCGCAGCCTTTGCTGCTACTTGCAGCCTGCAGTCCATAGTGCCCTCAGTACGAGATCCGAATTCCAAGCACGAGATCCGAATTCAGCCTTGGCGACTAGTCACAACCAAGCATGGACATCAGTGGGGAGTGTTGACACTAATCACTCAAGTTTTCAAATTGATTATTTGTCATTATGATATAACAGTCAACGAATATTGAGAGCTCTTTCAAGACCTTAATATGTATGAACTCTGTGCAGTGTGTATTGTATGATATCTAAAATTCCATCTATCATCTTGTGCACAGTATGGGTGCATTGTAGTTTGTATTAGAGTTAGATGCTTATGTATATGGCTATATTTATATTTATTTATATTTTGTTTGAAGTAAGAAATCTGCCAAACTTTTCATACTTAGTTGGAGCATTGGTGAGCTCAATTGGCAGCATCAAGACAAAATGATATTAAGAATATAGGTAGGTGGTCCTCTATACATGGATGAAATTCTCATTCAGTTTATCACAGAACCAGCTAGTAATCCGAATTCCATCCAGTTTATTACCGAACTGGCTAGATCTTTAGTAATCCTAACTGTCAACCCTATTGGCAATGATTGATATCTCCAGGTATACAGCCTCTTGTCCTCTCCTGTGCGACCCTACTCTCATCCTCACATGTGCCTCCCTTCCCGTCTGCCCCCAACCCCGTTTGTATGAGCCGTATGGCATTCTGTGTAGTCTGTACAGCATTCTGTATAACTTACATGGTCCCCCCCCCCAGCACCTTCCTTCTCCCCTCCCACTATGGAGGAGTCCATCTATCTGTTTTCTGAGATTTTTGCTTGATATTTTTTGGGTCCCAGGGGCGGTTTTCGGCGGCCCGAGGATGATAATGCCACCTCCTCCTTATTCTTCTTCTTCCCAGTGTATGGTCTTGTATGGCATCCTCCCCTTTTCTTTCCAATCTCTCCTTCTCTATATCCCTGCACTTCATGCCTCCTGGATTGTCTTATCCCTTTAGCCCTCTTTGGAGTCTTTGAAGCCAGCAGAAGGAACTTCCTATAGGTTTTAAGTTGGCCTTCCAACTCAGGATTGGGAGTGGTAGTTTCATTCTCACCCAATCATACTTCCACTCATTCATTGTCCGTGAGATCCATTTTTATTGAAGATGAGTGGCAGCAGCTGAAGAAAGATGTTGGAGTTGAGGGTGCAACCACTCTCTTTGCACACATCCATGTATCTCATCCCTCCAAGAGTCAAGCTAGGGATTGGATGCTAGCAACCTTTCCCTACACACCTTTCAGGATTGGGAGTGGTAGTTTCATTCTCACCCAATCATACTTCCACTCATTCACTGTCCGTGAGATCCATTTTTATTGAAGATGAGTGGCAGCAGCTGAAGAAAGATGTTGGAGTTGAGGGTGCAACCATTCTCTTTGCACACATCCATGTATCTCATCCCTCCAAGAGTCAAGCTAGGGATTGGATGCTAGCAACCTTTCCCTACACACCTTTCAGTGCATTTGTTAAATTTATGTCTTTTGGGAAGAGGTTTCTTTCAAGTGGTCTTTAATTCTCTTTGATTGCTTCAACACTATGAGAGGCTAGCTCTCTAGCTCTTAGCTCTAAAAGGGTTTTCTTTCTCCTTTCACCTTGTGGTTCAATTCTGATGAAGAGGATAAAAAGATCACTTTATGCTTCATCCACTTTTTGGGACTTCCACAAGTTTATGATCACATTCTTTTCACCATTGGTGCCTTTATTTGGCATATGCATTGAGGTTTCCACTCTTCCTGGTTTGCCCACTTTAGCAACAAAGGCTATCAAGTCCCTCATGTTAGGGTCATTGTCTCCAGCCCTAATATTTTGGATGGCCACACTTTTCTTCACCATCTAGATGGCTTCCTTTTCGCACAGAGGATCGAGATTGCAGGACACCAGGACTAGTATTGTATCTCTTTGAGTATTTTGCTAGAGATTGCCCCAAGAAGAGGAAGCACTTCGAAAGCAAAAGAAAGAAAAAACCCTCCTCTTCAACTCGACATGATGCTTCTATTGCCCACGCTCCTTCCCATCACAAGTGGGTAGTAGTTCGAGACAGCAAGGTACCAAGTAGGTGAAAGCTTTAGAGGACTCATTCCTCAGGGTAAGACTAGTTGGCTCCTTCTTCTCAGCTTCCCTCTCCAAGTTATTTCTCCTAATAGAGGTCCTTTGCCCACCCCTTTTGATTGCCCGAGGTTAGTGCACTGTGACGAGGGCCACAGCCTCTGAGGTTCTGCCTTTGCCCGGGGGGCCAGATGATGGGCACTCCATTTCAGCTTGTGCAATGTAATGCCTTGACCAATCTAGCTGATTGTGGATACTTTTCAGAGTTTTTTCCCTCCACTTTTAGACAGTGCCTACAAGCCAGGGGACTTTTGCAAAGCAGGTTGATCTTTGATCTCCAGTGGACTTTCCATCCCTATGTATGCCATGGGATCAAGTGCACATGAGGCGAGTGATTCCACCACTAGGTTTTGGGAAGTAGTTTCAGACTTTCTCATCTCACTGATGGGCATTGCCAGATCTAGGATTTCTCATCTCACCATGGGATTGTTAGTTGGAATATTTAGGATTTGAGCAGTGGTCCTTATCATTGCTGTAGACAGTTGACATGGTTGTCAGAAACTTCAAGTACGACACCTCTTTGCTGTCCTTAATTCCTGGTATTTCAAGCTTTGCTGTCTATAAATCCTGTTCTTCTCTTCTTTCGTTTGTTCAAAAAACCCCCTTTTTTCCAGCCCATTTGCTATCCTTACACCCTGGTTTTTTCTCTTAGCTGGGTCTTTTGTAGACTTCAAATGGATTCCTTTTAGTACAAGAGGAGTGACCTCAAGCACCCACAGGTTTTGGCTGCAGAAAATTCTGAGCCATGTGCCAATCCCAAGCTGCAACCATTTGCTGAGGTTTTTCAGAAATAAATCATGCTTGGGGGTGATGAACTTGTCCCAAAGTTTCAGGTTTCTGTCCCGGGTCACTGTATGCACCTGTCATGAGCTTGGCTCAAACAGAAGTGGTATTATTCTTTCCAGGCGGTATGCGTGAAGCAGGAGAGGTGGCACAATGGTTGAAATCCCTGCTTAAGGGATGTTTTGTTGAGGGCTGTTTTAAGGCAGATAGAAGATTCTATGAGTTCATTTTCAGGGAGCCCAATATAAGCAACAGCTCTTGCGAAAATCTCATCTCTTTTTGGCAATCCGTTGCTGCATGTCTATCCATGGATGCCTACCAAGGACTATCAAAGTCTTGTTGGTCACAGATGTCCTGTATGGGGTGGAGGTGGTAGACTTGCCTTTATGTTGTAGGCTTACCTGGCTGAATGGTTTTGTGTGTTGTAGGACATTGATAGACCCACCCCTCCACATGTGGCTCTTCAGGTTGATATGGCGGGAATGCCATCCCAACATGTTCTTTTCATATTGAAATGGGGTAAATTTGCAGGTTCTTGTTTTCAATGTGGGCAGTTTGGACATATGCATCTGAATGTCCACAAGATTTATTGAAATCTCCTCATGCTGTTACATACCCGAATAATGCTTCTTTGGCAAAGCCTACAGTGATGCGACATACTCGTCATTCAGCGAATGTATCTCCCCTCTCAGTGGCTGAAAAAGGCAAGGCTAAAATGCAGGTTACACTCCTAAGGCAGGGGAAAAAATGCCAGTTGGAGAGAGTTTCTTCATCGGATTGGCAATTGCCTAAAAAAGCTTTGGGATTACCTTACTACTAAAAAGCTACATATTGTCTGTTTTCAAGAACATAATCTGCACTCTTTTGTGGGCCATGAAGGTTCTTTGTGGGATTTCACATCTTTTATGCTAGCCATGCTTCCTTTTCATGGGTTGCTATGCTGATTCATCATGATTTATAGCCGCAGTTGGTATATGATGACCCGCATGGTCGTCACCTTATTCCAGATGCATCTTAAATGGGGATACTCATGAATGTGCCTCAATTTATGCCTCTTCTACTTATGTGGTTCAAGCTGAAATGTGGTATCGTCTCGCAAATTATCCCTGGAGGGTAAAGCTTTCCTATGTGGAGATTTTAACAATTTTCCTGGCACCGAGGATAGTAGTACTCATCAATCTCACATGATGTGAAGAGAAAGGGATGCATGGACACTTATGTACGACACTTTGCATGCTGGTGATTTATGGTAGCATCTTATGCCTGCTTTTGTTGGGTACACTTTCCATCATAATGCATTCACTCAATATTGGGCTCGATTGGATTGATGGTACATGCTCCATGCAGCACAGTTTAATGATTGTACTTGTAAGATGGATTTGGATTATACTTTGTGCTTGTTTGATCACTTTCCGGCCCATATGACCTTGCAAAAAGGCTTTTATTGGTCAATAATACTTATTTGAAGCACCATGCCTTTCAAGTGCTCTCATTCGTAGTCTTGTATTGCATGCTCCTATCAATGTAGACTAGGCATGGGACCGTTTCTCATTGGGCATGCAGAACCTGATTAAAGATTATGGCGTGCTACAAAAGTTTTTTCATAAGCTGGATTATTGAACATTGTTGACTTCGCCATTGCATGTTCGCCTTCGAATTGTGTAGTCCATTCTCATGGCATATGTGCAGGTTATTTGCCGCTTATTCCCAGACTTTCAAATTTGTCACTAAGGTTATGGAATGTATTTGGCGTATCGGGCATGATCGTAAGGCTCTCCGTCTTCTCAAATACAATTATGTTTGTTCACCCAGGATGTATGGGGGTTTGGACATTCTCAATATTCACACTTATGTTAGCTCGCAAGGCTATGCTCTTTACAGCAGCATTAGCCATGGGCTCTCGTGCTTTCCTGTATGGTTGGCTCTCTCCGTATAGATGTCTTAGATGTCTTTAGCCATTGGATTCCCACTATCTCTAATGTTTTTTTTGGGCGTTTGAATGGTCATATTCCTGGCTGAACCTTTTCTACTTGCCTCATTCACATTTGATAGCAGCTTCTCTCTTTTGCATTAGTCGGTGTCACCTTCCAGATCTTGGAAACCTACTTCGTTTGCAAAGCATTCATTGGAGCCGCATGTTTGTTCCTCCTTTAGCTCGTGTTCAGCCTTGAAAGGCGTATTTCTTGCATCATTTGGGAGTTTCTATAGTGGAGGATGTCGTTGATGATCATGGCTGTACTTTTCTTTTTCTTAGTTCAAAAGGGAGTATTATTTGGGTTTGCATTACATGCCTATTTGATGCACTCTCACTACTATGCTACAACCTTTTCAGCCTATCCCAGTCTCTTGCCTGTTTACTACTCTTCCTTTTTTGAATCAAAAATTTGGGCACTTTCAAGTTACTTCCCTTTTTCATTCGTAGATCTTTTTGCCAAGAAAGCTTATCGTCTATCACTTTCACAGCCATGGATCCAAGAGCATAGGAATCATTTTTGGCATCTTTACAAGTCTCTTACTTGGTGGAAGGTTTGTCTTCGACGCATCTGGGGCAATAAACTTTCTCTCAAGCAGCAGGTTTTCTTGTGGTACTGCTTGGTAAGGGCATTATTGGTGGCATCTATATTGGATGCCAGGTGTATAGCTTCCTCAGACTGCCCTAGTCGTTTGCATGCGAGGGAGACCGTGCTGCAAGTTTTTTGGTCTTAGTCGCTCATGATTTTCTTCCCAGTCTGAGGACTGGTCTTCATGCTTGTTTTCTCGGTATTTCTTTTGGCAGCAATTTTGGCTGTTTGGTAGATATGCCTCAATGCCAGACTTTGCTCACTTCTTATGCTAGTGTCACTATTGGCCTCTATGGTCATTTTATCATGTTCGTAACATCCGACTGTACAGGCACTCTTTGGTGGATGTTTATCATTTCTTCCGTTCATCCTTACATTAGTCTCTCCAATATGCGCATTCTCTTGTGGACCTTCCTCTGGCCTAGTTAGAAGTGTTTTAGCACTGCTTTTAGTTTATGAGTTGTAGCCATGTACATTCTTCTTAATGAGATCATGCTTACAAAAAAATGTGTGCGCGTGCATTGCATGCATGTGCGTTTGATACTTTGCGTGTGTACAATTTCACAAATTTTGTGTGTGTGTGTGCACATGCGGGGAACTTAGATTATTCAGCTTTCTTGTCATATAATGAGGTCTTCTGATCCTTGTAGCAGTTTGCCTTTTTTTTCGGACTGTTTTTTGTAACATACTGACAATTTGTTTTCACCAAAAGAAAATAAATTGTGTGAATGGGACACGGATGTCCCCACGCGAGAATCCTATTTCATTACGTTAATGATGTTCTAATGGGTAGTGCGTTTTACAAGTTTAAATGGGGTTTATATGCAGGAGTCTGCTTCGAATGCAGGAAATTTGGCCACATGGCTTCTCAATGTACTTTGGCCTTGCACAAAATGTTTCTGGAAGCCATACCTGCATCTGTGCAAAATAAAAGATGCTTATGGGATCGTTGGGCTCCAAAATAAAAACAGTAAACTTGCTCCTACCGTTCAGGATAAAGGGAAAGCTAAAGTACCTCTTGTTGGCAGTGGTAAGATGCAATTACCCTCTGTAGCCTAGACAAAACCAAAGGAAAAATTTTCAAATGAGGGTTGCAAACTCGAAGGAAAATAGTTTTTCCTAGGAGGCCTCTTCCACCTCGTACTTGGAGTGGTGCTTAATCTAGTGGTGACACCCCTGCTGAGAATTCCGGTATGGGTATCACTTGGGCTGCAGTGATTGCGACTCGTAGTCTCTTTCCAGAAGATGAAGTTGCCATTGCATTACGTGACCCTCATTATTTGGCGACCTTGGGATCTTGCTTTGGATCCTAAGCTTGATATGCAGTCTCGATCTTTCTTCAGTGAAATGGTCTGTACATATATGTAAATTTGTAAATATGCAAGCACAATTAAAATGCTTGACCTACAATGTACATGGAATTTGCGATTTGCGTAAATGGAAGATAGTGTGGGCATATGTCAAAAGATTGCAGCCCAATATAGTGCCCCTTTAGGAGCATAATCAGCATTGCTATGCTGGTTAGGCAGGACATTTTGCAGGATATGATATCTTTGATGTGGGATAAATTTCTTATTTTGGAGTGTTTTTTCTCTTTAAGCATGAGCTTCATCCTATTTTGGCTTACAATGATTGAGATGATCGATGGCTTGTTATACAATCTCTTTTCAAAGGAGATGTAGCGGGAGATAGACTATCCTCGCTCTCTCTCCTACTCAATACTAACTGCAACTGCAAGATGATGCACTCAATACACAAAGTGAGCTGTGGATGTGAATGAGAGAATCAGAGGGAGAGAATGTAGTGGACCTCCGAAGAGGAAATAGATACAACTGAATAATGAATGCCCAAAGGACTGAATACAACTGTATGAAGGGGCTGAAACCCTCATTGCAAAATTGGAAGGTTAGACTACCTAGAGGAGGTGAATCCTCACTAGATCCCTGAAGAGGCTGAGGCTACCTTGCTGGTCTGCTGCGAGGAGGCTTGACTCTGTTGCTTTGAAGGCTTGAAGGCCTGAGGAGTGGATGAAGAATGAGGGCCAAAGGCTGCCCTTTGATAGGCTGATAGGTCAGCCAGTCTGACTTGGTCAACGCCGACCGTTGACCTGGTCGGCTGGTCAACGCCGATTGTTGACCAGGTCGGTAAAAAGTCAACGCATTGATTTTTGATCAAATAGTCAACTCTGCGCTTTTTGACCTGCGATGACGTGGTGTTGACTGCCTGTTGACTGTGTTCTGATTGCTGATTGCGCAGGGCTGCCTGAATGGCTGTACGGACGTCTACGTGGCCGTTGACTTAGCTGCCTGCGCTGGCACTAGCTAGCATGGCCACAGGTGTGTGGATGCTTGTGACAGGAGAGGTTTATGAATTTGCCTTTATCTATGCCCTGCAATCATCACACTGCAGGGCATTGATTTGGCAGGTTATGCTACAATATCCTTGGAGGCAGAATGCTTTTCTTAGTGGGGACTTTAATAATGCACCTCAGCTAGGAGACAATACCTCTGGTCATATGCATATGCTTGCCTTGGAGAGAGAGAAATGGATGCAGCTATCTTCTTGCCTTGATCTTGCTGATCTATGGAAAGAGACATGAGCATTGTTTCCTGGCTTTACATTTCAGCATAATGCGCAGTCCGCCTATGGTGCTGGTTTGGATTGTTGGTATATGCTTCATGCGCATCGGTATGATGCTTTTACTTGCCATTTGTGGGCTGATTATACATTTCCACATGCAGATCATGCTCCACTGTGGTTACAGCTGTCCTTTTGTGACATGCGAAATGACATATTGCCTAATAGAAGACTTCTTCATATAAATAATAGTTATTTATAGTATGAAGCCTTCCCAAGATGTGGTGCGTGCTACTCTTGATCCATTATGGACACATTGTCACATGGATGCTGAAATTACAAATGTCCACAAATGGTGGTGTTCCAGAAGAGTGTGCTAGGTAGTCTTGTCAGGTGTGATCAAGTTTAAGAACTCGACGGCCCACCTTTGAGTTGATTTTCATGCAGGATATAAGCTTGATACAGTCCGAGAATACACACATTGATTCCCACTTCGTGCAATATATTTCCAAGAGAGGAAAATTATTGTGTTACATTCAAGGCGCATTTCCTCATTTGGCAATCTTGAGCCTCAAACCATTAGGCAAGCTTCAAACTTGCAAACATTGTTGAATCCAAGTACGCTAATGAGTACATGTCAATATGGGCATCTCCTATGGGAGCACAGTGGAGGCTGGAAAAAAATCTCAGGATTTGTTTAAATGGCATGAGAAGTTGGTTGCAGCAGCGGCCCTATGGGCAACAATATGTTTTGTGCCAAGACATACAAACAGCGAAATGAAAATTTGACACAAAAGTGATATTGTACCAAAAAATTCAGAAATTAGAAAATTATGGATAGCACGGCGATGCAACATATATGCTTCAAATGTGGTGACAAATACTCTTGGGCACATTTGTAGGGAAGATGAGGAAGATTGGAACAATCAAGTTTTAGCATGATAGTAGAGCTATTACAGATGAGGAGCAACTTGTGGATGCACCTGAGATCCCTCAGATAGACGATGTGATCGAAGTGATATTGTACAAAGCTCCAAAGTGATCTAAGTGATGTTGTACAAAGCTCCCAAGTGATTGAAGTGATCCTTTGCCAAGACAAGGACCATAATGTCATATGAAAGATTTTGAATAATGTCTATATATTGTAGAAAGATCTCTGAAATTTGCATGCTCTTTGATATAAACCAGTGGAGGAACACGAAGGAATATAGATGGAAAGACACGGTAGCAACGATATTTCTTCAGCCTATTGTCCTGCGAAAGATGAAGCCATTTCGCAATGGGTCCCTCGGCAACCCAGGATTGTCGCACAAGAGATTGATCGATTGGAGGAGGTACTCAGTGCTTCACAACATCGACTTGAGATTGTCATTTGGAGGATGGATCGATTGTAGGAGGAATTGTGGAAAGGCCTTCAATATTATAAGGACCCACAGTTTGTGAAGTACGTTGCTGAAGGATCCCACTATGATCTATGTCGTGCCATTGTCCTGAAAGTCTTGTGTGAATATAAAGTTCTTCAGAGATGGCACACTTGATCTCTTGGAGCTTCGGCTACTCTGTTTTTTTATTTTCACCCGTCTTTTTTTTCGTTTCAACTTCAACCTCAAAACCACTTTTTCATTCTGAATCAGTGAAACCAATTCAAAATGTATAAGAGTGAATCTTGGATATATATTACTCGGGTCTTTTTTAGGGACTAACCACCCCTCTAATACAAGATAAGTGATCGCCAGCGCGGTGGTTGGTTGCACACTAGGATTTCCAAGATGTAGGCAATGCTCACATATGGGCCCTCATGTAGACACAGCTTTTTCTCATCAAAGCATTGAATGGCATCCCCCATGATGGTCAAACCTGCATTTTGCGTGGCTGCTCACGAATGGGCTGTTTTTCACTCTCAAAAGTATCAGATGGCTGTTTCATACACTGCCATAGGAGCAGCCACAGGGCTGCCCATACAGCCCCACAGCCACTTGAACAGCCACAGGGCTGATTTAGCAGCAGACAGACTGCTACAGGGCCATATAGCCACGTCATGGCCTTGGGTCTGCCCAGGAACTCTTCCACGACAGGTGGAACCAGTCCACAGCAGTGGGGGGCTTCATAGGGTGCCCATGGAGGCCTGCATCAGCCTTATATAGACACAAGAGCAGTTGACCAGGCCCAAAAACTCCCACAGACTGGTTGGGCAGTCTGTAGCAGGTCAGCCAGCTCTAGGGACCAGTCGGCTAGCCAGAAAGGGAGTCCAAGCCCTATAATATACAGCCTTCCTGTCCTCATTATACCATCAGCTTCCTCAGCCAGCAGCAGGAGTCATCTGCAGCCAGTGAGGCACTTCAGACTTAGCTCCAGCAGTCCCTTTAGCCTCTTCAGCTGTTCTCAGCAGCCCTTGGAATCAGCATAACGTCCAGCTTGATATTGAATACTAACTTCCGTCTTTCTTATATTGCTGGAATTTCTATCCTATAGTTTCTACAAGCTCAAAATTGGCAGACATGTGAGGAGATTCTCTCTTATCTGATTTGTATAGGTTTGGATATTTGTTCTGAAATTATTCCACTACACCGTCCCTTGTTTGATATAGACAAAATTCCAAGCCCTGTTGCATGATATTTTTGCAGATCATGGCATCCTCCGAAGGTAACCAAGTGTCTTCCCATTGCTGCTAATCTCCCCACGTCTCAAAGTCTGTTCCCATTTCTGTCTTCCTCTATTGTTGTCCATTTGTATTATTCGCATGCGTGCGCACATGCTGTAAATTTACATGGATTTCACCCCAAAAAAAAGTGTGTGTGTGTGTAGCTGGTTGTCCCTTTCTTGGGGACTTTTCTTTGTAATGTAATGACAAATGGATTTCACCCAAAAAAAAAAGTGTGTGAATCGTTCTTTGCTTGTCTGCAGGCTCTGATATTCTTTCTTGTCACATATTGAACCCCCCCACCCCCCCCCCCCCAACCCCCCCAAAAAAAAAAAGTGTGTGTGTGTGTGTGAGAGAGAGACTGTGCCTCATTTATATAGGTTTTGACCATGTTCTCGCGAGTTCATTGATCTTCTTCGGCAGCGCCTGCGAGCGAGATTCTCGACTGTTCCTTTTGGGAAGTCTTTTTTGGCTCTTTGGTTTTCATCCACCCAGACCGGAGTTTCATCTTTTCTTTGTCTGGGTTCGCTATTGGGCACTCTAGACTTTATGGACAGACAAGAACTATAAAGTCTTTGGTGATCCTATATTTTCCTTGTTTGGCTTTTAGGCGTTCTCCATATCTAGCATACACTGAGATTTTCAGCTGATGTAATTTTGGCTGCCTTGTTTTGAGGCCGCTACTTTTGTAATATAATCAATCAAAAGTTTCCACACAAAAAAATGTGTGTGTGTGTGTGAGAGAGAGAGAGAGAGAGAGAGAGAGAGAGATAACTGAAGCATCAAAATTTTGCAGAGAAAGGTGCTTCAACAACTTCGGGCAACCAAAGCCTATAATTTAGTCTCAAAATGGATGAAATCTAGGATCATAAGTTGTCCTGCACTCTGCCCAGACAAAGAAAGCATACAACAAGCAGTTGCGCAAGCTTGCTGCCAAGGAGTTGCTGTTTTGTTGGGTGTGAGTTGTCTTTCAAACATCACATGTATCAAAAATTGCGTTGAAGCCAAGATGGGGTCTTCTGAGGATGGACCAGCGGTGGTGGTGTCCAGTGATATACTAGTAAATGGGATTAAACAAGCAATTGATGCCCTTATTCCACTTACATCAGACACAGTCGGTGACTCTTGCAAATGCACACTGGAAGGAGATAAGTCACATCCAGCGACTAAAGATTTACTTACAATTTTAATTCTAGCTCTTCCTGCAACAACCTGGAGAGAGATACTCAATCCAGAAGTCCAACGCGAAATGTGTCACCTTGTTTCAAGGATTGAGCTTCCCAGTGATTTGCGTCAAGAGGTAAGTATACAAGGTCTAAAATGCTCAAGCAACAGGATCTCAAGGCCCAATTAAGCGAACTTAAGTTGAGTGGAAACAG
Organism: Dipteris shenzhenensis; assembly: GCF_047967505.1. Taxonomy (NCBI): domain Eukaryota; kingdom Viridiplantae; phylum Streptophyta; class Polypodiopsida; order Gleicheniales; family Dipteridaceae; genus Dipteris; species Dipteris shenzhenensis. Next base: position 49,609,970 of record NC_141601.1, read on the forward strand.
CTAACATTCCTGAGTCTTGCTGTTCGCATCCATCTGCCTCTATTTGCCAGTCGTTTTTAAGTTAAAGCTGGAAGTTATATAAAGTATGCACGTGTGCACGCCCCCCTTAAGGACCCTAAACAAATGTAGAGTTAAATCTGCAACAAATAACATATCTGAGCCTTCCAACACTGCTGTTCCCTTCCTGTATTTGCCCGGCCTTTTTTAATAAATCCTCACACACACACACACACAGGGGTTGATGTCTGCAGAGGGCCTCACAAGCCTATGAGACAAAGTACAAACATAAAAAAGATGACCACTACATTTGGAAAACTAGAGAGTCAGGGGAGTGCATACTAAAGCAATTCCTCCTGAGTTATTATAGGCATATAGTTACATACTAGTACTATGATAAAATGACCTTTATTACATCAGTTTAAGACTAGAGTCTTTAGGCTTAGATTTGAAATCACGAATCAATGCTTGTCCATCTCTGTAAACTGTCCACTTCCTGCTTTCCTGGCTTCCTTCACTTTAGTGAGTGCAGTGGTTCTCTGTTTAAGCTGGGTCGGAGTAAGCTCCTCTGATAGCTGAATCCGTGTGCCCTTCAGCTTGTGGGTTTGTCTGAGAATCTTCACCCTTGCTGCCCTGTCTTGGAAGTAGACCTGTGTTTGTGTTCCTTTTGAATGATATTCCAAATTTCATTTTCATCCCACTCAACCCATGGTAATTTCTCCTTGAGATGCGTGATTTTTGTCATCTGTGTCCTCTCCCTCTTCAAAGCAGCTATCCAGCACTCCCCCTATGCGTAGAATAAGTTTATTATTTGCTGTAGTTTCCTGCTCTTTTACTTCCATGTAAAGATCAGCTTTGTTCACCTTCTTGCTGACATCAGTGAAAATCTCTTGTTTCATTTAGCTTACCTGCACGGTAATCATGTCTTGGACCGTAGGCAGAAGCTGTGGTGCTGGGGGGGGAGAGAGAGAGAGAGAGAGAGAGAGAGAGAGATGTGTATGTTTGGTCATGTGCGTGCACATGTGTGTGTATGTGTCTGTGTGCCCGAAGTAAAAAGGAAAAGATGTGTGAAGAGATTCTTTTGGTGCTTTATGTTTATTTGGAAATTATATTTTTGTTCACATGCGTGCACATGCGTGTGTATGTGTCTGCGTGCCCGAATTAAAGAGGAAAAGATGTGTGAAGAGATTCTGTTGGTGCTATATTTTGGAACAGGTGGCACATCTGTGTGTGTGTGTGGAGAGAGAGAGAGAGAGAGAGAGAGAGAGAGAGATGTGTATGTTTGGCCACATGCGTGCACATGCAGGTGTATGTGTCTGCGTGCCCGAAGTAAAGAGGAAAAGATGTGTGAAGATATTCTTTTGTTGCTTCATGTTTATTTGGAAATTATATTTCGGAACAGGTGGCACATCTTTTTGAACAGGCAATCCAAGTAAGCAAGTTTTGCAAGGAGGCTGAGGATGATTGAGGGATAAAGTTAAAGGACACCAAAATTCATCTCTATGCTGAAACTATTCCAAAATTTTGGAGCCCTAGGGAGCTGAGATCTCTTTGTTTTGGGTGGAAATTTCCAGTCCCTGTTGCACTAAATAGCATAAACAATAGTGAGATGAATTATCACTAGCTATAGAAAGTGTGTCAAAGATGTCCTTCTATTTGGCCTATATTTGTTAGATTGTAAAAGATCTCATTTGCTTTTATGAAGATCTTTATTTTGTAACTTAGTGAGAATTTCTTTAAAAATTTACAACACAAATAATTCTTAAAACCACCATTGGGAAATAAAGAATTTCCTTTGTAGTGAATTTATCAGATTGTTTAAATCAGCAACTGCTAAAGTTTTCATACTTTCCAGGTTAGGAGACTCCTTTGATCACTAATTTTAAGTTTTGTTTCAGGAAGTGCCAAGATTAGAAAGAGGTGCCAGTATCTTTATGTGAAGTGCAGCATGTATATGCTGGATAATTGGTACAATTACTTGTTTGTAAAGTAACAAAAAGGAGGTTGAGTAAGTTCAGTATTTGCTAACCTTAATTTTGTAATTATAATATTGATGACATAAAGTTAAAAATATAAGATATAATTTTCAAATTTATTATAGAAAGCAAAACAACATTTGTTATATAAAGAAAATTAATATAATATTAGATTGTCATTTAATTTATTAAAATTAAATGACTCTTAAAAACAATAAATATATAATTTTTAAATAGACTATTACAAAAAGGCCACTACAAAGAAACTTTGTTGGCATACTATGGCGTGGTTGTTCATAGCTCAATGGAAAAATAGACTCCCAAAAGACCTAAAGGCTAAATCTACGTGGCATACAATGGCTCATCATGACCATGAAGCTCCCATTTCCCCCCTTTTAGGTGAATCTAAGTTCCTTGACCTTCCATTGGACCTTATGGCAGCATTCAAGGTTAGATCTAAGGTTTTGGCTAGGCTTGTTGCATCACCACCTCTCGCGCAAGACAAAGAACAGGTTGCGACAATATCATTTGCATTTATTCATTATGGAGTTTTCCTAAGGATGTTGATTATGGAAGCCTTGCAAGAGAGTAGTAAGGGCGCCGATAAGTCAGATTCTGGAAGTCTTGGAAGTTTTGTTGTTGGATATGATTTCACCATGCTTGTAGCTCCACACTACTCGATCGATGCTGGAGATGCCATACATTATTGCAAGTGGCAGAGAAACATAGGTTGGCATGGTATGACTTGTGGATTCAATTTCTTAATAAGGGCTGTCTCCTTCAACACATTCTGTACCTTAACAATTATAACAGTGTTGAGCTAGCCTATGGTAGTGTAGGTATTGGTATGGCTTAGATTATTATTGGAGGTGAAAAATGAGGGGCAGGTAACAAACAAGATGATCAAGTACTGAAGAAGTAGAGAGAGAGAGAGAGAGAGTTTATTAAAGTCTATGAAAGATTGGAAGGTCTATGAGACTGACAAAATCCAGATACAATGAGAGCTAATGGGCGGGGCCACTAAAAACGGGCACCCGTGGCCAAGGTTGATGTTTGAAACAAGAAAAAAACTACATCGTGCTATCTTTGTGTAAGAAGGTCCGAATGTAAAGGCAAAAGGGGGGAGTCCTTCACCATCAGCCATCTGATCAGCTATCCATTCGAATGACGTGGCATATGTATGCTGTCTGTGGGAACTTTGATAGACAAGAAGAGCTTAGTCGCCAATGGTTTTGAAGTTAAGTACAGCTGACATCGTGGAGGAAGAAAATCACTAACGGAACAGTGCTGGTGCCCAGCCTAATCAATTTGCTGGGGTCCACGTCTCCTCCTCTACAACCTCCGAGTCTGTCTCCCCACGTCAAATAGTAGACATGTGAGCGTGGTCATGCTCTTTAGGTGCCTGCTATGTCTCTGCCCTATTGCCCCTAAAGGAAAACTCAACCATCATACCAAATGGAAGAAGATGTAGGGAAGCAGGAGCCTGCCAGGATGGGTGGCTGGCCAAAAGGTCAGGAGTTCATTTTATGGCGAGCTCTGACCAAGGATGGGTGCTTCGTTGTAGCTCTCAGCTCTCAAGGTTGAGGGATCTTGTGGAAGAAAATCGTAGCATGTTACCATGTACAACAGGCACCAATGGTGTGGAACTTGGCCTGCACAAGGAATCCTAAACTCACATGTGCATTGGCACTTTTGCCATTATCCTACTGCCATTCTCCGCTAGTGGTAATGTGCATTCTTCTATGTAGTGATCATAGTCTTCGATGTGTAGAGATCATATGGAATTGTGTAAATCTCTGTGGAGAATGGTAGTGGTGCCAATCTCATACCATGACCTGAAAACATGCACAAGGAATCCTAAACTCACATGTGCATTGGCAATTTTGCCATTATCCTACTGCAGCCAATAACGTTAGTGAAATGTCAATCTATAGGTTTAGTTTGTCTAGATTACCACTAGCGGAGAATGACAGTGATTGCCAATCGCATGCTTGCCCTAAGAAATGGCATTGAGAATCCTAAACTCACATGTGCATTCTTCTATGTAGTGATCATTGTCTCCGCTGTGTAGAGATCATATGGAATTGTGTCAATCTCTTATTAGGCCCTGGAATGTCAATTATAGGTTCAGTTTGTCTCGATTACCACTAGCGGAGAATGGCAGTGATGCCAATCTCATGCTGGCAACTATATAATGACATTGAGATCATCAAACTCACATTTGGATTGGGATCGGACACCACTCTCCTATGATCACTAGTATACCCCTCCTAGAATAGTAGGGTAAACATTTGTACAAGTGGAGAATGGCAGTGGTGCCAATCTCTTATTAGGCCCTGATAAATGGCATTGAGAAGCCTAAACTCACTGTCTCTATTGTGTAGAGATCATATGGATTTGTGTGAATCTCTATGGAGAATGCCACCAATGGAGAATCGCAGTGGTGCCAATCTTATACCATGACTTGAAAACATGCACAAGGAATTCTAAACTCACATATGCATTGGCACTTTTGCCATTATCCTACTGCAGCCAATAAAATTAGTGGAATGTCAATCTATGGGTTTAGTTTGTCTAGATTACCACTAGGAGAGAATGGCAGTGATGCCAATCTCATGCTATCTAGACTACCACTAGTGTGAAATGGAATCGGACACCACTCTCCTATGATCACTGGAAGACCCCTCCTAGAATAGTAGGGTAAACATTTGTACAAGTGGAGAATGGCAGTGGTGCCAATCTCGTATTGGGCCCTAAGAAATGGCATTGAGAAGCCTAAACTCACATGTGCATTCTTCTATGTAGTGACCACTGTCTCCGCTGTGTAGAGATCATATGGAATTGTGTCAATTTCTATGGAGAATGTCACCAGTGGAGAATGGCAATGGTGCCAATCTCATACCATGACCTGAAAACATGCACAAGGAATCCTAAACTCACATGTGCATTGGCACTTTTGCCATTATCCTACTGCAGCCAATAAAATTAGTGGAATGTCAATCTATAGGTTTAGTTTGTCTAGATTACCACTAGCAAAGAATGGCAGTGATGCCAATCTCATGCTGGCAACTACTTAATGACACTAAGATCATCAAACTCACATGTGGAATGGAATAGGACACCACTCTCCTATGATCACTGGAATACCCCTCCTAGAATAGTAGGGTAAACATTTGTACAAGTGGAGAATGACAGTGGTGCCAATCTCTTATTAGGCCCTAAGAAATGGCATTGAGAAGCCTAAACTCACATGTGCAGAGATCATATGGATTTGTGTCAATCTCTATGGAGAATGCCACCAGTGGAGAATGGCAGTGGTGTCAATCTCATACCATGACCTGAAAACATGCACAAGGAATCCTAAACTCACATGTGCATTCTTCTATGTAGTGATCACTGTCTCTGTTGTGTAGAGATCATATGGAATTGTGTCAATCTCTGTGTAGAATGCCACCATAAATTAGTGGAATGTCAATCTATAGGTTTAGTTTGTCTAGATTACCACTAGCGGAGAATGGCAGTGATGCCAATCTGATGCTGGTAGCTACATAATGACACTGAGATCATCAAACTGACATGTGGAATGGAATCGGACACCACTCTCCTATGATCACTGGGAATACCCCTCCTAGAATAGTAGGGTAAACATTTGTACAAGTGGAGAATGGCAGTGGTGCCAATCTCTTGTTAAGCCTAAGAAATTGCATTGAGAAGCCTAAACTCACATGTGCATTCTTCTATGTAGTGATCACTGTCTCCGCTGTGTAGAGATTATATGGATTTGTGTCAATCTATGTGGAGAATGCCACCAGTGGAGAATGGCAGTGGTGCCAATCTCATACCATGACCTGAAAACATGCACAAGGAATCCTAAACTCACATGTGCATTGGCAGTTTTGCCATTATCCTACTTCAGCTAATAAAATTAGTGGAATGTCGATCTATAGGTTTAGTTTGTCTAGATTACCACTAGTGGAGAATGGGAGTGACGCCAAACTCATGCTGGCCCTAAGAAATGGCATTGAGAATCCTAAACTCATGTGTGCATTCTTCCAAGTAGTGATCACTATCTCTGCTGTGTCTAGACTACCACTAGTGGGGAATGACAGTGATGCCAATCTCATGCTGGCAACTATATAATGACATTGAGATCATCAAACTCACATTTGGATTGGAATCGGACACCACTTTCCTATGATCACTGGAATACCCCTCCTAGAATAGTAGGGTAAACATTTGTATAAGTGGAGAATGGCAGTGGTGCCAATCTCTTATTAGGCCCTAATAAATGGCATTGAGAAGCCTAAACTCACATGTGCATTCTTCTATGTAGTGATCATTGTCTCCGCTGTGTAGATATCATATGGAATTGTGTCAATCTCTGTGGAGAATGTCAGTGGTGCCAATCTCATACCATGACCTGAAAACATGCACAAGGAATTCTAAACTCACATGTGCATTGGCACTTTTGCTATTATCCTACTGCATCCAAAAAAATTAGTGGAATTCTAGAATACCACTAGTGGAGAATGGCAGTGATGCCAATCTCATGCTGGAACCTACATAATCACACTGAGATAATCAAATTCACATGTGGATTGGAATTGGACACCACTCTCCTAGAATACCCCTCCTAGAATAGTAGGGTAAACATTTGTACAAGTGGAGAATGGCAGTGGTGCGAGTCTCTTATTAGGCCCTAGAAAATGGCATTGAGAAGCCTAAACTCACATGTGCATTCTTATTAGCATCAGTGCCCTTCTCTAGAAGGTCAGGTGAGAAAACTCTCATGTGATAACCTTCACATAAGGAGAATGGCACTGGTGCCATTCTCTGATTCTCTGCAATCCATGTGATGAATCGAACTTCTGTCATTCTCCTTAACATCATGGAGGATGGCACGAATACCATTCTTTATTATAACCATTTTAACTTTGATATTGTGTATATTTGCTTACTGTGTTCATATATAAGTTGCTTCGCCTTGGTTATTTTTTTAATAGAAGTTGCATTGTGGTTGTAATATTTCCTACTACAGTTATGATTTTCTATTATACATTTCATTGTGTCCTTGGTTCTTTTGTTAATAGAACATTGCAAGAATGGCTAGCAAGGGAAAGAGAAAGGTTCGAGAGGCGTCACTTTATGATGGAGTTAGTTCTGGAAGAGGATGGTTTTTGGATATATACAATAACGAACTCCAAAAACTCCATAAAGTGCATTGTTTTGTGAACATCCAAGGAACAACTTTTGAAGATGTTGGACAAGTTAAAGAGATGGAGGATACCGAGAAAGACAACGTTTCTTGTCTCAAAATTCATACATTGGGAGGCAATGTGTATCAATGGGATCCTACTTGTTTTGATCATGCAAGGATGAATGCTACTAGGGAGGACACGATGATATCTAGGGGTTGGATTAATGAGCCAGAAAATTATACCAAACAACAGATATTAGAAAGCTTTGATTTGGTAACAAAAGGGATAAAGCAAGATATAAAAAAGAGTAGAAAAGTTTCGAAAAGAACCAAGAAAAGTGATGTTGAGGGATCAAGCTCTCAAGTGTCTCAGAACACATTGAAAGAGAAGGCTAGAGAGATCGGTGAGGAGGAAACAACAGGTGAGAAGGAAATAAGGTCAAATGGAAAAACAAGCATTGGGGATAAACTGGAGGCTAAAGACAAAGAGAACTTTAGGAGGAAAACAGGGAGGTGTGGGAATAGTCACTGATGGAACTGGAAGTGGAGGTGATGCAATGGGGAGTGGTGAGACACATATAACAGGACATGGTGAGAAATCATCTGAAGCAACTATCATCCTGTATAAGAAAATCCAGCCAGATGTTGACTTTAAGGCACTACAAAAGAAATTGGAAAGGAAGGACACAAGTATGACAGGCTTGATGGAGTACGTAGAGTACTTCCCATTTGGTTTAGAGTTTGAGGTGTTGATCCCAGTGATGAATTGCTTTAGAGCACCAAGCCAATATGTGTACAAGACATTGACCCTCAGCTATGTCAGTGACTTGGTCAAGAGTTTTGCAATGAATGCACGACCTCCTGCAACATGTGCATATCTTATGCCTTACCACACAAGCACAAATACTCCGATATGCAAGGAAGAGATAAAGGTGGAAAAGTTAAAGGAGTATAATTATTGGATTCTCGCAGGGCAGCATTCGAGTTATGCTGCAAGGATGTTTATAACTAAAGCACATGGAGAAGCCTTCAATCAACGAAAAGATTTCTATACATGGAGGAAGGCGAGAATTGTTGTCAATGCACCAGTTGAAGCAAGTTGTAAGATATCATCAATGGCCAACATGGAGGCACAGACCGTTTTGAAAAATCAACTATATATCGATATCTTACAACACCTAAGGGCACAATGGATTGCATTCGGACGACCAAAGAAACCAGCCCAAGGCCTTGTCAAAGGGCATAAAGATTGACAAAGTTGGGATGTGAGTAATAAACTTTGTTTTGTATGCATTTTTTATTTCAAGAATGTTTATGGCTTTGTAAAAGAAATGATAGTAGTGTCAATTCCCTGATGTGAGAATGGCACTAGTGCCATTCTTCTAGTTACCAAGTCATGCTTTTGACATGGTAATGGGAGAATCGCACTAGTGTCATTATTATCTCTATTACATGATTTGGATTAGAAGAATGTCTAAGATGATTTTGATTTTTTTATATAGAATTTTGTAGGAGTTGTAAGCGTATCGATGGGTGCAAACTTTGCTACCAAGGACACACACATGGTCACATACGATGATGGCATCTACGAACAATGGATTAGGATTTTGACATTGGTGAAGCAGGGTGATCTTGAGGGTCGAAATCCCACAATAACATATATGAGGTGTCTGCTAGGATTGGAAGATGAAGATGTACGTGCACTTCAAGCAGAGATTGAGTCTAAAGAAATAGTCTTGGTCAAGTCAAGCAAAGACAAGGACTCCATTGAAATGTCTCAACGGGCAATGGAGATTAAGCATGATAGAGCCCTGAAAGAAGCGCTCATCAAGGAGTTCAACTCACGTCACCCTTCGCCCCAACATCAAACATGGGATGCCCTTGCAACTTACTTCAAAATTAATTCAATTGTTTATCAGAGCTTCAAGGGTTCATGTGAGTCATGGGTCAAAGAGAAGCTGCAAGTTGGCAAGTCGACACCTGATTTCCCAAAAGCCGCTTCAATCTATGTTGATTGGGTGATTAGTTCAATAAAGGGTAACAAGTCTACATCGTAGTCTTGTTTTCCTTGGACAATTATTCAAGTGAACATGGAGATGGAGGGGGAGAGGTTTCTAACACGTCACTCCAAGGGACAACTTCCAATCAGTTTGTGTGTGCTTGACACCTCAGAGGGATCTGCCAAAGGCATGTGTTGGGATAAGGATGTCTTCAAGAAGTTGCTCTGTGGCTTGATGGAGACCGTTGCCACTCCGTCACAGTATGTATTACTATCATTTATGACAATGATAGAGATGGTAAATTCTCAAGGAAGCAATGATAGAGGCTCGATTTTGGCATAGAAGGTTTGTGGGTGTTATCCATGAATCGGATAGTGCACAAAAGGGTTTGTCTGAGACCTTCTATTTTTTGTCATTTGTCAGCTCACATGATGGGTTTGATGGATTTGACCACATGTTAGAAAACACAAGGCCATACACAATAATTGAGGACAATATTCTTTATTCTAGTGAGGACGATGAGTATGAAAAAGAGGCAGTTGTGAAGCATGGCATCATCAAGGAGTGCATCAGGTGCTATTGTAGTAGGGAACATGAAGTTGTTGTTGACGTGTTTACTAATGGATGTGTGGCATTACAAGCATTGTCAAGCAAAAGAAAAGTGATCTCACTGGTGAAGACATCCCAACAGGCGACAGAGGTCGAGGCTATGTGTGTGGAACATGCATCAAATAATCCCCATATTAAGATTTGGTCTAGCATTGAGAGGCCTCTTGAGACACATAGAGCTGATTCACCTATCGATGAAGGAATTAAAGAGGGTGAGCATCGCATTGAAGACTTGCAACCTTTAACTGAAGCAGATCTTGAAGCTATCCCAAAGATTACATTGGAGGATTTGGAGCAAGGTCTTTAGCTACTCATTTATGCCTTGTGTATTCAGTTTCAAAATAATATGACTTTTATGGATTTTCTCGATTGCACATACTCTCATTATATTAAAGAGGTTAAACATTAGATATGATAAAATTGTGTGACATAATGACATGGGGAATGGTACTAGTGTCATTCTCCCTATGTCGGGTTATACGTAAGAGGTACTATTAACATTTTATGTGACCTCATATGGAGAATGGCACTAGTGCCATTCTCTCTTTTGGTTATGTAGAAATGGTAATACTGTTATGTTCCTTTCTTAAATCTATGTTAGTTGAAAGAATTACAGAGATTAAAAATTGTATAGTATTAACTATGCTACCAAAGTTTGGATTTGGGTGCTTTCTACAAATCTATTGGACCAAAGTAATACAGTATCTATGCTTTCAGATCATGCATTGTACATTTCTTTTGGGACATGGGGGGAGGCACTAGTAGTATTCTCTCCTCCCAATGAGGATATAGAGAAAGGCACTAGTGGCGTTCTCCATAACCTTATATGTAAAATGGCACTAGCACCACGCTAAGAGAAGAATGGCACTATTGCCATCCTCTCTATGAGTTCAGAGAGAAAGGTTGCACTATTTGCATTCTCAATTGACTTTAGAGAATCGGCACCAGTGCCATTCCCCAAAAAGACAATGGAATCAGTGAACGGCGATGGATAATGTTCATACTTTATTTTTATTTATTAGTTTCATATGCTTTTGTGCTTCGACATTGTTGAATACACTCTAAAGAATCAAAATATTTCTATATTCCTCAACTTCCAAAGGGACCAATGATGCATGGAAGGATATGGAGACATCAAATGTAGAGGACAACATACCACCCAAAATGGGGACTATCAATTACACGATGGATACAGGAGGTATAGAAGAAAACATAACCCCAAAAATGGAGAAAATTGCAAGGAATATCACGAATCCTATACTTTTAGAAGAGAACATGGAGGAACGTACTGTCTCAACATTGGGGACAAGGCTAGATAATCTTATTGTTATTGCAAACATGTATGAAATCATAGCACCTGACAATTTGGATGAGTCAGAAGCCAGCAACTTCAAGGAGAATTTGGATCTATATCCACATACAATTTCTTTGGATATGCCACGATTAACAATCATATTAGACTTGAATGGCCTGTTATTAAGTCGCTGCCTATTCAAGTCTCCAATACATCCGTCTATTATGCATGGCAAAAATAGTTATATGGTTGTTCGTCTTGGGTGCATAGAATTTCTTAAAATCTTGCTACAAAGATTTAATGTAGGTATCTGGTCAACTATGATGGAGTATAACGTACTTGATATGGTAGGAAAGCTGCAAAATTATGCAAATGAGAGCCTCCCTTTCTTTGTTATATGGTCTCAGCAAGGATGCTACACTTACAGTAAGACGAGGATAAATAGGCCTGACAAGGTTGGTGTTGAGGCAATGTTCAAACCCTTAGCAAAAATCTCAAAGGCATTTGGATGTGATGCTAGAAGGACAATCCTTGTTGATGACTCCCCATGCAAGGCTTGCATTAGCCCTCCATCAAATTGCATATTTCCTTCAACGTTTGATGTACAAGACAATGATGATAATATTCTACTGAGAGAGTTGATGCCGTACTTACTACAACTTGATGAAACTAAAGATGTGCGCAGCATGATTGAGACAAATCGGTATGGACAATTACCTGTGATGGAGGGGCATAAGGATTTCAACCTTGTCTAGAAAGTAATTGATGAATGGAGGGAGGAAAATCATGCATGGTCAAGAATGGAATATAAAACAAGAAATATTCCTCTTGTAGATCAACTAAGAGAGAGGGATATAGGTGGTAATACAGAACCAAAGGGTGTACACCCTAGGGCAACCCATGGTGGTGATGGCCAGGTGCCTTAACTTAATGCATCCCAAATAAGTCTTTTAAGGAATGCTCCGCAACTCTCTAGCATGAATGCTATGCAAGTTTCTCAATTGGCTATAGACCTAGGGTACAAAGGTCACTATATTAAGAAATACATTGCTAAGGGCTACATAAACTGACTACAAAATGCATATTTTTCATGAAGGTACATATGTCAAAGTGTTTTTTGATTTTATCTCAAGTCTATATAACTGTTGTTGCAGCTAATTGAATTTTTCTTTTGTGATGTAGATAGATATACGTTCAAATCAAGCTTGAGTAGGTACATACCAGAACAAGATCCATTTGGACCACCAAAGTTACCTGTCCCTATCAACGAAGTGTTCTGGATAAAAAATGTGGCTTTAGAGGTGCATGAGTCAACCATTACAGGTGCTGGCTTGGGCTTGTTTGTGCATGGCTCCATCAAGAGAGGGACTACTATTCTCCATTATGGAGGTGACAAGTACTCCTACAGAGACTGGAAGGAATTATGTAGAGTTCATCCAAGGCTAAAGAAGTACTCTATCCAAGAGGACCCTACTATCCCTATGAAGGATATGGTGCATATAGTTGGTGATGTTCAATATGGCAATGTGGCAGGATTTATTAACAGCAATAGAAATACCAATGTAAAGCCAAATGTTTGTTATGTATTTTCCCCTAATGTTCCACCTTGGTATGACCCCATGATGAACATAGATATTGCAGAATATGGTCACATTTGTATTGAATCCATAGATGATATACATGCAGGAGAGGAGCTATTTGCAGACTATGAGTTTTGAATAACAACATTGTATTTCTTTATACAATCATTACTTATGGGAATTACTACTTTCTTGCCAACTATGTAAATTGGTGCGTGATTGTTGTGTGTGAATAATATGCAAACATGTTCATAACTACATTCATAATGTATTTTGAAGGAGTGTCTCTCGTGCCATTCTTTCCGGTGCCATTCTCTTTGGGGCTAGAAATTGAGAGTTTCTTTGGAATCATGATTTATTTTAGGGATTTCAATGGTGCATCAACAAGTTGTTATGTTTTCATCCTAAAGTGTACTTTTTTACTTTGCAATGAGTAATCAACATGACATGTAAAGTTATCCTTTTACAATAATGCTAGTCAGTCTAAACATTGAAAATGCACAATAAATGATTGTCATTGCCACTAAATTACATCAAACGCTTGTCATTGCCCATTTATTTTCCATCAACTACATATCTTGCATTCATTCTCCTCAACTATATATCTTGATTTTACATCAACTACATATCTTACTAAGTTAAAGAGCCTGTGCGTTTTCATTGCAATACTCATGGTTATTAATTACACTCTACATTTTTTAAACGGTGTTTTGGAGATTTTCAAATGAGAATGCTCACAACAAAAGCGAGTCTCAATATCAATGGAAATTCTAGAGAGTCGCTATTATGAAGGTGTTTTTGAACATCACTATGGCTCACGAGATGAATCTAACTCAAATGGGTTTCAAAGTTTATTATTTTGTTGATGATAATGTAGTTTAGACAGTGATATTATATTTATTATTTGAGAATGTAGTTGATATTTCACACTTCATGAATGGCTATCTAGTCTATTTTCACATATTTCTCCTATTTTTTCATTGAGGGGAGCTATAATTTCTTCCAAAACTGCCATTCTGGGAATTGTATTTTTCCCGAATTATCTAATACGGTCTTAAATGTTAAAGCGAAGGTATGAAAATCCTTTGATAAGCTTTTCCAACTTTGTGACAAAAAAACAAGGACCAAGAGCGATCATCATGCGTTAGAAGAGGAGCTAAAAACTTTTGGAAAATCCATGAAACAAGCATGGACAAGCTACAATATAACACACTACATGGTAAGTTATGATAGAACATACAATGGTATGGTATTGTAGGCTAGACTTGGTCTAAGTTATTCTAGTCTACGGTTTTCATGTTATACTTGGGTTTCATGTATATCCCAAGTCTTGTACTTCTTTTGTTGAACTATTTATTGGAGCTTTGTGTGTGGACTACACTCTTGTGTTCTTTATCCACTTCGTGTCTCCCCGTAGTTCCAACAATTGGTATCAGAGCTTGGCTCCCGCATTGCTTCCCATGCTTCTACCACTCCCGGGTTTTAGTTCTCTCACGAAGAGTCAATTCTATCACGAAGAAATCAGTCCAGCTAGCTCGTTTTTGCCTATAGCAGCTTTCTAGAGGTCCTTGTAGCTGGGCGCCTTCACCTACTGGACCTAGGCAACTATAGACTTGCTATTTTCTGGGTCTTTCGTAGCCAGACATCCTCAAAATCAGCTCCATTTGCTGATTTACAGCATTTTTTTTCCAATTGCCTATCTTCAGGAGCTCCATCTAGGCTGGGCGACCTCATTCTTGGCACTTTTGTTGCTGATTTTGTCAATTTCCAGCCCCTACATCAGCTCGAACTGCTCTTGGAGCTTCTTATGCCTAAACAACTTCAGATCTAGCATTTCCTTGCTGATTTTCATCAGTTTCTAGCCTTTTTTCAGTTCGCAATTCTCTAAGAGGACCATCTAGGCTAGGTGACCTCATTCTTGGTAGTTTTGTTGCCGATTTTGGACTGATTCAGCTCCCAAAATTTGGTCAACTTCTTTCTGGAGTCATCTTGAAGCTATTTTGGACTGGGAGATCACTTTTCTTATGATATTTTACATGCAGCAGACAAAAATCAGAATTGGGGACAAGTTATTGGATGCATATTGAGCCGAAGGTTGGCTAACAGTGAATGCTATCATTGGATGCCTTTTTAAGCAAGCATTTGCTTCAGATTTTATACCTTTGGTGGATGCTTATCAAGCCTTTGTTGGGCTAAAAGTTGAGAATACTTACAGAGCAAATACTATTGCCCATATTGCCTTGTGATTCCAGAAGGGAATTGTGCTTTGTGACAACACTTTTGGGGTAGATTTGCTATCTATATTTGCATTTTATTTTCAGGTTACTTGTGAAGTGCAATCATGTCTCTTTCTGAGAATTTTGGCACCCTGACTGAAGCTGACAAGTTGGATGGATCAAACTATGCCTTGTGGTCTTTTATGCTAAGGAATATTTTGGTTGGAAAAGGCCTTTGGGATATTGTTAGTGGAGATGAAATTAGGCCTGTGACTACTCACACGTTTGATGTACAAGACAAGGATGATAATATTCTACTGAGAGAGTTGATGCTGTACTTACTACAACTTGATGATTTGAGGAGCAAAAGAAGTTTGACCGTCGTAATGCTCAAGCACTTTCTTTGATTTCCTTGTCAAGGAAGAGGCACATCATGAAGACTATTAAGTCTTGTACTTCTTCTAAGGATGCTTGGGACAAGTTGTCTAATATGCATAATGTTAAGAATATGGCCAGGGTGATTGCACTCAACAATCAGCTTAAGGATCTAA
The DNA here is from genome assembly GCF_047967505.1 of Dipteris shenzhenensis. Taxonomy (NCBI): domain Eukaryota; kingdom Viridiplantae; phylum Streptophyta; class Polypodiopsida; order Gleicheniales; family Dipteridaceae; genus Dipteris; species Dipteris shenzhenensis. The sequence continues at coordinate 49,625,390 of NC_141601.1, forward strand.
AAATGACTGATGGTCAAACCATCACAGAGCATGTAGTAAAAATTATAGATTTGCGAGATCAGCTTGCAAATGTTGATGAGGAGATTGAAGAGAAGAGATTGGTCTCTATCACTCTTGATAGTCTTGCTCCTTCATATACTACATTTGCTACATCATTGAGCATCACTCTCAGGGCTGCATCTATTTCTTTTGCAGAATTGGTTGGTTTGTTATTGCAGGAAGAAGAAAGAGCTCATAATTTTTCTCATGGCTCTCATGGCAGTGAGCAAGCTCTAGCCACTGGGGAGAGGGGAAAATTTTAGAAATATAAGGCTAAAAACAACCAGCCACAAGGGGCAAATAATAGTACCAATAATGCCAGATCAAGCAAAGATGCTAAGGTGAAAAAGGGCAAATACAATGACTACAAGAAGCCAAGCCATTACATTGTAGAATGTCAAAAATGCATTGCAAATGAGAAGAAGAGGCAAGGCAACTCAAACAGTAATTTTGTGGCTCATACTGAGAACAATGCATCTAGCTCACATGCACACTTTGCTCAGGATGATCAGGATTTTGTATTTGCAGCCACACTCTCTAAGATATCTTCTAGGGGGAATTGTGATTGTGATCATGCTATTGCTCATATCAATAATGATGATGCCTATTCAATTAATGTGAATGATAATTGGTATTTGGATAGCACTGCTTCACAACATATGACTCCTCATAAGGAGTGGTTTGAGAGCATCAAACCTATGTATGGGCAGTAGGTTACTTGTGCCAATGATGCTTCTCAAGACATCACAGGAGTGGTACATATTCCCATTAAGCTTGATAATGGCAAAGTTAAGTATATTCGTGATGTTTGGTATGTTCCAAAGTTGCGGAAGAATCTTATGCTTGTGGAGTTTTAGGATGATCAATGCCAAATTAAAGATCTTAGAAAGGGATATGTAGTGGTTGCCACTGGCACTTATAATAAGGGTCTTTATAAGTTGGATGCTAAGCCCCATGTGTAGCATGCCTTAGCTGCGTCTAATGCATCTTCATGTGATTTATGGCATGCTAGATTTGGTCATGCACATCATAGAGCATTGGCATACTTGTAGAATAATCAAATGATTGAAGGGATTCCAAAATTACAGCAACCATCTAGTTCTTTTTGTGAAGGGTGTGTTATGGGAAAGTTGCACCATTTGCCTTTCAAAAAGGATGGATAAGTCAGAGCCACACATATACTGCAGCTTGTGCATAGTGATGTATGTGAGATGAACATGCGGTCACATCGTGGTGCCAAGTATTACGTGTCTTTTATTGATGATTACTCTAGATTTACATGGATCTTTCTTGTGAAAGAGAAATCTAAGGTGTTTCATTGGTTTTAGGAGTTCAAAGCACTTGTTGAGAACCAGACTAATGCCAAGATCAAAACACTTAGGACAGATAGAGGAGGGGAGTGCATGTCTCATGCCTATAAGAATTATCTGGCTCATCATGGGATTCATCATCAAAATACATGCCCTTACACACCAGCTCAAAATAATGTTGCTGAAAGAAAGAACAGGACTCTCATGGAGATGACCAGATGCATGCTGAGCTACAAAAAGATGCCTAAAGTATTTTGGGGTGAGGCTGTAGTTACAGCCACATACATCCAAAATAGATGTCCAACTAAAGCATTGGTGAATTGGACTCCGTTTGAGACATTCTATGGATATAAGCCAAAGGTTGGCCACTTCAAAAATTTTGGATCAGTGGCATATGCATTAGTACTAGATCAACACAGATTCAAGCTTGATGATAAGGGAATTAAATGCATATTTGTGGGTTATAGTACTGAAAGCAAGGGCTATAAGCTTTACAATCCTGAAACACGGAAGATTATCATAAGAAAAGATGTTGCTTTCAATGAAAATGATTGCTTTATGACTAATGATTTACATATGCCCATTGAGGACACTACACCTTTGGATATTGGTCATTTTGAGTCAGAAGATATGCCATCACATGTGTCTGACACACCAAGTTCTTCCTCCACTACATTTGGAGAAATTCCCCATACTGATGAAGGTAGCACTTCTGAAATTTTAGTTCAAAAATCAGCCTATTGTCCATAAGAGGAGGAGGGTAAAATTTGCAGATCAGTCTCAGCCTACTGCAGCGAATCAGCCCCTTCCTAGATGGGCTCGGGCTACCATTCAAGATGCAAAAAATCAGCTTGTGTTGGGGAGAACAAGGTCTAGTACAAGGCAAGCACAAAATCAGGTCAATTATGCCTTGATGAGCAGAGTTATGGAAGCTGAAATTGAACCTTAGTGTTTTGAGGATGCTTAGGGACACCCATTATGGGAAGATGCTATGAAATTTGAAATTCAGTCTATTGAAAAGAATGCCACTTGGGAATTGGTTGATCTCCCTATTGGAAAGAATGTGGTTGGCACCAAGTGGATTTATAAGTTGAAATATCATTCTGATGGCACAGTTGAGAAACATAAAGCCTGTTTAGTTGCCAAGGGGTATAGTCAGGAGGAAGGAATTGACTATGAGGAGACTTTTGCTCCTGTAGCCAAGATGACAACCATTCGGACTATCATTTCTCATGTTGCAAGTTACGATTGGCTTGTTTATTAGATGGATGTGAAGACGGCCTTCTTGAATGGAGACCTAAAGGAAGAGGTCTATGTGCAGTAGCCCCAAGGTTTTGTGGTTAAGGGACAAGAACTAAAGGTATGCAAGCTTCGCAAAGATTTATATGGGCTAAAACAAGCACCTCGGGCTTGGTACCATAAATTCCATCAGTTCTTGTTATCACAGGGCTTTGTTAGCACTCATACTGAGTCAAATCTCTATGTGCTTCAAGAAAAATCAGAAATCATCATTCTTATTCTTTATGTGGATGATATCATGCTTACTGCCAGTGATTAGGGGAAATTTGCATCAATAAAATCAGCTTTGTCTTGGTCATTTGATATGATAGACTTGGGTTTACTGCACTATTGTTTGGGAATTGAGTTTTGGCAAACTCAAGATGGTATTTTCATGTCCCAAACTAAGTATGCTAGGAGTATATTACATAAATTTCAGATGGAGAATAGTAAGCCTACAGCTACACCTCTTGAGAAGGGTCTCAAACTGTCTAAGTATGATAAGGCTAAAAAGTTTGATGGCACTTTGTACAGACAGTTGGTGGGGAGTCTTATCTATTTGTGCTCCATAAGGCCTGATATTGCTTATGCTACAGGAGTATTGAGTCAGTGTATGCATTGTCCCACTATCACTCATTAGAATGCCGCCAAGCGTGTTCTCAGATATGTGCATGGCACTATTACTCTTGGGATGCATTATACTAATGCTTGTGATCTTGATTTGTGTGGCTTCACAAATTCTGATTGGTCAGGGGACATTGATGATAGAAAATCCATTTATGGCTACTGTTTCTCTTTGGGTTCCGTATGCATATCTTGGCTAAGAAAGAAGCAGGCCAGGGTCTCTCTTTCTTCTAGTGAAGCAGAGTATAAGGTAGCAAATGCAGCTACCACAGAATGCATATGGCTAAGGAAGCTACTTTATGACTTGCATCACTCACAGGATGATCAGACCACCTTTATCTTGTGTGACAGTCAGAGTTGCATAAAGATTGGTAACAATCCTGTTTTTCATGCTTGCATGAAACATGTGGAAAACCACTATCACTTTATATGGGATTGTATAGCAGATGGCATCATTAGCCTCATCTATTGTCCATCTGAGGATAATGTAGCAGATATCTTCACTAAGAGCCTGTCAGCAGAAGTGTTTGTACCCCGGGGGATTCACTCTTCATTAAAGGGGGACGTCACCTGCGTGCATGAACTTCAAGAAAACCCCCTATTTAAGATCCATGTAGGATGATAAAACACCCCTATTTAAGCTTATAAGATACCGCCAAAATTCTATTATGTTCCCCCCTTTCCTTAAATCTGTGTTCTTTCTCAAGAATTTAGATTACACAATAAGAAAATTTAGATTACTTTTCTTGTCACTATTTAAAACCATACACAAAACCAAACTTGTTCGGACTAGTTACCCAAGGTAGCCTATACTATGTCCCCCCCTCTTAAATATGGCATGGTCCCCCTAACTTAAATTCAATATTGGGAAAAAATAAAAAGGGCCCCCACCCCTAATGTATGAGCTTATTCCTCATTTCAAAAAAACCCCCTATTGTACACTCACGTGATATCATAAGTTCCCCCATGTGAATCCCTCGGAGTTTGTACATCATCGAATAGGCTTGGGAATCAGAGACATTACAACAATGTCAAGGGGGGTTGTAAAATGACATTGTTTTTCTTGTATACTCCCATAGGTTGCTATATCTTGTTGGATGAATTTGTGCAACCATAGTACTTTAGGTACCCTAGGTACTTCTGAGGCATTTCCAGAGTACTTCAGCCATACCATTGAGGGGGGATTTGATAGAACATACAATGGTATGGTATTGTATGCTAAACTTGGTCTAAGTTATTCTAGTCTAGGGTTTTCACGTTATACTTGGGTTTCATATATATCCCAAGTCTTGTACTTCTTTTGTTGAACTATTCAGTGGAGCTTTGTGTGTGGACTATACTCTCGTGTTCTTTATCCACTTCGTGTCTCCCCAGAGTTCCAACAAGTTGAATTAATTTGTTTTGTATGCATAGTTTGTACTTTCATTTGTACTTTCAAACATGGTTTCAAAGTTCTAACTTAATATTTTCTATGATTGCAGCATGTTCTTTACAACCACCTTCCATATTTTGTTAAAAAGTATGGATGCCCTGTAATATCATCAACACAAGGAATGGAAAAGTCTCATTACATAGCAAGAAATGCTTTTTTCTGACATACACAGCATTTTGAAGGAGCACATAAGGCAAATAGTCTCAAAGAAGTATTTTAGTGGTTTTTTTGAGGAAGGTTGTAAATCCAAAAAAAAGTTTCATTGTCAAAATTCAAACTTGCCTTTAATATGGCACAAAAGAAAAGAAGAAGCCTAGAGATCCTTGATAATTCAACAGATGCACAAAAACACACAGACTGGAGACAATCAAAGGTCTATGTGAATCACAAGTGGATGGATAGAGTTGGAAACCTTATGGAGATTTATAACAATGAAGTAGAGGCTTTGTAATATTTTCTAGAAAAAATCAGTACAAAATCTGAGCTAACTATCTTTTCTTATAGGACTTTGTGTCCTTTGTAACTTTTGACAATACAATATACTTGAGTTTACTCTTGTACTTCTTTTACATCGAGCTACTCTCATTCGATCTGTTTAGCCTTAGAATCTAGAAGAAGCAGATCTCTAAAGCTAATCAAATGATGCTTTCCATAACCATCTAATTGGCTAGGATCTTTGATTCCAAGTGCTAAAGCGTAAGCAGTGTTGTATGTCAAAAAGTACCTTGCACTTGAGCACTGTTTACTAGGTTCATATCCAAAAATGTCTAAAGCAGATAATTTCTCAATTAATATAACTTTGTCATTCCGCCAATTTACCTAGTACCCACCAAGAAACTTTGACAAACATTTTAAAAAGTAGATAGTTGTCTCTCCATCATTACTTAATTGTATGTGGTATATCAGAATCTTGTTGGCATACGACTTCTTGTTCATGTACTGTGCACGGGAAGACAACTATCCAAGTCCCTTTTCTCGGCTCCCACAGGACCTTCTCAGAAAACTGTCATATTCAATATAGAGCTATAGTAGAAAAGAAGAAGCAATGAGAAATATATACAAGTCATGGTAAAAAAGATCTAGTAGAGAAAATAGTGATATAGTCTAAAAAAAGAAGCAATGAGAAACATATACAATCCAAAAGATCCATGATAGTGAGATAGCATACCTTCATATTCTCATCATCCTCCAAAATTTTATCGGTCCAAAGATCAGTTCCTTTGGGTTTCTTTCAATGTCTTCCCCTTTAATGGGATTGTTGTTTTTACAAATGACATCCCTAGAACACTTGATAGCTCAATTTTATCATTTCTCTCTTTCTTGCTTGAACTTCCCTCTCCCTAAAGAGGGAAAGATTGTCCTTGCAACCTCTTTTTCATTGACATAAGTGGCGATTGTCCCAAAACCCCTTCAATTTCAATAAGTTATACAAAATCAGGTTATAAAAAGCAATTTACTATCTCTTTACACAATCTAAATGAAGCACCAACACTAAAATTATGATTTCCATATGCATGCATATCACACAAAATATATAATACATAGTCCATTCAATTATTTACAAAACCAAGTTACAAAAAGAAATTTATTATCTCTCTCCACAATCTAAATGAAAAATCTTTCAATAAAAGTATAAAATCAAAGTTATAAAAAGCAATTTACAATATCTCTCTCCACAATCAAAATGAAGAACCAACAATAAAATTATGATTTCCATATCCATGCATATCACTGAAAATATATAATGCATAGACCATTAAAATATTTACGGCATTGTGTTTTATGAAAAGCATAAAGAAAGTATACTGCCTACATGATTTCCACTTGTCCATTATTGATGGGAAACAGTTATCCTAAATACATTCTCTTTTACATGTTTCAAATAGAGTCCAAAGTGCTACTTCCTAGAGCCTTTTTTGCCACTCTTTCTTGACTCTCCCTTGTCTTTCTTCTTTTTTCCTTTTGTTTTTTCTTTTCCTTTTTTCTCATCGTCTTCCACCTTCATTTCCATAGGTGTGTGTCCTTCTCATTCGATCCACCATTTCATCTCTTCAATTGAATCTTCTAAAATTTCTTGTTTCCACTAAGACTCATTTGTACTCTACTTTAGGAATTTCATGGAGGATGTGATGGGAACAATGGAAATGGATGATAGTGATCCTTCATATGTTCTAAGAAGTTTAATAAATCCAAGTGATGTCATGGAAGTGTTGAAGGACCCTAGACAAAAAGGGCTACGTGAACAAGTTGCTAGAGAGGTAATGAAGGATTTCAAGGGCCTCATGCAAGCAAAGGTGGTGCTTGGAGCTTGTGATGTTGTTGGTGTAAGTTGTGAAGCTTACAACTCTATTTTTAAAATTTTCAAGTCTGCAATGACTTGGAAGAGTAAAAAGAAATCTGGCATCCAAACATTTGAGATGAATGCTTTCAATAATGTTTACATGGATGTAGAGAATTTGCAGAGAGCCATGGTCAAATTCTATGGGATGAGAGAAGAAGGTAAGAGAAATTCCCTCTTCGCATTCAACTTTATTTCTTCTCATTTCTATATCCTTACTGTATTTCTCTTTCATTTTATAGATGGCAAGCTAGTATTTGTTATAAAAATGGATGAAGCTCAGTTGGTAAAAGAGCACAAGCTAGAGAGGGTGAGCATTCGTATTATGAATGATGCCTTGCATTTTGCTCAAGGGGATGAGGAAGTTGAGCAGGGTGTCTCAGTCCAATTTGAGAAGGACATATGGTGGCTTGTAGCCTTTGAGGCCCCAAAGGAGTGCCACGAGACATTGAAGTGGGTTTTGGAGAGAACCAGCATCTTGTCGATTATTCAAAGACAAGAGGCATGGCAAAAATTAATAGTGGATGGGCATGGAATGTTTCAAGTTAAATGGCATCTAGCTGGTGATTTGAAGACCCTCAAGTGCTTGTATGGTTGTGATACAGGTACAGATGCAAAATGTACATGCTTGTATTGCACCCACTCTCAAAAGATGCAAAAGGGAAGCCTATAGTGGGAAAATGGCATCCTTTCTTGCAACCAAAGTGCAGCCCCTGATCGTCACAAAAAGAATCCTAAGTGGGACCCCATTATACCAATTCCATTGGAGCAGGTACATGTGTGTACTTTGCATGTTGAACTGCATATACTTGATAAGTTACTCTATCTCCATCTAGTTTATGCTTGGAATTTGAGGCCACAACAAGTATCTGCACAATGCATTGCAAAAGCTGATGAACTACTCTCACTAATGGGACTTCACAGAGGCAATGTGAAGCTTAAGCAGGATAAGAAACAATCAGGAAAGACACAAAATCTTCCTGCTAAAGTGTCCATGGGTGGAGGAAAGGCAAGGAGGTAATAGTCCAACCACAATACTGCTAAAGAAAAACATACATTGGCTCAAAGCACCCTAGGTTGGGAGTACTAGAAAGCTTTGTGTGAGTGCACTACAAATAAAGCTTCACATCCACAAATTGCTACTTTGAGAGCAAAACTGTGACAAAGCTTGATGCATTTATAAAGTCTCTTAGACAAGGTCAAATAGATGAGCTTTATTATGAGAGATTCAGGATAGCATTAGGAGAATTCATATCATTCATGGTAGAAGCATGGGGGGAGTCACATATTACACATTACATGGTAATCCTCCTTAATTTGAAATTTTGTGCTTTAAACTTGAGTCACTTTATGTTTCTAATACAATGTTTTTCTTTACAGCATATTCTTTACACACATGCACCATGGTTTGTGGAGCAATGGGGCCCTCTGCCCATTTGGAATACTCAAGGAATGCAGAAATCGCACTACAGAGCAAAGGCAACATACTTTAAGAATAAAAGGCATGGGGGTGGTATCGTGTGAAGCAATGCACTACACAAAATGTTTGACTGGTTTTATAGATGTGTAAAGGGCAGGACTCTCAAGCGCGATAAGGTAGAGGTCTCAAGTCCAAAAGCAGTTCAACATGTCAAGAAGACAAGGAGATGTGGTGCTTGGAAGTCCTCAACAGGGAGCCAAGGGGTTGCGCTTTGGTTGCAACATAGAGTCAGACAGGGGAGGCGTTGGGTCCTAAGAGAGCCCCAAATGTAAAATGTTTGATGAATAAAGTTAACACTATTTTGAGTCAATTCGACAAGAAGGGGAGCAAGAAACCATATCACTATTATGGGGTCAATAGAGGTGGTGCCCGAGGTGGATGGAATTTGAGAAGTAGAATGGGGATCAAGAGGTCGCTAGAGCACTTCCAAGGCCAATGCAGCTTCCCGCTCCTCAGCTTCTTCATCTATGGGCTCTTCATTGTAGACGTTGGGCTCATCTACAGAAATAAGAGGATCAGAAAGGGAAGGGGCAGGGCTTGAGGTCGAGGCCTCCTCTTTCATTTGTCCCTCCTAGAGAAGGAAAATAAGGTCATTTCCCAAGATAGGAACCTATTTCCTATGTTTTCGATGACTCCACATGCTAGGAGGTCATCAATGTCAACCTCCCTAAACCCTAGGGGTGTGATGAAAGCGATCTAAATGCTTCACGAACCTGGGTTCTTGATTGAACAAGTACTTCAAATAATCAATTGGGACCCATGTTTTTGTAGACTCATCAAGTTGATATGCAAAACTCATGACGTGGTCTTGCATGTACTTGATGAGGTCTTCAAAATCATCTCGACCTCCCAAGTAGGTGCCTAGGACATCTATGTTCTTATCAAAGACTAGAAATAACTCCTCTCTATCAATTAATGGAGTACGGGAGATGAAATCGTGGAAGGCAGACCTAGTAGAATCCATGGTAGTTTGGTAGCTAGGAGAACTATGGCTATGATAGTGAAACTTTGAAACTAAAGTAACTTTATAACCTATATATTCCCAAATGTTCTAAATATAAATAATAAAAAGAATTATAAATTTTTTGGGCAAAACTTGACATTGACATGAAACAAAACCATTCAAAACATCAAAATTAATTGCACCACTATTAATTGGAAAATGTCAAAATCCACAATTGTTCCACCCCACATTGTTTACAATCTTCAATATTGCAGGAGGGATAAAAGTGGCACTATGCATGAGCTTCTTTGCATGCTTTCCTACCTTTTCACCATTTAAGGTAAAGTGAAAGGACTCATACATGCCATCCTCCATGACCAATAGGTGTTCCCGCATGTCCCTGAGTGTCCACTGTGATGTGACAGTCACATTCTTGACATCTCCTAAATGAGAACCAATACATAAACTTACCCCTATATTATCATCGTCGTTAGTGTCAAGGGGGAGCCAATTGCCATCGGTTTTCTTCCAGTGCCTATATTGGAAAGAAAAATATAACATTTGGCGGGAGATGTGGTACTTGACAACCACATTGTCCTTACATACATGGCATTGAAACAGATCACCCTTTTGTTCACTTGACCTACTTCCCCAATTCACCCCAAGCAATTCCTCAAGGGCATTCTCATGTAGGCACATGCATGACCACATGGTTTTTGTTCTGTCCGTCTGGATATTCTGAAAACAAGAAGCAAAAATGTGCAGAGGCATAAACCAACCTTCCCCATTTAGAGCCAAATGTAAACTTCATGGCCATGTCCACATCCTTTGCAATCTTTTCCTTATATGATTGCACTGTTCTTGTGTCCACCATGCTACAATCCATGTCTTCAAGTTCTGGTGTTGCAATGCATTGAAGATGGCCATAGCCTGATGCCATCCTTGGAGTAATGTACTTGGCATTATACTAATAGATATTTCTCTGTTTCAAAGCAGAGGACGTCTCTCCATCATGCATTTGCCTTCCTATGAATGGCAATAAACTTACCTAACTAGTTCTCACTCCTCAAAGTCTGAAGGAAATACATCTGCTATGCACAAGTGCTATTTCAAAATACAATTTCAAACTGACTCATTACACTGGTCCTATTTTAAAATACAATTTCAAACTGACTCATTACACTGGTTCTATTTCAAAATACAATTCCAAACTGACTCATTACACTTCAAAATCTTACACAAAATGCAGATTTACAATGTGATGGTATTGTCAATTGATTGCTTAACGGAGGAAGGCGCATGTCCTTCCTCATGTAGATGTGTTGCACCTTTGCAAGCCATCCTTTCTTCCCAAGCTTGAACTTCATGATGCGGCCCTTCCATTCATGCAAAAGATCACCTCTTTTGCTCTTGGGAAGCTTATGTGGAACCTTAGCAGATCCTCTCATGACTATCCAATCATTCAAGCTATAGGTGCAAGGCACTCATTCACCCAGTGCATTTTTGCTCTTGTGGGACATAGAGTACATGTATGGTATTCTCACCATGCTTGTAGAGAGGTCACAACAGCAATAGTGGACTAGAAAGTGTAGCTTGGAGGGAGAGAGCAGCTTCAATAGAGGGAGAGAGAGGGAGAAGGTATAGAGGGTGCAACTGAAGGTTGAGAGAAGCTCCAAGAGGTGCTGTAGCTAGGAATGGAGGGAGAAAGATCAGAGGGGGATGAGTAGCTACTCTAGGAGGTCTTGTAGCTAGGAATGGAGGGAGAAAGAGTAGAGGGGTATGATCAGCCACTACAGGAGGTACTGTAGCCAGGAGTGGAGGGAGAAAAAGCAGAGGGGGATGAGCAATTGCTGCTATAGGAGGTGTTGTAGCTAGGAATGGAGAGAGAATGAGTAGCTACTACAGGAGGTGCTGGAGAGCGAGAAAGATAGTGGACCAGAGCAGGAGGGGGCAGAGAAGATGCCAAATGATTTCCCACATTTGAAAAATGGAGGGAGAAGGGAGCTGGACTAGAGAAGAGGAGGGGGCAGGCATGTAACAAGCTGAGAGGGGGGAAATTTTGCCCAGAAGGGCCCACCACATCTTGAATGGCTTGTAGGTTTGTTTGGGGGAGGTGCATATGGGAGAAGGGTCAAGCATGGGTTAAGGGGGGGGGATGGTTTGAGTGGTCCCCAGCGTAAGAGGACTCATAGCCAATAGGGGCTGTTTGTAGGTCTACCCACCCTCCACCTAAACATGGCATTGCCCCACAAAAAGTAGCACTCCCATTGGTACACCTCAAATACCTCACTAATCCCTTGAAATTAGGAAACACTAATTGGGGCCCCTTTGGAGACCCCAATTCTCCCCTAATGCTTGATCACACCTGAGCGAGACGGATTGGACCAAACAAGCTGGAGTCCTCTTCTTCCTCTTTCTCTCTCTATGGCTCTCACTAGACTTCTTTCTCTCTACTTCACGGACTGGTTTCCTACACTTATACTCTCTCTCTCTCTCAATTTCTCTACATAAAAAATTGGGAGGTATATCTTGGAAAAAATGAGTGAGAGTTGAAAGAAAGTGATCCACAACATAAAGAATACAAAACTGAAATGAATAATTGACCAAAAGGACAACACTACCTCAGAAAGTGTGCTTCTTTCACTTTACGTCATTGTCTCTTCCCTCACTTTTTATCACTGTTGAAGAAGGGGTGAAGTCACTGTGCATCTCTTACTATCACTCCCTCACTTTCTTTCTCTCACTTTCCTTCCAAAACAATGGCTAGTTACTACGTGACTTCATTTATTGAACTCAAATTCTGTCTTAGATCCCTTTTGTATGGACCCATGAGGGGAAAATCATTTGAGGAGGATATGTTACGCACATGGCTGCTTGATTTGAACTCAGCAAAAGAGGTGAATATCTTACGCACATGGTTGCTTCTTTTAATCACGTACTTCTTATGATAACGAGCTAAATTTTTGTATAGGATATGGCGGCGACGGCTAGAAACTGTATTGAACAAAACAATGAAGATGAGGAAAGCTAGGAGCGAAAAGAGGAGTTGTTGAATGCTTACAAGTCAGCAAAAGATTCGAAATAGATTGTGAGGAAAGTGTGTGAGGAGATTTGCGATGCCAATCCTAGTTATCCATGGCCTCTGGATTTAAAGTCCTCTTGTTTTCACAAAGCCAATGCCATAGTTACAAACACAATATTCAAAAATTTTGGACTTTCTCTCCTGATTTGGACTTTTTTTTGGAGCATGTCCTCTCCACTCAACTTCACTTAGTGAGCTAAAAAATTGGGTTTTTTAGAGCACTAAATGGGTCACTTATATACAAATATGACCTTATTAAGCTAAAAAGTCAAGTGGTGACCTCTAATAAAAAAAATATGGCTCAATGAAGCTATAATTCCCAAACTTGTGCATGGTGTCCCCATCCAATAACTATAATAATAATAATAGTAGTCTCCACAAACTCTAGTTTAATTTTTACACTGTGCTAATAAAGTGAAAATATGACACCATATGAAAAGAGTTTGTTGAATTCAGCAACAAATAGACCCTCTTCAATCTCATTAGATGGTATAAACTCTAGTAAGGGTTTGTCTCCCTTCCTACCACAATACTTTTGAGGTAAAAAGCATTCCTCTGCTTCCTCCATATCTACTAACATATTTATATCCAAAGGAAAACTTGGTGACCTAGCTTGTTTCGGCCAAAAGGATTCAGAGTATTCAATGCTCATTAAGTTTTCTTGTCTTTCTAAAGATTGGATAAGTGCTTCAATTGATTTAATTGTCTCCAAATTCTTAGTTGATTACTCAAGATATTTCTGCATCATACTTTGAAGATGTTTAATAAAGGCTTTCAAGCCTTTCATTTCATCTATGTCAAGTGATTTGTTTTTTGCAAGAACAAATCTAGTTTCCTCCAATGGAATTATTCGTTTGTAATAAAGCATATGACTCACTCCATAAATGATCTCCATCTATCGAGTAGTGCTTCCATTGCATCACTGGAATATTGTTATGCATGTAAAACCGAAAGAAGTGTGGATTTGTGTGTCCTATTAGGGCATCATCTCCTACTTGTAAATGTGGCTCTATGAATGCTCTCCAATCTACCATCCTCTCTAAGATAGCCACTTTTGATTCTTCCTTGCGAGACCCTCCAATTTTTTTTCCAATTCAAAATAGCATATCCTCCATTGCCAAAACATCCATTGACTTCAACTCACTAGAGATAACACTAAAGATTTGATCTATGTCTTCATGTGTATGGTGGCCAACAAGAAGAAAGCCAACTTCCACTTATTCAAATATTTTCAAACCGGCCAGCATAGAGCATAAAGCAAATATATATTTATTCTTGTTCTCTCTCCAACAATTATTAGCTTGTATTTGCAATCTGTTAAGTAAACATCCACGAGCATCTCTGACCTTTCTTATTGCTTTCATGATTTGATGTAACAACTTGGTTACTATCATGGTCATGCAAACTATCAATCCATACATCACAACAGATTCGGTATCCATGTACTAATACTCCACACAAGTGTGTTTTTAGTCCACGTCTGCCCTCCAATGCTGATGGGATACATCTATATCGTGGCAAAGTTGTTGTATTCTAGTCCATGCCATCAATGGTGATGCACATGGACTTATCGACATTGAAATAGATTCCTCTCTCCAAGAAGCATACAACTTTTGAGCATCCTGCACATGACATAAATGGATTGATTGCCATTTAATATATCTTCCTCACTGTTGCTCACATTTACTATGTTCAATGGCATCTTTTAATTCATCACATGTTTTACATTTTGACATCCTTTGCTTTGATGGTGTCTTGACATGGCAAAAATCTCTACGCAAAATTTTGTACAAGGTTGATCGTGAAATCATGCTCTCATCTCTGTCTCGTAAAGTTTTATTGACAGTTTCTAGGATGACCTTCTTTGTCATTCCCAAAGGAAGATGTTATTGACATTCGACAAGTCAATCTAGCATTTTTTGTTGAAGATGAGGCTATGGTAATGCATGGTCTTTGAGAACTTGCTTTAATGTTACGGTTGCATTTATAGTGCTTCCATGGCATTTAAGCTTGTAGGTATTTCCATGAATTGTATAAACCACTTTTTCTTTCACCTCTATCCAGATGGTCCAATATGTGCCATGTGATAGTTTAGTTAACCATTGATATCCTCAATTGCAAATGGGTCTCCCATTAACCATGGGTTTCAATCTAGGTTTACAGTGTCTTGTGCTCAAATCTTGATCAGTGCCTTGATGAAGAAAGCATGAACTCTTGAAGAAGATAGTTATGTCTATTAGGCACTGTCTTACTCCAAATACCAAGGCGTATGGCTGCACAATCATCTTTCCCAACTTTTTTAATGCAAAGTCTCTTGCAACAAACTCGCATAAGCATCCTTTCCATATTCTCCTCGGATAACATTACATCTCTTTGGTTTTGGAATTGATGCCATGATTCTTTGCCTCTTCACACTCACATACTTTCTTTTTGTAAATAGTGTCTTGCATTTTCCAGTTGTAAGATCATCAAACCTCGAATCCATTTCCCTTGAATTTTCATCTCTACAATCAAATGCTATGTGGGCTTGACAATTATTTGATGCCTTATAATATCTTGGAAATGGCAATCTGTTAGACATGTTCAATTTGTTGCCAATGCATCTTAAATTTTGTGATTGAACTCTTTCTCCTTCATAACTCAAGATTCTCCCATCTATATTCTCTGGCATGCTAGCAATAATATTACGAACAACATGACAAGTCTCAGATTCTCTGCCCCTTTTGCCCTACATTCAAGTGGTAACATGATGATCATTGTCACTAATATCATCAATTCCTGTTATTGCATCACTTATCCCATTGATCTTTGTGTGTATTTTTCTTTGTGGTCCCATCTTTTTATTCTCAACACAAGACAAGTCTTCTATATCAGTAAGCATGTTTGAGTCTAAGTCTTCTCTATACCAGTGAGCCTGTTCGAGTCAATTACAACACAAGACAAGTCTTCTATACCAGTAAGCCTGTTCGAGTCACTTGCAACACAGGACAAGTCTTCTATACCAATGAGCCTGTTCGAGTCACTTGCAACACAAGACAAGTCTTCTATACCAATGAGTATATTTGAGTCACTTGCAACACAAGAGACCTTTTTTGCATCAACATTTGTTAACCCTAAAATACAACCAAAGGTTGGATATATCCCCCAACCTGTTGCTCAAGCAACAGGTTGGGGTGCCCTATTGCTTAAGCAATAGGTTGGGGGATATATCCAACCTATTGCACAAATCAAGAAATTTCTTGACTTGTGGAATAGGTTGAATATGGGAGTGCATCCCTAGCCTGTTGCTCAAGCAATAAGTTGGGAGATATATCCAACCTGTTTCACAAATTTCTTAACTTGTGGAACAGGTTCCCCAAATTTCTTGAAGAAATTTATGGAACAGGTTGGATATATCTCCCAACCTATTGCTCAAGCAACAAGTTGGGGATGCACCCCCAACCTGTTGCTTGAGCAACACCCCCAACCTGTGCATCCCCAACTTGGGGACATATCCAACTTGTTACACAAATCAAGAAAATTCCTTGATTTTTGCAATAGGTTAGATTAACTTGTTTCACTTGCAACAGGTCGGGGGATATATCAAACCTATTGCATAAATTGAAAAAAATCATTAAATTTTGGTTGCATTTTAGGGTTAGGGTTTACGGCTTAGGGTTTAGTATCTAGGGTTAAGGATTTAAGATTTAGTGTTTAGGGTTTCGGGTTTATGATTATGTTTTTAGGGTTTAGGGTTTAGGGCTAAGGGTTTAGGATTTAGGGTTTAGGGTTTAGGATTTAGGATTTAGCATTTAGGGTTTAGGGTTTATGATTATTATTTTAGGGTTTAGGATTCAAGGTTTAGGTTTTAGGATTTAGGGTTTAGGGTTTAGGGTTAGGGTTTAGTATATAAGGTCATGAGCTTAGAGTCTAGAATCTAGGGTTTAGGATTTGGAAATTAGGTTTTAGAATTTAAGCTATAGGGGTTAGGGTTTAAGGTTTAGGGGTTAGGGTTTAAGGATTAGAACTGTCATATAAGTTTAAGACTTAGATTGTATAACCTAAGATTTAGGGAACTTTAGGATTTAAGATTTAGGGCGTAAGATTTAAGGTATATAGACTATATAAAATTTGCATTCCAAAGTATTTAGTTTAGATATATATAGGCTATATGTTATATGCTTTCCAAAGTGTTTTGTTTATATCCAATACTAGAGGTACAATCCTTTGCAAAGGCTTTACTTTAATGAAATATAAGTCTACCTAGTCAAAGTATCCTACTGATTAGGGACAAGCACATAGGCTAAAAGCACACCGATTCATATTTTCTTACATTCATGCTGCATGGTGTATCAGAGGAAATGAAGAAGTATGTGATAAGAAATATTCAGAAGAAATATGTATTCCATATCATGGATTCATACCATGGATATCTGGTGGTTGCTAAAGTAGAAAAATGATATGGATTCAATGATATTGTAGTTTTGTGCAAAGCTTTAAACAAAGTTTAAGGCTTTTGCAAAGTATTACATACTATAACAAAGAAAAGTAAGTATACTAAGCCTCTTCCAAATTCTATGGTTTTAAATACCTACCTTACAAATACATTATCTAATTCTTTATTCTTCGACTAACAAGTATTATACACATGGAAGAAAAGCATGCATGCTAAAAGCACATGTGTAAATTTTAATATTTCCTTAATTTTTAAATTAATTCAATTCTTCGATTGACTACCTTTTTAAAATTTAAAGGTTATTAGTATATAATATTCATAATTTTAAATGTTATTAATGTATAACATTAATAATTTATATATTTATTTAAATTTATACAATAATTACATTATATTTATATTAGTTTTTAAGTTCATAATGTATATTTTTATTAAAACCAAAATTTAATATCTAGTTAATAGCAAGAAGAATATTGTAGAGATTTTTCATATTAAGAACTACCTTACAAATACATTCACTAATTCTTCATTGTTTGAAGAATAAGTATTATATAAAGCACATATGCTAGAAGACCTCCCTTTTAAAAATATTTTCATTGTTATATTTTTTAATTAATGTATTTATATATATATATTTATTTATATTTATATAATATTTATATTAATTTATAGATTAATAATATATATTTTAGCAAAATTATATTTTAATATTAATTAATAAAAATTTATTATATTATGAAGTAAAAATATTATAAATGGATTTCTCATATTAATAAAGTATCGTGAGAAGAGTTTTTGGAGAGATTTATGGTTAAATTTTGTTTTGAAGTTATTGCATACGCAATAGGTAGGGAGGTTTGAGTGGTTTTGAGGTTAAGAGAGAATTTTGTAATAGATTGTTTTCTAATTTATTTTTTTGAGAAATTGTTGCGTGCCCAATAGGCTCGGAGAGTTTGAGTTTGAGAGAAATTTGTGATAATAGGTTGTGAGAGTTTGAGGTAAAGAGGCAAATTTGTGGAAAAAAAGATTTAATGCAAAAGATGGTTTTTTAAAGTTGTTGCGTATGCAATAGGTTTTTGAGAAAAGAATTGGATTAAAAAAAAAAATCAAATTTACAAAAACTTGATTCTTAAAAGTTCTTGCGTACACAATAGGTTGGAAATAAACTCACCTCTTGCAACATTTTGAAAATTTTGAGAATCGTGCAATAGGTTGATGAGAGGAGAGAAGCGTGGAGTGTGAAAGAATGGACTTTGAATGAAAGAGAGAATGAAGAACGTTCTACTTATGGTGAACCTAAAAGAACTAAAAAAAGCTGATTTGACCTAAAAGCTACCCATTTCCTATAAAACTCTATTTCTCCTCATTCTCTCTCACAACTTTCCTGGAGCTCCTCCACCACCTCCTCACCCAGGTACTCCCTCCCTCCCTCCCTTCCCCTCTCCTCCCTTCCCTCCCTTTTCCTCTCCTCCTGCTTCCCATCCCCTCTCCTCCTGCTTCCTCTCTCCCCTCCCATCCCCTCTCCTCCCTCCCCTCCCTTCCCCTCTCCTCCTGCTTCCCCCGCTTTATCTCTCCCCTTCCTTCCCCTCTCCTCCCGCTTTCCCCCTCCCCTCCCCCCTCCCTTCTCCCCTCTCCTCCCTTCCTCTCTCCCCTCCCTTTCCCTCCCCCTCCCCTCTTCTCCCGCTTTCCCCCTCCTATTACGAATCCTCTCCCTCCCTCCCCTTCCCCTTCGGTACTTTTTTTTAAAATGGGAGCGGGGAGATGAGGAGCAGAGAGGCAGAGCGCCTTTTTTTTTTTTGGGAGCGGGGAGGCAGGGAGTGGTTAGGGGGAGGAGAGGTAGAGGGGGAGGCGGGGAGGCGGAGGAGAGGAGGGAGGCAAGAGGTGCAGGAGGACAGGCAGGAGGCGGGGAGGCGGGAGGTGGGGAGGAGGGGAGGGAGGAGGGGATTAACCCCCTTTGAACCTGTTGCGTGCACAACAGGTTGAGGGGGGGGTTAATGCCCTCCCCTAAGCCCCCATAGAGGGACCTATTACCTGTGCACAACAAGCCTCCCTTTGGGGGCTTAGGGGAGGGGATTAACCCTCCCTTAAGTGGGGGCCCTTTGGGGCTTCCAAAAAAAAAAGACCCAAAAAATAATAATAATAAATTTAATATAATTTAAAAATAAAAATTTTTAAAAATAAATAAATAAATAAATTAAAAAAAAAGAAAATTTAAATATATAAATTAATTAATTAAAATAAAATAAAATAGATTTCAAAATTAAAATTAATTGAATAAATAAAAATTTAAAAAAATTTAAAAATTTTTAGAAAAATTAAATTAAATTTTAAATATATAGATATATAAATAAATAAAATAAAATTTTTAAAAAATCAAATAAAATTAAAAAAAAAATAAATTAAATTCTTTTATCTATGTTTATAAAATATTTTGAATTAGATTATTTATGTAAAAAAATATTAGATAAAAAAATAGTATCTAGAAATATAAAAACATATTTTTATAAATATATTTGAACTTTTGAAATTTTAATTAATTTTTAATTTTCAATTTTTAATTTTTAAATATTTAATTACTATTTTTTTTAATATTTTGACTTTGAAAATCATTGTAATTCTCACTTTTTGTTTTTGATTGCTTTGAAGAAAATCATGGCTTCGAGTTTTGGTTCCAAGGTGTCTTTCAGATATCTTGAACATGCTTGGTACTTTATGGAGCGCAAATCAAAGTATTTTTTGGTGATCATTGCCAAGAATGTGTCAAGCGTGAAATATTCTCCAGAGGCAGTAAGAAATGGTAGCATGGTCTCAACTATCAACATTAAAGAAAACAATTTGATAGAAGTTGTGTGCAAAGGGAAGAATGACGATGTGGTCTACAAGTTACGAGTTATGCACAACTTCTACAACTACAGGAACAAGAAGGAGTGATCGTGGAGCAGATTCAAGTTCCACGGCTATTTCCAGAAAGAGAGCCAAAATAACTCTACTCCATGTGTAGATCGTTCAAGTACAAGTTATTTAAAACTAGGCGAAAAATTGGATAGTGCTAATCAGGAGGATTCGCAAGAAGAAGATACAAGTCTCGCAAACTTTTCTATAAGTGTGGCAAACTTACATCCTCCAGAGGATGAGGTATACATTTGGGGATTTTCACAATTCAGCGTGGCCACAATGCTTATTGATCGAGCTTCGTTGATTCACAAATCAAAGAAAGCTAGATAAGACATTTGCACGCAAATTGTATGAAGATATGAGGAAAACAAGAACTCTAGTTGCCACTTATATCACTCTTCATCCTATGGCATTTAAGAGACTTCAAGGAGATGATCCTACATTGCCTGATGTCACATATCAAAAGCGCGTGGACTTTCTTGATGCTTTTGAGAACTTTAGGAGTGACTTTGTTCGTGGGAGGCTTTGTACCAAAGCTAATATGGGACTAACATCGAGAAGAGATACATGCTGGCAAAGAATAGATTCTTGGAAAGATGCAAGTTTGAGCCCATTGATGGGCAACACTTTTGTGAAGCTTGCAGGATCGTCCTTGATGAGGGAAGAAAAGGAAACTTGCCACAGATTGAGTGGATGGAAAAGTTTCAATGAGTCATTTGTCATGTATGCATATTTAACGATGACTCGAAGTACATTCTAGAATAAGAAAGGCTGAATTCTGCTCCATTTAGGTTGAAAAAAGGCTCTTCTCTTTCTGAGATCTTGATAAAGGCAAGGGAGTTATGGGTGCAAGGCTGTGGAAAGCCACAAATAGTGAAGGGCAGGAGACCTACATCTGAGTACATGGCAAAGAGCACTCGGTTCTATAAATGCTTGAAAGGTGTTGTATGCAATACGCAAAGCGTACCAAGTAATAAGGTTGAGGCAAAGGATCTAAACACCACCGTTGCAAGATATAAGAATGTTACTTGCATTGTCTTCCACGAGGACTTAGTGTTTCAGAGCATGGTGGATGTTTGCCAAGCATATGAAACAGGAAAGATATCCTTTGAGGCACCAGAGCACACTGCAACTCAGAGGAAAGAAATAATGAAACTGATGTCTATTGTTTGGTGGAGAGCATTAAGGTTTGTTCCAAATGCAATAATAGAAGAAGTATGCAAGAAGATCCTAAGCGGTGACTCCTTCTTTGGAAAGAAGAGCAAGCATAGCAACTTGGATGAAGTGATCACCCAAATGATTCAAAGTGAGGCTGCTCTCTCGGCACTATTGTTTTTATTGAAATCTGATGATGAGTTAGTTGGCAAGTCAATTGATGTGGATAAGAAGAAAGCACTTAGCCTAGGTCAACTCCTTGATAAGACATGGGCTAGAAAGTGGTTGGCTTCAATGGATGCAGATGCCACACCAACAAAGGATCTAAGAGCTAAAATGCCAAAGGTTGTTGAGACAGAATATATGGACATCAAGAAAAAGGCCTTGTAGTCCACTGCCCAAGGTAGAGCAATTGGTGGTTTAGATGATGGTTCTCCATTCAGCTTCTCCTATGATATCTTGCTATCAGAGAATGATACAAACTTTGCACACATCAATGGCATTGATATAGAGCATTTCATAACAATGAGTGGTCATGCTTGGGAGAAGCCATGTGTATTTTTCATAGATGAATTGCAAGACCTTGCAGTGTCATGGATAGTTGAACTTGTGCAGTTTATCATAGAAGGTCCTATGGCAGATAAGAAAAGATCAACGTTGGTCCTGTTCATGACAAAATCACAAAGGGATGCCTTGTATGCGAGTTTGACATCTGCATTTGGGTATTTACTTTCAAAAATATACCATGGTATAGTTCTATGCAATCATATGACTGTCTTGGAAGGCACTGCCATTCAAGTTTTACAGCCTTTCTTGATGTGCTTCTTATCCAGGGGTGGTGGCAATCTAGTCAAAATTCCTTTAAGGACTCTTGAGCTTCATTAATTTGAGGACAATAAGGTTAAGCTTGATGCAGCAATGTTGGATTACAGAAAGCCGATGGATCCTGATGTGATACTAGAGATAACAAAGAATTTACTGAATGATGGGTGGGAAGTAGCATTGTATCGAATGGGTTTTGTTGCTGAGAAATTGCTACGCCAAGGTAGAAATGTAAATGTCATTGATACCCCCCATCAAATTGAGTTCTTTGACACATATTACGGTTGCACTACCTTCTTTGAAGAGAAAAATGTCAAAGAAGAGTGTAGTGAGGAAAATATTGAAGACGAGGGTAGTGAGTCTGAGGGTGGTGATTCTAGCTCAGGTGATGATGAGGATGAAAGCTCTGTATCCGATGACTTATGCCAAGAAGAAATCTGCACAAAGAATAAGGGTGATCAATTGTCAACTAGAGTCAAGGAGCTTCCACTCATCATACGGGAAGGCCCACGGCAGCAAGAAGTAGCAGTACATCACGTCATAGGAAAAGGTAAGGCTAAAGAGGTGGAAGCACTTCCCTTGAAATTAAAAGTGAGGAAGGCACCCTTGATCTTGGGTGAAGGACATGCAAGTGGATCAAGCAAGGAAGCCTTACCCAAAGAAGGTGTGGACAAGGCAAAGCATGACCAAGAGGAGTTACCAAGAGGCATAGATGGTTCTTCAACCATGACCTTACAGACTCTAGAGCAACCTACTAGTCAGGAACCTAGTAGCCATGACCCTACTCACCAAGAACTTGGTCATGAGACCCTAGAGCAACCTACTAGTCAGGTGCTTGGAACTAAAGAGCAAACTACTGATTGAGGACCTTGCTACTGAGACTCCAGTCTTAGAGCAGCCTATTAGTCAGGATCTTGGTAGTCAAGGGCACATTGAGGACATTGGTACTATCTTAGAGCAACCTATTAGTCAGGACCCTGGTAGTCAAGGGCCTAGCATTGAGGACATTGGTACTGAGAAACATGATGGCTAGTGGCTTTATAATCACAAGTTTTGAACTTCTATGTAAAGTGAATATCTAATAAAAAGTTAACTACTTTTTTGATTTCTTTACTCTCATTATTGTGTATAAAGATTGTTTATGAGGTCCATTTTATACTTAATGGTGTCAATGTATTTTTATAGTTAAGGATGTTTTTTAATACCAAGTGAGGTGTATATGTACACCACTTACACATAAAAGTATTTATGTACACTACCTTTCTAAGGGGTTTATGTACACAACCTTTCTAAAAGAAATGGTCATAAAGGTGTGTGCACACCACTTATACATAAAGGTGTTTATTTACACCACCTTTCCAAGAGAATTGGTCATATATTGATGTTCTTAGGTGATAGTAGCTCAATTCATAAGAAGTTATGAAGATGTTTATGTAGACCACCTTTGTAAGAGATTTGGTTATACATTGATGTTCTTAGTACTTAATCACCAAATCTTTTGTTTTGAGTTGTCAAATCTAGTTCAAAAAACAACATTACTAGTATATTCCAAAATTGTGGACTATTTTTTAGTCCATTTCTCAAATTGGACTTTAGACAAGTCCAAAAATTTTGAATAGTGTGTTAGTAGGCACTTTCAAGGACATTTGCTCTCTCTAATGGTGTAATAGTCAAGTGATGGAAATTTACTTCCACAGAGACTTATGTGTTTTCTAAAATTGTAATCGACAAGAAATTTGTTGAACTTGTGCTAAAATATCTTCAAAAACCCTTCCCTCAACTCATTCCACGTGCTAAAATGGTACAGTTGGAGCTATAGTTCCACAAAGACTTTTTAGTTCTCTAATGTAAGAGGGTGACGGTGACGGTAGCTCCCGCAACCACTATGATGGGTGTTTTCAGAGGTAGTCCACTAGTAGGAGGATCACTCACTCAAAGGTGGTTGAACTAGCTTTAGCGTTCAGCAACAACCACTATGGTGGCCTCTCCAATGGTGGTGGCAGTATCTAACGCAATGCGAGTGTCTCCACTAGAGGAAGTGGCAGTGATCTCTGAGCCTGCGATGGTTTCCTAGGGGTCCTCGGCTTGGTTTTCTTTTTGGGCGTAGCGTCTTAATGTGTAGCTGCAGTTTTGTTCACAGTTGCTCACTCATCTTGCAACACAATATGGTGCAAGGGGTGATTCATCAAGGGTGACAAGTTTGGAATCGGAGGTCACTCAGTTGCAGATTGAGAATGAGTCCTTGCGGAGTCAATAGGCACGGTTACAGCAACTGGAGAACAAGGTGGCAGTCCTCAAAGCATAGGTGCAAGTGGCAAAAGCACACTCGGAGGCCACTCAGTAGTTGCATTTGGAGTATGTTTTCGATATTCAGGAGGAATTGTTGCACCGACGTACTACTGATGCACTAGCTGAGTACTTACAAGCTTTTCCAAGAAATATAAGTGTTAATATGGAGCCGATGGGCACTCCTAGAGGCTCTTCAAGGGGATGTTCATGTGGAATGGGACAGACAAGTTGCACGTTGGCATAAGACGGATGGGGATGCAGGTACTAGTGCAGGTTTTGGACCGCAAGGTGGTCCGCAAGTGTAGATGATATCTAGAAAAATGGGTTCCAGTAATTCTGCAGGTGGTACTGGTAGTGTAGATAAGGGTGAAGGAGTGGTTGTAGAGTCTGTGCTAACTGGGGAGGATTGGCATGCAAAGTACAAAGAGTTTGCTGATGGCATTGTGGACATGATTGCTCGTTCTAGCAAAAGAGTAGAGGTGCTAAAGTGGTAAAGGTGTTCCCTATGTTTATGGTTAGAATTGTGTGCCCATTCTTTCAGTCTGTCATTACCTCCTCGTCCTCCTTGGTGGAAAGAAGCAGATCGATTTTTGAGAAGTTTTATAATAAGCACACTTCCTTTCTTGGATTACTTGATCCTCCCTCCTATGAGCCTATGGTAATTCAATGGGGCCAACTAGACAATAAGAGCACTGGCAACAACGGTTGCCACTAGGTGCATGGATTGAGGAGGTATTGCCCATTGAGTAGTGGCCTAAATGGCAAGCGGTGGATTGGTCCAAGCCACATCCTTTGCAGTGGCTGATGAATATGGAGCAGGTTGCAGGCTAAAGCTTTAGTTGCAAAAGAGGCAGTTGGAGACTGCGTTGTGGCTGATGAATATGGAGCAGGTTGCAGGCTAAAGCTTTAGTTGCAAAAGAGGCAGTTGGAGATTGCTACTGCTAGTTCGAGTGGAGCGGAACCGATGATGTAGTTGCAAAAGGAGTGCCCTAAAATCGGTGATGCAGGACTGAGCAAGGTGGGAGTTATTGATGCGCCTATTCAATGTATTTCCCATTCGGATGAAGAGTAGCGATACGGCGATGGCTGTTGGGTGGCCTCATAGAGAATAAAAAGTACTCAAAGTGTGGGCTGCTTTTGGGTAGGCAAAGGTCGAAAGTACCCAAAGTACGGGATGATTTTGGACAGGGAAGATAATAGCTAACCAGAGTGTTGTGTACTATTGCACAAGTAGGTGATGATGACAACAAAGGACGTTCAGATAGGCATTTAGACTAATGACAGTTGATGTTTTTTCTGAATGGACTCAGAAATGAGATGCTTTTTGATTCATGTGTACTGAGTGAAGGATTAGGATTAACTTACTGCACCTAGTTCTCTGCCAAGGCTATGCCCAAAATGATTGTTGCACTCATGCACATGCACTATGTTGGCATCTGACTTCTACTCAGGGGATGTGCATTGCATGGTTTGCACAATCCACTGTGAGTGCCATGTGTTATTGCATAACCATGTAGGCTAGTAGCAGCAACTCTAAGGGGTGTGTGAGGGTAGGTTAGCCACAATGATCGGCGGTTTAGTTCTCCAAGCGGTTGAGTCTTCAATGATCGCTTCTCTAACCATCAGATGGTTCTTGTACGCATGCTATTACTAGCATTATGATGTTGTTCTTTACATAATTGTTGTGCGAGCTCTTGCTCTGAAATACAGAGATCCTCAGTGTTATGTCTCTATTTGCATTCTCTGTATTCCTTTTTCATAGAAGTTGCACGTATCATTTTATCTCTGTTTCCCGTAGTGTCTCCGTAGTTATAATGCTACAAGTGGTTGTTCTTGGTGATGGATGGGGAGCTGATGGTGCAACCATATTTTTCATATGAAGAGATGGTGGTGGAGTTTGGCAATCTAGCTCGAGGTGAGTACAAGCTGAGCGCTTGCAAAGATGTTCGAGTTTGTGATCTTTATCGATGGACTCTGGATTCGATCTGTTTGCAAGCAAAGACCTATAAGATTACTCCCAGGTCTCATTGGATGATCGTGGTAGCAAAGCAAAGACCAATGCCTTGGGCACGCATTTTGAAGGAGAGAATCCATGCAGAGGCACAGAGGGTGGCACCAGCGGTAGAGAAGAGACAAGCTGTGAATTCAAAGATTGGGTAGATTTTGGAAGTTTTGTGTCCCTTACATCTTGACCCTACTGTTCCTCAAAGGAGTACGGCACTAGTTTTGACCCTTGAGCCAGAAGCACCTCTGTAGGATGTGGCTGAAGGCTCATCTAGTTGAGAGTATAAGAAGCAGAGGCGTTAAGGTCCTCGGATCATGCAGGGAATGCTTCCTTCTATTGCTCCCCTTACTCCTTCCCATGTAGTCCTGGCATCAATAGGGGTGCCTGTGAGTTTGCTAAATAGTGGGTTGTCTTCAACGCAACTCAGTGTGGTGCCTCCACTTCCCCCATCGTTGATTTTCGAGTGAGTAACCGTTTCTGTGTCACCTGTACTAACTGTGGTGGGTACTTCATCAAGCAGTCCTATGGTTGGCATTTCTTTTACTCAATGATGTCTACAACAACTCCAATGCACAACAGCAACCATAGCGGCAACATCCACTACGGTGGTAGCAATGATAGAAGCATTGCGGGTGACAACAATAGAGGAGGTCATTGCGGTCTCAAAGCCTGGGCTAGTATCTCCGACACCCTTGGCTGGATTATCTTTGCGGCTGCTACTGATGCATGTGCAACTCCAATTTTGTGCACAGCTGCTGCTAGCTCGGCTTGTGATGCAATGTTTTGAGGGGATCGATCCATCACAAGTTACGACACTAGAGACTGAAGTTTTTCAGTTGCACAGTGAGAATGAGGCCCTGCAAAGTCAGAATGCGAGGATGCTACAATTGAAAGAGCGGGTTGCGGTCCTAGAGACACAAGTGCATGTAGTCAAAGCTCACTTAGAGGCCACATATCAGTTGCATGCAGAGTATGTTGCGGGTATTCATGACAAGATGTCCCCCCACTTTATCATGGTATCAGAGCTAATGGTTCTCCCAAGCCCTTGCATGTCATCAAGGCACTAAGCCCTCCCTACAAGGCATCCTCATTCTCCATCTTTGAGCGAGAGATTTGTGAGGTTCATCTTTGTGTGAGAGTGCAAGACCTTGCTCTGCCATCAAGGCACAAGCCCTCCATTTGAGGAATCTCCTTCATTTCAGTAGCTCCATCCTGTAGAGATCCTTTCATCCTTCGATTTGGTCTAGAAAGTTTGTCATTTTGAGCTATGGAGCTTCAGGTATGTCCATTTTAGTGGTACTCTCTTCTTCTTCACTTCTTGAGAGATGTAAGCATGAGATTTTCAAAGTTTTGAGAGGTGTAGGGTGAGGAGTTTTGCTTCTCTATTTTTCAAACTACAACTACTACCTACAAGAAGTACGGTCCTCAACTCAAGCACCAAGTTTGCAGCATCTTTGAACTCAGCAAGAATGAGCACTCACTTCTTCAAATGACCTGCCAATCGCTCCTGAGCCTATCCATCACATAAGACAAGTCTTAGCCTCTCCAACGGCTCAAGCATTCAGCAGTGCTCCAACTAGCACACATATGCATAGCCACAAGGCTATCACCACCGGCTCCTTCAACAATTAAATGGCTGATGGGAAGCCTCGCACCAATAGCAACACAAAGACATCATAGAAATCAATGCTCAACCAACATCCACATCCAATTCCAACATGGTCCAACACCAACGAACATCGACGGCCTAAAGGCTCGACCCTCCAAATGATGCTTCTATAGCACCACAGCCTGCAACTCCTACAACATCCATCATCAATGTACCAATGCCCTGCAGCAACCATAACAGACCATCTAGCTACCGCTAGACATAAAGCGACGAGCAACCACGACCTCAAAGCTTCACCCGATAGGACCGACTACACAATGTTGGCCACAAACAATGATAGTGTCAAGCCTCTATATGGCTAGATAGCTCAAGTGACGCCAACCAACTCGGACTATCTCCACATGCTTCTCATCAATGATTGGATGCTCATCAATGACCCCACACCCAGCGCCCACCAGCCGACCTCCGCACATAGCACAAAAGCTTTAGCCTTCTAGCCCACGAGGAGTGGCTTCTGGCACTGATCTCTCCATAGGGAGAAGACTTCTTGTGAATCACCATATAAAAGGAATTCATCCGCTTAATGACCTTGTTGATGAATTGCATACCCCTGTCATAACTGACCAGCTGGATCAGATAACTAAACCATGTGAACACATCTTGATGGAGGCATTTTGCAATAGAATTTGTGGTGTTATCTCGCAAATCCCATGCCTCCACCCATTTGGTATAGTAATTGGTTGCCACAAGCCTATAACAATTCCACATGTGGGCCACAGTCGGGGCCAAAATATACCCATGAAATCTAGAGCCCATTTTTGAAATGGTTCAAGTGGCAAGATGGGGTTTACTGGCATCCGATCATGATCTATGGGTTGACCAAACCACTGACATAGATCGCAACTATCTGCAAACCACCGAGCATCTTTCTACAGGGTTGGCCACCATAGGCCTACTTGTACAATCTTCTTTGTGGTTATTGGTCCTGCAAAGTGCTCATCTGAAACCCTGCAATGTACCTCCATTAGAACTACCTCCTGCTCATGAGGCTAAACACATCGTAGTAAGGCATCCATCAAATTCCCTCGATGCAATGGGCCTAGCACTACTTCAAAAGATCGGCTTCGTAATGCCAATCGCTTCTTTTGATCTCGATTCAGGTACTTGGACATCACCCCAGTGGTCAGGAACGATATCATCTCATCAGACCAAGACCATGAGCTTTCCGAAACCACCTCGAGCTCAATGTTGATTGGATCTGCTTGAAAGATAGCCACAAGCTCAACATTAGGAGACTCATCTTCCACTCCCGTTGGCATCTCCCCAGACTCCAATCGAGATAAGTACCCGGCCAATGCATGCTGAGATCCTAGCCAATGGATGACATAAAATTCATATTCATGCAACAACAACACCCAATATACCAATCGACCCATAAGATTTTGTTGGTTCACTAAGTACAACAACGCGGATGGTCAACATGAAACACAAAGGGTCATCCCAACAGGTAATGCCAAAATTTCTTGACTGAATAGATCATTCCCAGTCCTTCTCGTTCAGTGATGAAATAATTCTTCTCAACTGCCAAAAGTCATCGGCTCGCATAATATACCGGGCAATACCATTTGTTAGCATCCTCCTACATCAGGACACTGCCAATGGCTCTATCTGAAGCATCAACAAACACATGGAAATTTTGCTCCCAATCAGGGGACATCAACACTAGTGTGCATGAGAGCTGAAATTTGAGATGCTGGTATGCCTTGTCACACTCCATTGCCCACAAAAAAGCCTTTGGCTCCACATGAGCTAGTGCATTCAAGGGGATGGCCATGTGAGAGCTAAAACCGCAAGTGTCTGCCATGCCATCGGATGTGAACCAGGAACCACAGGCACTCTTTAGGTGTTGGTGGTGTAGGTGCTTGCATGATCAGAGCCATTTGTCTGGATCGACTGCAATTCCATCCGTCAAGATGCATGACCCAACATTAGGGGAGAATTGGGGTCTCTAAAGGGCCCCCAATTAGTGTTTCCTAATTTCAAGGGGTTAGTGTGGAATTTGTTGTGTACCAATGGGAGTGCTCCTTTTGTGGGGCAATGCCATGTTGAGGTTGACAAAAGCATTTAAGGGTGGGGATACCTCTAACCTAGAGTTTGGATCCATGGTATTTACTCCTAGCTCTTGATCTAATCTCTAATCCAAGGGATACATTCAAATTTTACATAGAGCACTCCCAGCCATTAGATCAAGGTGTAGATCTAAGGGATACCATCAAAGGATTAGAGGGATCAAATATAAGCCCTTGATCAAGCAATAGATTCAATGGAGGAGATTAAATAAGGAAGAGCCACAATATTAGCCATTGATTTATAGGAGATCTAAGGGAGGATGCCATTGATTTGAAAGAGATCCAAGGGAGGAGATACACCAAAAGCAGAGGGAGCGTTTTGTAGTCTGAACCACAAAATTGTGCACACATATACTCCCCAATGATGTTATGAATGCTATCTTTGGCTAACCTTCCAAAGCCATCCAGATTTGGTTGTACCCACTATACACATCCAGAAATGAGTACACCTCATGATGCATCACTTCATCCATTGAGTCCATGTAAGGCAAAGGAAAAGGATCTGGTACCATGGCCGCATTCAACTCACGGTAGTCCACACAAATCCATAGCTTTTTAATTTTCTTGGGCATAATATCAATTGGTGAGATCCATTTTGGATTCTCAATCGGTGCTATGAATCCCACCCTCAATAAGCACTCCAACTCCTCCCACACTTTTTTGGCCACATGTGGATTCATTTAGTACCTATGTGTCTTGGTCAGAGTTGCATCCGGCTTCAAGTTCACCCAATGTTGATAGAACTTCGGATCCAAGCCCTTCAAGTCAACATAGTCCCAGGCGAACAAATCGAAGAAGTCCGTCAGTAGTGCTCTAATGCAATTCAGAATTCTGCTATCAGAAGAGTGCTGATTTTAATTTTGATAAAGAATCAGCTTGGCATACACCCTCTTTCAGATCGAACTGGTATGAGATTGGCACCACTGCCATTCTCCATAGAGATTGACACAATTCCATATGATCTCTACACATCCGAGACTATGATCACTACATAGAAGAATGCACATTACCCATAGCAGAGAATGGCAGTAGGATAATGGCAAAAGTGCCAATGCACATGTGAGTTTAGGATTCCTTGTGCATGTTTTCAGGTCATGGTATGAGATTGGCACCACTGCCATTCTCCACTGGTGGCATTCTCCACAGAGATTGACACAAATCCATATGATCTCTACACAGCAGAGATAATGATCACTACATAGAAGAATGAACATTACCACTAGTGGAGAATGGCAGTAGGATAATGGCAAAAGTGCCAATGCACATGTGAGTTTAGGATTCCTTGTGCATGTTTTCAAGCCATGGTATGAGATTGGCACCACTGCCATTCTCCACTGGTGGCATTCTCCATAGAGATTGACACAATTCCATATGATCTCTACATAGCGGAGATAGTGACCACTACATAGAAGAATGCACATGTGAGTTTAGGATTCATTGTGCATGTTTTTAGGTCATGGTATGAGATTGGCACCACTGCCATTCTCCACTGGTGGCATTCTCCATAGAGACATGATCTTGCACATGTGAGTTTAGGCTTCTCAATGCCATTTCTTAGGGCCTAATAAGAGATTGGCACCACTGCCATTCTCCACTTGTACAAATGTTTACCCTACTATTCTAGGAGGGTATTCCAGTGATCATAGGTGAGTGGTGTCCTATTCCATTCCACATATGAGTTTGATGATCTCAGAGATTGACACAATTCCATATGATCTCTACACAACGGAGACAGTGATCACTACATGGAAGAATGCACATGTGAGTTTAGGATTCCTTGTGCATGTTTTTACGTCATGGTATGAGATTGGCACCACTACCATTCTCCACTAGTGGCATTCTCCACAGAGATTGACACAATTCCATATGATCTCTACATAGCGGAGACAGTGATCACTACATAGAAGAATGCACATGTGAGTTTAGGATTCCTTATGCATGTTTTCAGGTCATTGTATGAGATTGGAACCACTACCATTCTCCACTGGTGGCATTCTCCACAGAGATTGACACAATTCCATATGATCTCTACATAGCGGAGACAGTGATCACTATATAGAATAATGCACATGTGAGTTTAGGATTCCTTGTGCATGTTTTCAGGTCATGGTATGAGATTGGCACCACTGTCATTCTCCACTGGTGGCATTCTCCACAGAGATTGACACAAATCCATATGATCTCTGCACATGTGAGTTTAGGCTTCTCAATGCCATTTCTTAGGGCCTAATAAGAGATTGGCATCACTGCCATTCTCCACTGGTATAGATGTTTACCCTACTATTCTAGGAGGGGTATTCTAGTGATCATAGGAGAGTGGTGTTCTATTCCATTCCACATGTGAGTTTGATGATCTCAGGCTCATTATGTAGTTGCCATCATGAGATTGGCATCACTGCCATTCTTCGCTAGTGGTAATCTAGACAAACTAAACCTATGGATTGACATTCCACTAATTTTATTGGCTACAGTAGGATAATGGCAAAAGTGCCAATGCACATGTGAGTTTAGGATTCCTTGTGCATGTTTTCAGGTCATGGTATGAGATTGGCACCACTGCCATTCTCCACAAAGATTGACACAATTCCATATTATCTCTACACATCAGAGACAATGATCACTAAATAGAAGAATGCACATGTGAGTTTAGGCTTCTCAATGCCATTTCTTAGGGCCTAATAAGAGATTGGCACCACCGCTAGTCTACACTTGTACAAATGTTTACCCTACTATTCTAGGAGGGATATTCAAGTGATCATAGGAGAGTAGTGTCCGATTCCAATCCACATGTGAGTTTGATGATCTCAGAGATTGACACAATTCCATATGATCTCTACACAGCGGAGACAGTGATCACTACATAGATGAATGCACATGTGAGTTTAGGATTCCTTGTGCACCACTGCCATTCTCCACTGGTGGCATTCTATAATGAAAAAAGTGCCAATGCACATGTGAGCTTAGGACTCCTTGTGCATGTTTTCAGAACATGGTATGAGATTGGCACCATTACCATTCTCGACTGGTGGCATTCTCCACAGAGATTGACACAAATCCATATGATCTCTACACAGTGGAGACAGTGATCACTACATAGAAGAATGCACATGTGAGTTTAGGCTTCTCAGTGCAATTTCTTAGGGCCTAATAAGAGATTGGCACGACTGCCATTCTCCACAAGTACAAATGTTTACCCTACTATTCTAGGAGGGGTATTATAGTGGTCATAGGAGAGTGGTGTCCGATCCCAATCCAAATGTGGGTTTGATGATCTCATTGTCATTATATAGTTGCCAGCATGAGATTGGCATCACTTCCATTCTCGGCTAGTGGTAATCTAGACAAACTGAACCTATAGATTGACATTCTAGGGCCTACTAAGAGATTGACACAATTCCATATGATCTCTAGACAGCGGAGACAGTGATCACTACATAGAAGAATGCACATGTGAGTTTATGATTCTCAATGCCATTTCTTAGGGCAAGCATGATATTGGCATCACTGCCATTCTCTGCTAAAGGTAATCTAGACAAACTAAACCTATAGATTGACATTCCACTAATTTTATTGGCTGTAGTAGGATAATGGCAAAAGTGCCAATGCACATGTGAGTTTAGGATTCCTTGTGCATTTTTTCATGTCATGGTATGAGATTGGCACCACTGCCATTCTCCACTGGTGGCATTCTCCACAGAGATTGACACAATTTCATATGATCTCTACAAAGTGGAGACAGTGATCACTACATAGAAGAATGCACATTACCACTAGCGGAGAATGGCAGTAGGATAATGGCAAAAGTGCCAATGCACATGTGAGTTTAGGATTCCTTGTGCATGTTTTCAAGTCATGGTATGAGATTGGCACCACTGCCCTTCTCCACTGGTGGCATTCTCCACAGAGATTGACACAATTCCATATTATCTCTACACAGTGGAGACAGTGATCACTACATAGAAGAATGCGCATTACCACTAGCGGAGAATGGCAATAGGATAATGGCAAAAGTGCCAATGCACATGTGAGCTTAGGATTCCTTGTGCATGTTTTCAGGTCATGGTATGAGATTGGCACCATTGCCATTCTCCACTGGTGGCATTCTCCACAGAGATTGACACAATTCCATATGATTTGTACACATCAGAGACAGTGATCACTACATAGAAGAATGCACATGTGAGTTTAGGCTTGTCAATGCCATTTCTTAGGGCCTAATAAGAGATTGGCACCACTGCCATTCTCCACTTGTACAAATGTTTACCCTACTATTCTAGGAGGGGTATTCCAGTGATAATAGGAGAGTGGTGTCCGATTCCAATCCACATGTGAGTTTGATGATCTCAGAGATTGACACAGTTCTATATGATCTCTACACAGCGGAGACAGTGATCACTACATAGAAGAATGCACATGTGAGTTTAGGATTCCTTGTGCACCACTACCATTCTCCACTGGTGGCATTCTATAATGGAAAAAGTGCCAATCCACATGTGAGTTTAGGATTCCTTGTGCATGTTTTCAGGTCATGGTATGAGATTGGCACCACTGCCATTCTCCACTGGTGGCATTCCCCATAGAGATTGACACAAATCCATATGATCTCTACATAGCGGAGACAGTGATCACTACATAGAAGAATGCACATGTGAGTTTAGGCTTCTCAATGCCCTTTATTAGGGCCTAATAAGAGATTGGCACCACTGCCATTCTCCACTTGTACAAATGTTTACCCTACTATTCTAGGAGGGGTATTCCTGTGATCATAGGAGAGTGGTGTCCGATTCCAATCCAAATGTGAGTTTAGGATTCCATATGATCTCTACACAGTGAAGACAGTGATCACTACATAGAAGAATGCATAGTAGGATAATGGCAAAAGTCCATGTTTTCAGGTCATGGTATGAGATTGGCACCACTGCCATTCTCCACTGGTGGCATTCTCCACAGAGATTGACACAAATCCATATGATCTCTGCACATGTGAGTTTAGGCTTCTCAATGCCATTTCTTAGGGCCTAATAGGAGATTGGCACCATTGCCATTCTCCACTTGTACAAATGTTTACCCTACTATTCTAGGAGGGGTATTCCAGTGATCATAGGAGAGTGGTGTCCTATTCCATTCCACATGTGAGTTTGATGATCTTAGTGTCATTATGTAGTTGCCATCATGAGATTGGCATCACTGCCATTCTCCGCTAGTGGTAATCTAGTCAAACTGAACCTATAGATTGACATTCCACTAATTTTATTGGTTGTAGTAGGATAATGGCAAAATTGCCAATGCACATGTGAGATTATGATTCCTTGTGCATGTTTTCAGGTCATGGTATGAGATTGGCACCACTGCCATTCTCCACTGGTGGCATTCTCCACAGAGATTGACACAATTCCATATGATCTCTACACAGCGGAGACAGTGATCACTACATAGAAGAATGCACATGTGAGTTTGATGATCTCAGTGTCATTATGTAGTTGCCAGCATGAGATTGGCATCACTGCCATTCTCCACTAGTGGTAATCTAGACAAACTAAACCTGTAGATTGACATTCCACTAATTTTATTGGCTGCAGTAGGATAATGGCAAAAGTTTCAATACACATGTGAGTTTGATGATCTCATTGTCATTATGCAGTTGCCAGCATGAGATTGGCATCACTGCCATTCTCCACTAGTGGTAGTGCTAATGCACATGTGAGTTTGCATGTTTTCAGGTCATGGTATGAGATTGGCACCATTTCCATTCTCCATAGAGATTGACACAATTCCATATGATATCTACACAGCGGAGACGGTGATCACTACATAGAAGAATGCACATGTGAGTTTAGGCTTCTCCACTAGTGGTAATCTAGACAACTAAACCTATAGATTGACATTCCACTAATTTTATTGGCTGCACATGTGAGTTTAGGCTTCACAGTGCCATTTTCTAGGGCCTAATAAGAGATTGGCACCACTGCCATTCTCCGCTTGTACAAATGTTTACCCTAATATTCTAGGAGGGGTATTCCAAGGATCATAGGAGAATGGTGCCCGATTCCAATCCACATGTGAGTTTGAGGATCTCAGTGTCATTATGTAGTTGCGTGCATGAGATTGGCATCACTTCAATTCTCCACTAGTGGCAGTCTAGATAAACTAAACTTGTAGATTGACATTCTACAAATTTTATTGGCTGCAGTAGTATAATGGCAAAAGTGCCAATGCACATGTGAGTTGATGTGAGTTTAGGATTCCTTGTGCCATTTTTAAGGTCTTGGTATGAGATTGGCACCACTGCCATTCTCCACTGGTGGCATTCTCCACAAATATTGACACAAATCCATTCTCCAGTGGTGCCAATCTCTTATTAGGCCCTAGAAAATGGCATTGAGAAGCATGCACATGTGAGTTTAGGCTTCTCAATGCCATTTTCTAGGGCCTAATAATAGATTAGCACCCTGCCATTCTCCACTTGTACAAATGTTTACCCTACTATTCTAGGTGGGGTATTCTAGTGATCATAGGAGAATGGTGTCCGATTCCAATCCACATGTGAGTTTGTTGATCTTGATGTCATTATGTAGGTGCCTGCATGAGATTGGCATCACTGCCATTCTCCACTAGTGGTAATCTAGACAAACTAAACCTATAGATTGACATTCCACTAATTTTATTGGCTGCAGTAGGATAATGGCAAAAGTGCCAATGCACATGTGAGTTTAGGATTCCGGTGGAACATAGAAGAATGGCATGTGAGTTTAGGCTTCTCAGTGCCATTTTCTAGGGCCCAATAAGAGATTGGCACCACTACCATTCTCCCTTGGTACAGTTGTTTACCCTAATATTATAGGAGGGGTATTCCAGTGACCATAGGAGAATGGTGCCAGGTTCCAATACACATGTGAGTTTGGGGATCTAAGTTCCATTATGTAGATCCCAGTGGAAATCTACACAAACTCAACATGTAGATTGGCATTCCATTGATTTTATTGGTAGTGTATCATTGATATTTTTTATTTTGGTACCAAATCTTACACATAAATCTTGACTAGTGTTGCAAGTCTTTCAATTTATCTCAAGGGATATTGGCACTAGTGCCACTCTCAAGGACTTCTTATGAGGTCTTGGAGAATGGCACTGGTGCCATTCTCCATTTAAAATTAGAATTTCAATCTCTAAATTTGCCATTCAATCATGAAAATCAAAATTGAGATTGAAGTTTAACTTGAAATCAAAATTTGAAAACTAGAATTTCGGTTTTGAAATACAATTTCAAACAGAATAATTTCAATTTGAAATACAAATTGAAATTAAAAATATCAATATGAATTTGAATTTAAATTTAATATTGGAGAGAATGGCATAAGTGCCACTCTATATATCCAAAATTCAAAAGGGAACAATGGCAAGAAGAGCTATATTTCAAAATTTGAATTATTTAGTAGTTTCAAACTATCACTTTTAACTTTCAAATCTACATTTCAGACAAATCAAGACCTTTTCTCTCATTTCAATTGATGCCTTTCCCTCATTCACTTTCTATTCATTTCAAACAAATCATTTCAATTTAGCAGAATTGGAGAGGAGTCTCAGAGTCTCAGAGTTTTACTCACCACAGCTCGCATGGAGAGTCTTAAGGCAGGGGCAGAATCGAGGAGGACTGGATTGTGAGTCCGACTTTGTGAAGTCCCTTTTGAGGCCGGTGACGACCCCTCCGTGGGCAAGCTCGGAAGCAGAGATACGTATGGAGAGGGGGGACATACAACAGTCAGAGGGAATCCACAAAGTTTTAGATTGTCGAGGAAAGGGCCTGGACCTTGTTCTGCTAATGAACCATCTTGTGGGATTTTACCACTGAGATTGTTGTGACTCAAATCGAGGCTCATAGTGTAAGTAAGGTTCCCTAGACTGTAGGGAATCAGACCAAAGAGGTGGTTGAAGGACAGATTGAGCGTTCCCTGAAAAGATGAAAGGCCCCCAAGATCGTCTGGGATTGCACCTAAAAGAATCGGCTGAAAGGTCGAGTTGCTCGAGGGAAGTGAGATTCTTGCCCATGCCATTCGAAATCGGCCCCGAGAAAAAATTGTTGGCGAGAACGAGAGTCTGTAGCTGGCGGCATCCCGTGATAGGCTGAGGAATTTCGCCGAACAGCTTGTTACTAGAAACATCGAAAGTCTGCAAGTTACTCAGGCGGCTGATTTGAGGAGGCAAAGCTCCCGTTATTTGGTTGCCTCCAAGAAAGATGGTGCGAAGGGACGTCGCATTGAAGAGCTCGGGCGGGAGAGTTCCATTGATGCTGTTTCCCTGCAGGCTCAAGCAGCTGATCGAGGGCTCCAAAAGCACGGGGTATGGAACCGGAGAGCTTTTGGCCGATGATGGCCAGACTAACAACCCGTGGAATAGCTTTCTGTGGGACATTGGCGCAAGAGATGCCACTCCAGTAGCAAGGCGTGTTGTTGCTCACGAGAGCGCAAATTCCCACGAGACCTTGCTGACGAGACCTTGCTTGAAAATAGTCGATCAACATAGGGCAACGAGCAAAATGACAGAGAAGGTACTAGGGTATTTCAATTTTTTACCTTCATTAGTTTAACCTTTTGCTTTTCGTTAAAAAACAAATTTAACAAATTTTTACCTTCATTAGTTTAACCTTTTGCTTTTCGTCAAAATTGCATTCAAGGCTTCATACTACATTGGCCTAGCCTTTAATTTGCCATTATTGCCAGTCTTTATAATTAGCGTCCATGGGTTGATCCTCTTTATCACATCCCTATTCCCTTTCTACAGATTTTTTAGAGGAAATCTGGGCACAAAGAGAGAATGGAGAGGCTCATAGGATCCTCTAACAGATGTATAGACAACATGCGATGGGAATCTAGGGGATCTGGCAGTAGCAGGTAGCACATGGACTGATATGTAGGTAGCACCTACCTACCACATGGGTTGACATGGAGGTAGTAGCTGAGCAAAGCTAAAACAAGGAGCATATTAGAAGTATAAATTGGACTGACATGGATCCATTAATTGTAGAAAGCTGGTCACATGGAACTTCCCTTCATTTATTGTTGTTAGGGATTCAGATAAAATCGAAAAAGTGCCTTAAGATGTTTTCCAAGTAAATACTTGCAAGACTTTCTTTGGCGATTTCCCATTCCTTGCATCTGCATTCTAAGTAGCACATGCTTCAACATGTAATGACACATTTCTAGGGAAGCACTTTTTTCCAATCAAAGCTTGGAAGCACATATTTTTGTGCGCAAGAGTGTACATGCTATCTTTTATCACCTGCAAGCTCGTTGAGTTGCAAGCACACCTTAAAGCTACATCGATTATCGAGATACTTGTCACCATCGAAGTATATGTTGCTTCCATGTTCTCTAGAAATTTCCTTTTTTGAATAATGTAGTAATATCATAGAACCAAATCACACTAGTTGTACAACAAACACGTGATCTTAACTTGAAAAGGTGAGTATCTTAAAGCCAAATCACACTCCTTATTTTGTGAACCACCATGTGGTCATAACTTGGAAAACATGAGTATTATAAAGCCAAATCACACACCTGATCTTAGACATCATAATGATCCCATATTTATTCTCTATTATGACACTAAAGTAGATACGCTAAACCTTAAGATCAAACAAGCACACACTCAAAAGAAGTACAAAGCCGTTAGTGGCTACAAAGAATTTCCCAACAAAGCTTTCATTGATGTTAACATCATTGATAAATCACTACAAGGCATAGGCCATTTTCCGATGGAAATACCGACGCTTTTTACATTAAAATTTTTTTTTTTCACGGGCGCAAAGGTCGCTATAAAAGTCGTTAAAATCATCGGAGAAGGAGCGTCGCTATAAACCGTCGCTATATAGCGATGCTGATAATCGTCGCTATATAGCGACAATTAAAACGTCGCTATATAGCGACACTGTTAATCGTCGCTATATAGCGACACTGGTAAACGTCGCTATATAGCGACGATTAACAGAAGTTAAAAAAAAAGGTTAGTGTGGCTAAACAGGGCTTCCTTTTGACCCTGTTTAGCCCCACTAATCCTTTTTTTTTTTGTAATTACAAAAAAAAGTTTTTTATAACAAAATTTCCCTTGCTTGCAGGGTGATACAAAATTGTTCTTGTGAACGATGAGGAAGAAATGCATATACATATACAACTGTGTTTGTAACAAAATTACCCTGTGAAAGGGCGATACAAAATTGCTCAAACGAGCGGATCTACAAAATGCTACTACCACTACTCATCCGAATCTGAATCATCTTCGTCTTGTTGGCCTGTTCCTTGGTCCTCGACACCTGCGTCTTCTCCCTCGTCCCCGACACCTGCGTCTTCTCCCTCATCCTCGGCACCTGCGTCCGATCCTTGCCCCTGTTGATCGCTCGTCTCCGTCGATGATGGGACGCTTGAGCTTTGACCCTAAGAGTGAACCATATAAATCAAAAATTAGATTGGAACTTAAATTAAAAAGTGAGATTACAAGTAGGAGTAAACTTATACCGTGCGAGCAGCCACCTCAGCCCAATCGACTGTCGCTCCCATTGCCTCTTGCTCAATGAACCACGGCTTTGTTCCTATCCAAAATGCGCGCCGCGTCTCTGCATCCGTAGGAAGACAACCCATCGCAGCTTGCTATGGATCCAATTTACGAGAGTTAGAGTTAGCTAAAGTGCATGTAATATGTAAGTAAAACAAATAGAACAATACATTAAATGGGAAGAAGTAGACTTACCACGGTTGCCTCGAATGCATACCGTCTGCCTGCACCAAAGTGCGAAGTACCTATGATGTCCAGCCATCTCTTCGCAGCCCTCCTCTGACCCTCGAACATTTCGGGATGGTCCCTATGTTGCTTCTTGAAGTACTTCCAATCAACTTTGTCTGCCCAGCTGGGTTTAGCCAACCCCTTTGTAATGGAAGTACGCAAGGTTGATCTGCGATGCTTTAGGACCAAACCCATGCGCTCGAGCATATAATTGTCATTAAACTCCACATTTGGTAGATTAGTGTATCTTTGTTTTAACTCATCGATCACCGCCTGCTTCTTTTGGGCATCTTGATACCGCCAATCGATATTTATGCCGCTCTTGAAGTGATGACTCATCAACCTCCTCATGGCGGCCATCACTACTTTGCCCTTTTTGTCTTCTATTATCTCTCCGGCAGATGTGATTTGATAGGAGAGATCCCCTGATGAGTAAGGGGGACTGACGGTAGCAGAGTCTGAAGGAGTGGAAGCTGCGCGACCGCTTCCGGATCGAGGAGTAGCAGTGGGAGTAGGAGAGGGAAAGGGACTTGACTGATACTGTGTCTCTGGACCAAGTGGAGACCTAAAGGAGCATGAGTGTGCTGACTCGTCTACATCTCCTGAGTCAGCACAACATGAGCCACCCATCCTACTCTTCCTTCCCTTGCGGGAGGCATGCGCAGGTGATGATCCCACAGTCGAAGGGGCGTGAGGGGATGGCTGGGCAGTACGTCCACCCGTCGGTGTAGGGGAAGGAATTGTGGAGGTCCTCTGAGAGAGCAGAGAGAAGAATCTTGCTGCCTCCTCATCGCTCATCTACACTACAAACTCGTCGGGAGTCCCAACAAAGCCATGCGTGGGTAGCAAAGGAGTTCCCTGAGGGGTAGTCGCAGTGCTACGTGGAAGAGGGGTCGGACCAGGGGTAGTCGCAGTGCTAGGACCGAGAGGAGTCAGACCAGGGGTAGTCCTCGGGGTAGTCGCCTGAGAGGAATCAAAGTCCTCTGGAGCATATAGATCATGAGCTCTCCTCCTGCGAGGCTGTCCGTACTCATCGGATGAGCGACGTGATCCCATGTCTAACATAGACACAAACACAAAAACAGAAAACAAAAAACAAACATGAGCATTCTCATAGGCATAGGCATAGGCAAGAAGAAAGAAGAGGGAAAGGAAAGAAGAGGGAAAGGAAAGAGGGAAAGAAGAGGGAAAGATAAGAGGGAAAGAAGATGGAAAGGAAAGAAAAGAATGAGAATGAGGAAATAGAGAATGAGAGAAAGGGGAAATAGAGAAGGGGAAAGAGATGAGGGAAAATAGAGAAGGAGAGAAGGGGGAAATGAGAGAAGGGGGAAATAGAGTGGGAAATAGAGAATGAGCTTATGCGGAAATAGAGAATGAGCTTATGCTTCTCTCATTCTCTATTTCCGCATAAGCTCACGCATAAGCATGAGCTTATGCGAAAACTTAAGGATAAGCTCATGCTCATGCATGAGCATAAGCATGAGCTTATGCTTATGCTTATGCTTAAGCATAGGCATCGGAAATAGAGAAGGAGCTTATGCATAAAATAGAGAATGAGTTTCCGCATGCTTATGCTCATGCGGAAAAAGAGAAGGAGCTTATGCGGAAAAAGAGAAGGAGAGAAGCTTATGCGGAAACTCATTCTCTATTTCCGCATAAGCTCCTTCTCTTTTTCCACATGAGCTTATGCTTATGCTCATGGGTGAGCATGAGCTTATGCTCATGTTTCCGCATATGCGGAAATAGAGAATGAGAGAAGCATAAGCTTCTCTCATTCTCTATTTCCGCATATGCTCACGCAAAAGCTTATTTCATTCTTTATTTCCGCATAAGCTTCGCTCGTTCTCTATTTCCGCATAAGCTTCTCTCATTCTCTATTTCCGCATAAGCTTCTTATGCGGAAAAAGAGAAGGAGCTTATGCAGAAATAGAGAAGGAGCTTATGCATAAAAAGAGAAGGAGGAGCTTATGCGGAAAAAGAGAAGGAGCTTATGCATAAAAAGAGAAGGAGGAGCTTATGCGGAAAAAGAGAAGGAGCTTATGCGGAAATAGAGAATGAGAGAAGCTTATGCGGAAACTCATTCTCTATTTCTGCATAAGCTCATGCATAAGCATAAGCTCATGCTCATGCATGAGCATAAGCATGAGCTTATGCTCATGCAGAAAAAGAGAAGGAGCTTATGCGGAAAAAGAGAAGGAGGAGCTTATGCGGAAAAAGAGAAGGAGCTTATACGGAAAAAGAGAAGGAGCTTATGCTCATGCGAAAAAAGAGAAGGAGTAGCTTATGCATACAAAGAGAAGGAGGAGCTTATGCGGAAAAAGAGAAGGAGCTTATGCGGAAACTTAAGCATAAGCTCATGCTCATGCATGAGCATAAGCATGAGCTTATGCTCATGCTTATGCAGAAGCATAAGCGTAAGCATAAGCTCATGCTTATGCTCATGCGGAAAAAGAGAAGGAGCTGATGCATAAAAAGAGAAGGAGGAGCTTATGCAGAAAAAGAGAAGGAGCTTATACGGAAAAAGAGAAGGAGCTTATGCTCATGCAGAAAAAGAGAAGGAGGAGCTTATGCATAAAAAGAGAAGGAGGAGCATATGAGGAAAA
The DNA here is from genome assembly GCF_047967505.1 of Dipteris shenzhenensis. Taxonomy (NCBI): domain Eukaryota; kingdom Viridiplantae; phylum Streptophyta; class Polypodiopsida; order Gleicheniales; family Dipteridaceae; genus Dipteris; species Dipteris shenzhenensis. Next base: position 49,668,631 of record NC_141601.1, read on the forward strand.
AGAGAAGGAGCTTATGCGGAAATAGAGAATGAGAGAAGCATAAGCTCATGCATAAGCTCATGCATAAGCTTCTCTCATTCTCTATTTCCGCATAAGCTCATGCATAAGCATAAGCTTATGCGGAAACTTAAGCATAAGCTCATGCTCATGCATAAGCATAAGCATGAGCATATGCTTATAAGCATAAGCATAAGCTCATGCTTATGCTCATGCGGAAAAAGAGAAGGAGCTTATGCATAAAAAGAGAAGGAGGAGCTTATGCGGAAAAAGAGAAGGAGCTTATGCGGAAACTTAAGCATAAGCTCATGCTCATGCATGAGCATAAGCATGAGCTTCTGCTTAAGCATAAGCATAAGCATAAGCTCATGCTTATGCTCATGCGGAAAAAGAGGAGGAGCTTATGCATAAAAAGAGGAGGAGCTTATGCGGAAAAAGAGAAGGAGCTTATGCAGAAATAGAAAATGAGAGAAGCATAAGCTCATGCTTAAGCTCATGCATAAGCTTCTCTCATTCTCTATTTCCGCATAAGCTCATGCATAAGCATAAGCTTATGCGGAAACTTAAGCATAAGCTCATGCTGCTGCATAAGCATAAGCATGAGCTTATGCTCATGCGGAAAAAGAGAAGGAGCTCATGCATAAAAAGAGAAGGAGGAGCTTATGCGGAAAAAGAGAAGGAGCTTATGCATAAAAAGAGAAGGAGGAGCTTATGCATAAAAAGAGAAGGAGGAGCTTATGCGGAAAAAGAGAAGGAGCTTATGCCGAAATAGAGAATGAGAGAAGCATAAGCTCATGCATAAGCTTCTCTCATTCTCTATTTCCGCATAAGCTCATGCATAAGCATAAGCTTATGCGGAAACTTAAGCATAAGCTCATGCTCATGCATAAGCATAAGCATGAGCTTATGCTTATAAGCATAAGCATAATCTCATGCTTATGCTCATGCGGAAAAAGAGAAGGAGCTTATGCATAAAAAGAGAAGGAGGAGCTTATGTGGAAAAAGAGAAGGAGCTTATGCGGAAATAGAGAATGAGAGAAGCATAAGCTTCCATCATTCTCTATTTCCGCATAAGCTTATGCGGAAACTTAAGCATAAGCTCATGCTCATGCATGAGCATAAGCATGAGCTTAAGCATAAGCATAAGCATAAGCTCATGCTTATGCTCATGCGGAAAAAGAGAAGGAGGAGCTTATGCATAAAAAGAGAAGGAGGAGCTTATGCGGAAAAAGAGAAGGAGCTTATGCGGAAATAGAGAATGAGAGAAGCATAAGCTTCTCTCATTCTCTATTTCTGCATAAGCTCATGCATAAGCATAAGCTCATGCTCATGCATGAGCATAAGCATGAGCTTATGCTCATGCGGAAAAAGAGAAGGAGCTTATGCATAAAAAGAGAAGGAGGAGCTTATGCGGAAAAAGAGAAGGAGCTTATGCGGAAACTTAAGCATAAGCTCATGCTCATGCATGAGCATAAGCATGAGCTTATGCTCATGCGGAAAAAGAGAAGGAGCTTATGCATAAAAAGAGAAGGAGGAGCATATGCGGAAAAAGAGAAGGAGCTTCTCTCATTCTCTATTTCCACATAAGCTCATGCATAAGCATAAGCTTATGCAGAAACTTAAGCATAAGCTCATGCTCATGCATGAGCATAAGCATGAGCTCATGCTTATGCTTATGCATAAGCATAAGCATAAGCATAAGCTCATGCTCATGCTCATGCTCATGCGGAAAAAGAGCTTATGCGAATGAGAGAAGAGGGAAATAGAGAAGGGGGAATGAGAGAAGCATAAGCATAAGAGAATAAGAGGGAAAGGAAATAGAGAATAAGAGGGAAAGGAAAGAGAGAAGGGAAAAGAGATGAGGGGGAAAGAGAGAAGGGGGAAAGAGAGAATAAGAGAAGAGGGAAAAAAGAGAAGGGGGAAAAGAGATGAGGGGGGAAAGAGAGAATAAGAGAAGAGGGAAAAAAGAGAAGGGGGAAGAAGGAAAGAGAGAGAGGGGAAGAGAGGGTTCCTATGCCCATCACTGCAGCTAGCGCTTAAGGCGCTAGCTGCAGGCCAATGAAAATGCGGAAATAATAAATGGAAAGAAGAGGAAGCACTTACCTGTAAAAGTATGTCCCGCTCGATGTAGTGGACTGGCCCTACAAAAGAGAGAGTATGTCCTGCTCGGTGTAGTGGACTGGCCCTACAAAAGAGAGAATACAACCCATTTTTTCAAATAAGATGTTAGTGGAAAGAGGAGATTACAAAAGCAACTTCTTGAAGGGAGGAGATTGAGGAGACAAGGAAAGGAGGAGATTGAGGAGACAAGGAGAAAGAGAAGGAAGAGAAATACAGAAAAAAGAGGTGAGTTTTCTTTCTTTCTTTCTTGAAATCTCGTTTTTTGTTTCAATCCTTTCAAATCAAGCATGAAAACTAGTTTACAGGTTTAGCAATACAAGTAAAAACACTCACAAAACTAAAGCTAACAAACAAACAACCTACATTGTTGAAACAAACTCACCTCTTGAAGAACTTTCTTTCAGGAAACCAAAGAGGAAAAAGGAGAGATTTGGAGTACAAGAGGTAGGAGAAGGGTGAGGAGTGGAAAATAGAGTGAGAGGTTGCTTGGAATAGATGGGAGGTCATCGAAAATAGGTGGGAGGAGATTTTGGGTTGCTTACTTGAGAGATTACGGAATAGATAAAGCAAAACGCCATGCATTTCGGCGTTTCGGGTTTTAACCCACAGCGTCGCTATATCTTATTCGTCGCTATATAGCGACGTTTTTTGCTATATAGCGACGGAACAGAGCGTCGCTATATAGCGATGCTTACTATTCATTTTTTTTATATGGCCTCATGTGAAGCTCACACATGCTATGCTTATAATTGTCAATATCTCCTCTTACTATATAGCTTATAATTGTCAAGAGAAGCTCAAATTAAACATGCTATGCTTATAATTGTCAATATCTCCTCTTCATGCTTATGTTGTGATTTTATAAGTGTAGATGGAAGGGACGAGTGGAAGCTCATCCGATGATGCGCCAACGCCCGGGAGCACGAAGTGGCTTACGGAGAGGTTATACTGTCATTGCACTCATTGCAAGCGAGAAGTACGACATGAATGTCGTATTATCATGCGCCACTTGCGGATGTATGGGGAGGAGCCGGAACCAGTACCCCCCATTGGTGTTGCAAATGTTGATGGATCATCGGTAAGTCAAAGCTATTTAAGTTCGCAATCTTATTGTATACCAGGAAATAGAAGATCTTATATTTACATGAATGAGCTTATGACAGGATGAGGAGGGTGACGAGAGTACACATATACCTTCTCACTTTCAACAAGACTATAGTCTCCCGGATGATGACGAGGGTATGGTCGACATGATGGATTCCATTTTTAGGGGCACTACATCCCACGTACACGTGATGTCAGAGTCTGAGGTCAAAATGCAAGAGTTGCAATCAACACAATTGTACGAGGGTGCTAGGATGTCTAAACTACGTGCTTGTCTCTCAATCTTGAATCTACAAGTACAGTATGGGTGGTCGGATACAAGTGTCTCGGCCTTAATGAGGTTAGCCCTTGCATTAATTTGACTCATTATTTGGATATTGTTTGTTTTGAGAATCATCATTTGGATAGTGTCTTTGTCATAGGTTGCTCCAGAAGATGTTGCCTGCACCAAATACCATGCCCGCATCAAGAGATGAAGCGAAAAAGATGCTAACAATGGTGGGTATGGATTATGATACCATCCATGCTTGCCGTAATGATTGTATTCTCTTTCGTCGTGAGCATGGAGATTTGGCTAGTTGTCCAAAGTGTGGGGAACAATGATATAGAGATGACTTGCAGGGTGAGCGGATACCGGTAAAGGTCTTAAGACACTTTCCCATCATTGCAAGAATACAACACATGTTTCGATGCAAATCCATAGCGGAGTTGATGACATGGCATGCATCTCATCGGTCCACTGATCACACATTGAGGATTCCCACAGATTGTGCAGCTTGGAAGCACATAGATAATCAATGGCCAGACTTTGCGAGAGAGCCACGCAACTTACATCTTGGGCTAGCCATGGACGGCGTGAATCCTTTCGGGTTACGCTCGACATCTTGGTCGACATGGCCCATAGTCATGGTGAATTACAATATCCCACCATGGCTAACAATAAAAAAGGGACACCTCATGCTTGCACTACTTGTGCCAAGAAAGTACAAGGCAAAAAACATGGACGTGTACATGGCACCTTTGATAGAGGAGTTACAGATATTATGGAGAGGAGTGCAGGTCTTCGATATTTCCAGAGCTCCTAGGCATACCAATGATATTTTGGTCAGGGGTATCTTGATGTGGACCATGCATGACTACCCAGGATATGGAGAGTGCGCAGGTACGTGGTTATGTCTTTACATGTACCATGAGGGATTATGCTTTTTTTACTCTCTTTTACACGCATGTCTTGTACTAACATATTCATGCACGCGTGCAGGACTTGTTACAAGTGGGTACCATGCTTGTCCTGTTTGTGGACCCACTCTGAAATCGCTTGCATGCTACTCCAAACATATGAGGAAAAATGTTTATGAAGGTCATGCTTGATACCTTTCGCTCGACCATCTCGCACGTGGAGATCAGCTTGATCCACCACCATCATATTTGAAAGCAAGTGATTGGATTCAAGATTGGAGAGAGAATGGAGAGGAACCTCCTCCTGGTATGAAGAGGCTATCGATCTTTCACGAGCTTCCTTATTGGGGTCAGTTACAAATCAATCATCTCTTGGATCCCATGCATATCTTCAAGAATGTGGGGGCTACCATTTGGGCACACTTGGTTGGTTCCAAGGACTCGAGAGGAGTGCGAGAAGACTTGCGTGCTATGAATCGGATGTCTCGTTTGTGGCCCCAAGTGCATGCTTCAGGAAAAGTTGTCCTCCCGAAAGCAACGTGGATCCTCTCTACGAGGGAGGAGGCAACGATCAAGGTAGACATTGCCTCTTTTCAAACATCGACAGGGTACATGCATTGCTTGAAAGGAGCATTTTCAAAGGACAATAAGCTTAGTGGCCTCAAGTCCCATGATTGGCACAAGGTCTTACAGGTATTCTAAGTAGAATTAGTGTACCGATAATAGTGATTCGTTAGCGTAATTATTATTATGTTATATTGTTGACATGATTTCATTGTTGCTTTGATAGTTCATCCTTCCAATTACAATAAAAGGGTGCTTACAAGAAGATGTTAGAAATGCTATATTCAAGATCTGTGGTATTGTGAGGTATGCTTACTATCAATTCACATTATGTATTTTCTTCATGGACATGTGAAATAGGTAGATATCTCAAATATCTTACATATGCATGGACATGTGAAATAGGTGGATATCTCAAAAGGAGATCTCTATATCGAGCATCGAGAAGGCTAGGGTGGAATCCATCAAAGCCGTATGCTTGCTTGAGAAGCACTTTCCCTCAAGCATTATGACAACTCAAGTCCACTTGCTTGTGCACATAGTTGATGAGGTGGCTATAGCAGGTACCGTTCATAATCGATGGATGTTTTTTCTCGAGCGGTTTATGAAAACTTTAAAGGGGTTTGTAAGACAAAGAGCAAGACCGGAAGCAAGCATGGCAGAGGGATGGCTTGTGCAAAAGTCATTAGTATATATCACAGAGTTTCTTGCATCCACGGATCCTGATATGCCGCAAGCTTGGCACAACAAGGATGATGATCGCATCATTGGCGAGGTCCCCTAAGGAAAAGGGATTGAAAGAAAGATGAGCGAAGAGAAAATGGAGAAATTCAATAAGTTTTGTATCCTCAATAGCCTTGAGATGCAGAAGTGGATTGAGAGATATGAAGTGGCCAAAGCAGAAAGAATAAATGCAAGGACGAGATTCAGAGTAATGTACAGGCGATCACAACCATATCCACGAGATCTGGCTCTTCTCCCTACTCACATGTCACTTGATTGGCTACAACTGGCTGTATGTAAAGCCGAACGTGATGGAGAGACAATAAACGAGCACGAGCGGGAGTTATCATCTGGATGTATGGTGCATGTAAGTTTCTTATCTCTTGACGTAATTAAGTAATTATTTGTGGCAATATATGCTATAAAATAGGTGCATCTTCATTGTTTTAATGATGCTCTTTTACAGTACAAAAAGTACAGTGCATTATGGTCATATGGATGACATTTTCACGTGGAACGCATCGATTCAAAGAGAGTCACGTATGATTGTGGAGTCATGGCTAACTTCACACAAGATAGCCGAGCAAGTACTTCGGATACCAATATTCTCTCCTCATAGTTGGATTATTGTGGAACCATACGCGACATCTATGAAATTGATTTCAGACGATTTACTATTTTCATTCTTGATGTAAAATGGTTTAGAACTACTTACAATGGTCCCCATGCGACAGTGAGAAAAGATAGTAGCGGTCTCTTTGCAATAGACTCCACCAAACATTGGACCGATGAAAGTGATACTTTTGTTCTTCCCGAGCATTGTGAGCAGGTGCATACTAATGATTTAATTAGTCGAAGCTTTCGTTTTTAAAGTCCATTGATATATATATAATTGACGACATTTGGCACGTGATTTTTCATCTTCAATATAGGTGGTTTTTCATCCGGATCGTTTTGATCCAAGATGGTGGTACGTGATCCAAGTTGCACCACGAAGTAAGCAGATTTTTGAAGATCGAGATGTGGATATGGAGATGCCACTACCAATGCCAGATCCAATTGATGAATCTAGCGAAGAAGATGTAGATCACCATATGAGGCAAGAGGAAGATGCACATAATGACATCGCACGGGAGGAGGATGGAGATCACGATATTGATGACGAAGACAACAATCATCAAGATCAATCACCACACTTAAGCTTTATTGAAGAAGATGATCAAATACTTTTAGGTGAACATACGATACTAGAGTACGATGATGATGTACGATGATGATATAGGAGATCAACTCGGTATAGAGTTGGAGATAGAATTGCTTGGCGCCTTAGACTTGGCTCAAGATGAAACAGTTGATGTAAATGCTCTTATTTGATTTTTCTCATCTCAAACTTGGACATGAATATATGAGCTTAAAAGGCTTGATGTACATGCTCTCATTTTTTAATTCTCTATGAGCTCAAACATGTATGAAAATTTAAAAAATTGTCATTGGAAAAAACTAAATTTTAAGGCCTAAAAAAAAAAAAAACCTCTCTATAAAAACGTCGCTATAATATTTTGTCTCAGTGTTGCTATATAGCGACTTTTCAAAGTCGCTATATAGCGACTTTTAGAAGGTCGTTATATAGCGACTTTTAAAAGTCGCTATATAGCGACACTAAGAAAGTCGCTATATAGCGACTTTTGGCAAAAGTCGCTATATAGCGACGATTTATGAAACCTGATTTTTATAACGACGATTAGCGCTAAGCGGGCGCTAAACGTCAGTACGTAAACATCGCAATAGGATGCGTGTGTAGTAGTGAATGAAGGCAATTCCTATTTTGTGATAGACGATCTGTTTCAAAGTTTTTAGTATATGCTTTTCAAGTTGCTTTTTAGTATAAACACCAATTAGCCAACTAATGGAGGAATTGGGACAATTCAAAAACATGTGAAGAACAATCTATGTTACGTTCAACAATTTCGATCTAGTGACTCGAGAATTGGGAACGACGAAGAAAGATCAGGCACTATAGCATGGAGCTACAAAGCAAGATGGGAAATCTTTTAGCTGAATTACCAGTTCTGTCCAGTTATGTAGTATGAATCGATTTTGAATGCAATTTTAAAAGTATAATTAAAAGCATCAAGGGACATTTTGGGGTCACAAAAGGTCCCCCTGAAGCTTTTCTTCTAGCTATTTAATCTATGCCGCTATTTTTCTTCCACCTATTTAATCTATGCTACTCCTTTTCTTCCACCTATGCACTCATTTTATTTTAACCTACGCTTGCGATCTAATGCTTCCAAAGCCGATATTTTTTATTAAATGTAGAGAAAAATCGGACGCTCGTCAACTAATTCAGTCTGCAACTTAAAAATTTACTTTTATTGGACCTTTACTTCGGAAGCTTCGAAAGCATAACTAAGCTAACATGAAAGAACTCACACAACTGAAGTAATATTGATCAAGTATTTAGCTTATGCTTGTCTTTTATTTAACATATTTCTTTTATTTAGCCTATGCATATATCTTGTTTAACATACTTAACCTATGCATTTCTTTTATTCAACATATTTCTTTTATTTAGCCTATGCATATATTTTGTTTAACATACTTAACCTATGAATTTCTTTTATTTAACATATCTAAACTATGCATTTCTTTTATTTAACATATTTTCCCTATGCATTTATTTTATTTCTTTCATTTAACATATCTAACGTATGCATTTCTTTTATTTCTATTTTACATTGTCCACACTCATTTTCTTCCTTTTTTACATTGTCCTCACACCTTTTATTTAACCTATTCTCATCTTCCTTTAAAAAAATCCATAGCTTGCGATCTAATGATGAGCATGATTAAAATTTTTTTAACATGGAGAAAAATCACATTCTCATCAACTAATTCAATCTACACCTTAAAATTTTACATTACTTGGACCTTGATCAAGAAAAACATACTCTAACATAAAAATTTGTAACTTAACCAACCTAGCATAACCAAACTAACGTGAATAAACTCACATAACGAGCTAGGTTTCATAAAGTAATATCGATCAACTTTACCACATATATGAATAAATGGAAGTAAAATAGTGTATGGTTTCAAATGAATACCACATTCACACACACACACACACACACACACACACACACACACACACACACACACACACACACACACACACACACATTCACACACACACACACACACACACACACACACACACACTTTGAATGTGTGTGTGTGTGTGTGAATGTGTGTGTGTGTGTGTGTGTGTGTGTGTGTGTGAATGTGATATTCATTTGAAACCATACACTATTTTACTTCCATTTATTCATATATGTGGTAAAGTTGATCGATATTACTTTATGAAACCTAGCTCGTTATGTGAGTTTATTCACGTTAGTTTGGTTATGCTAGGTTGGTTAAGTTACAAATTTTTATGTTAGAGTATGTTTTTCTTGATCAAGGTCCAAGTAATGTAAAATTTTAAGGTGTAGATTGAATTAGTTGACGAGAATGTGATTTTTCTCCATGTTAAAAAAAATTGTAATCATGCTCATCATTAGATCGCAAGCTATAGATTTTTTTAAAGGAAGATGAGAATAGGTTAAATAAAAGGCGTGAGGACAATGTAAAAAAGGAAGAAAATGAGTGTGGACAACACAAAGCAACTATAGACGCACTTGGTAGACGCGCAAAATAGCGGGCGCGTCTATAGGCGTTGCTCTAGTAGAGAAATTACGGGCGTGTCTATTAGCGCAGCTAAATGCTCGTTTATTTGCACGTCAATCACCGCGTTTATTTGCACGTTAGACCTGAGAAAATATGGGCCCGTCTAACATCCCGTTTATTAGCGCGTCTATTTGCACGTGTACTTGCGCGTTTATTTGCGCATTTACACTGAGAATCAGACGCGCATTTAGATGCATTGTTAGATGCGCTCCAGAGAATACAGAAAGTGAGATTTTGGTGTACATTATTGCTTTCCAAACATTGCCCATGATTACCAAAGCACATAATTTTTTGCAAGCCCACATATACAAGAATTAAGGGAAATGAGGAGAATGAGACAATATGTAAAATAGTTTTGCCAATATCAATTGTGGGGCTACGGTTCAATCTCATCCTCAATGAGATCAACCCTTGCCAAACTATCTACTTCAAAATCCAAACAAGTGTTTAGATCTACAAATACATTCAACCCACTACTACTTGTGCCACTCATGTGCTCATCGAAATCAAGATCTCCAATGGTAGGCTCGTCCTCACGGGTAATGCCGGCCTCAATATCTATATCTCCTATCTCATGATCATCCTCCTCTCTTGTATCACGGTCATCATCACGTCCATGGCCATGATCATCCTCCATACGCTCCATATTAGTAAATGTACTATACATCACTTTGGAACGTGGCATAATAGGTATGACATGCCACCACCTATTATTATCCACCATTGGTTGATAGACAACCTAATTCAAACACAAATACAATCATGTTACTTTTCTTGCATCAAATATTTAAAAGCGAGTATTTTTATGTGTGTGCACAGTACCTGTTCACATTGTTGCGGTAGTATTAGTGTGTCCTTCCTACTTTGCCAAAACTTTGTGGAGTCAATAGTTACAAAGCCACTTGCATGGCATTTGATTGTTGCATTAGGGCCTCTTTCCACCACGTCCTTAAACCACTTTACATCCAAAACATACACAAAGAAGCGTCGAAAGTCAAGCATAATGATATCTTGGATTATGCCACAATAATCATCCATGACTCCATTGGCTCCCTCAAAGCTAGCAATGACGCCGCAATCTTGTGTGTTTCTCTTATCATCAATCCGTTGTGTTTGAAAATGCTTGCCCTCACACCATATAGCATTGAACATAGTGCACTACACCAAGAAAAAATCAATTAAATAAGCAATCTAAATTATAAAAACCTCCTAACTTATGCATAACATTCTATATATCGACCTTGCTCATGCATCCCCTAGCATACTCCCATTCTTCCATTGTGATATGCATCCCCTCGTCTTTCTTTGCTTTCTCCATTTCATCAAGTAGCCAATCCACATGAATATCCTTTGGAAGTGCTCTTAGACGCTGAGGGTATGGCACACGAGATCCGTGGTGTGTATGAAAGAGGGCCCTTTCTTCTTGTCTTCTTGCCTTTGCATCCTCGTATCTTGTCACCCATCTTTTCATCACATCACTATTAAGCACACAAAAGAGGTTGATACTATTATGCAACTCCGTGTCTATTACTTTGTTGCATCCTTTTCCTTGAGGCACAATAGAGGTCATCCTTAGGTCTTCATCATCTCTCCATAGTCGTGGGAGAGAGCTATCCACATCAACAAGAAACTCAGAAATATATACAAGTGACTCTTGTACCAACCAACCCTCGGCCATGCTACCTTCGGGTCTTGCATTTTGTCTCACGAAGCCCTTCAAGGTCTTCATGAAGCACTCGAGGAAGAACAACCATCGTGCATGTATAGTACTGCATATAGCAATCTCATCCACCAAATGCACTATGAGATGTAGTTGGCTTGTGAGAATAGAACGTGGAAATGTCTCCTCCACTAAACAAACCGCCTCCACTGACATAACTCGAGCATTCTCAAGCGTGGTGGGATCTATTTCCTTTGAGCTCACATACCTCACAAGCTCGCCCATCTTGTAAATACAATCTTTCACGTCCTTTGATGCACTACGTGAAATGCTAGTAGGTAGTATGAACTGAACCCGCGAGGAGGTGGTTGATTAGTTGCTTATAGCTATTCACTCACAAATTTGAAAGGAAAAAGATATTATGCATATAAAATACTTACTTGGAGCATCTTGTGCCAATCATGAGATTTCAAGCCATATAATTTCTCTACACCTCTTTTCTTGCTCTTTGTAAAGGCTCCCTTCAAACACCTCATGCATCCAGTGGGAGTATGAATTGTAGTAATAGTGCGCTTCACCGTCGCCATCTCTAGCTTTGATAACATCCATGGTGCACGAGGTAAAAAAACACGCCCATTTGGTCTCTCTTGAGGCCAAGCTTCACGCATCCTCCCTGTGGTACGTAGATCCTCCCTTATGCCTGCCGAATCTCGTGTCCCATTCAAATGCTCCCAAATGGTAGATGCCACATTCTTGAAGATATGCATGGGATCGAGCAGGTGATTGATCTTGAGGTGGGACCAATATGGTAAACGATAAAAGATGGAGTATCTAAACAAAATAAAGTGTTAGCGTGTAATCCTCACTTTCAACCAATATAGCCAATCTTTACTTCCAGCCAATAGTTACAAATCCTTACCGGCTCATGCCAAGTGGTGGAGGAGTCGTGGAACCGTCCCAAATTCTCATCCAATCTCCCGCGGTGAGTGATTGTGGGAGGACTTCATTCCAAGGGGCAACATATCTAGGATGATCAGGTGGGAGAAATCGATGGTGATTCTCATAGATGACCTTATTCAATGCATCTGCCCGTGAGGCAACTAGCGAAGGACCACAAACAGGACATGCATGGTAACCCGATGTAGTGAAACCTAAAACAATAGATGCAATTAAGAGTGGAAGGTGGGTTTAGGGTGCCACGTCCTTGCCTATTCATAATTAAAAAATACAATGCTTACCTGAACACTCGCCATAGCCTGGGAAGTCATGCATCGTCCACATCAAGACTGCTTTGCAGTTGAAGTCTCATGATGAGGGAGGCCTGCTCACATCATGCACCTCGATACCTCTCCAAAGTATCTCTAGCTCATCAATCAAAGGCTCCAAATAAACATCAGGGTTTTTGACTTTATGTTTCCTTGGAATTAGAAGGGACAGCATGACATGTCCTTTCTTAATAGCCATAGAGGGTGGAAGATTGTAATTCACCAATACCACTGGCCATACACTGTAAGACGTGCTTTTGAGACCAAATGGGTTCACACCCTCCATACCCAATCCAAGTCTCAAGCTCCTAGGTTCTTCCTTGAAGCTTGGCCATGTGTCTTCAATATGCTTCCACGCAGGAGAGTCCGCGGGAGTTCTCCACTTGCCATCGGTTGATCGATGGGAGGAATGCCATGACATGAGCTCTGCAATATATTTGCACTTGAACATATGTTGGATGCGAGGGATTATGGAAAAATGTCGCAATACCTTACGAGGCACTTCCAAGGTTTTGAGATCTGCTCTATATCTTGCCTCTCCACAAGTAGGACACTCTCTTGCATCCTTATGTAGTCCACGAAACAAAACGCAATCGTTGACACATGCATGGATGCGCTTGTAATCTAATCCTCCAAGAGAGGTCACATGTTGCCTTGCCATATCTCTTGAGGTCGGTAATTTATTCTCCCTTGGAAGAATTTTACACAATAGCCTGCACGTGAAGACCATAAATGAGGAAAAGCATTCAAGTAATTGACCCACTAGCATAATTCACCATGTTTGCAAAATCGACTTTAAAGCTTACTTGAGTAATGCATTCAAACTTGCGTTGCTCCATCCATAGATGGTTTGCAAGTTTAGTAACTCAAGGGAGGCACGTAGAACAGAGAATGTGCACCCCTCAAATAGTGGAGTTGATGCTGCGGTAAAAAGATCATCCTGCTCCATGCTATTATCCCTCCCTTGATGGACATATAAATCCCGCACCATATCATCAAACACCTCCTCCTCCACGGCTTCATGAGGTAATGGTGGAGGGCTACTATCACCATCACTCCATGCATCCGTAACGGTCCCTCTTGAAGATCCCACCTCATATCGCCGACGCTTCGCCTCCTCACGACGGGCATAGGGTAACATGTGCGGGTGTGGCACTGCATCCTGTATCAAATTAAAATGGGATCATTATAACTCAAACATATGAACACCCATAGGTATCTCAATCAACCTTAACTTACAAATCCTTACCCTGTTTACGGTCACATCCCATTCTCCATACTTTGAGATATGATTGAGCGTAATCCTGCATGCACGATACATGTTTCCTCGACATCGATCAAATAGACATTTGATTTTTTGCTCCAACCACATTTCACGATGGTGGATACGGAGGGATTCATCCTCACTGGAGCTGCTTGTTGAAGATGGAGACATCCTACAAACAAACAACCCACCAAATTTTCTCTTCTTCAAATGCTTAACTTAAAAACTCTGTGTTGCATTTATCGCCGCGTCTATCGTCGCGTCTAATGTCGCGTCTATACGCGCGTCTAAATGCCCGTCTACTCTGTGTATTTAAACGTGCCTGTAGACGCGCTAATAGACGTGCCTATAGACGTGTTTACTCTGTGTATTCAGATGCGACTATAGATGCACTAATAGACGCGACTATACCCGCGACTTTGAAACCTGCTTTTCGGCGTGCCGCTCGCTTTGCTTTTCTTTTGACTACTTAAACTTTGCGAGCAGCTTTCTTCCTTCTTTATTAGCAGTTCTATAGATTCGAAGCTTAAGAGAGAGCCTCCCATACACAGTTCCAAGCTGTCACTCAAGACAAAGGGACCGTACCTACACAGCTTGCTTCCAAGCCTAAAGAAGAGGAGGAGTACGAACAAGGAGAAGAAACAAGTTTGGAAAAGAAAGATCCTTCCATACCTTTTTCCAAGTAAGTCCTTTTGAAGTTGTTCTTGCTTGCTCTTTCCAGTTTTGTACTTTTTCGCATCCACGAAACGCAGCATCTAGGTATGAGCGACACGTTCTTTTGTCGGGCGAAACATCCTTTTCGACTTTTGAGTATTCTCGACTGTCGGAGTGCGTGTATAGAGGCATCTGAGGGCGCATCTAAACGCATGTCTACAGGCGTGTCTATATGCGTGTCTGGCTTATTACAGACACACACAGACGCGTATATAGACGCTCACACAGACGGCCTGTTAAACGAAGTTGTAAACGAATTGTTAGACGCGCTTTTAGACACGCTGTTAGACGGATGTTTGGACGGACTGTTAGACGCGCTTTTAGACGTGCTTTTTAACACACTGTTAGACGGATTGATGAACGGATTGTTAGACGTGCTTTTACTTGAATTGTTAAACGCTCTGTTAGACGCATTTATAGATGCGAAGATTAGACGGGTCTATAGATGTGCTCTGACAGAGCCTCTTTTTTTTTTCCCCCCCCTTTCTTCTCAGCTCCCAAAGTAATAGATTTGTTTATTTTTTTCCAGTTTAACATGTGGGGAGGAAGTGCTTCTAGCTCACCTGATCCGCGTGAATCGATATGGAAGGATTTAAATAATATTTTAGGCCACCCTCCTAGTCCTGCGGAGTTATACGGGTACATGACGGGTACCCTTAACACTCCCTAGGAGTCGGCAGTACAGACTCCGAGCCACCCCACAGCGCCTGAGATCACCCCAACGGAGTCCGCACAGCCGTCTTATGCCCCGTCTTATGCCCCTTCCCCCGTACCATCTTATGCCCCTTCCCCCATGCCGTCTTATGTCCCTTCTGCCATCCCGTCTTATGCCCCTTCCCCCATGCCTTCAGGAGGTCCTTCTGCCTCAGCGAGCCGTCGACGTACTCCCCAGCCATAGAGACTCGGTTCTCTAGCTACGAGTGGTCAACGTAGTCCCGTGCAATCCCCAGCTACGAGTGGCCAGCGTACAAGCTCGACATGATAGGGTGGCAGGCATAGTAGTAGGGAGAGCGGTGGCGGATGCATGGCACAGTGCTTTGGGCCATGTGGCGGTGAGGAGGATGATGATTTTGATGATTTAGATGTGCCTCTGGGTGATGGTACGATTTATTATGACATCACCCAGACAGGAGGCATCTTGATGGATGCGCGGGGGAAGGACATAATGGCCTTCATGCGCTTTGTAATTGCTAACAATTACAAAGATTGCTTTATCCACTATAAAGACCACCCAAAGAGGTTGGCTGATGAGACCCTCGCTACTGTTCGCTCTAGGTATCCTAACCCCCCCAATCGCCAGTTCACAGATAAATGGGGGAAGTCAAAGATTGTTACGATACTTAGCAATAAAAGATCTTCCCTTAAGAGGCAGGCACTAGCGGAGCTTGCCAGGATTGAGGCAGGTCAACCTCCAAGGGGCCCGCCCCACACCGCTCAGAAGCGTGAGTGGAAGAAGGCAATGAAGTCAGTGAGAGAGGAGCCCAGTCTGCAGCACATGGAGGCACGGAGGATCTAGATGGAGGAGTATGGGAGCACGCATTTCGGAGCAGGGGGTGTTCAATCATGGGAGGCCCAATTTGTAAGTATCGATCTCAAATTATATTGCTTATGTAGTTTATTAGGAGGTTGGTTGTTTCTTTGTACTAATCCCTCCACAAAGTGTATCGCGGTCATGCAGCTTGAGATCGTTGGGCAGATACCCTACTCCAGTGGAGACAGCCTACCACCGCCACCATCGCAGAGGAGATTCATGGAGGCACTTCTATGATGACGGGTTGATTACTGAGGAGCAGTATACCCGAGCTACTGGACAGGCCCCCCAGGTATTTGAAAGTAATTAAATAATGCCAAAATTATAAGTAAAGATTTGATTTTTCATACATTGATATATGTTGTCCCTTGTTTACAGGCTGCCCCTGCACAAGACGACGAGGAAGACGAGGAAGGAGGTGCAGAAGGGAGCGCAGAAGGCAGCGCAGAAGGGAGCATGGAAGGTAGCGAGGATTAGTCGTAGAAGTAGTGCTACTATTCTTTTTTGTACTTAAAGCCATTGGCTTGGCTTCGTGCCTCTTGTATATAGACTCCTCTTATTTTTTGTACTTGAAGCCACATGACATGGCTTAGCTTCCTTATTTTTTGTACTTGGAGCCACATGACGTGGCTTAGCTTCGTGCTATATGTATATACAAGCACTTTTTGAGCTTTCAATTTTATTGCGTTTTGGAGTTGTAATATTTTATTTGGAATTGTAATTAAAATGCGGTTGGCTGTAAGAATTGAATTACAGAATGTGGATATGGGATTCTTGTAACTATATAGCATACACAACATACACAGTATTCTGTAAAATTAAAAAAAAAAAAAGGGCGCGCCTATCAATGCGTTTAAAAACGCGTTTATATTCGCGTCTGTCTTTTCGACTTGCATCTATACGTGCGTGTATCAAAGCGTTTATATGCGTGTCTATTTACGCATGTATGAGCGCGTCTATACGTGCGTAAGTCTGATATATAGACGTGCAGTTAGACGCAGGTCTCCTGACGTGCAAATAGACGCGCAAATAGATGCACCCGTAAGTTTTTTATTTAGTTTATGAAACGCGTCTGTGCACGTGTCTATGGGTGCTTTGTCTTGTTGTAATGGGAGAATGGCACTACTGCCATTCTCCAATCTCCCCATTTTGCAAAGCTAAAAATTTCTAAATTTGCTCCACTTCCATTCTCCCATTGCAATGTCCCAATTCAAAACTTTGGCTTTGCAAAGGGGGAATGGCACCAGTGCCATTCTCCCATTGTGATTTCCCGAATCAAATCTTGGCTGTGCAAAGGGGGAATGGCACTAGTGCCAATCTCCCAGATTCAAAGTTTTGGCTTCACAGAGTCAAAATGGCACATGTGAGTTTGATGATCTCAGTGTCATTATGTAGGTGCCAGCATGAGATTGGCATCACTACCATTCTCCGCTAGTGGTAATCTAGGCAAACGAAACCTATAGATTGACATTCCACTAATTTTATTGGCTACAATAGGATAATGGCAAAAGTGCAAATGCACATGTGAGTTTAGGATTCCTTGTGCATGTTTTCAGGTCATGGTATGAGATTGGCACCACTGCCATTCTCCACAGAGATTGACACAAATCCATATGAGACTGTGATCATAGGAGAGTGGTGTCCATTCCACATGTGAGTTTGATGATCTCAATGTCATTATGTAGTTGCCAGCATGAGATTGGCATCACTGCCATTCTCTGCTAGTGGTAATCTAGACAAACTAAACCTATAGATTGACATTCCACTAATTCCAATGGGAGAATGGCACTGGTGCCCTTCTACCTTTGTGAAGCCAAAATTTTGAGTCAGGACATTTCATTTCTCCATTTTCCAATGGGAGAATGCCACTAGTGCCATTCTCCATTTTCCTATTACAAAGCCAAAAATTTTAAATTTTAAATTTGCACCACTGCCATTCTCTCGTTGGAATGTCCCGATTCAAAACTTTAGCTGTGCCATTCTCCCCATGCAATGTCGTGATTCAAAATTTCTACTTCATAAAGACAGTATGGCACCAGTGCCATTCTCCCATTGCAATGTCACAATTCAGAATCTTGGCTTTACAAAGGGAAAATGGCACGAGTGCCAGTCTCCCAATGCAATGTATTGATTCAAAGTTTGCCTTGAGCATGGCACCATTGGAATTCTCCCAAGGCAAAGTCCCAAGTCAAAATTTTGTCTTCCAAAGGAAGAATGGCACTAGTCTGTTCTCCTCTTATGAAGACAAATGTTTTTCTCAAGTCAATGCATGGGGAGAATGGCACTGGTGCCATTCCCCTTTTCAAAGATGGGATATGCAATTCTCCATAGGAAAGCCGAATTCACATGGAGAATGGAACCAATGCCATTCTCCACAATCCCACATGGAGAATGGCACTGGTGCCATTCTCCCCCCGCTACAAGGACAACTTTGTTGGTCTTATGAAATTCTTTCGTTGTAGTTTGTTCATAATCAATTTCCTGTCATCGTAATGAGAGGGGATGGCTACTATCAGATGCATGAATCAGGTCATGACGATGGTGAAAATAATTCATGATTTAGAAAAATTTTTATGAAATTGCTAAAATTTTTAGGGAAATAATTCATGCTTTCATGAAAATTTTGTATAGACTCATTCATGCATTCTAGAGATTTGCACAATTTTGTGTAAAATGCTTCCAAGGGAGAATAAATTACCGACCTCAAGAGATATGGCAAGGCAACATGTGACCTCTCTTGAAGGATTAGATTACAAGCGCATCCATGCATGTGTCAACGGTTGCGTTTTGTTTCGTGGACTACATAAGGATGCAAGAGAGTGCCCTACTTGTGGAGAGGCAAGATATAGAGCAGATCTCAAAACTTTGGACGTGCCTCGTAAGGTTCTATGACATTTTCCCATAATCCCTCGCATCCAACATATGTTCAAGTGCAAATCCATTGCAGAGCTCATGTCATGGCATTCCTCCCATCGATCAACCAATGGCAAGTGAAGAACTCCCGCAGACTCTCCTGCGTGGAAGCATATTGAAGACACATGGCCAAGCTTCAAGGAAGAACCTAGGAGCTTGAGACTTGGATTGGGTATGGACGATGTGAACCCATTTGGACTCAAAAGCACCTCTTACAGTGTATGGCTAGTGATATTGGTGAATTATAATCTTCCACCCTCTATGGCTATTAAGAAAGGACATGTTATGCTGTCCCTTCTAATTCCAGGGAAACATAAAGTCAAAAATCTTGATGTTTATTTGGAGACTTTGATTGACGAGCTAGAGATACTTTGGAGATTTATCGAGGTGTGTGATGTGAGCAGGCCTCCCTCATCACGAGACTTCAACTGCAAAGTAGTCTTGATGTGGATGATGCATCACTTCCCAGGCTATGGCGAGTGTTCAGGTAAGCATTGCACTTCTAATTATGAATAGGCAAAGGATGTGGCACCCTACACCCACCTTCAACTCTTAATTGCATCTATTAATGTTCAGGTCTCACAACATTGGGTTACCATGCATGTCCTGTTTGTGGTCCTTCGCTAGTTGCCTCATGGGCAGATGCATTGAATAAGGTCATCTATGAGAATCACCATCGATTTCTCCCATCTGATCATCCTAGATATGTTGCCCCTTGGAATGAAGTCCTCCCACAATCACTCACCACGAGAGATTGGATGAGAATTTGGGACAGTTCCACGACTCCTCCACCACTTGGCATGGGCCGGTAAGGGTTTGTAACTATTGTGTGCTACATTGGCTAGAAATAAAGATTGCCCTCTAACACTTTATTTTGTTTAGATACTCCATCTTTTATCGTATATTATATTGGTCCCACCTCAAGAGTCAATCACTTGCTTGATCCCATGCATATCTTCAAGAATGTGGCATCTACCATTTGGGAGCATTTGAATGGGACACGAGATTCCGTAGGCATAAGGGAGGATCTATGTACCACAAGGAGGATGCATGAAGCTTGGCCACAAGAGAGACCAAATGGGCGTGTTTTTTTACCTCATGCACCGTGGAGGTTATCAAAGCTAGAGATGGCGGCGGTGAAGCATGCTATTACTACAATTCGTACTCCCACTGGATGCATGAGGTGTTTGAAGGGAGCCTTTACAAAGAGTAAGAAAAGAGGTGTAGAGCAATTATATGGCTTGAAATCTCATGATTGGCACAAGATGCTCCAAGTAAGTATTTTATGTGCATAATATATTTGGCCTTTCAAATTTGTGAGTGAATAATTATAAGCAACTAATCAACCACCTCCTCGTGGGTTCAATTCATGCTACCTACTAGCATTTCACGTAGTGCATTGAAGGATGTGAAAGATTGTATTTACAAGATGGGCGAGCTTGTGAGGTACTTTACATGATACAAAATATGATGCATATCAATGCTCCATGCAAGGTGTTCATATTGCTAATATGGTGTACTTTTTCATTTCTAGGTATGTGAGCTCAAAGGAAATAGATCCCACCACGCTTGAGAATACTCGAGTTATGTCAGTGGAGGTGGTTTGTTTAGTGGAGGAGACATTTCCATGTTCTATTCTCACAAGCCAACTACATCCTATAGTGCATTTGGTGGATGAGATTGCTATATGCCATACCCTCAGTATCTAAGAGCACTTCCAAAGGATATTCATGTGGATTGGCTACTTGATGAAATGGAGAAAGTAGAGAAAGATGAGGGGATGCATATCACAATGGAAGAATGGGAGTATGCTAGGGGATGCATGAGCAAGGTCAGTATATAGAATGTTATGCATAAGTTAGGAGCTTTCAATAATTTAGATTGCTTATTTAATTGACTTTTTCTTGGTGTAGTGCACTATGTTCAATGCTATATGGTGTGAGAGCAAGCATTTTCGAACACAACAGATTGATGATAAGGAAAACACACAAGATTGCGGCATCATTGCTAGCTTTGAGGGAGCCAATGGAGCCATGGATGATTATTGTGACATAATCCAAGATATTATTAAGCTTGACTTTCGATGCTTCTTTGTGTATGTTTTGGATGTAAAGTGGTTTAAGGATGTGGTGGAAAGAGGCCCTAATGCTAGCTTTGAGGGAGCCAATGGAGCCATGGATGATTATTGTGGCATAATCCAAGATATTATTAAGCTTGACTTTCGATGCTTCTTTGTGTATGTTTTGGATGTAAAGTGGTTTAAGGACGTGGTGGAAAGAGGCCCTAATGCAACAATCAAACGCCATGCAAGTGGCTTTGTAACTATTGACTCCACAAAGTTTTTGCAAAGTAGGAAGGACACACTAGTACTACCGCAACAATGTGAACAGGTTCTGTGCACACATATAAAAATACTCGCTTTTTAATATTTGATGCAAGGAAAATAACATGATTGTATTTGTATTTGAATTAGGTTGTGTATCAACCAATGGTGGATAATAATAGATGGTGGCATGTCATACCTATTATGCCACGTTCCAAAGTGATGTATAGTCCATTTACTAATATGGAGCGTATGGAGGATGATCATGGCCATGGACGTGATGATGACCGTGATACGAGAGAGGAGGATGATCATGAGATAGGAGATACAGATATTGAGGCCATTACCCGTGAGGATGAGCCTACCATTGGTGATGCTGATTTCGATGAGCACATGAGTAGCACAAGTAGTAGTGGGTTGAATGTATTTGTAGATCTAAACACTTGTTTGGATTTGAAGTAGATAGTTTGGCAAGGGTTGATCTCATTGAGAATGAGATTGAACCATAGCCCATCATTCTCCTCACCTCACTTAATTCTTGTATATGTGGGCTTGCAAAAAAGCATTGATGTTTTTGTTAAAATTATGTTCTTTGGTAATCATCGGCAATGTTTGAAAAGCAATGATGTACACAAAAATCTCACTTTTTGTATTCTCTGTTTTGCATCTAAATATGTGTCTAATTCCCAGTGTAAACGCACTAATAGACGTGCTAATACACGTGCAAATAGACACGTTGATATACGCAATCGTAGACGGGCCCATATTTTCTCAGTGTAGACATGCAAATAGACGAGCTGTTAGACGTGCTATTAAACGTGCCCATAATTTCTCTATTCAAGCAATGTCTATAGATGCGCCTGCTATTTTGTGCATCTACCAAGCGCATCTATAGTTGCTTTGTGTTATTATGAATGAAGACGTGGAGAACTTAGATTAGTTGTAGAAGTAGTGCTAGTTACTCTTTTTTGTACTTAAAGCCACTGGCTTGGCTTCGTGCCTCTTGTATATACACTCTTATTTTTTGTACTTGAAGCGACATCACGTGGCTTAGCTTCATGCTATATGTACATACAAGCACTTTTTGAGCTTTTAGTTTTCTTGTGCAACGTTCTATCAATTAATTTCTTGTGAACTAAATGTTTTGGAGTTGTAATGTTTTATTTAGAATTGTAATTATCAGCTATAGACGTGCTTGCAAGAGTGCTAGTTAAAATATGGTTGGCTATAAGAATTGAATTACCACTACAAGGCATAGGCCATTTTCCGACGGAAATACCGACGCTTTTTACATTAATTTTTTTTTTCATGGGCGCAAAGGTCGCTATAAAAGTCGCTAAAAGCGTCGGAAAAGGAGCGTCGCTATAAACCGCCGCTATATAGCGACGATGCAAACGTCGCTATATAGCGACACTAGTAATCGTCGCTATATAGCGACACTGGTAAACATCGCTATATAGCGACGATTAACAGAAGTAAAGAAAAAGGGTTAGTGGGGCTAAACAGGGCTTCCTTTTGGCCCTGTTTAGCCCCACTAATCCTTTTTTTTTTTTTGTAATTACAAAAGAAAGTTTTTTATAACAAAATTTCCCTTGCTTGCAGGGTGATACAAAATTGTTCTTGTGAAACGATGAGGAAAAAATGCATATACATATACAACAGTGTTTGTAACAAAATTACCCTGTGAAAGGGCGATACAAAATTGCTCAAACGAGCGGATATACAAAATGCTACTACCACTACTCATCCGAATCCGAATCATCTTCGTCTTGTTGGCCTGTTCCTTGGTCCTCGACACCTGCGTCTTCTCCCTCGTCCTCGGCACCTGCGTCCGATCCTTGCCCCTGTTGATTTCTCGCCTCCGATGATGGGACGCTTGAGCTTTGACCCTAAGAGTGAACCATATAAATCGAAAATTAGATTGGAACTTAAATTAAAAAGTGAGATTACAAGTAGGAGTAAACTTATACTGTGCGAGTAGCCACCTCAGCCCAATCGACTGTCGCTCCCATTGCCTCTTGCTCAATGAACCACGGCTTTGTTCCTATCCAAAATGCGCACCGCGTCTCTGCATCCGTAGGAAGACGACCCATCGCAGCTTGCTGTGGATCCAATTTATGAGAGTTAGAGTTAGCTAAAGTGCATGTAATATGTAAGTAAAACAAATAGAACAGTACATTAAATGGGAAGAAGTAGACTTACCACGGTTGCATCGAACGCATACCGTCCGCCTGCACCAAAGTGCGAAGTACCTACGACGTCCAGCCATCTGTTCACAGACCTCCTCTGACCCTCGAACATTTCGGGATGGTCCCTATGTTACTTCTTGAAGTACTTCCAATCAGCTTTGTCTGCCCAACTGGGTTTAGCCAACCCCTTTGTAATGGAAGTACGCAAGGTTGATCTACGATGCTTTAGGACCAAACCCATGCGCTCGAGCATATAATTGTCATTAAACTCCACATTTGGCAAATTAGGGTATCTTTGTTTTAACTCATCGATCACCGCTTGCTTCTTTTGGGCATCTTGATACCGCCAATCGGTATTTATGCCGCTCTTAAAGTGATGACTCATCAACCTCCTCATGGTGGCCATCACTGCTTTGCCCTTTTTGTCTTCTATTATCTCTCCGGCAGATGTGATTTGATAGGAGAGATCCCCTGATGAGTAAGGGGGACTGACAGTAGCAGAGTCTGAAGGAGTGGAAGCTACGTGATCGCTTCCGGATCAAGGAGTAGTAGTGGGAGTAGGAGAGGGAAAGGGACCTAACTGATACTGTGTCTCCGGACCAAGTGGAGACCTAAAGGAGCGTGAGTGTGCTGACTCGTCTACATCTCCTGAGTCAGCATAACATGAAGCTAGCCGCCCATCCTACTCTTCCTTCCCTTGCAGGAGGCATGCGTAGGTGATGATCCCGCGGTCGAAGGGGCGCGAGGGGATGGCTGGGCAGTACGTCCACCCATCGGTGTAGGGGAAGGAATTGCGGAGGTCCTCTGAGAGAGCAGAGAGAAGAATCTCGCTGCCTCCTCATCGCTCATCTGCACTACAAACTTGTTGGGAGTCCCGACAAAGCCATGCGCGGCTAGCAAAGGAGTTCCCCGAGGGGTAGTCGCAATGCTACGTGGAAGAGGGGTCGGATGAGGGGTAGTCGCAGTGCTAGGACCGAGAGGAGTCGGACCAGGGGTAGTCCTCGGGGTAGTCGCCTGAGAGGAATCAAAGTCCTCTGGAGCATATAGATCATGAGCTCTCCTCCTGCGAGGCTGTCCGTACTCGTCGGATGAGCGACGTGATCCGATGTCTAACATAGACACAAACACGAAAACAAAAAACAAAAAACAAACATGAGCATTCTCATAGGCATAGGCATAGGCAAGAAGAAAGAAGAGGGAAAGGAAAGAGGGAAAGAAGAGGGAAAGGAAAGAGGGAAAGACATTGGAAAGGAAAGAAAAGAATGAGAATGAGGAAATAGAGAATGAGAGAAGGGGGAAATAGAGAAGGGGAAAGAGATGAGGGAAAATAGAGAAGGAGAGAAGGGGGAAATAAGAGAAGGGGGAAATAGAGTGGGAAATAGAGAATGAGCTTATGCGGAAATAGAGAATGAGCTTATGCTTCTCTCATTCTCTATTTCCGCATAAGCTCACGCATAAGCATGAGCTTATGCGGAAACTTAAGCATAAGCTCATGCTCATGCATGAGCATAAGCATGAGCTTATGCTTATGCTTATGCTTAAGCATAGGCATCGGAAATAGAGAAGGAGCTTATACGGAAATAGAGAATGAGTTTCCGCATAAGCTTCTCATTCTCTATTTCCGCATAAGCTCATGCATAAGCATGAGCTTATGCGGAAACTTGAGCATAAGCTCATGCTCATGCATGAGCATAAGCATGAGCTTATGCTTATGCTTATGCGGAAAGCATAGGCATCGGAAATAGAGAAGGAGCTTATGCGGAAATAGAGAATGAGTTTCTGCATAAGCTTCTCTCATTCTCTATTTCCGCATAAGCTCACGCATAAGCATGAGCTTATGCGGAAACATGAGCATAAGCTCATGCTCACTCATGAGCATAAGCACAAGCTCATGCGGAAAAAGAGAAGGAGCTTATGCGGAAATAGAGAATGAGTTTCCGCATAAGCTTTTCTCATTCTCTATTTCCACATAAGCTCATGCATAAGCTCATGCTCATGTATGAGCATAAGCATGAGCTTATGCAGATGCTTATGTATGAGCATAAGCATAAGCTCATGTTTATGTATGAGCATAAGCATAAGCTCATGCTTATGCTCATGCAGAAAAAGAGAAGGAGCTTATGCGGAAAAAGAGAAGGAGCTTATGCGGAAATAGAGAATGAGATAAGCATAAGCTTCTCTCATTCTCTATTTCCGCATAAGCGCATGCATAAGCATAGCTTATGTGGAAACTTAAGCATAAGCTCATGCGGAAAAAGAGAAGGAGCTTATGCGGAAAAAGAGAAAGAGGAGCTTATGCGGAAAAAGAGAAGGAGAGAAGCTTATGCGGAAACTCATTCTCTATTTCCGCATAAGCTCCTTCTCTTTTTCCGCATGAGCTTATGCTTATGCTCATGAGTGAGCATGAGCTTATGCTCATGTTTCCGCATAAGCTCAGCTTATGCGGAAATAGAGAATGAGAGAAGCATAAGCTTCTCTCATTCTCTATTTCCGCATAAGCTCATGCATAAGCATGAGCTTATGCGGAAACATGAGCATAAGCTCATGCTCACTCATGAGCATAAGCATAAGCTCATGCGGAAAAAGAGAAGGAGCTTATGCGGAAATAGAGAATGAGTTTCCGCATAAGCTTCTCTCCTTCTCTTTTTCCGCATAAGCTCCTCTTTCTCTTTTTCCGCATAAGCTCCTTCTCTTTTTCCGCATGAGCTTATGCTTAAGTCAGAGAAGGAGCTTATGCGGAAATAGAGAATGAGATAAGCATAAGCTTCTCTCATTCTCTATTTCCGCATAAGCGCATGCATAAGCATAGCTTATGTGGAAACTTAAGCATAAGCTCATGCGGAAAAAGAGAAGGAGCTTATGCGGAAAAAGAGAAAGAGGAGCTTATGCGGAAAAAGAGAAGGAGAGAAGCTTATGCGGAAACTCATTCTCTATTTCCGCATAAGCTCCTTCTCTTTTTCCGCATGAGCTTATGCTTATGCTCATGAGTGAGCATGAGCTTATGCTCATGTTTCCGCATAAGCTCATGCTTATGCATGAGCTTATGCGGAAATAGAGAATGAGAGAAGCTTATGCTTCTCTCATTCTCTATTTCCGCATAAGCTCATGCATAAGCATGAGCTTATGCGGAAACTTAAGCATAAGCTCATGCTCATGCATGAGCATAAGCATGAGCTTATGCTCATGCGGAAAAAGAGAAGGAGCTTACGCATAAAAAGAGAAAGAGGAGCTTATGCAGAAAAAGAGAAGGAGAGAAGCTTATGCGGAATCTCATTCTCTATTTCCGCATAAGCTCCTTCTCTTTTTCCGCATGAGCATAAGCATAAGCTCGTGCTCATGCATGAGCATAAGCATGAGCTTATGCTTATGCTTATGCATAAGCATAAGCATAAGCATAAGCTCGTGCTTATGCTCATGCGGAAAAAGAACAGGAGCTTATGCATAAAAAGAGAAGGAGCTTATGCGGAAATAGAGAATGAGAGAAGCATAAGCTTCTCTCATTCTCTATTTTCGCATAAGCTCATGCATAAGCATAAGCTTATGCGTAAACTTAAGCATAAGCTCATGCTCATGCATGAGCATAAGCATGAGCTTATGCTTATGCTTAAGCATAAGCATAAGCATAAGCTCATGCTTATGCTCATGCGGAAAAAGAGAAGAAGCTTATGCATAAAAAGAGAAAGAGGAGCTTATGCGGAAAAAGAGAAGGAGAGAAGCTTATGCGGAAAAAGAGAAGGAGCTTATGCGGAAATAGAGAATGAGAGAAGCATAAGCTTCTCTCATTCTCTATTTCCGCATAAGCTCATGCATAAGCATAAGCTTATGCGGAAACTTAAGCATAAGCTCATGCTCATGCATGAGCATAAGCATGAGCTTATGCTCAGGCGGAAAGAGAGAAGGAGCTTATGCATAAAAAGAGAAAGAGGAGCTTATATTATGTGGAAAAAGAGAAGGAGCTTATGCGGAAATAGAGAATGAGAGAAGCATAAGCTTCTCTCATTCTCTATTTCCGCATAAGCTCATGCATAAGCATAAGCTCATGCTCATGCATGAGCATAAGCATGAGCTTATGCTTATGCTTATGCGGAAAGCATAGGCATCGGAAATAGAGAAGGAGCTTATGTGGAAATAGAGAATGAGTTTCCGCATAAGCT
The DNA here is from genome assembly GCF_047967505.1 of Dipteris shenzhenensis. Taxonomy (NCBI): domain Eukaryota; kingdom Viridiplantae; phylum Streptophyta; class Polypodiopsida; order Gleicheniales; family Dipteridaceae; genus Dipteris; species Dipteris shenzhenensis. Next base: position 49,696,061 of record NC_141601.1, read on the forward strand.
TCTCTCATTCTCTATTTCCGCATAAGCTCACGCATAAGCATGAGCTTATGCGGAAACATGAGCATAAGCTCATGCTCACTCATGAGCATAAGCATAAGCTCATGCGGAAAAAGAGAAGGAGCTTATGCAGAAATAGAGAATGAGTTTCCGCATAAGCTTCTCTCATTCTCTATTTCCACATAAGCTCATGCATAAGCTCATGCTCATGTATGAGCATAAGCATGAGCTTATGCGGATGCTTTTGTATGAGCATAAGCATAAGCTCATGCTTATGTATGAGCATAAGCATAAGCTCATGCTTATGCTCATGCGGAAAAGAAGAAGGAGCTTATGCATAAAAAGAGAAAGAGGAGCTTATGCGGAAAAAGAGAAGGAGAGAAGCTTATGCGGAAAAAGAGAAGGAGCTTATGCGGAAATAGAGAATGAGAGAAGCATAAGCTTCTCTCATTCTCTATTTCCGCATAAGCTCATGCATAAGCATAAACTAATGCGGAAACTTAAGCATAAGCTCATGCTCATGCATGAGCATAAGCTCATGCTTATGCTCATGCGGAAAGAGAGAAGGAGCTTATGCATAAAAAGAGAAAGAGGAGCTTATGCGGAAAAAGAGAAGGAGCTTATGCGGAAATAGAGAATGAGAGAAGCATAAGCTTCTCTCATTCTCTATTTCCGCATAAGCTCATGCATAAGCATAAGCTTATGCGGAAACTTAAGCATAAGCTCATGCTCATGCATGAGCATAAGCATGAGCTTATGCTTATGCTTATGCTTAAGCATAAGCATAAACATAAGCTCATGCTTATGCTCATGCGGAAAGAGAGAAGGAGCTTATGCATAAAAAGAGAAAGAGGAGCTCATGCGAAAAAAGAGAAGGAGCTTATGCAGAAATAGAGAATGAGAGAAGCATAAGCTTCTCTCATTCTCTATTTCCGCATAAGCTCATGCATAAGCATAAGCTTATGTGGAAACTTAAGCATAAGCTCATGCTCATGCGGAAAGAGAGAAGGAGCTTATGCATAAAAAGAGAAAGAGGAGCTTATGCGGAAAAAGAGAAGGAGCTTATGCGGAAATAGAGAATGAGATCCGCATAAGCTTCTCTCATTCTCTATTTCCGCATAAGCTCATGCATAAGCATAAGCTTATGTGGAAACTTAAGCATAAGCTCATGCTCATGCATGAGCATAAGCATGAGCTTATGCTGATGCTTATGTTTAAGCATAAGCATAAGCATAAGCTCATGCTTATGCTCATGCGGAAAAAGAGAAGGAGCTTATGCATAAAAAGAGAAAGAGGAGCTTATGCAGAAAAAGAGAAGGAGCTTATGCGGAAATAGAGAATGAGAGAAGCATAAGCTTCTCTCATTCTCTATTTTCGCATAAGCTCATGCATAAGCATAAGCTTATGCGGAAACTTAAGCATAAGCTCATGCTCATGCTCATGCAGAAAAAGAGCTTATGCGAATGAGAGAAGGGGGAAATAGAGAAGGGGGAATGAGAGAAGCATAAGCATAAGAGAATAAGAGGGAAAGGAAATAGAGAATAAGAGGGAAAGGAAAGAGAGAAGGGAAAAGAGATGAGGGGGAAAGAGAGAAGGGGGAAAGAGAGAATAAGGGAAGAGGGAAAAAAGAGATCAAGGGGGAAAAAGGAGAAAAAGAAAAGGGGGAAGAAGGAAAGAGAGAGAGGGGAAGAGAGGGATCCTACACCCATCACTGCAGCTAGCGCTTAAGGCGCTAGCTACAGGCCAATGCAAATAACAAAAATAATAAATGGAAAGAAGAGGAAGCACTTATCTGTAAAGTATGTCCCGCTCGGTGTAGTGGACTGGCCCTACAAAAGAGGGAAAACAACCCATTTTTTCAAATAAGATGTTAGTGGAAAGAGGAGATTACAAAAGCAACTTCTTGAAGGGAGGACATTGAGGAGACAAGGAAAGGAGGAGATTGAGGAGACAAGGAGAAAGAGAAGGAAGAGAAATACAGAAAAAAGAGGTGAGTTTTCTTTCTTTCTTTCTTGAAATCTCGTTTTTTGTTTCAATCCTTTCAAATCAAGCATGAAAACTAGTTTACAGGTTTAGCAATACAAGGAGAAACACTCACAAAACTAAAGCTAACAAACAAACAACCTACATTGTTGAAACAAACTCACCTCTTGAAGAACTTTCTTTTAGGAAACCAAAGAGGGAAAAGGAGAGAGAGGGAGTACAAGAGGTAGGAGAAGGGTGAGGAGTGGAAAATAGAGTGGGAGGTTGCTTGGAATAGATGGGAGGTCGTCGAAAATAGGTGGGAGGAGATTTTGGGTTGCTTACTTGAGAGATTAGGGAATGGATTGAGCAAAACGCCATGCGTTTCAGCATTTTGGGTTTTAACCCACAGCGTCGCTATATAGCGACGCTTATTCATCGCTATATAGTGACGTTTTTAATTAAAAACGTCGCTATATAGCGACGGAACAGAGCATCGCTATATAGCGACGCTTACTGTTCATTTTTTTTATATGGCCTCAAGTGAAGCTCAAACATGCTATGCTTATAATTGTCAATATCTCCTCTTACTATTTAGCCTTACTATATAGGATTTTTTGTTTCAATCCTTACTATATAGCGACGTCATTCTTTTTATATGGCCTCAAGAGAAGCTCAAATTAAACATGCTATGCTTATAATTGTCAATATCTCCTCTTCATGCTTATGTTGTGATTTTATAAGTGTAGATGGAAGGGACGAGTGAAAGCTCATCCGATGATGCGCCAACGCCCGGGAGCACGAAGTGGCTTACGGAGAGGTTATACTGTCATTGCACTCATTGCAAGCGAGAAGTACGACATCAACGTCGTATTATCATGCGCCACTTGCGGATGTATGGGGAGGAGCCGGAACCAGTACCCCCCGTTGGTGTTGCACATGTTGATGGATCATCGGTAAGTCAAAGCTATTTAAGTTCGCAATCTTATTGTATACCAGGAAATAGAAGATCTTATATTTACACGAATGAGCTTATGACAGGATGAGGAGGGTGACGAGGGTACACATATACCTTCTCACTTTCAACAAGACTATAGTCTCCCGGATGACGACGAGGGTATGGTCGACATGATGGATTCCATTTTTAGGGGCACTACATCCCATGTACACGTGATGTCAGAGTCTGAGGTCAAAATGCGAGAGTTGCAATCAACACAATTGTACGAGGGTGCTAGGATGTCTAAACTACGTGCTTGTCTCTCAATCTTGAATCTACAAGTACAGTATGGGTGGTCGGATACAAGTGTCTCGGCCTTAATGAGGTTAGCCCTTGCATTAATTTGACTCATTATTTGGATATTGTTTGTTTTGAGAATCATCATTTGGATAGTGTCTTTGTCATAGGTTGCTCCAGAAGATGTTTCTTGCACCAAATACCATGCCCGCATCAAGAGATGAAGCGAAAAAGCTGCTAACAATGGTGGGTATGGATTATGATACCATCCATGCTTGCCGTAATGATTGTATTCTCTTTCGTCGTGAGCATGGAGATTTGGCTAGTTGTCCAAAGTGTGGGGAACAACGATATAGAGATGACTTGCAGGGTGAGCGGATACCGGTAAAGGTCTTAAGACACTTTCTAATCATTGCAAGAATACAACACATGTTTCGATGCAAATCCATAGTTGATGACATGGCATGCATCTCATCGGTCCACTGATCACACATTGAGGATTCCCGCAGATTGTGCAGCTTGGAAGCACATAGATAATCAGTGGCCGGACTTTGCGAGAGAGCCACGCAACTTACATCTTGGGCTAGCCATGGACGGCGTGAATCCTTTCGGGTTACCCTTGACATCTTGGTCGACATGGCCCATAGTCGTGGTGAATTACAATATCCCACCATGGCTAACAATAAAAAAGGGACACCTCATGCTTGCACTACTTGTGCCAGGAAAGTACAAGGCAAAAAACATGGACGTGTACATGGCACCTTTGATAGAGGAGTTACAGATATTATGGAGAGGAGTGCAGGTCTTTGATATTTCCAGAGCTCCTAGGCATACCAATGATATTTTGGTCAGGGGTATCTTGATGTGGACCATGCATGACTACCCAGGATATGGAGAGTGCGCAGGTACGTGGTTATGTCTTTACATGTACAATGAGGGATTATGCTTTTTTTACTCTCTTTTGCACGCATGTCTTGTACTAACATATTCATGCACGCGTGCAGGACTTGTTACAAGTGGGTACCATGCTTGTCCTGTTTGTGGACCCGCTCTGAAATCGCTTGCATGCTACTCCAAACATATGAGGAAAAATGTTTATGAAGGTCATGCTCGATACCTTCCGCTCGACCATCTCGCATGTGGAGGTCAGCTTGATCCACCACCATCATATTTGAAAGCAAGTGATTGGATTCAAGCTTGGAGGGAGAATGGAGAGGAACCTCCTCCTGGTATGAAGAGGCTATCGATCTTTCACGAGCTTCCTTATTGGGGTCAGTTACAAATCAATCATCTCTTGGATCCCATGCATATCTTCAAGAATGTGGGGGCTACCATTTGGGCACACTTGGTTGGTTCCAAGGACTCGAGAGGAGTGCGAGAAGACTTGCATGCTATGAATAGGATGTCTCGTTTGTGGCCCCAAGTGCATGCTTCAGGAAAAGTTATCCTCCTGAAAGCAACGTGGATCCTCTCTACGAGGGAGAAGGCAACGATCAAGGCAGACATTGCCTCTTTTCAAACACCGACAGGGTACATGCGTTGCTTGAAAGGAGCATTTTCAAAGGACAATAAGCTTAGTGGCCTCAAGTCCCATGATTGGCACAAGGTCTTATAGGTATTCTAAGTAGAATTAGTGTACCGATAATAGTGATGCGTTAGCGTAATTATTATTATGTTATATTGTTGACATGATTTCATTGTTGCTTTGATAGTTCATCCTTCCAATTACAATAAAAGGGTGCTTACAAGAAGATGTTAGAAATGCTATATTCAAAATCTGTGGTATTGTGAGGTATGCTTACTATCAATTCGCATTATGTATTTTCTTCATGGACATGTGAAATAGGTGGATATCTCAAATATCTTACATATGCATGGACATGTGAAATAGGTGGATATCTTAAATATCTTACATATGCATGGACATGTGAAATAGGTGGATATCTCAAAAAGAGATCTCTATATCGAGCATCGAGAAGGCTAGGGTGGAATCCATCGAAGCCGTATGCTTGCTTGAGAAGCACTTTCCCTCAAGCATTATGACAACTCAAGTCCACTTGCTTGTGCACCTAGTTGATGAGGTGGCTATAGTAGGTACCGTACATAATCGATGGATGTTTTTTCTCGAGCGGTTTATGAAAACTTTAAAGGGGTTTGTAAGACAAAGAGCAAGACCAGAAGCAAGCATGGCAGAGGGATGGCTTGTGCAAGAGTCATTAGTATATATCACAGAGTTTCTTGCATCCACGGATCCTGATATGCCACAAGCTTGGCACAACAAGGATGATGATCGCATCATTGGCAAGGTCCCCCAAGGAAAAGGGATTGAAAGAAAGATGAGCGAAGAGCAAATGGAGAAATTCAATAAGTTTTGTATCCTCAATAACCTTGAGATGCAGAAGTGGATTGAGAGATATGAAGTGGCCAAAGCAGAAAAAATAAATGCAAGGACGAGATTCAGAGTAATGTACAGGCGATCACAACCATATCCACGAGATCTGGCTCTTCTCCCTACTCACATGTCACTTGATTGGCTACAACTGGCTGTACGTAAAGTCGAACGTGATGGAGAGATAATAAACGAGCGTGAGCGGGAGTTATCATCTGGATGTATGGTGCATGTAAGTTTCTTATCTCTTGACGTAATTAAGTAATTATTTGTGGCAATATATGCTATAAAATAGGTGCATCTTCATTGTTTTAATGATGCTCTTTTACAGTACAAAAAGTACAGTGCATTATGGTCATATGGACGACATTTTCACGTGGAATGCATCGATTCAAAGAGAGTCACGTATGATTGTGGAGTCATGGCTAACTTCACACAAGATAGCCGAGCAAGTGCTTCGGATACCAATCTTCTCTCCTCACAGTTGGATTATTATGGAACCATACGCGACATCTATGAAATTGATTTCAGACGATTTACTATTTTCATTCTTGATGTAAAATGGTTTAGAACTACTTACAACGGTCCCCATGCGACAGTGAGAAAAGATAGTAGCGGTCTCGTTGCAATAGACTCCACCAAACATTGGACCGATGAAAGTGATACTTTTGTTCTTCCCGAGCACTGTGAGCAGGTGCATACTAATGATTTAATTAGTCGAAGCTTTCGTTTTTAAAGTCCATTGATATATATATAATTGACGACATTTGGCACCCATCTTCAATATAGGTGGTTTTTCATCCGGATCGTTCTGATCCAAGATGGTGGTACGTGATCCAAGTTGCACCACGAAGTAAGCAAATTTTTGAAGATCGAGATGTGGATATGGAGATGCCACTACCAATGTCGGATCCAATTGATGAATCTAGAGAAGAAGATGTAGATCACCATATGAGGCAAGAGTAAGATGCACATAATGACATCGCACGGGAGGAGGATGGAGATCATGATATTGACGAGGAAGACAACAATCATCAAGATCAATCACCAGTACACTTAAGATTTATTGAAGAAGATGATCAAATACTTTTAGGTGAACATACGATACTAGAGTACGATGATGATATAGGAGATCAACTCGGTATAGAGTTGGAGATAGACTTGCTTGGTGCCTTAGACTTGGCTCAAGATGAAACAGTTGATGTAAATGCTCTTATTTGATTTTTCTCATCTCAAACTTGGACATGAATATATGAGCTTCAAAGGCTTGATGTACATGCTCTCATTTTTTAATTCTCTATGAGCTCAAACATGTATGAAAATTTAAAAAATTATCATTGGAAAAAACTAATTTTTAAGGCCTTAAAAAAAAAAAAACTCTCTGTAAAAACGTCGCTATAATATTTTGTCTCAGTGTCGCTATATAGCGACTTTTAAAAGTCGCTATATAGCGACGATTTACGAAACTCGATTTTTATAACGACAATTAACGCTAAGCGGGCGCTAAACGTCAGTACGTAAACGTCGCAATAGGATACGTGTGTAGTAGTGTACACAATGTGGAAATGGGATTCCTATAACTACATAGCATACACAACATACACAGCATTCTATAAATTTAAAAAATATTATGTAGTGCGTCTATCAATGTGTCTATATATGCATCTGTCTGTTCGGGTAGTGTCTATTTGCGTGTCTATAAAAGCGTCTATAAGACCGTTTATAAATGCGTTTATACACGCTTTTAATGTTGCGTCTGTCTGTTTTTTAAAATTTTTAGCAGAGCGTCTATTTATGCGCCTATATGTGCGTCTATACACGCGTTTGTCTGCTATATAGATGCGCCGTTAGACGCAGGTCTCTAGACGCGCAAATAGACATGCAAATAGACGTACCCGTAAAATTTTTTTTTAGTTCAATAAATGCATCTGTGTGCGCATCTGTGGATGTGCTTTGTCTTGTTGTGCAATAGGGCCTCTCTTCATTCCTGCCCACCTTTCACCTCAACATGGTATTGCCCCATACTATATCTCAAATCCCTCTCTAACCCCTTGAAATTTGGAAACACTGATTGGAGGCCCTTTGGAGACCCAAATCTCCCCTAATGAAATAATCGAGCTTAGGAATAACAAAGTTAGGGTTAGGGTGTAGATAATCGAGCTTAGGATTAGGTTTAGAAAATCCCACTGTACATGCTCAAAATTGAAAAAATGTGCATGTTCCACCATAGGAATAATGTCCCATCAGACAAATGATATACAATCATCGTGAATCTTTGCGAGTATAAGAGTCTTACTCATTGAAATATCCTTGCAAGGTTTAGTGACCACTAGACACATCGAGGTATGATATGAGTATACGGACGCACAATTTTTAGAAACTACACATCGTAGAGATTTATCAAAGCAAACATGCAAACTTCATGTCCATACCTTCAAAATGGATCTTCGATTGTATCAAAACTAAGCCTTTCAAATACTTTAAATATATGCTTAAAGAGCTTAAAATACTTCATATTTATAAATGAAAATTAAGATTCAAGGACTCTTTTACTCTTTCATATGTCGTTATTCATTGTCATGGTTATTAGTTACGGTTAGATTTAGGAAAGAATTCAACACTTTGAACGGGTTTCGAACTGTTACATAGAAAGAATTGGCATTAGCATATGCAAGGAGAGACGATTACGAGTAACTTCTTGAAGAAACAATGATACATTGAAAGGCGTGGCACAGCATAATTGCTATAGTTTAAGCATGGTTGCAATATAGACTATAGAGCATCAGTGTGGATTTAGCAGGTCACTTGCCTTCTTGGTGGAAAGTTCGAGAGTGCATGATTGGAGGCATATATATTGCTACCTGGATAGTTCTTAAATTATTAGCAGCTGCACAGTGTGCACTCTGTAGATGATGAATCGGAAACGATTGCGTAATTGCTGGCGCTCAAAGATCGCTGGTAGCACCCAGCTGAGGTGCTCTTGTAATCATACGTTTGCTGGAGTGCTCCTGAGCCACTGGAGACAACGTTGTCCGAATTGACAGTGAGCTGTCCAACGGCTTCCTGGGTATCATAAAGAATTTTCGCATAGGCACCGCCTCTGTAGAGCGCGTATTCGTTTGCGTCGAAGGCATGCGAGATGTTGCAATTGAGATCGGTCGAATTCCCCGCCCCATCAGATTGCAGACAGCTGAGCTGAAACGGGAAGTTTGTGGATCTTTGCAATGACGCCGTCACCTTGGTGGTGTCGGTCGACGTGACTTCGGTCTGGGTAGTGATCAATAAATCAGCACTCTGAGACGCATAGTAATCGTCGAGGATAAGAGTGTTGTTATATTGGAGAGAGGAGGTCACGCATGTGGTGGTTGTTGCCCCACTGGCAGATTTCACGTAACCTGCGAATGAGTAGTGACGGCTGGCAGAGATCAAGAAGTTGCCATTGATGCCTGAGAATTGAGAGTTGTCAGTGGGTGAGAAGGCTGGGACGTCGTAATTCTGCAGGACGCCTGTGGTGTAACTGCTTTTGTGGTCGAGCCACAGATGAAGATTTGCATCCACAAGCCAAACAGACAGAGCGTTGGCGACCTCCAGTTTGAAAGTGTGGCTGTTCCCGTCGACCAAGGAGCCAACGAACGGCGTGATGTCGAGAAGGTAGGTGGGCAGAACAAACGAACCGATGGGAGCAACGGGTTGCCAGAGAAGAGGGTTGAATCCTCCGGTGTAGATCACAGGAAAAGGCCAGACAGCGCCGACGAACTGCTCATCAAGATAGGCAGCGATCTCTCGGAAGGGACCGTTGCTGACGCTCAAGTTGTTGGCCTGAGCAAAGGCGTTAGGGGGATTGGTATACCAGGTTTCATCATCGCCATGAAACGAGACGCAGATCTCGAGAACGGCCTTGTAGATGTTCTTAGGGAGCTGGAGCTGCGTGGACGAGCTTTGCTGATAGTCATCGAGGCGAAACCAGTATCCACCACCACCTTCTGGCGATGGCAGGGAGAGGGGCAAGATCTGGTGAGCAGGCGCACTATCAAGATCTGGCGACGCATACTTCCTCTTCATGCCCGTGCTATAGAAATCCAGGCTCACGGTCACGTCGTAAACACCCCCGTATATTTTGTCGAGCACGTTGCCTAGCTCCACCGCGATACTCCTCTTCTTCTTAAACATCGTTGTGTAGCGTGTTACATCTTTGGTCACGTTCCACACCGCGCTCTCGTCGATAGGCTCCGGCGTGCATGTCCTCAACAGCTCCACACGATCTATCCACAACGTCGCAATACGCCCGAACTGCATCCCGGTGCATCCTGCATCCCATCTTAGTACGACCTTGTCGAAGGTGCTGGGCGCGCAGGGGATAAAGTTCCCTGTGGCTGGGTTAGATTTCTCTGTCTCGCCGAAGGAGAAAGAGGGGAGGGTTACGGTGCAGAGAAATGTGGAGGTAGGGGGCAAAACTTGAGGCTGGGCAACCTCAAGGAACTGCAAGGAAGGGATACTGGCGGTGGAGGAAGTGCCGGACGATGTATCGTCCATAGGATGAACGCGAGGTCTATGTCTGGGCCGAAATCGATAAGGATAGGACGACAGAACAAATTTTTTGGAGTGGATGAGCTGAATGAAGGCAAAGGTAATAACTAGGAAAAGCCATACTTTGAAGCGAAAGCTTTCCATTTCGAAAGCTGATCGTCGGTAGCGATCAGCTTCGAGGAGGGGAATGCTAGATGCAAATGTAATGATCTTGCAATGAGAACGATCACCAGTTTATGTACCTAGCTAAATGATTCATTAAAGCCTGGCTAAATGTACCTAGCTAAATGATTCATTACAGCTAAATGTTATCAACTTCGGTTTTTGCTCGTCGAACCCAGTTCCAAGAAGCCCTTTTCACCACGTCTAGCAAAGCCCGAGGACTCGAGACAAGGCACCTCGTCGTGCGCCGGACAAGCTATACTTCCTCGACATCCAGAATCCAGAACGTCTAATCCGGGAGTTCGAAGATAATCCATAGCTCCATACGGGAAAAGATGATCGTACGCGCTTTCTTCCCTCTTCCCCAGAATCAATGTAAACGTCCCTTGATACTACGTCACATAATCAAATGTTCAGTCATCTGTGGATCCAACACGAACACTAACGCGTTGTTCTGTAAGCAGCGCTGCAGCATTGCAGCAGTTGTTCTCTTAGCTCTAAGCATCACACCTACCAACGTGGCGTTGATCCAGCCGCAAAAGATTAGATAAGTCATAACGATAATCACCCATAAGCTGTATGATAGCTCAACAGTAAGCACCGATCCCCATAGTAATATTTGTACTGCCAGCATAAGTAGCTCTCAACAGGATGAGTAATCGGGACGCATCTCAGATTGCATGGTCCTTTGGGAATTGCTTGGACAACTATGTATGTCGGATAGTCTTGAAAAATTAAACAGAGAGTCAAAGGCTCCAAGCTTGCTTGCAGACTACCTCATCCGTTCTTCGCCTGGTAAACTTCACCGCCTGCACTTCAAATATTTGTTGCATATTGTTTTTGCGACACAGGTTAATCACAGCTTACATGATAGCACAATTTGCTGCTGATTAGTTCAAAGTAATCATTCCGTTCTCCCTCAGTTTTCGCGCTTAATCGAAATTGTAGCCACCTCCTGGCCACGTTCGTCGACGAGTCTGTGAGGACCGTGTTGGCTACTAGCTAGAGCCAAGAACTGTGAAACGCAAATCGATCAAGTTGCACCGTTAATGGAGCCGTACGTTGACATAATTTCGAACAAACTCAGTAGGGATTGTCTGCTAGAAGAGCTACACTTACACCTGTACTGACTTCAGAAGTCAGAGGGTACGGCCTTTCGTCTTAGCACGTAAAGGGCGATACATTGATCCAATAACTACAGTTCTTCTAACAAATTCTTCCATACATATCGAAGACCAAACCTAATTCAAAATGGATTTATATTTCAATGCAGAAATTGAGTTGATTTCTTACGTGAAAATTAAGCTAGGGCCAAAGGCAAGGAGGAAAGCCCCCTTCTACACCACATCTAGCAAAGCCCTTTTCCCTCCTTGAGTTCAAAAGGGATTTGAGTGATTTGAACTCAAGACATACTTTACCCACACATAAGGTCTTTCCACTAGGGTGCATATTGGGATACTCTTAAGAAATTATTGTAAAAGGCTTTTAAATTCTTACCTTCATAACTAACATGGAGGGGGGCCTTTCCCTAATTCCTATTTCATGGAAAGGAGGGATTTGAGTGATTTGAACTCAAGACATACTTTACCCACACATAAGGTCTTTCCACTAGGGTGCATATTGGGATACTCTTAAGAAATTATTGTAAAAGGCTTTTAAATTCTTACCTTCATAACTAACATGGAAGGGGGGCCTTTCCCTAATTCTTGATAGTACACTATGAAAAAACCCTAGATACAACCTACATTCAAGCTGTTTTTTAAAACTCATTATCTGTAAATTTTGCTTGGATGAAAGTCAAGCATTATACTTACATATTATTGGGTGAACCCCTTGGGCTCCTCTTATTCATTCTCTTCTTTACCCCCTACCCTCCTTTGCCTTTACCACCCTTCCTTTCGCACACTGTTGAATTGTTTTCAATTGGGGGGAACTATCTCATAAATCCACAAGGTAATTTTTTAAGTTTTTTAAAGCAAAACAATTAAAATTATGAAATTTAACTTAACATCTTATAGAGATTTTCATATCCATTTCATACTACCATATAATAACCCCATTAATTAACTATAATCTCTCTCTCTCTGAGACTCAAAAGACCACGATGAGACATTTGCTATAACAAACCTCAAAAAATATCATCATGAGACACTTAATGTAATTACAAAGAATTATAAATGCACATGAGTAGATATTTAATTTAACTATAAGATCATGAGACATTAAAGAAAACTTAAAAACATATCATGACACACTTACATATAATATGATAAAACTTCTTATAATTATAAAAATCCATTAACAACATTTAATACAATTTTAAAACAACATTCATATAATCTTAGAGAGAGAGAGAGGGGGAGAGAGAGAGAGAGAGAGAGAGAGACAAGATGCATCATTGACCACAAGGGAGAGAGAGAGAGAAAGAGTTAGGAAAGGGAAGAGAGAGGGGGTAGCAGGGATGGAGAGGAAGTCGTAACTTGTGGAAGGGACAAAAGAATTGGGAAAGTCAAGAAAGATGTAGACAAAAAGAATGTTTTAGGAGAATGTTATGGAGAGTGTTGTACTTTTATTCTTTTATATGTAAATTTGAAATTTGAAAATAGCATATTTTTTTTTCAAATTTTTAAAAGTGAGGATTTTATTCAAATTTTCAAGTTTAGATTTTTTTAATTTAAGTTTTAAATTTCTTTAATTTAAAACGTAATAGTATTTTATTTTCTATGACGATTTTAATTTTCCAGACTTTTTATTCAAATGTAAAATTTAAAATTTTAGTGATCTAAAATTTTGGTTAGTAATGTTTTCTTGTTTCTCTCAAAAGATTTACTTTAATTAACTACTTTTTTTAAATTTAGTTAATTATTATGCTTAACAATAAATTAAAATATATTTAATTTAGAGTATATTTGCTACTATTATGTTAATATTACAATATATTAGCTAGCTATTATGTTAGGAGTAAAATACATCTATTTAATTGACAATATATTTATTTTAAAATATTTAAATTTAGAATTTTAAAAATGTATATCTTTTTATAAATTTAAGGTTTAAATATATCCCCCACCTTAGTGTCTCAATGTGTTTAATTAACATTCAAGTTGCCTGAGATTTTATTCTCTTATTTGTTGGTGGAGCATGCACATGCATCTCTCATTCATGGTATTACTCACTTATATGGTGTAACACATGAAGTTGATGGGATAACAAAACAAGTGCAACCCTTAAGTATACTTAAAGTGGAGGCAATAGAAGAAAAAGTAGGGCGATCTAGAGTGGTTCAGATAGAGCCCCTAAAAAATAAACCCCGATGTCAAATGGAAAGGCGAGTACTTCATGAGCTACATTTCCAAGTGCTAAGATACCTACAAGTACTCAAAAAAGAGGTCGTTCATCTACAAAGAAAGGGAGAAGAGAAGAGGAAGAAAATGAAGAGCATGCGGAGGGTCTTGAAATGGAATCACATTTAGAAGCAAAAATGTTGTCAATGAAGAACCTAAATCTTCGCTTGAATGAGACAGTGACAAATGAGGATCCAGGATACATATGGGGCCATAAGACTTATGTTGTAATGTATGCTTTATCGGTGGTGAAAGTAGGCATCTTCACCAACAACAGGACCTTAGCTAAAGCCTATGCTGAAAATATTTTTGAGGCTTTGATTAATGGGAAAAAACCAATTGTTTTAAATGTGGTAATCCATCCAAGGGGATATTGGCGAGTCAAAGGAGATTCTAGTCAATCCATCCCTTTAGAGCAGCCTCAAGATTTTGAGATGGAAGTCACTAAGTTCCTTGGAAAATAAGTTCCCTCACTTCAAGAAGGACAACATTCAGTGGATGATTTACAACGACATATAAGGGATACCAGGAGAAATTTCTTAGCTCACTATGTATTTGAGGCCATAGCCATATGGTCAGCACTATGCTTATGCTTGTAATGAGCATTCTATAGAGGCATACAATAAAGGAGAAATTACTTATGACACCTTCATGAATGTGCCTCAATCCCACTACTTTTTTGCAAGCATTTATATCTTCAAAAATGAGAAAAATATTTGATTGAGTCAGAAAGACTTAATCATGACATTCATGCACTACGAAAGATCACTTCCACTTCAGGGATGTTGCTCAAAGCTAGGACCATATGGAGAACTTTTAATTCTCTTGTGACCACTCTCAAAAGAACTGCTACTAAAGTGGAAGTGGAAAATCTTGTTGACTTTTACACATGCCTGAGTGCAATTGTACCAAGAGGAAAGCAAGAAAGGATAGAGGTGATGGCAAGCTTTAAGGCAGTAAGGGATTGGTATCAAGACTACACAAGCATACTTTTCCATAGTGATGAAGTTTTCGATCAAATAACAAAAGTATGTCTTGCATATGAGAAGGGAGATGTCACATATGAGGCTCCGTCATTTATTAAAGACAAGGATTGAATGTGGAGGCCTATAAGAAACTTGCCAGACAAATACGCAAGTATTGCTGTAGAGAAATTAATGTCCAAAGAATGGTTTTTTGGCCAAAGGGACAAAGATCATTGCAAGGAAGATAGCATCATCTAGCAGGTCAAGCGTGATGCAGTAAAGAGTGCAATTGAATATTTGCAGGTAGAAAAAAATATTCCTATTAGTCAATGTAAAGTTGATCATAGTATTGTGAAGCAGATGGCATCAGCTTTACTGTTGGCTAAACAAAAGGCTTGGGCACACAAATGCATGAAGGTAGAAGAGGATGGGTCTGAAGTTACTCCTTCTATGGAGAATGACATCCCAAAAAATGTGCATGCATATGTACAAAAAATTATCAATGAGCACACTCTCACAAAAGCAAAAACTTTGAACAGGGGCTTTTTTTTCATACAAAAGATAATTTTAGAGTTTGGAAAGAGTGTAGAGTGTAAGGGAGTTTCATTGAATGACTTCTTGTTTGACGACACCGCTTGGAAGAGGCCTCAACTTTTCTTTGTCTATGAAATATCACTTGATGATATTCGTTAACTCCTTGACAGAATATTACATACCACCATTGGTAGAGTAGGACTATGTAACAATATCATCATATTTGCTGATAAAGAAGACAAGGAAAAAAAGTGTCTGCTACCCTAGAAAAACAATATGGCAATGAGCTTAAGATTTACAATGGTATATACTCAAGAAAGAGGGACAAGAGAGAATGCGGTCTCAAAATACAGAGTCTTGAAACCATTTTCTCGTGCATGAAGAGCCCTTACAATGATTAATCCTTACAGAAGAACATAAGAGGGAATGCAAATAGATTGCAACTAATGTTGGAAGAGCATGCCTCCTCCATCGTAACACCAGTCACTATGAAAGGCTAACAAAAAGTGCTGATCTTTTAATTAGTATGATGGAAATTTTGCTACCGCCTAGATGGGAAGTCACCTTGTGCTAAATGGTTTGTTTGAAGCTCTTATCAGAAAAGGATATCCTGTAAATATTATTGAGATCTCTTTAAAGATTGTGGGATGAAGCAGAGAAGGGAAAGGCAAAGAATCAAACATTGAAACATTGAGAAGGATAAAGGATAAAGCGGATAGGGAGGATGATAAAGCAGATATTGAGATAGGGGATGTGATTGGCATAGATTGTGGAATAAAGGAGAGTGGATGCAATAAATTTTCCTAGAATTATCTTTTGGGAATATATTGGCTTGTGCGATGTATATATTTTATTGAATAGAAGTGAATGTGAATGTAGCTTGTTTGTACCCTGAATTCTTTTACATATCTTGAATGAGTGCCCTGACATGATTTGTAATGTGTTTTATATGCTCGTATTTGGTTTTTTTTTTTCAAACAGATTAAAAATGGAAAGCCCTCCTCCATAACAGTCTTTCAAGAATGTCCCCAACCCAGTTCCCCATGTTTCTGTCATTCGGGACATCCAAACTCTTGTATCACATGTAGCAGAAAAGATTGCACATGATGCAAATTGGGTGAAGTATAATGTCGAAGTGCATATGTGTGGGTGGGGTCTTGTTTGATCATGCGTGGAGCGGCATGGATTAAGGGGGGAACAAAACAACCTACAGGATCTCCGTAAGCTTTGGAGAGACCATTACGACCAACTATATAGCAAGGATGATACTATAAAAGACATAATGGTTTGTGTAGATGTCTTCTTAGATCGCAAGTACATAGTCCAAGAAGAGTATAATTATATATTAGAAGAAGTGGAAGATGAGACCTGTCTAGTGTTGAGGAGGAGGAAACTACCTCGGATAGTAATGAACGAGCAATAGACCTCCTCCTCTCTTTTGACATTTTTGGAGAATCTCTTTTGGAGACAAATTTTGTTTAACAATACTATTTTTGTGAGAATTCTTGTAAATGAAAACTCTTTTGGATATAAATTTTGTACCTGGACACTCTTTCGGACCCAAATTTGGTGGGTGAAATTTTTAGGCGAGCGGTCACACTCTACACAAACCCAGGTAGTGAAAGGCTCCTCACTACCATGGGGGCCTTACTCTCCATGCAACAAGCTATACAATCTCCACCTCTTGCCATGTATGTGTGCTTCTTTCTCTCCTAGGTGGTCTTGAATGAGCTATGGAGTTTGTACTAAACCCAACGCCACACAATCAACAAGCTTTTGGAATGTGTCTTTTGGATAGGACATATTTGCGTTAACTATGTTGCCTCCACCCAAGTGATGATCCTTGCTTCCAAATGTACTCTTGATCCACCAAACTACATGAAGTCTAGCAAGAAGGGAGCATAGAGGAAGGAAACTACCTTCGGACGGAGAGGTCCCCCATGGTGAGCTCTTCCTTAAAGGAGCTGCATACCTGGCTTTAGCCAGTTTTTGCTCTCTTAGCATTGGTCAAGGGCGTGAGCCCATGGTCGACCCCCCTCCCCTTTTCTTTGTACAGCCTTGGTCCCCTTTTGTTTTTGGTGGCTTGACTAGCCCCGCACATTTATTTTTTCTTAAATGAAAAAATTGCAAAAAAAAAAAGGCTCTGGGCTGAGCCATTTGCACTCATCACATCACTATTAAGCACACAAAAGAGGTTGATACTATTATGCAACTCCGTGTCTATTACTTTGTTGCGTCCTTTTCCTTGAGGCACAATAGAGGTCATCCTTAGGTCTTCATCATCTCTCCATAGTCGTGGGAGAGAGCTATCCACATCAACAAGAAACTCAGAAATATATACAAGTGACTCTTGTACCAACCAACCCTCGGCCATGCTACCTTCGGGTCTTGCATTTTGTCTCACGAAGCCCTTCAAGGTCTTCATGAAGCGCTCGAGGAAGAACAACCATCGTGCATGTATAGTACCGCATATAGCAATCTCATCCACCAAATGCACTATGAGATGTAGTTGGCTTGTGAGAATAGAACGTGGAAATGTCTCCTCCACTAAACAAACCGCCTCCACTGACATAACTCGAGCATTCTCAAGCGTGGTGGGATCTATTTCCTTTGAGCTCACATACCTCACAAGCTCGCCCATCTTGTAAATACAATCTTTCACGTCCTTTGATGCACTACGTGAAATGCTAGTAGGCAGTATGAACTGAACCCGCGAGGAGGTGGTTGATTAGTTGCTTATAGCTATTCTCTCACAAATTTGAAAGGAAAAAGATATTATGCATATAAAATACTTACTTGGAGCATCTTGTGCCAATCATGAGATTTCAAGCCATATAATTGCTCTACACCTCTTTCCTTGCTCTTTGTAAAGGCTCCCTTCAAACACCTCATGCATCCAGTGGGAGTATGAATTGTAGTAATAGTGCGCTTCACCGTCGCCATCTCTAGCTTTGATAACATCCACGGTGCACGAGGTAAAAAAACACGCCCATTTGGTCTCTCTTGAGGCCAAGCTTCACGCATCCTCCCTGTGGTACGTAGATCCTCCCTTATGCCTGCCGAATCTCGTGTCCCATTCAAATGCTCCCAAATGGTAGATGCCACATTCTTGAGGATATGCATGGGATCGAGCAGGTGATTGATCTTGAGGTGAGACCAATATGATAAACGATAAAAGATGGAGTATCTAAACAAAATAAAGTGTTAGCGTGCAATCCTCACTTTCAACCAATATAGCCAATCTTTACTTCGGCCAGCCAATAGTTACAAATCCTTACCGGCTCATGCCAAGTGGTGGAGGAGTCATGGAACTGTCCCAAATTCTCATCCAATCTCCCGCGGTGAGTGATTGTGGGAGGACTTCATTCCAAGGGGCAACATATCTAGGATGATCAGGTGGGAGAAATCGATGGTGATTCTCATAGATGACCTTATTCAATGCGTCTGCCCGTGAGGCAACTAGCGAAGGACCACAAAGAGGACATGCATGGTAACCCGATGTAGTGAGACCTGAAACAATAGATGCAATTAAGAGTAGAAGGTGGGTTTAGGGTGCCACGTCCTTGCCTTTTCATAATTAAAAAATGCAATGCTTACCTAAACACTCGCCATAGCCTGGGAAGTCATGCATCGTCCACATCAAGACTGCTTTGCAGTTGAAGTCTCGTGACGAGGGAGGCCTGCTCACATCATGCACCTCGATACCTCTCCAAAGTATCTCTAGCTCATCAATCAAAGGCTCCAAATAAGCATCAGGGTTTTTGACTTTATGTTTCCCTGGAATTAGAAGGGACAGCATGACATGTTCTTTCTTAATAGCCATAGAGGGTGGAAGATTGTAATTCACCAATACCACTGGCCATACACTGTAAGACGTGCTTTTGAGACCAAATGGGTTCACACCGTCCATACCCAATCCAAGTCTCAAGCTCCTAGGTTCTTCCTTGAAGCTTGGCCATGTGTCTTCAATATGCTTCCACGTAGGAGAGTTCGCGGGAGTTCTCCACTTGCCATCGGTGGATCGATGGGAGGAATGCCATGACATGAGCTCTGCAATAGATTTGCACTTGGATGCGAGGGATTATGGGAAAATGTCGCAATACCTTACGAGGCACGTCCAAGGTTTTGAGATCTGCTCTATATCTTGCCTCTCCACAAGTACGACACTCTCTTGCATCCTTATGTAGTCCATGAAACAAAACGCAATCGTTGACACATGCATGGATGCGCTTGTAATCTAATCCTCCAAGAGAGGTCACATGTTGCCTTGCCATATCTCTTGAGGTCGGTAATTTATTCTCCCTTGGAAGCATTTTACACAATAGCCTGCACGTGAAGACCATAAATGAGGAAAAGCATTCGAGTAATTCACCCACTAGCATAATTCACCATGTTTGCAAAATCGACTTTAAAGCTTACTTGAGTAATGCATTCAAACTTGCATTGCTCCATCCATAGATGGTTTGCAAGTTTAGTAACTCAAGGGAGGCACGTAGAACAGAGAATGTGCACCCCTCAAATAGTGGAGTCGATGCTGCGGTAAAAAGATCATCCTGCTCCATGCTATTATCCCTCCCTTGATGGACATATAAATCCCGCACCATATCATCAAACACCTCCTCCTCCATGGCTTCATGAGGTAATGGTGGAGGGCTACTATCACCATCACTCCATGCATCCGTAACGGTCCCTCCTGAAGATCCCACCTCATATCGCCGACGCTTCGCCTCCTCACGACGGGCATAGGGTAACATGTGCGGGTGTGGCACTGCATCCTGTATCAAATTAAAACGGGATCATTATAACTCAAACATATGAACACCCATAGGTATCTCAATCAACCTTAACTTACAAATCCTTACCCTGTTTACGGTCACATCCCATTCTCCATACTTTGAGATATGATTGAGCGTGCATAATCCTGCGTGCACGATACATGTTTCCTCGACATCGATCACACAGACATTTGATTTTTTGCTCCAATCACATTTCGCGATGGTGGATACGGAGGGATTCATCCTCACTGGAGCTGCTTGTTGAAGATGGAGACATCCTACAAACAAACAACCCACCAAATTTGCTCTTCTTCAAATGCTTAACTTAAAAACTCTGTGTTGCATCTATCGCCGCATCTATCGTCGCGTCTAATGGCGCGTCTATACGCGCTTCTAAATGCCCGTCTACTCTATGTATTTAAACGCGCCTGTAGACGCGCTAATAGACGTGCCTATAGATGCGTTTACTCTGTGTATTCAGATGTGACTATAGACGCGACAATAGACGCGACTATACCCGCGACTTTTAAACCTGCTTTTCGGCGCGCCGCTCGCTTTGCTTTTCTTTTGACTACTTAAACTTCGCGAGCGGCTTTCTTCCTTCTTTATTAGCAGTTCTATAGATTCGAAGCTTAAGAGAGAGCCTCCCATACACAGCTCCAAGCTTTCACTCAAGACAAAGGGACCATACCTACACAGCTTGCTTCCAAGCCTAAAGAAGAGGAGGAGTACGAACAAGGAGAAGAAACAAGTTTGGAAAAGAAAGATCCTTCCATACCTTTTCCAAGTAAGTCCTTTTCAAGTTGTTCTTGCTTGCTCTTTCCAGTTTTGTACTTTTTCGCATCCACGAAACGCAGCATCTAGGTATGAGCGACACGTTCTTTTGTCGGGCGAAACGTCCTTTTCGACTTTTGAGTATTCTCGACTGTCGGAGCGCGTGTATAGAGGCGTCTGAGGGCACGTCTAAACACACGTCTATAGGCGCGTCTATATGCACGTCTGGCTTGTTACAGACACACACAGACGCGTATATAGACGCTCACACAAACGGCCTATTAAACGGAGTTGTAAACGAATTGTTAGACGCGCTATTAGACGGATGTTTGGACGGACTGTTAGACGCGCTTTTAGACGCGCTTTTTAACACACTGTTAGACGGATTGATGAACAGATTGTTAGACGCGCTTTTACTTGAATTGTTAAATGCTCTGTTAGATGTGTTTATAGATGCGAAGATTAGACGGGTCTATAGACGCGCTCTGACAGAGCCTCTTTTTTTTTTTTCCCCCTTTCTTCTCAGCTCCCAAAGTAATAGATTTGTTTATTTTTTTCCAGTTTAACATGTGGGGAGGAAGTGCTTCTAGCTCACCTGATCCACGTGAATCGATATGGAAGGATTTATATAATATTTTAGGGCACCCTCCTAGTCCTGCAGAGTTATACGGGTACATGACGGGTACCCTTAACACTCCCCAGGAGTCAGCAGTACAGACTCCGAGCCACCCCACAGCGCCTGAGATCACCCCAGCGGAGTCCGCACAGCCGTCTTATGCCCCGTCTTATGCCCCTTCCCCCGTACTGTCTTATGCCCCTTCCCCCATGCCGTCTTATGTCCCTTCTGCCATCCCGTCTTATGCCCCTTCCCCCACACCTTCAGGAGGTCCTTCTGCCTCAGCGAGCCATCGACATACTCCCCAGCCGTCGAGACTCGGTTCTCCAGCTACGAGTGGTCAGCGTAGTCCCGTGCAGTCCCCAGCTACGAGTGGCCAGCGTACGAGCTCGACACGACAGGGTGGCAGGCGTAGTAGTAGGGAGAGCAGTGGCGGATGCATGGCACAGTGCTTTGGGCCATGTGGTGGTGAGGAGGATGATGATTCCGATGATTTAGACGTGCCTCTGGGTGATGGTACGATTTATTATGACATCACCCAGACAAGAGACATCTTGATGGATGCGCGGGGGAAGGACATAATGGCCTTCATGCGCTCTGTAATTGCTAACAATTACAGAGATTGCTTTATCCACTATAAAGACCACCCAAAGAGCTTGGCTGATGAGACCCTCGCTACTGTTCGCTCTAGGTATCCTAACCCCCCCAATCGCCAGTTCACAGATAAATGGGGGAAGTCAAAGATTGTTACGATACTTAGCAATAAAAGATCTTCCCTTAAGAGGCAGGCACTAGTGGAGCTTGCCAGGATTGAGGCAGGTCAACCTCCAAGGGGCCCGCCCCACACCGCTCAGAAGCATGAGTGGAAGAAGGCAATGAAGTCAGCGAGGGAGGAGCCCAGTCGTGGAGGCACGGAGGATCCAGATGGAGGAGTATGGGAGCGCACATTTCGGAGCAGGGGGTGTTGAATCATGGGAGGCCCAATTTGTAAGTATCGATCTCAAAATATATTGCTTATGTAGTTTATTAGGAGGTTGGTTGTTTCTTTGTACTAATCCCTCCACAAAGTGTATCGTGGTCATGCAGCTTGAGATCGTGGGCAGATACCCTACTCCAGTGGAGACAGCCTACCACCACCACCATCGCAGAGGAGATACATGGAGGCACTTCTATGATGACGGGTTGATTACTGAGGAGCAGTATACCCGAGCTACTGGACAGGCCCCTCAGGTATTTGAAAGTAATTAAATAATGCCAAAATTATAAGTAAAGATTTGATTTTTCATACATTGATATATGTTGTCCCTTGTTTACAGGCCGCCCCTGCACAAGACGACGAGGAAGACGAGGAAGGAGGTGCAGAAGGGAGCGCAGAAGGCAGCGTGGAAGGCAGCGAGGATTAGTCATAGAAGTAGTGCTACTATTCTTTTTTGTACTTAAAGCCATTGACTTGGCTTCGTGCCTCTTGTATATAGACTCCTCTTATTTTTTGTACTTGAAGCCACATGACATGGCTTAGCTTCCTTATTTTTTGTACTTGGAGCCACATGACGTGGCTTAGCTTCGTGCTATATGTATATACAAGCACTTTTTGAGCTTTCAATTTTATTGCGTTTTGGAGTTGTAATATTTTATTTGGAATTGTAATTAAAATGCGGTTGGCTATAAGAATTGAATTACAGAATGTGGATATGGGATTCTTGTAACTATATAGCATACACAACATACACAGTATTCTGTAAAATTAAAAAAAAAAAAAGACGCGTCTATCACTGCGTTTAGAAACGCGTTTATATTCGCGTCTGTCTGTTTGACTTGCGTCTATATGTGCGTGTATCAAAGCATTTATATGCGCGTCTATTTACGCGTGTATGAGCGCGTCTATACGTGCGTAAGTCTGATATATAGATGCACAGTTAGATGCGGGTCTCCTGACGCGCAAATAGACGTGCCCGTAAGTTTTTTATTTAGTTCATGAAACGCGTCTGTGCGCGCGTCTATGGGTGCTTTGTCTTGTTGTGGTTACGAGTGGTGGTGTTGTGCATCCAGAAGGGGAGTGTTGCTCATCTTCACCTGTTGATGATGGAGAGCTTGGTGATGACTGTGATGAGCTGCCGAATTTCTCAAGTGACTACCACTTCCAACCACATAATTGACCCAAGGGGGGTGCATTAAGGTAGAGAAGGAGACAGATTTATGCGAGATAGGTGACACCACATGCCCGTTTGTTGCCAAAATTCCACAGTCGAGATGATTGCATCTACCAACGAGATTTCAAGGCCTTCTCAATGCCTGCTTAGTAGTGGGAGGTGATCTGGGCGGAGGTGATGGAGGGGAGGGGCTTGAGATGATTGATGGGGGGGCTTGAGCCGATGAGCTCCGAGCTCTGTGTGTCAAGAAGAAGATGGTGATGAAGATGAAGATGAAGAATATGGTCACTGTGAGTTTTCATAAATTGTGTGTATAAATGATAACATTGAACCGTATACTTAGAGGTCTAATACAAAAAAAGAACTCAGACTACTCTGTTGTGCTCGCCTAAACTACAATCGCTTGCGTAGGGCCGTTCGCCTAGGTCCGCTTGCCTAAATTTCTTATTCAAATTTTGTATATAAATATTCTTTTGGATACATATGATAATATACGATGAAGTATTAAGTAAATAATTGTCTTTTCATAGTTTTACTAAATTTAATATGAGTTTTAAGTAATAATTTATCTTTTAATTGTATGTATTGTCTTTTAAGTAAATTGTCTTTCCGCTTCTTACCTGCTTAGATTATGTTTGTGATTGTTTTCGTGTTTGTGTTTGTGTTTGTGTTTGTCCAATCCCCTTGGGGGAGTCACTCATCATATGTAACCCTATCACGTGAGTTCAACAGAAGGATTTTTTTAATTTTTAAAATTTACAAAAATAAATATACATAAGGGACTATTTAAAATAGTTTTGGAAAAAATTTACAGATTTGTATAGAAAAAGGGTACATTTTATTCATGAAATTTTTTACAGATAAGGGACTTTAAATATAGGCCTTGAACGCATGTGATATAGAGGGTTTATACATATTGACCCCCCCCGAGCCAATCCCCCCAAATTAGACATGCATATTGTCACACGTCCGCTGAGTATGGAACCCCTCATAGGAGGAGACGTCATGATTCATATTCTCCAGAGGACTTTGATTCCATGCAACCGACTCCTCAGGGGCCAATCCTTGCAACTACCCCTAGGTGGACTCCCCATGGGCCGACTCCTCTCGAGCCTAGCATGGCGACTACCCCTAGCATAGGGGCCTACCCTTGTGACTACCCCTAGTTGGACCTTCCACGGGTTGAGTCCTCTCGAGCCTAGCACTATGACTACCCCTTGGGGAACTCCTTTGCTAGCATCCCATGGCTTCGTCTCGGGAGCCCCGACCAATTTGTCGCATTCATGAGTGATGCGGAGGCAACGAGATTCTTCTCTGCTGTCCTAGAGGACCTCAGTTATTCCATCTTCTACACCCCTTGGAGGTAGATCATGGCCATTGATGGCTTTACCTACGCACGATAGCCATCCCCTATAGCTCCTTTGACTGAGGGGTCATCACCTGTGCATATCCATCGTAAGTCCAGCAAGAGTAGTAAGGGTCGAGGCTACTGTGGTGGCTCGAGAGATGTAGACGAGTCTGCACACTCGCATCCCTACAGGTCTCCAATTCATCATGAGATGTAGTACCAGTCATGTCCCTTGCCCTCTCCACTCATAGGCTGTGACACCCGAGAGCCCACTCCCTTTGCTACGCCTCGCTCCTTAAGCACTCACACCACCCCTTGCTCTAGCTCTGCTACTCCATCCACCACAAATCCTTTGGACTTTGTTTTGCCTGAGGACCTTTCCTATAGAGTGAACAGCGTTGGGGAGGTTATACAGGACGAGGATGGGAAGGCAATCACCAGATACATGAGGAGGTTGGTGAGCACCACTTCCCCAATGATATATTCAGACCTTGGAATCAACAGGACAATAGAGCCAAGGAAGCCTGCATAGAAGCCTTGAAGAGACGATTTCCAAATCCTAAAGGGTTTGAGTTTGGAACCAAATGCCATGCTTACTCGCATGGGAGACCTCCTTAGGGTCTCGTAGATACGAACTAAGGGATGTTGTAATCAAAGGTAAACATGAGCCAGGGTGGGCGGACCTGAAGGATTGGAAGAAAGTGAAGAAGTTTTACAGGGACAATCTAGATGCGTTTGTGCCCTAGCGCGGCGGACAGCAGTGAGGATATGACTGTAGACCATAGGTCCTTTGCACCTTGGGAGTGGTGGTAGACTCAGCAATGAGGCATTGATGGTAAGTATATATTTATCTTCTACTGAATTTCTAATATGTTCAATCGTTCAAATGTCTTGTCATTCATATCTAACTAATTGAATGCTGATCCATAGGAATCTGTGATTGGAAGGCCTCTAGACAACGAGTATAGAAGGGCCTTCAAGATTTGAGCTAGAGCATGGTTTAAGGAGAAGGAGAGAGAAGGAGTCCACATTTATTGGAAAAGGGTGGCGACGCATCATGTGAGTATACCCTATTCCTCTTCGTTAATGTTTGACTATCACCATTGCCTTACAATCAACGCTCTTAGTTTTTCTAATTTGTTTCATTCTTAGGGAGGCACGTTCGATGCATCCGGAGATCCAGATGGAGAGATGAGATCTGAGGAAGAAGCGGCTCGGTACGCAGTAGAGGAGGGCAAGGGATTGGGCACTCACAAAGAGACCGAGGGCGACGAGGCCGCACACAGACTAGAGATCAAGGGCGAGAGAACAAGGAGGATGAGGAGGACAACAATTAGGATAGGACAATATTTAGTGGTTCAATATTTTGGTACTTCTGCCATTTTGTAGTAGATCAGGCATAATATTTGAATAAAGACATCAGAAAGAGATCCAAACGAGTCAGATGAAGACCAAACTGATGACTCAGATACATGCCGCCACGTCTATCAACATAATGTGGCATGCAACACCAGACAGGATTGTGAAGATGCTTCAAATGTCATTTCTCACTACTACATACGGATCCTATTGTGATGCTTAAGTACCGACATTTACCGTGCACGGGGTGCTAATCATCGGTATTGGAAGGAGATTGGAAGCAGGCTTCGTTAAGAGTCACTATATAGCGATGTTTTCCTAAAGTCGTTATATAGCAACGTTTGCCTAAAGTCACTATATAGCGACGCTTATCAGATTGGTAGTGGTTGTTATATAGTGACACTGAGATAGTTTCCTATAGCGATGTTTTACATAGAGTTTATTTTCCCATACCGACTTTAAAAGATAGTTTTTCCCAATGACAAATTTTTTTTCATTTTCATACATGTTTGATCCTTTGAGAGAATAAAAGTACAAGAGCCTGTACATCAAGCCTTTGAAGCTCATATATTCATGTCCAAGTTTGAGATGAAAAAAATAAATGAAGAGCATTTACATCAATGGCTTCATCCTGAGCCAAGACTAATGCACCAAACAAGTCTATCTCTAACTCTATACCGAGTTGATCTCCTATATCATCATCGTACTCTAGCATCGTACGTTCACCTAAGAGTTCTTGATCATCTTCTTCAATAAAGTGTGGTGATTCTTGATGATGATCATCTTCTTCCTCAATATCGTGATCTCCATCTTCCTCCTGTATGATGTCATTATGCGCATCTTCCTCTTGGCTCATATTGTGATCTTCATCTTCTTCGCTAGATCCATCTGGATCAATTGGATCCGGCATTGGTAGTGGCATCTCCATATCCACATCTCTATCTTCAAAAATTTGCTTACTTTGTGGTGCAACTTGGATCAGGTACCACCATCTTGGATCAGAACGATTCGGATGAAAAACCACCTATATTAAAGATGGGTGCCAAATGCCATCAATTATATATATGAAATTATGCTTAAGTACATGTATCAATGGATCTTTAAAAATGAAAGCTTCGATTAATTAAATCATTAGTATGCACCTACTCACTATGCTCGGGAAGAACAAAGTATCACTTTCATCGGTCCAAAGTTTGGTGGAGTTTATTGCAAACAGACCGCTACTGTCTTTTCTCACTATCACATGGGGACCGTTGTAAATAGTTCTAAATCATTTTACATCAAGAATGAAAATACTAAATCGTCTGAAATCAATTTCATAGATTTCGCATATGGTTCCACAATAATTCAACTGTGAGGAGAGAAGATTGGTATTCGAAGCACTTGCTCAGCTATCTTGTGTGAAGTTAGCAATGACTCCACAATCATGCGTGACTCTCTTGGGATCGATGCATTCCACGTGAAAATGTCGTCCATATGACCATAATGCACTGTACTTTTTGTACTGTAAAAGAGCATAATTAAAACAATGAAGATGCATCTATTTTATAGTGTATATTGTCACAAATAATTACTTAATTACATCAAGAGGTAAGAAAATTATATGCATCATACATCCAGATGATAACTCTTGCTTGCACTCATTTATTGTCTCTCCATTGCGTTCGGCTTTACGTAGAGCCAGTTGTAGCCAATCAAGTGATATATGAGTGGGGAGAAGGGTGAGATCCCATGGATATGGTTGCGATCGCCTGTACATTACTCTGAATCTCGTCCTTGCATTTATTCCTTTTGCTTTGGCCACTTCATATCTCTCAATCCACTTTTGCATCTCCTTACTATTGAGGATTAAAAACTTATTTAATTTCTCCATTTGCTCTTCGCTCATCTTTCTTTCAATCCCTTTTCCTTGGGGAACCTCGTCAATGATGCGATCATCATCCTTGTTATGCCAAGCTTGCGGCATATCGGGATCCGTGGATGCAAGAAACTCCGTGATATATACTAATGACTCTTGCACAAGCCATCCCTCTGCCATGCTTGCTTCTAGTCTTGCTCTTTGTCTTACAAATCCGTTCAAAGTTTTCATAAATTGCTCGAGAAAAAACATCCACCGACTATGAACGGTAGCAGTGGCCACCTCATCAAGTATGTGCACAAGCAAGTGCACTTGAGTTGTCATAATGCTCGAGGGAAAGTGCTCCTTAAGCAAGCATACAGCTTCGATGGATTCCACCCTAGCCTTCTCGATGCTCGATATGGAGATCTTTTTTTGATATATCCACCTATTTCACATGCCCATTTAAGATATATTCATAATCAGTCTATAGATTATTCAGCTTAAATTGAAGAAAATGCAATCAATGCGATTTACTAGTAAGCATACCTCACAATACCACTGATCTTGAATATAGCATTTCTAACATCTTCTTGTAAGCACCCTTTTATTGTAATTGGGAGGATGAACTATCAAAGAAACAAAGAAGTCATGTCTATTAGATATCAATGCTCACTGTCATGTAACTACGTGGGAACCAGCTAACTCTACTTGTAAGCCCCCCATATGAGGAGAAGGCATTTGAGTAGCTCAGTTATCCGGTAGGTCTTGGTTTGGACACCAGATGGGGGCCATGTGTGGCCTGATGGCTAGAAGGAGTTGGCACAATGCCAACTAGGCTACATGCAAGTGCGGGAAGGCATCCCATGACTGACCGCATTGAGGGTAGACGGAGCATTTCCCGAGGCAGCCCCACTCCCAGGTTGCGTGGCCCATTTGGAGTCGCAGATGATCCCGGATGGCTATGGACCGTAGGTCAGTTGCTCTATTTTGTGCACTGGTTCTATCGTGTGGTCGGTGGACCCCCAGTCGACCATTTTGGGCGGACTGGCTCGGTCACCCAATTGAGCCCAACCGACTACGACTGGTGGCTATATAGGAGCAAGCCTGTGAATCCCATTTCATCACTGGCTATAGCAACCCTCATTCCTTAGCATCCAGCCTCTGTCCTGTACTATTTCTAGCTCGCCATCGAAGCTTCTTTCACAGGAGCGCACGGTTGGGAGACAGCGCCATCTATCGTATCAGTTCTACAATAATCAATTTTTTGATTCTCCATACTATCTGTTTTCTCTCTTGCGTATGAGATCCTGTTATCTATTGAGCACAGACATTGTATTGTTTTCTTACAATGTCAACAATATAACATAATCATAATTACGCTAATGCATCACGATTATTGGTACACTAATCCTACAACTTAGAATACCTATAAGACCTTGTGCCAATCATGGGACTTGAGCCCACTAAGCTTATTGTCCTTTGAAAATGCTCCTTTTAAGCAATGCAAGCACCTTGTGGGTGTTTGAAAAGAGGCAATGTCCACCGTCACCACTGCCTCCTCTCTTGTAGAGAGGATCCATGTTGCTTTTAGGAGGATAACTTTTCCTAAAGCACGCACTTGGGGCCATAAACAAGACATCCTATTGTAAGCATGCAAGGCTTCTCGCACTCCTCTCAAGTCTTTGGAACCAACCAAGTGTGCCCAAATAGTAGCTTTATGCTTTCTCCTTGTTTGTAGGCTTATACTTGTCTCCTCAATCCAATCCCTTTGAGAATTGCTTCTCTAAACTCCTCCT
Source organism: Dipteris shenzhenensis (assembly GCF_047967505.1). Classification (NCBI taxonomy): domain Eukaryota; kingdom Viridiplantae; phylum Streptophyta; class Polypodiopsida; order Gleicheniales; family Dipteridaceae; genus Dipteris; species Dipteris shenzhenensis. The sequence continues at coordinate 49,725,833 of NC_141601.1, forward strand.
TCCTCTAACTAGTTATTTGAAAAATGGTATGTTTCCTCACTTTTGTAGGGCCAGTCCACAAAACACCGCGCGGGACTATTCTAGGTAAGAAAGTGCTTCTTCTTTTTTCCTTTTGTTATTTTTGTTATTTGCATTGGCCTGCAACTAGCGCCTTAAGCACTGGCGGCAGTGATGGGCGTAGGAACCGTCTCTTCCCCTCTCTTCCCTTATTCCCTCTTCTTTCCCTCTTTTCCCCTCTTCCTTCTCTTCTTTTTCCCTCTTCTTTTTCTCCTCTTTCAATCTCTTTTCCCCTCTTCTTTTTCCCCCTCTTTCAATCTCTTTTTCCCTCCTTTCCTTGTCTTCTTTTTCCCCTCTTTCAATCTCTTTTCCCCTCTTTCAATCTCTTTTATTCTCTCTTTTTTCTCTTATGCATATTTGGTTATTTTCCCTCTTTCAATCTCTTTTTCTGTATTATTTCTCTTCTTTCCCCCTCTCCTTCTCTTATGCTTCTCCTTCACTTTTGCTTCTGTTTGCTTTCCCTCATATGCTTTTTGTTTCTTACCCGCTCTTGTTTTTTGTTTTTTATTTTTGTGTTTGTGTCTACGTTAGACATGGGATCACGTCGCACGTCCGACGAGTACGAAAACCCTTGTAGGAGGAGACATCATGATCTCTATTCTCTAGAGGACTATGATTCCTCTCAAGCGACACCTCAGGGGCCTACCCCTACGACTACCGACTCCTCTTGGATGTAGCACTGTGACTACCCCTCAAGGAACACCTTTGCTAGTAGCCCATGGCTTTGTCGGGAGTCGCGACGAGTTTGTAGCACAGATGACCGATGAGGAGGCAGCGAGATTCTTCTCTCTACTATCCTAGAGGACCTCAGCAATTCTCTCGCCTACATTGAGGGCTGGACCTACTACCTAGTTGTCCCCTCTAGCCCCTTCAACTGAGGGTTCATCACCTGGGCATGCCCATCATAAGGGAAGGAAGAGTAGGAGGGGTCGCTTATGTTGTGCTGACTCGGGAGATGTAGATGAGTCAGCACACTCACATCCCTATAGGTCTCCACTTGGTCCTGAGACCTAGTACCAGTCAGGTCCCTTGCCCTCTCCTACTCCCACTACTACTCCTCGGTTTGGAAGCACTCACACAAACACCACTCGCTTTGAGTCTGCCACTACCATGAGTCCTCTTTACTCGGTCGAGGACCTATCCTATCAAATCATGGCTGCTAGAGAGATAATAGAAGATAAAAAGGGTGCAGCAGTGATGGCCACCACGAGGTGGTTCATGAGCCACCACTTTAGGAGTGGCATAGCTACTGACTCGCAGTATCAAGATGACCAAAAGAAGCAGGCAATCATTGATGAATGGAAAGCAAAATACCCTAACCCCCCAAATTGGGAGTTCAATGACAATTACATGCGAGAGCGCATGCGTTTGGTCTCGCAGCATCGTAGCTCAACCTTGCATACTTCCATCGCAAAGGGGAGGGCTGAACCTAGCTGGCCAGACAAAGCTGATTGGAATTTTTTCAAGAAGCAGAATAAGGACCATCCCAAAATGTTCAAGGGTCAAAGGAGGGCTGCGAGGAGACGGATGAACGCCATAGGTACTTCGCACTTTGGTGCAGGCGGACGGTTGGCATTCGAGGCAACTGTGGTAAGTCTACTTCTTCTCATTTAGTGTATTGTTCTATTTGTTTGACTACATATTGCATGCACTTTATCTAACTCTCGTAAATTGGGCCTATAGCAAGCTGCGATGGGTCACCTTCCTACAAACACAGAGATGAGATGCGTGTTTCGCATAGGAACAAAGCTGTGGTTTATTGAGCAGGAGGCAATGGGAGCGATGGTCGATTGGGCTGAGGTGGCTGCTTGCACGGTTTAAGTCTACTCCTACTTACAATCTAACTTTTTAAACTGTTTTATTCTTTAAGCTCCAATCTAATTTCCAATTAATATGGTTTCACTCTTAGAATCAAAGCTCAAGCGTCCCATCAGCAGAGGTGAGCGGTGATGATGAGGGATTAGGCTTACACACCTTTGACGAGGGCCAGGGATCAGGCACAGCTCACGAGGGCCAGGGATCACCAGATACATGAGGAGGTTGGTGAACACCACTTCCCCAATGATATATTCAGACATTGGAATCAACAGGACAATAGAGCCAAGGAAGCCTGCATAGAAGCCTTGAAGAGACGATTTCCAAATCCTAAAGGGTTTGAGTTTGGAACCAAATGCCATGCTTACTCGCATGGGAGAGCTCCTTAGGGTCTCATAGATACGAACTAAGGGATGTTGTAATCAAAGGTAAACATGAGCCAGGGTGGGCGGACCTGAAGGATTGGAAGAAAGTGAAGAAGTTTTACAGAGACAATCTAGATGCATTTGTGCCCCAGCACGGCAGACGGCAGTGAGGATATGACTGCAGACCATAGGTCCTTTGCACCTTGGGAGCAGTGGTAGACTCAGCAACGAGGCATTGATGGTAAGTATATATTTATCTTCTACTGAATTTCTAATATGTTCAATCGTTCAAATGTCTTGTCATTCATATCTAACTAATTGAATGTGGATCCATAGGAATCTGTGATTGGAAGGCCTCTAGACAACGAGTATAGAAGGGCCTTCAAGATTTGAGCTAGAGCATGGCTTAAGGAGAAGGAGAGAGAAGGAGTCCACATTTATTGGAAAAGGGTGGCGACGCATCATGTGAGTATACCCTATTCCTCTTCGTTAATGTTTGACTATCACCATTGCCTTACAATCAACGCTCTTAGTTTTTCTAACTTGTTTCATTCTTAGGGAGGCACGTTCGATGCATCCGTAGATCCAGATGGAGAGATGAGATCTGACAAAGAAGCGGCTCGGTACGCAGTAGAGGAGGGCAAGGGATTGGGCACTCACAAAGAGACCGAGAGCGACGAGGCCGCACACAGACTAGAGATCAAGGGCGAGAGAATGAGGAGGATGAGGAGGACAACAATTAGGATAGGACAATATTTAGTGGTTTAATATTTTGGTACTTCTGCCATTTTGTAGTAGATTGTGCGCCTCAGCGGATATGCCATTTTGGAGTTTAGCACTATTGCCATTTTGTAGCACATTAGCACATTACTTCAATGGATTTGCCATTTTGTAGCATATTGACATCACTTTTAGACTTTCATTGCAACATTGTAATGTACACCTCTGCATTTGTATCGCATTTAATCGTGATTTTAATGGAAACAAAAATTATGTGGGGTAGGATGGGACTAAACAAGCCCCATCCTGCCCCACCTAATTTCTTTTAGCTTCTATAAAAGTGTTGGTATATACCGACACTTGTACCGACACTGCACTGTCTGTATATACCAATGCCCATACTGACACGCCCGCACTGATGCTTTCTTTGTGACGTCCACACCGATAGAGTTTTTGAAACTTTCCACTCGTTTTTTAAAAAAAATTTTGTATTTAGCATCAGTATCGATGTCAGAAAGAGGCTTGTGTCTTATCATGTTATTGGCAAGGATAGTGGTAATCCTTGTCTCTACCCATTGTCAATGAACTCATGACGTTCTAGATTGGGATATCTCCTGTATAAAGTCTTAATGATAGTAGATTATACCATCACCCTCTAGCACGTCTCCATCTGAATCATCCCCATCCCCAAAGCATTGTGCCATGCATCCTGTGCTAGAGGTCTCCCTGCTACTATGCCTCCTGCCATGTCATGACCAGCTACTGCGATGGGCACTCGTGTTTGGAGAAGAGTCTCCCAACTGCAGAAGAGTAGGCTGGTGGCTCTCTGATCTAGAAGGGACACCTGACAACACGGGAGAAGGCTAGCGGCTTTGTGATCTAGAAGGGACTCTTGACCATAGGGGAGAAGGTTGGTGGCTCAGGCGCCTGTTGGGCTCTATCTCGACTCCACATGAGTAATGTCAGGTGGTGTGGGTGTGGGGTGGTTTGGACTTTGTACTCTAGACTCATGAGGGGTGTTTTGAGTGCTCGTCATGTATTTAAGTAACTCCTGTGGAGTGGTAGGGTGCCCCAAAATGTTATATCATTGCTATACGCAGGCATCTCGAGGGTCGAGTGAGCCTCCTAAAGAGATTCCTGGCCACATGCTGAATTGCAGAGAAGAAGAGAAGAAGATTAGAAGAGAAGAGAAGAAGGGTTAAGGATAAGAAGAGTAGAAAAGAAGAGAGAAGAAAGAAATATGATAAGAACATAAGAAGGGCAGAGGAGAAAAGAGAATAGAATAAGAGTAATAAGAGAAATAAGAGCAGAGAAGAAAAGAGAAGAAAGAAAGAAGATTCTTACATAAGAAGAGTAGAGAAGAAAAGAGAAAAGAGAAATCCCTCATGCAATCCTTTATTTCCATCATGCAATCCCTTAAGTTCCATCATGCATGCCCTCTTTCCCTATCCCGCCCTCATGATTTATCCCAATTTCCCTCATGCAATCCTGTAATTTCCCTCATGCAATCCCATGATTTCCATCATGCATGCCCGCTTTCCCTATCCCGCCCTCATGCTTTATCCCAATTTCCCTCATGCAATCCCTTATTTCCATCATGCATGCCCTCTTTCCACATGCATATATAAAAGAGTTATGCATATGCATAAAAGAGTTATGCATGTGCATATGCATAAAAGAATTATGTTGTATGAAACATATGCATCAAATCTTTATTCATATGAATTGATCCTATACTTATTACTTAAAATTTTTAAAGCATCATGCATGAAGATTCAATGCATGACACCATGACCAACAACCAAAAGGAAGGAACAATGCATTGCTACCTACCCCATCTCATGAATGCTTAAGGCTTTGAAAATTCAACTTAGACATGCATCCAAGGGAAAGGAGAAGCAAAAGGATCGAGAAAAAGAAGAGAAAGAGAAGAAGAAGAAGAAGAAAAAGGAATGAGTATGGGAAAATTAATAAATGAGAAGGGGGATGAGAGTGAGAAGGAGAAGGAAAAAGAAAAGGGAATGAGGAGAAGAAGAAGGAAAATGGGAAAAAAGAGAAGGGATAATGGAATGGGCATTGGAATTAAGACCTTTAAGGCCTTGATTACACCCACGAGATGATACAAAGCGGCACATGCCTCTCTGTAACCGTCATGTGCTCACTTATATCACCTTCTATTACGATCAATACATAACTCCATTATGCATACAAATCTCTCTAAGTTTTTACATGGTATAAGGCTAGGCATGGACCCAAACTAGCCATGCAATTTCGCTACAATTCGGCCTATTGATTTTCCTTAATGAAGGATATGCAATAGATAAAAAGTTCCTGCATAGAGGCAACCTCCCGCCCACAATAGGAATTGAAAAGGGCACAAAATTTCCATATGTTGTGGAAAAATTACCCACAACAGCCCCACGATGGGCAAAATGATGCAAAAGACATCAGGCAGTCCTTGCCAAGAAAAGGAGACAAACATGGAGTGGGCAACGATCTCCAGACCCTCACCAAAGGGCAAATACAAGAAGAAGGGCACAAAGACCATAGCGTAGGCTTCCTCCAGCCAAGTCATGGAGAAGATAACAAGGGCAAGAACCTGAAAGACCTGGCTCAGCACAAAGACTAGGCCTCAAACTACAAAGTTGCAGAAGTTGGTGTCCTCCTGCCTGAAATAGGAGGACAGAAGGGTGAATATGAGCCAAAAAATGGACTCAAAGACAATCACCTACAATTCCATGGATTCCATAAAAAAGAAGGCATCGCTAATCCTTATAATCAGGATGCATTCTCATTTTTCTACTGCCATATCCTCCAATTCGAGGGTGAAAAAGAAACATCTCTCCATCTGTGCATCATGATCAAGACCCCTTTTCACCCTGGTGAGAAAGGAATGACTCCTGCAACTACAATTGGACAAATAGTAGAAGATCAGGCATAATATTTGAATAAAGACATCAGAAAGAGATCCAAACGAATCAGATGAAGACCAAACTGATGACTCAGATACATGCCGCCATGTCTATCAACATAATGTGGCATGCAACACCAGACAGGATTGTGAAGATGCTTCAAATGTCATTTCTCACTACTACATACGGATCCTATTGTGATGCTTAAGTACCGACATTTACCGTGCACGGGGTGCTAATCATCGGTATTGGAAGGAGATTGAAAGCAGGCTTCGTTAAGGGTCACTATATAGCGATGTTTTCCTAAAGTCGTTATATAGCAACGTTTGCCTAACGTCACTATATAGCGACGCTTATCAGATTGGTAGTGGTTGTTATATAGCGACACTGAGATAGTTTCCTATAGCAATGTTTTACATAGAGTTTATTTTCCCATACCGACCTTAAAAGATAGTTTTTCCCAATGACAAATTTTTTTTCATTTTCATACATGTTTGATCCTTTGAGAGAATAAAAGTACAAGAGCCTGTACATCAAGCCTTTGAAGCTCATATATTCATGTCCAAGTTTGAGATGAAAAAAATAAATGAAGAGCATTTACATCAATGGATTCATCCTGAGCCAAGACTAATGCACCAAACAAGTCTATCTCTAACTCTATACCGAGTTGATCTCCTATATCATCATCGTACTCTAGCATCGTACGTTCACCTAAGAGTACTTGATCATCTTCTTCAATAAAGTGTGGTGATTCTTGATGATGATCATCTTCTTTCTCAATATCGTGATCTCCATCTTCCTCCTGTATGATGTCATTATGCGCATCTTCCTCTTGGCTCATATTTTGATCTTCATCTTCTTCGCTAGATCCATCTGGATCAATTGGATCCGGCATTGGTAGTGGCATCTCCATATCCACATCTCTATCTTGAAAAATTTGCTTACTTTGTGGTGCAACTTGGATCAGGTACCACCATCTTGGATCAGAACGATTCGGATAAAAAACCACCTATGTTAAAGATGGGTGCCAAATGCCATCAATTATATATATGAAATTATGCTTAAGTACATGTATCAATGGATCTTTAAAAATGAAAGCTTCGATTAATTAAATCATTAGTATGCACCTGCTCACTATGCTCGGGAAGAACAAAAGTATCACTTTCATCGGTCCAAAGTTTGGTGGAGTTTATTGCAAATAGACCGCTACTGTCTTTTCTCACTATCACATGGGGACCGTTGTAAATAGTTCTAAATCATTTTACATCAAGAATGAAAATACTAAATCGTCTGAAATCAATTTCATAGATTTCGCATATGGTTCTACAATAATTCAACTGTGAGGAGAGAAGATTGGTATTCGAAGCACTTGCTCGGCTATCTTGTGTGAAGTTAGCCATGACTCCACAATCATGCATGACTCTCTTGGGATCGATGCATTCCACGTGAAAATGTCATCCATATGACCATAATGCACTGTACTTTTTGTACTGTAAAAGAGCATCATTAAAACAATGAAGATGCATCTATTTTATAGCGTATATTGTCACAAATAATTACTTAATTACATCAAGAGGTAAGAAACTTATATGCATCATACATCCAGATGATAACTCTTGCTTGCACTCATTTATTGTCTCTCCATCGCGTTCGGCTTTAGGTAGAGCCAGTTGTAGCCAATCAAGTGATATATGAGTGGGGAGAACGGCGAGATCCCATGGATATGGTTGCGATCGCCTGTACATTACTCTGAATCTCGTCCTTGCATTTATTCCTTTGGCTTTGGCCACTTCATATCTCTCAATCCACTTTTGCATCTCCTTACTATTGAGGATAAAAAACTTATTTAATTTCTCCATTTGCTCTTCGCTCATCTTTCTTTCAATCCCTTTTCCTTGGGGAACCTCGTCAATGATGCAATCATCATCCTTGTTATGCCAAGCTTGTGGCATATCAGGATCCGTGGATGCAAGAAACTCTGTGATATATACTAATGACTCTTGCACAAGCCATCCCTCTGCCATGCTTGCTTCTGGTCTTGCTCTTTGTCTTACAAATCCGTTCAAAGTTTTCATAAATTGCTCGAGAAAATACATCCACCGACTATGAACGGTAGCAGTGGCCACCTCATCAAGTATGTGCACAAGCAAGTGCACTTGAGTTGTCATAATGCACTTGAGTTTTCATAAATTGCTCGAGAAAATACATCCACCGACTATGAACGGTAGCAGTGGCCACCTCATCAAGTATGTGCACAAGCAAGTGCACTTGAGTTGTCATAATGCTCGAGGGAAAGTGCTTCTTAAGCAAGCATATGGCTTCGATGGATTCCACCCTAGCCTTCTCGATGCTCGATATGGAGATCTTTTTTTGATATATCCACCTATTTCACATGCCCATTTAAGATATATTCATAATCAGTCTATAGATTATTCAGCTTAAATTGAAGAAAATGCAATCAATGCGATTTAATAGTAAGCATACCTCACAATACCACTGATCTTGAATATAGCATTTCTAACATCTTCTTGTAAGCACCCTTTTATTGTAATTGGGAGGATGAACTATCAAAGAAACAAAGAAGTCATGTCTATTAGATATCAATGCTCCACTGTCATGTAACTACGCGGGAACCAGCTAACTCTACTTCTAAGCCCCCCATATGAGGAGAAGGCATTTGAGTAGCTCGGTTATCCAGTAGGTCCTGGTTTGGACACCAGATGGGGGCCATGTGTGGCCTGATGGCTAGACAGAGTTGGCACACTGCCAACTAGGCTACATGCAAGTGCGGGAAGGCATCCCATGACTGACCGCATTGAGGGTAGACGGAGCATTTCCCGGGGCAGCCCCACTCCCAGGTTGCGTGGCCCATTTGGCGTCCCAGATGATCCCGAATGGCTGTGGACCGTAGGTCAGTTGCTCTATTTTGTGCACTGGTTCTATCGTGTGGTCGGTGGCCTATTTCGAGACCGACCCCCAGTCGACCATTTTGGGCGGACTGGGTCGGTCACCCAATTGAGCCCAACCGACTATGACTGGTGGCTATATAGGAGCAAGCCTGTGAATCCCATTTCATCACTAGCTATAGCAACCCTCATTCCTTAGCATCCAGCCTCTGTCCTCTACTATTTTTAGCTCACCATCGAAGCATCTTTCACAGGAGCGCACGGTTGGGAGGCAGTGCCATCTATCGTATCAGTTCTACAATAATCAAATTTTTGATTCTCCATACTATCTGTTTTCTCTCTTGCGTATGAGATCCTGTTATCTATTGAGCACAGACGTTGTATTGTTTTCTTACAATGTCAACAATATAACATAATCATAATTACGCTAACGCATCACGACTATTGGTACACTAATCCTACAACTTAGAATACCTATAAGACCTTGTGCCAATCATGGGACTTGAGCCCACTAAGCTTATTGTCCTTTAAAAATGCTTCTTTTAAGCAACGCAAGTACCATGTGGCTGTTTGAAAAGAGGCAATGTCCACCGTGACCACTGCCTCCTCTCTTGTAGAGAGGATCCATGTTGCTTTTAGGAGGATTATTTTTCCTAAAGCACGCACTTGGGGCCATAAACAAGACATCCTATTGTAAGCATGCAAGGCTTCTCGCACTCCTCTCAAGTCTTTGGAACCAACCAAGTGTGCCCAAATAGTAGCTTTATGCTTTCTCCTTGTTTGTAGGCTTATACTTGTCTCCTCAATCCAATCCCTTTGAGAATTGCTTCTCTAAACTCCTCCTTCCTCTAACTAGTTATTTGAAAAATGGTATGTTTCCTCTCTTTTGTAGGGCCAGTCCATAAAACACCGAGCGGGACTATTCTAGGTAAGAAAGTGCTTCCTCTTTTTTCCTTTTGTTATTTTTGTTATTTGCATTGGCCTGCAACTAGCGCCTTAATCACTAGCGGTAGTGATGGGCGTAGGAACCCTCTCTTCCCCTCTCTTCCCTTATTCCCTCTTCTTTCCCTCTTTTCCCCTCTTTCTTCTCTTCTTTTTCCCTCTTCTTTTTCTCCTCTTTCAATCTCTTTTCCCCTCTTCTTTTTCCCCCTCTTTCAATCTCTTTTTCCCTCCTTTCCTTGTCTTCTTTTTCCCCTCTTTCAATCTCTTTTCCCCTCTTTCAATCTCTTTTATATTCTCTTTTTTCTCTTACGCATATTTGGTTATTTTCCCTCTTTCAATCTCTTTTTCCATTTTATTTCTCTTCTTTCCCCCTCTCCTTCTCTTATGCTTCTCCTTCACTTTTGCTTCTATTTGCTTTCCCTCATATGCTTTTTGTTTCTTACCCGCTCTTGTTTTTTGTTTTTTATTTTTGTTTTTGTGTCTACGTTAGACATGGGATCACGTCGCACGTCTGACGATTACGAAAACCCTTGTAGGAGGAGACATCATGATCTCTATTCTCTAGAGGACTATGATTCCCCTCAAGCAATACCTCAGGGGCCTACCCCTGCGACTACCGACTCCTCTTGGATGTAGCCCTGTGACTACCCCTCAAGGAACACCTTTGCTAGTAGCCCATAACTTTGTCGGGAGTCGCGACGAGTTTGTGGCACAGATGACCGATGAGGAGGCAGCGAGATTCTTCTCTCTACTATCCTAGAGGACCTCACCCATTCCCTCGCCTACATTGACGGCTGGACTTACTACCTAGTTGTCCCCTCTAGCCCCTTTAACTGAGGGTTCATCACCTGGGCATGCCCATCATAAGGGAAGGAAGAGTAGGAGGGGTCGCTTATGTTGTGCTGACTCGGGAGATGTAGATGAGTCAGCACACTCACATCCCTACAGGTCTCCACTTGGTCCCGAGACCTAGTACCAGTCAGGTCCCTTGCCCTCTCCTACTCCCACTACTACTCCTTGCTCTGGAAGCACTCACACAAACATCACTCGCTTTGACTCTGCCACTACCATGAGTCCTCCTTACTCGGTCGAGGACCTATCCTATCAAATCATGGCTGCTAGAGAGATAATAGAAGATAAAAAGGGCGCAGGAGTGATGGCCACCATGAGGTGGTTCATGAGCCACCACTTTAGGAGTGGCATAGCTACTGACTCGCAGTATCAAGATGACCAAAAGAAGCAGGCAGTCATTGATGAATTGAAAGCAAAATACCCTAACCCACCAAATTGGGAGTTCAATGACAATTACATGCGAGAGCGCATGGGTTTGGTCTTGAAGCATCATAGCTCAACCTTGCATACTTCCATCGCAAAGGGGAGGGCTGAACCTAGCTAGGTAGACAAAGCTGATTGGAAGTTTTTCAAGAAGCAGAACACGGACCATCCCAAAATGTTCAAGGGTCAAAGGAGGGCTGCGAGGAGACGGCTGAATGCCATAGGTACTTAGCACTTTGGTGCAGGCGGACGGTTGGCATTCGAGGCAACTGTGGTAAGTCTACTTCTTCTCATTTAATGTATTGTTCTATTTGTTTGACTACATATTGCATGCACTTTATCTAACTCTCGTAAATTGGGCCTATAGCAAGCTGCAATGGGTCACCTTCCTACAAACACAAAGACGAGATGCGTGTTTCACATAGGAACAAAGCTGTGGTTTATTGAGCAGGAGGCAATGGGAGCGACGGTCGATTGGGCTGAGGTGGCTGCTTGCACGGTATAAGTCTATTCCTACTTACAATCTAACTTTTTAAACTGTTTTATTCTTTAAGTTCGAATCTAATTTCCAATTAATATGGTTTCACTCTTAGAATCAAAGCTCAAGCGTCCCATCAGCAGAGGTGAGCGGTGATGATGAGGGATTAGGCTTACACACCTTTGACGAGGGCCAGGGATCAGGCACAGCTCACGAGGGCTAGGGATCAGGCATAGCTCATGAGGGCTAGGGATCAAGCGTAGCTCACAAGGGCCAAGGATCAGGCCAACAAGACGAGGACGAGGACAACGACAACGATTCGGAGAAGCAGTAGTAGTAGCAGTAGTAGTACTTTGCATATACTTTGCCATGTATATGCTTTTGTATATCGGCTCGTTTGAGCAATTTTACACTACAAGGCATAGGCCATTTTTCGATGGAAATACCGACGCTTTTTACATTAAATTTTTTTTTTTCACGGGCGCAAATGTCACTATAAGTGTCGCTAAAAGCGTCGGAAAAGGACCGTCGCTATATAGCGACACTGGCAAACGTCGCTATATAGCGACGATGCAAACGTCGCTATATAGCGACACTGTTAATCATCGCTATATAGCGACACTGGTAAACGTCGCTATATAGCGACGATTAACAGAAGTAAAAAAAAGGGTCAGTGGGGCTAAACAGGGCTTCCTTTTGGCCCTGTTTATCCCCACTAATCCTTTTTTTTTTTTGTAATTACAAAAGAAAGTTTTTTATAACAAAATTTCCCTTGCTTACAGGGTGATACAAAATTGTTCTTGTGAAATGATGAGTAACAAATGCATATACATGTCGGACATATACAACAGTGTTTGTAACAAAATTACCCTTTCGAAAGGGCGATACAAAATTGCTCAAATGAGCGGATATACAAAATGCTACTACCACTACTACTCATCCGAATCCGAATCATCTTCATCTTGTTGGCCTGTTCCTTGGTCCTCGACACCTGGGTCTTCTCCCTCATCCTCGCCACCTGCGTCTGATCCTTGGCCCTGTTGATCGCTCGCCTCCGATGATGGGATGCTTGAGCTTTGACCCTAAGAGTGAACCATATAAATCTAAAATTAGATTGGAACTTAAATTAAAAAGTGAGATTACAAGTAGGAGTAAACTTATACCGTGCGAGCAGCCACCTCAGCCCAATCGACCGTCGCTCCCATTGCCTCTTGCTCAATGAACCACGGCTTTGTTCCTATCCGAAATGCACGTCGCATCTCTACATCTGTAGGAAGATGACCCATCGCAGCTTACTGTGGATCCAATTTATGAGATTAGAGTTAGCTAAAGTGCATGTAATATGTAAGTAAAACAAATAGAACAATACACTAAATGAGAAGAAGCAGACTTACCATGGTTGCCTCGAACGCATACCGTCCGCCTGCACCAAAGTGCGAAGTACCTACAACATCTAGCCGTCTCTTCGCAGCCCTCCTCTGACCCTCGAACATTTCGGGATGGTCCCTATGTTGCTTCTTGAAGTACTTCCAATCAGCTTTGTCTACCCAGCTGGGTTTAGCCAACCCCTTTGTGATGGAAGTACACAAGGTTGATCTACGATGCTTCAGGACCAAACCCATGCGCTCTCGCATATAATTGTCATTAAACTCCACATTTGGCGGATTAGGGTATCTTTGTTCTAACTCATCGATCACCGCCTGCTTCTTTTGGGCATCTTGATACCGCCAATCGGTATTTATGCCGCTCTTGAAGTGATGACTCATCAACCTCCTCATGGCAGCCATCACTGCTTTGCCCTTTTTATCTTCTATTATCTCTCCGATAGATGTGATTTGATAGGAGAGATCCCCTGATGAGTAAGGGGGACTGAGGTAGCAGAGTCTGAAGGAGTGGAAGCTGCGCGAGCGCTTTCGGAGCGAGGAGTAGCAGTGGGACTAGGAAAGGGAAAGGGACCTGACTGATACTGTGTCTCCGGACCAAGTGGAGACCTAAAGGAGCATGAGTGTGCTGACTCATCTACATCTCCTGAGTCAACACAACATGAGCCTCCCATCCTACTCTTCCTTCCCTTGCGAGAGGTATGCATAGGTGATGATCCCGCGGTCAAAGGGTGTTGACTCTGTGCCAACATGAACTTATGAAGAAAGCGAAGGTGTTAGAACTTTGTGTTACAACTTCTAGACACAACTTTATGTTACGACTTTGTGTAACAACTTTGTGTTGCAAGTTTGTGTTACAAGTTTATGTTACGACTTTGTGTAACAACTTTGTGTAACAACTTTGTGTTACATCTTCTACATGAAGAGAGAGAATGTGTTACGACTTTGTGACACAACTTTGTGTTACAACTTTGTGATACAACTTTGTGTTACAACTTTGTGATACGACTTTGTGTTACATGCAGAGAGAGAAGCTCTCCAACTTGTATAAATACCCCATAATGGAATGAAGCCCACACTCTTAGGGCATTGTGTTGAGTCTACATTGGTATTCCAAGCATTTGTCTCAAGTGTCCATGCTTCCTTGCACTGCACGTCCAAAAGCATGTCCTAACCTTGCAACCCTCCTCCCCTCTCCTCCAACCCTGCAACCCACCCTCTCCCTCTCCTCCTCCCTTCTCCCTCCTCCTCCTCCCTCCTCCTCCTCCCTCCTCCTCCTCCTCCTCCCTCCTCCTCCTCCTCCTCCTCCTCCTCCTCCCTCCTCCTCCTTCCTCCTCTCTTCCTTCACCCATGCTCTTACACCTTCTTCCTCTCCCACTCCTATGCTTTCCTAAACCCTTAAACTCCATGATCTACGAGGGAGACGAGTTCTCCACCATGTACTCTACTCTGAACCTTGGACCCTCCTTCTAACCCTGGACTCCTTCTAAACCTTGGAACCTCCTTCTAAACCCTGGAACTCTTTCTAACCCTGAACTCTTTCTAAACCCTGGAACCTCCTTCTGAACCCTTGAACTCTTTCTAAACCCTGGAACCTCCTTCTGAACCCTTAAACTCCTCCTAAACCCTACAACCCCCAATGAAGGCGAAAGCCTTCATTACCCCAACAACAATGGTTTACGTGCCTTTTACACATGCTTGCATTTTGTTTACTCACCACACTTAAGCCTACGTCTCACACCGGAACACGACTCGAGGTCCTAAGCTACACATATACTACAACGACAAACCCAATATATCTGTAGGTGACAAAAAGCCTCGGAACCCTACAACATAGAATACCCAGCTCTTCCTATGAAAGCAGTAGGAAAGAGCTAACATTTGGCGCCGTTGCCGGGGAGACTACCGTCTCAAGTAGCAAGTAAACATGCGTAGGTAGGTGTAAAAGCCACATGATATACAATTAGGCTAGGTAGTGGACACGGTTGCGTAGAGCTTTCAATTACGATCATTTTACCTTTTTACAGAAAGGCAAACCGAGCTCTCCATAAAGAGTTATGGCTCGGGAAGAGTTTAGGGTTAAACCCTAAACCTAAACCCTAAACCTAAAATCCAAACCTATAAAAACCTACTCCACCCCCCCCTCATTCTTCATCTCACACTTTTTGCCTCCATTCTCTTCCTCCTTCCGAGCCCCACGCAAGACACTCCTCCCTCTCCATCGACCGCCCCCTTACTCCTATCCTCGCCATGTAAGTGACATCGAGCCCTTCTCGCAGCAATGACCTAGCCTTCCACCCACCGTCCATTGTTCCGCGACAATCCCGTTCCATCGAGAAAGACTTGGAAAGCGTCAGGTAACCACTTCGCCTTGCTCTTCAATTTCCGTCTTTCAGGTTTTTTTGTTGCTCTTTTACCCCTCCCCCTCCACCACCACCTCCCTCTCCACCACCACCCCCTTCATCTTCCCCCTCCCTTCATCTTCCCCCTCCCCCTTCATCTTCCCCCTCCCCCTTCATCTTCCCCCTCCCCCTTCATCTTCCCCCTCCCCCTCTCCCCCTCCCCCTCCACCACCACCTCCCTCTCCACCACCACCTCCCCTCTCCCCTCCCCCTTCATCTTCCCCCTCCCCCTCTCCCCCTCCCCCTCTCCACCACCACCTCCCCCCTCCCCCTCACCTCCCCTTCACCTCCCCCTCTCCCCCTCCCCCTCCACCACCACCTCCCTCTCCACCACCACCTCCCCTCTCCCCCTCCCCCTTCATCTTCCCCCTCCCCCTCTCCCCCTCCCCCTCTCCACCACCCTCTCCCCCCTCCCCCTCACCTCCCCCTCACCTCCCCCTCTCCCCCTCCCCCTCTCCACCACCACCTCCCCCTCTCCCCCTCTCCCACTCCCCCTCCACCACCACCTCCCCCCTCCCCCTCTCCCACTCCCCCTCCACTACCACCTCCCCTCTCCCCCACCCCCCACCTCCCCCCTCCCCCTCACCTCCCCCTCACCTCCCCCTCTCCCCCTCCCCCTCCACTACCACCTCCCCCCTCCCCCTCACCTCCCCCTCTCCCCCTCCCCCTCCACTACCACCTCCCCCTCCCCCTCCACTACCACCTCCCCCCTCCCCCTCTCCCTTCCCCCCACCTCCCCCTCCCCCCTCCCCACTTACCCTCCCCCTTACCCCCCCTCCCTGTACCCCCCGCTACCCCGCCGCCGCGGCGGCGCACGCAGCGCCGCCGCCCCGCGCCCCTCCACCCCGGCCGCTGCCCCGCGGCAGCGACCCCGCGCCAACCCGCCGTAGCCCAGAGCCGCCCCGCGGCAGTGCACCCCGCGCCACCGCCCCACGCGCAGCCAGCCGCCCCCGCCCGCGCCACCGCCCATGCCACCCCGCGGCGGCGCAGCCCCCGCCCACCCCGCCCGCGCCTCCCGCCCCGCGCCCGCACCCCACCCCCTGCTCTCCTCTCCTCTCTCCCCTCGCCGCCCTCCCCCGCCACCCCCCTCGCATGCCCTTCCCCCCCGCGCCCCGCCCCCCGCCACCCCCCTCGCACCCCCTCACCCCCCTGCGCTCTCCCCTCCACGCCCCCCCGCCACCCCCTCGGACCCCCTCACCCCCCTGCGCTCTCCCCTCCACGCCCCCCGCCACCCCCTCGGACCCCCTCACCCCCCTGCGCTCTCCCCTCCACGCCCCCCACCACCCCCTCAGACCCCCCTCACAACCCCCCCCGCACACCACCCCCCTCCCACGCCGCGTCAACCCCCCCTCCGGGCGCCGCCACCAGAGGCAGCCCCCCACCCACCCAAAAAAAAAAAAAAAAAAAAAACACCTAACCTAAAACTAACCTCGGGTTAGTTACTAACTACGGTTAGGTTAGTCGATTAACCCTAGGTTAGTTAGACCTAACTACAGTTAGGTTAGGTTAGTTCGGTTAGCATTAACTAGAGTTAGGTTAGGTTAGAGTAGGTTAGTTCACCCTCGATTAGTTAGGTTAGACTAGTTAGGTTAGTTTAGGTTAACCCCCAGTTAGGTTAGACTAACTCTTCAGTTAGTATCTAACTGCAGTTAGTTTAACCTCCCAGTTACAATAACTGGGAGGATCTAGGTTAGTTAGTCTAACTAGAGTCACTTGGTTTCAACCCCTCGGTTGGACTTAAAGTCCATTCACACCACCATTAGGACCCCCCCAAACGCCAAATTTACCCCTCCTTTAACCCCTCGAAACTCATCCGTTTGGGACCCAAATTGAACCCCATTTGAACCCAAATTTCACACACGGAAACACCACGTTACGGGGTATTTTTCCAGCCCATTGCACACCATTTCGACATCCCTCGCACACGTTCGTTCACGCCCCCGTGTGGGCCTCATTTTGCATTTATTCACTCGTATTTTCACGCCGCGACCTCTGATTAACGATCCGTCTGCACCGGCACATTTTCCTACACACGTAGGACAATCCTAGGCACATTATTAACACGACGGTCCCTACACAAACTAACATCACTCTAACTCTCCTAACGACACCACATCCACACCCACACTTGGGGTAGCGATCCCCTTAGCCAATCACGCACCATCTGCATGCAGTTATGTTCCGGCCAATGACTTCGACTCCAACGCTCGCCCAATCCACAACTTACTCCACTGCAACAACCGCCCCCGCCAATCCTCTACCCCGAATCCCCCCTTGAGGTTCAACAACTTCCTTTAACTCCTCCACGACCCAACATGGCTGGACGTCATCCTGAGCATGATGGGGACATCGAGCTCGATGCCGAGGCTGACAACTTCTTCAATCGACGAAATCACAACAATCACGGCCGACGCCCCTTGGGAAAACTGGAACTTCCCAAATATAATGGTAGGGGAGACCCTGCTCGCTTCCTCCAACATTTTGATGCTGCATGTCGAGCAGGTGGTGATCAATCCCATGAAACTAAGGTGGCTTGGTTTCCAATGGCCTTAACTGATGAGGCGTCAGAATGGTACCTCGACCTTCTTGTGGAAGAACGTGCCACATGGGACCTACTTCAAACCGAATTCAAACGTCGCTTTCAAACGGAAAGGCTACAAGATGATCCCGCTCTCCAACTCAGCAAGATCGAACAAGGCCGGAGGGAAGATGTACGCACATACCTGGGAAAGATGAAGAGATTGATCGCCAAATGTGACCCACGCCCAGATGCAAAGTACCTCACGGCATGGTTCATAGCAGGTCTACGAAAGAAAATCCGCAAGGATATGAAAAAGATAAGTAGCTACGAAACATTCAGTGCTGCTCGTGCTGCTCATGCGGCAGCCATTGACATCGAAGATGGCATGACAGATTCAGACACTAGCAGTGATGATGCCAGATCAAATACACGCGATAAGCGCTCAAAAAAAGGTAAATCAAAGGACACTGCCGAAACATCCAATGAAGATCGCCTCAAGGCAATGACCTTGAAGCTGAAAGAAGATATGATGCAGGCCATGGATCAAAAACTTCACTTGTCTCAACTGCCAACTCAAACATATCCACGGCGAGAACATGTCTGGTGCCCACACTGCTTGGCCAATCATACAGCAAATGAATGCCCAGTCCTAAGAGCAAGAATCAATGCACAAGCAAATCCACCGCCACGGTTGTGGTGCCATATCTGTGTCGTCGGCGGCCATGATGAGACCAGTTGCATCTTCAACATGCGCAACAATCCGCCTAGACCACCACAATACCAAGCGGCACCCATGCCAGTATACAGGCAGCCGGCACTTGCACAAGCGCCCCCAGCTCCGAGACTAAATCCTATTCCCGTTCGGACACAAGTCCCACAACTACTCAGGAATCCGAATCCACGACCGTATCCAAGAGCACCAAATCCAGCTCCTCAGGCAGTTCCAATACATCAATTACAAGCCGAGGAAGTCGACTCGCTATTTGAGTATGAAGCAGAGTACCCAGTGTACTACGTCGAAGGTGTAGAGGGTTTAATACCAGTCTATGCAAATCAAGTGCGACCCAACACATTTCGCGCACCAATCAAGTGTTACGGTTGTGGAGAAAATCATAGAATCGCAGAGTGCCCTCATCGCGGTAGCCCAGCCACTTTCCAACCACTCTGCAGAGATTGTGGCATAGGACATGCCTGTATGGATTGTCCCATGAAAAATAAGGTCCCAGAACAAACAGAGGTTAAGCCTGACGTCCCCATCGGCATCATTGGGGTGGACCATCAAAGTCTGGGTCCGGCAAGTCTAAGGTCACAACCTATCAATGTAATTACACACCAACAGAAAGCGGCTACGAAGGACCCTATCATTCCGATCCAACCGAAGCGACTTCTGAGAAAGAAAGCACAAGTGCCAAGCAATGAGCAGCCGAGTTCATCTACATCAACTCCCGAGCCTCGAATAAAAGAAGCTCCATTCCCGAATGCAGAGGTGGAAAAGGCTCGTTTTCAGGCACTTCAGCAATGGTTCCAAAATGAACAAGCTCAATTTGAGGCTCAGAAACAAGCTCAAGACCCACTCCATGACTTGGCCCCACAAAGTATTGATACTGTACTCGAGCCCTTGTTCCAACAACAAACTCCACAACAGAATGTACCGCCACGTCAACTTGAAGGAGCTGCACTCTCTAGCATCCTGAGTTGCCCTGTGTCCATTCCCATCGGAATCCTCTTACGAAATTGTCCCAATCTCTGGGATAGTTTCAAAGGATGGATTGAACTCGCAACTCCCCCTCCACCTATGAACGACATTGATGATATCCCTGTGCAAATGGGTGAGAAAGATGACATATGCAACATCACTGTGCCTTTGATCCACAAGGCCTATAATGAAATCCAAGCCATAGTGGATGGTGGAGCAGGTGTCAATGTCCTATCAAAGGAGCTTTACGAAGAATGGGGTCTCCCACCAATGCAAAAGGCTAATTTCAACATACGCCTTGCCGATGATTCACAGGCTAAACCCTTGGGAATAGTGAATGGCGTGTCCACAAAGACCGCAGGAGTCCCGCTTTTCCCTTCAATTCACAATCTTGGATCTCCCCAAAAAATCCTATCAAATCTTACTGGGACGTCCTTGGTTACGGGAAGCATCAGTCCTCCATGACTGGGGAACGGATAGATTGACAATCCAGAATCGAGACACTGCAATCAGGGTGAATGTGGGGATAGGAGTTATTAAACCAATTGTTCCTAGAGCATTGGATGACACATCTTCCACAACAATCTCGAGCAAATCAGATCCCTTGAAACAGCATGCCATAGCAGGTGACTCACAAAGCAATGTCAATAACTGGATACAAACATTGGCAACCATCGACAACTGCCATTCATTAGACCCCATCTTCTCACAGATAGATGTTAACGCACTACAGGTCGATCCTCCATCGACACATGAAGAACCAATCGATCTAGAGATGCCTTTCTTTATGGCTGACCTCGAATGGGATAATGAACCTGAAGAAGGTACCCATACCAATGATGACTCAGATTTTCCTTGGGACCTTGAAACAGAGGCTGCCAATGCTGAAATTGAAGATCACATCTTTGATAATGACGGATAATGACCTAGCCATTCTGCATGCCCTAATGGCAGTTGAGCTCCCAAAAGTTGAACCTCCACAGTTGCATAACAGCAGAAGATCCCGCAAGAAAGCTGCAGGAGGAAATCGTAGAAGAGCCAAGGCCAAGCACTTCAATGAATTCGAACGAGTCCAAACACGGATTGTGGAATTTTATCTTGCAAAGGCAGTCCCCTCAAAGTCAAAACCACCACCTCTTGAATGGTCCCCTGAAGGATTGGAAGGAGTATGTGCAACACATGAACCCTTACTTGGAAATACCTTACCAGTGGCAAAGTTACCCCACAGTTCCCAACGTAAGAAGTTTCGGAAATATAAGCCACATGTGCGGATGAAGCTCGATCAAGAGACTTCAAAAAAAGAAAGGAAAGAAGAGCCTAACAAATTACTAAATGCAACTATGCCACCCAGTACTCATGACACATCTCAGGCTAGTTCAACCCCATCAGAGGCCGATCTTCGAGCAGTGCCGGAATACTTTAAGAATTATACAAGTGGAAGTGCACCAATAGTAATGCCAAGACCAATCAGAGAATCTGAAGTTCAAGAAACCGATAGCATTGGAGAAACTCCAATCTATGAGGGACCGGCAAAAACATGCACAATAAACCTCGCCCTTGAAGGGGAGGAAGAAAAGTTAGTTTTCATTGGGAAACAGCTCTGTCAAGAAGATGAAATCAAACTCAAAGACCTCCTAATGGAATACCGTGACTGCCTAGCATGGTCATACAAAGAGATGAAAGGAATTTCACCAGAAGTGGCAGTTCACACGATCCCTATAAGGGAAGGTGCTCGCCCTAAGGTATGTGGACCTTATCGCACAAATCCTAAATATGGCACCATGGTTTATGATGAGCTGAAAAAACTCCTAGATGCCGGATTCATCTACGAGATAGAGCACACTGATTGGGTTTCACCCATTGTCATTGTACCTAAACGCAACAAGAAGCTCAGAATATGCGTAAACTTGAAAAATGTGAATGCCGCCACAATTAGGGATCACTACCCCCTACCCTTAATAGAAACAGTGTTGGAAAAGGTGGCAGGATCCGAAATATATAGCTTCTTGGATGGATTCAGTGGCTATAACCAAGTACAAATTGCTCCTCAAGACCAATCAAAAACAGCATTTGCTACAGAATGGGGTATTTTTGCATATAGAGTCATGCCATTCGGCCTTTGTAATGCCCCAGCCACATTCCAGCGAGTCATGTTCACAGCTTTCAAGTCATTTTTGAATAAGTTTTTACAGGTCTTCTTGGATGATTTGTGCATCCATTCAACCAAACAGGACCACTTCAAATGTTTGGAAGAAGTACTAATCAAATGCAGGGAGTATGGCATCTCCCTAAATCCAACAAAATGCCAGTTCATGGTCACCCACGGAGTTGTTTTGGGACACATCGTCTCTCAACATGGGATTGCAACTGACATGGACAAAATCAAAATCATCATGGAATTGCCTCCTCCTACAAATTCCAAAGGTGTACAGGTCTTTATGGGACATGCCGGCTATTATAGAAGATTTATATTGCGGTATGCCATGATAGCTAGACCACTTTACAAGTTATTAGTGGAGTTCTTATGGACCGAAGAGTGCGACCAAGCCTTTGAGCTTTTAAAGTGGCGTCTAATCACAGCACCCATCCTTCTATCTCCCAATTGGGATATTGATTTTCATGTTCATACTAATGGATCCAAGTATGCAATTGGGAGTGTGCTTTGTCAACCTGGTGAACATAAGAAAGACTATCCCGTCTACTTCGCCAGCCGACAACTCAATGATGCAGAGATCAACTATACAACCACAGAAAGAGAAGCCCTAGCAATGGTGTACAGTGTAAAGAAATTTCGGCACTATCTCCTTGCAAATGATTTTGTCTTCTACACCGACCATCAAGCATTGCTTTATCTTGTGAACCGTCCGTGTACCACCGGAAGAATAACCAGATGGCTCCTCTTGCTGCAAGAATTCAACTTCAAAATTGTGGTCCGCAAAGGTGCCCAACACTACATTGCCGATCACATGTCTCGAGTCAAGACAGGAGAAGAAGCCACTGGAATAGAGGATGACTTACCAGATGCCACACTATTTCAAATAGATGCTATTCCAAAATGGTGTGGAGATATCATTGGGTACTTGATGGCAGGAAGACCACCCCCTGACATGAAAGCAGTAGATGCCAGAAAATTGATTCTAAAGGCTGCACCATATCAACTCATTGCAGGACAACTATACAAGATGGGCAAGGACCAGATATTAAGAAGATGTGTAATGCCTCATGAGATCCTGCCAATCCTGAGTGAAGTCCATGAAGGCATTGCAGGAGGACACTTCCAAGGGGAAGACACAGCAAGAAAAGTTCTCCTCGCAGGCTACTGGTGGCCAACACTGTGGGCAGATGCCTATGAATATGTAAAAGGCTGTGATGTATGCCAACGAACTATTAAACCACAACACAAAGACTTCAATCCCCTAACAACAATTGTTGCACAACAGCCATTTGAAAAATGGGGGATTGATTATGTGGGTCCCATACATCCAGCAGCAAAAGGAACACAGGCACGCTACATCATTGCGGCCACTGATTACTTTACAAAATGGGCTGAAGCTAAAGCAGTCAGAAAGGCAGATGCCAAGAGCACAGCAAGATTCTTGTACGAACATGTGATCACCCGATTCGGATGCCCCCTTGAAATTGTGTCGGATAGAGGCACACACTTTGTCAATGAGGTAATCCAAGAACTCTTGTCTGGCTTCATGGTCATTCATAGAAAAAGCACACCCTACTACCCCCAAGGGAATGGACTAGCAGAATCCACAAATAAAATCATATGCAATATCCTCACCAAGGTAGTAGAACCGTAGCATTCTGATTGGGCAGAGAAACTGAATGCAGCCTTATGGGCATACAGAACCACATTCAAGGTCAGTACAGGGAACACACCTTTTCAATTGGTGTACGGCCTTGAAGCCGTGGTCCCACTTGAATTTGTAATACCAAGTCTGCGCATCGCAATACAGGAACGCATGGGTGATCATGAGTCCTTGAAAGAAAGGCTCTGTCAGTTGGAAAAGCATACAGAGACAAGACTAGTCACTTATCATGCCATGACAACAGAAAAACGTCGAAGAAAGGCATGGTTTGACAGGAATCTGAAAGCTAAAGACATCAAGGAAGGCGACTTAGTCCTGTTATACAATGCCAAAGTACACAAGGGAAAACTGAAGTATCTAGGTCAAGGACCCTACCGAGTACGAAAGATGAATCGAGCTGTGCTACTTGAAACACTAGATGGAGTCCAATTCAACACAACAATAAACGGGAGCCGACTGAAGCGCTACTACATCAACACGCGAGCCATCCCCGACAAAAACGAAGATTTGGGAAACCAAGTCTTCCTTAGTTAGGATTAGATTGTATCACGAGCACTCACTTGCATATGTACGTCTTCGCACATATAGGTAGCCTCAATCGATTTTACCTAGAGCTCAGGATTGGTGAATGAGTTCTAGCTGCCCTATGAAAATCCCAGCAAAAAAAGCATATAGTTAGTCCCTATCCCTACTTAGCTACTAGGTCACGTGCACTCACACGCTTTCGCTTAGACACATAGATGATTGCATGAATAATTGTACAACACACTTTCATTCCACACTCTCAAAAGATGTATTTTATTTATTTATTTATTTTTTTTTTAAAAAAAGATCTCTCTCCCACACACACACAGAAAGGTCATACAGGCATGCCAATCAATGTAATGATCAATGGTACACTACATGTACATGGATGCAGGTTCAGAAAAGATGCCGCCACTAAAGAGGATGCGCAGAAAGAGCCCACCGCCTCAACCACGGGACCCCCTCCTGAGTTCGCAGCCATCTACATCTTCTCAACCACGGAGACCACAGGCGTTCGTGGTCCAAAGCGATAGCTCCGAAGAAGATTCAGTGCATGTCCAAGCAGAACAAATGCCACCCCAGTCACAGCCGGCCTGCACAACTGTTAACAAGGCCCAATCATTGGAACTTGTCTGGCCACCCACCTCGACTTATGCTCTTTCCCAGGAAGCAACATCTTACTTAGAGCAACGGGGTCTAGGCAATTTGCATGAGAGCCTCAAATCCTTGGAGGATAGTCCTATCATGACCACCTACATCAAGGACTTTCTCCACTCTTACTACTCCAGCAATGCAACGGATGGCAAGTACGGTACAATCACTATATACAGGAGAGCCCACTGAACATTATCCTCGACAGTACAGTCATTCAAAGGGCTTTCTCTCTGCCAAAGCAAGGTGGCGAATACCCTAAAAGGTCTGCGGATGCAAAGTTTATCGAAGTACAGTCTCTTCTCACCAAGGGTACCCTGATCCATAGAGATGGCATCTTGCTTCGCACAATCCTTGACCCTCACCTCAAGGAAGCAGCACAATTTCTATCCACCATCTTGGGAATAAAGAACGGCAAGGAACGCTCCCTTCCACTCCGCACATTTGTTTTGCTGAGTAGGAAGCTCAAACAAGATTGGGTCCAACACTTCGTCATTTTCTTTACCAAAAAACTCGATGGTTCTTCAGGCCAGAAATGTAAAATTCCGCACTTATTGGCTATCATCATCAAAAAAGAACTACAAGAAAGAGAAATGACTCTGCCTCAGTCTCCAAAGCCAATTGAGGAGTTGGACATACCCTTCTCACCAGTATGGGAGCCATCATCAACTGCTCCAGCTCTCACATTGATAAGTACAGATGCCTTAACAGAAGTTCCTATTCTGGAAAGCAGGATTGCAGAATTGCCCCAGGAAATGCTTCAGCTCGGTGCACAATTGCAACCACTAAGTCTCCCCCAACAGCACCCACCCGAGCTCGAGACAAGGTTGGCACCCGAACCTAAGGAACGATCAGCACCAGAGCTTGAGACCACATCAACACTCGAACCGCCCATCGACGTCATGCCAGTCGATCAGCCCCAAGGAGAGCTCGTGCCAGATCAGTAGTATGACTATTGTCCACAAGGGAGTGAAATGCCATTGGAACAACCTCCCCCAAGTACTACAGAATCCTCGGGATGGGTACATGGGCACCACTTGTATCAGCAATATCGCTAGACCTCATCACCATCTGTCATTCTCCAGCATCAAGCTAGCCAAATGATCCAAATGTCCGAACTCTTCACTAGCTTGGCTAAGGAAGCATATGCAAGAGAATTGGAAAGGCAGACGGCATCAGAAATCGAAGACCAATTCCAGGCAATCGCCATCGAGGTCAAGGCTCTTTGGGCACAGATAGATGAGAAGGAGGTAGAAGAAGTGCGCATGAACCAGGCTCTCCAATCTCAAGAGAAGGCCGTAAGGGATGTGACCTCCAACCTCCATCAAAGTCAAACACAGCTGACTGCGGCAGTCGAAGCAATGGCAATCCTACAGACCTCCTATAACTCCCTGACAACTGCACATGCGCAACAAACAGAGGAAGTGGCACAAGCTCGACTCACTCTCATTCACAAAGAAGACGAGCTCCAGGATTGCAAGGACAAGCTTGAAGACATGCAACAATCTTTGGCAGTACGTGCCTTTACCATTGATGAGCTTACAAGGGAATGCCGACTCTTAAAAGACCAACTTGCTACTGTTCAAGAGGCCAGCACTTTACAAGCCCAATTCTTGGACCAATGGTCCAATACCACTGAAGACATCCCTCAACAGGCAAAGGTCACCTTGCAAATGAAAAAGCTTAAAGAGGCATACACCAGCATCTACCATCAGTACAAAGAAAAGATGAATGAGATGCACTCCCAAAAAATAGCCATCTCCAAGCTTGAACTCCAATTGCTAGTGCATAACAATGAGGCATTGGAAGACAACACCAATGACGGCCCACTACAATGCACAACCGTGGTGTATGAAGAGCTTGTGACTGCTCTCCAAATGGAAGATCACCTCCACGCACGCGTGCTGATCCAATGGAAGCAACTCCAACTCAAGATCATATCTGCTCATCCAACAATCGACTGGAAACGATCCATCGGGATTAAAACCCTGCGCATAATTTGCCAAGACTTGTCTGAAGATGAGAAGAATATCTTCTGCCTGTCTACACATGCCGGGTTTATAACTCTCAGGACGGATGCTTTCATTGCATATGCCTGCCTCATGGGCAGTCCTCCCCTCAGGGTTATTGCAGGTTTGTTGCCGTTGCTGCAAAGGCCATCCCTATTATTTGCATGGCATGACATAACGGACATCCAACCCATGCAGCTGATCATCCCATCGCACCAGCAAAAAGAAGTGTCGGACGATGACAAGGCCTATCTCACATCCAACTTCCCATATCTAACCACTCTTTCTGCCAACATCATAACCTCACTTCCCCTTGCTGCTGCCACCCTCTTAACCTTCCCCGAGCTCCATCCTAACATCTATTCCCTCCATCATCTCTTTGCTCATGCCTCTCACCATTTTCAACTTACCCAACAGTCCCAAACTTACGAGCCCCTCACACCTAGCTTTTTCCCCTCCCTTGCTAATCCTACCCTTGAGGATTACCAAGCTGCTCAAACCATTTGCCCATTTCTTCCCCCCCTCCCCTCTGCTCCCCCTTCCGCCACTATCACTCAGCCATATTTCTCCCCCATGTCCCCTGCTTCTCTCCCGGCCCCGTCATACCTCCGACACTTCTGGTGCTGCCATCAGCAAAAAATGATGCAATATTTGATTTTGAATATCAGGATCCGGATAATCCAATTTGTACACCCATGCCAAGTTCCAATGATGAGTATGATTTTGATGAGATACCACTTCCCAGTAACCCCATCAAGGAATTTTGGAGCAAATATCCTGATATGAAAACTCGCGGTGGATGGACCCTGGGTAACTTTCCTACCAATCTTCGTCAGCACCAAATAAGTGAAGCTTGGATTAGCAAATTGGATCCACAACCTGATTGGCGCCGTCCCAAGCTCTTTGATGTAAGCTTCTTAAAGGAGTACTTACGGGCACCTCCATGTCTCAGAACCCATCCCAAGTTCTATGCAGTTCCACGGCGTAAAAGATGGGAAGCCAACATACACACTTTGGCTGAAGATCGAGTCATTAATTGGCCAATGATCGAATCCTACTCTGGTGTAGAATGGACTATCCAAGGCGCCATGATCCGAGCACTTCAGCAGCATGAACAAACAATGCGCGGCAACATTGATCGCTTCCTTCGCCAAAGTGCCATATTCTGCAAAACATTAGCATTAATTCTGGAGGTCCCCTGTTACCTTGATTCCCATTTGCCTCCACTCAGCTTTAATCCCAATGAACGGATTGATGCTCAGATTACAAGCCGACTATACCAGATTACAAGCCGACTATACCAAAGAGTGATCTTCTTGGAGGCACGCCACATATCTCTGTTCGAGCAAATGGTGGATACCGGCTACCTGGAAACTGCGCAAAAATTGTATGGTGCTAAGGCTCTACAGCAGGACCGACTGGCACGACATAAGTTCCACAGCCACTGGACTAAAAACATGGCAACCCAGGTGCGTGATCGCAATAAGCCATAACCTGAGGACGGGTAATAAAATGGATCCGGGGGTATGTTGACTCTGTGCCAACATGAACTTATGAAGAAAGCGAAGGTGTTACAACTTTGTGTTACAACTTCTAGACACAACTTTATGTTACGACTTTGTGTAACAACTTTGTGTTGCAAGTTTGTGTTACAAGTTTATGTTACGACTTTGTGTAACAACTTTGTGTAACAACTTTGTGTAACAACTTTGTGTTACATCTTCTACATGAAGAGAGAGAATGTGTTACGACTTTGTGACACAACTTTGTGTTACAACTTTGTGATACAACTTTGTGTTACAACTTTGTGATACGACTTTGTGTTACATGCAGAGAGAGAAGCTCTCCAACTTGTATAAATCCCCCATAATGGAATGAAGCCCACACTCTTGGGGCATTGTGTTGAGTCTACATTGGTATTCCAAGCATTTGTCTCAAGTGTCCATGCTTCCTTGCACTGCACGTCCAAAAGCATGTCCTAACCTTGCAACCCTCCTCCCCTCTCCTCCAACCCTGCAACCCACCCTCTCCCTCTCCTCCTCCCTTCTCCCTCCTCCTCCTCCCTCCTCCTCCTCCTCCTCCCTCCTCCTCCTCCTCCTCCCTCCTCCTCCTCCTCCTCCTCCTCCTCCCTCCTCCTCCTTCCTCCTCTCTTCCTTCACCCATGCTCTTACACCTTCTTCCTCTCCCACTCCTATGCTTTCCTAAACCCTTAAACTCCATGATCTACGAGGGAGACGAGTTCTCCACCATGTACTCTACTCTGAACCTTGGACCCTCCTTCTAACCCTGGACTCCTTCTAAACCTTGGAACCTCCTTCTAAACCCTGGAACTCTTTCTAACCCTGAACTCTTTCTAAACCCTGGAACCTCCTTCTGAACCCTTGAACTCTTTCTAAACCCTGGAACCTCCTTCTGAACCCTTAAACTTCTCCTAAACCCTACAACCCCCAATGAAGGCGAAAGCCTTCATTACCCCAACAACAATGGTTTACGTGCCTTTTACACATGCTTGCATTTTGTTTACTCACCACACTTAAGCCTACGTCTCTCACCGGAACACGACTCGAGGTCCTAAGCTACACATATACTACAACGACAAACCCAATATATCTATAGGTGACAAAAAGCCTCAGAACCCTACAACATAGAATACCCAGCTCTTCTTACGAAAGCAGTAGGAAAAGGCTAACAAAGGGGCACGAGGGGATGGCTGGGCAGTATGTCCACCCATCGGTGTAGGGGAAGGAATTGCTGAGGTCCTCTGAGAGAGCAGAGAGAAGAATCTCGCTTCCTCCTCATCGCTCATCTGCGCTACAAACTCATCGGGACTCTCGACAAAGCCATGCACGGCTAGCAAAGGAGTTCCCCGAGGGGTAGTCACAGTGCTACGTGGAAGAGGAGTCGGACTAGGGGTAGTCGTAGTGCTAGGTCTGAGAGGAGTCGGACCAAGGGTAGTCCTCGGGGTAGTCACCTGAGAGGAATCAAAGTCCTCTGGAGCATATAGATCGTGAGCTCTCCTCTTGCGAGGCTGTCCATACTCGTCGGATGAGCGACGTGATCCCATGTCTAACATAGACACAAACACGAAAACAGAAAACAAAAAAACAAACATAAGCATAGGCATAGGCATAGGCATAGGCAAGAAGAAAGAAGAGGGAAAGGAAAGAAGAGGGAAAGAAAAGAGGGAAAGAAGATGGAAAGGAAAGAAGAGGAAAAGGAAAGAGAAGAGGAAGAAAAGGGAAATAGAGAATAAGAGTTAGAGAGAATAAGCTCATGCTTATGCTTATGCGGAAATCGAGAATGAGAGAAGGGGGAAATAGAGAAGGGGAAAGAGATGAGGGGGATTGAGAGAAGCATAAGCATAAGCTTATGCGGAAATAGAGAATGAGCTTATGCAGAAATAGAGAATGAGAGAAGCATAAGCTCATGCTTATGCTTCTCTCATTCTCTATTTCTGCATAAGCTCATGCATAAGCATAAGCTTATGTAGAAATAGAGAATGAGCTTTCTCTATTTCCGCATAAGCTCATGCATAAGAGAAAGCTTGTGCAGAAACATAGAAATAAAGAAGGGGGAAAGCTTATGCGAATCACAGAAGGGGGAAAGAGATGAGGGGGAATGAGAGAAGCATAAGCATAAGCTTATGTAGAAATAGAGAATAAGCTTATGCGGAAATAGAGAAGGAGAGAAGCATAAGCTTATGCTTATGCTTCTCTCATTCTCTATCATGCTTCTCTCCTTCTCTATTTCCGCATAAGCATAAGCATGAGCTTATGCGGAAATAGAGAAGGAGAGAAGGGGGAAATGAGAGAAGGGGGTTTAGGGTGGGAAATAGAAAATGAGCTTATGCGGAAATAGAGAATGAGAGAAGCATAAGCTTCTCTCATTCTCTATTTCTGCATAAGCTCATGCATAAGCATAAGCTTATGTGGAAACTTAAGCATAAGCTCATGCTCATGCATGAGCATAAGCATGAGCTTATGCTTATGCTTATGCATAAGCATAAGCTCATGCTTATGCTCATGCGAAAACTCGGGGGGGTCACTCATCATATGTAACCCTATCACGTGAGTTCAACAGAAGGATATTTTTTATTTCTAAAATTTACAGAAATAAATATACATAAGGGACTATTTAAAATAGTTTTGGAAAAAATTTACAGATTTGTATAGAAAAGGGGTACATTTTATTAATGAAAAAATTTACAGATAAGGGATTTTAAATATAGGCCTTGAACGCACGTGATATAGAGGTTTTATGCATAGTGACCCCCTTGAGTGCGGAAATAGAGAAGGAGCTTATGCGGAAATAGAGAATGAGTTTCCGCATAAGCTTCTCTCATTCTCTATTTCCGCATAAGCTCATGCATAAGCATAAGCTTATGCGGAAACTTAAGCATAAGCTCATGCTCATGCATGACCATAAGCATGAGCTTATGCTTATGCTTATGCTTAAGCATAAGCTCATGCTTATGCTTATGCGGCAAAAGAGAAGGAGCTTATGCGGAAATAGAGAATGAGTTTCCGCATAAGCTTCTCTCATTCTCTATTTCCTCATAAGCTCATGCATAAGCATAAGCTTATGTGGAAACTTAAGCATAAGCTCATGCTCATGCATGAGCATAAGCATGATCTTATGCTTATGCTTATGCTTATGCTTATGCTTAAGCGTAAGCATAAGAATAAGCTCATGCTTATGCTTATGCGGAAAAAGAGAAGGAGCTTATGCGGAAATAGAGAATGAGTTTCCGCATAAGCTTCTCTCATTCTCTATTTCCGCATAAGCTCATGCATAAGCATGAGCTTATGCTTATGCTTATGCATAAACATAAGCATAAGCATAAGCTCATGCTTATGCTCATGCGGAAATAGAGAAGGAGCTTATGCGGAAATAGAGAATGAGTTTCCGCATAAGCTTCTCTCATTCTCTATTTTCGCATAAGCTCATGCATAAGCATGAGCTTATGCGGAAACTTAAGCATAAGCTCATGCTCATGCATGAGCATAAGCTCATGCTTATGCTCATGCGAAAATAGAGAAGGAGCTTATGCGGAAATAGAGAATGAGTTTCTGAATAAGCTGCTCTCATTCTCTATTTCCACATAAGCATGAGCTTATGCGGAAACTTAAGCATAAGCTCATGCTCATGCATGAGCATAAGCATGAGCTTATGCTTATGCTTATGCTTATGCTTATAAGCATAAGCATAAGCATAAGCTCATGCTTATGCCAATGCAGAAATAGAGAAGGAGCTTATGCGGAAATAGAGAATGAGTTTCCGCATAAGCTTCTCTCATTCTCTATTTCCGCATAAGCTCATGCATAAGCATGAGCTTATGCGTAAACTTAAGCATAAGCTCATGCTCATGCATGAGCATAAGCATGAGCTTATGCTTATGCTTATGCTTATGCATAAGCATAAGCATAAGCATAAGCTCATGCTTATGCTCATGCGGAAATAGAGAAGGAGCTTATGCGGGAATAGAGAATGAGTTTCCGCATAAGCTTCTCTCATTCTCTATTTCCGCATAAGCATAAGCTTATGCAGAAACTTAAGCATAAGCTCATGCTCATGCGAAAATAGAGAAGGAGCTTATGCGGAAATAGAGAATGAGTTTCTGCATCAGCTTCTCTCATTCTCTATTTCCGCATAAGCTCATGCATAAGCATGAGCTTATGTGGAAACTTAAGCATAAGCTCATGCTCATGCATGAGCATAAGCATGAGCTTATGCGGAAACTTAAGCATAAGCTCATGCTCATGCAGAAATAGAGAAGGAGCTTATGTGAAAATAGAGAATGAGTTTCCGCATAAGCTTCTCTCATTCTCTATTTCCGCATAAGCTCATGCATAAGCATGAGCTTATGCGGAAACTTAAGCATGAGCTCATGCTCCTGCATGAGCATAAGCATGAGCTTATGCTCATGCGGAAATAGAGAAGGAGCTTATGCAGAAATAGAGAATGAGTTTCCACATAAGCTTCTCTCATTCTCTATTTCTGCATAAGCTCATGCATAAGCATGAGCTTATGCTTATGCTTATGCTCATGCGGAAATAGAGAAGGAGCTTATGCAGAAATAGAGAATGAGTTTCTGCATAAGCTTCTCTCATTCTCTATTCCCACATAAGCTCATGCATAAGCACGAGCTTATGCGGAAATAGAGATCCGCTCACCCTGCAGAAATAGAGAATGAGAGAAGCATAAGCATGAGCTTATGCTTCTCTCATTCTCTATTTCTGCATAAGCTCATGCATAAGCATAAGCTCATGCATAAATAAATAGAGAATGAGCTTATGCGGAAATAGAGAATGAGAGAAGCATAAGCTTCTCTCATTCTCTATTTCCGCATAAGCTCATGCTTATGCATAAGCTTATGTTGAAATAGAGAAATAAAGAAGGGGGAAACTTAAGCATAAGCTCATGCTCATGCATGAGCATAAGCATGAGCTTATGCTTATGCTTATGCTTATGCTTAAGCATTAGCATAAGCATAAGCTCATGCTTATGCTCATGCATGAGCATGAGCTTATGCGAATGAGAGAAGGGGGAGATAGAGAAGGGGGAAAGAGAGAAGGGGGAATGAGAGAAACATAAGCATAATAGAATAAGAGGGAAAGGAAATAGAGAATAAGAGGGAAAGGAAAGAGAGAAGGGAAAAGAGATGAGGGGGAAATAGAGAAGGGGGAGGAGATTTTGGGTTGCTTACTTGAGAGATAAGGGAATAGTATGAACAAAACGCCGCGCGTTTAGCGTTTCGGGTTTTAACCCATAGCGTCACTATATAGCGATGCTTATTCGTCGCTATATAGCGACGTTTTTAATTAAAAACGTCACTATATAGCGACAGAACAGAGGAAAGTGTCGCTATATAGTGACGCTTACTGTCACTTTTTTGATGTGGCATCAAGAGAAATTCAAACATGCTATTTTATAATTGTCAATATCTCCTCTTCATGCTTATGTTGTGATTTTATAAGTGTAGATGGAAGGGACGAGTGGAAGCTCATCTGATGATGCGCCAATGCCCGGGAGCACGAAGTGGCTTATGGAGAGGTTATATTGTCATTGCACTCATTGCAAGCGAGAAGTACGACATCAACATCGTATTATAATGCACCACTTGCGGATGTATGGGGAGGAGCCAAAACCAGTACCCCCCATTGGTGTTGCACATGTTGATGGATCATCGGTAAGTCAAATCTATTTAAGTTCGCAATCTTATTGTATACCAGGAAATAGAAGATCTTATATTTACACGAAATCTTTAAACAGGATGAGGAGGGTGACGAGGATACACATATATCTTCTCACTTTCAGCAAGACTATAGTCTCCCGGATGATGACGAGGGTATGGTCGACATGATGGATTCTATTTTTAGGGGCACTACATCCCACGTACACGTGATGTTAGAGTCTGAGGTCAAAATGCGAGAGTTGCAATCAACACAATTGTACGAGGGTGCTATGATGTCTAAACTACGTGCTTGTCTCTCAATCTTGAATCTCAAGTACAGTATGGGTGGTCGGATACAAGTGTCTCGGCCTTAATGAGGTTAGCCCTTGCATTAATTTCACTCATTATTTGGATATTGTTTGTTTTGAGAGTCATCATTTGGATAGTGTCTTTGTCATAGGTTGCTCCAGAAGATGTTGCCTGCACCAAATACCATGCCCGCATCAAGAGATGAAGCGAAAAAGATGCTAACAACGGTGGGTATGGATTATGATACCATCCATGCTTGCCGTAATGATTGTATTCTCTTTTGTCGTGAGCATGGAGATTTGGCTAGTTGTCCAAAGTGTGGGGAACAATGATATAGAGATGACTTGCAGGGTGAGCGGATATCGGTAAAGGTCTTAAGACACTTTCCCATCATTGCAAGAATACAACACATGTTTCGATGCAAATCCATAGCGGAGTTGATGACATGGCATGCATCTCATCGGTCCACTGATCACACATTGAGGATTCCCACAGATTGTGTAGCTTGGAAGCACATAGATAATCAGTGGCCGGACTTTGCGAGGGAGCCACGCAACTTACATCTTGCGCTAGCCATGGACGGCATGAATCCTTTCGGGTTATGCTCAACATCTTGGTCGACATGGCCCATAGTCGTGGTGAATTATAATATCCCACCATGGCTAACAATAAAAAAGGGACACCTCATGCTTGCACTACTTGTGCCAGGAAAGTACAAGGCAAAAAAATGGACGTGTACATGGCACCTTTGATAGAGGAGTTACAGATATTATGGAGAGGAGTGCAGGTCTTTGATATTTCCAAAGCTCTTAGACATACCAATGACATCTTGATGTGGACCATGCATGATATTTCCAGAGCTCCTAGACATACCAATGACATCTTGATATTTCCATGGTCAGGGGTATCTTGATGTGGACCATACATGACTACCTAGGATATGGAGAGTGCGCAGGTACATGGTTGTGTCTTTACATGTACAATGAGGGATTATGCTTTTTTTACTCTCTTTTGCACGCATGTCTTGTACTAACACATTCATGCACGCATGCAGGACTTGTTACAAGTGGGTACCATGCTTGTCCTGTTTGTGGACCGGCTCTGAAATCGCTTGCACGCTACTCCAAACATATGAGGAAAAATGTTTATGAAGGTCATGCTCGATACCTTCCGCTTGACCATCTCGCACGTGGAGGTCAGCTTGATCCACCACCATCATATTTAAAGGCAAGTGATTGGATTCAAGGTTGGAGGGCAAATGGAGAGGAACCTCCTCCTGGTATGAAGAGGCTATCGATCTTTCACGAGCTTCCTTATTGGGGTCAGTTACAAATCAATCATCTCTTGGATCCCATGCATATCTTCAAGAATGTGGGGGCTACTATTTGGGCACACTTGGTTGGTTCCAAGGACTCGAGAGGAGTGCAAGAAGACTTGCGTGCTATGAATAGGATGTCTCGTTTGTGGCCCCAAGTGCATGCTTCAGGAAAAGTTGTCCTCCCGAAAGCAACGTGGATCCTCTCTACGAGGGAGGAGGCAACGGTCAAGGCAGACATTGCCTCTTTTCAAACACCGACAGGGTACATGCGTTGCTTGAAAGGAGCATTTTCAAAGGACAATAAGCTTAGTGTCCTCAAGTCCCATGATTGGCACAAGGTCTTACAGGTATTCTAAGTAGAATTAGTGTACCGATAATAGTGATGCATTAGCGTAATTATTATTATGTTATATTGTTGACATGACTTCATTGTTACTTTGATAGTTCATCCTCCCAATTACAATAAAAGGGTGCTTACAAGAAGATGTTAGAAATGCTATATTCAAGATCTGTGGTATTGTGAGGTATGCTTACTATCAAATCGCATTATGTATTTTCTTCATGGACATGTGAAATAGGTGGATATCTCAAATATCTTACATATGCATGGACATGTGAAATAGGTGGATATCTCAAAAAGAGATCTCTATATCGAGCATCGAGAAGGCTAGGGTCATCGAAGCCGTATGCTTGCTTGAGAAGCACTTTCCCTCGAGCATTATGACAACTCAAGTCCACTTGCTTGTGCACATAGTTGATGAGGTGGCTATAGCAGGTACCGTTCATAGTCGATGGATGTTTTTTCTCGAGCGGTTTATGAAAACTTTAAAGGGGTTTGTAAGACAAAGAGCAAGACCGGAAGCAAGCATGGCAGAGGGATGGCTTGTGCAAGAGTCATTAGTATATATCATAGAGTTTCTTGCATCCACGGATCCTGATATGCCGCAAGCTTGGCACAACAAGGATGATGATCGCATCATTGGCGAGGTTCCCCACGGAAAAGGAATTGAAAGAAAGATGAGCGAAGAGCAAATGGAGAAATTCAATAAGTTTTGTATCCTCAATAGCCTTGAGATGCAGAAGTGGATTGAGAGATATGAAGTGGCCAAAGCAGAAAGAATAAATGCAAGGACGAGATTCTGAGTAATGTACAGGCGATCACAACCATATCCATGAGATCTGGTTCTTCTCCCTACTCACATGTCACTTGATTGGCTAAGCCGAACGTGATGGAGAGACAATAAACGAGCGCGAGTGAGAGTTATCATCTGGATGTATGGTGCATGTAAGTTTCTTATCTCTTGACATAATTAAGTAATTATTTGTGGCAATATACGCTATAAAATAGGTGCATCTTCATTGTTTTAATGATGCTCTTTTACAGTACAAAAAGTACAGTGCATTATGGTCATATGGACGACATTTTCACGTGGAACGCATCGATTCAAAGAGAGTCACGTATGATTGTGGAGTCATGGCTAACTTCACACAAGATAGCCAAGCAAGTGCTTCGGATACCAATCTTCTCTCCTCACAGAGTTGGATTATTGTGGAACCATACGCGACATCTATGAAATTGATTTCAGACGATTTACTATTTTCATTCTTGATGTAAAATGGTTTAGAACTACTTACAACGGTCCCCATGCGACAGTGAGAAAAGATAGTAGCGGTCTCTTTGCAATAGACTCCACCAAACATTGGACCGATGAAAGTGATACTTTTGTTCTTCCCTCGGGGGGGTCACTATGTATAAACCCTCTATACCACGTGCGTTCAAGGCATATTTCTAAAATCCCTTATCTGTAAATTTTTCATTAATAAAATGTACCCCTTTTCTATACAAATCTATAAATTTTTTCTAAAACTATTTTAAATAGTCCCTTATGTATATTTATTTCTGTAAATTTTAGAAATAAAAAATATCCTTCTGTTGAACTCACGTGATAGCTTTACATATGATGAGTGGCCCCCCCGAGGTTCTTCCCGAGCACTGTGAGCAGGTGCATACTAATGATTTAATTAGTCGAAGCTTTCATTTTTAAAGTCCATTGATATATATAATTGATGACATTTGGCACCCATCTTCAATATAGGTGGTTTTTCATCCGGATCGTTTTGATCCAAGATGGTGGTACGTGATCCAAAGTTGCACCACATGAAGTAAGCAAATTTTTGAAGATCGAGATGTGGATATGGAGATGCCACTACCAATGCCGGATCCAATTGATGAATCTAGCGAAGAAGATGTAGATCACCATATGAGCCAAGAGGAAGATGCGCATAATGACATCGCACGGGAGGAGGATGGAGATCACGATATTGACGAAGAAGACAACAATCATCAAGATCAATCACCACACTTAAGCTTTATTGAAGAAGATGATCAAATACCTTTAGGTGAATGTACGATGCTAGAGTACGATGATGATATAGGAGATTAACTCGGTATAGAGTTGGAGATAGACTTGCTTGGTGCCTTAGACTTGGCTCAAGATGAAACAGTTGATGTAAATGCTCTTATTTGATTTTTCTCATCTCAAACTTGGACATGAATATATGAGCTTCAAAGGCTTGATGTACATGCTCTCATTTTTTTATTATCTATGAGCTCAAACATGTATGAAAATTTAAAAAAATTTGTCATTGGAAAAAACTAACTTTTAAGGCCTATTAAAAAAAAAAAAACCTCTCTGTAAAAACGTCGCTATAATATTTTGTATCAGTGTCGCTATATAGCGACTTTCAGCAACAGTTGCTATATAGTGATGATTTACGAAACCAGCTTTTCATACCGATGGTTAACACTAAGCGGGCGCTAAACGTCGGTACGTAAACATCGCAATAGGATCCGTGTGTAGTAGTGTTGTATCACCCTTGTCGAAAGGGTAATTTTGTAACAAACAATGTTGTATATCTTCGACATGTATATGCTTCTCTTGCTCGATTAGTTCATTTGATCGATTTTGTATCACCCTTTTCACAACGAAAATTTTGTAATAAAAAACTTTTTTTTGTAATTACTAAATAAAAAACATTAGTGGGGCAAAACAGGGCTTGTTGTGGCCCTATTTAGCCCCACTAATGTTTTTTTTAACTTCTGTAAATCGTTGCTATATAGCAATGTTTACCAGTGTTGCTATATAGCGACATTTATTAGTGTCGCTATATAGCGCCGTTTACCAGTGTCGCTATATAGCACCGTTTACTAGCATCGCTATATAGCAACGCTTATATAGCAACTATTATTTTTCAACACTTACAGCGATGTAAATAACGACCTTTGTGCCTGTCCCCAAAAAAAAATTAGTGTAAAAAACATCGGTATTTTCGTCGAAAAAGGGCCTATGCCTTGTAGTGTCTAATGTTCTTGAACACCAAGACAAATTGGCTGCAGGCAATGAGATAAAGATCGCAACTAAGAAGATGATCATGTAGAGAAAGACCAAGACAACGATGTTCCAAACGATGAAGAATCAGGCCAAGTTGACAATCTTGACAATGACCAAGGAGATAATCCATAAGAACCTAATGAAGGTAGAAAAGATCATGATGATGAACAAGTGTACAATGATCAAGACGAAGAAGATGAAGATCCTAGAGATGAAGCTAATGTAGCTACAAAATTCCCTCCTTTCTCTCGCTTGAGGGGGAGAATTGGTGGACAAGCTCAAGAAAGAAATATTCCGGATCAAGTACCTTATTCAAGAATGAAGATGAAGACAAAGCTAT
Source organism: Dipteris shenzhenensis (assembly GCF_047967505.1). Classification (NCBI taxonomy): domain Eukaryota; kingdom Viridiplantae; phylum Streptophyta; class Polypodiopsida; order Gleicheniales; family Dipteridaceae; genus Dipteris; species Dipteris shenzhenensis. Next base: position 49,764,840 of record NC_141601.1, read on the forward strand.
TCATGATGTTAATTATTCAAGCCAAACTAGATCTTGGATAGATTAAACGCATTGCATATTGTAAACTTATAGCATATAGTCTAAGCTCTATGAAGCACCACAATAACTAGGAGTGCATCTCAATTCTTGTATTTGAATAAATCCAGACACTCACCACCTTCAAGACCTTTATGATCTTAAGGGGGAGTATTGGAATTAAGACCTTTAAGGTCTTGATTACACCCACGAGATGATACAAAGAGGCACATGCCTCTCTATAACCATCATGTGCTCACTTATATCACCTTCTATTATGATCAATACATAACTCCATTATGTGTACAAATCTCTCTAAGTTTCTAAAATGGGAAGGAGAAGGAGAATGAGAAGGGAGATGGGAAGGAGAAAGAAAAGGTAGATGGGAAGGAGAAGGAGAAAGCTATCACAGTGCATCTATACATGCAGCTAACAGTGTGTCTATAGGTGTGGGTGCATAGGCTAGAAATAGTTTGATGTGATTTTAGGACGTGCTTCAACACAGATTCTCAACAAAAACTAACAACGACAGACCAACCGACCCCCACATAGAACAAAAGTGCCCAAAAGCATTCTTTCTTGCATGTGACTAAGGACGAATCTGAAGAAAACAAATTTCCACAAGTACAAGAAGCATCATAGATTGAGAGAGAAGAGCAACTGACAAGATACTTACCTTTGATAGAGGTATGAAAATCTTCTTCTCAAAATCTTCTTCTCCTTCTTGTCTTGTGGCTTCCTTCTTCACCCTCTTCTCTTGTATGCCATAGAGATGAATGTGTCTACTTGGAGATGAGTTCCTCTTGGAGATGGGTATACAAGTTGAAAGGAATGCAAGCACGGTGGAGTGAGGAAATGAAGTTCATGTAGGTTTAAAAACAAGTTAGCGTGTTTAAAAACGAGTCTATTGGCACTTTATACAGTGTTTGATATATGATCCTTTTCTAATTTGATACAGGATGCAGTGCCACACCCGCATATGTTGCCCTATGCTTATCATGAGAAGGTGAAGCATTGGCGATATGAGGTGGGATCTTCAGGAGGGACCGTTATGGATGCATGGAGTGATGGTGATAGTAGCCCTCCACCATTACGTCATGAGGCCTTGGAGTAGGAGTTGTTTGATGATATGGTCCGAGATTTATTTGCCCATCAGTCCTTAGGTAGGGATGATAGCATGGAGAGGATGACCTTTTTACTATAGCATTGACACCAGTATTTGAGGGCTGCATATTTTGTGTTCTACGTGCCTCCCTTGAGTTATTAAACTTGCAGACCATTTATGGATGGAGCATTGCAAGTTTGAATGCATTACTCAAGTAAGCTTTCTGTTTTGCAAACATGGTGAATTATGCTAATGGATCAATTGGAATACTTTTTCTCATTTATGGTCTTCACGTGCATGCTATTGTCTAACATGCTTCCAAGGGAGAATAAATTACCGACCTCAAGAGATATGGTGAGGCACTATGTGACATCTCTTGGAGGGTTGGATTACAAGTGCATCCATGCATGCATCAATATTGCATTCTGTTTCGTGGAGCACATAAGGAGGCTCGAGAGTGTCCTACTTGTGGCGAGGCAAGATATAGAGCAAATCTCAAAACTTTGGATGTGCCTCATAAGGTTCTGCGACATTTTCCATAATCCCTCAAATCCAACATATGTTCAAGTGCAAATCCATTATAGAGCTCATGTAATGGCATTCCTCCCATCTATCAACCGATGGCAAGTGGAGATCTCCCGCAGATATTCCTGCATGGAAGCATATTGAAGACATGTGGCCAAGCTTCAAGGAAGAACCTAGGAACTTGATACTTGGATTGGGTATGGACGGTGTGAACCCATTTGGTCTCAAAAGCACCTCTTACAGTGTATGGCCAGTGATATTGGTGAATTATAATCTTCCACCCTCTATGGCGATTAAGAAAGGACATGTTATGCTATCCCTTCTAATTCCATGGAAGCATAAAGTCAAAACGTGGATGTTTATCTGGAGCCTTTGATTGATGAGCTAGAGATACTTTGGAGAGGTATCGAGGTGCATGACATGAGTAGGCAGCCTCCCTCGTCACTCATGAGACTTCACATGCAAGGCAACGTTGATGTGGACAATACATGACTTCCCAGGCTATGGTGACTATTTAGGTAAGCATTGAACTTTTAATTATGAGTAGGCAATCGATGTGGCATTGGGAACCCACCTTGCTTACACAATTGCATCTATTGTTTAGGTCTCACTACATCGGGTTACCATGCATGTCATGTTTGTGGTCCTTCACTAGTTGCTTCATGGCCAGAGGACTTGAAGAAGGTCATCTATGAGGATCACCATCGATTTCTCCCATGTGATCATCCTAGATATGTCACCCCTTGGAATAAAGTCCCCCCACAATCACTCATCACTAATGGAGATTGGAAGAAAATTTGGGACCTTTCCACCCTCCTCCTCCACATGGCATGAGCTGATAAGGGTTCATAACTATTGTGCTCTATATTGAATGGAAATAAATATTGCATGCTAACACCATATTTTGTTTAGATACTCCATCTTTTATTGGCTACCATGTTGGTCCCACCTCAAGACCAATCACCTGCTTAATCCCATGCATATCTTCAAGAATGTGGCATCTACCATTTGGGAACATTTGATTGGGACATGAGATTCCTTGAGCATAAGTGAGGATCTATGCACCATAGGGAGGATGCGTGAAGCTAGGCCACAAGAGAGGCCAAATGGGCATGTCTTTTTACCTCGTGCACCATGGACGTGAGAGATCTCAACAACAAAATTAGAATGGAAGAGGGTGAGAGAAAGGGAGAGCCAAAAGAGAGAGCCACACAAGTTTTGGTGGGTGCAGAACACCCTAATATTCTGTGTCATCCATATATATATGTGTTTGAGTATTGTACATAACTGGGGTTAAGGTACAGTGGCCTTTAGCCCCCACAACCTACCACTTAAAGGCCAATGTGCCTTTAAGGGAGAAAAACTAGTGGACATACTATCCACTGCCCATCAGTACACGACAATACTCAAATCACTGACTAGGTAGACTCTTCATCATCATATCTGCAGTGTAACTATCAAGTGTAACTATCATTTGTATGAACCTTGACATTGAACTCTATGTGCTTGTCCTCAAGTACCTCCCTGATGAAATGGTTCCTGACCTCAATGTATTGGGAATTTGCATGAAAGACCGACCTAATTCCGTGCTAGCTGAATAGCACTCATGGAATCACTATGCAATGTTGGTACACCTGTATGAATCCATCTCCCACTAGCCAATCAAGCCATATAGCCTCCTTGCAACCCTTTATGGCTGTTGCAACATACTCGGCCTCTGTGGTAGACAAAGCAATGCACTTCTATGCATGAGACATCCACAATATTGTACCACCTACAAAGATGGACACATAACCAGAAGTGGATCTCCTCCTATCTACATGCCCCGGATAGTCTGAATCTGTGTACCCAAGTACACGCATCTCTCTTGTGCCAAAGTAGATGCACATCTCCTTGGTACCCTTCATATACCTCATAATGCACTTAACTATCTCCCAATTCCTCTTTCTTGGATTTAGCCATATATCGGCTAACAAATCCCACTGAAAATGCAATGTCCGGTCTAGTAGCTATCATAGCATAAATAAGACTCCCAACCACTAATGCATAAGGAACCTTGGCCATCATGGCCCTCTCCTCATCTGATTTGGGACTATCTGCCTGACTCAGTTTCACATATGGAGGCAATGGAGTACTTACTGCCTTCACCCCCTCCATATTGAAATGATGCAACACTTTTGTAACATAGGGCCTTTTGTGAAAGCCAAAGGAATTTCCTACTTTGGTCATGTGTGAAGCGCATACCAAGAATATGACCTGCAGGTCCCAAATCCTTCATGTTCAAAGGCCTCATACAACTTGGCCTTCAATGCATTGAGCTCATAAGTGTTCTTGCTAGCCAATACCATATCATCCACATAAAGTTCCAGGAGTATTAGGCTATTATCCTTAGCCGTTTTAATGTAGAGGTAATGATCAATGTCCCTTCTTCTACAACCATGGGACCGAATGAAAGCATCAAACTTCTGATACCATTCTCTAGGCACTTACTTAAGGTCATAGAGACTCTTTTCCAGCTTGCAAACAAAATTCTCTTGGCCCTTTTCTTCAAAGTCTTCCGACTCTACCATGTAAATTTCATCATGCAAATCCCCATGCAAGAAAGCTATCTTGACATCAATCTGCATAAGCTCCATATCCTCTGTTGCCACAAGTCCAAGTACACATCTAAGTGTGGTCATCTTCACAACCAAAGAGAAGATCTCATCAGATTCCACACCCTTCTCTTGCTTGAAACCTTTAGCAACCAAACGGCCCTTGTACTTAGGCACATCATCACCTATTACCTTCATCTTGTAGACCCATTTACATGGCAATGCTTTCTTTACATGTGGCAAAGAAACCAAGTTCCAAGTCTTATTTTTCATGAGTGAATTCATCTCTAATTGCATATCATACTCCCACTTGCACTGATCCTCATGCATCATAGCCTCTCTGTAGCAAGAAAGCTCCCCACAATGAGTAAGCATCACATAGTTTGTCCTTGGAACAAATCTCTCAGGTGTTCTAGACACTCTAGATGTTCTTCTCAAGGGCATTTCATCTTGTTGTCCTACTTGTGTATCAGCCACATTTGGCTCATCATTACCACCAATAGATGATCCATCAAATTGCCCTTGATTGTGTACTTGTGGGACTACCTGGTGGCACCATTTTTTGCACATTCGATGCATGGACAACTTGTTGTCTATCAACATATGCAGGTGGATTCACTTCTTGGAAAGTGATTCTCCCCACTTCCACATCCCTCATGAGTGTCTTATGCATCTTCTTCTCATTAAAGACCACATCATGGCTTCATATGATTTTCTTTGCTTCTAGATCCCAGAGATGATAGGCCCTCTCTCCACTTTCATCGTAACCCATAAAGTTGCATTTCCTCGACTTAGGATATAGCTTCTTCCAAAGCTCTTTTGGCACATGTGCATATGCCTCACACCCAAATATACACAAATGAGAGTAAGAGGGCTTCTTGCCACTCTGTGCCTCTTCAGGAATACCACCATCCAAACTCTTACTAGGTGATCTATTGATCACATGCACTGCATTCTTCATTGCCTCAGCCCAAAAACCACTAGAGAGACTTGCATTGGAAAGCATACATTGTGAATGGTGCGGTTCATCTCTCGGGGCAAATGATGTGGCAGACTATGCTGAATGCAATGGTGCTAACATGGATGGATAAGGTTGATGTGGCAATCGTCTGCCACAAGTCAGTTGCGTGACCCAATGATGTGTGTAGTAACCCTGAGGATAGGGTCGCCACATGTTGGGAGGAGGGCGGCCGAAGTCTTTTGAAGATTTTGTTGATCCTGCTCATGGAGGTTTACGGTCGACGATGCTTGGAGGTCAGCCAGAGTTGAAGTAGCATTGTTAGAGTCGATGGCCTTGGAGCTCTTTGCATGAAGAGCTGGCTGGCATCAGCATTGAAGGGCACTTGTGTAGAGGATCTTACGACTGTGGAGTTGTGCGGCTATGGAGCCACTGGGACGTTTGGAGTCATCCGGCCATGATTCAATTGTTATGAAGGGTGGAGTCAGCTTGCAAAGAGTTGCTTGAGGTCACGGCGACTGGTCATTGTTGAGCCAAGTCTTGGCTTTTGGAGCAGCCTTGAAGCGAGGGACTGAGGCTCAAACATGCGAGAACTGCTCGGCATTCACAAAGGTTGATGATGGAGTGCTAGGTAAAGAACACCTTTGCTATTGTTGGAGGCGCTAAAACCAAGACACTCGGTAGAGTGCTCGGGGGGGTCACTATGTATAAACTCTCTATATCACGTGCGTTCAAGGCTTATTTGTAAATTCCCTTATCCGTAGATTTTTCATTAATAAAATGTACCCTTTTTCTATACAAATCTATAATTTTTTTCTAAAATCATTTTAAATACTCCCTTATGTAAGTTAAATTATGTAAATTTTAGAAATTAAAAATATCCTTTTGTTGAACTCACGTGATAGGGTTACATAAGATGAGTGAACCCCCCGAGGTAGAGTGGGCCTCACTCGATGGAGCCACTAGGATGTTTGGAGCTTCTTTGCTTATGGCAACTGATTGTTTCCTGAAAGGAGGCCGCTAGGAGCTGCTTGTCATTGGAGCATTGGCAAGTCATTCGCTACTGGTTGTTGAAGACTATGGTGCCGATTGCTCAAAGTCTTGCAAGTGTTGGCTTCAATCGAAGGCAGCTACGTTGGAGTGCTTGGCTAGAGAGGCATTGGAGCACTTAGGTTGGTGGTGGGCTTGGAGACGCCTTCTTTGATGGAGGCAGTGCTCGCTCTGGAGGCTCACTCTGGAGTCAGCTCTTTGTAGCTTGAGCGCTAGCTTTTTGCCTCAAAGGAGCTGACTACTCATTAATCGATGGAAAGGCGAGCAATAGACAAAACCTTTGGCCATAGGATTTGTGCATAGAGCTCAAGGTCGAGTTGTAGACTATGCAAGAGCTTTCGGTGGTGCTGTAGGATCCGCTATGTGGCTCTCTCTCAAATGACTTCTTAAAGCTATCTTTTCTTTCGCTCAGAGATACATATTCTCTCTTTCAAAGAAATAAGATCTCTCTCTATCTCTTACTGAATAAAGAAGAACTCAAATTAATTCTCTCTTTCTCTTAAGAAGAAGAAGCAAATCTCTCATAGCAGAATGAATGAAAGCTTCTCAAAAGAATCCTCTCACTATTAAGTGGTACAATAGTACTTGTAAGTGCTACAAAAGTGCTATTAAGTGGTCCTCAAAGCACTATTAAGTGGTCTTAAACTAGTATTAAGTGTTCCTAAACTAGTTTTTTAGTATTATTATTGGCAAGAACATGATAAATCCTTGTCAATGTGTTTGTTAATATGGCCCTTAGGTTCTTCAAATTAGTTCAAATGCACTTCTAAGTGTTGTAGAGGTACTATTGACTGCTTAAGCATAAGCATATGCTTTCTTTCTTTTTCCCTTATGCTTATGCTCCTTTCCTCTCTTCTTTTTCCCCTCTTCCTTCTCTTCTTTTTCCCTCTTCTTTTTCCTTCTCTTATGCTTATGCTCTTTTCCCCTCTTCTTTTTCCCCTCTTTGAATCTCTTTTTCCCTCTTCCTTCTCTTCTTTTCCCCTCTTCTTTTTCCCCTCTTTCAATCTCTTTTCCCATCTTTCAAGATCTTTTTCCCCTCTTTCAATATGTTTTTCCCTCTTTCAAACATATGCTTTCTCTCTTTTTGTCTTATGCATATGTTTTTTCTTCTCTTATGGTTATGCTTATGCATGAGCAGATGTCTCCTTCTCCTTCTCCTTCTCATTTCCTTCTCTTCTTTTTCCCTCTCTTTTTCTCTTCTTTTCATAAGCATATGCCTATGCCTATGCTTCTCTTATGCTTAGGCTCTTTTCCCCTCTTCTTTTTCCCCTCTTTGAATGTGGGAGGTAGAGGATAGGAGGTGGAAGGGGAGGCCATGGAGGGAGAGAGGAAGGCACATTTCATCCGCTACGGGAAAAGAAAATGCTTCTTTTCTTGGGCATCAATGCCCATATGAAAAGCCGCCAGAAACTCCCGCAAAACTAACGGAAGTGGTAGCCCTTTGCGAGCTATTGAACGGCGTACTCCGATCCTCTTTTACTTTTCTATCTCCTTGTCCGCCATGTCCCCATCATTTCTCACTTCTTCGAGCTTATCTTGGAGCTCCTTCATGTGCTTCTCTGCTTCTTCTCTTCTATGCCTTTCCATGTCAACCAATTATGTAGCGACCTCAGCTTGCTCTTGTGCCTGCAAGGCCCTCGCTTGTGCCTCCTCTACCTTGGCTTCTGCACCTTCCCTGAGACTTTTCTCAAGTTGTGCTGACTTTGTTGCATCGGTGGCTTTCTCATCAGATTCTCATTATTATGCCAAAAACCAGTGCGGTGGTCTCTCCAAGACAACCTATGATTTGCATGGGTTGTGAGCAAAGATGCAGCAAAAGGTTGCACGATGATAGGTGGTCAAGCTAGAGACTACACTACGGCAATGTTCGAAATGATAGATTGCATCTACGTGGTGGTCTCTCCAAGCCAACCTTCAATTTTAATCATCCACATGGGTACAATGCCCAATGATAGATGGCAAAAGGTTGTGTGATGATAAATGATTAGGCGGCGTAGGCCAAAGACTGTGTTGCACGAAGCAGTGCAGAGATGCCATGTGTTAAGCTATACGGTATTCAGAACAAATAGATTGCATCTCATTATTACACCAGTGCACCTTCATGACATCGGGAAAATTTTTGACGAGAGAACGGGTCCATGCAAAATTCAAAATTTCACCCAGGAGCGCATCACGTCACGGCCCCAAAATGGCCCCAAAAATATTTCGCGATTGGCTACACCCAAGAAAACATTGACTCGCTTGGAAGGCTTGTTGTCGGTTGCTACATGGGGTGGGAGCAGCAGACTGGGAGGTGATGCCAATCTGAATGTTCAAGTATTTGGTGGAGCTTGGTGGCCACAATGGATTGGAAACCCATGGCAATGCTGAATGTGTTGTGTGCTTGTAGTTTATAGGGGAAGGGTTTTTGTCGGTGGGTGCAAATTTGGGATGCTAGCGATAACGTAGACATGACACAATATTTTCAAATGGCAGGCTTGAAAAATATTATTTAAAAGTTTGCATCCAAACACATTATATATTGTGTAGAAGAAGCTTGGCACTAGGTGAGCAAGGACATTAGCATGGGGTATATATTACTCATTAGAGTTAGGACTTGCAAAATGATGAGAGAGAGAGAGAGAGAGAGAGAGAGAGAGAGAGAGAGAGCTTGAGAGAGATGTGACTGTTTAAATCAATCATCTGTATGTAGGGATACATCAAGATGGGGAAGCAAGGCCATGTGATATGAAGAAGATGGTGTGATTGGAAGTGTTTAAAGGTCATCTTGGATAGTCTCCAAATAAACACTAACATGCTTGTTGTTCTTGACAAAGGTGATCAAGAAATCGGCCCCTATGCCTTTGTCCTTTACTTCTTTGTTGATGCTTAATACTCACCAAAATCAATTCTTTCCATCTTCACACACATCATTGTTCAAGAGATTCCGTTGTTTATCCATGGGGGGGGCATTTTGCTAAATCCGAAACTATGGCTCATCCAAATAATAACAATTGAACACAGTTGGATACACAATAAGTTACATTTCCATGAGAATAAATTTAGTTTGGACATTTTGCTTGCAAGGGACTAAAAATTTGATGAAGCTTAGAAATCAAGAAGGTTTGATGTAGTCAATGAATAATTTCTCCATTTTAGACACTAGTATTCAAGTTAATAACGCAATTACATCATAATCTTAAACTATACATCAACATACCCCCCACATCAAGCTATTATATATCTTGGAATCACATTGACCAAATCCTTCAAATTTTTTATAAAACTTCCCTTAGACTTCAATATCAATGTACCCAAAGAAACACTCACTGATGAATTACTTGCAATTCCAAAATTGTTGCACATTCATGTGAGAGAAGATTGGGAAGAAGAAGAATATGGAGGAGTCTCACTACCTCATTACTTACAATTGTTTCATCACCTCGTTTCTCTTGTTGAAGTCCCCAATCCCCTTGTAAAAAATATCTATAGATTAGTTAAGTTCATAACCCAACATATGAATTAACTTGCCTTACAATTCAAAAGATTTGAATGTCAATTGTAGGTCGAGAACAAAATGGATTCATCAAATCAAGAGATATTTTTGAGAATGCCTTTATGTCTCAACTACATTAGATAATGCCTATGCTATGTACAAAAAATGTCTCTAGTTTGGTTTTGAGTTAGATAAAGCTTATTATTGTGTGTGGTGGGACTTTATTACGGCAGCGCTAGACCATCTTGGGGTTGGTGCGATGTTCATAAATGATGGCCTCTGTTTTTCCAGCAAAAACATAGCTCCTTTGAGGATGCTCCTTTGAGGATGGCAATCTCTAAAGAACATGATGCATCTGGTAGAAATATATGCCACAGAAAAGCCTCCAAGCCACGAATAGCAACAGAAGGATAAGTGAAGAAAAATAGAGTGATTGTTACTTTGAGGCAATAGATCCTTATGATAAAGGAGTCTTGAGTTGTAGAATACACATTACTCCAAGTTCATGTAGAAGACCATGAAATATTCAAAAAAGCCTCCAAGCCACGAATAGCAATAGAAGAATAAGTGAAGAAAAATAGAGTGATTGTTACTTTGAGGCAATAGATCCTTAGGATAAAGGAGTCTTGAGTTGTAGAATACACATTACTCCAAGTTCATGTAGAAGACCATGAAATATTTGGAAAAATTACACTAGATAGTCTAGGTGACGTGAAAAGATGCTCCAAGCTGATTATGAATGTCTACAATGGCAAAGAACTAGGTACCCAAACATGAGTGGGAAATATAGCCCACAAATGCCCACAAATAGTGTATAAAATGGAAACGTTGAGCATGAAATGCTAACTAATAGCTGAAAATAGAGGGGGGAAATGTAGAAAGCCTATAGCAATAAAAATGTGATTGCAATAGATGTCCATTGATGCATTGACACACATAAAAAATTGAGTAGCTGCTATTGCACAAGCTGTCATAATGCAAGAGCCTAGCAACAACTAAGTACAGGCTAGGACAATACAGATTCATTGTAGAACAAGAGTAATGGCATTGTAGAGAGATCCCAAGAATTGTTGCCTCTACTACCAGTGTATTAGAGCCCCTAGAGAGGAAATAGGACACTGGAAATAAAATGCTTCCAAACCAGATGCCTTTTCTTTGATTTGCAAGAGCCTTCACAAGATGAAATTGAAATGGCAAGAAACTAAGGTGGGAGAGAGCACATGCTCTAATACCATGTTAAGAAACATGATGAGTGCTCAATGGGAACAAGATTCTCACAAGGGAGGAGATGGAGAAGTGATATCAACACATAATACAAGCCAATCAATATAGATTAGCTATCACCTCCACAAATGGAAGGCTAGGATGATCCACACATACAATGGGGTGAACATCCACTAAATAGAACCAAGTCTCTATCCAAATCCCATCCCATTTCCACTTCCTCCAATCATGTGAAGGTGGATTTTAGACCCCTCTAAACATCCTGATGTACTGATATCAACAAGCATGTCCACTTTCCCCCTTGCTCTCTACTATTTGGTTCCCTTAATTAGGCTTTTTTGGAAGGGTGTGGGTTCTAGGTTTATTAAGGGTGTTTCCCTTCCTTGAGGGAAACAACTCTACTCACAGTTGTTTGCATAAGACATCCTTCCCTAATTTGGAGGAAAATGCACTATGTATCCTAGAAGGCACGAAAGGTACCTAAGCTACAAGGAGGGTTTGGTCTCTCTAACATTAGAGTGAAGAATATGTCCATAGTTGTTGGGAAATGGTTTCCCAAAGTATTCATTGATAATTCCCCATGAAGGAATTGGTGAAATTGTTTATTGAGCAAGGCCAACGTCTTGGAGTTGGTTCCTTAACCTCCATCTCATGTTATGATAGGCTGATGTCAAAATTTCCCTTGAAGATTAAGGCCTCTAGTTTGGTGCCAAGATTGTTTGCAGCCAGAAAACACTGTGTAGAATTGGACTTGCAAGGATCGAACTCATTTAAGGGGAGATGCTAGTATTTTTGAAGGCATTTGGTGGGGGGAGCCATATCAACAAGGGATGTACCATTTGCAAACTAGATTTGCATAGTGCTAGAAGTATATGCAAGAAGGGTTTAAACTATTTGGTTTAGATGTGGGATGTTAGGAGGGGTAACTCGCTTCCTTTGGATAATATTTATGCTAAGTTTTTTATGAATGTGAGGGAAGCAACTTTGGTTCAGGCCATTCGAATTCGTGGCCCACAAACTCTATTGACTCTTGTAATTGGAGAGTAAAGCAATGGCAGTTTGGTAAGACTTGATCACCATGAAAGTCCTATATCGGGGGTTGTTGGAGATGTTGCCTTTATCTTATGCTCTAAACAAGAAGTGGGAGTTAGTAGGTCCCTGGCCTAGTGGAGGGCTACATACCAAGATATATGGAAAGGATGTACAAAGGAAAAGTCCAACTTTTTTGTGTGGAAGTTGGCTCACCAATGGATGTCAAGACACATGCCACTTAATCATCTATGTCTGCTCAGTGGGGAGGTTGCTAAGGTCATAAATCATTTATTCTAGTGTTGTACAATGGCTAGAAGTACATGGAATAAGTTGGAGTATGCAATACAAAGGAGTAGTATTATGGCTTGATTCAAATTCAAGGCGGTTTTTTTAGGGATCATTTCTGGCTTTACCTCAACACTGAAGGCAGGCTAACCGTATCTTTGTGCCATGGTTTCGAGTGCCATCTGCCAAAGTGATGATTTAGTGTATCTTCTCTAGTAATGGGATTGTGGGATATAAAGAGTATGTGATCATTCACATCACAAGGTGGATTCCGTTATCAATAAGAAGGATTCCCTAGTTGGGGATTGTCTGACCGAAGTGTCTAAGCTATTGTAAGAGTGAATTCTTATATGCTTGGTGTTATCTAATGCATTTAGTGTGGGCCATAGGTTTCATGCCCAACTAAGTTAGCCATTTCTTGTAAGTGCCTATATAACTTTTCTTTTGCATGTAAAATTTTAAATTTGTATTAATAAAAGATAAATGCAAGGAAAGAGAAAAGTCTGACTACCTCTTGCAAAGAGGCATATACAAAATAAACCCAAATGTGACCTACTACCCTAAAGACCTCATTCCTTTTCCCAAAAAACTATAGAGCTCTCTTGGAATCTTCCTCAAAACCAAGCAACTTCCCATGCTAGGTTCTTTGAAAAACCTTGTGATTCTTATGATTCCATAGCTACATAATCACACTACCCATGACCACCTGCCATATATCATACAGTGAGTTATTCAAAGTTCCCTGATCATGTAATAGGGCCATCTTCCACTTAATCTTAATCTAAATTGGTGCCCTGCTTAGACTTTTGACTACATTATTCCAGAGATCACAAGTGAAAAAACAGTCCCAGAGCAAAGTGCATATGTGTCTACCTACAAGTGTTGTAGAGGGGGGCGACTGAAGGCACCCTTGGATTCCATTTAGAAATCCTGGCTCTCACCCCAACCTTCCCAACCATTACTCTCCATAATAGAAAATGTATCTTAAAGGAGGGATTAGCCTTCCAAACTCTTCTAAGGTGAAAGGACCACACAACCAACTATCATGTGGCACCTGAAATTTCCACTATTTTTCAACAGTCTCCAAACTTATCTCACTGAATTATCCCCTTTAAAATCTTTTAGGTTAGATTTTGAGAAGTACTTGCCAAAATTCCAAACAAGTCCTCTAAATCCTAGGTCTTCTTGATAAATATGACTATTAGGCTAGCTCCTTTCAATCTGCTGTGAGAAGTGTCGCCATGACCTCTACCTCAATGGCATTAAGTTCAAACCTTTGCACAATGACATCGAGTAGTCCATTTATTGCCACCTAGTTCCCAAATTTTGCTAAAAGTCCTAAGACCTTTTCTGATTAGTCTCACAGCCATGCACGGATGAGTACTTAACATTGCCAAACCACTCGTAAAGGCCGAATCTGATAGCCAGAGAAATTTTCCTGGCAAAGACTGTTGGAGATGAGACTCTACATGACAAAGACCGAGGCTAATCACAAATTTCCTTTACACTAGTCAGCAAACACAAGTCTTGGAGGAAATCTTTTAACTAGCCAAATCAACAGACACCCTATAACAAAATCTTACCGTCTTGAAAAACATTGGTTGATTACAAGAACCCTAAATCACTCTCACTGAACTGCTTCCCGCAGATACAACCAATAGACAGACACTGGTAGAAGGTTGACCACCACTAGGTCCCCTGTCAACATGAGTCTCTACTTGGAGCCTAGCAAGAATCAAGCCATTACTTGTGTAACTTATGAATAGCCACCTCTGAGACCACCAGCTATCTAGCCAGCGTCCCCCTCACTACTGCTAACCATTGAAAATTGAAAACTACTTTTTCATGTACTCCTAATTGATTAGCCAACAAGTTTTGGTAGATCACCTTTGGTGAAATTATCCATATAGAGATACGCCTGGAATGCCATTGGTTGACCTACCATCTAGGACAAACTTGGAGGGCTAGCTCTCTAGAACCTATTCCAACATAAGAGAAACTTATTGGAAAGTACAACAAAAATCATAATGAATAGTGGGAAATGAATCACTTCCAATGACGTCTACCCAACCTTGCTAGCATCCCAAATTTTTACCCACCGAAAAAAAACCTCCCTCAACAAACTACAAGCATACAACACATTCAGCATTGTCATGGGTTTCCAATCCATTGTGACCACCAAGATCCACCAAATACTTGAACATTTAGATTGGCATCACCTCCTAATCTATTGCTCCCTCCCCATGTAGCAACCGGTAGCAAGCCTTCCAAGCATCCACTAGCCCACCTACTAAATCTCAGCCTAATATCTTCAGAGGAAACCCAACGTATAGTTTGTCATACCACGACATGTCTACCCAACCATCAACCACTTTACCATGTTACCATTTGATGATCTCTACCCATGGGGCCTTGCATTCAAAAAGTCAAGGTAGCCATTTACTTAGTAGCAAGAGGTTTCATAATTTTAATGTTTGGTAGGCCCAAGCATCCTCTACATTTGGGGACTTTCTTAGTATCCCAAGGAAGATATTGCAATTTTTGCCTTCCTCCATTGTTTGGTTACCAAAGAGCCCTAGGAATTTTTTCAATGTCCAACCAATTGCATTTTTGGAGATTCCATACAGTTGCTACATAAGTTGTGGCTATAGCTAAGCCATAGAACTACCAAGGCCCATGCATTACAACCTTTAGTTTTAGTTTCATCTTTTTCCTTGAACCATTCAAATTGCTGCCTTAGTGTTAGGCCCAATCCTAGTCTCCTACAGCATTGGTAGACCCTATACCCACCAAGGGAGGGGGGACAGATCCACTCTAATTGCAAATGTTTTCATTCAACTACATTCTAAACCACACATGGCCTTAGTGTTACCAGTGGGTCTCCCGCTAAGCTAGTACACCTTGTACCCACCAAGAGAGGGTGGACTGATCCACTCTAATTACAAATGTTTTCACTCAACTACACTCCAAACCACATACTGCACAAAACATGCATAAGGTTGCAAACAAATTCTTAATACTAGCCTACTCCTTCTCTAATGAGGCAATGATGTCTTCTACTAACAGGTGTGAGCATAGTTGTTTTCATGAAGGAAGGACAACACCCTTAATCAACCTAGAACATGCGCCCTTCTAAAAAAGACCAATTAAGTTAATCAAATAGAGAGCAATGGTTCAAGTGGGCATGCTTGTTGGGATTAGTATATCAGTATGTTTAGAGGGGTCAAAAATCCACCTTCACATGATTGGAGGAAGTTTTGATGGGATGGGATTTGGATAGGGACTTGGTTCTTTTTACTAGGTGTTCACCCCATTGTATGTGTGGATCATCCTAGCCTTCCATTTGTGGAGATGATAACTAATCTAGACTGATTGGCTCATATCCCAAGGGATTCAATCTTCATTAAAGGGGGACATCTCTTGCGTGCATGAACTTCAAGAAAAACCCCTATTTAAGATCCATGTAGGATGATAAAACACCCTTATTTAAGCTTATAAGATTCTACCAAAAGTCTCCTATGTCCCCCCTTTCCTAAAATCTCCATTCTTTGTCAAGCATTTAGATTCACAATAAGAAAATTTAGATTACTTTCCTTTGACTATTTAAAACCATACACAAAACCAAACTTGTTTGGACAAGTTACCCAAGGTAGCCTATACTATGTCCCCCCTCTTAAATATGGCATGGCCCCCCAACTTAAATTAAATGTTGGGAAAAAATAAAAAGGCCCCCACCCCTAATGTATGAGCTTATACCTCATTTAAAAAAACCCCCCTATTGTACACTCACGTGATATCATAACTTTCCCCCTATCCCTCTGGGCTCGTAGTGTGTGTTGGTCTCACAATCTCTTCTCTCCATCTCCTCCCTTGTGAGCATCTTCTTCCCATTGAGCACTCATCTTATTTCTTAACATGGAATGAGAGCATAGGCTCTCTCCCAACTTAGTTTCTTGCCATTTGAATATCAGCTTATGAAGGTTCCTACAAATCAAAGAAAAGGGGGTTGTGGCTTCGATCCACTTTTATTTCTAGTGTCGTATTTCCTCTCTGAAGAACTCTAATACATTGGTAGGAGAGGCAATAATTCTCAAGATCTTGTTACAACACCATTGATCATTTTCTACAATGCATTTCTATTGTCCCAGCCTCTAGGTAGGTGCCACTGACCAGGGTCTTGCATCGTGACAACTTTTGTGGTAGATTCTATTTTCTTATGTCGACGCATCAACGGATATCTGCTGCAATCATATTTTATTTTCTACAACATCTCTACCTTTTTTTCCCTCTATTTTGAGCTTTTGTTAGTTGGCATTATCTTTCTTAGTGTTGTCATCCAATGTAGTGTTGCTGTTAGTTGGCATTTTCTTTCTTAGGGTTGCCATTTTATGAAGTGTTCATGGGCTATATTTCCCACTGGAGTTTTGGTTGCTGGTTCCTACTGTCACACAGATTCATAATCAGCTTGGAGCTTCTCTTCACATTGCCTTAGACTATCTGGTGTCATTTTTTGGAATATTTCATGGTCTTGTACATGGACTCAAAGTAATGTGTATTCTGCACCTCATGACTCCTTTATCAAAAGGCTCTATTGCCTTAAAGTAACAATCACACTATTTGGTTTCACTTTATCTTATGTTGCTATTTGTGTCTTGGAAGTTTCCTTATGGCATATATTTTTGCCACCTGCATCATCTTCTCTGGAGGTTGCCATCTTGAAAGGAGCTATCTTTTTGCTAGTGTTTCTACATCTACTATTTATCTGCAAGATTCTATGAGATGATATATTTTCTCCTAGGGCGAAGAATAAATTCTCTACAAAGCTTCTTATTTATGCTTCATTGAGCATCGAGCACCTTCTTGCTATTGTCATAGTTTCATGTGACTCATTGAAGCACCGATCCCCTTCCCTACTACAATGTTGTCTACATCAAAGATGGCATTCTTGCATTTATTCGGGCCAATTTTTCCAATCAAATGATGATTCTTGAAGACTTCCTTGTAAGTTAATAAGATTCATAGAACTTTCTATTTGCAAGACATGTGGTAGTAGGAAAGAGAATCTACATTGGCACCCTAGCTATTCGGCAATCACTATTAAACCTTACTAGTAGAGATTGATCATCGCCTAAGTAGAGGCAGTATCAGAGGGTTGAGGTATGTAAATGGGTTTTTTGCTTAGGGACTACCCCCTCCCCCCCTTTAATATAAACCAAAAAAATAGATTTTAGCTTTTTGACTCTGTTAGGTTGTTGGGATACACCATCCATTTCTATTGCTTCTAATACTATGAACAACTCGTAGCTCTCCACTTAGCAGGATTGTCAAGATAAGGTAGACATGATAGGATAGTTTCAAATGGTAGGCTTGAAACATATTATTTGAAAGTTTTCATCCAAACACATTATATATTGTGTAGAAGAAGCTTGGCACTAGGTGAGCAAGGACATTAACATTGGATTCATACAATTGATTAGAATTAGGACTTGCAAAATGAAGAGAGAGTGTGTACTTAAGAGAGATGTGACAGTTTATATTGATTATTTGCATACATACAGGGATTGATCAAAGATGGGGAAGCAAGACCATGTGATATGAAGAAGAGGGTGCAATCAGAACTGTTTAAAGGTCATCTCGAATAGTCTCCAAATAAACACTAACATGCTTGTTGTCCTTGACAAAGGTGATCAATAAATTGGCCCCTATGCCTTTGTCCTTTACTTATTTCATGATTCTTAATACTCACCAAAATCATTTCTTTCCATCTTCACATACATCATGATTTAAGAGCTTCCCTTGTTTATCCATGGGGGGGGACATTTTGGTAAATCCAAAACTATGGCTCATTCGAATAAAAACAATTGAACGTAATTGGAAAAATAACATTGCCATGAGATAAATTTAGTTTGGACTTTATGCTTGCAAAGGACTCTTAAACTATACATCAACACACCACCCACATCAAGCTATTATATATCTCCAAATCACATTGACCAAATCTTACAAAAATCCTATAAAACTTCAGTTCGACTTTGATATCAATGTGCCCAAAGAAACACTCAATCATGAATTGCTTGTGATTCCAAAACGTTGCAAATTTATGTGAGAGAAGGTTGGGAAGAAGAAGAGATGTAGGAGTCTCACTACCTTGTTACTTTTGCAATTGTTTCATCACCTTGTTTCTAGACTTATTGAAGTCCCCAGTTTTGTTGTCCAAAATATCTCGACATGCTTCTATAGAGAAGTTTTATTAAGAGCCAAAGATATGAATTAACTTCCAATTTAGACATCCTCCACCTCTATGGGCTAAGGACTTATCGGTTTGTGGGATTAAGTATGGGGAAGTTGAGAGGTATCTAGGAGCCCTAGTTGGTGATTGTGCAGTAAAGATTAAACTAGTTCTTGGCCAATATTAAAGGTAATCTCAAAGAGTGGAGTTGCATGTGCTTGTAGTGGAATGCCAGATTATTGATAATCAAACACTTTTTGCAGCAGTTGCTACTACATGTATCTCTATCATATGGAATTTTAGACAAAGTCATTGGGTAGAAATTGAGCAGTGACTCCCATCCTTCCTTTAGGTAGAGGAGGATGGTAGGAGGAAAATGCTTCCTAGGAGGCACTAAAGGTTCCTAATCTACAAGGAGGATTTTGTCTCCCTGAGATTAGAGTGAAGAATCTGTCCTTAGTTGGGAAATGGTTGCCCAAATGATTCATTGATAAGTCCCCATGAGCAAAATTTGTGAAATGGTTCATTGAGCAAGACCATATTAGAGTTGGTTCCTGGATCCCCCTCTCATGTTATGATGGGCTGATGTCAAAATTCCCCTTGGAAATTAAGGCCTCTAATTTGGTGCCAAGATTGTTTTTAGCCTGGAAACATTGGTTGTAGAATTTGAATTGCAAGGGTTGAGCTAGAAACATTGTTTGTAGCTTGGAAACACTGGGTGTAGAATTTGAATTGCAAGGATTGAGCTAGTTTAAGGGGAGATACTAGTCTTTATGAAGGTATCTAGTGGGGTAAAGCCATATCAACAAGGGATATGCCATTTGCAAGGTTAGATTTGTGCAGTGTTAGAAGTATATGCAAGGGTTTGAACTATCGGGCTCAAATGTGGGATGTTAGGAGGGGTGATTGGCTCCCTTTGGATAATATTTATGCTAAATTTTTTATGAATGTGAGGGAAGAAACTTTGGTTCAAGCCATTCAAATGCTTGGCCCACAAATTGTGTTGAATCTGTAATTGGAGAGTAAATCAATGGTGGTTTGGTAAGACTCTACTGAAGAAGATCACCGTGAAAGTCCTATATCAGGGGTTCTTGGAGGTGCCACCTTTATCTTATGCTCTAAATAAGAAGTGGGGACTTCATAGGTCCTTGGCTTGGTGTAAGGCTACATACCAAGAATATGGAAAGGATGTACAATGACAGAGTCCAATTTTTTAATGTGGAAGTTGGCTCACCAATGGATCTCGTTGTGGTTTAAACTTGCAAGACATATGCCAGTTAATCATCCATGTTTGCTTGGTGGGAGGGTTGCTAAGGTCAT
Source organism: Dipteris shenzhenensis (assembly GCF_047967505.1). Classification (NCBI taxonomy): domain Eukaryota; kingdom Viridiplantae; phylum Streptophyta; class Polypodiopsida; order Gleicheniales; family Dipteridaceae; genus Dipteris; species Dipteris shenzhenensis. The sequence goes on from NC_141601.1 coordinate 49,784,652, forward strand.
AAATCATTTGTTCTGCTGTTTCCCAATGTCTAGAAGTGCATGGAATAAGGTCGAGTATGCATAACAAAGGAGTCGGCCAGTTCAAAATGGAAGGCAATTTTTTTGGGGGATGATTTTTGGCTTTACCTCAACACTAAAGGCATGCTAATTGTATCTTTGTGCTATGGTTCTAATAGGTGAGAATTTAGTGTATCTTCTCTAGTAATGGGATGGTGGGATGATTTATGGCTTTACCTTGACACTAAAGGCATGCTAACTATATCTTTATGCTATGGTTTTGACTACCATCTAGCAGGTCAAGACCATATTAGATAATTCAATAGAATCTCAATTCCCAAAATGGTAGATTTGGGAGAAATTATAGCCTATCTCAATGAAAAAACAAGAGAAATAAGTAAAATAGACTACATTCTCATTCACAAAAGAATGAAATATGAACTACATTCTCAAACAATAAATAGAATATAAGTGTATAAACTAAATTATCATTCAACAAAAGAATAAACTTCCAAACTCATTTGAGTGAGAATCATCTCGTGAGCTGTAGTAGTATTTAGGAATGCCTTAATAATAGCTCTTTGTAATTTCATGTAGCATTGATACTTGCTTTGTTTGAAAACTCTAAAATCAATCATCATTCTTAAACATTATAGTACCCTTGTCAAGAATCGTACCATTGCCATTCCTCCATGGTCCCATGGGAGAATGGCACTATAACCATTCTAGAAGCTCTACCATGAGCTTTTATGTTGTTCTTAAATTATCCAATCAAACAACATACCAAAAAAATTAAGCATAGAAGTACATAATGAATTACAATATCCTTATTCAAAACTCATACTAGCTATAGTGGTGTTCAAAAATAACTTAGTAATAGCTCTTTAGAATTTCACTTAATATTGATACTCACTTTGTTTGGAGACTCTAAAATCAATCATCATTCTTGAACATTACAATACCCTTGGGAAGAATGGCACCATTGACATTCCTACTTGATCCCATGAGCTTAAATCTTTACTTGATCTTTTTTTTTTGGCCAAAAACGATTTACTTGATCGTGTTCATAGATTATCCAATCAAACAACATACACAACAAATTAAGCATGAAAGTACATAATGAAATTCAATGTCATAAATCAGAACTCATAGTTTGCAATTAGCTCCTCTCATGTACACCTTTGATTGAGTGATACTCGTCTCTTGGAACTTTATGGTGTTTATAAAAATATATGTTGGTTGGAAAAAAATTTTGGATCAATATTCCAACCCCTAGATATCATAGTATCCTCTCCATTGGTATTCATTCTAACATGATCATAGCCAGTGGGATTCAATTGATATACCGTGCCACCCACTACATGAATGATGGGACAAGGAAGGTTATCTTTATTATCCTCTATATCTTTGATCTGCTATCCCACATCTTCAAAACTTGTTCCTTGGAGGTTCACAAAAAGCAATGAAACTTGTGGAGCTTATGAAGTTCATTATTGTATATGTCATCAAAAACTAACACCTCTGTAGCCTTTGTCTTTCCCTCACTAGCCATTTTTGCAACTTTTGTTAACAAAAGAAACAAGGAAACAACATCAATAGAATGAATACTTAAACATCATAAATGCGTTATGAATTATTGCACCCATAAAGCAAGCAAATATTCACATTAAGAAAGAGTACAATCAAAACATTCACAAATGAATGTACACATCGTTTGAGATTATCAAGAATGGCACCAGTGCAATTCCTTACAAGAGGTTGTGAAGATTGGCACCAGTGCCATTCTCCAAAGCTAAATATGAGAACCTAGAGAATGTCACTAGTGCCATTCCTCACAAAGGGATGTGGAGACTAGGACCTATACCATTCTCCACAAACTCACATACAGAGTACTACTTGTGCCATTCTCCATGATCAAATTTACTAAAGTCTCCTATATGCAAATGTCTCTCCTATCATATGGCACTGGGAGAATTTGGTTGTGGAGATTTGCACCAGTGCCATTCTTCACAAACTCACATGGAGATAGTTCCATCCAAGACAAACTCACATTGAGATTGGCACCAATGCCATTCTCTACTAACTTAGTTAGTGTCTGAAAGTTGATTGTTAAATATAATAGGTCCTAGAGACTGACACTAGTGCCATTCTCCAAGTTGCAAGAGCACACACATAAGTAGTCCTAGAGAATATGGCACTAGTGCCATTCTCCCTTGGAAATGGAACTAGTGCCACATTGATACTAAGTGCCATTCTCCACAACCCCATGTGAGGAATGGTAGTGGTGCCATTCTCAACAACCTCGTATGATATTGTGGAGAATCATACTAGTGTCATTACTCATGTGATGTTGTGGAGATTGACACCAGTGCAATTCTCCACAAATTCCCACTAACATTCAAACTAGTGGCATGCCTCACACAGGGTTGAAGAGCTTTAACTCAGTGCCATTTTCCATGAAGTCACATGGAGATTGGCTCCATGTGAGTTTGTGGAGAATGGAACTAGTGACATTCTCAATGTGAGTTTTTGGAGAATGTCACATGGATAAATTCCATGTGGGTTTCATGGAGAATGGCACCATCTGATTTTGTGGAGATTGGTACCATTCCATTCTCCATAAAGCCTTATGGAGAGCCACCATAAAGTCTTATGGTGGAGAGCCACCATCAAGTCTCCATAAAGTCTCCCATATGCAAATGTCTCTCCTATGTAGCTATCATATGGCACTGGGAGAATTCGGTTGTGGAGATTGGCACCAGTGCCATTCTCCACAAACTCACATGGAGATAGTGCCATTCAAGACAAACTCACATTGATATTGGCACCAGTGCCATTACCTACTAACTCACATTGTGTCAATCATCATGTGAAAGTTAATTGTTAAATCTAATAGGTCCCAAAGAATACCACTAGTGCCATTCTCCAAGCTGCAAGATCACATAGGTAGTCTTAGAGAATGGCACTAGTGCCATTCTTCCTTCGAAATGGAACTATTGTTACATTGATAATAGTACTATTATCTACAACCCAATGTGAGGAATGGCCCTGGTGCCATTTAGTGTAGATCTCCACAAATTCCCACTAACATTCAAAGTAGTGCCATACCTAACAAGGGGTTGTGGAGTTTTAACCCAATTCCATTTTCCATGAAGTCACATGGAGATTGGCTCCAGCCTCCATGTCAGTTTGTCGATAATGACACTAGTGTCATTCTGCATGTGAGTTTGTGGAGAATGTCACATGGAGAAATTCCATGTGGGTTTCATGGAGAATGGCACCATCTGAGTTTGTGGAGATTGGCACCATTGCCATTCTCCATAAAGTCTTATGGAGAGCTACCAAATTGTGAAGGGAATCATGGAGATAGGCACTAGTGCCATTCTCCACAACCGCATGTGGATAGAACTATGGAGATTGGAGATTTGCACCAATGCCATGCTTCACTAGTGCCATTATGACTTTATGGGGAATGGAACTAGTGCCATAATGATAATAGTGACATTCTCCCCAATCGCATGTGAGGAATGGCACAAGTGCAATTCTTCACAAATTCACACTAACATAGGAATCATTGCCATGCCTCATAGGGGGTTGTGTAGATTTCCCCCAGTGTCATTCTCCAATGTTGATAGAAGAGCATCAACAAGGAACTCTTAATCCCAAGAGTTGGGATGTGTTCATTGATATATGGTATCCATCAAAAAGCAAGAATGATTATATTATAGCTACCTAACATAGTGGAACCACCACGAGCATTGCCTAGTGTAATGACCCCTACCCCATGGTGGTGGGAACCTAGAAGTACCAGGAAAGTCTTTATGCCAAGGGTTTGGATTCATTGGTGATAGAAGAGAATCAATAAAGAACTCTAAATCCCAAGGGTTGGGATGAGTTTCATTGATAGATGGTGTCCATCAGCAAGGAAAGAATGATTAGATTATATTTGTATGACATAATGGAACCACCACAGGAATTGCACTAGTGCCATTCTCCATGTGATTTTGTGTTAAATGGTACCATCTCCATGTGTATTTATGTTGAATGGTAGCATCTAAAATTTACTAAATCTCCCATATGCAAATGTCTCTCCTATGCAGCTATGATATGGCACTAGGAGAATTGGGTCTCCACAAACTCACATGGAGATAGTGCCATTCAAGACAAACTAACATTGAAATTGGCATCATGCCATTCTCTACTAACTCACATTGTGCCGATCACCATGTGAAAGCTGATTGTTAAATCTAACTGGTACTAGAGAATGGCACTAGTACCATTCTCAAGCTGCAAGACCACAAGTTCCATATGATCTCTACATATAAGATACCAAGGATAAAAGTCCAAGACCACAATCTCCACAAACTCACATGGATATTGACACAAGGTTGGAGACTAGCATAGTCAATGTTGAATTTCTTCCAATAATCTACCCTATACATTAATAAGAAGAATGGAATTCCAGAGCTGATTTTCATCTTTTGTGCAATTATAAAGCACTAGGAGAATGGAATTTCAAAGCTGAATTTCACATTCTTTGTAAGTCTTCTGTGTGACAATAGGGGAGTGGCATTCTAGTGATCATATTGGTAGTAGGAGAATGGCACAAGTGCTAGTGCACATGTGAGTTTAGGGTTCTCAGTGCCATTTTCTAGGACCCAATAAGAGATTGGCACCACTACCATTCTCCACTGGTAGCAATATTTACCATAATATTCTAGGAGGGGTATTCCAGTGATCATAGGAGAATGACAAAAGTGCCAATCTACATGTGAGTTTAGGGTTCTCACTACAATTTTCTAGGTCCCTGCATGAGATTGGCACCACTACCATTCTCCACTAGTGGCAATCTGTGCAAACTCACATGTAGATTGGCATTCCACTGATTTTATTGGTAGTAGGAGAATGGTACAAGTGTCAATGCACATGTGAGTTTAGAATTCTTAGTGCCATTTTTCATATCTTATTATGAGATTGGCACCATTTCCATTCTCCACAAAGTCACATGGAGATTGACACAAAGCCATATGATCACTACACAAGAGAGACTACGATCACTACATAGGAGGCATTCCATTGATTTTATTCGTAGTAGGAAAATGGCACAAGTGCCAATGCACATGTGAGTTTAGGATTCTTAGTGCCATTTTTTAGATCTTAGTATGACATTGGCACCACTGCCATTCTCCACAAAGTCACATGGAGATTGACACAAAGCCATATGATCACTACATAGGAGAGTATATGATCACTACATAGGAGGCATTCCACTGATTTTATTTGCAGTAGGAGAATGGCACAAGTGCCAATGCACATGTGAGTTTAGGATTCTTAGTGCCATTTTTCAGATCTCAGTATGAGATTGGCACCACTTCCATTCTCCACAAAGTCACATGGAGATTGACACAAAGCCATATGATCACTACACAAGAGCGACTATGATCACTACATAGGAGGAAAGTTGAATTTCCCTAATCTACCCTATATATTCAAAGAGAATTTACTCTATACTTGAAAATTGGCATGTGAAAGATGAGTATCTTGCCATAATCTACCCTATGCACATTTTGCACCACTATAGCAATGGGAGAATGGCATTTAAAAGCTGAATTTCACATTTTTGGCTATATTATGCCCTATATATTGATAAGATATCACTAAGAGAATAGAATTTCAAAGCTGAATTTCACATTTCTTGCAAGTCCACCAATGTGCACATGACAATAGGGTAGTGGCATTCCAGATCATATTGGCACTAAGAGAATGGCACAGCTACCAATCTACATGTAAGTTTAGGGTTCATAGTGCTATTTTCTAGGTCCCATCATGAGATTGGCACCATTGTCATTCTCCACTAGATGAAATCTCCACAAACTCACATGTAAATTCGCACTTGTGCCATATGATCACTACAAAGGAGAGTCTAAGAAGAAATTCAAGGCCACAATCTCCACAAACTCACATGGATATTGACACAAGGGTTTCTTCCCATAATCTACCCCCTATACATTGATCAGATGGGACTAGAAGAATGGTGTTTTAGAGAATGGCACCACTACCATTCTCCACTGGTGGCAACATAGAAGAATGGTATTTCAGAGCTGAAGTTCACATTTTGTCAATATAGCACCAGGAGAATGTCACTTGAAAGCTGAATTTCACAATTTTTTTCTATATTCTGCCTAGTATATTGATCAAATGTCATTATAAAAATGGAATTTTACAGCATAATTTCACATTCTCTACAGCTCTCCTATGTATAGTAATCATATTGAGATGAATCTTCCCTAATCTACCGTATACATTTCAAAGTTGAAATTTACCCTTTCAGTGCATGGCACTAGTGCCAATGTACATTTCATTGACATAAATATTTTACTTAAAGCATTCGCATTTTTGCCAATCTTTAGAATTTTCTTTTATATTTTTTTATTTTAGAACAGCACTGGTACCAAATCTTACACATAAATCTTGATCATTGTTCCAAGTCTTTCAATTTAAAGCTAGAAATTTCCAATTTTTAAATTTTATTTATCTCAAGGGAGATTGGCACTAGTGCCACTCTCAAGGACTTCTTATGAGGTCTTGGATCTCATTTAAAACTTGAATTTCAATCTCTAAATTTGCCATTCAATCATGAAACTCAAAAGTGATATGGAAGTTTAGCTTGAAATCAAAATTTGAAAACTAGAATTCACGTTTTGAAATACAATTTCAAACACAATTTATATATTTGAAATACAATTTGAAATTCAAAATATGAATATGAATTTGAATTTATATTTGAATTTAATATTGGAGACTCAAAGGGCGCGGACACCGATGAACTCATGGAGGGAGGCATGACTCACAGACTCATGGGTAGCAAGATGACACAATTGAAACCAAAATCGATTGGGATGTGAGCTCGAGCATCATCTTTGTCTCTCCATCCTCAATCCAAATTCAGCTGATTTATGGCAAGAACATAGAGTTGGAGCCAAGCTTCCAAATTCGAGCATCATCTTTGTCTCTAGCTCCATCGCTTTGCAAACAATTTTGTAGCTTCCAAATTCATGGAGGGAGTGGGGAAGCAGCTCACCCCGCAAGATTGGGAGCAGATCTTCCATGACTTTTCGAGGTGACAATCGATCCAAATGGCTTTCGGAGCACCCTGGCCTCACCATCCTCGAACAAGCTTTCTACATCATCACCGAGGAGTACCCTCTAAAAACTCACCTCCTCGACTTCATCGGAGAGAACATTAAGCTCCTCATTGGCAAAGATGACACCCAGGAGGGCCAGGTCATAAGCATTGTCGAGACCCTACACATTGTCCTTGATGCTCTTAATGGGCTCATCATAGCAAACCTGCTCAAGGAACAGATGATGACCACAGCTACTGTGGCCATGGTGGTCGTGGACAGCCTTCACAAGCCATGCATCAGCTTGAGACATTGGTTTGCAACAAGTTTCCCCCGAGTCAAAAAACTTCCCCTCTCCATCTACGTTGCCTAAAAACACCGCTGCTTCCACCCCATTATCATTGCCCATTTCCCTCCACGAGATCCATAAATACTAGGAAAGCACCAAGCTCCTCATCCATAAGCTTCCCTTCTAGTGCCTCGTCAAAGAAATCACCTAAGATTTCAAGACCGACCTTCGTTTCCAAAGTTTTGTTGTTCTTGCCCTCGAGGAGGTTGCTGAGGCCTACCTCATCGACCTATTCGAGGATACCAATCTTTGCACCATTCATGCCAAGAGGGTCACCATTATGCCCAAAGATATCCAGCTCACCCATAGGATTCAAGGCGAAAGGGCTTAGGCTACTGTGAATGACAATTTTGAGAATGGTGTATTTGTACACCATTCGGCATAACCGAATCATCTTATGTATTGCCAGGCCAAGGGCATCGCTTGTGAGTGTCTCAATGAGTAGCGAGCATGGACACCGACGGACTCACAAATCAATAGATTGAGGGCACGTCACATGGTTGATTGAGGGCACATAGATTGAGGGCCTATGAGCAGATTGAGGAGCATGCGATTGTGACAGTTGTGACAGTAGGGCAAAGCTTGAAGGAGATGAAGGTAGGGTAACTAGAGTTCTTTAATTTTTTACCTCATTATTTTAACCTTTTGCATTTCTTTTTTTTTGTTTTATTTAACCCAACCTATCTAACCTATTCAACCTAGGTTTAACCTGTCAAACCTATTCAACCTATTATGTAACCTATTTAATTTATACCACACTCCTTTTCTTCCCTTTATCCCATTTTCTCACTCCTTTTATTTATTACGATCTAATGCTCTGATGAGCATGATTCCAAAGCCAACATTTTTTTTAATAAGGAAAAAACCACATGCTCGTCAACTAATTCAATCTGCAACTTAAAAAATCACATTAATTGGACCTTGATCAAGGTAATCATACTCTAACATAAAAATGTGTAGCTCAGCATAACTAAACTAACATGAATAAACTCACACAATTACAGTAATATCGAAGTAAATATCTAACCTATGCCTTTCTTTTATTTAACCTACTTCCCTTGTGCATTTCTTTTTTTAACCTATGCATTTCTTTTATTTCTTTTTTACATTGTCCACAATCCTTTTCTTCCTTTTTCATTTCTTCCTCATGCCTTTTATTTAACCTATTTTCATCTTCCTTTTAAAAATCCATAGCTTGGGTCTAATGTTCTGATGAGCATGATTCCAAAGCCAACATTTTTTTTTTAACATGGAGAAAAATCATATGCTCGAGTGTCAACTAAATCAATCTGCAACTTAAAATTTTACATTACTTGGACCTTGATCAAGGAAAACATACTCTAACATAAAAACTTTTAACTCAACCAACCTAGCATAATTAAACTAACGTGAATAAACTCACACAATGAGCTAGGTTCCCTAAAGTAATATCGATTAACTATATGACATTTATGAATAAAAATAATGTATGGTTTCAATTGAATACCACGTTTATGAACACACACACACACCCAAAAAAAAAGTCTATGGTTTCATATTCTAGCATTGCAATGGAAGAATGGCACTGGTGCCATCCTCCAATCTCCCTGTTTTGCAAAGCTAAAATTTTCTAAATTTTAAATTTACATCACTGCCATTCTCCCATTGCAATGTCCCCATTCAAAACTTTGGCTTCTCTTATTACAAAGCTTAAAATTTTAAATGTTTAAATTTGCACCACTGCCATTCTCCCAGTGCAATGTCCTGATTCAAAACTTTGGCTTTGCAAAGGGAGAATGGCACCACTGCCATTATCCCTATGCAATGTCTTGATTCAAAAGTTCTGCTTCACAAAGGGAGAATGCCCTTCTCCCATTGCAATGTCAAGATCCAAAATCTTGGCTTTGCAAAGGGAAAATGGCACCAGTTCCATTCTCCCAATGCGTTGTCTTGATTCAAAATTTTGGCTTCACAAAGGGAGAATGGCACCAATGCCATTCTCCCATTGCAATGTCCTAATATAAAATTTTGGCTTTGTAAAGGGAGCATGGCACCAGTGGCATTCTCCCAAGGCAAAGTCCCAAGTCAAAATTTTGTCTTCACAAAGGAAGAATGGCATTGTTCTCCCCTTGTGAAGCCAAAATTTTTGCTCAAGACAATGCATGGGGAAAATGGCACTGGTGCCATTCCCCTTTGCAAAGACAAAAATTTGAGTCAAGACATTGCAATGTTCTATCTCAAAATTTTGTCCTTGGACTGCTTTTAGAGTATTTGCATATATTTGGGGACGTTGACACTACTATCTTATGCCTTGTATTTGTTTTACAGACTTATATCCATCTACTTACAAAGAGTGGGAGCCTACAACATTCGTAACTAGGGTGTTGCATGTCCTCCATGTTGAGATTAGGAGTCTTCTATATGAAGGTCGCACACCATCAGAATTAAAAAAGGATGAGATCTTATTCTATGACTCAATTTTCATTGTGCCAGATGAAGAAAGAAAGTATGGTAGATTAGAATCTCTTCCCTTGCCCTCTTTTGATGGTCGAGAATGGCCGCTTCCAAGCATGGAGATAAGTGAATCATATAGAAATAGAATGTTTAATGATGTGAGAAATGCTATGAAGCCAACTACTAGTGGAAGAAATGCTAGGTTGAGCTGGTTTCTTCCATTTCCATGCTTTCTTGATTTCTTTGCAAGTTGTAGGTAATTAAGGAAAACAAAGATTACTTACACTTGCAAGAGCTTAGAAATGGACTGGCTATTTGAGCTATTTGGCAATGGATGGAAAACAAGAACATGTCATGCCAAAGATTTAGTACAATGTCGATTGAACACTTCATATGTGACATTTCGGTGAGGAAATCTTATAATTCTTATTTGTATAAAAAATGATCAGGATACTATGTATTAATAGATCCCAAATTTTGCAAGTATTTCATTGGAAGGCAAAATCTCTGTATGACTTTCACATATAGAAGGTTTAGATGGAAGAACCTTCAATGGGAAGCAATGGATGATGATCTGCAAGATGGGACTCACAGCCCTATTGTTGAAGTATCAATTTATTGGCAAGGATATCCTAATCTAATGTTGGAATTGGAAGAGGAGTGGACCATGTGATTTATTAGGGAAGAATTGCAATTGGCAACAACAAGCCCTCCCCAAGACTATTATTTTAGACTTGATAATCGCAAAGTTAGATATAGGGATGAGACAAGTATCCTTTGTAAGAATTGTTGCCCCCCTTGTACTCTAGAGATAGTAGAGACATGATGGCAGGTATTTCATATGATATCCAGTTTCTTGGATCCTTAGTGCTTCAACAATGCACTTGGCAATGAGGCATTGTTACATGTATGAACAAAAATCATATATAATACAAAGTGTTGTTTCATTTATTGTTTTTTTTTTAAATTAAGTATGCACCTCGAGATTGATAGCTCTCTATGGTCTATGAATGATAAAGTGATAAATATTTGTAATTTTAAATTTGTGTAGGTATTTGTATATCTGTATTGTGCAAGACAGAGAGTGTGTGAGAGAGATAGATAGCAATTAGAGCATGCAAGAGAGACTAAGAGAGAGAACTTGAGAGTACAATAAGCAACACAAATAATGCACCTGGCCATGAGATAGAGTTAGATGTATGAATATATATATATATATATATATATATATATATATATAGAGAGAGAGAGAGAGAGAGAGAGAGAGAGAGTAGTTAGGGACACAAAGGGAGGGAAAGAGACAGACGGAGGAGGAGGGATACAAAGGGAGACAGAGGGAGTTAAGATTGCATTTATACATTTACACCTCTAAGTTGAGAAAGAGAAAAATATGAAAGTTAATTAAGGTCTTTGAGAGACTAAGAGATTGAAAAAAAACCCAAATACAATTGATCCAAAGGGTGGATCCACTAACAAAATACAAAAAGTGTATACATGAAATCAATGTCCATGACAATGGAGACAGGGACAGAAAGAGGGAGATGGAGAGTGGGATAGAGAGAGAGAGAGGTAGAGAATGGGAAGAGAGAGAAAGAGTCAAGATTGCATTTATTCATTTGCACCTCTAAGTTGACAAAGAGAAAAATAAGAAAGTTAATTGAGGTCTTTGAGAGACTATCAGATTGAAAAAAAACCCAGATACAACTGATCCAAAGGGTGGAGCCACTAACAAAATACAAAAAGTGTATATGTAAAATCAATGTCCATGACATAGATAGCTAAGGGCAACATGGCAACAAGATGATCATCGGGTGTCAAAGAGAGAGAGAGAGAGAGAGAGAGAGAGAGAGAGAGAGAGAGAGAGAGAGAGAGAGAGAGAGAGAGAGAGAGAGAGAGAGAGAGAGAGAGAGAGAGAGAGAGAGCAATGAGGGACACAAAGGAAGGGAAAGAAAGAAAGATATATTAGCATCCTCAGAAGACCTTGTGGGTCTATGAGAGAGAGAGAGAGAGAGAGACAAAGAGAGAGAGAGAGAGAGAGAGAGAGGGAGAGAGTGAGAGAGAGGAGAGGGAGATAGCTAAGGAGAGAGAGAGAGAGAGAGAGAGAGAGAGAGAGAGAGTGACTTTCCAAAGAAAAAACAATAAATATAAAAATATTGTAATTAAGAGCATTTTTAAGGGCAATGCCTATTTATAAAGTACACTTCTAAGGTCATTTTCACATTTTAAGTTTCCCACTCTTGAGTAACCTTGCATTCCATAGCCTCCTCTTTCATCTTCCCAAGCATCCTCCTACACTCAATGCTTCTCCTAGAGAGGCTTTTGACCAGTGGATTTCATCCACTAATTCCCATGCCTCTGCAGATCAGGTTTATCTTATCTTCTGCAAAGCATTCCATCTTCAGTCACACTTGAGAGCTCTCCTTCCTGCTGATAATCCCTCTCTTTAATTTTTTGATAGACTTATCCATGGGCAATCTGTTGTGATTGCTAACTCCCCTCACCAATGGTTTTCATTGGATATTTTGAGCTCTTTTGACTAGAGTGCTAACTTCAAGAAGACACTAGGCAGGGCCATGGATAATGTCCCTATCTCTCTCCATGAGTATGCTATTCCCATCAAGGATGATTCATCTTCCCCAATTCATTTGATCGAGAGAGATGCAGCCCTTACCATTCTTCTTGCGACTAGTCCAAATTTTTTGTAATGTGTATAAGAAGATAGATATCCCATGTGAGGTCAACACTTCGCTTGATCAACGTGGTTATCAGAGCCTATCCACATCCACATTTGGTATGATTTGGAAATCAAACTCCAAAAATGTAGCCCTTGCTAAGACGAGTGAATTCTCTAAATACAACTTGTGCAGTCAAATCAAGGATCGATTGGCAACCACAAAAAGTCAAGATGAGCGCAATTCACTGATGGAGGAGAGAAAGATGCATATGATACAGCAACAGAGCTGGAACTTGTATTATGCATGGCATAGGTACTCCGAGATCGAGATCCAAAAAAGTATGTGTGCATAATCCATGATAAGATGGACAAAAAAAGTGGCAATTCCAAGACTGTGGGTGAGGTCCAAGGACACCAATTCCACATGGCAATTACAGTTTCACTGATTGGAATGATTACCCATCGGCATGGACAAGATCATTATGGACACTTCACCCTCAATGGTTTGTGGCCATCTGATACCAACCTAACAATTGGATTGCTCTCAATTTGTTTGCACAACCTTGAGAGGATGGATACGCATGGCCTCGGAGACCTTGCTATTGATGGGATTCCAAGAAGTAGTGTTTGCCTTCTGAATGCTCAATGCTCAAGAAATGATTTGGAGTCCCATTAGAGTTTTGAAGGTGCACAACTTTCCACAAGGGGACCTAGCTTGGTCTAAAATTGTAGATACCATGATCACAAATGCAATCTAGAGGTTGTATCAAAGAGTGACCCAAAGTCTACCACGGATGGGATGATAGCTTTCATTACAAGGCCTAGAGACACATGTCAGAATTTGTTACCGTCACATACACACCAAAACCCACCATCTTCAACTGAAATATATCTGCCCTGGAATATAAATTAGTCATCCTGAGATTGATTTATTTTCAAACTCGCTTAAAGAAAGAGAGAAAGCGGTAGATCAAGGAACAGCGGTAGATCAAGGAACTCAACCCAGATAGGGGCTTTAGAGGAAGGCGGGGAATATGGGCTAAAGGAAGGTTCCCACTCTAATGTTTTAAAGGTCGTTGAATAGTTTCATGACCATCAGACACATACATGTATGGTATAAGCATGACCATTTAGATGATAAGACCTGTTTTTAGGTTCTTATCCAAGTAAATCCGTTTGAAGGAGGATGCAAGCAATATGGAAAGCACTTTCATTGCCAAAGCACTCATAGCATATGAGCATGGGCAAATCAAGGTGTTCAATAGCCTTCTCAATGAACCAATCAACTTCCAATACATCGAGGCATCAACTTGCTCAACATAAGCATAAGGGATCTATAAGGAATTTTTGGATTTTGAAGGGCACTACAAGGATTTTTTATTAACGTGGCACTACTATCAAAGGGGGCTGCAAAATCATGCAGTCTACTTTAAAATTTTTGTTTTTTGAGAACCCCTCCTTCCCTTAAAAATTGTGGCCATAGCCATGTGGCTTCTTTTTGAAAGAGGTAAGTGTTATTGTTGAGCCAACATACTGAAAGTTGCTAGAGAACTTGCTACTCTAGCTAAATAATTGTGGGTCTGAGAACAAAAATAGATACTTGTTTGCATACCTTTCTCTTCTTGTAGCATGGGGCATTTTCAAGACAATTCAATTGGGCTTCTTGATGGTATGGCACATACATGAGGAAATTGATGCAATGTTCTGTAGGTTCACTGAGCATTTTTGAGTTGGGCAAACATTCACTTTCCCTCATCTGATGGATACATTCATAAAATGTACATCATCTTCACCAGCACCCATTAGGGGAGAAATGGGGTCTCAAAAGGGCCTCCAATTAGTGTTTCCTAATTTCAAGGGATTAGAGAGGGATTTGAGGTGTACCAATTAGAGTGCTTCTTTTTCTGGGACACTGATATGTTGTGTTGTACAAAAGGACAGGTTGAGCATTTATGGTTGGGGAGACCTCTCACCCACAGTTTGTACCCATGGTCCTCATTCCTTGCCATTGATCTGATATCCAATCCATTAGGGGAATTTCGGACTCAAAAAGGGCCTCATAAGGACTAGATTAGCAAAATGGATTAAGAACTAATAAGGCCTACAAAGGGTCCCATCACCCCATATGGGGATAAAAAATTACATCTCCCTAGGCCCTTGGTGGTCCCCAAAAGTGCACCTCCCTCTCCCAATTGGAGGGCCCTCCCACTCTCAAAAAGTTAACTCTCTTTACAACCTTTAGGTGGTACACATTCCCAAAAAGTATCTCGCGGGTACACCCTAGCCCAAAAATTTGAAATTTTTCAAAAGTGCCCAAAATGGCCCAAAACTCTTCAAAACTTTCCCCCAAACCATGCCTATGCACACAAATCACTTTTCAACATCTAAATCCTACTCCTTCTCACCATAATCATCTTCCAATCCCACATTCATACTCCTATCATAAGCACTTTGCAACACCCAAATCCAATTTCTTCTCATCATTTTGTCCCAAACTTGCTTCCGTTGATCCTATTATTATAAAGAGAGTGGGAGAGAAGTAAGGAGCCTCACTTGCAGCTTTCTCACATACACAATGGGGGAATACACACAAAGGTGGAGGCTAAAAATAGTTTTCCTCTTCTTAGTTGTGTAAGCCAAAAGAACTCTCTCTTTGTACAAAAGAAATAGGTGAACCCTATATGTGGGTCTCAAACCAAACTCAGCTAACTAAGATGGCATACTAACTGAGCCACTAACTAGAGTACATAAAGATAGCGATCATCTAGCTATTATTCATGGGTAATGTACCAACCGCATCTGCAGCTAACAAGTCGGTGACATCAATGCACAACAGTCACCTTGGCATATCACGAGTGGAGCTCGATATCTCAACACTCCCCCTCGAGCTCAATCCCAATTCCTACATACCAAGCAGGTCTCTGAACCTACGTAGCTTCTCTGCACCCAATGCATTCGTGAATATGTCAGCTACCTGATCCTCTGTGCTAACATAAACTAGATCAATAAAACCTACTAGAACCTTCTCCCACACATAGTGATAATGCACCTCAATGTGCTTTGTTCTAGCATGATAGAGTGGGTTATTTGCCAAGTGTATAGCCAAGTGTATACTGCTCATGTTGTCACAATAAATGATAACTGGCCCATCTGTAGACTAATGCATATCATAAAGTAGCCTACGCAACCAAGCTACCTCACATGCAACCATTGTTGCACCCCTGTACTCAGCCTCTATGATGTCGACAAGGCAACAGTAGGTTGTTTCTTACTGCTCCAAGTGACTGCAGCACTCCCAAAAGAGAACACATATCCACTGGTAGATTGTCTATCAGAAATACTACTAGCCCAATCAACATCAGTGTATCCATGCAGCTGTATCTGAACCCCAGTCTCATAAAATAGTCCATACTACAATGTGGACTTCACATACCTCGGTATGCATCTAGCCACATCCAAATGCGATTTCCTTGGAGCCTATATAAACTGACTTACCAACCCAACAGCATAGCTCAAATCTGGCCTAGTAATAGTCATATAAATCAAACTTCCTACTATGCATCTGTACATAGTAGGGTCTTCTAGAAGCTCACCTGCATCTGCACTCAACTTCACATTCTGCTCCAAAGGAACTGAAATAGGCTTAAGCCTATCATCCCATATTTGGATAGCATGTCCAATCCATATTGGCTCTGCAAGAGCCATATCCCACTTGTGGATCTAATCACCTCAATGCCCAAGAAGTAACGCAGCTCTCCCAAATCCTTCATCTCAAACTTTTGCTTCAATAGCATTTTCACATGAGGATATCTTCATCACTATCACCTGTGATGATCAAATCATCAACATAAATGACACGCAGCATAATACCTTTCTCTGTTTTTCTCACATAAAGTGAGAAATCAGCCTTGGAAATCTGAAAGCCAATAGTGACAAGATACTGTCCTATCTTGTCAAACCATGCCTGCTTGAGCTGCATTTTCCTGGCTTGCGTATTTGTGCTATACATTTTTTGTCAAAGTATCCCATGCCTCCTTCAGTGTGCTTGCATCCTAAATATGCAAAATCATAGAATCTAAAATACTGATAGACAGCCAGTACATAACTTTTCTGGCTCTCTCATGCTAGCCTTTAAATGCTTCCAACTCTTGTTGATTGGGAACATTAGGAATAACTGGCTCTTGTTCAGCTCTAGTAATGAACTCCCAATAGCCTTTTCCCTTAAGGAAATTCGTCATTCTAAATTTCCATGCTTGGAAGTTGTTCTTGTCAAGCTTTTCAGTGACAATCTATGAAAGAGCATCAGACGCCATTACAGAACACTGCAAAATATTCTGTCACTGTAAAAAACACAACTTGTGCATCACAAGGGCAAATCTACAAAACTAATGAAAGAGGTATTTGACCACACAGTCACTTCCTAGTGATGATTTTGCATCAACAAGCAATAAGAATGATTATGTTACTCCCAATATCTTTGTGCACAGGTGTACGATGCAATTTCTATAGTAACTTTTCACTGACCTGCAGAACAATGGCCACACAGCAAAAACAGGGCACTTTTCTGAGTGCCTGTGGAAAACCTCTACCACTAAAACGGGCCTCGAAATGGCCTCGAATCAAAAAATAATGTCACCAAGGGCAAAGCCTTTCCTGCAGCATATACTATCCTCTCGTTGCACTGCGAAGGGTGTCCCAATCTGAGACAGTGCACTCTTGCACTTTCTGGCTGTGCTACCTGCAGAGATTTGCTCCCAAACTCGAAAAAGGATAGCAACATTGATCCTCTTACCAAGACACCGTGAACTTGGTTTGCTTTCTTGAGCTCCTTACCATGAACTGAGCTCTGATACCATGTAAAGAGAGTGGGAGAGAAGTAAGGAGTCTCACTTGTAGCTTTCTCACATACACAATGGGGGAATACACACAAAGGTGGAGGCTGAAAACAGTTTTCCTCTTCTTAGTTGTGTAAGCCAAAAGAACTCTCTCTTAGTACAAAAGGAATAGGTGAACCCTATATGTGGGTCTCAAACCAAACTCAGCTAAGTAAGGTGGCATACTAACTGAGCCACTAACTAGAGTACATAAAGATAGCTGTCATCCAACTATTATTCATGGGCGGTGTACCAACCACATCTGCATCTAACAAGTCGGTGACATAAATGCACAACGGTCACCCTGGCATATCATGATTAGATCTTGATATCTCAATAATTATATCTTTCCATTGTCCCAAACTTGTTTCCATTGATTCTATTCTATCCTTTGAACCGATCCAAGGCCTTATTTCTGAATCCCTCTCATGGCTCCCACCAACAAGCGATGAAAAAGCACCTTGCACATCGAAGTTGCACCAAAGTATGCCACAACTCGTCAATGTTATGGCCACAAGGTTGCTAGCAAAGATACACTAGATCAATTACGACAAAAATGGATGTATTGGAGCAATGGAGTAATGAGCTGCAACAATCAGGATGTTGCACCCAATAGAGATCAGAACAATAAAAATTGCGATCCAATTTTAAACATTCCATTACAAAGAGTGCATTTCTGTGTGTTACATGCGGAGATGCGGCTCATTGATAAATTTCTTTACTTGCACATTGAATATGCATGGAACATGAAATCGGAGGAGAGAGCATCATCATTTATTGCAAGGGTCGAAGCTTTACTCTCGAGCATGGGTCTACATGGGGGGAATGTAAAGCTAATCAAAGATGCACAATTGTCAGGAAAATTAGGAAATCTTCCAAATAAAGTGTCCATCGGAGGCTCTAAGGCACGAAGGTTTTTGTCCAATCATGGAAAACATCGATTAAATCTGCATTGGAATTATTAGAAAAAGTTATGTGATTACACCACTAATTTGGAAGTTGATCCCTAGGACCTTGAGAATAAGTGTTTGGAAAGAATTGGATAATTTGGTAAAGATATTGAGGAAGCCTTCCATAGACAATGATGATGATGTGCAACCATATAAAGTCATCGTGAAAGAGTTCATTGAAGCCATGGTTGGATGGGGTGAATCACACACTACTCACTACATGGTGTGTTTGGTCTTTGCTTCTTTCAAAATTATAATTGCAATCAATTTATTCTTGTTTACCTCATGTGTTTTTTCTATGTATGCAGTACATTATTTATGCTCATGGTCCACGGTTTCTTCGCCAATATGGTTCCTTGAATGCTTATAGTGCCCAAGGGATGGAAAAGTCTCATTATAGAGCTCGAGGTGCTTATTTCAAGAGTATGCGACATGGAGGGGGGATTAATAATAGGCGAGGTGGAGGTGGAGGTGGAGGTGGAGGTGGAGTCCCTAGAAGACACCGCAGAAAGCCTAGAAGGAAGGCACTTCAAGAGATAAGAAAGTATCAAGGTAGATCCCAAGAGCTCCATTCACTCGATTGGTGAAAGAGATCATGCAGTCGTATAGGGATGACTATCGTATTCAATCAATCGCACTGGCTGCCATAGAAGAAGCAACAAAAGTGGTGATCATAACCCTTCTTGAGGACACAAACTTGTGTGCAATCCATGCCAAGAGGGTTACGATCATGGCAAAAGAAATGCAACTGGCAAGGCGGATCAAAGAAGACCCACAACTTAGGCCATAGATCATATTTTTTGTTGTATTCAGTATGGACACCAATTTTGGTTTCAAAAGCAATTTTGTGCAAAGATGGTTGTAAATATTTTTTGTAATAGAATACTTTGGAAAGTATGTTTCTTGTAGATTTTCAACTTTGAGCTTTCATTTTCAAGTGGAATGTTGTAGTGTATTATTTACTTCCATATATGATGTATGTACATAATGTAATTGATTGTTGATGGCAAATAATCATGGTAGAATGTAATTAGTCTCACTAGTATGTAATTAGTTAGGTTGACAGTGGCGGGTTCTTAATTGTCCAAGTTCCTTTCTGGACCACTTCTGTAGCCATCTGAATGTGACTAGACACTAGTATGTGATGGGGGATGCATACCCAAAAAAAAAAAAGCCCCCGAGGGGCCCTGGTGCGCATAGTTGTTTTTTTATGTATTTGTTTCTTGTGTGTGTGATGGGTGTGTGTGTGTGTGTGTGTGTGTGATGGGGGAAAGATATGCCCCAAAAAGAAAGAGATACCCAAAAAAAAATATAAAAAAGCCCTCGAGAGGCCCTAGTGCACGCAGGGATGTCTTTGGGCCACATGGGGACCCCGCCTGGCCCAAAGTCACACCAGGGCCTCTCAGGGGCTTTTTTATGTTTTTTTTTAAATATCTCTTTCTTTTTGGGGCGTATCTTTCCCCCATCACACACACTCATCACACACACAAGAAACAAATTTAAAAAAAACATAAAAAATCCCCTGAGAGGCCCTGGTGCATGCAGGTGCGACTTTGGGCCAGACGGGGTCCCTATCTAGCCCAAACTTGCACATAATCTCGAGGGCTAGATGGCCCAAAGTTGCATGCAGTCTCGAGGGCTAGACGACCCAAAATTGTGCACAATCTCAACGGCTTTTTTATGTTTTTTTTTGGGGGGATGCATCCCCCATCACACACACACACACACCCATCACACACACACATCACAATGTTGACCGCTCAGTTCAAGGTGCCGATCGCACAATTCAAGGTGCCGACTGCACAGTTCAAGGCTTCTCTTTAGCATTCTTTTGTTTCACAATCCATGTCTAGGATGGTTCGCAAAGTCCATCTTAATCATTAGTGCATAGTCATTGGTCAATTGCATCCACCCACCATAGTGCCACCTCCCCACAATGGAGGGCCACCTCCGCACGCAATTGTCAATTCATACCAAGCCCACACATGCATGTTGCACATTAGCACATCCCATGCCATATTTTTTATTACGCTTTACTTGTAAAAAGCTTGATTAAAAGTTAAAATTTTTCTCATATGTTAATTAAGCACACCCATACATGAATTTGGAATTCAAATTCTCTTCAAACATATTAACAAGGAGACCTATGTCATGGCCACCTTCTGATCAAAGAGGCAAAATTTTTGCCCAAACCAATTTGCTCTTCATGCTTGAAATGTGTCCCAATTTATATACCCATATCTTGATCATTAGCATTCAAAGTTGGGACCCACTTTGAATCATGGTTTCATATGTCATGTTATTCACATTATTTTGATGCCATTTTAATCCATTGTTGCTCATAGCTATCACCACATTTGTCAGCATATATGGGCATACCTTGCCACTTTGTATCAAACTTCACTGTAGTCATCACCAACACCTTTAGAATATCAAGGCACACTTCTAAAGTGATTTTGGCCATTCCTAGTATACTTTAAAACATTTACACCATAAGGGCCTACATCTTCAATTGTGTGTAGCACTCCTTAGCCACAATTTCCATAAAAGTCAAAACCCAATCTTCTATGCTAGGATTGAATCAGTCATATGCTTGTTCCCTATCCAAATTTGATAATACACAAACACCAACCAAGTATACGTGTGGATTATTGCCATCTCAATGTGGAACCATTGGCATACGTGAGAGCTTGCCACCTCAATCATGGTGCATCTATCCTCTTATTTTACATTAATCCTTCCAACTAACCCTACAGATAACTAAATTAGCCACCATATTATTGTTCTATTTTCCTCCTAGGTTTGGGATGTAAAACATTCCTAGTCCCAAGATGAATCTAAATATGGAAGGGTTTGAAATTATGCATCCAATTCAACCTTTTGTTGCTATCTTGATTAGAGTTCATTGGCAATCTTGATCTTGTCTATTCATACACCTAGTAACTTGAAGAATTCTTGAAACCTTTGATAAGGGAATGTACTTTTCTTCAAAATCAACCGTTTATTTAAATTAAGAATACACTAAAATCCAAGAAATGAAACTCAATTATAATCAAAACACCACCCATCTAGAAAACAAGAGAAATATATATTAAATTTTGATGTCTATACAATATTTCTTGTATATTGCATCCAATGGATGCACTTTTTACAAAATATTTGCTTGCTTAGCTTTAGCTACTATAGTTGCTCTCCTCTAAGTTGATAAAACAATGGGTTCACTGAAAGATTCTACAAGCTACCCAACATCATAAGCACTTGCCGAAGCACCCATAGCAGCAACTGCCATGATTCTACCTACTAGTTTCTCTCCAAAATTAGATAGTGCCAAGTCTCACCTCACCAAAATACACTTGCGTGCAGAAGGGGGTAAAGGCACAAGGGAGACTAGCTTTGAAAGTGCCCTGCACTTTATCATCTCCTCCTTCCCATAAGGGGAGAACAAAGTATGGAAGCACACTAGGCTATGGCACTCGAACATTCCCATGTAGTGTCCTAGTGCTGAATCCACACCGATGTTGTCACCTCGACCCCCTTTACATGTTGCAAATTGATCAACTTCAATGACATCCTAAAAATTGAGATAACATCAGTAATCTTCTCAATGCCAAACTAAGAACATAAATTCATTCATATTGACAAAATATCATGAACTTACAATGTGGGTAGCATCTTGTTCGTCCATTCCCGATCGAGTTATATTGATGGAGATTTTTCTCTCATCAATTGCTCAAGGTGGTGCCGATGATGAGGCCTCTACAGTATTCTCAAGTCTCTGGTGTTTCTGCACCCTCTCCAATCTTTCTTGGACCTCACGGAACTCCATCTCTGTAACTACTGCATTAGTAGAGTCATGCATTTCCTCCCACATAGTTAAGACCAGATGCTCCAAAGTGTTTGCAGGTGCCAAATCTATGCACCTATCAACCCCCTCTTCTGGGTAACCTAAGTTACTACTACTCTCCCAAGCAAAGAGTTCCCCCAATGCTTCATCTTCTCTCAATTCTTTAATGTATTGAATGTCCATCAAAAATAAATATTCTCTGTTTTCAATCAAAATATACGGAAGGGTTTGCATCAAAACCTCATCCGTCATCCGTCATACCTTCTTCCTCCTCTTTTTGCTCTCCTTCCTCCTCTTCCTCTTCTAGCTATCCCTGCTTCGGGAACCACAACCAACTCTGTCTTTTGCTCTATTTCTGTGCTGTGCTTTCCCTTGTCCAAAGTTTCACTAGACCAATCTAGAGCAACGATGGCTTTTGCAACCACATCGGGATTCTCCTCAACATCCACATCTTGCCCTGCGCTAGAAGAAGAGGTGGCTCTACATTGATGAATGGAGGTGCATTTGTGTCCTCCATTTCCAAAATAATTACACAATAGGCTATTTCCAAGGATACAAAATGAGTTCCTATAGGACCCGCTTGCAGATCCAACTCTTCATCCTTGAAAATCCTTCTAAAACTTTTTAGACTAAGGGATTTGCAAATTCTTTGCAACCTAAACTTGAAAGTGCTATCAACCTAACGACAATCAATGAGGAGACTCACAGGAACCCACTATACTCTACCTATATCTAGCCAGATCAGGTAAGGCTTGATTTTCTCTCTCACATAATCTACCACATCTCTAAAGAGATCTAAATGCTTGTGGACTATGCCGATGACATCTATTTGATGATCAAAAATGTCATACAACTCTGCTTCTCTACTTGAATGATGAGTAGAAGTGATAAAGTCATGGTATATCTCGCGAGGTGTGGCCTGAAAGTTTGTGGAAGATGGCAAGAGCAGGCTGTGTAGGAGGTGAGGACAATAAAGGCTATGTCATACCTAATGGCCCTTTATATAGTTGAATTCAAACTCTTTAAATACCTTAAAGGTCTGACTACAATCTAGGTAATAAAATATTGGACAATGTACTATATTGGCCTAAATAATTTGCCATCATATTCCACCCCTGCCTCCCCCGCCACCCAAAATAATGGATTTTTTTTTTGGAATTTAGGGGGCCCTATGTTAGTACAAATGATGTCACACTTAACAAAAACTATTACATTTAGTCAAAAACTATTACAACACAGTTTCAAAACTTTTACTATTCAAGTGCTATTACAACACACTTCAAAACTATATCATATTTTCAAAACTATTACAACACACATCAAAAACTACTAATTTTATTAAGTATACTCATTGCCAATACAAATGACATCATACATCAAAACTATTACATTTATTCAATACCAGTTTGAATGGACAAGTTACAAGGAGGCTTCCACTTCTCAAGCATTGATGTTCCTTTGAGTCGCCTTCTCACTATCTTCCCATTTAGTGTAAAGAAAAAATCACTATCATCAAAGGTGACAGTGATGTATTCTCGAACGTGCTTCAAGCTCCAACAATCTGTGACCTCAAGATATTGGATATCCCCATTGGGCATATGTAGCTCTACCTCTGTGGTGTCCACCACATCACAATCCATAGGTATCCATGTGCCATGATTATTTTTCAAATGTCTAAGCGTATCTCATGTAGCAAATACTCCGCACTACTTGATATCTTATTACTATACTTTCTTTAGTAAGTATACATCGAAAATGGTCTCCCTTTTGCAAACCCTCCCTAACATCCCACATTGGGTATAGAAGATTATCAATAAATTCATTTTCTAGGCCTTTGCCTACCCACATGGTCTTTGTCTTGTGAATGAAGATTGATTTGAAAAAATAAATATATGTAATGGAGGGCATGAACCAACTAACACCCACAGATTTTGAACTAAAAGTAAACTTCATTGATGATTGAATATCTAATCTCATCTTCATTCTAAATGCATCTATAGAGAATGGATCATGAAGAGGCCATTTTGGACTATCAAAGTTAGGGAGAGGAATAGGATGTAGGCTTCCATATGCACCTTCTCTTTGAGGAACTTGATAACATGAATTATAGAAAAAAATACAAGACTTTGTCAAGGAGGCAACACTCCGTCCTGAGAACATTAATTCCCCAATATTTGAATGGAAAGCTTGAAATATTCCTATGAGACTATCTAGAGGCTAGGTTTCAACTTTGGTAGAGGGAAAGATATCTACATAGAAAGCAAAGAAAGATATTAATGGGCCAATCAATCTGTCTCTCTCACTCTCTACCTATCTCTCTCTATCTCACACACACACACTTCTCTCTCTCTCTCTCTCTCTCTCTCTCTCTCTCTCTCTCTCTCTCTCTCACACACACACACACACACACAAATCTCTCCCCTCTACTATCTCCCCTTAACACCCCTCAACCCCCCCATCTCTCTCTCTCTCCCTCCCCCCCTCCCCCTCTACTATCACCACAAGACTCCCTCTCTCAAAACGCATTCTCACATACAATCATTATAATACACAATTGAACTGAAAAGGAAAAAAAGTTAATGTAAAAGAGAGATACAATTTGAAGGAAAGCAAGTTTGACTGGCAGGATCCAAGTTCATGTCTGGAGCCATGTACACGTGCTGAACCTTCTCACCTTAAGTCCTTTTTTTGTATTACAAAACCCAACAATGCGACCCTTCCAATGCTTCTCTTTCTTTGCTCTATCCTTTCTAGAAACCTTGAATGGACCTATTGTAGATGGTTGCATTGTGACCCAGGACATTAACCTAAACTCTTGACCGATCCAAATATCACTGTTGTCCTTCAAAATGTGACCCACACAAGATTGAATCGATAGATTTGGCCTAGGGGAAGGGGAGTGCTTCATCATTGTAGAAAGAATGGGAGCAAGCAAATATAAAGAGGTTGAGAGGAGGAAGAGGTTGAGAGGAGGAGGCTAAGAGGAGGTTGAGAGGAGGAAGAGGTTGGGAGGAGGCTGAGAGGAGGTTGAGAGGAGGAAGACATTGGGAGAAGGCTAAGAGGATGTAGAGATGAGGAAGAGGCTCAGAAAAAGGTGAGGAGTCAATGGGAATAGTTTGGGGAGACTCCTGGGAGGAGTTTGGGGTGCTAGGGACACTTTTGGAAATTTTTTACTTTTTGGAGGGGAAAAAAAGTCGTGGATTTGGAGGCCTACCAAGAGAGCCTAGGAGGGTATGGGAACCATTCAAAAGTGAAGGGGGGGAGTAAATGCCTCAATAGGTGGTGGGGGAAAGAGAGAGGCAAGTGGAAGCCTAGTGGGGACCAAGGAGGACTCTCCACCAATGAGAGGCCAATATGGAATCCTCCATTCTTTTAATGCCCAAGCCTTCCCATTGGTTGGTTTGCTAATCACAAATCTTAAGGGACTAATCCAAGAGGCCCTTTTTAAGTCCAAAATTCCCCTAATGCAAGGGTCACATTCAAATTTATGGTAGAGCACTCCCAGCCATTCGATCAATGGGTAGATCCAAGAGAGGGGGTGAGGGGAAAGTGTGCTTCAATCTAGTCCATGGATCAAGGGGTGGATCCAAGGGAGGAGATGAGAGTAAAATGCACTCCAATCTCGGCCATAGATCAAGGTGTGGATCCAAGGGA
This sequence comes from Dipteris shenzhenensis, assembly GCF_047967505.1. Classification (NCBI taxonomy): domain Eukaryota; kingdom Viridiplantae; phylum Streptophyta; class Polypodiopsida; order Gleicheniales; family Dipteridaceae; genus Dipteris; species Dipteris shenzhenensis. The sequence goes on from NC_141601.1 coordinate 49,810,551, forward strand.
GGGGATGAGTGCAAAATGCTCTCCAAAGTGGGCCATAGATCCAAGTTAGATCCAATGGAGGAGGTGAGAGCAAATGGCGCTTCAATCCGGGCCATCCAAATAGGCGCTTCAATCCGAGCCCTTGATCTTGGATCTTCATCTCCACCATTCAAAATGTGCCTTCACCCTAGCCCTCCAAATAGGCGCCTCCATCTTGACCATTGATCTTGGACCTAGATCAAGGGTGCACATGAAAAGGTGCCTTTTCCCTCTTAATGAGGCCTCTACAAAATCAAACCTTGCCCTCCCCTTGTTAGATCTTGCCACTTGGAGCCCACCATAGCCATCCTAGGCCCTTCATCCATCCACCACCCATCTCCATCCAAAGACAAAGGTTGATCAATTTCAAACCATGTCAGTTGAGTAAATGCTAAGGGGCCCTTAGATCATGGGTTACCATAGTGGTTCACTTGTAATTAACTTAATCCATTTCTTAATCAATTCCTTATGAGGCCCTTTTGAGACCCCAATTCTCCCCTAATGATCTTCTTACAAGAGCTCCTAACTTCAAGGATTATGTGGATGGCTACCTATGTGATGGGCAAGAAATTCTAGTCGGTCATGCAAATCCATTGCAATTTTGATTTTTCATGCAAGGTGGTAGACCTATGATGCACTACAAGGTGCATCCTAAATCATAGAACTGGATGCCCATTGGAGGAATTGAGCTATGGAAGAAAGATAGTGAGGTTCAACCATTGTTGCCTACAAGTTGTTTGGATATACTACCAAAGGCTACATTTGTGAGAGACCACTTGCAAGTAATATCAAGGATAAAGGATTACATTAAGTTTTGGGAGGGATGTCCAAGTGGAAAGAATGCATCAAATCAGTCCTACATTAGGCCAGTGATAGACTAGTAGAAAAACATGATCGGTGAGCTCGAGCAGGAAAACATCTTAGGGATAGAGTATGCTGATAATTTTGGCCAAGAACATGATCTCCTGATGAGAGGAGGATGATATAGATGCTTTCATTAATGAGTTCCAAGGCTATGAGGAATGTAATGATCACTATTGTGGGCCTCTAAAAGGTAATCCAAGGGAAGTGTTGAGACCAATGGTGGATGTTAAGCAAGGTGACTTCAACATGGTGAGGCCATTGGGCCCTATATACCCCATATGGCTTGGGGTTGCCATATCAAATGTTGAGATGGATGTTGCATCTCCTTACTTCAAGATATTTTTAATTCAATACTAGGCACCATCAGCCTATGTTGATTGCTAGAACAAGTATTGGGTAGAGAATAGGTTAGATCCACAGGTATGGGAGTGTATTGATGTGGTGGTCTAGTCGTGGACATTAAAAGCCATAAATAGACCCAAGAAGATTAAGATTCCACAGACTGTATGTATCAAAGCACAAGAGAGCTTGCTTGGTATCAGAGCATAGAAAATGGTGATGATTTTCTCCTTCTTGATCGCCCAAACTTCCAATCTAATATGCTCTCTCATGTGATGTTTCTCAATTGTTGTGACCTTATCAATGCATATTATTATTAATATGACAATTTTCAGAACCTATCTTTCACCACCACCAACTACTTTGTTTCTAGTGGTTCACTTTGCACGATGTTTGTTAATACCACCAACTGGTGTTTATTAACACCTCAAGTAAAATATCCATGTTGTCCCCAAATAGTGTTTATTAGTAGCACCAAATACATGATTTTCAAACTCTTCCACAAATGCTGTGTTCCAATTGCTATACCGAATGAAAGGTTTCACAGTTTTTCATAATCATTGGAATTTCCAAATATTAACAAAAGTTCAATATTGGCAAAATTCCCACCATCAATGAATTTTCCCAAATTTCATGAGATCCACCCAATTTCCAAATTCCCCAAATGTAACTTTTGTCCCACTTTATCTAATATGGTGTTAGGTGAGAATTTAGTGTATCTTCTCTACTAGTTATCTCTACTAGTAATGGGATGGTGGGATATAAAGACTCTGTGATCATTCACATCGTAACATAGATTGCATTACCTAGTAAGAAGGATTCCATAGTAGGGGATTGTCTGACCAAAGTGTCTAATCTATTATAAGAAGGGATTCTTTTTCCCTTGGTGTTATACTGCATGCAATGTGGGCCACAGGCTTTTCGCCCAACTAAGTTATCGAATTTCTGTAGGTGCTTGTAAGAGATCTATCTTGTATTGGAGAAAGGTCAAAGAAGGCTTCATTAATAATAACCTTCTTACTCTAGGGAAGGAAGGAGGGTGGGATTGATCAAATATTGGCATTACAAGCTATGAGAAAAACTAGATACAATAAAGCTATAAGGGGTGGGGCCACTAAAGCGGGCATCCACACCCAAGCTCTATGTTTAAGATGAAAATATCAATTGACAGATACATGGCACTGTATCTGTGGAACAGTACGAAAATACCTGTAATTTCTTTTTTGGGTAAAATTTCAAAATTGTATTAAGAAAAGATAAATACAAGGAGATAAAAAAGTCCAACTGCCTCTTGCAAAGACGCATATACAAACTAAACCGAATCTTGATCAACTACCCTAAAGTCCTCATTTCCTTTCCCAAAAAATTGTAGAGCTCTCTTGGAGTCTTCCATAATTACAAAACCAAGCAAGTTCCCATGCTAGGGTCTTTGAAAACCACCTCATTCATGTGCTTCCATAGCTACATAATTACTATGCCCATGACCACCTACCACATATCATATAGCAAGTCATTCAAGTGCCCCGGTCACCTAATAGGCCATCTTCCACTTAATCAGAAATTGTAGCCTGCTCAGACTTATGACTACATTGTTCTAGAGTTGACAATCCCAGAGCAAATGTATATGCATCTCCCTACAGGTCTTGTAGAGGGGGTTGGTTGAAGGCACTCTTGGATTCCATTTAGTAATCTCACTGCAAGCTTCCCAACCATTACTCTCCATAATAAAAAAATTATCTTAAAAAGGAAGGAGTAGTCCCCCAAACTCTTCTGAGTCGAAAGGACCACATAACTAAAAAGTCATGTGGCGCATGTAATTTTCACTATTTTCTAGCTATCTCGGGACCTATCATTGAGTTGTCCTCTTTAAAATCTTTTAGGTTAGCTTATGAGAAGAGCTTGCCAGACCTCCAAAAAAATCCTCTAAGTCCCATGTCTTCTTAATAAAGATGATTGGTAGGCCAACCTTCTTTTAACTAGCTAAGAAGTGTCACAATGACCTCTGCCACCTCAGAGGCGTTAAGTCCAAAACACTGCACAATGAGATCGAGAGTACTCCATTTATTGCCACTTGGATCCTAGACTTGGCTAAAAGTCCTTAGACCTTTTCTGAATAGTCTCATAGCTACGCTTGGATGAGTACTTAGCATTGCCACACCACTGAGAAAGGCCCAATCCAATAGACAGAGCGATTTGCCTAATGAGGCATCCCCATGAAGTGATCTCAACCCACCCCAAGAGTATCCTCTTGACTTAGTCTTCCAAACTTATACCAACCTTGCCAACATCTCAGATTGTGGAATTCTAACAGGAAACTCAGATAAAATAGCATCTTGCCATGGAAATTCAGCCCTCTTGGAGCATTCAAAAAATTATATATCTAGCTACTTTGGCCCATGGTTGGCCAGATCCCAACTGAAGGTGCCACTTGGTACAAAGACTCTCATCTTTCTCTTTCATGGAAACTAGTCCCATTCTACCACCCTTCTTGGACACTGAAATAAGCTGCCAGCTCATTGCATGCCATCCATTTTCCCAGATAAAATTTGCTATAGACTTGTCTACCTTTCTCAAGTTTGACTTAGAAAAGGGTAGAATAGAAAGAACACACGCCATCAGAGATTCTGGCATATGCTTTGGTAGTCCCAAAACACATTTTGGATAAAACTTTCCTTAGACTTCAATATCAATGTAACCAAAGAAACACTCAATCATGAATTACTTGCAATTCCAAAACATCACACATTCATGTGAGAGAAGATCTAGAAGAAGAAGAAGATGGAGGAATATCACTACCTCATTACTTGTGGTTGTTGCATCACCTCGTTTCTCTAGTTGAAGTCCCCTAGTTCCCTTGCCCAAAATATCTCGACATGATTCCATAGAGAAGTTATGTTCATAGCCAAAGATATGAATTAACTTCCCTTTTAGACATCCTCCACCTCCGTGCACTAAGGACTTATCGGTTTGTCGGATCAAGCATGGGGAGGTTGTGAGGTATCTGGGATCCCGGGTTGGTGGGCTAGTGGTAACTCAAAGATTAAACTAGTCCCCTTGACAATATTAAAGCTAATCTCAAAGGTTGGAGTGGCATGTGCTTGGGCTAGAATGCCAGATTATGATAACCAAACACTTCCTATAGCAGCTATTACTACGTTTGTCTCTACGGTATATAATTTTAGACAAAGTCATTGGCTAGAAATTGAGTGGTTACTCTGGGATTTCCTTTGGGTAGGGGACGATGATAGGAGTAAAATGCATGATGTATCCTGGGAGGTACTAAAGGTTCCTAAGCTACAAGGAGGGTTTGTTCTCCCTACGTTAGAGTGAAGAATATGACCTTAGTTGGGAAAAGGTTGCCCAAATTATTCATTGATAAGTCCCCATGAACGGAATTCATGAAATGGTTCATTGAACAAGACCATATTGGAGTTGGTTCTTGGAGCTCCCTCTCATGTTATGATAGGCTAATGTCAGAATTTCCCTTGAAGATTAAGGCCTCTAATTTGATGCCAAGATTGTTTGCAACCTAGAAACATTGTGTAGAATTTAACTTACAAGGGTCAAGCTGATTTAAGGGGAGATTCTAAAGGTATCTGGTGGGGGAAAGCTATATCGACAAGGGATGTGCCTTTTACAAGGTTTATTTGTGTAGTGCTACAAGTATATGCAAGAAGGGTTTAAACTATTGTAAGAAGGAATTATTCAAGTTCCCTTGGTATTGCCTATTGCATGCAATGTGGGCCACACATTTTTCGGCCAACTAAGTTGGCCATTTTTTGTAAGTTCCTATATAATTTTTCTTTTGGGGCTAAAATTCCAAAATTATATTAATAAAAGATAAATACACGGAAAGAAATTATCTTAAAGGAGGGACTAGCCTCCCAAACTCTTTTGAGTTGAAAGGAGCACACAGCCAAACTGTCACATGGCACGTGAAATTTACACTATTTTCTAACTGTCTCTAGACCTATCACTGAATTGTCCTCTTTAAAGTCTTTTAGGTTAGCTTTTGAGAAAAGTTGCCAGAACTCCAAACAAATCCTCTAAATCCTAGGTCTTCTTTATTAAGATGACTGGTAGGATGGCCTTCTTTCAACCTACTGAGAAGTGTCGCCATGACCTCTACCTTAGAGGCATTAAGTCCAAATCTTTGCACAATAAGAGCAAGAGTACTCCATTTAATACCACCTGGATCTAAGACTTGGCTGAAAGTCCTGAGAACTTTTCTGAATAGTCTTGCAATAGCCATGCACGGATGAGTACTTAACATTGACAGACCACTGGTAAAGGCCCAATCTGATAGTAGCTAGACCGATTTGCCTAACATACAGGAGGCATCCCCATGAAGTGATCTCAACCCACCCTAAGAGCATACTTTTAACTTAGTCTTCCAAACTTGTACTAGCCTTGCCAACATCTCACATTGTGAAATTCTAACAAGAAACTTGGATAAATTAACATCTTGCCATGGAAATTTGAACCCTCTTGGAGCATTCGAACAAATTATATATTTAGCTATTTTGGGCCATGGTTGGCCACATCCTAGTTGAAGTAGCCACTTGGTACAGAAACTCTCATTTGTCTCTTTTATGAAAACCACTCCCATTCCACCTCCGTTTGTAGGCACTGAAATAAGCTCCTAGCGCATTGCATGCCACCTATTTGCCAAGATAAAATGTACTATAGACTTGTCTACCTTTCTCAAGTTTGATTTAGAAAAGGGCATAATAGAAAGACATTAGGAAAAAAGGGAACTCGTTTTGGGGCCTTGAGAGAAATTCACGATTTCTTCATTTTTATTTCCTCTAAAACAATAAAATATGACACAACCCCACTGATGTTGCAGAATTTGGTATTTCTGATGTCACCGGCATGTCCATCCAACTTATCAAATCACTTTCATTTGTACAGGTGGCATTCTAGGCCTTTTTTGCCTTTTTTGGGCCTCCGAGGGCCCGTTTTTGGTGTTTCAAAAGCTTTTCTAACGATTTTGGCCCGGTCAGACGCGTTGATGATGTCAAAAATACCAAATTTTGCACCGTACATTAGATATAATAAAGTAGCTTAAATGTCCTCATTGAATGCAAACTCGATCGCATTTCTTTTGTTTTTCTTTTTCTAATTTTTTCAACATTACATTGGCCCTTCTTTGATTGGTGGAGGGCTATTTTCTTTCTCGGCTAAAAGGCCCCAAAATGAGCTCTCCTTTTTCCTAATGACATACACCATAAGAGATTCTAGCATATGCTTTGGCAATCGTGAATCTGCTTGCTAATGATATTTTTTTCCCATACCATTTTTTGAGTTTGCCTTTGATCCTTTGATAAGCCCAATCAAATTTATCTTAAAGGGACAACCCAACCCCAAGAGGGCATCCCAAATACCTTATCACTTGTCCTTTTGGTATTCAAGAAAATTGAAAATTGTGAGCCCAATCAAGAAGCTCATCACATCCGAGCCATAGAGCAATGGTCTTGTCATTGTTAATATTGGAGTCTGATGGAACAACAAGTTCATTGAAAACCTCCAGAAATCTATGTATATTTGACTCTAAACCATCAAGAAAATGCATATTGTCTTTCTTAGAAAATTGGGAACAAAATGGCATTCCATCAAGCAACCTCAACCCTCTGATACTGCCTCTACTTATGTGATGATCAATTTGCACTAGTAAAAGTTTAGTAACTATTGTGAATAGCAATAAACACTGTGGGAAAAACAATCACCTTGAGAAGGATTGTTATAGAATCAACCCTTGCTCATATTGTGGAAAGAATAATCACTCTGAAAAGTTTTGCAATGAGAAAAAGAGGACTATGTCAAATATGGTTGAAGAGAGAACTCCATCAACAAAAGAAGCATCCAACTTTGTGGTAGAAGACAAGGACTTTGCCTTTTGATCAACTTGTCTTTGAATTTTTTGTTTATCATCACTTGGTCAAATTTTGAGGTTCTCTGCCTGGAGCAGTACTCCAAAAAGAATGTCATATGTTTTGTCTTTTGTAAATCACCTCTGGTCACCATATCATGTAGGCCATGTGATATGTGTTTGGTCTATCCCATTTTTGTGAACCTTGACCCTTGGGCACCTTTGCTAGCATGAGATCCTAGACATAGATTTATCCTTGACCACCATGAGATGGCCATGTGTGACCACCATGAGATGGCCATGTGTGACCACCATGAGATGGCATGAGAAACTATGAGACTAGATGTATCCTTGACATTGCAAGAGGCAAACCCTTGAGGGAGGGTATGTTGGGATAAGTGTGATCAAGGGCTTGCTCTATGGTACATGTGTGCATCTAGGGGAGTCACATGTGTGTGTGTGTGTGTGTGTGTGTTGTAGAAGCACATCAAGTGCTATGATGTGTCTAGTGTGTGACCTAAGTGATGATGTAAGCCAAAGGCCCCCACATGGGAGGTTCCTTTGATTTAGGCCAGTCCCATTGATGTAGGGGCTGATTGCCACTGATATAGCGGAGGTGCCTACACTATCCTCTCTTTCTATAAAATGGAGGTCATTTCTTCATTCTAATAATAATGGATTTTGCCTCATTTGTACTCTCACTCTTTGTGCCATGATGCATCTCTTCTACCCCACACTCCTCTACAAGCTTCAATTTGTTATAACCCTTCGGAATCAGCTTGATTACCCGAGTGTTTAGGACACTAGGCAGTTTGCCCTTTAAACAACACCAATTAACCAGGTACACCATTTGTGATTTGCAAGTGCTCCAGTAATGTTGAAAGAATTCAGCATGCATTCCATCAGGGCCAAGAGTTTTTTCCTTGGCTATCTATATGATAGTGAACCTCAGCTCCTCTTTTGAAAAGGGCCTCTGCAGCACCAAAGCTTCATGCACATGCACTTTTCTAGGCATATCAGTCCAAAACGTTGTCATTCAAGCCCTAAAGGATGCTTTTCACCAACAACTCTTGCCAAATGTTTAAAAAATACCTTAGCAATTTCTTCCTCACATGTAACCAGTTGTCCATTGTCATCCTCAATCATAGTGAGTGATGCACTCCCTCTGTCTTTTGTCTGTAACAGCCTTGAAGAAAAAGGGAGTAATCACCTTCATCAAGCCATTTCATTCTAGCCTAGACACATGCAACTACCAACCGACTATATTTGTATGCCCTTAAAAATAATTCTGCCGAGTTCAGTAGCGCAGAAGCATACGAGTCTCTTGAATTCTCCTGCAATGCCAGAATCAGAGATGTCCTTGCCACACTAGCACTTGCTTCTACCAGCCCTATTTCTTTTGTCTCTATCTTTGCCAAAGTCTTTCGCAACCGGCACAGCTGCACTAATACAATTGTTCTAGCATTGCACTAGGTGTCTAGAAGAGGCAGTTCTTCATCCTCAGAATAGGGCCTTTGCAGCATCAAAGCTTCGTGCACGTGCACTTTTCTAGGAATATCAATCAGAAACGTTTTCATTATCGCTCTAAAGTCTGTAGGCATAACAGGCTTTTCACCAGCAACTCTTGCCAAGTGTTTAACAAATACCTTAGAAATTTTTTCCTCGCCTGTAACCAGTTGTCCACCGTCATCCTCAATCATAGTGATGCATTCCCTCTGTCTTTTTTCTCTAACAGCCTTGAAGACAAAGGGAGTAATTCTAGCCTGGACACGTGCAACTGCCAATCGGCTATGTTCTTCTGCCCTTAAAAATAATCCTACCGAGTTCAGTAACACAGAAGCATACGAGTCTCTTGAATTCTCCTGCAACGCCAGAATCAGAATTGTCCTTGCCACACTAGCAATTGCTTCTGTAGCCCTATTTCTTTTGGCTCTAAATTTGCCAAAGTCTTTAGCAACCGACACAGCTGCACTAATATAATTGTTCCAACATTGCACCTGGTGTCTAGAAGAGGCAGTTGTCTTGCTCCATTCCGAGGAGACTTGATCATCAAACACATCCCATCGCATCAAAGAAGGCCTGCATGTCTTTCCCGGCACAACAAGCAATCAGTAGCTCATGGAGAGCAGTGCGCCTGGATAGAGTCTACGTTACTCAAAGGGGATGGTGGATTCAATCATGTTTACAGGGGAAACTGATAGTAGAGTCTTATGATTATGATCACTTCCCCATTCTAGTTTTCTTGATAAAGGTGAAGATTGCAAACAAAGGCTCTACTCCTTTTAAATGGAAGTGCCTATATAATTCCATTCTATTCTCAATTTTTTGTGGATGAAAATACGAATTTTCATGCTGGCTCAAAGTCAAACTTACATAGATTCCTGGAAGTCTTCAATGAGTTTGTTGTCCTTTCAGATTCTAAGATTAATAATGAAAAGACCTCTGGTCTATGGCTGGGATGGGATAAACCTCCTATTCGAGCTCACAATTTTCAGTTTTCCTGGATACCGAAAGGACAAGTAAAGAGATATTTGGGTTGCCCTCTCGGGGTTGGGGTGTCCCTCAAAGAGAAATTTGAGTGGGCTTATCAAAAGATCAAAGGCAAACTCGAGAAATGGTCTAGGAAGGCAGTATCACTAGCAGGCAGATTCACGATTGCCAAGCATATGCTAGAATCTCTGATGGTTTATGTTCTCTCTATTTTGCCATTCGTCGCTAAGTCAAATCTGATAAAGGTAGACAAGTCTATAGCAGATTTCATTTGGTAAAATACATGGCATGCCATGTATTGGGAGCTTACTTCGACGCCCACCAAGAAGGGAGGTGGAATGGGACTGGTTTCCATGAAAGAGAAAAATGGAGTCTTTGTACCAAGTGGTTACTTCATCTGGGTTGTGGCCAACCATGGGCCAGAATAGCTAGACATCTAATCTGTCTGAATGCTCTAAGAGGGATCAATTTTCCATGGCAAGATGTTATATTATATGAGTTTCCTGTCAGAATTCCACAATCTGAGTTGCTGGCAAGGCTGGTACAATTTTGGAAGGCTGTATCAAAAGGATGCTATTGGAGTGGATTGAGAGCACTTCACGAGGATGACTCATTAGGCAGATCGCTTTGGCTATCTGATTAGGCATTTTCCAGTGTTTGGGCAAATGCTTAGTACTCATCCGTGCATGGGTGCGAGATTAATCAAGAAAGGTCTCAGGACTTTCAACCAAGTCGGGGATCCAAGTGGTGATAAATGGAGCACTATTGATCTCATAGTGCAGAGGTTTGGGCTTAATGCCTTTGAGGCAGAGGTCATGGCGACACTTCTGAGCAGATTGAAAGAAAACTGACCTACTAGTCATCTTTTCCAAGAAGACCAGTGGTTTAGAGGATTTGTTTGGAGGTCTGGTAAGTTGTTTTCAAGATAGCCTGAAAGATTTTAATGAGGACAATTCAACAACAATAGGATCAGAGACTATATTAAGTGGAAAATGGCCTTACTAGGGGACCAAGGGCACTTTGAATGACTCGCTTTATGACATATGGCAGGTAATCAGGGCATAGTAATCATGCAGCTATGGAGGCACAGGAATGATGTGGTCTTCAAAGGCCTCACAATTAGATGTTGATTGGTTCCAATAGGGCCCCCCAGCGAGAAAGGACCCCCAATTAATTAATTAGTCGAGGGGGGCAGCGATTGTCGATTAAGGTAAGCGTTAATTGATCGCAAGAGGCTTCGTGGCTTCTTCAAGAAGCCTCGGACTCCAGAAGCTTCCTGGGCTAAGTATAAAATGGGGAGGGGGGGGCGGTGCAAACAGGGGGGCTGTGAGGCTTGGCCAACACAAGGAGGAAGTGGAAGAGGAGGGAAGGAGGGAGGAAGGAAGAGGAGGGAAGGAGGGAGCGGGAGGCAGAAGCGGATGGAGCGGGGAGGGAGCAACGATTAGATTAGATAGGTTAATTAGTTAGTAGCTTAGTTAATTTGCAATTAGGCATGTCACAACTAATTAATTAATAGGTTTTAGTTTTAGGAGTGATTAGCTCAATGGTTGGTGATTAGCATAATTATGGAAGAGACCAAGAGAGCTCTTTAGTTTTTTGGGAAAAGAAATGAGCCGTGGGCCAAATGTGGGTTTAGTTTCTTTCATTGTACATATCTTTTGTTAATACAATTTCGGAATCTTACCCGGGAAAAAAAAAAGTGCCTATATAATGTAAGCCCCCCTATACGAGGGATTAAATCAAACTGTTCTGAGCGATAGCAGCACGATGCCCGGTTCGAATTTGTGGCTTCCAACAGCAGCAAAATTCGTTTTCAGCGGGGGCTTGCGTGGCAAGAGCGGGGCCCCCCATGAGTCCAGGTGGAGACTTTCGGATAAGCCTGAGTCACGAGTTACATCGGACGCGTGGCATTGGCCGTGTGGTCTGCAAGAGGAACAGGTGTACAACTCCCACGATCGTACGGCTGCGGTGCCTTGCATCCGTGGCAGCATCCAATAGCTAGACGACCAGTTGAGAGGGGACCCGTGGCACTTAGTCGTGTTGACAGGACAGACGGTACGGCTGCCGTGTCTTGCTTACGTGGCAGCATCGACCAGCTAGATGACTAGACCATTTTAATTCGCAAGTTTAATAAAATATTATTTGAAGCCTTTGGTTTGGCGGCAGCGGATTCGCAAGCGGGAAAAAACGGGAGCCTCTGGTTTTCGCCGCCTTTGAAAACCATTTCTGTATTTTAGTGCGCTCTTTTGACAATGAGATTAACGAATTACATTAACGAAATTTCAGATCCACGTTTGATTTTATTTTTTATTTTTAATGACGCAACACAACAGCTGAGGCTCAAATTCCAGCGTTTTATAATTATTAAAATGCCAAATACTTGGATAAACGTTTTGAAAAATGAAAGATGCGAGGCATTCATCATCAAGTAAAATACTGCGACGTGGGCTCGACATCTAGAAAGTCTTGAATCATATAATTGTTGTTTGCGGCAACTCTGAACCCTTTTTCTGTTTTTCCGTAAAAGAAGAACTCTAGAGAACTGAATCTTCTCTCTTTTACGTGACGCGCAAGCATGCATAGGATGTGGGCTGCTATAATCCCAATCCAATGTCCTCAATGTTGTGATTAGATTTGTCGGAGGGGCAGCCGCCCAATCTAGAGGAAGGAAACGGGGTAAAGAGTCAAGACATCCGTAGATCACGTAGACCCAAGATGATAGGGAGGCTGGGACCAAAGCAGAAATGAATTTGTAATTAATTACGTAACACCCACAGAAACCCGTAGATCTGATGAAACCGAAATTCGAATGCCCACACAAACCCATAGATCTGATACCACCACTTGTTACGACAGAAACCAGCGTCGTCCTGGTAGAATAGATTAAAACTCGGAGAGACACTTTGAAACATGGTTCACACTCCGTAGAGATGAAATAGAAACACGGTAGATCCTTCAAGAACTTGAGGCTTTATCCAAAGTCGGCAGGCACAGGACAAAATTGCCTCCGTGGTTTTGACTCAGATTCAGTTCCTAAAGCTATGGCAAACTCTATATAAGCCTTTGCATCTGCATTCAGCTCTCATCATCCTTCTTGGCGTTTGACAATCATCTCTGCTTCTTCTCTACCATCTCTCCCTTCTTCACTTTTCTTGCCTTTCCCAATTCCATTTCTCCTGCTTTCTTTCCATGGCTGCCATCTCCCCTGTTGCTTCCCTTTCTCCTACTTCCCCCGACTCCCTCTCCATTGCTCGCTTCTCATCATCAGGTTCCTTCTCTCGCCCTGCTTCATTTCCCCTCCGATTCCATCCCCTCCCCTCTCAACATCGCCACACAATCATGGAGCGGCGAGGCAGAGGAAACCCATCTGTCTGCGTCTCCGCCTTCTACACCCACACATCCCCGGCCAGTCCTCACGCCCGGACAGTAGATCACCCCACTCCCTCTCGAACCCATGCCCCTGCTACCCTCTACGACGTCCTTGAGATCCCCCGAACGGCTTCCGAGACTGAAATCAAGTCCGCTTACAGACGCCTCGCCAGACAATACCACCCAGACGTCGTGCCCCTGCAAGACAAGGAGGAGAGCACCAAAATGTTCTTGCAAATTCACGCAGCTTACGTCGCCCTTTCTGATCCGCAGAGCCGGGCTAGATACGACTTGCAGCTTTCCATCCAGTCGTTTCAGGCGGCAGGTTACAAGGACAGATTTTCAAGAACAGGGGAGGCGAAGGCACCACAGCCAAGTCCAATCCGGACATCCACGAATTACTGCACCCCACGAAGTCCCTTCTGTACAGGAAGAGGGAGAAGCTGGGAAACGGATCAATGCTGGTGATGGAACGGAGTCAAGGTCTTCCATCAGCAGAAATATGTGGTTTTGCTTCAAATTGAATCCTCTGATGAGGTGTCTTCCAGATAGGATGTAACCAGGTGAAGTCCTCTCGCGGATCAGGTGTCTCCGAATGTCTCGTTCCAGGACCAACATTTTACCGGGCAAAGGACACAGAAAGCACAAAGCAGAAGCTGCAACGAAGCACCTGGAGCGAGTCGAACGAAGGTCCATTGTGATTCTAAATCTGCAGAGCACTGCCTCACCCTCTTAAGTCACGCCTCGTCCCTGAACACCTTCGCAAACTCTCAGCCAACACCTCTTTCTGGTCGCTTCCATTTCCATACAGTTCATGTTCTGCAGCAGTCGAATCAACACCTTTATGTATACCGTAGCGACTGCTAAAACGTACTAAAGCAAGAACCTCGAAAGAAAGAATGCCCCAATGGGGACCTGGGAATCCACAACGGAGCTGTTCATCACATTAGCGCCAGCTTGTCAAGCTTAATAGGGCCTGATTCATTTTGGCAAGAACTGCGAAAACCTCCAATTTGAATGTATGACATTTGTCATAATCTTTTGTCTGTGTTGCTTTCTTAAGATGATCAATTGCATTTTGTCGGATGAAGGCTAAGGCATCTTGAAAATAGGTTGTGCATTGAAATGCATCTCGATTTCTGATTCTTGTAATACATGTATTGGATATAGACTGATTCGAATGGATTCTTAAAGAGAAGTGTTTTAAGCTGCTAACACAAATCAAGGTCAATGTACATCAACAGCATCATGATAATTGTTCGATTCATTCTTTCTATGAGCCTGTTTGAGTGCGAAACCATTGTTTGATGTTAAGTCTATTAGCTACAGTCTTCATACCTTTTGATTTAAAGTTACTCGCTTGGTTTGACAGAAGAAAACTTAGGACAACCATGTTGAAGAATGACACTCTTGTTCAACAAGTTGGCAACCTCTGAACCTGAAATCAAAGGCAATGCTCAAGTGATCGCCGAATGAGTGACATAAATCAATAAGCACAATAAATAATGTATGAAATCCTAGACTCAGATGTGAGAAAAGTACGTGCTGCATCAGGAGAAATGAGGTTCAAAGAGTTCAAATGCTATAGTCGGTTCAAGGTCTCCTACTGGTTTTTTGGGAGGTGATTAATGGGCCTAGCGGAGTGGGCATGAGTGAAGGTATTAATGGAGTGTTTGACGTAATTTAGGCAAAAGAACATGACTCTGATCTTGGTAAGGACTTTGACGAAACCTGAATGACAATGATAAGCTCTAAGGTAAAGTGGCTGAGCAAAGAATAAAATATAGAGTTGAGATATCGAGCTCCACTTGTGGTATGCCAAGGTGACCGTTGTGCATTTATGTCACCGACTTGTTAGCTGCAGATGCGGTTGGTACACCGCCCATGAATAATAGCTGGATGACAGCTATCTTTATGTACTCTAGTTAGTGGCTCAGTTAGTATGCCACCTTAGTTAAATGAGTTTGGTTTGAGACCCACATATAGGGTTCACCTATTCTTTTGTACTTAGAGTTCTTTTGGCTTTCACAACTAAGAAGAGGACAACTATTTTCAGCCTCCACCTTTGTGTATATTCCCCATTGTGTATGTGAGAAAGCTACAAGTGAGACTCCTTCCTTCTCTCCCACTCTCTTCACATGGTATTAGAGCTCGGTTCGTGGTAAGGAGCTCAAGAAAGCAAACCAAGTTCGCGGTGTCCTAGTAAGCAGATCAGTGTTGCTTTCTTTTTTTGAGTTTGGGAGCAAATTTTTGGAGGTAGCACAGTCGGAAAGTGCAAGAGTGCACTGTCTCAGATTGGGACGCCCTTCGCGGTGTGGCCATTTCAAGGCCCGTTTTGGTGGCAGAAGTTTTTCGTAAGCACTCAGGAAAGTGTCATGTTTTTGTTGTGCAACCACTGTTCTGCAGGTCGGTGAAAAGTTATCGCAGAAATTACATCGTATGCCTATGCGCAGAGATATTGGGAGTGACAGGATCATTCTTATTGCCTGTTGATGCATAATCGTCACTAGGAAGTGACTGTGTGGTCAAATACCACTCTCATCAGTTTTGTAGATTTGCCCTTGTGAGGCAGAAGAAGTGTTTTTTTGCAGTGACAGAATATTTTGCAGTGTTCTGTAATGGTATCTGATGCTCTTTCACAGACTGTCACTGAAAAGCTTGACAAGAATAACTTCCAAGCATGGAAGTTTAGAATGACGAATTTCCTTAAGGGAAAAGACTATTGGGAGTTCATTACTAGAGCTGAACAAGAACCAGTTATTCCTAATGTTCCCAATCAACAGGAGTTGCAGGCATTTAAAGGCTGGCATGAGAGCCAGAAAAGTTATGTACTGGTTGTCTATCAGTATTTCACATTCTATGATTGTGCATATTCAGGATGTAAGCATGCCAAAGGAGGCGTGGGATACTTTGACAAAAATGTATAGCACAAATACGCAAGCCAGGAAAATGCAGCTCAAGCAGGAGTTGCATAATGTGCAGAGAGAATATATGAGCATCAATGACTACCACATGAAGGTGAAGAAGATTGCAGATGCACTTGCGTCTATTGGGTCGCAAGTGGAAGATGATGATTTAGTTTCTGTGAATTTGAATGGTCTAGGAAAGGATTATGCACAATTCCGGACATCCATTGCCGTCCATGAGAATTTTCCTGATTTTGAGGTGTTGATTACTCTTCTAATTTCTGAAGAGCAGAGAAATGGCGGTGCATCTTCTTCAGGCGATGCATCTTCTTCAAGAGGAACTTCAAAAGAAGCTGTCTTCTACTCAAATGCTAAAAGAGGCAGAGGCAGATTTGGAGGGAGGACGTGGTAACTTTAGAGGCAGGGGAGGCCAAAGAGGTCGTGGTGGATGGCAGAGAGGCCAAAATGCAAATAGCAATGTTGAATGCTACTACTATGGTAAAATGGGTCATATGGTTAAAGATTGCTATAAAAAGCAGAATGACATCACAACTGGAAAATTGCAGCAAGGCAATTATGCATCCTCTAGTAGACATGGTAACTTAAGTTAATGCAGGCCCAAAATATTGTTGCAGGATTGCCTAAGTTCAAGGTTGCAGAAATGCATAAGGTATGTGAAGCCTCTCAATTTGAAAAACAGGCAAGGAAACCATTTCCTAAACATGTTCAAGAGAGTAAGAGGCCATTGGAATTAATCCACTCTGATGTGTGGACTACTAAAGCTGCATCTATTGGAGGCTATCATTATTTTGTCACTTTTATTGATGACTACAGCAGAAAAGTTTGGGTGTATTTTATGAAAAAGAAAAGTAAAGTGTTTGGGCATTTCAAAGCTTTTAAAGCTATGGTTGAAAAAGAAACAGGCCTGCAAATAAAATGCCTAAGGTCAGATGGAGGGGGAGAGTACCTCTCAAATGAGTTTGCAAGTTTCCTGCAGGAGCATGGCATAAAGCAGCAATATTCATGCAGTCATACACCACAGCAAAATGGACTTATAGAAAGGAAAAACAGGCATATTGGAGAGGTATCTCATGCCATGCTCAACGAAAAAGACCTACCAGATTAATATTGGACTGAAGTAGTTGCTACAGCAGTCTACATAATGAACAGGACTCCCACTGTAGCAATACATGGCATGACGCCAGAGGAGAGGTATACTGGTAGGAAACCAGATATTTCTCATTTGAAAGTTTTTAGTTGCATTGCCTATGTTCATGTGCGAGATGAGTTGAGATCCAAGTTGGATCCAAAAGCTGAGAAGTGCATCTTTATTGGTTATTCTCTGTAGCAGAAAGGGTATAGATGCTACCCTTCTACTCGTAATTTTACAGCGAGCAGAGATGTTTTTTATGAGATGAGCAGCTAGTATGAACTTGTAAATGTGATTGATGATGTAGATGCACAAAATGCTAATGCTGCACAGAATTCACAACGGCAAGTCAAAGTGATACATGAACCAGCACCCACTTCTTTTGAGCAAGCCATGGGAAAAGAAAAATGAAAGAAAGCCATGGATGAAGAAATGGATGCCTTGGAAGCAAATGCTACATGGGAATTCGTGCCTTTGCCTAAAAACAAGAATGCAATTGGTTGCAAGTGGGTTCATAAGGTGAAGCACAATGCAGATGGTTCTGTGAACAGATACAAGGCAAGATTAGTTGTCAAGGGGTATGCACAGACATATGGCATTGATTATGAAGAAACATTCAGTCCGGTTGCAAGGATGGCAACCGTATTTGCAATCGTTGCTATGGCTACATCAAAGGGATGGTCTTTACATCAGATGGATGTAAAGAATGCCTTCTTGCATGGTGATTTGCAAGAAGAGGTCTATATGGAGCAGCCACCAGGTTATGTTCATGCTGTTCATCGTGAGTTTGTTTGCAGGTTGAAGAAATCCTTGTATGGCTTGAAGCAAGCACCCAGAGCATGGTCTGACAATATCGTATCTTGTCACCATTGGCTTTCACATTTCCAAGGAAGATTTCTCACTTTATGTGAGAAAAACAGAGAAAGGCATTATGCTGCTTGTCATTTATGTTGATGATTTGATCATCACAGGTGATAGTAATGAAGATATCCTTCATGTGAAAATGCTATTGAAGCAGAAGTTTGAGATAAAGGATTTGGGAGAGCTATGTTACTTCTTGGGCATTGAGGTGATTAGATCCACAAGTGGGATATGGCTCTTGCAAAGGCAGTATGGATTGGACATGCTGTCCAAATATGGACTGACAGGCTGTAAGCCTATTTTAGTTCCTTTGGAGCAGAATGTGAAGTTGAGCACAGATGCAGGTGAGCTTCTGGAAGACCCTACTATGTACAGACGCATAGTAAGAAGTTTGATTTATATGACTATTACCAGGCCAGATTTGAGTTATGCTATTGGGTTGGTAAGTCAGTATAGGCAGGCTCTAAGGAAATCGCATTTGGATGCGGCTAGATGCATACTGAGGTATGTGAAGTCCACATTGCAGTATGGACTATTTTATGAGACTGGGGTTCAGATATAGTTGCATGGATGCACTGATGCTAATTGGGCTGGTAGTATTTCTGATAGACGATCTACAAGTGGATATGTGTTCCCTTTTGGGAGTGCTGTAGTCACTTGGAGCAGCAAGAAACAACCTACAGTTGCCTTGTCAAGCACAGAGGTTGAGTACAGGGGTGCAGCAATGGCTGCATGTGAGGCAGCTTGGTTGCATAAGCTACTTTATGATATGCATCAGAGATGGGCCAGTTGTCATTTATTGTGATAAGATGAGCAGTATACACTTGGTAAATAACCCAGTCTATCATGCTAGAACAAAGCACATTGAGGTGCATTATCACTATGTGCAGGAGAAGGTTCTAGTAGGTTTTATTAATCTAGTTTATGTCAGCACAGAGGATCAGGTAGCTGACATATTCACGAAGTCATTGGGTGCAGAGAAGCTGTGCAAGTTCAGACCTGCTTGGTGTGCTGGAATTGGGATTGAGCTCGAGGGGGAGTGTTGAGATATTGAGCTCCACTCGTGATATGCCAGGGTGACCGTTGTGCATTTATGTCATCGACTTGTTAGCTGCAGATCCGGTTGGTACACCGCTCATGAATAATAGCTGGATGACAGCTATCTTTATGTACTCTAGTTAGTGGCTCAGTTAGTATGCCACCTTAGTTAGCTAAGTTTGGTTTGAGACCCACATATAGGGTTCACCTATTCTTTTGTACTTAGAGTTCTTTGGCTTTCACAACTAAGAAGAGAAAAACTATTTTCAGCCTCCACCTTTGTGTATATTCCCCATTGTGTATGTGAGAAAGCTGCAAGTGAGACTCCTTCCTTCTCTCCCACTCTCTTCACGTAGACTACAACCTATGAATTTCTTGTAATGAAGGTAAGGAAGGTACGGAAAGAGGAAATGGCAATGGAGTTCTACTGGCTACTGGCTATCTGTTTGAACAATGATTTTGGTTTGAAATCATTACTGGCTGAATGTGAGCTCAAGAATGAGCTCCTACCCACTGCACTGAATTTGAAGTGTCAATGCATTAGATTGAAGTCATAATCCTACAACAATAAGATTGAAGTCATAATCCTGCAACAATAAGACCCAACGACCCAATCTACCTCACAAGTGGTTCTTCTTCATCAGACCCATCTGAGCATTATGATCAGTTTGAATAAGAAATTTTGATCGATGTACATATATGTGAAATTTCAAAACTACCCAAATGCAGCCAAGCATTTGCATTTTGTTGTTGAATGGTTGTCTTGTTACTTATTTAGAGATTTACTCATGTACGAAATTGGTCTCCATTTGAAGTTTCTATCTCATTGGAAACGAACTGCTCTAAGACCCCTATCTAAAGCATTAGTTCAAATCATAAACATTTTGTTGAAATATGGGTGCTTGAGGAGAGTCATCTTTCAGAATTGGTGAATTTGGTCAAAAGCAATTTGACATTCATTTTTCCATTTGAGTTGAACTCCTATTTGCAGAAGCCGACGAAGTGGAGCTGAGATAGTTTGTGAGTTGCAACCAGTCATCCCAAGAAATTTATCGAGCTGCTTTGCATTTTTAGGGATTAGAAAATCAGATAATGGCCTTTGAGTGGAGTTTGATTCCAACGTTTGAATGATGAAGCCTAGATATTTGATCTCCTTCTGAAACTAAAGGCCTTTTTTGGCATTCAATTTCAAGTTGGAATTTTTTAGGAGAGTGAATATCTCCTTGAGTATGAGCAAGTGTTCTTCCAACATGATTTATGGACTACAACATCATTTAAAATAGATCAATACCTTTCCTTGTAGAACAAGGTGATGAAAAATTAAATTCATGAATCTTTGAAAGGTACTTGAATCATTGCACAAGCCGAAAGCCTTGACATTGTATTCATACAACCCGCATGGAATGTGAAATGTTGTTTTCTATTTGTCGTCTTCTTTGATTGGAATTTGCCAATTCCTAGACTTCAAATCAAGAGTTGTAGAGTACTTTGAGCTAGCTAACGAATCCAAAGCATCGTCCATCCTTGGAAGGGGATCGGTATCTCAAACTACCACTTTATTTAGGAAATAAAGTTTGATGCAAAACCTAAAAGTACCATCTTGCTTCTATACAAGATGTGGTTCACTAGCCCAAGGACTCTAATGTCTAATGATTTACTCTCTAAGCATCTCTTTACTGTTCTTGAATTATGGGAATGTCTTTTAGGGATCTCCTTTGGCTAGAAATTAAAATAGGTCATGAATCTCTCTAAGGATTTCACTAAAAAATTTAGCTACAGTGATAATTGAACGACCATTTGTGAACAAATATCAAACTTGGTTAATAATTGTTTCAAATTTGGTCTTTGATCATGACTACAAGTGAAGTACCCAAGAAATGATCCAAGGAATTGGTGCTAGAGTAGCCAATTTTATCTAAGAGTGATGGAAAATTTTTGTGAGGGAGAACTATAGCTACAACTTGGAATTTAGACGAAGAAAATTTGACCCAAATTTGATAGAAATCAAGAACCTAAGGACAACTCCAAAGAAGTGTTCGAATCTCCAAATAAAATTGACAAACATTTGACAGAGGGGGCTTGAAGTTTTAGTAAATTGACAAAGGAAGATTGAATTGTAGTGAATGAAGCACCAAAACTAACTAAGGCTAAAAATCACAGTAATAATTTCAGCTTAGATTGAATTGTGAGTATGACAAATGGTGATACAAAAGGTGAGAAAAGGAATGGTAGGCATTCGGCATCTCAAATCGATTCGTAGCAACAGATGCAAAACATACTAAGCGAAGAAACTCAAAAGATGGAGAAATCTAGAATTCGCTAATCAGGACCTAGGAAACACCTATATTCTACAGTAGAGGTACAACTATCTAGAACAGAGTTACAACTATCTAGTGGGGGGTGGGGTGGCTAGGGGAAGGGGGAAGGGGGCGGGGTGCGAGGGGTCACATAGGAAAAATGTAACTATCATAAGCACTCCACAAAATCAATCCATTGTCTTGGTCATTTCTATTTTTCTTTCCATTCATCTCGAGCAACTACTTTGTTTACATGCCTTGCATTTGGCTATTTGCCTACTTATTGAAACCATCTTAGCACTCTCGCTTTCCATTGAATGAACACTCATTCAATAGTCTAAAAATGGTGGTTTCCCTTGCAACACCCAAAACAAATGTGAATCACGAACCAAAAACTAGAAAAATGAATCATCATGTTGACCATGATTTATACTTAACTATTCTATTGTCAATAAAAGATACCTCATCATAGAAGCTACCTAATATGAAGAATAATGCATCTAGAATGTCCTTTTAAACCACTACCATGGCCCTTATTTTGTGGTAAGGTGAAATAAATGATCCACCATGTCATGTTCCTTTTTCTTGCACACACAATATGAAGTCAAACTCCATAAGGATGATTAATCATCTAAAATCATTCATGTGTTTCATGGCTTGTTGACCAGATAGAGAAATTCTTGATGATCTACCTTAGCATTGCAATGGTTGGCCAAAAGACCTATATTTCTTAGCTGCATAGACCATGATAGTCCTTCTTAGTCTATGGTAGTGAAATAAATGATCCACCATATAGTGTTCCCTTCCCTTGTGCACACAACTATGAAGGCAAGCTCCATAAGGATGATTAATAATTTTAATAGATAGAGAAATTATTGATGATCTACCTTAGAGTTGTAGTGGTTGGCCAAAAAATTGCTTATATTTCTTAGTTGCATATACCGTGATAGTCCTTCTCAGTCTATGGTGTTGTAGTTATTTTTAGCATCACTGACCTAACATATGGCAAAGCGCACAAGATAACCAAGTTTGAATTTCCATGAGTTAGTATACATTCATTGGTATATGCAAATGATTCTCAATGTGTTATTACAAAGGCAAAAGTAGCAAGAGGCTTCTTACATAGATTAGGTACATGACCCTAGCTTTCAACTAAAACAACTATGAGGGTAAGCATTTTTTGGCTTGTGGAGTCGCAACACCTTCCTTTGCATATTGATTAGCATCATTCTTCAAGCTAGGTTCATTATTGTGGTAGTTTCTCTTGCAAGAACAATGAATTAGTGAATGGACACAAGTCACATTCCATCATTACCAAAGAAAAGAAAAGGTCAACTAAATTCAACTCTTCCCAACTTCTGTTTCGATGCTCTCTGTAGGAGCATGAAGGTCTTCACAAGTGTAGGGCTCCCCTCACTTATATTTCCTAAAAATGGACCAACAGGCACCTTCTTTGAAAGTGTAGGGACCCCCTCGCTTATATTTCTAGAATTTGAACCACCAAATGTTTTTGACACAATGTCCGTCATCACTCCTAGGCTATCGGAAAGAGAAATATTCTTTGTTGCATTTGCTTGTACTTCCTCCATTTCACTAGTAAGTATGACTCCCATCATCCTTGTCCATAAAATCATGCTCACCTGAAGGGATGTATTTGTCATGTATTTGAGAATATCAAGTTATTCTCAATCATCAACAACACTAGTGACAATGAGTCATCCACTACCAGTTATCCAAAAACCAAAGATGTAAGGAGTACTTGAAGTAACATCTTTATAGACACAATCATGTTGGAAAAAATTGAATGATTTGATCACTCATGTCTAGTACCATTTGGAGGACCCTCATCAATTATAGGTGATTTCGGCTCACAGCTTTCTTTTTTAGGTGATTGCAGTTCTGCAGTCATGATGATAGTTGTGAGATATGCAATGATAAAATATCACACAAAGTAGCTCTCAGACACAAATCTACCTGCCAACCAAATCAAAAATATGAATGTAACTACATCATTACAAGAAGCTATAGCTACATATAGAATCCAATACTATCAAGAGGTACCTGCAAAAGGAATTTGGTAGCTACAAAAAGACCAACCCACCATGTGCTAGGTACTAGACATTAAGTCATAGCTATATATCCTCCATGAGGTAGCTACCACTGTGTGGTAGCCATCTATCCACCATGTAGTAGACATGAGGTAGCTATCTATCCTAGGGAGTTCGCTACCACTGCCTTCTTGTAGTAGCTACCATGGAGCTACCATGGTGTTGTAGCCACCATGAGGTAGCTATAACTATGTTTTATCTATCCATCCACCATGTAGTGGCTACCACTATGTTGTGGCCACCATCTCTTGTCTGCTAGCTACCAGAAAATTATTAAGTAGCTACCACTTAAGCTGTGTCAACTACCATTTCTAGGAGGTCCTAGCAGGTAGCACTTGGTGGGCAAGTAGCAAATCCCTAGAGCTTTGCAGCTACCTTACATTGGGTTGTAGCTATCTATGCATCATGTAGTAGCTACCACCGTGTTGTAGCTACCATCTCTTGTCTGCTAGCTAATAGCAAATTGATAAGTACCTGGTAGGTAGTATTTAGTCAGAAGGTGGCCACCCTTCAGTGCTTGGAAACTACCATACAATGGAGAGGCTTGGTAGGTAGCACGTGCTAGATAACTAGATAGCTACAACTTCATGGGCATGTACCTAATTAGAGCATGTAGGAGGCAAAACACAATAAATAAAAGTGCATGATTCAAATTGCATGATGATAATATAATCTTTCACAGGAGGCATCATCATGTGCTTGCATTGATAAGACTATTTCCTTTGCTCAGAGCCGCATAAGAAAACTTGCTTATGAGTATCATGAGATCGACCAAAATTATATATACCAATAAGAAATAAAGGAAATGTTGTATCTGGGATAATCAATGACAATTAAATGTCAAGAGAAAGGGGCTTGAGAAAGTTCAAAAAACAAAAGGGATTATATTTTACATACTTTACACAATTTATACTTGAAACCCTTCACTCAACTAGATCTAATCATAATTCCTTATAAACCTCAAAGCATCCAATCCTATTACACTTTTAAATAAGAAAGCTCCTACTTCTACTACTACTAAGCTATGAAAAATGTTGAGCAAGATTATATGAATGTATAAATATATCATTCAATAAACATTTTTATTTTATAAAATTAGAATTTCTAAAAGTACAAAGTAAATTAAGTTAAAACTAAGGAAGGACAACTCATAGTAAATAAATTTCATAAAGAAATAGCTCTAAGCATCTAGAGGCTAATCATTATAAACATGCTTCTCATAGTTCTTCTATCATGTTGCTTGTCTTTTGAGAGATTGACCACTTTATCTTCCACTTTCAGCTCTTCTAGATTAGATTCTTGATCCTTTTAGGAGTTGGGGATGATCTTTAGATTCCATCTACACTTTATCTGTATCTGATCTAAACTTTTCTCCCATTCTCTAGTTGGCATCTAGCAGATCATTTACTATCCACACCCATTTGTGAGATAAATGATGCTTGGAAAGGGATATTTCTCAACTACCATGTTGTGCCTATTATTTTGGTAGAGAGGGTAGAGAGGACAAACATTGGTGGTTGTCTCTATCCCAATAAAACATTCACAAACCCACCTTGAATTGTGAATAGATCCAAAAGATCATTGATGAAACGTTGTGGATTTTGGTATGCATTGATGATAAACTTGCCATTCTCTACACGCTATAATTTTTGGGTCCATGTTTGAAAATGAAATGCATTATCTAAATTTCTTGGATATTATAGAACTTCTCTATATTTCTTCGTTAAGGAGAAGGTACATGCTTCAAATTTTTGATTACCCTATTAACCAAATAAACAAATAGAAATATTATAACGTGTACAATGCTATAGTCAATTGGGAGGCATTACAAAAAGCCTTCATCGTAGGGTTCACCCCTAATGGTCATAAGTGGAGCCCAATTAATCAGTTATATGAGGTGAAATAGAATGATAAGGAATCGCTCTGAGATTACATTGCTAGGATCAAACAACTCAATTCCCACTACGAACCACATGAGAGGATGAGCGATGAATGATTGTTGCCATGCTTCCTCATTGGATTGGCAGACCCAAAGCTGCATGACCAGTTAATGGTTATGAATCCCACTTCCTTCGAACTCTAGAGCAAAGTAGCCATCCGTATAAGTGATAATATGATGGATAAGGTTGTCAAGGACAAAACCACAACTCCATCCGAGGTATCACAATCGAGAAGGTCTTCCTGTACAGAGCCTACTAAGAAGGAGGACAAAGAGTCTAAGGGTTTAGATATGGGTGAGTTGCCACTGAATCAACTGGGCCAGTAGTGGAAGTGAGGAACCTCCAAGGAAACACCGAGTTACCCCCACTTATTCCCCAGGAGGGACAATGTTTGGTGCAGGGTATGCAACGGCAATCACCCCTCCAATGAGTGCCCCCGCCTCAAGGCAAGGCAAGCCCTCTACTAAGCACACTGCTCTAGAAGGGGAGACAAGACACCTCCCAATGTCGATTTCCGAAGGTCCTTCCCCAACCAATCTACAAACCGAGGCCCCAATTAGCTTTGATAACCCGATGAATGCACAAGCAGCCCCTCCAGCAATATAGGGCACAACATGCTCCATTACTGCCACCCATACCAGGTCTGCAAATTGTCCCCACCTCATATAAATCAAGTCAACCAAGTCTTGGAGAAATAACTACCTAATGATTGGGAGCAGCCAGAACATGATCACAAACATCCCGACTATCACCCTTATGAGGAGGGAAGTGATGGGATATCTCAAGGTGTATGCCCCAGGCACACCTTGGGTTCTATGTGTGTGTGCTAGAGGCACAGCTAGGTGCCCATAAGCACTATTAGGTGGTGGTAGATGCCACATAGGATGATTGAGAGAATCTAGGAGATGATTGAGGAGATGATTGTGGAGCTTGGTGGCTCATGTAGAGGTGCCTACATATGGACCTCACCTTTCTTCATTCCATAAGCAAGCAAGCATTCTCATTTGGTGCTCAGCTTCATGCTTTCCTTTCACTTCTTCAACATGGTATCAGAGCACTATGATCCTCCTTGAGCCCATTTATGCCATGTCATCTTCTTCTTCTTCTTCTTCTTCTTCACCTTCCTCTCCATTTTCCCCCTTTCTGCCCAACCACTTGGAGGGCTGATTTCTCCACCTACAAGCAACCATTCCTAGAGTCCTTTTGGCTGGAGAGACCCTTCATATGGGTGACCTTCCACGTTAGAGAAATTAGGCAATGGTGCCCACAAACCCATGCAATAATCGCCTTCTTCCTGATGCTATTTCATGCAATACGACTTGCTGGAGCAACCATTCCAAAATTCCTCTAAGCCACGCTTGCATAACAGCATGAGCTAGCCCCTGTTTAGATTTGAAGTGAAATGGTCCACTAGGGAGGGAGAAACAGGCCAAAAACTAGTTGAAAATCAAGCTCCTGGCTAAGGCGACGTGACGCGGTATTTTGCCTCTCTTCTTTAGTGACTCTTCTCTGGTATACCAGCTTTATTTCTACCTAGAAAGCCCTCTTTTTCTTGCTTTGAAGAGTGAGATACAAGCCCTCCAAGATCAAGCCTCTGTTTGGATAGTTTTGACAATGTTGTGAGTTTGGTGCTACATTAGATGCTACTTTAGCATTTCTGATGTTTTAAAGTGTTGAATAGCATCAATACAATTGTGGCTACAACTTTCCTTTAGGTTTCTATACTTGGATTTTCTTGGAATACTTTCATTTAGCCACCTCTATGAAGCATGCAAGTTGAAGTATCATTTCCATTATGATTTTTATGGAATTTGGTTACAAGTCTTTGCTACACTAAATGCTTGTACTTTGAAGCTTTTCAACTCTTTCTAGCCTTGTAAGAGAGTAGACACTACCCATTTTGGGTTAGACCCTCTAATGGCTACCTTCTTGAATATGGATAAGTTCAATGGTAAAGGCTTTCACACATGGCAAATGAAAGTTAAGTTTGCATTGATGAGGGAAAACCTCTGGGGGCTTGTCAAACCTGCTTCAACTTCTTCTTCAATAGCCTCTAATGTTGGAGAATCCTCAGCTCCTACACACCCAGCACGAGATCCTGCTAGAGAGGAGAAAGCCTATGGCAGTATTGCTCTTGGCTTAGGAGATGACTATATTCATCACATTTCTGATTTGGAGTCTCCTTCTGAAGCTTGGCAGAAGCTTGATATTATTTTTGGTGCTAGCTCTCACATCTCAAAATTATCACTTAAGATTGCTTTCTTTGAATTGAAGATGGCTAGTGGCACTCCCTTGGCTACCCATGTCAATCACATGCGGAGTCTCATGACTCAACTTGCTTCTATCAACTCTCCAATCACTATAGATGATGCAATGGCAGTATTGCTCAAAAGTATGCCTGAAGATTATGATCATGTTGTTACCACATTGAAAAATATTCCTAATCCTACTCTTAAAAGTCTTATTACTACTCTTCAAGAAGAAGAAAGGCACAAGAAACTCTGGAGAGGCAATGACATAGCCTATGCCATAAAAACTCAAATGGGCAAGTTTCAACCTTGCAAATATTGTGGGAGACTAATCACCTCTCAAAAGATTGCTTCAAGATCAATCCTTGCAAATATTGTGGCAAAAGCAATCAGCATGAAAAGTTTTGTAAGGCCAAAAAGGAAGCAACAGCAAAACCAGAAACTGCCAATTTACTTTCAGTTGATGTGCCTCCACAAGATGAGGCCTCCTATGATGATTATGCTTTTTGAACCATCTCCATATATGCTTCAGATCTCTCTTTTATGTTGAGTCAAGGTACTCTGCCTGGATAGTCCTCCAAAATGAATGGAATAAACTATTGTGTTCTTTGTAAATACCTCTAGTCACCATATGATGTAGGCCATGTGTATGTGTTTTGCTCCATGGTACCTCCTGCAGACATTGTGTGCATGTACATGCAGGGAAGATAACCATTGGAAGGTCTTGTATATCCCTTTGTTTACTTCACACCCTTGGGAACCCTTGCTAGCATGAGATCCTAGCCATAGATTCATCCTTCACCACCATGAGATGGCATGAGAAACTATGAGACTAGATGTATCCTTGACATAGCCTAAGGAATTCCCTTGAGGGGGGGTTTGATGGGATATCTCAAGGTGTATGCCCTATACACACCTTGGGTTCTATGTGTGTGTGCTAGAGGCACAGCTAGGTGCCCATAAGCACTGTTAGGTGGTGGTAGATGCCACATAGGATGATTGAGAGAATCTAGGAGCTGATTGAGGAGATGATTGTGGAGCTTGGTGGCTCATGTAGAGGTGCCTACATATGGACCTCACCTTTCTTCATTCCATAAGCAAGCAAGCATTCTCATTTCATGTTCAGCTTCATGCTTTCCTTTCACTTCTTCAACTGGAAGTGCCATCATAAGTCACTACCTCTTACATAAGGATCAACATGTCCCAGTGTTCCAGGTAATGCCCCTGGCCATGCAGGAAAGGGACATGACTTCTTGGTGCAAAGGCCCCTAATCCAAGGCTATACATGCCAAGGTCCACACAAGGCAAGAGAATGCTCGGATAAGGGTGCAGTGAACCCTCTCATGTCATTTTTTAAATGCCAAGGGCTTCCTTTTTTAAAGGACTATCCATATAGGGATCTTACCCACGTGGTTCCTCCCACAACAAGTCCCATGCCCTTGTGTGTTGGGTGCAGAGTGGAGCATTTATGCAAGGATTTTCCCCTAAGGAGACCAACAACTCCAGCCACCCCGCTCAAGAGCACTAGCATCAATTTGCTGAGTATTGAACAGGGTCAAGTAGCGGCAGTGCCCTTAAAGGTCATCACAAGGATGCAGGCAAGGGCCATAGGCAAGGAAATGAAGAAGCAAGCAAGGAAGGACAGAATGTCGCAAATTCTCGAGGCACCCCAACCCCCGTAGACCAAGTCCAAGAAGGTCGCCAAGGTGGGCAAAGGAATGAACCCAGTGCTTATCCAAGACAGTTTAGATGATGAGACAGACACCCTCACCACCTCCTCTACCTCTGGATGAGCCCTTTCTTAGGATAATCCGAGTATGCCCCCGTACCTAGATGTAAACAAGCCAGTGCGGGCCCAAGGTCTCACAGCTCCACCTTCTTATTAAGGAACATATCCAGATCCAGTCTTAGAGAAACAACACTTAATAGATGCTTGGAACCTGGTATGGGAATGCCAAGAGAAAATTAAGTATAGGTTCAAGGTGAACAGAGGGTTGGATACCATCCACCCAGACCACGTGACTACTCATAGGGGGACAAAGGCACTTAGGGTTCCAGAGAGGGTGGAAGAAGAGGAGCTACCCAGCTCCAGTAACTCCGAGGCTCTAGACTTGATGCAACGGATGTTCCAAGATGACTCAGTGCTACAAAACCTAAGAGAGGAAGGAGGCCTCTACTGCCTCAAGGATCTACTACCGATTGATGACGGCATGTCCTTCTTGGCAGGGATGCTTTCAGTAGAGACGTCTCTGGAGCAATTAGGGACGCCTGTGCTGCTTTGATGCCCTCTGGTCATTGGTTCCGCTTGAAGTAGCATTGAGCACACAAAGAAAAGCCTCTTGTACTTGTTGTTCACAACTTTCTTGAATGGAGGATGACAATGGCGGCAGAATGGGCAATAGCACTGGGTTGCCACTACGGTTGGCCTTCTGCTCCCTTTAGGGTTGGACTCTGTTGGGGGGGTTGAAGGTAGATGGGGCTTCTGGTCCACCCTCCCGTAGAACTTCCTTGTCATGGGTCATTGACAGTTCACGGTGTAGCACTAGGTCCTTCCCAATATGATATGTTCGTCAATCACTTCTGTGGGAAGAACATGAAAGCGTATTTCTACTGCCTGGCAAACCCGTTAGACTTAAATTCACAAAACCCAAGGTGCTTATGAGTTGGCCATTGATAGCCCTTACTAAAGTGATGGTGAGGTTTAGGGGTACCTGTAGCTTTCCCCATACCTTGCAGGAGATGAAGTTGTGGCTCCGCTCTCGAATCTACGAGTGCCCTGATGCACATGCATGGGCCCTGTAGTTGAACAAGCACCCTAGTGGGTTCTACCGTTAGCTCATCCGTTAGTTCCTATTGTTCAAGCATTGCCTTAAGTAGTGTCATTTGCCTACGCTATTGTCTGAGCTTAGCATTACATGCTCTGGCTTCTTCAATGGCCTGGTATTTCATCCTGGCTACCTTTGCCTTGAGTTCTTTTTCTTGATGGATGGCTTGAAGGGTAGATGATGTGAGTGGTCCATAGTATCACGTTGGTAGGTCACACCGCTTGATGAATTCGGATGTGTCTCTGAAGAGAGTCGGCCACCAAAGGCCAACTTGGAGTACCTTACGTGTTGTAACATCATCGGCAAAATGACCTCCTACAATTTTTGAGTGGGCTTCCTCGAGCACCTCGATGTATTCATGCTCGCACACACATCTTCACAAGATGCCATCCTGGTACATGAATCTAAACACTTTAATGTTAATGCTAGTAAGGACTCCCAAGGGTTCTACAGTTCCACCCTAGGCCAACTTCACTACCACATGGGTTTGCTCGAATGCAAGTTTTCCCCACTTTACCCAGCATTCCTTGGTACAAACACTCACTCCTGCCCCCCCATCAAGGATGGTGGCATCAACCTTTTGGTGTTGATAGATTATGGGAATAGCTACGTTCGTGTCATCACCCTTGAAGTATTGACCTAGCTTATCAATGGAAGCCTCTGATAAGTTCTTCCCCTTCTCCGGTGACGATTGGTTGGCCTTAAGGATGGTAGGGCCTGGGGGCAAGAATAGTTTGTTCATCCAGTTGGATAGGTCATGCCAAAGGATGGGGTTCCCTCTTAGCAGGGAGGCCATCATAATTTTTACCTTGGTTGATAGGAAGGCAACCAACCTGGAACTATCGCAGGGTTCTTGTGAAGACTCTCCTTCCATGGATAATAGGTCCTCAAAATCATAAAGGTCTCCTTCTTCTTGTAGGTTTTGCAATATTGGGTCCTCATGGAACATTTTTTGCACCAGATCCAGAGCCTCTAACTGACCGAAGTTGAAAGTTCCTCTTCATCCACCTTTTCCACCACCTTGAGTGCTTTTTCCCTTGGGTTGCCCATTAGATGGGCTAGATGGATAGTATCCGACCCTCTACTCACCTTGAGTCTATGCTCAAATTTTTCTTGGCAGTCTCATACCAAGTTCTGAGCCTCTATTATGAATTGCTTCTCTAGGACTGGGTTAGGATAGGTTTCCTTATAGGAGGGTGAGGGTGCTACGACTTGGGCCTGGCACTGGCTTGTTTACCTTTGAGCTCGGAGGTACCTCTGGGTCACCTCAAGTGGAAGCACATTCAGAGGTAGAGGAGGTGGTGAGGGTGGCTGTCTCCTCATCAAAACCATCCTAGATGAGCACCTAGTCACACACATTACTTTCCCTTATGGCCTTCTTGGACTGGGTCCGTGGATGTTGAGGGATCTCAGGGCCTTGCGATAGGGGCCCTTTATCTTTCCTTGCCAGTTTCCTCATTGCCTTACCTATTTGGCTTGCATCCTTGTGATGAATTTTAAGGGTACTGTGGCCACTTGTCCTTGTTCAATACTTAGCAAGTTAAGGCTTGTGCTCTTAGGGGGTGACTAGGGTTGTCGGCCTTCTCAAGCAGTCCTTGAACAGATGCTGGATTCCATACCTTGCACACAAGGGTGTAGGGCTAGTCATGGGTGGAGTGGCAGGGGTAAGATCCCTATAGTGGCAGTCCTTCAAGAAATGCGGCCCTTCACACTTGAAGCATGACACCGGAGGGTTCAAAGTACCTTTGTAGGGGCATTCACTTGCCCTGTGGGGGCCCTGGCAGGTATAGCAGTGGATCGGGTGCCTTTGAGAAACAGAATTTAGGTCTCTAGCCCTTGAGTACACGGGAGCAATTTGGAACACGGGGACTTGGTGATCCTCTTGCAGGCGGTAGTGACTTAGGGTAGTAGGCGAGGGGTCCGTGATCTGGAAACAAGTGGGGGTTGCTTGGCACCTCCTTGGAGGTTTCTGACCTCCATTGTCGACCTAGCTGATTTAGCAAATTGGAGGCCATCTCACTCATGTCCAAGCTCTTGGGTTCATTCGTCTCCTTCTTGATCGTTTCCACACTAGAAGACCTAACTGATGGAGCTACTTCTGATGGAATTAGGGTTTTATCCACATCAGCCTTGTCCATCATGTTGTCACTTATATGGATAACCACCTTGCTACATAGACCAAAGGAGGTAGGATTCATCACCATTAGGTGGTCATGCAGCTTCAGGTTTACCAATCCAAAGAGAAAGCGGGGCAACAGTCGTTCGTCGCTCATCCGCTCATACGATTTGTAGCAGCGGGCATTGAGATGCTTGATGCTGGCTATGTAATCCCGAAGGGATTCCTTGTTGTTCTGCTTTACTCATACAATTGGTTAATTGGGCTCCATTTATGTCCACTAGTGGCGAACCCCCTAGATAGTGCCACATGTTCGAAGGGATAGCACGCAGGTGATATCCCCACAAGCATAGGGATAAGTTCAAGAAAACGGTCGGAGGGATAATGGGGTTGGCGGGATAATGACTAACGTGGCAGTCGACGGAATAATTATAGCGATTGGCGTGGGGATAGCAAGATAGCAGCGTTGGAGGGATAAGCTTACTACTTCAGTCAGCGAGATATATGGATCGGCGGCATACAAATATGGCCACAGACGTGGGGATGACTAAAGACACCGATCGATGGAATAACGTTATAGCGAAGGTCGCAAGGATAGACGCTATGGCCACGAGTCAATGGTTGTCACATCGACGGGATAATTAACTCTAACACACATTTAATAAGGGCGATGGGTTAGGCCATGGTCAGAAGTTAGGTCAACGAGATAAGGCTTATGGCACTGGGTCAATGAGGATTGACCAACGAGATATGGCTATGGCAATGATCGACAGGATAGCGCGAACGTGTCGACCCATGGGGATAGAGAAACACGACATCACTGACTAGTTTTTGGTGATTTTTGGTGGATTTTGAGTTTTTGTTCAGGTTTTTCTGTGCTAGGGGGGTGCTACAGTACTTAGTCTACCTACTCAATGAAAAAAACTTGAAAGAAAAACAACTTTTGCAAGCCCAAATGCAAGATTTCTTGAGGGGTGAGTTTTACCACACAAAATGATGATTCTTTAGTAAGAATCATCATGTTTTGTTGTTTTTTATGTGTTTAGACATCATACACTCCTTAGCAATCTTTCAAACTATCTTCCTACCAACTCAAAACACTAAAAAACATAAAAAACAAGCTTCAAATGATCAAAAAGTCTCTCCAACATAATTCCGTCCAATACTCACTCTTCTTCACCCTTTCCTCTCCTATAAGTCCACTAACAAAGCTCCAATTTAAGCTTGAATCCTTGTGCAATGGGTAGATAATGAAACAAGACAAGTGCAATGCAAAAGCACAAAAAATGTGTGGTTTTGACAGTGACTCACATGTTGTGGGGATGTTGAGGAGATGTCGATGGAGCCTCCACTCTAAGATACTCCTTGTGAGAGCAATGCAAGGTACGAGCCATCCACATGTGTCACTCAAGCGGCTTCCGAATTGTTGCAATGTGTTTCCACGAGAGAAAGAGGGAAGGGGGAGATAGGAGAAGAGAGGGGAGAAGAGAGGGAGAAGGAGAAGGGAAGAGGAGAGTGAAGGGGGATGGAGTGGCAAACACAAGGGCACTACAATAGAAACAAGGGAGCACGCAAAAAGCTCTTGGAAGAGAAGAGGGAGCTTGTATTCCAATTTGTGCAAACAACAATGAAGACTAAAGTCAACCCTTTGGCCTTTTATACATGTCACCTTTTGAAGAAAGGGCCAACCCTTTTCCTTTTAGCACTCTTCCTCTCTTTACATTAAAAAGCTCTTGGGCCTATAGGGTGCCAAGGCATATTGCTATTCTTTCCATCTTTCCCTACTAGTGGAAATAGTGCTTGTGTTAACCATATAAGAGCGCTTGGGACAAGCCTGGCATTAGGAGCTATTCCTAACCGGCTCCCAAATAGTGCTTGTGTTAGCCTCACACCTCTAAGCCCTAAGATGTTTGGGGTTCAAACCCCTTATACGAGGCTTAAAACCAGGAGTGGTGAGGCTTAACTCTCGCGAGACACTTAACCATAGTTTGCAGCTGGAACCTACAACCTGTGAGCTAGAACTTGCAATCTGTAAGCTAGAACCTATAACTTGTGCCTGTTGCCTGCAATCTTTGATCTTGGGGTATTTGGGGCTCAAACTACCTAAGCTTGTACTGTACTCCTTCCATGGCTGCGACCGTTGAAGTAAATCATGAAGCCTAATCACCTCTAATCATTCATTACCCTACATTCAGGGTGACTATACTTCGTGGATGTTAACAATCTCAAAAAATTTCATGGTAGAAGAGGACCCAGTGATTTCATAGGCTCATCCTGAGGAATGGTAGTTGCCTGCTATACTATTGAGTCAAGCTCATAAAATTTTATTTGCAGCTATGACTCTTCAATCCTTTTAATAGGAGGTTTGTCCTTAGTGTCTGTACCATCCTCAACCTCAACCCTTTTGCCACCACCAATATCAATGTCCAAAGTCTTCTACTTTTTTGCTTTGGCCATCACCTATGTTGTTTTTGTAGATGAATAGTAAGTGAAATATGAGGATAGAGACTTAATAGCTCCAGAATGTTTTAGAAAAGTAGAATTAATCTTTGAACCATTTTAATGTGTGGTACTAAGATAGATATCAATATATATCAAAGCTTTTAAGTGAGAGTGCTCTCAATGGAAGCAAAACGGAAGAGGGAGAGAGAGCCACACAAGTTTTTGGTGGGTGCAGAACACTCTAATCTTCTTTTTCATTCATTTATATATGTGTTTGAGTATTGTACATAACCGGGGTAAAGCACAGTGACCTTTAACCCCCACAACCTCCCACTTAAAGGACAATGTGCCTTTAAGGGAGAGCAACCAGTGAGCATACTATCCAATGCCCATCTATAGGGTTATCATCTGTATGAACCTTGACAATTTCTATACGCTTGTCCTCAAGTACCTCCCTGATGAAATGGTACCTGACCTCAATGTGTTTGGTCTTTGCATGAAAGACCAGATTCCGTGCTAGTTGAATAGCACTCATGGAATCACTATGCAATGTTGATACACTTGTATGAATCCCCAAATCTCCCACTAGTCGATCAAGCCATATAGCCTCCTTGCAACCCTCTATGGCTATAACATACTCAGCCTCTGTGGTAGACAAAGCAACGCACTTCTGTGCGTGAGACATCCACGACATTGCACCACCTACATAGGTGAACACATAATCGGAATTGGATCTCCTACTATCCACATGCCCTGCATAGTCTAAATCTGTGTACCCAAGTACACACATGTCTCCTCTACCAAAGCAGATGCACATCTCCTTAGTACCCTTCATGTACCTCATGATGCACTTAACTGCCTCCCAATGCCTCTTTCTTGGATTAGCCATATATCGGCTAACAACTCCCACTGCAAATGCAATGTCTGGTCTAGTAGCTATCATAGCATACATAAGCTCCCAACCGTTGATGCATAAGGAACCTTGGCCATCATGGCCCTCTCCTCATCTAATTTGGGACTATCTGTATGACTCAGTTTCACATATGGAGGCAATGGAGTACTCACTGCCTTCCCCCCCTCCATATTGAAACGTTGTAATAATACTTTTATAACATAGTCCTTCTGTGAAAGCCAAAGGAGTTTCCTACTCCAATCACGCATGATGCGCATACCAAGAATATGACCTGCAAGTCCCAAATCCTTCATATCAAAGGCCTCATGCAACTTGGTCTTTAATGCATCTAGCTCATAAGTAGTCTTGCTAGCCAATAACATATCATCCACATATAGTGCCAGGAGTATCAGGCTATTATCCTTAGCCCTTTTAGTGTAGAGGCAGTGATCGATTTCACTCCTTCTAAAATCCTGGGACCGAATGAAAGCATCAAACTTCTGATACCATTCTCTAGTCACTTGCTTAAGACTATAGAGACTCTTCTTTAGCTTGCACTTGACAACCATCTGCATAAGCTCCATATCCTCTGTTGCCACTAGTCCAAGCAAGCATCTAAGTGTGGTCATATTCACAACTGGAGAGAATATCTCATCAAAGTCCACACCCTTCTCTTGCTTGAACCCTTTAGCGACCAAACGGGCCTTGTACCGAGGCACAGCATCCCCTGTGACCATCTTGTAGACCCATTTACATGGCAATGCTTTCTTTCCATGTGGCAAAGAAACCAAGTCCCAAGTCTTATTCTTCATAAGTGAACTCACCTCTGATTGCATAGCATACTCCCACTTGTGTTGATCCTCGAGCATCATAGCCTCTCTATAGCAAGAAGGCTCCCCGCAATTAGTAAGCATCACATAGTCTACCCCTAGAACAAACCTATCAGGCGGTCTAGACACTCTAGATGATTTTCTCAAGAGCATTTCAACTTGCTATCTCACCTGCATATCATCCAGATTTGGCTCATCATTTCCACCAATAGATGATCCATCATCTACCCTTGGACAGCTGGCTGTCTATCAACATATGCAGGTGGATTCACATCCTGGAAAGTGATTCTCCTCATTTCCACATCCCTCATGGGTGCCTTATGCATCTTCTTCTCATTGAAGGCTACATTATGGCTATGTATGATCTTCTTTGCTTATGGATCCCAGAGACGATAGCCCATCTCTCCACCTTCACTATAACCCAGAAAGATGCATTTCCTAGACTTAGGATCTAGCTTCTTTCGAAGCTCTTTTAGCACATGTGCATATGCCTCACACCCAAATATACGCAAATGAGGGTAAGAGGGCTTCTTGCCACTCCATGCCTCTTCAGGAATACCACCATCCAAACTCTTACTAGGTGATCTATTGATCACATGCACTGCAGTCTTCATTGCCTCAACCCAAAAACCATCAGAAAGACTTGCATTGGAAAGCATGCATTGCAATCTTTCTTGAATGGTATGGTTCATCTTTTCTGCAACTGGATTTTTCTCTGGAGTATGAGGGGATGTGAGCTCCTTCTTAATCCCACATGTATCACAGAATTGTTGAAAGTCATGAGAGAGATACTCTCCACCATTGTCAATCCATAGGCATTTAAGCGTTCTACCTGACTGATTCTCCACCAAGGCCAGCCATTTCTGAAATACCTAGAACACATCACTCTTCCGAGCTATAGCATAAGCCCACACTTTCCTAGTTTCATCATCAATGAATGTCACATAGTATTCAGCCCTGCCTAATGACCGTATAGGTATGGGACCACATACATCTAAATGTACCAAATCTTGCTTTTCAAACTCTTTCTTTCCCCTTCTTTTATGGGCTGATTTGGTCTGCTTCCCATAGAGACAGTGCTCACAAAATTCAAAATCAAAGAAACTTAAATGCGGTACTTAACCCAAACGGCATAAGAGTTTCATCCCATTTTGGCTCATATGGCCCAGCCAGCAATGCCATAAAGAAGTGCTTGGCTGCTTGGTTATTGCAACAACATGATCAAACACCCCTGATACATTTAAGGGATACAAAGTCCCACACTTGGCACCCCTAGCCAAAAGCATAAAGCCCTTCTAAATTTTCCAACTCCCAGAACGAAAGATGGTCTGAAATGAGACTCTTGGTCAGCTTAGGCACATGTCTCACATTTTTCAAAATAAATGTAGACCCATTTGCAAAAGAAAACTTTATGTCACCTACTCCCACTATGTCACATGCATAGTCATTTCCAAGATGCACACAAACTGTCTTTCCATTGCCATAAGTGGAGAACCATTCCCTATGGGGAGTAACATGGAATGAAGCACCAGAATCCAAAATCCAATCCTGGGAATATGCATCATCTGAAGTGGTAAGCAACTCTGCATATAAACTGGACATGAAGAGAATGTCATTGTCACTATCATGTGTGACTACATTGATCTCCTCAATCTTCACTTTTCCTTTGTCCTCCCTTGGACTCTCTTCCTTCTGATTTGCACCCCAATTTGCATTCTTTTTCTTATCCTTTTTCTCTCTTTTAAGCTTGTAGCAATCCTTTTTCATGTGGCCCTTCTTGCCACAATAGTGACACTCAATGTTCCGTGCCCTGGACTTGCTACGGGACTTTCCTCTTTCTTGAAACTTCCCCCTGGACTGTGATCTGCCCCTTTGCACATTTAAGGCTACATCCTGCTTGTTTCCTTCCATTGACTTCCATCTAATCTCCTCGGCCAACAAGCTACCAACCACATCATCAAAGTTCAATACTCCACCAGGTGCAAAGTTACTGATAGCAGTATGGAAAGTATCCCACGAGGATGGTAATAAGAATAAGAGAAATATTGCCCTCATTTCCACATCGAAATTCAGCTATTGAGCTTGAAGCTGACTGAAAATGATATTAAATTCATTAAAGTGCAAAGCTATGTACCTTCATGTGCAGCTCAAACAATCTCTTCATGAGATAGACTTTGTTTGAGGCAGTCTCTTTCTCATATGTAGCACATAGCTTTTTCCATAAAGCTTCCGTACTCTTTTCAATGACTACTGTGAAATAAAGTGTCTCCTCAAGATGAAGTCTAATGGTAGACTTTGCCAATGCATCCAACTCATTTTATTCATCTGTGGACATAGTTGTAGGCTTAGCTGCAATCCCTTGCAAGGGTTTTATCTGCTTCTTTTGAATAAGCACATCCCTTATCTGTTCTTTCCACAAAGAAAAGTTTGTCCCATCAAACTTTTTAATGCTGAAAAACTCCTTTTCAGACATGGAAGAGGACGCCATGATGCAAATAAAGCAAAATCCCAAATGCTAGTGCCTACAAGAGAGAATCACACCAAATAACAGGTGCACCCAAATGTGTATGTCACAATAGAGTGAAATATCACCAAAACTCAAAGCTCAAAGCATCAAAAGATACAACTGACTCATGTGCATGTACTATGCATCCATATGAGCAAATCTGGCCCAAAAGAAAATGCCAACTACAATGGCAATCCAAAATGCCAATAAGTGCCAAATGGCTCAAGCATAAACACCATCCAGGGGCAAATGCATCAACAATATCTCATCCAAGAGAGCATAACACTATCAGTGCATCAACTACAATGTGTCAAATCTATCCCTCAGCATAAAATAGCATCCATGTGCAAAGCGTCCATAAAAAATAGCATTCCACAAGGCAATCTGGGCCTATCAGCACATCCAATAAGGATCGCAACGCATCCAAATGGCCTATAAATCACCCACTGCAACCCAATGCACACCACAAATGAGCGCACATGGCCTAAACTGCAACCAGAGTGATCTGCATAAGGTATGCTCAAGAAATCATGGTCTCACGGCAATGACCACTACTGAAAATAGAACATGAGATGCCTCAAAACATGGGTGCCATTGCATAATCGGACTCAGCAAGACAATGTGCAAATATCTCTCTTCTGTTGGAACTCCAAAATCCCAACCGATGAGTGAGAAATGAAAGTCAACACTTATCCACTGCCATGTGGCATAAATCTAAGGTTTCAAAACCTTAGAATGAAAAATGCATAATAGAGAGACGAAATCAAATACATAGAGATCTATAACTCTAAAAATACTCCATCGAATCGTGCAAGAACTGATAGGTAGGGGTTTTTAGGCATTCGAAACACAATGGGACAAACAGTTTTGGAAACCATGGTCCCAATCACTGGGTCCAACACAGGGACTGAAAAACGTTTTTGGAAACTGAACTGTTTGTAAACTCCACCGGAGTGCGAATGATGAGCAACATAGAAATTTTAGGACCTCCTGAGTCCACCGAAACTGATAGATCTATAAATGGTTGCTCCAAACTTGAGTTCCAACACTCGGGCAGAAAAACATTGAAACTGACACAGTGCGTCAGAAATCCAATGAAATGATCCCAAATTCAAGAATGAAGGTATTTCCAATCTCCTTAAGTGAGTTGGACACCAAAAGCAGGAAATGGTTTCCTCTACAAGTCAATACGGAGTCTCTGTCATCGAACGGAACAGGGAAAAGCTAAAAAAATGACTTTTTCTTTGAAAACACTTAACAGGCTCTCCAACCACTTCGCAAAACCAAAGTGACTTTTCCAAAGGTTCCTTCAAGATCTCTGCGCACTCGGATGCAAGGAAAATCACCCATAAAGCTTCCCACAGAGCTTCTCCTTCCTCCCACAAAGTTGCTGAGCTTCCAGGCATTCACGCACGCTCAGCTAGATCACCCGGGCTCTGATACCAGTTGACAGTGCTCTCAATGGAAGCAGAACAGAAGAGGGAGGGAGAGAAACAAAGAGCCACACAAGTTTTTGGTGGGTGCAAAACACCCTAATCTTCTTTTTCATTCATTTATATATGTGTTTGAGTATTGTACATAACCGTGGTAAAGGCATAGTGACCTTTATAGCTTGGCCACCGCTGTAAAGCTTGTCACTGCATTTAGTGTATTATGTGTCCGAGTGGTATTCTACTCAGTCATATTATTTCTAAGGATGAAATCAGAACTGAGCCAAGAAAAATCAAAGCCATACACAGCAGATGCTTGAACCCCGAAATTTAACTCAATAACATTCTTTTGTGGGGTTTATCAGCTTGTATCGTAGGTTCATCAAGGACTTTGCTAAGATTGTAGCGCCCTTGTATGAATTGATAAAACAAGATGCCAAGTTTGAGTGGAATGCTGAGTTGACCATAGTTTTAAATGATCTAAAAAATCGAGCAATGGCTACTCTAATTCTCAAACAACCCAGATGGGATGTCATTTTCCATGTGCATGTGGATGCTTCTGGTTATGCATTGGGTATTATTTTTGCACGGTCAAATGGTAGGTTGGACTATCCAGTATATTACACTAGCAAGTTATTACACCTATAGAATCAAACCATAGCACCACTGAGCGAGAAGCTCTAGGAATGGTTTTCAGTGTGTAGAAGTTGAGGCATTATTTAATCAGGAATCCTTTTGTGTTTTATGTGGATAACCAAGCCCTACTTTATCTCATCAATAAAACTATCATTCAAGGATGGCTT
Source organism: Dipteris shenzhenensis (assembly GCF_047967505.1). Lineage (NCBI taxonomy): Eukaryota > Viridiplantae > Streptophyta > Polypodiopsida > Gleicheniales > Dipteridaceae > Dipteris > Dipteris shenzhenensis. The sequence goes on from NC_141601.1 coordinate 49,851,896, forward strand.
CTTCACTGGATATTGCTGCTGCAGGAGTTCAACTTCAAGATTATTCATAAACCTAATAAGACCCATGTGGGCACTGATTGTTTGTCCAGATTATGAGTACTCGATCAAAATCAAGGAGTTGACATGGAATTACTAGATGCTAAGTTGTTCACGATTGATTATTGTGAGAATGAGTATGCTGAGTTGGTCAATTACTTGTTTCAAGGCACATTCCCTAAAACTATGCCTCAGGATAAGCACACGCAACTAGCTCTTAAAGCTTGGAAATATACTTTAATTGGTGGACAGCTATACTGATAGTGTGCACATGGAATTCTTTGCCGATGGGTGCTACCTCATGAACATGCAGTGGCGTTGCAGGAGGCTCACTTGGGTCCATCAGGAGAGCACTTTCAATGCGAGTTAACTACTCGATTTGTGATGGGAGACATTGTTCAAAGATGCTCAATCCAAATGTACGCAATGTGATATGTGCGAATGCACTAGACAGTTATTGGCTAAACAATCTATGCGTTTGCAACCCACCAGGCCCTGGGAACCCTCTCAATGTTGGGGTCTGGATCTCATTGGGCCCTTTAAACTAGCAAAGTTCACTCAAAACAAGTACATACTCGCTACAATTGATTATGCTACAAAGTGGGCAGAAGCTAAGGCACTCCGAGATAATTCGGCTCAGAGCATAGCTAAATGTATCTATGTAAATATTATATGCCAGTATGGATGTCCTCTCCAACTTATCAGTGATCAAGGTGCACATTTTTTCAATGATGTGATGCAAGTACTTAAAAAGGAATTCAAAATCATGCACACAGTTTCCACTACTTATTATGCTCATGGTAATGGTGAAGCCAAGTCAACTAACAAAACATTGAAGCTTATCCTCACAAAGACAATACAATCTACTAAAGGTGAATGGGACATCAAGTTGTACTCTATTTTGTGGGCTTACAGCTATCAAGCATCATTTGGGTGAGCCAAAAGCAATCAAGGGATGATTGGATCAGCTAAGCCACCTAGATGAGATACGTCTCCGAGCTGCTTGGTCACAAACGATGGTACAGTGCAGAAGGAAAGCTTGGCACGATTGACATATTGTGCCTAGAAGGGTATGCTAGTATTACTCTATACTGCTAAGTTGGGTTCTATCAAAACCAATTTTAAGCTGGGATGGAATGGACCCTATCGGTTGGTGGAAGTTTATGACAATGGAACGGTGCAACTCGCAGACTTGGAAAGTAATCATGCACTTGATAATTTCTTGGTGAAGTTTTTAGAAGCCAGCATGCCATCTAGTTCTTTAATTATGGTGGATCAAATGCGTCATGAGTCGCCATGTGATGTAATTAACATTAAGGGCTCATTAATGCTACGACATCATGCTAAAGTAAGGGAGATCCACACCGCTACTGATTTGACAGGCATTGTAGTCGCATATTCTAAACGACTATAGTTGATCAAAAGCTCCATTAATCAAAACCAATACCAATTGCAAATTTAGTATACGCAATCGTTATCATCTTCATTGTCTCCAACAACTACCTCCCAAATACTCTATGATGTGGTTCTTTTACCTCTGTCCATCCCTTTGAGCTTCTTGTCCTCATCAATCCAATCTATCACTCACCTATAGCTTCCCTTACAACCCTCTCTCTCTGTGTTTAGCCTCGTCATCTTTGTCATGATGGCAGAATCACACCTATCTGAAGTGGAAGCACAGTTACTGCGTTTCTCCTCCGCGACCCATTGAAGATTCCTCTAATGATGTTCTCACTTGTATTCTTGCAGTGAATCGCATTCTCAAGTTTTCTCAATTGCCTTGGAAGGGTGTCTATGATGACGAGCTGGCTGAGGAGATCCTAGAGTCCTATGACGAGAACGATCACAATCTCATCATTAACGACATGCATGTCAGGATTACTTCAGAACTTTTACAGAGGGCGTTCCAAATGAACCAGAGGTCCGACCCCAAGAAGACGGCAGATGCCAAATGTTATGATGTGTTCTTTGAGGCGAGCAGTTACTCGTCTTCACAAGGCTATCTCATCAAGAAATCAAAAGATGAAGGCCTGAAGATGACCTGTTGATTTTTGTCCAAGTTCATCAGACTCAAGAAGAGTGTTGGATATCTGTCCTGCCAATATGTAGCCCGAGTCATTATGGCAATGGAGGACAAGCTCCATGTGGGCTGGTTCACAATTTTTGAAAAGGCTTTTGACAACTAGCTCCGAGCCATCAACAAGGGGTAAACCCATTGCAAGCTCGCCCTCACTTATGTATGCCCTATCACAGACTTGTGTCCGAGAGAGTGCCTTGGCCAAGTGCACTACCAACAGGAGGGGCAGGGACTTCAGGAGTGGGTGGACAACAGGAGCAAGTTGATCAGGATAAGGGGAAATAGTGTGTGTGTTTGTATGTGTGGCAATAGTATAATAAAATATGGTGTGCATAGGGACCATGGTTAAGGTGGCAGGGCATGACCATGTGCCACCCTTCCATGTAAGAGGACCCATAAGGTGTGTTGTACATAATCCATGGTAGTAATATTATAAATTGTAAGGTGGCATGGTTCCTCCATGTGCCGCCCCTCCACCTAGGCGGTCCCATGCCTGCATTTAGTGAGATATGGCCTAAAGTCCATGAGAGAAGTAATATAAAATAGGTGGAGATGGATATTATATTGGAATATTCCCTCCATGTAGGATAGGCCCATGGGGGGGGGGGTATAGATAGTCCAAGGATGCAAGTTAAATAATGGGGAAAATAGGATGAGGTGGCAAGATTCCTTGTGCCAACCCTCCACTTGTCCTCCTAGAGGTTTGAACGTATTATAAAATTGGGAAGAGACCAAGGGAGTATCATAGACTTGAGATATGGGGCTTGATTTATGTGGAAAAATGAGGCAAAGGGTTGTCGCACAGAATTGAGAGTGCATAACTACCTAGTCCACATGGGAGACTTTTCCACACACACCATGCATGTGGGAGGATGCATTTATTGGGAGAGATCCACTCTCTTGGCTATAAAAGGAGGGGGCTATTCCTTGATGGGACGCGCTCATTCTTGTAAAGCCATCTAGCTAGTATTTTGATATTTCCCCTCATCCTTACTTTCAAATAAAGCATGACCCTCTTCCCTTGATGTCTCCATCTCTACATTCCTCCTCCACCCATGTACATACTCCTCTTTCCCCTCTCCCTCTCCCCTTGTGCCATAGTCTCCCTCTTCTTTCCCTCCCCTCTTAATCCCTTTTCCCCACCCATGTTAACGCTCCTCCCCTCATGTTCCCTATTCCTCTATGGCCCTTGAGCGTCGCCATACCTATCCTCTAGCCTCTTGTCTTGATTTCTTTTCTGGCTAACAGAAATGGTGTGGCTACTGGGATCGAAATCTCCACGGCTAGTGGTGTAAAATCTATTACTCCTACGACTGGGTGCGGCTCTGCGGCCTCTTTCATGTGCAGTTCTCTACTTTTGTACCTCCAAACTGTGTGCCTTCCCTGTCTCTATGGCTACAAAACCTCCCTGCTTCTGCGCTTCCAATCTGCCTGCTTTTTGTTCATGGTTCCTACGTGTATTCTGGCTAGCAAATCTTCTGCTCGTACCGGTCGCATCTGTAAGAACTGTAACATCTGTGCTCCCTTTGAGTTCCTGCACGTGCATTCGTGCATCTACTGTGTACACCCACACGCAGCACAGACAGATCGTGATGGTTTTTTGGGCTCCTGCATCTTCTAGTCACGGATAGTTTTTTTGGGCTTCTACAAAACAATAACAGATCCCGCACCCCCCTCTCTTCTCTTTCTCTTTCTCTTCTCCTTCTCCTCTCCTCGGATTTGAACCCAAGACCTCCCCCTTCACAAAAGGGAGACTTATCATTGGGCCAGCAGATAAGAAGTGATGAAAATGTACTGATATTGCTTATATATTGAAATCCCATGAACTGTAACTCTCTAACCGTGGGGAGTTTTCACTTGCTGTAAAAAGCAAAAGTACTTCACTTCATGTGCTCTACTCATATCTTCTACTAGATCGCAAATTCTAAACTTTTTCAAGTTCACTTCACGAACGCACGCCACACGAGGGTGGATATTTATGTCACTTCTCAACGAGTTTAAGGATTTGGTGCCTGGTCCTCCACACCTTACGGCTACCAATGGGCGAGATCTCTTTCTTGATCTTCATGTCGATCTTCAACAACTGATTGTACAGTGCATTGCTCAAGGAGACGACAGGTGGGATGATACACCATGGATGATTCAAGGTGAAGAACTAGTGATACGCTGGGAGGACTTTGATTTCAATTCTACTCATTGTGCAGTGATCGAGCTACTTGCTGCTTCGGAGGTAATTAAAAGGGTGTCCTTCTTTGAAGGGTGGGATGCTCCCCAAGCTTGGGGGGAGATTTGGCACATCTACTTATTAATTCATGTGGATAAGCTCGTCTTGAATGGTTTATTCTCAATCTCACTACAAAGGTTTCTAGGGCTCGGCTATGGTTGGTAATGTTTCGACCAAGGAATCCATTTGTACCTAATCAACCTTTTGTGCCTCATTTTGAGCTTCAAGTTGTAATTCTTTTTGGTCTAAAGATAAACTATCAACAAAGGATTGCAAGCTCATTTGGTGCTGAACGTCTTGCTCAAGTATTGAATTCTCCCCACCCTCTCCTTCTACCTATCTTGGACTACCGAGAAACTTGGAATGTCCAAATTTTAGTCTTGGTGTGATGAAATCTTGGCTCCTCCAATTTGACGCGGCGCATACAAACCTTCGACCAAGGCTGCTGGTGTGGGTGTGAAGCTCACTTCACCAGGGGGTGAGGTGTATTGTTATAGCAAGTCTGCACCAGCAAGTACTTGCAACCAAGCTGAGTACTCAGCACTTATTTTTGGGCTACAAAAGGTGCAAGAACATCGCATCAAGAAACTTGAGGTGCAAGGAGATTCTCAACTCGTGTGTGAACAAGTTAGTGGAAGGTGGAAGGTGCGGAGCGAAGGCTTGGTTCCACGACATCAACAAGCATTGGAACTGTACCAATAATTTGAAGAGGTAAAAATTCAGCATATCCCTCGAGCTCAAAATATAGTAGCTGATTTCTTGGCACGTGAAGCTTGTACTTCAATCACGCATGACGCGAGTGGAAGCACCACCCCAACAAAGCCACAAGCCACGAAGGAGGGTGATCATTTGTAAGGAATGCAAAGATTGTGGTCAATCTTGACCTTTGTGGAGAGGAGGGCTGCTAACCCAAAAATATCGCATGGTTCTTGAGAGGTCTCCCTCCCACCATGAAACTAAGTGTTGGACATATTTGATATGAGTTTACCGACTTCGAAAGACAACAGAAAGGTCCTCAAGGACATTGCTCAAAAGAAGGATGCCAGACCGCACACCCCTTGAAGAAATAGTATGGCGACTACAAGAACTGGAAGAAGCTGAAGGTGATGTGCAAGCTCTCCAACTGTTGACATTTGTCATGGCATTCTTGTTTGCCTTGATGAACAACCTCATGCAGCACCGTGTCTCTAACCCTCGCTTGTAAAGATGGATGTGATATCATGAGGGTTGGTCCTTTTAAGATTGTCTATGAGCTATTCTATGCTAAAGATTCTTCCCGTGTAGTATTTCACAATACACCAGTCACATCCTACCCTGTCTATGTGTGCTTTGTGGATGTATCTTCACCTGATTTTCAGTTCAAGCTACCTCTTTCCATTGTTTGCCAATAGATAAGCCTCATTTTGACTCTCTCTTTTCTATTTTTCAAGCATGGCTGACATTCCCGTATTCCGTGAACAAGTTGAAGAAAATCCAAATGAGTATCTTGTGGCCTTCAAGCGCCATTGTGTTTCTCTCAACTTTCTTATTGAAGATAGATGGCTGTTGGTTCTTCCCACATTTCTAGAGGGTTTGGCTCAAGTGTGGTATGAGAAGTAGGCCGACGACGTTCGCCAAAGCTGGCCAAGGTTAACAGCAGTGACGATTGAGTATTTCGGCAAAGAAGAGGGGCCAGAGAATGTGTACTTGCAAGTGACAAACTTGAAGCAGTCAGAAGGTGAGACGGCGCGTCGATATGTGGATCGAGCGGCCGTGCTCCTGGACTATTTAATTGCCATGCAGGAGGATAATGCCGGATTTCGAGCTGGAATGACTTAGCATGTGCTGGGCTACCTTGTAGCAGGAGCAGACGAATTCCGTCTCAAGCTTAAATGGGAGAATCCAGAAACTATGGTGCTAGCACATGGGATTGCTCCAAATAAAGTTCAGTCTGACCCCACTTCAAAGAAGACGATTGTCCCTCCGCAACCCCCTCAAATCTTGCAACAACAACCTAGGGGGTCTAACTGAGGGGCATACCCCCACCCCTCATCAGGGATGTATCCACCGCCTCTACCTCAAATGTATGGTCCTCCCTTAGATGCTTACCCTCAACAAGGAGTATATTCTCAACCTCCACCTGGAAGATTTCCCCAGCCTCGCCCACGAACCCCCCTCCTTCCTACTCCCCCGGCCCCTCCTGCTAAGGAACCCGAAGTCAATGACCTAGCCAAGAACATGTAGAGGCCAGATTGCTACAACTTGAGAAGTTAGATGAAACCCGACGAAACTTTGCTGAGGGGGATGTTGTGCTATGCTTTGATAACAGATTGGACCACCAAATGGATAAGAAGTTTTTGCCACTGTGGACCGGTCCATACAAAGTCATCAAGGAATGTAGCAATGGGTCTGTACAAGTTCGGGAGCTACATGAGCCATATAGCAAGAAGGTGATCAACAAGCGTTACCTCAAGCCCTTCTTTGTGCGTGATGGACCCAGGCATGGAAATGCTGTGCATTCCCTGCTGTGCATTCCCTGCCTGGGGGGGGGGAACTATTATGGATAAATTTGTCTAAGGAAAAAGGCATAAATATGTGTGTGTGTTTGTATGTGTGGCAATAGTATAATAAAATATGGTGTGCATAAAGCCCAGGGTTGAGGTGGCAGGGCATGACCATGTGCCATCCTTCCACGTAAGAGGACCCATAAGGTGTGTTGTACATAATCCATGGTAGTAATATTATAAAATGTAAGGTGGCATGGTTCCTCCATGTGCCACCCCTCCACCTAGGCAGTCCCATGCCTGCATTTAGTGAGATATGGCCTAAAGTTCATGAGAGAAGTAATATAAAATAGGTGGAGATGGATATTATATTGGATTATTCCCTCCATGTAGGATAGGCCCATGTGGGGGGGGGGGGTATAGATAGTCCAAGGATGCAAGTTAAATAATGGGGAAAATAGGATGAGGTGGCAAGATTCCTTGTGCCAACCCTCCACTTGTCCTCCTAGAGGTTTGAACGTATTATAAAATTGGGAAGAGACCAAGGGCGTATCATAGACTTGAGATATGGGGCTTGATTTATGTGGAAAATTGAGGCAAAGGGTTGTCGCACACAATTGAGAGTGCGTAACTGCCTAGCCTACATGGGAGACTTTTCCACACACACCATGCATGTGGGAGGATGCATTTATTGGGAGAGACCCCCTTTCTTGGCTATAAAAGGAGGGGGCTATTCCTTGATGGGACACGCTCATTCTTGTAAAGCCACCTAGCTAGTACTTTGATATTTCCCCTCATCCTTACTTTCAAATAAAGCATGACCCTCTTCCCTTGATGTCTCCATCTCTTCATTCCTCCTCCACCCATGTACATACTCCTCTTTCCCCTCTCCCTCTCCCCTTGTGCCATAGTCTCCCTCTTCTTTCCCTCCCCTCTTAATCCCTTTTCCCCACCCATGTTAACGCTCCTCCCCTCACGTTCCCTATTCCTCTATGGCCCTTGAGCGTCGCCATACCTATCCTCTAGCCTCTTGTCTTGATTTCTTTTCTGGCTAATAGTACCCATGTGGGGCGATGACATTGAATTTTACATACACACACACACACACACACACACGTGTGCACATATGCACACACACATGCACACGCATTCAACACATGCACACGTATTCAACACATGCACACATGTGGGTGTGTGTGTACCCATGTGGGGCGATGACATTGAATTTTAGAAATTGAAAATTTAAAACACCAAATTTTATTCTTGCTTATGGAATTTTGACAACTTGGCCTTTCAGTGGGAGGATTATGGACCGAAGCTTCAAGAAATAGGCTGATAAAAAGATGTGGCTACTAGTTTATTGCTTGCAACTTTTACCCTCTCCCCTTTGAAATTTTGTTTAAAGGACATGAAAATAACAACCTCTAGGAGCCACAATTGATGCCATCCACAATGAGAAAATACCTATTCTTTGTACACACCATTAAAGATTAGAACATGAAGTGGTCAAACCATGCTGAGAATGAGTGGTCCATAATTCAAGCCTTATTCTACATTGAGAAAATGGTTCCTTCCTTGCATCACCCAATACAATTTTGCATGATTCAAGAATGAGTGCATGAACGCATGCATAGACGCACACACATAGGTGCAATAAAACCTAGTTGCTAACCATTAATGGCTATCAGAGTTTAGGCCATAAATAGTTGTGGTGTCACTCTCGGCCAAGATGTGCATCCTCTTTTCCTTAAGACACTTGTATACTAACCTCATCAACATTTATAGTAGTTTTTTATTTTTTATTTGGGGTTGGGGGGGCAGCTGTGAGTAGCACACATGAGTTAAGATTCTCATAGAAACCTTTAACTATCTTGGCCTTTGGTGCACGGCTCTAGTAGCCATGCCTTCTTTTGTTGTTTCATACGTGTGGGATGTTGTTGGGATGTATTAGGATGCACTGACAAATACTATTAAAGAGAATCTCTTTGAAAAATTCTCATTTAGACCCACGAGGGGTTGTGCTATATACCTAGTGTAGAAGTTACTTTTGCTAAAGAATTGGTTGGCATGTGCTAGGCATAGAGAAGCATTGAGATAGAGGAGAGAGCAAAGAAAAATGTGATATTTCTTGCTACGTGGCTCCTTTTCCCCCTTCTACAACCTTGGTGCTTCTCAAAGGTTTGAACCACCATATTCTCTGTCACTAGAAATTCAAGCTCCTCTCCCTATCATGAGAGCTTGCCCTCTTGTCAGTGTCAATGCATGCACATGATTCATCATTCAAGGCTTTCTTTTACCTCAATGTTGCATTGGAACTCTCAAAAAAAAAATTTCCCCATACGATAACACCTTATTTATATTAAGCAAAAAAGAGGATACAAAACAAGAGGAATGAAGTGCCGGACGCATTGCCCTCGAATATGGTTCCTTTTTGGGATGTCTCTCCTTACCAAGTTCGGTTTAGAGAGGGCAAGTTTATGTTGCTATAGCTTACCTCTAGTGGGGCAATGCTAATAAAAGGAGTTGCTTTGTGTATCAATGAGGCAAAGAGTTCCTTGTCTCGCTGGGAACTCTTTACCATACAAGAAGTGAAACCTAGAGAGACATACGGAAGAAATGAAAGTATCCATGTTCATATTTCTTGTATTTTCTTTTTGAAAGTATCCGTGTTGATAAAGTGAGTTATCAAGGATTTGAAGTCAGCGGGCAAATTGAACTCGTTTGCTGACTCTGCACAACCGACAGCCTACTTACAATCACTCTTCTTTTATTCTTGCGTGTTTGACGAGAGTGATTCGTTAAGAAATCAAGCGGTTAGTTAATTGTCTTGTGTGAATTACTGTTACTTCAACTATAAACATATACGAGTGCCTGTGCATACATGGAACACTGAGCGAACACTGAGCGAAGCTTTGAGAAGAATTAATCTGTAAAATTGGAATGCCTCACAGAATGTACAAATTGTTGCCACCCAAAGGAGGGTGCCGTTACTAATAGATATCATATAATCGTATACATACGCTGCAGTTTGATCTGATGGTGTGCCAGCCCAACTCTTCATGTTGCTCCCATACAGAGATTCCGGGGAAAAGAGCCCAAATTTGCGAACGCCGAAGGATGGTATCTAGAGCATATAACAGAGTTCCGATTCTGTACAAACGCTGCGAGCCTAGTTTGCAGCCGGTGATAAGGCATGGATTTGACGCCCAAATTATCATAGGGACGTAATACCCATCTGTATACTTTGCCGGTAAAATTCACTCCATGAACACGACATTTGCAGACAGCTGATCCGCGAGAGGACTTGGACATGTTTACATGCTATCTGGAAGACACACACCCATCGAGCATTGAAGCAAAACCACATAAATCTGCTGATGGAAGACTTTGACACCGTTCTATCACCAGCACTGATCCGTTTCCCAGCTTCTCCCTCTTCCTGTAGAGAAGGGGCTTCGTGGGGAGCAGTAGGTCGTGGATGTCCGAATTGGACTTGGCTGTGGTGCCTTCGCTTCCCCTGTTCTTGAAAATCTGTCCTTGTAACCTGCCGCCTGAAACGACTGGATGGAAAGCTGCAAGTCGTATCTAGCCCGGCTCTGCGGATCAGAAAGGGCGACGTAAGCTGCGTGAATTTGCAAGAACATTTTGGTGCTCTCCTCTTTGTCTTGCAGGGGCACGACGTCTGGGTGGTATTGCCTGGCAAGGCGTCTGTAGGCGGATTTGATTTCAGATTCGGAAGCCGTTTGGGGGACGTGAAGGACGTCGTAGAGGGTAGCAGGGGAACGGGTTCGAGAAGGAGTGGGGTGATCTACTGTGCTGGTGTGAGGATTGGCGGAGGTGTGGGTGTAGAAGGCGGAGACGGAGACAGATGGGTTCCCTCTGCCTCGGCGCTCCATGAGGGTGGGACGATTTTTAGGTTGAAATCGGATGGGAAATGAAGAAGAGCGAGAGAAGGATGAGAAGTCAGCAATGGGGAGAGAGTCGCGGGAAGTGGGAGAGAGAGCACCAATGGGGGAGAGGACAGCCATGGGAAGCAGGATCTGAGGGAGAAATGGAGCTGGGAAATGCAAGGGGGAGAGATGGTAGGCTGAAGAGAGGAACTGTAGTGAAGAAGCAAAGATGAAAGAAGCAAGATGATTGTTATCAACTGCCAAGGATGGTGAGAGAGATGAGCATGCAAAGGCTTATGTAGAGTTTGTCCTAGCTTTAGGAACTCAACAACGCGGAGACATTTTGTCGTTTGCCTGCCGACTTTGGATAAGGCCTCAAGTTCTTAACTCAGCCTCTCCATTTTACTGCATTGATAGATGCACCGTTTTGTAATTCTTCTCTCTAATTTCTCACTTCCCAACCAAAGATCATGAAATACTATTTCACAAAAGAAGAGTGAGTTGCACGTTTCAAAGCGTCTAATGTCTCTCTTACCATGTTTCAAAGTGCCTAATGTCTCTCTTAAACCCAACGAGGATGAAGCCAGACGAATATTGTTAGTACAAATGAGCACTTCTAATAAGTTCTAATCTATTCTATAAACCATGACGACGATGCAGGTGCTATCTAAGATTTCGGTTGTGGCATCAGAGGAAGGTGGTTTCTGGGAAATGGGTTTCTGTGCCTTTCTTTTGACATCTGGTCCCCATCATCTGGGGTTTTAAGTGATCAATTAAGAACAGATGCTTTTCTGCCCTTTAGATTGGGCCGTGTTCGCCGACAAATTCATCCAAGATCAGATCACCTAAAAAAGAGGATCCTGGATTGGGATTCTAGCACCCCACATCCGATTTCTGCGCATTTTGGCGACATATGCTTGCGCGTCACTCAATGGAGATAAGATTCATTGTTCACGAGTTCTCTTTTTACACAAAAAACAGAGAGAAAAGGGGATAAGAGTGGCAGAAAACATCAGCGAGAACTCGATAAGGGCTCCATAGCTGACTAGACTGTCTGCTTTTTTTTATTGTACCGAGCGGAATCTAGACGTCGAACCAAAGGCGATTCTATGAACTGGGACATCCTACACGTCGCATCAACAACGGAGTTTTTCAATTGATAGAACTCTTGCTCTTCTCTTTCTAAACCATTTACGCATAAAATATCAACATGAAGATAGAAGCTGAGTTGATATAGATGATATAAGCACTCGATTCATGGGAAAAGGATTTGTTGAAAATCAATTTGATTCCGTCAAAATTTCCTTCCAAAATCAAACAACAGCTAGAAAAGTGTCGCCCTGTCTCCAGAAATTGGACATTAATCATTTTCGTTGTTTTTTTTGCAGAGACATGGTTTTTTCAAAGGGCGGCGAAAAACCAGAGGCTCCCGTTTTTTTCCCATAAAACCCGCTGCCGAAAAACAAAACGCTTCAATTAATATTAAAATTTTTTACTTAATAAATGTTGCGGGGGCAAATGGTCATCGAGCTGTTAGATGCTGCCACGTACTCAAAGAGGCACGGAAGCCGTACGATCCTACTGCTACCTGGGAGTGGCAATCTGTGCACACCTGTCCGCAGGCCAACTGCCACGTGTCGATTGTCATTCCTGACTCAGCCCTTATCCAAACGGCAGGCGTGGCGGGCCCCACTTGCGCCACGCAGGCATTCCAGGCTACCACGTTGGCACGTGCACACCACGTGGTCCTCCCCGGCCTCGCCTCGCCGATAAGACTTGATTTTTTCCTTGTGAGCTTGGACGTCGGCAGAAGATGAATCTGAAGTCTTATTAGATGATGCGTTACGACCTTTTGGGCACTTCCGGCTTCGCACGCTGCTGTTGCGAGCCACCCAAAGTCGTGCGCCTTCCTCCTCCTCCTTTCCCTGCTCCCACCGCTGTCGCTTTTACATAGTTCGGCGAACGAATCAAACCTTGGCTTTCACTGACAGGGGCTTGAGCGCTCGCAGCAGCATGATCGTTTGTGCCTTCTCGTTCTGATAATATTTAAATACTTTTGTGACTCCTCGTTCTCGATAATATTGAGAAATCTTATCCGACGTGCCTTCGATGATACAGATAAGGGGATAAGCAAGAAATCGTGTAGAGTAGTAACCCACCCCCGCAAATCTTATTTATTAGCACTTGCCCTCTAGGAAGTTGCTTTTTCTACGTCCCGTCTAAAGCGCACTTACCTTTCTCTCCTATCCACTCAACTTTAACCGTGTTGTCAATTCGACTTCTTCGTTGCTGTTACCTAAGGCCATCTCCTCCTGATTCAGAAACGAGAAACCTCCCTTTACTGGCCCTTGGAAGAAGGCCGAGCAAACATCTCACCAGAGCTCCTTGGACAAGCTCGTAGCCCTACAAACACAATAGGCCATTGTTTTTCAGAGCTATAAAGCGATGCAACATGCAGTCAATAGCAGGGAGCGCACAATAGTTCCTCCAGAGCTCACGTTGTGTCTCGTTGCGTGCGTAGATACGATCATGCTACAAGCCAAAGGTGCAGGAGTGATTTACGAAGCAGGATACTCGGGGGGCAGTACTATCGGCACCTCGTGCCTCTTGTTTATTAAAGAGAAAAATACAAAAATGGGCCAATGCATTTGCCTACAATAGATATCCTTGCTCTGCTATTTTTCATGGATTTGCTACATGTATAGGAGACAAACGCCAACCCGACTTAGCCCAGTAGCAAGCACTTGTTAGGAATGAGACAAATGGGAGCCTAGACTAGTTAGATCACATTAAGTAGACCCATAAATCAACCGCAAAGACATTTCAACACCTCTCTTGTGCAACCTGATATGATGGCATAGTTTTAAATCCTATGCTTCTTCCATACTTGATCTCATGCACGCTTCAATAGATTACTTCATTTCTTAAACTTGAACATTAACAGTGCCACACACAAGGATCTCATTGCAGAATGGACTCTAGCCATTCGATTACTTGCCTCACCCCAGCCTCTAAAAAGTATCTTATTACAACACCCCCACCTCATTAGGAAAACAACCCCCCTTAGGTAGGGGCCACATAACCAACACACTTGAAGTGAACCCTTGGGGATCACCTAGAAAGAGAGCTCTCCAACGATAAACATGATGAATGAAATTGATTTGAGTAGATACATGTTATCATCATTTGGATGCCTCATTCAAAGCATCCAACCTCATGCAAGAGAAAGCAGCCATTAAACTAGCCCGCTCTTAAGTGAACTCCAAACATAGGCATATCAAGGAGCGCCTACCAAACATTGGGCAAAGAAGATTAACTGCCCACGGATTGAAAGCCAATTATGTAGACCTTCTAGAGCATAAAGTTAGCCTTGCTGAAATTACGGCCTCTCCAAATGCCCAGCATTGTTTTTCCCCACCACTTCAACCCTCTTCTTACATCCCATTTATCATCCAGTCTAGAACTAGGTAACCAGGAGGCAACGAGAATTCGTGAAAAGACTTCATCGCGGCCTTATTCAATGCCACTTTACCACCTAATGACTACTTGTTGCTTCTCCAATACTGGGAGATAACATAGTTGGAAGGCCAATAATGTCAGATATAAGCCAATATCCTGCTAAGAAGCACTGTCTGAGTGAGAGAGAGCCTAAACATCAAGCATAGCACTTCAACGACTGCCAATTCTGTAGTTCCAAAGTTGTACTCATCTACTCGCACCCTTCTTTGTGTAGAGCACGAGCATCCTTAAATTCAACTTTGCGATAGGTTTACCCTCATAAACCATGGCTATGCTCTACCATAGGTTCTTTAGGAGATTTGCAGCTCCCCTAAGGCCATACCCTTTCCAAACCAAAGACGAACCAATAACTTTCCACGCCCTGACTTAACTAGAGCGGATTTTTGACCGAGACATTTTAAAGGGGAAATAAGAAAATGTTTTGTCGTACCATCAAGATCCCTTCAAACACCAACATGGCATCCTTTGGCCTTCTCCTCAAACCATTCCAAACAATGTACCCATGGTGCTTGAGCTGACAATCTTTCAAGAGCCACTTGCATAGAAGAGCCATCTTTCTAGTACACACATCAAGAAAACCCAAGCCTCGCTTTGGGATTTCAACACTTTCAAAGAATCCCAAGGGACATGAAGTGTATTGTTCTCTTACCCCCTCCTTCTGCTCACAAAAAATGCTTGAATACTTTCCACCTTCATCCAGTGAGTTTTCCTGAAATTCCATATCGATGCAATATAACCGTAGCCACTGCTAGGGCATGCTGAATCACCACAATCTAAGCATTCCAACCAAGAGATAACCCTTGCTAGTGTCTAAAATTTTCTTTGGCTTATACATGAACTACTCAAAACATTTACTCAGTGATATGTCCACCCCCAAGGGTGGCCCCAAATAGCAAACAATAGCACGTGTGCAAACCCAATTGACTCCCAAGGAATCTAACCACCAAGGCATGAGACTTGAAGCTACCTGAATTGCAAAAGTCTTGGTCTAGCTACAAACACATCCTAACACTAGAAAAAATCTTTCATAGCAACAAACAAATGCTCCACACTAACTGGGTCCTCATGAGCAAATGCCACAAAATCATAAACATAAAACTGAGAACATAATTAGCTTCCTGAGGGGAGGACTAGGGCTTAATTCTACCCTCTACAACCCCTTTATTGATGAAACCAATCAAAGGGACATCCCCCGAGCAAACAAAAGTGGAGCCAAGGGACATCCTTCGTGGATAGATCTTGCAAATCAAATCTACCAACCGCACCACCATTGAGACACAAGACAAACCCCAAATTAGCCAACTAAAAAATGAGATAGTCCCATCTGATGCAATAATTTAACCCATTAAGACCTAGAGATTTTTCTTTTTCCATCATGCTAAGAGCCTTCCACAGCTCTTCTTCATAGTAAAAGACATAGCAAGCCCACTTCATTTTGGCAGTCTAAAACTTTACCATCCACAACCTCAAGTACTTCCTAAATCTTTGTAAGCCAAAGAATATCTCAACTGGGGGATACCCCACAATACTCCCAAGCCCCTTGTAGAAAACATCTTCCACATGCCAGAACTCCATCACCAGATTCCCTTCCTTGTCCAATAGCCTGTCTAGGCAGTCAACCATAGAAATCCTAGCCTTCTAAACCTTTTCTAACTTAACAACAACAAGCGCTTCCTCTAATTCCAATAAAAAGGTGAACAAAAATGGATCTTTTGAATATAATTAAATTGTAGATAGAGGCATTCCCTAATCCTCGATCGAGACATAGACGTCTGCCTTATCCAATTGAGGCAGGGATCAAACTCACCTGAGCGATAATGCTACCAAGTACTTACCACCAAATCATAGAACTCCTTATTCTTCAAAATAACATGAATCCAACTTAAAAGGGCTATCAAATGATTGACAAAAAATTCTTGGAAAGAGAGAACCACCAAACCATTAGAACATGGTTAGAGAGTCCTAAAGACAAAATATACTTATCATCAAATGGGAGGTGCATCCACCAACCCTCGTCAGAGACATAAAATCTATCAATCCATCCTGCCCTAAACTCAACTTGGTTTCTTCTTTAGGACCATGAGAAACGCACTTAACCTACGTATTATTTAACTCAACCCAATCTATCAAATCCCAACCCAAGCAAAGATCATCCTAGCTATTTGCCTCCAATCCAAAAATACCTCCCCGAGCATGAGATCCATCCCCCAACTTCTCTATCATATTCCAATCACCACCAAACACCCACTTCAACCGTAATAACTTATTATAAAATACTTTCCAACACTCCCTCTGCTCCCATAAACATTATGAGGGGCATACATACGCATAACATCAATGGCTCATGCAGGCTTTGTTCATAACTTAGAACTACAAGTATAACACACAATGTAATGCATTATTATATTCCTACAAGAACAAAGTTTTAGAGCACTTACAAAGTATTCATTCAGTTGATCCTTGCCACTTGAGCCCAAGTGGGATTGTCCTACTGTCTCTACCCTACTACATCAAAAAGCTCCAATCTATTTTATGATAAGATTTGCCAAAGAACAAAAGGTCTTCCCTTTATAAAAGCTTTATGTTTTTAAAAAAATCTACCTTTCCATCTTTTTGTTGTAATCTTACAGTCAAGGCTTTTGTAAAGATTTTGTAGCCTCAATTAAGCATGGTAATGGTCTTTAATTCTTTATTCTTTTTTATTATATATTTTGGGGATAATTTTGATAATATGACCATTTAATTGATGTGGAAGAGAGCACTTGAGAGGAGACTCTCATGCCACGCCTCAAGTATGTGGGGGCCCAGAATATCCTAGAATTCCTTATAGAAGTTAATTGGAAGATCATACAAAACTAGAGGCTTTCCATCGACATTGATTGCATCTGACTCCTTTAGGGAAATAGGGAAATCTAATTGAGGAAGCTCAAAACAAGAGCATGTACAAAGCAAGTAACATTTTGTGCACAAACAAGAACTAGATGGCATATTCCTTTTTTAAGTGAAATTTTGAGATTTTTTCTATCACAATTAAAAAAACCATTTGCACAATGTCATTATGGAAAGAAAAGCAAAAAAAAAAAGAGGCCTTAATTCACAATTTGTACAATGTCACTATGGAAAGAAAAGCATACCAAAAAGAGGCCTTAATTCAAGAGTCTGTTAAAACAAAAAGTTGAAAATTGTCAAAGGAATTCAAAAGTTAGGCAATTTTTTGGTATAATTATAAAAAGATGAACTTTGTACATGTAATCTCCCCTCTATGAGTGTATTCTCTTTTATATATCAATGCCGACAATATATCTAATTCATGATCAAGGTAATTCATCATTGGATCACAATTGATGATCCATCCTCCTTGGCACTATCAACAAGAACATTATCTTCATGAATCCTTGTGAAGTCCTAAATTCTCCTTCCATTTGCAACCACAAGAGTATAAAAGAGGAACCAACAAAATTTTTTGCATATGATGGAATCTTCTCAAGGGGGACATCTATTGTCTTCCTCCTTAAGCATCCATCATTTATAAGCTAAAAATCATAAACAAGTATGTCTACTACTTCAAGATTAATAACACATGTTTTTATCGAAGGTAGGTTTACATATTAATATAAAATATTGGAGAAAGTTTTCAAACTCATTTTTTTAAGTTTCACCATATTGGTAGAATGTAGTACTAAATTTTGAAAAAATGTAAATCGTGGCAAAACTTTATTTTTTTTTGCATAAAAGTTTCAAATCCTGGCAAATGTTTCAAACGTTTATTTTTAAATGAAAAAATCATCCATGATAACACCCAATCGAGGCTAGTTTTTGGCACCCCTTATTGCCCCCCTTTTTTTTTTGGACATGCAACTAATTTTGGAGCATATTTCCCTTTCAATGGATTAGAATGTATAGTCTAAAACCATTACACAACAATACAAGTGATTTTCCCTTGCACAGACTCCTGAATTTCTACCACTTTTGCAATCCAACATGGAAGTTCTCTTGAATGAGAAGAGGATGTTGGCAATACAAAAGGATTGCACAAAGTAGTAGTGTTACTTTTCACCTGCAAGGATGGGGGCTTAGTCTTCAAAGAAAGTATTCCATCACACTCATTATAAAAATTTTGGACTAAAAAATGGGCCCTATAGAGAATCACAAAGATAGTAGAGGGATGGACATGGGAATATGGAGTCCATCAAGAAGATTATGCCATGTAGACATCTCTACAATAGAGAGGCTCCCCAATTCTAGGGAAAATTTCTTTTTATTCATAAGAAACCTTAAAACCAATATTGGTGCTTCATCATAATTAAAAATTACCTTTGAACAGGGCTGGCTTGAACTTGTCACAGTGAAAAAAAGATTAGGTGGTACGCTTTTTTTGAAAAAGTGGTATGCTTGTGTTCACTCAGCTCACTAACTTAGAACACTCGGCTTAGTTCCTATATTGGTTTTGTGCCTCATGAAGATGCCCGCTCTTGCAATCCTAAGGTATGGGTGCTCGGGTGCAAATAGGTGCCAACAATTAACACTCGAAGGTCGGGGTTAGCTAGCAGGAAAGAACCGTGTGATGATGGGAGAATACCGAGTTAATTTCCACATTTAACACTTATTGAAATACACAATAAGTGAAAACCAAGAAGAGAGACTGTGGCTCATTCATTCAATCATAATCATTGTGTACAACCAAGCCACTTTGGCTTGCAATGAACACTCCCTAACCTATCAACTCAGGTCGGAGGAAGAGAACTCGGTACACTACTATCTTGTTCTTCCCCACCTATTACAACTTAACTCCACCTAAGAACTGCCTTCCATTTTAGCATGCGATCGGTGTGTTCACTGCTACTCACCTATAGGTCGATACCCTAAAATCATCGGCACCCACTGCTGCAAAACGGTGCTTGACTACCACTCTTGCTATCCATGCTCGATGCTGAGTGACCGTGTAGTAGTTGGCATGTTAACATCTTGCCTTGGTTATCCTTGCATGTATCCTCATGGATTGGCAGGGACTAGGTGTTTCTAGAAGGTGGATGCTCACAGATTGAATCCTCGGGGTCGATTTAGAGCTCGGTGTGCGTCTGTTGCAATTGCACGTGCGTTTGAAGGAGCTCATCATGAACTGCCCTTACTCCCTCAAGCGGCTCTTGTAGAGACTTACACTCGATAGCAAGGTCACCTTCCACCCTACGCAGATTAGCTGTTTGCTCGTCAAAAAATTTGGTCACCTCCTCTTGGTACCTGGCTTGTAAAAATAAGTTATGTTCCAGCACCTGGGTAGGAATCCAGTGGTTGGCCAAATAGTCCAGGGACTCCTCTACATAGACCATATTCTCCCCTAGCACCTGCCACCACTAACTCTCTATGACCATGCGATCTTAATGTTCATCTTTAGTCAGTGGCGGCGGGTCGAGAGGAAATGGCTCTATGGGCCCAAGGCACTGAAGGGGAGTAGGAAGTGGAGGCAAGGTAAGAGGATAGAGTGTTGAGCCAGCTCCTTGCTGCTCGGATCTGTGCTCATGCTCAACCTCTTTTGGTTTTTCATGATCCGCTTGTCCTCGCCATCGTTTCCCTTTGTGTTGGAGGTACCCTACTCTCTGTTCCCCTCCAATTATTCCTACTCCTTGGAGGTGCCCTTCCCACTATTTGCTCCCTCATTAGCTTGCTTGGAGGGGTCCTTGTCACCATTCCCCTCTCGCTTCTCGTCTCCTTATTGTCCACTCGTCTAGCTATGTGGCTACTCCTTGCTTGTTACTTGCTCTTGTTGTTCCTCTCCTTTATCTTGGTGTTGGTATTCGCCTTTGTCTTGCTGTTGGTCTTCTCCCTGCTCCTATTCCTTTCCCTTGACCTGCTGCTCATCCTGCTCTTGCTATTGCCCCTTACCCCGATCAACTTGCTCCTTTTGTCCACCCAATCCCGAAGTCCCTGCCCCTCCTGCTGGTAGTGCACCTGGCCAAGGCACTCTCACGGACATGAGTCTGTGATAGAGCATACATAAGTGAGGGCCGAGCTTGCAATGGGTTTGCCCCTTGTTGACGGCTCGGAGCTGGTTGTCAAAAGCCTTTTCAAAAATTGTGAACTAACCCACATGGAGCTGGTCCTCCATTGCCGTAATGACTTGGCCTACATATTGGCGGGACACATACCCAACACTCTTCTTGAGTCCGATGAACTCGTACAAAAATCAACATGTCATCTTCAGGCCTTCATCTTTTGATTTCTTGATGAGATAGCCTTGCGAAGACGAGTAACTGCTCGCCTCAAAGAACACATCATAAAATTTGGCATCTGCCATCTTCTTGGGGTCGGACCTCTGGTTCATTCGGAATGCCCTCTGTAAAAGTTCTGAAGTAATTTTGACATGCATGTCGTTAATGACGAGATTGTGATCGTTCTCATCATAGGACTCTAGGATCTCCTCAACCAGCTCGTCATCATAGACACCCTTCCAAGGTAGTTGAGAAAACTTGAGAATGTGATTCACTGCGAGAATACAAGTGAGAACATCATTAGAGGAATCTCCAATAGGTCGCAAAGGAGAGATGCAAGAACTGTGCTTCCACTTTGGACAGGTGGGATGATCTGCCATCATGACAAAGATGACAAGGCTAAACACAGAGAGAGGGTTGTAAGGGAAGCTATAGGTGAGTGATAGATTGGCTTGATGAGGACAAGAAGCTCAAACGGATGGACAGAGGTAAAAGAACCACATCATAGAGTATTTGGGAGGTAGTTGTTGGAGACAATGAAGATGATAACGATTGCGTATACTAAATTTGCAATTGGTATTGGTTTTGATTAATGGAGCCTTTGATCAACTATAGTCGTTTAGAATATGCGACTATAATGCCTATTAAATCAGTAGCTGTGTGGATCTCCCTTACTTTAGCATGATGTCGTAGCATTAATGAGCCCTTAATGTTAATTACATCACATGGCAACTCACGACGCATTTGATCCACCATAATTAAACAACTAGCTGGCATCCTGGCTTCTAAAAACTTCACCAAGGAATTGTCAAGTGAGTGATTTCCAAGTTCCCTATGTGTGAAGAACTCGCTACTCAATATGGCTTAACATTACTTCCATTATACAACTTGAAAAACACATTACCTTCCAAGTCCGCGAGTTGCACCATTCCATTGTCATAAACTTCAACCAACCAATTGGGTCCATTCCATCCCATCTTAAAATTGGTTTCGATAGACCCCAACTTAGCAGTATAGAGTAATACCAGCATACCCTTCTAGGCACAATATGTCGATCGTGCCAAGCTTTCCTTCTACGCTGTACCACTGTCTATGACCAAGCAGCTTGGAGACGTACCTCATCTAGGTGGCTTAGCTGATCCAATCGTCCCTTGATTTCTTTTGGCTCACCCAAATGATGCTTGATAGCTATAAGCCCACAAAATAGAGTACAACTTGATGTCCCATTCATCTTTAGTAGATTGTATTATCTTTGTGAGGATAAGCTTCAATGTTTTGTAAGTTGACTTGGCTTCACCATTACCATGCCCATAATAAGTAGTGGAAACTATGTGCATGATTTTGAATTCCTTTTTAAGTACTTCCATCACGTCATTGAAAAAATGTGCACCTTGATCACTGATAAGTTGGAGAGGACATCCATACTGGCATATAATATTTGCAACGAGTATGTACTTGTTTTGAGTGAACTTTGCTAGTTTAAAGGGCCCAATGAGATCCAAACCCCAACATTGAAAGGCTTCCCAAGGCCTGGCGGGTTGCAAAGGCATAGATTGTTTAGCCAATAACTGTCTAGTGCATTGGCACATATCACATTGTGTACATTTGGTTTGAGCATCTTTGAACAATGTCTCCCACCACAAACCTTCTTGTAAGACTTTTCGAGCAGTTAACTCGCATTGAAAGTGCTCTCCTGACGGACCCAAGTGAGCCTCCTGCAACGCCACTGCATGTTCATGAGGTAGCACCCATTGATAAAGAATTCCATCTGCACACTATTAGTATAGCTATCCACCAATTAAAGTATATTTCCAAGCCTTAAGAGCTAGTTGCATGTGCTTATCCCGAGGCATAGGTTTAGGGAATGTGCCTTGAAACAAGTAATTGACCAACTCAGCATACTCATTCTCACAATAATCAATCGTGAACAAATTAGCATCTGGTAATTCCATGTCAACTCCTTGATTTTGATCGAGTACTCATAATCTGGACAAACAATCAGTGCCCACGTGGGTCTTACTGGGTTTATGAATAATCTTGAAGTTGAACTCCTGCGGCAGCAGTATCCAGTGAACAAGCCATCCTTGAATGATAGTTTTGTTGATGAGATAAAGTTGGGCTTGGTTATCCGCATAGAACACAAAAGGATTCATGAGTAAATAATGCCTCAACTTCTACACACTGAAAACCATTCCTAGAGCTTCTCGCTCAATGGTGCTATGGTTTGATTCTATAGGTGTAAGTAACTTGCTAGTGTAATATACTGGATAGTCCAACCTAGCATTTGACCATGCAAAAATAATACCCAATGCATAACCAGAAGCATCCACATGCACATGGAAAATGACATCCCATCTGGGTTGTTTGAGAATTGGAGTAGCCATTGCTCGATTTTTTAGATCATTGAAAACTATGGTTGACTCAGCATTCCACTCAAACTTGGCATCCTTTTTTATCAATTCATACAAGGGCGCTACAATCTTAGCAAAGTCCTTGATAAACCTACGATACAAGCTGATAAACCCACAAAAGAATGTAATCGAGTTAAATTTTGGGGTTCAAGCATCTGTTGTGTATGGCTTTGATTTTTCTTGGCTCAGTTCTGATTTCATCCTTAGAAATAACATGACTGAGTAGAATACCACTCGAACATATAATACACTCAATGCAGTGACAAGCTTTAAAGTGGTGTCCAAGCTATGAAGCACTACATCAATGAACATTCAGTTCCACTTTATGTGTCATTGTGCCTTTACCCCGGTTATGTACAATACTCAAACACATATATAAATGAATGAAAAGGAAGATTGGGGTGTTTTGCACCCACCAAAAACTTGTGTGGCTCTCTATTTCTCTCTCTCCCTCTTCTGTTCTGCTTCCGTTGAGAGCACTGTCAACTGGTATCAGAGCCCAGGTGATCTAGCTGAGCGTGCATGAATGCCTGGAAGCTCAGCAGCTTTGTGGGAGGAAGGAGAAGCTCTGTGGGAAGCTTTGTGGGTGATTTTACTTGCATCTGAGTGTGCAGAGACCTTGAAGGGACCTTTGGAAAAGTCACTTTGGTTTTGCGAAGTGGTTTTGAGAGCCTGTTAAGTGTTTTCAAATAAAAAGTCATTTTTTAGCTTTTCCCTGTTTTGTTCGATGATAGAGACTCCGTATTGACTTGTAGAGGCAACCATTCCCTGCTTTTGGTATCCATTTCACTTAAGGAGCTTGGAAACACCTTCATTCTTGAATTTTGGATCATTTCGTTGGATTTCTGACTCACTGTGTTAGTTTCAACGTTTTTCTGCCCGAGTGTTGGAACTCAAGTTTGGAGCAACCATTTCCAGATCTGTTAGTTCCAGTGGACTCAGGAGGTCCTAAAATTTCTATGCTGCTCATCATTCGCACTCCGATCGAGTTTACAAACAATTCAGTTTCCAAAAACGTTTTTCAGTCCGTGTGTTGGACCCAGTGATTGGGACCACGGTTTCCAAAACTGTCTATCCCATTGTGTTCCAGACACCTAAAAACCCCTACGTGCCAGTTCTTGTGCGATTCGGAGGAGTATTTTCAAAGTTATAGATCTCTGTGTATTTGATGAGTGATTTATAGGCCATTTGGATGCATTGCAATCCTTATTGGATGCAATGACAGGCCCAGATTGCCTTGTGGGATGCTATTTTTTATGGACGCTTTGCACATGGATGCTATTTTATGCTGAGGGATAGCTTTGACACATTGCAATTGATGCACTGATAGTGTTATGCTCTCTTGGATGAGATATTGTTGATACATATGCCCATGAACGATGTTTATGCTTATGCCATTAGGCACTTATTGGCATTTTGGATTGCCATTACAGTTGGCATTTTCTTTTGGGCCAGATTTGCTCATATGGATGCATAGTACATGCACATGAGTCAGCTATATCTTTTGATGCTTTGAGCTTTGAGTTTTGGTGATATTTCACTCTATTGTGACATACACGTTTGGGTGCACCTGGTATTTGGTGTGATTCTCTCTTGCCGGCACTAGCATTTGGGATTTTGCTTTATTTGCATCATGGCATCCTCTTCCATGTCTGAAAAGGAGCTTTTAGCATTAAAAAGTTTGATGAACAAACTTTTCTTTGTGGAAATAACAGATAAGGGATGTGCTTATTTAAAAGAAGCAGATAAAACCCTTGCAAGGGATTGCAACTAAGCCTACAGCTATGTCCACAAATGAATGGAATGAGTTGGATGCATTGGCAAAGTCTACCATTAGACTTCATCTTGGGGAGAGAGTTTATTTCACAGTAGTCATTGAAAAGAGTACGGAAGCTTTATGGAAAAAGTTGTGTGCTACATATGAGAAAGAGACTGCCTCAAACAAAGTCTATCTCATGAAGAGATTGTTTGAGCCGCACATGAAGGAGGGAGTATCCATAGCTTTGTACTTGAATGAATTTAATATCATTTTCAGTCAGCTTCAAGCTCAAAATCTGAATTTCGATGTGGAAATGAGGGCAATATTTCTCTTATGTTCATTACCATCCTCATGGGATACTTTCCACTGCTATCAATAACTCTGCACCTGGTGGAGTATTGAACTTTGATGATGTGGTTGGTACCTTGTTGGCTGAGCAGATTAGATGGAAGTCAATGGAAGGAAACAAGCAGGATGCAGCCTTAAATGTGCAAAGGGGCAAATCACAATCTAGGGGAAGTTTCAAGAAAGAGGAAAGTCCTGTAGCAAGTCCAGGGCATGGAACAGTGAGTGTCACTATTGTGGCAAGAAGGGCCACATGAAAAAGGATTGCTACAAGCTTAAAAGAGAGCAAAAGGATAAGAAAAAGAATGCAAATTGGGGTGCAAATCAAAAGGAAGAGAGTCCAAGGGAGGACAAAGGAAAAGTGAAGATCGAGGAAATCAATGCAGTCACACATGATAGTGACAATGACATTCTCTTCATGTCTAGTTTATCTGCAGAGTTGGTTACCACTTCAGATGATGCATATTCCCAAGATTGGATTTTGGATTCTAGTGCTTCATTCCATGTTACTCCCCATACGGAATGGTTCTCCACTTATGATAGTGGAAAGACAGGTTGTGTGCATCTTGGAAATGACTATGCATGTGACATAGTGAGAGTAGGTGACATAAAGTTTTCTTTTGCAAATGGGTCTACATTTATTTTGAAAAATGTGAGACATGTGCCTAAGCTGACCAAGAGTCTTATTTCAACAGGTCAACTAGATGATGTTGGTTTTCAGACCATCTTTGGTTCTGGGAGTTGGAAAATTCAAAAGGGCTCTATGCTTTTGGCTAGGGGTGCCAAGTGTGGGACTTTGTATCCCTTACATGTATCAGGGGTGTTTGATCGTGTTGTTGCAATAATTGAGTAGCCAAGCACTTCTTTATGGCATTGCCGACTGGGCCATATGAGCCAAAATGGGATGAAACTCTTATGCCATTTGGGTTAAGTACCGCATTTAAGTTTCTCTAATTTTGAATTTTGTGAGGCATTCAGACGTATGTGGTCCCATGCCTATACGGTCATTATGCGGGGCTGAATACCATGTGACATTCATTGATGATGCAACTAGCAAAGTGTGGGCTTATGCTATAGCTCAGAAGAGTGATGTGTTCGAAGTATTTCAGAAATGGCTAGCCTTGGCGGAGAATTAGTCAGGTAGAATGCTTAAATGCCTACGGACTGACAATGGTGGAGAGGATCTCTCTCATGACTTTCAGCATTTCTATGATACACATGGGATTAAGAGGGAGCTCACATCCCCTTGTACTCTAGAGCAAAATCCAGTTGCATAAAAGATGAGCCGTACCATTCAAGAAAGGTTGCAATGCATGCTTTCCAATGCAAGTCTTTCTGGTGGTTTTTGGGCTGAGGCAATGAAGACTGCAGTGCATGTGATCAATAGATCACCTAGTAAGAGTTTGTATGGTGGTATTCCTGAAGAGGCATGGAGTGGCAAGAAGCCCTCTTACCCTCATTTGCGTATATTTGGGTGTGAGGCATATGCACATGTGCTAAAAGAGCTTCGAAAGAAGATAGATCCTAAGTCTAGGAAATGCATCTTTCTGGGTTATGGTGAAGGTGGAGAGATGGGCTATCGTCTCTGGGATCCAAAAGCAAAGAAGATCATACGCAGCCATGATGTAGCCTTCAATGAGAAGAAGATGCATAAGGCACCCATGAGGGATGTGGAGATGAGGAGAATCACTTTCCAGGATGCGAATCCACCTGCATATGTTGATAAACAACAAGCTGTCCATGCACCAAATGTGCAAGAAATGGTACCACCAAGTACTCCCACAGGTATATAATCAAGGGTAGATGATGGATCATCCATTGGTGGAAATGATGAGCCAAATGTGGCTGATATGCAGGGGGGATAGCAAGTTGAAATGCCCTTGAGAAGATCATCTAGAGTGTCTAGACCGCTTGATAGGTTTGTTCTAGGGGTAGACTATGTGATGCTTACTAATTGCGGGGAGCCTTCTTGCTACAGAGAGGCTATGATGCGCGAGGATCAACACAAGTGGGAGTATGCTATGCAATCAGAGATGAGTTCACTTATGAATAATAAGACTTGGGACTTGGTTTCTTTGCCACATGGAAAGAAAGCATTGCCATGTAAATGGGTCTACAAGATGGTCACAGGCGATGATGTGCCTCGGTACAAGGCCTGTTTGGTCGCTAAAGGGTTCAAGCAAGAGAAGGGTGTGGACTTTGATGAGATATTCTCTCCGGTTGTGAATATGACCACACTTAGATGCATGCTTGGACTAGTGGTAGCAGAGGATATGGAGCTTATGCAGATGGATGTCAAGACAATTTTCTTGCATGGGGATCTGCATGAGGAAATTTACATGGTGCAGCCGGAAGGCTTTGAAGAAAAGGGCAAAGAGAATTTAGTTTGCAAGCTGAAGAAGAGTCTCTATGGTCTTAAGCAAGCGCCTAGAGAATGGTATCAAGTTTGATGCTTTCGGTCCCAGGATTTTAGAAGGAGTGAAATTGATCACTGCCTCTACACTAAAAGGGCTAAGGATAATAGCCTGATACGCTTGGCACCAACATCATACTATCCTAGGGCGAATGGCTTGGTTGAGCTTTCTAATAAAACTTGCTGTACCATCATAACTTGTACAGTAGAGGCCAATTGTACCGACTAAGAGCATAAGCTCATAGCAGTGTTATGGGCCTACAGAACTGTGAGGGAAAGAGGGGAGTGAGTGGAACGATAGGAGAGAGAGACACCAGGAGTGTGGGTGTGTAAAATGTGTTGAGCCACACCACAAACTCAAAAGTTTTATTAGGATTAGGGATTCACCCTATGACTGTCTTAAGACAGTCATAGGGGTCATAACTTTTAAAAGGTGGCAATGTGCCTTTACCCCAACAACCTCCCACCTAAAGGCCAATGTGCCTAAAGGGGAGAAAAGAATAAAAATTACAGCAATATACAGTTACTGTATACAAGACCATAAAATAAGAATGGTCTCATCCTAACCCCATGATGCGGCGACAATGTGCAAACCGCTCTGTAGGCAAGCTCTTAGTGAGCAAATCTGCAGGATTATCATCAGTATGCACCTTCACAAGCTCAAGCCGCTTGTCTTCCAATACCTCCCTGACGAAATGGTATTTCACATCTATGTGCTTGGTCTTCAGATGAAAGACCGGATTCTTTGCCAACATGATAGCACTCTGACTATCACAATGCAAAACTGGCATATCTCCTGTAATGCCCAAATCTCCCACTAGCCGAGTAAGCCATATTGCTTCCTTGCAAGCCTCAGTGGATGCAACATATTCAGCTTCAGTGGTTGACAGTGCAATGCATTTTTGCAACCGAGACACCCATGATATAGCACCTCCTGCAAATGTGAAAATATAACCGGTAGTAGACTTCCGGTTATCTGCATTCCCTGCATAGTCTGAATCTGTAAAACCATGCACCAATGCATCCTGCCTACCATAGCATATGCACAAGTCTTTGGTACCCTTGAGATACCTCAAGACTCCTTTCACTGCTTCCCAGTGCCGCTTGCCTGGATTTGCCATATACCTGCTGATGACTCCCACCACAAAAGCAATATCCGGACGAGTGGCAACCATGGCATACATCAAAGAACCAACTGCAGATGCATATGGAACCTTGGCCATCTCAGCCTTATCATCATCTGGTCCTTACTGCTGAGTTTTAAATGAGGAGGCAACGAGGTACTAATAGACTTCCCCCCCTCCATGTTAAACCTCTGCAGTACCTTGCCAATGTACTCTTCCTGTGACAGAAACAAAAGTCCCTTGGACCTGTCACGAATAATCCGCATACCAAGAATATGGTTTGCATCACCCAAGTCTTTCATGTCAAAAGACTTATGCAGTTGCTTCTTCAAAGCACTAATCTCCTGCTGAGATTTGCTGGCAATCAGCATGTCATCCACATATAGAATGAGTAGCATCAAACTGCCATCCTTTGCCCGTTTGGTGTACAAGCAGTGATCGGTCTCACACCTATGATACCCTTGGGACTGCATGAAGGCATCAAACTTCTTGTACCATTCTCTTGGCGCCTGCTTGAGTCCATACAAGCTCCTCTTGATATTACACACAAGCTGCTCTTTCCCTTTAATAGCATATCCCTCTGGCTGACTCATGTAGATCTCATCATGGAGATCTCCGTGAAGAAAAGCAGTCTTCACATCCATCTAACATAAATCCATGTCCTCATGAGCAACAAGAGCTAACACTGCTCTCAAAGTAGTCATCTTGACTACAGGGGAAAAGATCTCATCAAAGTCAATGCCCTTCTCCTGCTTAAATCCCTTGGCAACCAATCTGGCCTTATACCTCGGTAAAGCATTTGAATCCACTTTGACTTTGTAAACCCACTTGCACGGCAAAACCTTTCTGCCTGCAGGTAGCTGCACCAAGTCCCATGTATCATTTTGAAGTAGGGAGTCCATTTCTAACTGCATGGCTTTCTCCCACTTCCTTTTCTCTGTTCTTCCCATAGCTTCCCTGAAGTTGGAAGGCTCACCACAATCTGTCAGCATGATAAAATCAGCCACATTATTGGCTCCTGGAACAAACCTGTCAGGAGGCTGTTGTACACGGGTGCTCCTCCTAACAAAATGTTACGTATTAGGCTGCTGTCTAGCTTGTTCATCATGCATGACGGGTGGCTGTACCACCATATTTGGCTGTTCTACAGCGCCATTTGCTAGCATATCCAGTGGTGCATCATTGGCAAAATTGTCTGGCTGATTTTCAGCCTGTATACCCTCTTGAACAGGGTTATTTACAGCAGCCTGCTGCTGCATATTATTGGGCATTCTTTGCTATCCGACATCATCATAAACAACCCTCCTGTATTCCATAGGTTGCATGGGTTCTTTGTGTACACTATCCTCTTTAAAGATGACATCATTGCTGCGTATAATCTTCCATTTGACAGGATCCCATAACCTGTACCCCATTTCACCTTCGTCACCGTAACCCATGAAGATGCATCTGAAAGACTTTGGCTCCAGTTTGGTGCGCAATTCTTTGTGTACATGAGCAAAGCACTCGCAGCCAAACACACGTAAATGCTTATATGAAGGTGGCTTGCCAGACCACACCTCCTCTGGCACTTTCAATTCCAAAGCCTTGTTCGGCGACCTGTTAATTAGGTGAAGTGCTGTTTGCACGGCTTCTGCCCAAAAGCCATGGGGCAATGCAACATAAGACAACATACATCGAACTTTCTCCTGAATAGTTCGATTCATCCGCTCACTCACACCATTTTGAGATGCATTATGAGGGGTTGTGAGTTCCTGTTTAATGCCCTTAGCTTCACATAACTGTACAAAAGCATGTGACACATACTCACCCCCATTATCGGATCTGAGGCATTTCAGCCTGCGTCCTGTCCGATTCTCAACCTGAGCGACAAACTTCTTGAAAGCATCTAAGGCATCACTCTTATGCTTCAAGAAATAGACCCACACTTTGCATGTGGCATCATCAATAAAAGTAATGAAATACTTTGCACCCCCTAGTGATAGCTGTGGCATCTCACACAAATCAGTGTGCACTAGATCAAGCGGTGCTCTATTTTGGGGAGTTCTCCTCTTATGAGGAGTCATAGAATGCTTTCCAAAAATGCAATGATCACAAGTAGGCAAATCTGAAAATGAAAGAGACGGTAGATAACCCAAACGTGACAGTTCTTGCATTCCTTTAACGGACATGTGTCCCAACTGGCTATGCCACAATGAAACCTTTGGCAGCTCGGTTATGGCAACAACATGATTACCTACACTGGAAACACAAAGAGGGTACAAGGTATCACTCTTATAACCCTCAGCCACTACAACCTGGCCATTAGTAATTACCCATTTGGAATCCCCAAATGTGGTGTGGTAACCACTGTCATCAACAAGCCAGTGCTAATCAGATTTTTCTTGATTTGCGGCACATGGCAAACACCATCAAGCATAAATATGCGTCCGTCAGGGAATACTATCTGTATACTGCCAATTCCTGCAATCTGACATGCATAGTTGTTCCCAAGGTGAACAACTCCATGAGTACCTGTGTAGGAAGTAAACCACTCCCTATGAGATGTAACATGAAAAGAATCACCTGAATCCAAGAGCCAGGTGTGCATGTCATGGCCATCAACAACCAGGGTATGTGCAATCACAGCAGAAGAGCATAAAACATCATGTCTGTCACTGTCACTGTCCTCTGCTGCAACATTCACTACATCAGTGTCATCTCCCTTGGCCTTGCCTTTGCCTTTGCTTCCACTGCCTGCATCCTTTGCCTCAGCCTTCTTGGCTTTCTAATCCCGTATAAACTTGAAGCACTTAGACTTCACATGTCCCTTCTTGCCATAGTAAAAGCATTCAATATCCTTTTTGCCACGGGAATGACTGCGGGATTTGGACTTGCCAGCAGATCTCCCCTTCTGCTGAGTCCTACCTCTTTCCTGTACCTGCAAAGCATTGGAAGACTTGTTGCCCATATTATTCTTCCTACTCATCTCCTCCATAAGGAGAGAGCTCTCCACATCAGCATACATAAGAGTGACATTTGAATTTGACAAAGTGGTCTTGAAAGTGTCCCAACTCTCAGGGAGGGTACACAACAAGAAAGTAGCCTTGAACTCCTCATCAAGGTTCAATCCTTGTGCAATAAGCTGTGTAAAGATGGCATTGAACTCTCTCAAGTGTGAGGTCATAGCTATACCTTCCTTCATGCGAAGGTCGACAAGCTTCTTCAACCAATAAACCTTACTGGCTGAGCTCTTTTGGGCATACAATTCTTCTAGCCTCTGCCATAGGCCATAAGAGGTCTTTTCTGCCTGAACATTGAACACAAGAGAATCAGTGAGAGTAAGCATGATAGCTGCCCTTGCGGACAAATCAAGCTCCTCCCACTCATCATCTTCCATCCCAGATGGCTTGACACCCTTCACCCTTATGGGCTTAGAAATCTTCTTTAGCAGAAGTACATTCAAACACTGTTCTGCCCATAATGCATAATTGTGTGCCCCTTACAATTTCTTTATGTTCAGTATTGAGGATTCACTTCCCCCTGATGCCATATCAGACAAGGAAAGTGCCTGACTCCCTGTAAGTCAAAAAAATGACTAAATAAAATTCTGATTTCTTAGAAAACCTGCTCTATCAAGAGCCAGGAGCACTCACAATAGTGCTGTTTTTTACTGTCAAAAAATCTGCAGCAAAACAAAAAATTTTCCCTCCAGTCACTGTACCTTCTAACACACTGTACCGTGCTCAAATAGGCATAAAATAGTAACTACAGAATGCTGCAGCTGTTCCACAAGTGTTTTATCAGTGCATCATCATCTGACGAAGCACAAAACACTACTGTCCTCCTGGACACTTCTCCCACCTCAGATGAGGTATTGCACTAATTTTATATGCATAAACCACTTGTCATACACTGTTTTGTCCACTGAAAAAAGGCTCCAAACACCTCAGCCTGTCACAAAACCTGCAACAAAGTATGGGACGAATCGCAAACAATCACCCTTCTACCAAGGAGATAAAAGGCATCTGAAGTTCTCAAACAGTAACTCAAGTGCTCACAAGCAAAATCTGGGCAAAAGCCCCTTGATTTGACACCTATACCAAGTGAAAAACACCTCAATACTAAGGTAGCATACAAAATACAGCGCTCTCCTGGCACTTTCACCTGACAAAGTAATGCATAAACTGCCTGTGTGCATAGTGGCAACACAGATCCCAACGTACAAACACCGAAAAGAAGATCTTTTGAGCACTGTCAACGATGGACAGTTAGGGACCGAGTAAACTCGATGCGCCCTGGCCAAGCATGGCTCAACTGAGATTTTCTAAGTGCCGTATACAAAATGTGACCTGCAAAGAAATGTCACTGATACACTGCGGAAAATGAGACCAATGTGGGCACCCTGGCTCCACACTGCCTCAAGGCATACACTGCATACACTTCCAGGCAAAAGCCCTATGAAATTGTCACCCGAAAACTGAGATTTGCACTCAGCAAAAGCATTAAAGCCCTCTGCAAAATCAAGGCATCTGACCTTCCCGAAAAATAACTGTGCAACCACCACACACTGTGGCACTAGTCACCTCAAGCACGAGGGACACGAGTGTACTTGCTGTACCTCAAACACACAGTTTTAGAACTGAAAATTTCCAGGAATGCATCAAGAAAAAAAAACCTCGTTGTACTTCTGTACCTGCGTGTACTTGCAAGTATCACGCAAAAGGGTAGAGTGCTCTCACTCTTTTCCTTCTTCCCCAAAAAAAAAAATGTGCCTGCTGTACCTTCTGTACCTGTGCAGGGTACCTGCTGTACCCTGTACCTGCGAAGGCACGGATCCCCAAAAAAAAATCGTCAAAATTTTGGCTGAGGGTATAGCCGGTATGGCTGCCTGTATGTGCACGCGTCCGTGCAGCCGGTACGGTTGCCTGTACAGCTTTCGTATAGCCGGTACGACTGGTTGTACCTGTCGCGGTTGGTCACGATCGTGACCAGCTGCCTGTGCAGCCTGGTTGCGCGCGGCCGGTGCTGCACGCTGCGTGCGCTGGCTGCGCCCGCATGGTAGGCTGCGGCCATCGATAGGCGGGTAGCTGCTGCTGCAGCTATAGCTGCTCGCACGCCTGCTGCGCACGGCGGCGCCCTGGCTTGCTGATGCCCTACTCGCTGCTGTCGCGCCCTACTCGCTGCTGCCGCGCTCTGCTCGCTGCTGCTGACAGAGGGCACGAGTCCCGAGGGGAGAGGGAGGGGTAGACCGGAGTGAGAGGGAGAGAGTGGCTCTGATACCACTTGTGAGGGAAAGAGGGGAGTGAGTGGAACGATAGGAGAGAGAGACACCAGGAGTGTGGGTGTGTAAAATGTGTTGAGCCACACCACAAACTCAAAAGTTTTATTAGGATTAGGTATTCACCCTATGACTGTCTTAAGACAATCATAGGGGTCGTAACATTTTAAAGGGTCGCAATGTGCCTTTACCCCAACAAGAACATCCTACAAGGTGGCCACACACTGTACCCCCTTCAGCCTAGCCTTCAGGGTGGAGGCGGTGATGCCAATGGAGTATGTAGTGCCTAGCCTCCGTCTTACCATCAAGGAAAGGCTTATAGAGAATGCATTGGCATAATGGTTAGTTGGCCTTGAAAGGCTAAAAGAGACAAGCTTGCATGCAGCCTACTCTCTCTAGGTGGAGAAGGCCTAATGCAAAAAGTGGTTTGACCGCAACCTCAAGAACAAAAACCTAGGAGAGGGAGATTTGGAACTCCTCTAAGTGTCCACAATACCAAGCGCAAGCTCAAGTACCAAGGTATGGGTCCCTACCGCGTAGTTGAGATCACTCCACAAGGGGTGTGCCAAATAGCCACCCTAGATGGAATAGAAATGGATGGCTACATTAACACGAGCAAATTAAAAAGATACTATGGACCACTCACATCGTCTACCCTTCAAGCCATCCATTGAGAAAAAGAACTCAAGGCCAAGGTAGCCAGGATGAAATGCCACGCCATCGAAGAAGCCAGAGCATGTAACGCTAAGCTTAGACAATGTAGGAAAATGACACTACTTAAGGCAATGCTTGAACAACAGGAACTAACGAATGAGCTAACGGTAGAACCCTCTAGGTTGCTTGTTCAACTACAGGGCCCACGCATGTGCATTACAGCACTCGTAGATTCGAGAGCAAGCCACAACTTCATCTCCCACAAGGTATGGGAAAAGCTACAGGTACCCCTAAACCTCACTGTCACTTTAGTAAGGGCTATCAATGGCCAACTCATAAGCACCTTGGGTTTTGTGAATTTAAGTCTAACGATTGTTCGCTAAGCATTAGAAATATGCTTTTATGTTCTTCCCACAGAAGCGATTGACGAACATATCATATTGGGAAGGACCTGGTGCTACACCGTGAACTGTTAACGACCCACGACAAGGAAGTTCTACGAGAGGGCAGACCAGAAGCCCCATCCACCTTCAACCCCCCAAACAGAGTCCAACCTCGAAGGGAGCAGAAGGCCAACTGCAGTGGCAACCTGGTGCTATTGCCCATTTTGCCGCCATTGCCATCCTCCACTCAAGAAAGTCGTCAACAACAAGTATAAGAGGCTTTTCTCTACGTGCTCAGTGCTACTTCAAGCGAAACCAACGACCAGAGGGCAACAAAGCAGCACAGGAGTCCCTAATCGCTCTAGAGACATCTCTACCGAAAGCATCCCTGCCAAGAAGAAGGACATGCCATCATCCCACGCTTTAGACTCAAGGCTACAATCCACCTCCTCAACCGCAGCATCCCCCCAAATGCAGGGTCCCCACCAAGCCCTTGGAAGAGTGAGGCAAGCAGGTCGTCTGGGTGCCGAAGTTTAAGTTACAAACCGTGAAGGTTCTGAAGGTAGCAATATAAGAAATCTATGTTGACCCGAGATGCAAAACCACAAGAACCTACCTACAAACCGACTGTAACAAACCAACCCTAGAAGGCTGAACGTGCTCTATGACGATGAATCGTCCAACTCAACACGAAGATCACCGAAGGCAGGGAAGGAGCTACACAATAACCAACCCCTACGATGCGGGGTGTTACACAAGAACCTCCCTCCAAATCCAAAGGAGAACCCTCGAGGGTAATTATGATTGTACCATCTCCAATGGTGTCGTCCGACTCACGAGAGCAAAAGTCTGCACTAAAAGTGGTCACACACGAACCCACTTCTCTCGCAACAAGGACCATTCCATGATGACTAGTCATAACGCCAATGTACCTTTGGCATCCAAGGTAAGACACAAGCTGGACACATGCTCTATATGGATTTTAACATGCTATGCGGTAGCAGGACGTCCGTCTACACCACATTTCTCATGATCATCAAGTCCAGGTCTAAGTGAGTTAGTACGGTAGGCATATCACCCAATGCACCCGTAGTCCACAAGTCACTGCCGTACACATGCACACACAACACATCCATGGTCAGCACTAGGTAATTAGGGTCACTACGTCTCTTTTGCATTTTTTCACAAATCTTTCACGTTGACCTCACAATCTGTCCCACACCTCACTGGTACACCCCACCCGTTCCTTTCTCCCTCCCACCTTCCCACTCCTTCCCACTTTTCTCCTCTTTTCCTTTCCCTACTCTTCTCAGACAGTATCCTGCTGGTCGTTGCTATAGCACTATCCTGCCGACTGTCGCAATCAAAAGATCCTACCAACCGTCGCCATCTAGAGATTCTGTCGACCATCGCCATCCACATATCACGTCGATCATGACCATAACCATATTCCACTGATCATCGCAATCTGAAGATCCCACTGACTGTCGCCATCCCCAAATCCGCCGACCGTTGCCATCTGAAGATCCTCCGACCGTTGAGATACAAAAATCTATATAAAGGAGCCCTATCCTACCAGGTTGTCGCCATAGCAGTTTCCCCTAGACTCTGTCAGAATTCTCATAGCTCCCTGCCCTCTTCCACAGCCATCCAGCACAGTCAGTTTATGTCCTCCAACTCTTCCTCTTCCACCAATTCCCTCATCACTCAATTGCCCTCACTCTTCCCCACCATGGATTCAGAAAATGAATTCTTTAAATTCAAGATAGAGTTGGGACTCCACCACCCCCGACCTCCAATTCCATAGGCCACCGGTCCCTCCCACTCACAAAGCATGCCCTCGGCAACAATTCGCATGTCCTCCGAATTCCCAATCGAGGATTTGCAAGGGGAGGAGGAAGTGTCTAAGTGACAGGCCACCTAGGAGGGTCCGACAACGGCAAGCACACCCCCTCAAGGACAAGAAAGCGCACCCTGGCTCCCACAATGCAAGGACATTTAGTTGCATATCACTCCATGGCCTACCATCCCCTTGGCATCATCATCTTGTACAATTAGGTGTACAATTAGGTGTTATAAGCTCTCCAAGTCCTTGGTTAGCAATTTTGAAACAATTCATGTAGGATACCCCGAAGATGTCACCGAGGAGGAGGGTTAGAATGCCATCTCCATCTTTCACTCTACCTGCCCCCCTGCAGAAATTCCGCAGCCACCCCTACAGATCCCGCTCACCCCCTCATCAACCCACCAATCCCGTCCCACTCATCCTCCCTATACAAACCTACTTGAATGCTCCTCTAATTCCTCCAACACTAATACCGCATAGCATAGGACCTCCCTGTCCCTCCTCCAATGCTCCTATTGACCTTCCAGACAAGGCTCTCAATACACTATGTGGCCAGAAAATTTTGTCCATACACCCATCGACCCTTCACTCATAGGGAATGCAGAGGAGGACCCTATGCCCAATGTCAACAATGATGTCCCTCTACGTCCTCCTCCATCGACTCATTTGTCACCCACTTACCTTCTTTCTTTCCCATGGATCTCGACAATGAGTTTTTCTAATTCAAAAGGCACCTCGGCCTCCACCCCCAAAATCCATTGCCCACTGGCCCTTCTGAATCCCAAGCACACCCTCAGGGACAATAAGAATGCCATCCAACATCCCGGCAGTAGCAAAACTACAAACAAAAGAGGAGATCTTGGCCCAATAGATCTCCCAAGCACCACCAATAGTGGCTGCAACCCCTCCCCCCCAGATCATCCAGAAAGTGCATGCCAACTCCAACACAGGGGGGGTACAAGGCCTTGAGGTCACTAACACACTCACCACTCAAGGAAGCATGGCTCTAACAACTTAACAGCTATGTGATCCAGTCGAAGTACGTGTACGAGGGGAAGGATTATACTCTCTATTACCACAACGTGGCCGCATACCAATCACTCAAGGAGCCTGAAGTACAAGCATCCCTGGCAATGACAGGTCTCAACCCTATTGTGGACCTCGTCTGCCATGTCACCTCAACATGAAGCTACTCGAGGAGTTCACCGGCGCCTAAAACTCAAACTCTAATGGTGGCATTCTCCGCAATGCAACATGGACCCCCCACTTGCACCACCTCAATGTGGACATGGTGCGCTTTGCCTTCGACTCCCTGCCATTGCAAAAAGGTACTCACATAAGAAATACCTACACGAGCCCCTTGGTAAGATCTATAGATACCTTAGGAAGAGGAACTCTCTCGAAAGGCACACGGGTTCTTATGGTACCACAACCTTGGATTTGACATGCGGAGTAGGTTTGGGTGACACGGTGGGTGAGTGAGGTGACTTTTGATGGCGTGCGCATGGGCTTGGAGGAAGATTCCCACTTTTAGGGGTTGGTTCTTGTAATTCTTCCTCGATGACCTTGGTGTCTTTTGCATTGAGTTGCACTATATGTGGAATCATGCCTTGATGCTTGTACTTGGACCCTGCAACTAGACACTCAGCCTAGCCAGATCTACCATTAGTTCATCGGTTGGCCCTAGGTGTTCTATTGTTGCCTTAAGCAAAGCCAATTGCTTTCGTTATCTGACTTTGGCATTACGTGCTTTGGATTCTTCGATGGCCGGACGTTTCATCCAGGCTACCTCAACCTTGAGCTCCTTTTCCCTATATATGGCATGGAGGGTTTGTAGAGTGAGGGGGCCATAGTATCTTTTCAAATTTCTACCATTAAGGTAGTTGTCCATCTCAACTCCATCTAGGGTAGCTATTCGGCATGCACCTTTTAGAGTAATCTCCACTACGCAGTAGGGACCCATGGTCCTATATTTAAGTTTGCACTTGGTGTTACAGACGCTATAGAGGAGTGCTAGATCCTCCTCCTCGAGGTCTTTGTTCTTGAGTTTGCAGTTGAACCCTTTTTTATGCCTTGCCTTCTCCACTTGAAGGCAATAGGCTACATGCAATCTCATTTCATCTAGTCATTCAAGATCAATTAAGCACTCCGCCAAAGCATTTTTCAGTGAGCCTTTCCTTGATCATGATGCGAAGGCTAGGCACTACATACTCCATTGGCATAACTACTTCCACCCCAAAGGCTAAGCTAAAGTGGGTCTAGTTTGTTGGCACTTTGTAAGATGTTCGGTAGGCCCACAATGATGTGATGAGCTTGTGCTCCTAGTCGGTACGACTGGCTTCGACTGTGCAAGTTATATTCTTGCAGCATGTTTTGTTCGAGCTCTCAGCCAGACCGTTTGCCCTGGGATAGTATGGCGTTGACTTCCTATGTATGATCACGAATACGCTAGTTAGGATCATTATGGTTTCATTGAGAAAATGAGTTCCTCGATCGCTGACTAATTCCAAGGGACACCCGAACCGTGTAATGACTTGTATAAAAACTTAGCGGTGGATCGTGCATCAGCTTTTCTTGTGGCTCATCCCTCCACCCATTTGGTGAAATAATCTATGGCTAGAATAATGTATCTGGTCCTTGTTCCTTTAGCTGCTGGGCTTATCAGACCAATAAATTCTATGCCCCATTTCTCAAAGGGCTGATCAGTTAATATTCCTGTTAAGGGCATCATGTTCGCTTTATGTGGGATTTGCACCCTTTGGCAGAGATCGCATTGCTTAATAAACTTGGTTGCATCTCCGAAGAGAGTAAACTTGGTTGCATCTCCGAAGAGAGTTGGCCACCAAAGGCCTGCCTGCAACACTTCACATGCCGTAATCTAAGCAACGAAGTGACCACCGACTATCTTGAAATGGGGTTCTTTGAGCACGTCGATATATGTTCGCACACGCACCTGCACGTGATGCCATCCTTACCCATGTGGTAGAGTTGGCTTGGAATTAGCTGATATGGTGCCGCGTCCTTAATGAGTTTGTGGGCTCTGTCCCTCTTGAGAGCTTTGTCTAGGGGTAACCCATTTGCTAAGTAGTGGCCTATTTTGGCTGCCCATTCCGAAATTATTCAATGAGAAATAGGGGAGCATTTGGGAGGTCACCCTCAAGCTTCCCCATTGGGAATCCTCAAGAGGTGGTTGGTTAGGATGTGGGTCTTTCCTTTATGCACCTTACCTACTATGAAGTCAAACTCTAGGAGGATTAGCATCCACCTTGTTATGCGTCTTGTCATGCAGGGCTTGTTAACCAAATATAGTAATGCTTCACGATCAACAAAAAAGACGAACTTGTTGGCTAGAAAGTAATGCCTGAACTTCTTAATGCGTAAACCATGGCCAAGCCTTTTCTCTCTGTTGTAGTGTAATTAACCTCGGCATCGTTCTTGGTAGGGGTATAGTGGGTGTGTGGGGGGGGTGTATAGGTGTACGATGGTAGAGGTATGGTGTGTGGGAGAGGGGGAAGAAAAAGGAAAATGGGTGCTTTCATCTACATTAGCACATATGAACATGATGGATCTAAAGGGCACCTATTTTCCATTTCCTCTTCCCACCCCCATCAATCCCAACCCCAAGCCCCCCCACCCACCCAAAAACAAACCCATTTTCATTTCCATTTTACATATGGACGATGTGCGAGGGTGTAAGTGGGTTTGTGTTGAAGAGGTATGGTGGATGGATGGGTGGGGGAAAACCAAAAGCCATGCATTTCCTTTTTTCTTACAGCTAATACGGGGATGACCCTACAAGATGGGAATGCCAATGTGAGGATAGATGATTTAGAAGGTGATAAGGGGTTTGGATGGTGGAGGTGATTTGTTTAACCCTATTGCCATCCATACTCTATCCCTTTCCTTGGCTATTTAATTAGGATTGCCACCAATAGCAACAAGAGCACACTGATTGGGGTTACAACATTTTGATGAGGTATTACTTCTAATAGACAAATATAATTTTGTACTACATATCATAACCTTAAATGCAAAATGCCGCTTTGTAATTACACTTATTTTATTAAGTTACGATATTGAGTGGAGGAAGAGGAAATCTAGGATAAC
Source organism: Dipteris shenzhenensis (assembly GCF_047967505.1). NCBI lineage: Eukaryota > Viridiplantae > Streptophyta > Polypodiopsida > Gleicheniales > Dipteridaceae > Dipteris > Dipteris shenzhenensis. The sequence goes on from NC_141601.1 coordinate 49,892,633, forward strand.
TCTCTTGTTGTGCCCTATATAACACGTTCTTATAAGGTGCTGCACATACAGCAGCCAATGTGCTGCCCAAGTGGCAGCTGCACATGCTTCCACACATGCCCACATATCAGCCTTATCAAGTGCCCAAGTGGCAGTCCATGTGCTGCCCATCTGGCAGCCCCAGACCCAAACTAGGATTTGCCAAGTGTCAAGCCCTTTTGTCCTCCTCATTTCGCAGCTCACAGGTGGAGCATTGACGCATTGACTCTTCTATTTTGACAACAACTATCCAAGCTTGCTAAAGCCTAGAACAAATAATGGAGCATTTGGACAGTGCGCTAAATCATAATATAATCTGAATTATTATAAACATCCAGGATAGTTGACCTAAACTGAGCTAAGAAGAGACGAGGCATGAATGACCATTACGTGCAAAAAAACATGTTCAGGCTTACAAAAGAGTAGCATCCTTTCCTCCCATGGGATCATCCATAAGTTTCTTGCCTTGCATTCCAGGTTCCCAGTCATCAATAGCTTCTGTACTTAGAAACAATTCTTGAATAGAAATGATATCTAATCTGAGCTCAGCTCATAACATATCTAAGAGATACAACATGTTAGAATCATTTAACTATTAACATAAACTTTGGATGAAAGTAAATTGAGGAGTGCATTTTGACAGTATAACAATCACCCCACGTGTAAAACATCTTCTTCATCCACATGTATCACAAGCACACACCTGTTACCACTAAAAGTTCATGTTAATATCAATAAGGCAGGCTCAGTTATGATGAAGGCTGGCCTCTCGTATGCATTTTACTTCCTCCAAGCTGCAACTTATATATTCATTTCAGTTTCAAATATAAATTAGTTGACAAGGCATATGACTGGAACTACGGCTATGAGCCTCATCCACAAATCTGAACATACCATTAATTTGGAAATAATCGCACACTTACGACATCTCTAGCCTCATCAGAACTAGAGCTAAGAGCAGTGATGAAGCCCTCTTGAATACACTCCAACGTGTCGAGACTAGCTTGCCATGAGGTATCTAAACAGCCAGTGTATGGATCAGGAACAACGTGAAGGGTCCTTTGGGCGGATGGGTATATACTAGGGAAGGTACGGATGGATAGGTATATAACTTTGATCGGCGCAGTCTGTTAATGTTAGATGATTCTCATAAAAATATTTAAAAAAATGTTAGATGATTCTCATAGAGGTGCATTTACTTGAAAGCTTAAAAATTCAAAGGTACGATCCGCTTTTGGAATATGGCTGGAAGGGTATCGAGGGATATGGCTCCCCAGATGCCACCTCATTGTGAATCTGGCCATCTCATTGCAGCTGGCAATAAAGTTGATGGGCGAGAGCTTAAGGCTGCTAATAGCTCTGGTTCAGTATCTGAAGAGACAAAAGTTGTAGAGGCATGCCATCCATGTAATTTCCTAATTAAAAACACTCATGCCACCGAATCTGGAAAAATCACAGAAGTACGCATAATAACAAAAACTTCTACACAAAAACAAGATTCCATAAAGGTATGTTGCAGTGGCTATAAACTTGCAAGCCTTTCCATCATGAGATGCTGTGAATAATGTCCTCCATCAAAGGACAGGAGGCAATCACAAATTAAGAGAAAAGCATTACCACCTCTCGTTGTGCATTGTGCATCACATTACGAGCTGTATTGTAACACAATGAAGAAATTCTAGCACATCTGGAATTGTACCTTTTTATAGGACTGCGTTGGACAATTTTAGGAAATATACATTCAGATTCTCAGCTGCTGACGTCTAAAATGAGAATATATGTTTCCTGTGAAGTGCAACCGAATTCTGAAGGCCATTGATGGCAAGACTCTCAGAATGTGAATGGCCTTCATCGTCATGATGATGAAAAACGTATGTCAAGATACCCACTAAACAGAGCACAGTTCCAACAAGAGCTTTGTCATACCTTTCCACCCAGTGAAACTTGAGCTGACTAGCTCCATAGAACGAAAGTGCCACCAATGTAACCATGACAGCTAAAGTACTGAAGAGTAGCACAGCTATGGCAAGTGCTATCAAACTTGAAGAAGAATTACCCACAGCCAAAAACACCGGCAGAGTGGTTGCACAAGGAGAGAGTGTGGGCACCAAGATCAGACCGAAAACAGCCATCTTTTCCATTGAATGATTATGGGAGTGCGAGTGACCTCCCTTGCCACATAAAAATAACAAAATGTAGCTAGCACCAAGAAAGATGAGCAGCAACGATGCGAGCTTATGCACGGTCTCCTCGCTGGCAATGCTGTTAGCCATGGTTATCGCAGTGAGACCTAGGAGACTGGTCGACAACACATGGCAAACCGCTCCAAAGGCAGCTGTAGAGTACAACACCAAAACAATTGTGCGATCCCGGTGTCGTCAGAAAATGAAATCTAGGAACATTAACCTAATAAACGAAAGAAACACCAAAAAGGGGCTAATTCGCGGCAGAAAGAAGAACCCACAGATCTGCAGAGAAGGGAAGGCAATCTGGTGCAAAGGTAAGAATGAGAGAGAGAGGGAGAGGGAGGAACGTACTGACGAGGAGGGTCTGGGAAAGAGTCCATTTTTGGGCTCGGCCAACGACGGAGAAGGGCAACCAATGGGTGGGAATGAAGGAGTGGAGGAGGGAGACGGTGGCGATTCCCCCGATAGTGGAAATCTCCTCTGCGCTGAAGCTGGGCATGCTGCCGATTCAATGCCAACACCTCAGCTCTTTGCTCTCAACAACAACAAAACAAGATTCAATGCCAAGCTCTTTGCTCTTTGCTCTTTGCTCTGCAACACCACCTTACCACTCACCAACAGTCTCTCTCTCTCTCTCTCTCTCTTTCTGTCTCTTCACTCTTTTCGGACCTCATGCCTTTCCTCTTTGGTCCGCCCAGCAGGCATGTATGGTAGCCCTTGGTGGGGAGTCGACCTTTCAGACACAGAGTGAGCTCGAGTTGAGCGCCTGCAGATACTGATGTTTGCTCGGATGATCCGTGGCAAACCATCGGTACCACACCAGATCATTCTAGCAGAATTCGGCGCCTCACCCCTACAACTTGATGCGGCTTTTCAGGCTATCACCTACCTCCATAGAGTCAGGGATATTGGCTCCTCCGCTGACGGTCGCCTCCGCCTACCTTGGTTAGCCCTATCCTCCTCTATGGCCTTATCCATTGATGGGGACCAGCGATGCTAGTATAGTCGTCTTTCCAGTTGGTTCACCCGACTGGGCCTCGACTTAGACCGGTTGCCTCCTTTTCAGTACAGCCTCGACGCTCCACCATCTCCTCTCTCCCCCACTGACCAGGAGGTCAACCGGCTCATTCGGGCGGAACTGCTCCAGCTCCACACCTGGCGGACATGGTTTCTTCACTCCGAGCTTCCTGTGAAGCTCGACTTCTACCGCCGACACTGCCTCCAGATCTCACAGGAGGGCTTCATCACACCTCCGGGTTACACACAACTTCATCTACCACATGCGCTCCGGATCTCCCTCGGTCAGTTTAGGGTCTCGTCACACCGATTACGGATCGAGAGTGGACGCGCAGAGGGTATCCCACGAGAGGACCGCCTTTGCCCACTTTGCGACTTACAGGAGATCGAGTCGGAGGAGCATTTTGCTTTCAGATGTCCTATCTATTATGCCATTCGAGGCCGATACCACTGCCTCTTCCGCAACGGATTCGACTCCCTCCCACACATGCTACAATTCCCGAATCAGCGGTGCCTAGCCGCTTTCTTACATGAGATGACCCGCCACCAAGATACTTCTCTCCGAGCACAGCGACACGAGCAGCACACACAGCGTGAGGACACCCAGCGGCCTATCACCGACTTCTTTCAGCCACAGGATACCTCTTCTTAGTCTAGCCGGCGACGCGGACGTGAGCGAGAGCCAGAGCCCCGACAGCTGCGTCAGTGAACAGACTCACACATCCAGGTCCATGACATCTCGTCTCTGCTCTCGGCCCGCCCCACTGGGGTTACCGTTGCCCTCATCCACAGGGCCACCCGCCGCCCTCGACGACTGAGCTCGACTAGGCCGCGTGACGTCAGAGGCCAATCATCTATCGCAGGGTTTTTTCTGACTTCCCATTTGACGGCCCCTCTATGATTGGTCTCTGACGATCACCACCTGCACATGTATACTGTATCTCCCCCCTCTGCCCCATTTTTTTGTGCCCCCCCCTTCTTCTTCTTTGTATCATCTGGAGGTAGACACATATTTTTTGTATCAGGACTAGACATATAGTCCTTCATAACCTCTTTTTTGTAGAAACGGTTGGTTGGCCCGTTTTGAGACCACCACCGTTATGCTCATTGTATCAGTTATCTTTAGTCTCATAGACCTTCACGGTCTCCCGAAGACTTTAATAAACTTTCTTTCTTCCCCCTTCCCTCAGCCCCTCAGGGTCCTCGTATCTTCTCCACTCTCTCACCCTCGGCAACTTTTCGGACCTCTTGCCTTTCCTCTTCCCCCTTCCCTCAGCCCCTCAGGGTCCTCGTATCTTCTCCGCTCTCTCACCCTCGGCACATGCAGCGCTTTAGGGGTGGTTCAGGCATGTTTCACGCAGGGAAGGCAGTCGGAAGCCTCCCGAAATGCTGGACTCATGCAATTGGACTACACAGGCAAGCAGAGTCCGGCAAGAGGGGTATATCCAATATGAATGCTTCTCTCACCTACCGGATTTCAATCCTAACATGTGCCCGTAACTCCGATCGGGGTTCCGATGAGCTTCAGGTTGACATGTGCCCCTAAATCCGATTGCCTCTGCAGGAATCTGCTTAGCGAAATGCTATCGAAAGAGACTTCATGTGCCCAACCTATCTGTCTCTTAGTTACCGACCATCGAGTCCACACTTCAGGTGGTGATGGGGGAAAGATATTTGCATGCACTAGGGCCTCTCAGGGGACCCCATGTGGCCCAAAGTCGTGCTTGCGCGCACTAGGGCCTCTCGGGGGCTTTTTTATGTTTTTTTTTAAATCTCTCTCTCTTTTTGGGGCATATCTTTCCCCCATCACACACACACACACACCCATCACACACACAAGAAACAAACACAAAAAAATAACTACGTGCACCAGGGCCCCTCAGGGGATTTTTTTTTTTGGGTATGCATCCCCCATCACATAGTAGTGTCTAATCACATTCTACCATGATTATTGTGACTAATTACATACTAGTGGACTAATTACATTCTACCATGATTATTTGCCATCAACAATCAATTACATTATGTACATACATCATATATGGAAGTAAATAATACACTACAAGATTCCACTTGAAAATGAAAGCTCAAAGTTGAAAATCTACAAGAAACATACTTTCCAAAGGATTCTATTACAAAAAATATTTACAACCATCTTTGCACAAAATTGCTTTTGACAACCAAAATTGGTGTCCATAGTGAATACAACAAAAAATCTGATCTATGGCCTAAGTTGTGGGTCTTCTCTGATCCGCCTTGCTAGCTGCATGTCTTTTGCCATGATCGTAACCCTCTTGGCATGGATTGCACACAAGTTTGTGTCCTCAAGAAGGGTTACGATCGCCACTTCTGCTGCTTCTTCTATGGCGGCTAGTGCGATTGACTAAATACGATAGTCATCCCTGTAGGACTGCATGATCTCTTTCACCAATTAAGTGAATGGAGCTCTTGCGATCTACTTTGATACTTTCTTATCTCTTGAAGTGCCTTCCTTCCAGGCTTTCTACGGTGTCTTCTAGGGACTCCACCTCCACCTCCACCTCCACCTCCACCTCGCCTACTATGAGCTTTGCCTTTTCCTTTTGCTGTGCGATGCAATTCTGGCAAAGATTTTCCACCCTATCTAGAATGTGGAAAGTCCTGAGTAGCATTGTGCCATGCGGGTCGTCGTTGTTGGCTCTCCATTTGTGCCCTTTGTTGTTGAGCCAATTGAATCCGCATTTGCCTGGCATCTTCTTGTCCTCTGGCCCATTCTTCCAATCTGCATCTTTTGCACTCCTGTTCCTCTGGTCTGCTTTCTAGCTCTTGAGGTGCCTCGGGCTGATTCTGAGGATTTGATTGCTCCCCATTTTCTTCTTCATCGTCATTTGTTTGCTCATTGGTTTCTATCCTCTCCTCCTCCTCCTCCTCCTCCTGCCTCCTCTTTCTTCTCTCTTCGATCTTGCATTATATACATCGGGAGGGATTGGGAGCTTTGTCCTGGAATCAACCGATCTTCCAGTCTGCTTTGTTCTTGCCATGTCGGTGGTGGTGGGGCTATGGGAGATGTGACGGTAGAAAGGAATGTACTAGTATGAGAGAGTATTGGTGGTACTAAGAAAATGAAGGTATTTGCATATATATAGGGGTATATTTATTTTGTGCATCATTATTAGTTAGCCCCCCTCCCCCCCCACCTTTCCCCCTTTACCCCCCCTTAACCCCTCCTCCCCCCCCCCCCCCTGCTATTTGTCATCATCGTTAACCTCACAAAATTTTACTGTACCATGTGCATTGTAAAGAAGGGATATTTATCAAAAAAATTACTTAGTTCATTAAAACATTGGGTTTTTTCATTCAACTTTAGGAAAAAATTACGTAAAGAGGAACGGTGTTTGTTTTGGGGAAAAAAACTTATCTAAGGGGTTTTTGAAATTCCCCTTGAACTCCTGTGAGGTCGCTCCCCCGACCTTTTCTCATCGCCTGCCCTTGTTGGGTCCACAAGTACAAAATTTAACACTTGTTTGAAAAAAAAGAGCCAATTAATCAAATGTCCTCAAGAAATATTGAAGTGTAATTTTAATTAAAATCAAAGTACAATTGGTTTAGTGATCCAATGCTTTCCAACACGACTTTTGGTTGCTATCCAACTTCTATGTTTTTGGGAAGCTTGCAAAGATATCCACCATGAATTCCTTCTTTTACTTGTTTGAGTTCAACGAACTGCTTGGGCTAACTCCATTTGCAAAGCTCTATTCCATGCATAGGAGGACCCGACTATACCACGATAAAACCACTCGAACATCTCATGAAGAGCATTACTTCCATTAATCCCTCCTCCATGTCGCATACTCTTGAAATAAGCATATTGCATATCGCAATTCGCACCGACGGGGGTCCCTAAGAATAGAAATGAATTCTTTCTTCTTGACTACACTCTTTACGGCACAAAGTTTGTTAGAGAAATTTCTTCCAATAATCTCTTCCATAAAATTTCTGCAGAAATCATGATGACATTAGAAAAATAAATGACTCATTTGTAAGTAATGCTTCATAATTACAAAATAGTCCAAATATATATACCTTGTAGCTTTCACCCTGCACTTCCTTGCTCCACCACCAAATGCCAAGCTCTCCATTAGTGGCACGAGCTTGATCCTATGCTTGTAACCTAGAGGGGTTCTTTTTATCCTTTCTAATCTCCTAGTCAATGTAGCAAGCTCTTGTTGGATACACCAAGCCTTTTTCAACAGTTTGTTCTTCTCATCTATTAATCTTGTGATTGTCTCTTGTGACCTCTCTTTTGCAATTTTTGAGTTAGCAAGTTTTTGTTGTTCTTGAAGGTTATGCACGGTATCTCTAAGTATCTTTGTCTCTCCTTCCATTATCAACAAGTGAACCTTTGCAAAGTGTCCTTCAGCATTGGAATGGCTAATGCGTTTACAATATCCTAGTAAGCCTTGAAGACCATCGCCTACATATTGAATCAAACTCGTCATATTTTCAAATAAAGGTAGAGCACCTATCAAAGGATCCACTAGATAGAGTCCACCAACACTCCATAAGTCGACATGCTTTGTTCCTTGTTGTCGTAATCGATCTAGTGTATCTTTGCCGGCAACCTTGTGGCCATAACATTGACGAGTTATGGCATACTTTGGTGCAACTTCGATGTGCAAGGTGCTTTTTCGTCACTTGTTAGTGGGAGCCATGAGAGGGATTTAGAAATAAGGCCTTCGATCGATTCAAAGAATAGAATACAATCAATGCAAACAAGTTTGGGACAATGGAAAGATATAATTGTTGAGATATCGAGCTCCACTAGTGATATGCCAGGGTGACCGTTGTGCATTTATGTCCTCCACTTGTTAGTTGCAGATGCGGTTGGTACACCACCCATGAATAATAGCTGGATGACAGCTATCTTTATGTACTCTAGTTAGTGGCTCAATTAGTATGCCACCTTAGTTAGCTGAGTTTGGTTTGAGACCCACATATAGGGTTCACCTATTCCTTTTGTACTAAGAGAGAGTTCTTTTGGTTTACACAACTAAGAAGAGGAAAACTGTTTCCAGCCTCCACCTTTGTGTGTATTCCCCCATTATGTATGTGAGAAAGCTGCAAGTGAGACTCCTTACTTCTCTCTCACTCTCTTTACATGGTATCAGAGCTCAGTTCATGGTAAGGAGCTCAAGAAAGCAAACCAAGTTCGTGGTGTCTTGGTAAGAGGATTAGTGTTGCTATCCTTTCTCAAGTTTAGGAGCAAATCTCTGCAGGTAACACAGCCAGAAAGTGCAAGAGTGCATTGTCTCAGATTGGGACGCCCTTCGTGGTGCGGCGAGAGGATAGATATGCTACGGGAAAGGGCAAAGCCCTAGGTGACATTATTTTTTGATTCAAGGCCATTTTGGGGCCCATTTTAGTGGTGGAAGTTTTCCACAGGCACTCAAAAAAGTGCCCTGTTTTTGCTATGCGACCACTGTTCTACAGGTCGGTGAAAAGTTACCGCAGAAATTGCATCATATGCCTGTGCGTAGAGATATTGGGAGTGATAGAATCATTATTATTGCCTGCTGATGCAAAATCGTCACTAGGAAGTGACTGTGTGGTCAAATACCTCTTTCGTCAGTTTTGCAGATTTGCCCTTGTGAGGCAGAAGTTGTGTTTTTTGCAATGATAGAATATTTTTGCAGTGTTCAGTAATGGTGTCTAATGCTCTTTCACAGATTGTCACTGAAAAGCTTGACGAGAACAACTTCCAAGCATGCAAAATTAGAATGACGAATTTCCTTAAGGGAAAAGTCTATTGGGAGTTCATTACTGGAGCTGAACAAGAACCAGTTATTCCTAATGTTCCCAATCAACAGGAGTTGCAAGCATTTCAAGGCTAGCATGAGAGAGCCAGAAAAGTTATGTACTGGCTGTCTATCAGTATTTCAGATTCTATGATTGTGCATATTCAAGATGCAAGCACGCCGAAGGAGGCATGGGATACTTTGATAAAAATGTCTAGCACAAATATGCAAGCCAGGAAAATGCAGCTCAAGCAGGAGTTGCATAATGTGCAGAGAGAAAATATGAGCATCAATGACTACCACATGAAGGTGAAGAAGATTGCAGATGCACTTGCTTCCATTGGGTCGCCAGTGGGAGATAATGATTTAGTTTCTGTGACCTTGAATGGTCTAGGAAAGGATTATGCACAATTCTGGACATCCATTGCCATCCGTGAAAAATTTCCTGATTTTGAGGAGTTGATTGCTCTTCTAATTTCTAAAGAGCAGAGAAATGGTGGTGCATCTTCTTCAGGAGGAACTTCAAAAGAAACTGTCTTCTACTCAAATGCTGGAAGAGGTAGAGGCAGAGGTAGAGTAGGCCGATCTTGAGGCCATGTTAGAAATCAGAGTATGCAGCAAATTCAAGAAAACTAGTCCTATGGACGAGGACGTGGTAATTTTAGAGGCAGGGGGAGCCAAAGAGGTCGTAGTGGATGGCAGAGAGGTCAAAATGCAAATAGCAATGTTGAATGCTACTACTATGGTAAAATGGGTCATATGGTTAAAGACTGCTATAAAAAGCAAAATGACATCATGACTAGAAAATTGCAGCAAGGCAATTATGCATCCTCTAGTAGACAAGGTGATGACAAAAATGAGCATTTGTTTATGGTGCAGCACATGACCAATTCTGTGACAAGTGCAAAAGAAAGCAATGATGTGTGGTATGTTGACTCAGGTGTGTCAAACCACATGACAGCTCATGCAGAATGGATGCAGGATGCAAGGAAAATGAAAAGACCAGGATTCATGGAGACTTAAAGGACTATCCATATAGGGATCTTACCCATGTGGTTCCTCCCACAACAAGTCCCATGCCCTTGTGTGTTGGGTGCGGAGTGGAGCAATTATGCAAGGATTTTCCTTTAAGGAGAGCAACCATTCCAGCCACCCCGCTCAAGAGCACTAGCATCAATTTGCTGAGTATTGAATAGGGTCAAGTAGCAGTAGTGCCCTTGAAGGTCATCACAAGGATGCAGGCAAGGGCCATAGGCAAGGAAATGAAGAAGCAAGCAAGGAAGGACAGAATGTCTATGTCGCAAATTCCCGAGGCGCCCCAACCCCCCCGTAGACCAAGTCCAAGAAGGTCACCAGGGTGGGCAAAGGAATGAACCAAGTGCTCATCCAAGATGATGAGACAGACACCCTCACCACCTCCTCTACCTCTAGATGAGCCCTTTCTTAGGACAATCCGAGTATGCCCCCGTACCTAGATGTAAACAAGCCAGTGTGGGCCCAAGGCCTCATAGCTCCACCTTCTTATTAAGGAACATATCCAAATCCAGTCTTAGAGAAACAACACTTAATGGACGCTTGGAACCTGGTATGGGAATGCTAAGAGAAAATTGAGCATAGGTTCAAGGTGAACAGAGGGTTGGATACCATCCACCCGGATCACGTGACTACTCATAGGGGGGCAAAGGCACTTAGGGTTCCAGAGAGGGTGGAAGAAGAGGAGCTACCCAGCTCCGGTAACTTTGAGGCTCTAGACTTGATGCAACGGATGTTTGAGGATGACTCAATGCTGCAAAACCTAAGAGAAGAAGGAGGCCTCTACTGCCTCGAGGATCCACTATCGGTAGGGAGGGAGACCTCTCAAGAACCATGTGATATTTTCGGGTTAGCGGCCCTCCTCTCCACAAAGATCAAGATGCCAATTGCATCCTTGTTAAAAGGGAATCCTACCCTTTAGAGAGACCTCTCAAACTGGATGAACAAGCAGTTTCTGCCCCAAGGTCCTACCAACCCCAAAGACAACCAACCACAGGAGGAGAGCCGAAACCTACCCAAGGTCCCCATCAATAAGTTAGGCCAATACTTTGAAGGTGATGACACTAATGAAACTATTACCATAACCTACCAGAACCAAAAGGTTGACGCCATGCTAGATGGGGGAGCGGGTGTGAGTGTATGCACCAAAGAATGTTGGGAGAGGTGGGGAAAACCTTCCCTCAAGCAAACCCATTTGGTAGTAAAGCTAGCTGACAACAGAACTGCTAAACCCCTGGGAGTTTTCACGGGTATTAACATTAAAGTATTCGGCTTCACGTACCCCATTTGATTTATGGTCATGGACTTCACCTATTTAGGACATGAGGAGCAAATCATGCAAGTGGACCCACGTACATATAAGGCCCACCCACTGTGTCACGGCACCTATTTGCCGTGTAATGCAACACAACCGATAAGACCACATCCCTAAAACTATTCCAAACTTGTGAGAGAGAAGGCAAGGGGAAGGAGGCAGATGAATTTTCGTATGCCCCTCTCCCTGAGCTAGAGTTCTCTCAGAATTGGATGCACATTCTGGCAAACATTGATGTCCGAGAAAGAATAGGATTCCAAATAACAACCCCTGAGCATGAAGACTTGAGTACGGTGGTGCCCCTATGCGTGTTTAACATGCTCAAACCCCAAAGGTGAGCAGGGGTGCAGTAAGGGTAGATCTTGAGAATTATTGCCTCTCCTACCAATGTATTGGAGTTCCTCAGAGAGGAAATACGACACTAGAAATAAAAGTGGATCGAAGCCACAACCCGCTTTTCTTTGATTTGTAGAAACCTTCATAAGCTGAAATTGAAATGGCAAGAAACTAAGTTGGGAGAGAGCCTATGCTCTCATTCCATGTTAAGAAACAAGATGAGTGCTCAATGGGAAGAAGATGCTCACAAGGGAGGAGATGGAGAGAAGAGATGGTGAGACCAACACACAATACGAGCCCAGAGGGATAGGGGGAAAGTTATGATATCACGTGAGTGTACAATAGGGGGCGTTTTTGAAATGAGGCATAAGCCTATACATTAGGGGTGGGGGGCCTTTTTATTTTTTTCCAACATTTAATTTAAGTTGAAGGGCCATGCCATATTTAAGAGGGGGGACATACTATAGGCTACCTTGGGTAACTTGTCCAAACAAGTTTGGTTTTGTGTATGGTTTTAAATAGTCAAAGGGAAAGTAATCTAAATTTTCTTATTGTGAATCTAAATGCTTGACAAAGAATGGAGATTTAAGGGAAGGGGGGACATAGGAGACTTTTGGTAGAATCTTATAAGCTTAAATAAGGGTGTTTTATCATCCTACATGGATCTTAAATAGGGGTTTTTCTTGAAGTTCATGCACGCAAGTGATGTCCCCCTTTAATGAAGAATGAATCCCCTAGGATACGAGCCAATCAGTCTAGATTATCTATCACCTCCACAAATGGAAGGCTAGGATGATCCACACATACAATGGAGTGAACACCCAGTAAAAAGAACCAAGTCCCTATCCAAATCCCATCCCATCAAAACTTCCTCCAATCATGTGAAGGTGGATTTTTTAACCCCTCTAAACATACTAATATACTAATCCCAACGAGCATGCCCACTTGGACCCTTGCTCTCTATTTGATTAACTTAATTGGTCTTTTTTAGAAGGGCACGTGTTCTACGTTGATTAAGGGTGTTGTCCTTCCTTCATGAAAACAACTATGCTCACATCTGTTAGCAGAAGACATCATTGCCTCATTAGAGCAGTAGGCTAGTATTAAGAATTTGTTTGCAACCTTATGCATGTTTTGTGCAGTATGTGGTTTGGAGTGTAGTTGAGTGAAAACATTTTATTGTACTCCCCTGGTTGGGCTAACATGCATCCAATGGCAAAGTTTGAGGCATCTAATGTGGACGTGGAATATTAGGTTCCAGTCCGACACCCGCAATACCGGTGCAGTGGCCAAAGCTAGCTTGAGGGAAGGATTTTTGACATTCCTGAGGTCCACTCAAAGACTAGTAATAGCTTGTACAATGGTCGGATTATGTCTGCATAGAATAGGATGAACCTTTGATAGCAACCCCTATGGCCTATAAACTACTGCACTCCCTTGGCATTCAGGGGGGGGGGGGGGGGGGGGGGGGGCAACTCTAGAATGATCTTGATCTTGTTGTAATCCGTATTCTTGGACACACTGACATGGAAAATGGAAATGAAAATGGGAGGGGGGAAAGGAAAGAAAGATAGGGGCACCGGTGAGCCCCCCCATTCCTTCCTTCCCATTACTTGCCATACCTCTACCGACACACACAACCACATCCCCCATACCCGTATTCATATATAACACCCACATTAGAAATGGAAATTAAAAGGGAAGGTGGGGAAAGAAAAGAGAAGATGGGGGCTTGTTGGAGCCCCCATATTCCATTTCCTTCACCTACCAACCTCTACCAACATACACCCTCAAAGAACCCCCCCACACCCACCATATTGCTACCCATGTATACCCACAAAAATGAAATGGGTAAGTGTAGTGGAGGGGAATGCAAAATTGGGGCTCATTTTCATCTACACCGATGCAAGTGAAATTGGGGGCTCTCGTGAGTTCCAATTTTCCTTTTCCTTCCCCCCCCAACTACCCACTATAACTCTACCAACATACACTCATACACACCAACCATATCCCTACCCACATGAAAAATGTTAATGAAAATGTGTGAGTGGGAGCGAATGAAAAGGACTACCACAAATAAAATTGGGTCTTTCGAGAGCCGCCATTTTCATTTCTCTTCCCCTTCATCCTACCCCCATACCTCTACAACACACACCCATACCATAGCCCCACCCCCATATACCCACACGAAAATGGAATTGGAAATGGGTGGGTGGGAGGCAAGGGGATGGAAAATTGAGGCTCTGGAGAGCACCTAGTTTTTTCCCTTCCCCCTAGCCACCCACTAGACCTCTTCCAACACACACCACATGCCCATACACCCACCATACCCTACCGACATATACCCACATGAAAAATGGGAATGAAAGTCGATAGGGTGGGTGGGAAAGAAAAATAAAATTGCGGCTTTAGCGAACCCTCATTTTCTATTTCCTTCCCCCCAACCACCTACCATACCCCAACATACTCCCGCCATGCCCACATACATATACCCACGTGAAAAGTGGATATGAAAATGGGGGGGGGGGGGGGAAGGAAACAGGAAATGGGGGATCTAGAGAGCCATTTCATCCCCCACCCACCATGTTGCAGAAGGGAATGGAAACTTGGGGCTTGCACAACTTCCCCCCCAACCCACCCACCATACGTCTGCTAGCAAACCCCCACACCCCATCACACATCCCACTATACCCCTACCCAATCTACAGACTCAAAATGGTTTTCTTTTTTTTTAGAGAGAGGGGGGGGGGGGGGGCAAAATGGGGAAAGAGTAGCCCCCCCCCCTCCCCAAATTTTCCATTACCTTCCCCCTTGCATGGAATGGGAGCTACAAAGAGCCCCCATTTTCCATTCCCTTCCCCCATTTACCCACCATATGTGGATTTGTTGGTTTATCCTTGTGTTCTGTAAAATGGGGTACTCGTTAAATCACTGAATTTTCTGTCGCGTAGACATGTCCCCTGTTTATAATTTTGACATGTGGCATTAAGGTTTAGCTGCATGCTTAGGGGCCCCAAACTCTCCTCTCTCGACTCGAACCCTCCCCCTCCCCCTTTCCCTCTCCCCACTCCCTTCTCCCCCCTCTTCCCTCCTTCCCCAGGCCAAACCCGTCCCCCCAACCAAGCCCTCCCCCCCTAGTCAAACCCTCTCCCTCCCTCCCCCCTGCTCACACTGTTCCCCCTCTCCACCACCCCTTCTCCCTCTAGTTGGTTTCCCAAGAGACCTGCTGTCCCAAAGAGGTGGGGGGAGAAGGAAAAGTTAAAGGAGGCAAAGGTGGAAGGAGAAGGCAAAGAAAGAAAAGACAAGGCAGAGCTAAGATTCTAGAGCCCTTTGCTGAAATTTTTATGAGATCTTATCTTGTGGGCCTTCTTTTTTTGTGAGGTTCTTATCTTACTCGTTGAAGGAAAACAACGGTTCTTTCTTATTTATTTTATTTTTGCATTGCAAGCATTATTCATGGTCTCCACAAAGGCCCTCAGCATCTTGCATAAACATAGTGATCCATGGGGCGTGGGTATTGGTAAAAGTAGAAAGTCTTCACAAGAATCACCTTACATTTTCAATCTGACTATTTTATTAACAAACACAATTTCACAGCAATGAGAAGGGCACATAGCCACTTTTCATCAGGTCATCAATACAGAGCCAGGTTCCTGGAATTTCAGTAGTTTTCTGTCAACAAAACGGCTTGTGCACAGACGCAGAGCCTTGCCAAATCCTGTTGGTCGAATGAAGGAAATATGGGTTAGCCTTCACAAATGCCATTCAAATTTTCCAGGCTGCTTTTGCAGACTCGGGTCAGAGCTGCACACAATACTTAATCTTGCTTAAAGAGAGATTTACATAACTTATTTCCAATGTGCATAGTAAATCCAGTGACGTGATGGTGATACAAGTTGTAAATTGCAAGATGATAAAATCTTGCAACATTCTGCAAGCCAAAATACAGGGGGAATCCTTGAGTATACCAGGTGTAGCAGAAAATGAGAGTCTACTAGCCCATAGCACCTGTATGCATGCAAAGAAAGTATCAATCTATGCAAAAATTCTACTGGCCAGGCAAAGCTATAATCCAAAAACTTTATTCTTACCAGATTGAAGTGATGAAAACTGTCCATCTAGAAATGAGCCATTTGTTTTTGAAGTAGCTGGTCTAAACTCATATGGCCCCTGCTGTACACCCCAAACCTATTTTTTGGGCATATTTTAAAGAGCCACACACTGAGATGAGTATGAACATACGTGATCTACAAGTTTCCAGCAAGCTATCTTACCCCTGGAATATTAAAGTTGACATGGCACATTCTTCCTACCTGCCCTTTAGTAAAATTTATCTAGGATTACCTGGGTTCCCTCATCATTGTAAGCCCGGTCCCAGCAATGGACATCTCCATTCTTAAAAGTTGTGAGCTCTGATGTGCAATATGTAGCTCCATTCTGCCATTATATTCACTAAAACTTAACACCAAAGATGAAAAAGGTGAAATTCAAATAGATACATCTTCCATTCTCTAGCCAGCAGATAGATCCACTGGACATCCATCTGAACACCAGTTTCTGCACGAACTATGGAACACAGTCTCTTCCATACAAATTGAAAAAATAGGCAAATGTTACAGATATCACGAATCCTACCCAAGAATTTGGAAAACCCCCAGGAGGAGTGGAACCCTCATAAAGGCATCGACGCCCTTGTTCACATTTGGAGAGATAAACTGTGGTCAGGTGCTCAGCAATGTCCTGAACAGAGAACAAAATGAAGTGTAATAAACGGATGTCATAGAATCTACAAGATCACAATTAAACAAAAGAAGAAACTATAATTATAAATGTATTTCCTTGAACTGAAGGGCTGCCACTGCCAGTTGAAAGCAGAATAGAACAGCCAGCAGAAAAGCAGTTTTTGCAGCCTGCACGACAGACTTTGGATGCTCCAGACAACAGCTTATGCAAAATTTGGGAGATAGTAATATGTCATCTCCTCTACCTAGTATGATAAAAGCTGGTTCAAGAGGTTCAAAAGGAGCACACTGTGCTGATTCAGCTTAGATGAGCACATTTTGTGATGCAGACGGACCTGATGGCTTTCTCATTGACAAAAAGTATATTGGGACTAGGTGGGTGTACAAATTTAATGAGGAAATCTGATAGTACCATTGGCAGGAACAAGGTTAGGTTGGTTGCCAAAGGCTATTCTGAGCAGAAGGGATAAATTATGATGAAACATTTGCCCCCACTTCCAAGATGACCACCATCAGGTGTGTTGTTTCATTGGCTGCTCATCATGGCTGAAAAGTGCATCAGTTGAACACTAGAACAGCCTTTCTGAATAGGGATTTGCAAGAGGAATTCTATGTGAGTCAACCTACCTATTTCATGCATGGTCAGGAAAATAAAGTATGCAAGCTGCATAATGCAATTCATGGGCTCAAACAAGCTCCACATAGGCTTAGTATAAGAAGATTCATACTTATTTGACCAGCTAGGCTCTAAACAACAATCCACTGAACGTACCCTACATGTCAAGGACAGAGGGATATGTTGATAATCATCCTTTATGTGGATGTATGCCCCTCACAGGCACCAATGAAGAGAAAATTGCAAAATTCAAGAAAGATCTTGAAGCTTCTTTGTATGTTGGATTTGGAACTATTTCACTATTGTTTGGAAATTGAATTTATGTAGTCATAAGAGGGCATTGTCATGAAACTGACCGAGTTCAACATGCAGAATTGTAGACCTATTTTGATTCCTATTGAACCAGGGCATAAACTTTCTAAGAAAGATTATGCTGTCACTCTATAAAGTCCACCTGTTGGCCGCCTGATTTACCTATGCAACGCATCTTGATATTCAGTTTGGGATGTCACAGGTGAGCAGATATATGCACAGCCTGAAGGCGAAGGCCACTCACTAGTATGCAGTAAAATGCATTTTTAGATATTTGCAGGGGTACCCAACATCTACGATTGTTTATGCCAGGGGGGTGCTTCTCAGTTCCATGCATTCCGTATCCAGACTAGGCTGATGACAATGATGGTAGATAGTCCACTAGTGGAAATTGTTTCTTTCTTCGGAGCTTATGCATATCTTGGTTGATCAAAAAACAACCCACTATGGCCAACATAATAGGCTTCATAACTACAATCGAGTGTGTATAGCTTGGAAAATTGATGGAGATCTTTATGGGGATTTGCAACCACCCACTCCTATGCCCTTGACAGTCAAAAGTGCCAGCAATAGCACAAAATCTTGCGTTTCATGCTCACACAAAACAAATTGGATACATTATCATTATGTCATAGAGCGATTGCATGCAAGAAAGATCAACTTGATCTATTGTCCTACACAATAGATCTTTGTGAGAAAGGGAGAGAGCTGAAGGTCCGTTGAGAAAAGAGAGAGAGAGAGTGCAGGTACAAGACGAGTCGATAGAGAAGTCACGTCAATCTTAGATTATTTGAAAACACACAAGTACTAAGTACTTGTACCTAGACCTAGGACTAAGTGTCCTAGGTGTCACATAGGACTAAGTGTCCTATGTGGCCTAGAAGGCACTAACACTATAAGTGCCTACACTTATGCCTACAAGGCACATACCATGGCCTATAGGGCATCACTAGAACCATCAGAAGATGGCCTATAAACCCCCCTCCATGGGATGGGCTGAAGTACTCTGGAAACGTCTCAGAATACCTGGTAGTTTCTGGTCATGGTGGCACATGTTCATCCAAAAGGATATAGCCACCTATGAATGTACAAGGAATGTCAAATCATGTGACAAAGGGAACCAAGTGTAAAGCCTGTCGGAAGACTTCGAACTTGGGACGAGGAAGTGCCTTTGTAAACATATATGTGATGTCCTCCTCTGTGGAAAGATAGGACAACTCTATGTCTCCTGCTGACAACCGCTCCGGAACATAATGATAGTGAACTTCAATACGCTTGGTACGCACATGAAACATTGGGTTACGCGCAATGGCCAAAGCACTCTGGCTGTCAGTGTAGACAATAGTGGAGGATGTCTGGCAAATACCAAGATCTGTAAGTAACTGTCGAAGCCAAACACACTCTACTGTAGCGGTGAAAGCTGCCCTGTACTCAGCCTCACAGCTAAACGTGGCAACTATCGGTTGCTTCTTGCTGAGCCAAGAAATACATGAATTGCCAAGCAAAAAACAATTGCCAGTATGTGACACTCTGGTGTCGGAACATCCTGCCCAATCACTATCCGTGTAAGCATGCATGGTAAGTGAACCCTGATCACCGTAGAAGAGGGCTAAATCCCGAGTGCCTCTGAGATATCTGAAGACTCTCTTCACTGCCTGCCAATGATGTGAACTGGGCATGTGCATGAATCTGTTGAGCTGAGATACTGCATACTGCAAGTCAGGTCTGGTGTGACATAAATAAATAAGGCATCCAACAGCCTGCTGATAAAGAGTGATATCACATGGTGGGCTCCCATCATGAGCTGAGAATTTGAAGCCAGGGTCCACTGGAGTAGAGATTGGCTTGCAATCCTCAAACTGAAAACGATCAAGGAGCTGTCCAATATACTTGGATTGAGACATCATGAAACCCCCCTCAACATGAGCAAACTGAATGCCCAAATAATAATGGAGCCGTCCCATGTCTGACATGTCAAAAATCTGCTGCAAATCAGCCTTGAAAGCTGCAATTTTCTGAGTTGATAAGCATATCATCCACATATAAAATCAGCACTAAAAAATCAGATCCACTCCCACGGAAATAAAGAGTGGGTTCTGTGGGACTATTCTGAAAACCAAGGGATAGTAAGTGTGCATGAATTTTGGCATACCATGCCCTGGGTGCCTATTTCAAACCATAAAGGGCTTTTCTAAACCGGCATACCTTGTTTTCAGAATTAACAACCTCAAAGCCAGGAGGTTGTGTGACATAGACTTCTTCCTGCAGATCCCCATGAAGAAAAGCGGTCTTGATGTCAAGTTGGTGCACTTCCCAATGATGATGGGCTGCAATGGCAATGACACATCGAATGGTAGTAATCCTGGATGTGGGAGCAAATGTCTCCTCAAAGTCAATGCCTTGTTGTTGGGCATACCCTTTTGCAACAAGATGGGCTTTGTATCGATCTATGTTGCCATCAGATTTCCTTTTTAATTTGTAGACCCATCGCGTTCCAATGGCATGCTTGCCAGGTGGGAGATCTACTAATTCCCATGTGTCATTTTTGGCAATAGATTGTAACTCAGTTTTCATTGCATCCATCCACTCTTTGCTGTCAAAAGCATCTTTATGGCACAAAGGCTCTTCATTGCAAGCTGTAGCAAGGAGTGCAAACTCAAGAAAGTGACCATGCTATCTATTCCCTGATCTTGCAACGGATGTACAGCACAGACGGTGTAGAGTACAACGCCGATGGATGCACGGCGACCTTCGATGCAGATGTATGGCGACAACGCAGAGTACGGTGCAGAGTACGGCGCCGATGGGTGTACGGCAACCTTCAATGCAGATGTATGGCGACGATGCAAATCTACTCATGTACGAACTGTACGACGCAGATACTGTACGGAAGGTGCAAACTGTACGACGCCTAAATATTGGACAGCAGCTTAAGAGCCTCGAACAGGCTGGGAATTTGTCGACCAGCAGGGTAGAAAAATCTCCAATGAGCAATGGAGGACTCGAGGCTGAGGAGAGCTGGAAGGCTAGAGCAAAACCTGCTCTGATACCACTAAATGTCCGTTGAGAAAAGAGAGAGAGAAAGTGCAGGTACAAGACGAGTCGATAGAGAAGTCACGTCAATCTTAGATTATTTGAAAACACACAAGTACTAAGTACTTGTACCTAGACCTAGGACTAAGTGTCCTAGGTGTCACATAGGACTAAGTGTCCTATGTGGCCTAGAAGGCACTAACACTATAAGTGCCTACACTTATGCCTACAAGGCACATACCATGGCCTATAGGGCATCACTAGAACCATCAGAAGATGACCTACAAGAGCAACAGTGAGAGCAAGAAACGGGAGAGAGAGAGAGATGAAAGCTTAGTTGCAAATAGATGAGTGTGAGAGTGATACAACTGAAGGAGTGAGAGAAGGTTTTGTCCTAGTGACAAAACCTTAGTAGTCACTAACCTAGTTAGTGGACTAACTGCGGTTAGGGGAAAAAACCTCTTAAAGAGGAAAAAGTGCCCCTTACTAGCTTATTAAATTACATTGGTCACTGCTGAATTATATCTATAATTCTAACACCCCCCTGCAATGCCAATGTCATGTACAAGGATGATTAATCACCAAACGGATATAAGTTCACGGCACTGTAAAATGCCTCAAACTTTTCACGTGGAAGTGCTTTGGTGAAAATATCTGCAACATTGTCATGTGTGGACACAAAGATCATACTGATCTCTCCTGCATGCAACTTCTCTCTCACGTAGTGATAGTGAACCTCAACGTGCTTCGTGCGAGCATGAAACACTGGATTCTTTGCCACTGCAATGGCACTCTGACTATCAGTGAGAATTGAGAAGGACCCTCCAATGACAGATGAAGATCAGCAAATAGACGACGCAGCCAAACACATTCAACTGTTGCTGTGAAAGCTGCCCAGCTTCACATGATGAGGTAGCCACTGTAGATTGTTTCTTACTCAGCCAAGAAATGCAAGCTTTAACCAAAAAGAAACAATTGCCACTAGTGGACTGCCTAGTGTCATAATCACCAGCCCAATCTGAATCACTGTAGGCATGCATCTGCAAGTCACCCCCCCTGGGAAATAACAAGCCAAAAGACTTCGTGCCCTGCAAATAATCGAAGATGCGCTTAACTGCCTGCCAATGCATAGTTTTTGGGCTGTGCATATACCTGCTCACCTGAGATACTGCAACTGAATATCAGGTCTAGTGTTGCAGAGATAAATGAGGCATCCAATAGCCTAACTGTAAAATGTGGCATCAACTGATTCTCCTGCATCATGCATTGTGAGTTTCAGCCCCAGCTCCATGGGAGTGGCTATGGGCTTACAATCATGCATGTTAAATCTGTCCAAGAGTTTCTGCACATACTTGGACTGAGACATAACAGTGCCAGGTCTCTCTTGAGAGAACTGGATCCCCAAATAAAAGTGAAGCAGCCCCAAATCTGACATGTCAAAGTTGGTCTGCAAATCAGCTTTGAAATCTGCAA
This sequence comes from Dipteris shenzhenensis, assembly GCF_047967505.1. Classification (NCBI taxonomy): domain Eukaryota; kingdom Viridiplantae; phylum Streptophyta; class Polypodiopsida; order Gleicheniales; family Dipteridaceae; genus Dipteris; species Dipteris shenzhenensis. The sequence continues at coordinate 49,914,487 of NC_141601.1, forward strand.
TATTATCTTCATTAGACCCTGTGAGCAGTAAGTCATCGACATAAAGAATGATGACTAAAATTTCCCCCCATCCTTCTTGATGTAGAGGGTGCTCTCAGTAGGACTATTGTGCAGTCCCTTGCTGGTCAAAAAGGCATGAATCTTGGCATACCATGCACGAGGGGCCTGTTTCAGCCCATACAAAGCTTTATTCAACTTGCATACCTGAAGTGCATTTCTTGAAATTTCAAAGCCTGGAGGTTGTTTGACATAAACCTCTTCCAACAAGTCTTCATTTAGGAAGGCTGTTTTAATGTCCAACTGATGAACATTCCACTTAAAATGTGCAGCCATTGCAATAACAGATCGGATGGTGGTCATCCGGGATGTAGGAGCAAAAGTCTCCTCATAGTCTATGCCCTTTTTCTGAGCATAGCCTTTGGCAACCAGCCTTGCCTTGTATCTGTCAATGGAGCCATCTGGCTTTCACCTTGAAAACCCATCGTGTACCAATGGCATGTTTACCTGGTGACAAGTCTACGACATCCCAAGTCTGATTTTTCTTAATGGACTGCAATTCATCGTGTATGGCATTCATCCAATGCACATTGTCCTTTGCTTCTTCGAATGTTGCAAGCTCCTCCTCATCGAGAAGAGTACCTGCATATGCTTATTCCACTGAATTAGCACCTTCCATGTGCCTTACTGCACTGCGAGTCCTGCCAGGTAATGGAGCATCGATCTTACTCTCCCTGTGAGTCTGTAACACCCAGTTTGGGACTATTTTTGCTACATGTATGTCTGCAATTTCTTGTTGAACCACCTGTTCCACTGCCTGTGGAGGTGGCAAGACATCCTGTGGCTGAATTGGAGCATTGGGAGGTGGCTGTAAATTCTTATTTGCATCAGAAATATCAGCAGGGGAACCCAAGGCAATGGGTAGCAACCGCTCAAAAACGTCCTCTGAAGAAGAAGGATGAGTGTGAGCTGAATTTTCTGCTTGAGTGTGAGCTGAATTTTCTGCAAATATCACATCTCTACTGACAATGATCTTGCGTGTAGCAAGATTGTAGAGATAGTACCCCTTGCTTTCTGCATTGTACCCAACAAATATGCACTTAATTGCCTTATCTGACAACTTACGCCGAAATTCAACTGGCACGTGAGCATATGCAAGGCATCCAAAGACACGGAAATGATCCACTGAAGGCTTTCTCCCATTCCAGACTTCATAGGGAGTTTTTGTTTTCAAAGCCTTAGTGGGAGACCGATTTAAGATGTAGTTGGCACACATTAGACCTTCAAGCCAGAATTTGTGAGGCATGTGTTTGCTTTTCAGCATACATCTGTCCATCTCCATAAGAGTCTCTATGTTTCCTCTCAGCTTTGCCATTTTGCTGAGGGGTCAGCCTCACTTTGAGCTGATGCACAATACCCTTGCCTTTCAGAAAAGCATCAAAATCTACAGACAAGTATTCCCCACCTCTATCTGTGCGCAATGCCTGTATCTTGAGTCCAGATTCATTTTCAACCATGGCTGAAAAGTGTTTAAACACCATGAACACTTCTGATTTGCGCTTCAGCCCAAAGACCCCAGTGAAATTGGAGTAATCATCAATAAAAGTAACAAAGTAGAGATGACCACCCAATGATGGAGTCCTCATGGGACCACAGACATCACTGTGTATAAGCTGTAATTTTCGGACAGCTTTAACTGAACCATCCTTTTTGAAGGGGAATCTATGCATCTTGCCTAAAATGCACCCTTCACAGGCATGTGGAGGAGGTATCTCAAGAGGTGGCAATGCATCAACCATAGAGTGCTTCTGAAGTGTCATCCAGCTGTTGTAATGCATGTGGCCATATCTGGCATGCCATAACTTTGCATCATGCATGGCAGCAGTAGGAGTAGAAACTGCAAGAGCATGGGCTGCTCTTTTCTCAAAAAGATCAAGCTGAAAAAGCCCACGCAGCAGAGTACCAGATAATCTCAAGGCATAATCATTTTCTCTGTCTCGGACAGCACATTTGTCATCCTCAAAGATGACCTAAAATCCAACCTTGTTAAGAGTGGACACTGAAAGGAGATTCTTGGTGATACCAGGCACATACAAGACATCTGAAAGTCTGAAAACTGAGCCATCAATCGCTGTAAGCTCAACTTCTCCTGTACCACGTACTGAATATGACGAGTTGTTGGCACAAGTGACTTTCTTACCAACGGGAGGTGGATGCAAGGAAGTGAAGAGACACTTCCTAGAAGTGATATGCTTGGAGGCACCACTGTCAAAATACCAAGTATTCAGTGTTTCATTGACACTGAAAGCTGATGCATCCGTGGAAGGATCATAACTGCAAGTCAAAAAGGCATATGTATTATCATTACAAGTGGCTGTACTATCCCGAGCATCTGGAGCAGCCAGCCTAGAATCTGAAATGCAAGATAAAAAGGCATAATCCTGTCCAACAAAGTTGGCTGCAGCATCCCCACTGTCAGATGCATGAGGAGCTGAATCTGAAACAGCCATACCGGAGTTGTTTTTCCTCTCTTTTGCAAGCCTTTTCCTGCATTCTGCAATGTGATGACCTGGCTTTTTGCAGTAATGACAAAAATCCTTCTTCTTGGGCTTACTTGCATCATTCTTAGCCTTTGTGAAGGTTGTCCTGACCCACTGGAAGGCTGATTTACTGATGTCTTTGCCTGTCCCTTTCCTTTTGACTTGAACTTTGAGAGCATAGCTTGTTCACCTGCACGTGAAGCCAAGTTTTTCCCGGACTGCTCTTCCTGAAGCAGAAGTCCTATCAACTCATGAAAAGTGAGAGGATTTACACCCCCCCTTAATGATAAGTTCAGCGAGGTATGAAAGCTGAGATAAGTCTCAGGAAGAGAATTCAGAGTGGTGGTAATCATCTCTGAATCAGGAATAATGTTCAATAATTGCTCTCTGAGATCCTGTAGCTTTGTGAGGTGGACTGACATGGAGTCACCCTCTTCCATATGTGTATTACTTAACTCTCTTTTCAAGAAAGATACCATTGCATCATTCCGGGCTGCATACATGCTTTCTAAGATATCCCACGCTGCCTTCGAGGTCTTACACGACCGGATATGCGGAATGATAAATCTTTTCACTGAAAGAGAGATGCATGACAAAGCTAAGGCATCCCGTGAATCCCATCTCTTTTGTTCTAGAGTGGTGGCTACAACTGCACCAACAACCTGTCCTGCAACTGCACCCTGTGCACGACCTCTTTCACCTCCTTGCTGGGGAGGGGTATTAGGTGCCATACCTGCTGGTCGAATCTCATCCCCATTCATAATCCCACAAATTACGAGAAATCAAAATATTGCGTACCATAAAACTCCAGAGGGAGTAGTTGGCACCATCCAACTTGTCTTCCTGTGAAAGACCACCGAACTGGAAATCATTCTGATTTTGTTGAGCCATGTCTGAGAAAGAAAATACAGCAAATGCAAATCTGAATTCCCTTGCTGGGAATGGAGTGCACAAATCCCAAAAAACACAGCCAAACACTGGCTAAAAATGCAACTCAAATCTCTGTAATGTCTCTGTCAGAAATCTGCCAGAGCATCCAATCTCTCCCAAAACCTGCCAAAAGCGCTTCAAAGCACTCATAGAAAGGCAGTATGAACTGAAATCTCCAAAATTGCTCTCCCAACACAAAAGCCCCAATTTGTGGCTTGAAATTGCAACCAGAAAGGGGCAAATTTACTAAAAGCCCCAAATCTGCAATTTCTAAACAAAAGCCCCAAATTTCAGATTAGATCTGCAAAAGCTCCGAATTTCGAGTTGAAATTGAGTCAAATTTCACCCAAATAGCTATTCTCTTGCAAAATCCCCAATTTCTTGGCCAATCTTTGCAATTTTCTTGCAATATGTGCCAAAATTTTACAAAAGCCCCAAATTTTACTGCAAAATTACAGTTAAGCCCCAAATTTCTTCAACACTTGCAGATTTACTGCAATGTTTGCCCAAAAAACCCAACTATGCTCCCACAAAACTGAGCCAAACAATGGCTATATGCAAAGAATGAGCCTGCCAAAGAACCTTGCAAGTAGAACCCTGCTCAAAAGTCTGTACTGAAAACGACAGATGCACGAAGCAAGAAGGCCCTGCTGGTACACTGACTGTACGACGGAAGTATGGATTACCGTATTGTACGGTATGTACAGTATGCAGGTGTACAGAACAATACTGCGAACCATACGGAATCTGATGCAGGAACTGGTACGGAACTGTACGGCGAACCGTACAGTATAGCAACGAGCTGTACGGCTGACTACGATGTACGGCTGGAACAGGCACTGCAACTGTACGGACATACGATGCAACAAACGGAGACTGTACAGATTTGTTCACGAGCAATTGTACGACGATTTGTACGTACAGTCCGAGATCTGTACGACGCTGTCGACGAGGTGGGAGCTATAACGACGCACGTGTGAGCTGTACGAGATAGTACAGAAGGAAGCACAGGTACAGTGCGGGACTGTACATAATCAGTCCGTACAGATTGTACGGACGATGAGCGATTGGAGCAGGGAGCTGTTGGGCTGGAGCCGGAGGCGAACGTGCAGCAAGAGCAAGAGCAAGAAGAACCCGCTCTGATACCAAATGTGAGAAAGGGAGAGAGCAACAGCGAGAGCAAGAAACGGGAGAGAGAGAGAGAGCTGGAAGCTTAGTTGCAAATAGATGAGTGTGAGTGTGATACAACTGAAGGAGTGAGATAAGATTTTGTCCTAGTGACAAAACCTTAGTAGTCACCAACCATAGTTAGTGGACTAACTGCAGTTAGGGGGAAAAACCTCTTAAAGAGGGAAAAGTGCCCCTAACTAGCTTATTAAATTACATTGGTCACTACTAAATTATATCTATAATTCTAACAATCTTTTCACCAAGACAATACCCAAAGAAAAGTTTGAAGCTTTCCGCAAGCTTTAGCCTTACTTCTTTTGGTAATTGACACATTTATCTGTACATGATCACATTACCACTGCAAGGGGAATTTGTTAGATCATGAGTAGTGTGGTGCAATAGACCCTTGGGATAATTTTTCCTCCAATTTTAGTAGGTTTTCCCCCCTTACGTTTAGTATTGGGGTTAGCTTCCTTTGTAGCGTGACTCTTGTATTCTCAATACATCTCCAAGTTTTGTTGTTCTCAACTCACCCCATTCCCAACAAAGAAGCCCTTGGATTCCTTTATCCAAGATTTCGAGAAGGTCACAGCTAAATTTTCCAAGTTTAGCTAGTAGACTCTTCACCTCTTCTTAATTTGTAGCCTACCGAAAGACTAACAGAATGAGATCAAGTATCAGAAGTTCAAGACACGCAACTAAGCAATCCATTTTGTGAAGATCTAGGACAGTCGCTCACACAAAAGCATGCAGGACCTTCGACAACCGATTAAAGTGGAAAGCTAAAGAAGAAAAGCAATCGAAAGAACAGCCGAGCCAGCAAATCCTAGTCCAAACTTGAAAAGGCTGAGCAGACATCAGGGCCTGTTGCAAAGATGCCGTGTATCAATTCACCGAAAAAAACTGAAGCTTTTAATGAAGGCCAAGATTAGGCCAAGTTAGTGGGGCTTAGGTTACATTAACTTCCTAAGTACACTAAGTGTCCTAACTGTCTTAGTCTATAGTCCAAATTTGTCCTAGGTGATCTAGGGAACACCCACCCAGCCCACCTTTACCAGCCCCTACAAGGCTGTTTTCAGCCACCTTCTTCTAGGCCTCTCCATCACATTTCAAGCTATGAGACAAGTAAGAATTCACAGCCATCCAGCACACATGCATGCATTTGGCATAGTTGGACAGCAACAAGCTTTATTACATACAATGAGACAGTCAAATGCCTATGGAGTGAACATGGGGCAAACATGCCTCTCGTTTTGGGCAGCTTATGTAGGGCTTTGAGCAGCATGTCTCTAGTTTTGGGCAGCTTATGTAGGGCCTTGAGCAGCATGCAAAAAGCCTTAGGGCAGCTTAATTACCATCCACAATCTGTTGTACCCCATTACACTGGATGTGTTGCATTAAGTATTTTCTCAGTTTGGACTTATTGAGAAGATTGTCATGCATCAGATTTCAAGTGGTCTCCAAGATGAAATGCATGTTGCCTCACGGTCTAGTGCATTGCAAGCACAAAACGCCTTGCATGGTCGGGGCATATATGACGGTTGTTGTTATGCTAAATGTGGAGAAACGAATGCCATAGATCAGCAACAGGTATGATGCTGAGAGGAGTTATCACAAAGGCTAAGCAAACCTATAAAAATAGACACTCAACATCTGAGGAGAATGCAGTTATGCCGATCCTGGTAATGCAGAAGCCCAGCCATACTACGCCTCTCCCTAATACGCACTTCAAAGCCACAGAAGATGCCTCGATATGCAGGACAAAAATCTGGTTGTTTCCAGGTGCAAATACAAAAGGGTTTTGTGGGCATAGCTGCTCAAATAAAAAACAGCAGCCCACATGATGGAAACAGATATGGTGACCAAGAGAAAGAGGGATGTTATATCAGTTTGCAGGACCAATACATTGCTCCAGATGATGCCCTGGCAGTTCCACAGCCTAATAGAAGAAATACCTATATGCAGGCATATGGAACAAGCCTACATAACAGTGACAATGAAGCAGGCCTGATGCATGAACATTGAAACGATAGATGATGAACCAAGCAATGATGAGCACATATATGATAGAAATCAAGATGGAGATGCTTACCAGCGGATTTGGATGCACTTGCACGTGATACATTTAGGCATGCAAACTTTGAGGACAAAGTCTCCGGGGAGGACGTGAGTATTGAGCATTGTATGGTCTCCATAAAGAAAGAAAATATAGAAGATCACACAGATGAAAGCAAAGGATGCCAAACTAAACTTACTCACAATGATGAGGAGCAACTTGTGCAGCATGAACAAGATATGCATGACAGCTTAATCCTAATCCTACAGCTGCATCACAACACATTCAAGAGCATCACAGTGGGGAGTATGGCCACAACTGTGACATAACTCATGCCTTTCACTACTGCTTACTAGGTGAGTATACCTAGGAGTTTTGCCTTCTACACTTAGCAGACATAATGAGAACAATGGCATCTCATAGGAGTGCTGTAAATGCAAGGGCAGGACTTCAGAAGGGTGTCCTCGTGCTGCCTACACACATGATAAATATTGCTGCCATGTGTTGGCACTTGCAACAAATCCATGTGCACATGATGAGGCTGGACACAACTATGAGGGTGATGTCAGGACTACTAATTATAGTTCATCAAGGTATCACTAGCCTATGAGCTACATATTCGAAAATATGTAAAATCGTTCCTTGTCCAGTAAGTTGCAGAAATAAGCCAACAAGACAAGACCCGAGATTCAGCTATTATGATTGCAGTCCTAACGTAGTGTGATGTTGAGATTTTTGGGCCACAAATGTTGGCAGATATTATTTATGCTTCTTTATGCTGCATGCAGTTATTTGAGCTTTTCAACAAGGAACGTCCAGGAATATTGGTATCACAGGGAGACTATGTTTGCCAGTTCCCTCATTACAAATCTTGGGTGAAGGGACTACGCTTTAAGTGTGTCAAGCCTGGTCACTTGTCAAACGCATGTCCATTAAACCGTGGTAATGGTAAAGCTTGAATTATGTAATTCAGTTTCAGTATGATTCAAAATCAACAATATTTCAGTTTTGCTTTGGAAATGCTTTGTTTATTGCAAATGGGTGGATGTGATGCTTTTTGGTGTATTTTTTAAACCAAAAATTGTTTTTTGATGATGATTTATTGCAATATTTGGACACACACACACACAGGAAGCAATTCTCTAGCGTAATAATGTTGAAAATGATGTTGCTATCAGGAAAAAGTAGCAATGGAGTTAAGTTTCCTGCTGTTTCTTGCTCTAATAGTTATACTTCAACAATGGCTACGGCTGCCTACATGAATGCTTTAATGGTGGGTGAGCAGTGTGCGAATGGACTATTCATTTCTCTGTATCATTATGATGAGGATCAGCTGACTGAAACTTATACACAGGTCTTGACTCGATTAGTCGAAGCACTTGGAGTGATGATTCACCCAGGCTCAACTAATTCAAAGATTATGTCAAAGTATTCTAGCATGTTTCCAAAGGAACTTCCTTATGGTCTCCCTTCTATGAGGAATATTGAACATAGCATCACACTTATGCCTGGTGCGCAGTCTATGTTCACATGGCTCAACAACTTGTGATTACGGTTAGTAAAGGGGTAACTGCCACTGAAAGTGCAGATTCTGCTAAGGTCGGGACTAACACCGAAAGTCTTGTTTCTGCTAAGGTTGGGACTAATCGCATCCCGCTTTTTTGGAGGAGGGCAAGGCCCATACCTCGTCATTCGAACCCGTGTTTTCAAATTCACAATCTGTCACCTATAGGTTGTGACGTTTGGAGCCGTTGTATGTGGACTGAGGAGATTGATGAATGTTTCAAAAGCAATTGAAACATGAGCTCAATGAGCTCATATGAGCTCCTATGCTGCAAACTGTGGATCCTAGTAAACCATCCGTGGTTAAACGGATGCAAGTGAGTGAACTATGTTGTTAGTGCAGCATTGTTCTATGACAGTAGACCAGTAGCTTTTGAGAGTAAAACTGAGCAAAAGTATAGGTGGCCAACGCATGAAAAAGAGTTGTATGCTATTATTCGCGCATTGAGAAAGAAGAGACGTCATTTGTATGGATCTACTTCTGTGGTATCGTCGATAACTCTTATTTAAAGTATTTTTGCAATACTTTTGACCTAACCCGGTGTTCGAAGCTGATGCCAAAATTTGACCTCAAGAACCCTTATCGAAAGAGATCTACCAACAAGGTAGCTGATGCCTCACGTAAGAGAGTCATACAGGTCAAAGTTCATCTCTATGAAGCAAAGTTGATTCACAGCTACCAATTCTGCTCACCATTGTCCAAAGAATGATATGTTCAAACATGTGTAGGATGAAGTACAAGCTAGGAATGCCCCTTTTAGGAAAATTAGAGAGTAGCCCCTCTTGGAAGCAAGAGAGTATTCCATTTGGAATGCTGTGCTTTTCTAAAAGGGTAAGGTGTGTGTACCGGAATGAGAGATATGAGGGGTAAGTCACTCAAAACTTTGGATCTACTCAAAAGAACTTTCTTTTGGCCTAAGGTTAATGTCGAATTTTATGTTCGAACACTGATAGCACTAGCTGCCCACTAAAAGGGGCCCACCTACTAGATGGATGTGAAGTCTACCTCAATAGAGACTTGAGGAGGAAGTCTATGTGGAGCAGCCACAAGGATTTCAGACCATGAGAACCATGGTTTGCAGACTGAAGAAGGCACTCTACTGGCTGAAACAGGCTCCCCAAGCATGGTATAACACATTGACAATTACTTTTCACAGATTGGCCTTTCTCGACGTTCATCTGCAAATCAATCTCTCCATTCAGAGGGGGATTGGATGAGGGTGATGCTCTTTGTCAATGATCTTGTCGTGACAGGGGATTACAATTTACAACAGCAACATGAAGAAGGTGAAGACTCTCTTCCATGAAGACTTTGAAATGACTGATCTTGGTTGTTGCATTACTTTTTAGAAATAGAAATATCGCAGGAGAAAGAGAAGACTTTCCATCTTCAAGAAAAGTACAGTACAAAGAGGCAATGTTGCCCATGGAAGTTGGGAACAAACCCAGCAAAGAAGATTCTTCTGAGCTAGTGGACTCGACCCAGTATTGGTACCTTGTGGGAAGCTTGCTCTACCTCACAAACACTCATCCTAACATTGAATTCTCAGTGGGGGTTACTTTGTCAGTTCTCACCAAAACCTCAAGAGAATCAATGGCAAGCTTCCTTGCGTATGTTATGGTACTTGAAGGGTACCTCAGGTTATGGGATCAGGAGTCATTTCCTAGCTCAGTAAGAAGCAACCCATAGTCACTCTTTCATCTAGGAAGGCACAATATAGAGGCATGTATGGCATCCATCATGCGAGTCCACAATGGCTCAAGAGGATCCTCGAAGACATGGAGGTTCTACAGGATGAAGCGGTGGATATCTTATGCGACAACCGAAGTCGTATTGTGATCGTCGCGAAGAACCCAATATTTCATGCTTAGACGAGCACATTGAGGTTCACTACCACTTTATTAGAGAGCTGATCATGGACGACTTCATCGAACTGACTTAGAAAATGCTGCCGATCTATTCACCAAGGTTCTCTCGTGAGCAGATGGAGCATCTCATTCGACATTTGGGGATTGGCCCGCATTGAATCAATGAGAGGAGATGTTAGAAAATATCACTGACCCACCTATGAGACCCCATATGAGGAGGACATCAGGTAGTGTATCTGTAAGCAAGCAAGGGTAGGCTGAGCTGCAACTGAGCAGTTGTGAGCTTTGGATTGCACACAGCAACCTCTGTCAGCAAAAAACAGAGCAGAAAAGAGGTGGCCTTTTAGGCACCTGAAAGGATTGACCAATGGATAGAAATTTGGACTGTCCAGGTCGACTGACCTGGAAGTCAACCGACTAGCAGGTCGGGTCAACTACCAAACCACGCCGGCCTGATCTGTTGACCTGGTTGTCTGGCTGGGACAGAACCAGTTGGTCAGTTTTTCGGGTATGCTTGCCCTACATAAGTGAGGCCTTTGCCTCACTATCTGCATCCCACAAAGCCCTTTCAAAGGCACACAGGAGCAGACCTTTCAGAGCACCTCTACCTACACTTACACCTCAATTTGCACAGTCCTTGACTGTACTTTGCCCAGCACCCTGCTAGATGTTTGTTGCTTCAACCTAAAGAAGCTCGACCACTTTTGTGGTGACCTAAGTTAAGACACCTAAGGCACCCTATGCCTACATAAGTGTGAGCCTCAGCTCATTTAGTGCATTCTTGGGATTGGGGCCTCCTGACCATGTCCAACTAGGAAGAAGCCCGTCCAGACCGTGATTCCCTAACAACATCTATGCGCGGATTCAGGGTTTGGACCTCTAGCTCAGGGGTGATCCTTGCGAGAATCTACGGTTGGGTGGTGATGCACTAGCCTACACCATGTGTCCTTGTGTCTGTATACGCAGGTGTTGCAGGTAGTTCATAGACAGAGGATTGTCGTTGGAGCCTCAGGTTAGCAGTGGCTAATGTGTAATGAGTAGGCCTCCTGCCCCACAACATTGTGTCTCTAGAGTGAAGGAGTAAAATGGATTCTACTCTTATATGGAATGATTGAGAGAGGCTATGGATTAAATCATATCCTGTGATACTTATTGTTGTTCAAACATTCTCTTCTTTGCTGCAACAGACCCACTTTGCTGAGCCAATTGTGAAGCCAAGTATTAGTGAATCTATAATTGTGATATGCTTGCAAGCAAAAGATTGAACTGGCTCATACAATACAGACGTAGATACACTCTTCATGTTTTGTCCAAAACCTCAAAGCCTTACCCCAATCACTTCCACTGGCTGTGGGCGCTGATCCCTTGGTTGATCACAGAAATTTCTGTATTCTTCAATATCTCGTATAGCATAAGCAGACACCTGAAATAAGCATAACACAGGACCTTTCTATGAAACAAAGTCATGCAGATATACATTTGTGATAGAATGTATAAGCTCATACTTCTCAAATCACCCCCGCAGCATCAGTCAGCCATCATATACAAGGACTTTACAGTTTGCACAAGTATGCTGTCAGCAACATAAAAGGAATCCTTGATGTAATGTCTCACCTCCACATCACATTTCAATTCTTCAGGGCACGGTTTCACCTTAAAAAATCTCTGAAGCAAGAGGAAACAGCCATCATCATTGTCATAAAAGACGAGATCAGACCCAATAGAATGTGAAGTAAAGATTGAAAGCATGCATGGTATTCATTAGGGGACAGAGATGGCATGAGGCCAGAAGAAACAGAGATACAATCAATGAGTAGGTAAAGAAAATCTTGGAGAATCCAAGCTTTTCCAGAGCTCCAATACAAGCTACATGTCATTTGAGAAAAAATGAACTGATTACCTGTCGATAAGGCCTTTCCGGGGTCCTCCAAAAAGCCTGTCCAACACAACTTTGGTCAATAACCTAAAGACAGACAGGACTTCAAAAAATGTCTATTAACAACCAGCAACTTATTGAATAACATACAGACAGATAAGACTTCGTAGGCAAAAGATGTTTATCAACAACCAGTTGCAGGATATCATAACGTTTCATTGCATCACTGTAGATGTCACTTTACAGGCTCGCAAAAGATCCATCTCAGAAGAGAAGACTGCATTGCAAGTCACCTGTTCCATGTACAGAACTCTTGATCCATCTGTAAGCTCTGCTGCTGGGCACCCAATAAATCTATGCATGCAGTTCAATCAAGGTTGACCACAAAAAAGGGACTCAATTTGGTTATCAACAAAATTAAGAATCGTAATTTACAATTTGACCCTTGAGGCAAGAAAAGCAATCCTTCTTCCAGCTCAATAAATATAATTAGGATGATCAAATATTCGTGCAACCATAAGGATAATTAGGATGATGAAATATTTGTGCAAACATAAGAGCTTAAAACCAAAGAAATTTTTAAATTGGGAGAATGTCACCTGAGATTGAAATAAGCCTGTGGATCACGCATTGCTTGCTCCGTTGAAAACTGGAAATCCACCAAACTTTTGTTATGAGTGATTACATAGAAAAGCTAATAGACATCACTGAGTAACTAATTCAAAGACCAATAAAGGCAAAACAAAACAACATCTGCAGGAACAAAACTTTATTCCCAGCAATTGTGGGTTGAAACGCTTCAGGAAGAATTGGAAGATGAAGTTTGCTTCTCAAATAATACTTTAACATTAAAAAGTAGATAGAAAGTCTCACTTGTTGCCACCATACAGGCTATTGTGCCTATTGTGTCTCAAATAACAGGAAATTCAGAGCCAATGTCATGCAAAATTATATTGCAGGAGAACCACCATTGGAAAAGAGTTTACTTCTAGACCTTATTAGTTTAAACATGACAGCTTACTTGGCTTAGAACACCACTCTTGATGAAAGGTAACTTCATTGAATCTGTGACGTTCAAACATTAGCTTCCACACTATTAAATGTAGCAGTCTTAAATATTGAAACTCTCAATCTTCATCGATAGTGAATCCGAGCTGGAAAATGTGTTAGTATTACTGATACTGTTAGCCAAATACCAAAGAATACAGACTGTGCATATGACCCTCATGCATCTCGCCAGTGTCATAGATCTTGCCATTTCCCAAAAGTTGCAGCCTGTTAATATATTAAGCGTTCCTAATAATTTAATAACTTGGACAGGAGACCTCAAGGATAGCGCCAGGCTCAATGGGGGTACACCGCTCAACTGTTAAAAATGGGGAAACATAGAGGAAGGAGAATGAGTGAAGACACGAAGAAGGGACAAACATAAATCAAAGAGAAACACGGGAAGAGAATGAGTGAAGAAACAAAGGGGGGACAAACGTAGATCAAAGGTTAGCAAAGGAGGGAGCCAGACCATTGAAAAGTGCATGAGTGCACATACGTGTGTGCATGGTCTATGTGTATGTACGTGAACAAGAGAGTACAAGTACTCGTGAGCACCTTTGCTACTAGCTTTTATAGTTCTACAAAATAGGGTTAAATGCTGTCTTATATTACCATCACACTTGCAGGGTAATGTAAGTGTACTCTACGAACTAAACACAACGCCAAAACACATGTTCTTCTTTTGGTGGCTGTTTGCTACTCGAAGCTGTTTGCCTCACCTTATTCTCGAATCTGAGCACCTGTTATGTGATTCTTTTGAACTTGGAACCTAATGAAATCCAATAGAACAGGCCCCCGCCTGTTCATTGCTTAGCCCTGCCTTCCACCAAACTAATTCAGCTGGATACAGATCTGAATTCAATCTGCTTTCGCCCTGGAGGGTAGCTTCTTGGATGACCTGAAGAGCATGGTGCAAACCTTCTTGGCCTCCAAGGATACATGGGTATAAATACTAATGAGATGCTAATAAAGGAGTTTATAGCAGAACATAGGCTACAATATGCTGTAGAAACTTGAGCGCATAATACAGTTAAGGAGACCACAAGTCGAGATCTAGTGTAAGACAGCAGCATTTGCATGACTTGCTGATATGGTGGGCCTCCGTCTTTGGTTCTCTTGTGTGCACTGCAGCGCCACACTCAGCAACTGCTTGATCTGATCCTCATGCTCGTTGTACTGTTCACGCAGCTTCTCGTCCACTATATCCATTCTATCGTGTGCACAAAGGTCTTGCCTTCTTCCCACCTACTTCGTCTATTGGCCTCCGTCCACTCACCAGCTCCTGCATCGCAAGGATCCCGTAGCTGTAGACGTCACATTTCCTTGAAAAATGTCCATATCTCCAACAAAAGTTACCACAATAACTGGGGGATCGATCAGAAGAAGTTACAACTTGTAGGTGGCTCACAAGAGATAATTGATATTACAGCAGTGGGACTAGGGTAGTACCAAGTGCCATGTATCCAAGCGTGCCTTGCATGTTTTGAGTATAACTTAGATGTTGCGGTGACTGACATCACTTTGGTGAGACTAAAGTCGGTAAAAGCAACCCCTACGAATGAAAAGAAAGATCCAAGAGGCGAAAGGTCCTCAAAAGGAGGACTCAAACATGATAAACTTGAGACTTCTTCATTATTTCCTTGACGGTGAGGTTTAGCAGAGTCAAACAGGATTTCCATCTCTCAAAACAAGTACTTGTTAAAGATTTAAATAGAGAGAGAGGTGTGTTAAGCCAGGCAATCTCCAATTCTCCAGGACCAGATAAACAGGTACAAACACCACTGGTGCCTCTCCAAATCCTCTCAAAGAAACCTCGCATCGGAGGCAAAAACCACAACCAAAGAAATGTCAAAAGCCCCGGTGCAGAGGAGAAACAAAAATAAAAAATTCTTTAAAAAAATTTTTCTGGTCTGACCAGATCTGGCCGACCAGATTGACCTGGTTGGTCAACTCTGACCAGGTCGGTCAACCTACAGGTTGACCGACTTTTTCTGCCCCTTCCTATTTAAAGGGGGGGGGGGGGGCTAGGTATTGACACATTATCTCTTCTCCAGCTCCAGAGGTTCCTGCACACCCTGAGCCACTTCTGCCTCCTGGCTGCCTCCTCTGCTGCCTCAACTTCTGCCTCCTGGCTGCCTCCTCTGCTGCCCTCTTTTCTGCCCCAGATCTGCTCCTTCTTTCTGCTCAGATCTGTCCTCCTTTCTGCTCAGATCTGTCCTCCTTTCTGCTGCAGATCTGTCCCCTTTTACAGCTCCAGATCTGCCCTCTTTTCTGCCCCAGATCTGCCCCTCCTTTCTGCTCAGATCTGTCCTCCTTTCTGCTCCAGATCTGTCCCCTTTTTCAGCTCCAGATCTGCCCACTTTTCTGTTCCAGAACAGCCTTCCTTTCTGCTTCAGTTCTGCTCTTCTTTCTGCATCAGATTACCTCCAACTTCCGCTCCAGATTCCGTTCTTTCTATTCCAAATCTGCAGCAACCCCTTCATCAGTTTGTTGTCTCAGATTTGGTTCAGTTCCAACTTGTGGAGCTAGTGCAGAAGTCCACTACAGTTGTCAGGACTGAAGTTTGTTTCAGAGCTTCTCTTCACTTGTACTAAGTTCCGTTTGTGATATATATATCTTCTTCAGCCATTGATTGTCTTCAGTATTGTTTTATTTGTCTCCAAGTATTTTCTTTATATGGTATCAGAGCCAGGTGTGCCAATCGACACCTGAGCCTTGATCTGGAAAGCTTGGAAGATAAATCAGGTGATGAATACCTCTCCAAACTCTTTAAAGAATTTGCTGAATTCCAGAAATGGAAGGAACTTGAAGCAGGTACCCGCACACCTCGTGCCTCTACCTCTCCACGGTTCTCTCCAATACGTCAACAAGGACCTCTATTCAACTCAGAAGAAGCTGAGCAACATCTCAAGTTCGGTGCCAACGAAGAACAAGTATCCCCTGACGAAAGAGGACAGGCCGGCATGAGAACATTGGATTATTCGACAGTGCCTATTCCACAAGAATCAGTGCAAGGTATGATGCCCTATTCCCTTAGTGCAACTCCTTCTGTTATGCAAGGCATAGGAACAAGTAATCACGAGGACACAGATCCATACATGCATGTGAACACTCGCAGACGAGAAGGAAGAAATGCGTCTGACAATGAGTTTGCTTTCGGTTCACATCCCTCCCTCCCTCCCTTCCCTCTCATCTCTTCCGCTGCCATCTTTCCTCCAGTGGTTTCTCATCCTCCTCCTCCCATGCCACTGGATTCCTATAGTTTATTTCCCTCTATCTCTCCCGCTGCCTCTTTTTCACCTCTCATGTCTTATCCCGCCTCTCATATTCATCCCTCCCCCTCAGGACCTTTTTCAAATTCCTTTATTCCTCCGGTGATGCCACCTCTCCCTTCTTCTCACTCTGCTACTATTCCCAATTCTCTTCTGCCTCCTCCGGTTGCTTCTCCCTATCATTCTATTTCTTCCCCTCACCTTGTCTCTGCAACAGCCAAACATGCTTTCACTGATATGACTCGTTTTAACGGGTCTAATTATACCACATGGTCCAATCTTATGCGCCATGTGCTTGATTCTCAAGACCTATGGGAACTCGTTCAAGGTACCGAATCGCCACCTGATCCTCATGTTTATCCTCCTCAGGTAGTTCGTTCGTGGCGACATCGTAATGCCACTGCCATTGTTGAAATTATGCAAGGTCTTTTACCTGAATTTCACTCTCAATTACAGCATTTTGATCTTGCCTCTGAGCGATGGGCACATCTCACTGACCGCTATGCAGCTCGAGATCATACTCGTCGTATCAATCTTGACCATGATCTCCAACAATTCCAGATTCTTGCTGACGATGATCTCAAGGTTAAACTAGCCGATTACCGGCGGTTAGTTGCTGAATTTGCCACAACTGGTCCTCCCAAATCTGAGGATGACCAAGTTACTTTCTTTTTAAATAAACTTCCGCCCAAGTATTTCAGTTTTATGCAACAAATCATTTCTCAACCTTCTCTTCCTACTTTTTATGAGTTTAAATGTCAACTTTTGCGTTATGCTCGTCTTTACTCTCAGGTCCACCAAAAACATAGCATTCCTGCTTCAGAGGGGGCTCTTCTCTCCGGGATTCCAAAAGATCAACCTAGCTCCGGAAAGCCCTCTCCTACTCCTAACCCCTCTAGTAGTAAACCCGCCTGGCACTCCCTTCCCAAAAAGAATAGATTTTGTCAGCATTGCCAGAGAGTTGGGCATATTGACGATGAATGTCGCTCCAAAGCCAAAGGCCTTCTTCCTCAGCCTCCCACCATGACTCCTCAACCACCCCGTTGGACTCCTCAGCTCCCTACCACGACTCCTCAACCACCCCGTTGGACTCCACAGCCCCCTACCACGACTCCTCAGCCACCTCGTTGGCGTCCTAGGGGTGGTCCTCCTCCTCCTCCTTCGAACACTGGTCTCTGGAGACCCCAGGGCCATGTCACTAATCACTTCACTCCTTCTCCTCCCTTTATAACTCCTGAAGGTCTGTCTGACTGGTCCACCGGAGATTCTCTAGACTTCACTTCTCAAGCCTTGATCCATATCACCGAGCTTGACTCCTCCTCTTCCTTATCTGGGTCAGCTTTTCATACTCTTTCATGTGACTCTAAATCTTCTTGGATTGTGGATAGTGGAGCCACTCATCATATGACCCCTCATCCTGATCTCTTCATTTCTCGCCAACCGGCAACAGGGGGAGTTCGTTGTGGCAATAACTCTGTTGCTACTATTCATGGTGTTGGTTCAATAACTTTTGATACTGACAAAGGTCCCAAACTTGCTCAATTGGATCAAGTGTTTTATGTGCCCCAATTAGGGGTCAATCTTCTTTCTGTTCATCAACTTTGCCTCCTTGGTCGCACAGTGCTATTTACAAAGATGCATGTTGACATCATAGATGAGTCCTCGGGACTCCTTCTAGCTCGAGGTGATGCTCAACCTAATGGTCTGTACTTTATAAATCAATTTCTTGCGACTCCCTCCCCTTGCGGTTCTGAGTTTCATCGGCTTTACGGTAATGCTACCCTAAAAGATCCAACTGACACAGAACGATTATGGCATTATCGTCTGGGACATTTGTCCTATGACTCTTTATATGAAATGTCTCGGGATCATCTAGTTGATGGCCTACCTAAATTATCGCGCGCTAAAGATATTTGTCATCCCTGTCAATTAGGTAAACAAAGCCGCACTCCTTTTCCTTCTCATTCCACTTCTCGAGCCAGTGAGATTTTGCGTCTAATTCATCTCGATATTAGTGGCAAATCTCATGTTCCGTCCCTCAATGGTTCACATTATTTCTTTTTAATTGTGGATGATTACTCTCGCTATCAATGGGTGTTTTTCATGAAAGAGAAATCCGACACTTTTTCTTTTTTTGCTACTTGGGCTCGCTTGGTTATGAACCAAACAGGCAAGTCTATTGGGATTGCTCGTAGTGATAATGGTGGTGAATTCATTTCCCATGAATTCACTCAATTCCTTCAAGAGCATGGTATCCAACGCCATCTTACATCTCCAAATTCGCCTTCCCAAAATGCTCGTGTCGAACGGCGACAACGTTCTGTCATGAACATGGCCCGTTCCATGCTTTTTGCAGCCGAGTTGCCTGAACGTCTCAAGTCGTCAATACTTCTGTCTATATCCTTAATCGCTGTCCTACTCAACCCATCCCGAACATGACGCCTTTTGAGGCCTTTTATGGCTATCGTCCTTCTATTTCTCATCTTCAAATCTTTGGTTGCCGCGCGTACACTCATACTCCCAATGATACTCGCGGTAAACTCGAACCTCGTGCTGAACTTTTTCTTCTAGTTGGCTACTCGGCAGAAGCCAAAGCTTATCGATTATTTGATCCTCGTACAAACAAAGTTTTGGTTCGCCGAGATGTGGTCTTCGATGAAAGAGCAGTGCTTAAAAATTCCTCTATTCTCTCTACTGATGACGTCTCCACTCCAGTTCCTTCCGACAATTCTCCACCCGAAATTCCTTCCTCTCCTCCCGAAACATCTCTCCCCCCACCCATTGCTTCTCCTCACGGCCCACTGCCACGCTGGTATCGTCAAACTATGAAGGATTCCGGGATTATTCCTGTCGAACTTCCTCCTTTTGGTCCGCGCCGCTCTACTCGAATAACTTCTTCTACTGCCACTGCCTCTTTTTTTACCACGGCCTATATCATACATTCTGAACCTGCCACTTGGCAGGAAGCAGTTAAAAATCCTGCGTGGCATCGTGCTATGGAACAGGAGCTTGAAAGTATTGATCGCAATCAGACCTGGATCTTGGTCAATCGACCCACTCACAAAAAGGTCATCGGAACCAAGTGGATCTTCCGAACAAAACTCAAAGCCGATGGCACCCTGGACAAATACAAAGCCCGCTTAGTAGTGCAAGGATTCCGCCAAAAACATGGTATCGATTATGAGGAAACCTTTGCCCCTACTGCTCGGTTAACTTCCTTTCGTCTTCTTCTTGCCTTAGCTGCTCATCACCACTGGACTATCTATCAAATGGATGTCAAGAGTGCCTTTCTCAATGGCTACCTTGATGAAGAAGTCTATGTGACTCCCCCACCAGGTTTTTCTCCTCCTGGCCATGAAAATAAGGTTTTCCGTCTCCGCAAAGCTCTTTATGGTCTCAAACAAGCACCTCGATCATGGTTCCACCGAATAGACACCTTCCTCAAAACTAATGGTTTTCATTCTACTCCCTTTGATCCAAATTTATATATCCATCATTCGTCAGAGGGGGTCTGCTTTATTTTACTCTATGGCGATGATCTTTTGCTTTTAGGCTCCACTCCCACTACACTTCAGTACATTAAAACTTAACTCAGCATCACTTTTGAAATGACTGATCTTGGTCGGCTCTCCTCATTCGTGGTACTTACTCTTATGGTTTACATTTCAGACCAGGACTAACCCTACAGGGATACACTGATTCTGACTGGGCTGGTGACCCGGACAATCGTCGTTCTCATGGCGGCTATATTTTCTCGTTTGGCTCAACACATGTTTCTTGGTCTAGCCGTAAACAAGAGACTGTTGCTGGTTCTTCTACTGAGGCTGAATACCGGGCCTTGTATGATTGTACCACAGAGGCCATATATCTCCGACAGTTTTTGGCAGAATTGCACTTTCCTTGTACTGAACCCACGATCCTCTACGTCGACAACAAAAGTGCCATTGCTCTCGCAGGCAATCCCATTTTTTCCAACCGCACCAAACATGTTGGTGTTCACTTTCATTTTACTCGCGAGCAAGTGGAACTAGGTACTATTCGGTTGATCTATGTTCCAGCTGCCGATAATCATGCTGATATTCTTACCAAGCCGGTTAATCGCCCTACTCTTGAGCATCTCTGCCCACGGTTGGGGATTGGTTTACCTCCTCCTCTTTAACAGTTTCTTTTCTCTTTGTGTACTTAAGGAAGTGAACAAATCCCCTGCGAGGGCACTCCTTCAAGTCTTTCTTTTTTTGTACCATCATCTGGGCGTTTAGTGAAGATGAAAACCTACTCTGTAGGCATCTCCATCTAAATGAAAACCCCACCAAAAAAAAAGGCTGATGAAGATGATAGATCACTCATGGAACACCTCTTTGCTTCTCCTGTCTGCATTGGACATTGAGAGGGGGTGTTAAGCCAGGCAATCTCCAATTCTCCAGGACCAGATAAACAGGTACAAACACCACTGGTGCCTCTCCAAATCCTGTCAAAGAAACCTCGCATCGGAGGCAAAAACCACAACCAAAGAAATGTCAAAAGCCCCGGTGCAGAGGAGAAACAAAAATAAAAAATTCTTTAAAAAAATGTTTTTCTGGTCTGACCAGATCTGGCCGACCAGATTGACCTGGTCAACTCTGACCAGGTCGGTCAACCTACAGGTTGACCGACTTTTTCTGCCCCTTCCTATTTAAAGGGGGGGGGGCTAGGTATTGACACATTATCTCTTCTCCAGCTCCAGAGGTTCCTGCACACCCTGAGCCACTTCTGCCTCCTGGCTGCCTCCTCTGCTGCCTCAACTTCTGCCTCCTGGCTGCCTCCTCTGCTGCCCTCTTTTCTGCCCCAGATCTGCTCCTTCTTTCTGCTCAGATCTGTCCTCCTTTCTGCTCAGATCTGTCCTCCTTTCTGCTGCAGATCTGTCCCCTTTTACAGCTCCAGATCTGCCCTCTTTTCTGCCCCAGATCTGCCCCTCCTTTCTGCTCAGATCTGTCCTCCTTTCTGCTCCAGATCTGTCCCCTTTTTCAGCTCCAGATCTGCCCACTTTTCTGTTCCAGAACAGCCTTCCTTTCTGCTTCAGTTCTGCTCTTCTTTCTGCATCAGATTACCTCCAACTTCCGCTCCAGATTCCGTTCTTTCTATTCCAAATCTGCAGCAACCCCTTCATCAGTTTGTTGTCTCAGATTTGGTTCAGTTCCAACTTGTGGAGCTAGTGCAGAAGTCCACTACAGTTGTCAGGACTGAAGTTTGTTTCAGAGCTTCTCTTCACTTGTACTAAGTTCCGTTTGTGATATATATATCTTCTTCAGCCATTGATTGTCTTCAGTATTGTTTTATTTGTCTCCAAGTATTTTCTTTATAAGGTGAACAGGACGCACTGTATGTTGTACACACATATACACCGTGCTCGACTAATGGAGTGAACCCATAAATGGGTTTATATAAAAAGGCGTGGATAAGGGATTATGAATCCTATACCACATGCAATTTGTAATCTCAAAACCCCCTCTTAAATCGCACTTAGAGATGAGAGAGGGGAGCAAAACAAGAAATCTGAACTAAAGGCAAAAAACTGAAAATCACCATACTACGATGAGTACAAGCTGAAACTAAAAACTCACCACATTACTATGAGGGAAACTGAGCAAAAACTAGCAACTTATCACCCATTTCTCTCCCTCGTAAGTTGCAAGAGGTTCTGGCAAACCCCAAGCCAATGTCAAAAGCAAGCAAACTTCTCAAAGCTCAAGGGCTTTGTAAAGATATCTGCCACCTATTCCATTGTAGGACAATAAAGTAAATCAGCTTCTCTGAAAAGTACCTTTTCTCGGATGAAGTGATGATGCATCTCAATGTGCTTGGTACAGGCATGAAACACAGAGTTTCTTGCCAAATGTAGGCTGCTCATGTTGTCAAAGTAATCGGAGAGAGAAGGCCACAGACAGTCAAACTCTTAACAACAGTTTCTAAAACCATACAGTCTAACAAGCTATTTGTGATGCCCCGCTATTTTTTTTCAAGAAAATTACTTCATTAAGTATGTATGAAACCGCGAGAGCAAGCTCAAATGCGGGAGTACATCATGGAGGAAAAAACAGCTCAAAGTGAGCTAATACAGAACCAAGGCGGAGGCTAAAAATGCCATCTCAACCCTGAAGGAAACTCAAAGAAGAAAGGAGATCCCCTCCAAACTCTGAAAAAAGTAACTCTCCTGGCAGTGGCTGCTCTGGAGGATCCCTACATGCTCGCCCAAATGGCCATCAGAGTGTGTACTGTGTCAGTCCAAATACTAGCCATAGTCTGGGAAGAATGAACCTGGATACCCTCCATCGCCTCTGTACACCTGGCTCTCCAAATATGCCAAGCTACAATGCTAGCCACAATCTCCCAAGACGTGTCTACTGAGGCATGAACAGCTCTGAAAGGAGTGAGGAGAACATCCTGGAGGAAACAAGACTCCACTGAGTGTCGCCGTACACTGAAAGCTGGATCTGGATCATGTCCCTCGAAAAACACATGTGGGCCAGTAAGAAATAACCAAGCCATTGAACCCCAGGTCATATAGAAAGGCGTTGTATGAAAGATGCTGAAAATCCTGGCAACACCTTTCCAGACTGTCTGCACTCCCAAAGGCAATGCTATACTGACTCAACTGCTATGTGACAACAGGACAAGTAGGGTCAATCCCGAACCTGGATCTCCACAAGTTCACAACAATCCCTCCATGAATAGAAAGCCAAAAGAAAAGAGTGATCTTTCTTCTTCGATTTCTGTATAAACTGGTTGAGAACATCCACTGCATAACAGAGATCCGGTCTGCTACTTGTCAGATAGATGACACCACCTATGAACTGTCTCTACAGCTGAGAATCTCTATCCGGAGAATCAGTATACTGTGACAACTTCAAGTTTCTTTCCATTGGAGTGCCACATGGCTTGGCATCCATCATCTGAAACTGATGCAACAGTTTCTTTGCAAACATGGACTTAGTTAACATAGTCTGCAAATTAGACCTCCTGATTTGTATTACAAGGAAATGATGCAGCTAACACATATCTTTCATTGAAAATTCTGATGTCAATTTTACAGTAATAATCATCTACATACATGAGTATTACTGCAATACTCCTTCCAGTCGGAAAGATGTAGACAGATGGATCTACAGATGAACTGTGGGAACCATGTGCTAATACCCTGGCATTCAATTGCCTAGGAGCCTGCTTCAAACTTAAATCTGCATTTTAGATGGTCCTGTCCTGGAACTGCGTATTCCACAGGCTGATCCATATAGATCACTTTGCTTAGGTAGCCATTGAGGAAGGTATCTTTGACATCCATCTGATAGGTGGGCAACAGAACGTTAGCTGCTATGACTGTTCACTACTAGCTCTATGTCATAAGGTACATTTCTGAAAAACTCCACAGGCATTGGAGTAGACATGGCTGTAACAGTACACTAATCATAGCAGCTATGCACCTCTTGCATGTTTCTCAAACGGTACTTTCATATGCTTCTTAAGGAAAGATCTCAATCCTTCGCACGTGCATGCATAAGCATGGTAAGATTCTCTAGTTTTGGCCTTCTGAAACCCAATGATTGACATCCAATTGCTGGCACAAATGGCCAGTCATGCAGCTGACTTGTCTTCAGCGACCAGCTCATCAGCCCAAAGATACCTTTGACATGTACGGCTTTCCAGCTCATGCATGCCAAGTTACCTATGCATGACGACAAGATGCAAAGCCAGGGGGGGAACACCTGCATGAATGTACATGCAAAGCAGGGAGGGAGGAACATCTGCATGTAAAACCAGCAGAATGCATTTGCATACAAAGCTATCTAGGCACGTGGCCACATGTATAGCACATGCATGCGTAAAGGAGATTCGTATCTCTGCTTCTGTCTAGAAGCCTTCTATCTACTGAAACAAATCAGAACCATCAGCATATAGCCGCCTGTGCCCTTGGTAGGGCAGCATGCAACCTCACGGCGGCTATTCCACAGTCAAAAAGCTGGGTAGTTGTCTGCTATTCGTCATCTCTTTCAACCTGTCCAAACTGACAAACCAGCCCAAAATAGTACACCAATGCCCTCAAACTGTCCCAAAGCCAGTTAGAACTGATTCATGCAACAGTTTCATGAAGGAAAGGCCTTCCAGCCAATTCAATCATGACGCTGTCCTCAACGAATCACCTCAACTACTGAGTTTCGTTTCAAAGGTCCAATTCCGCTAACCCCGTAGAGTCCACGACCTGAAGCAGAGAGGGATCAGTGCTCATACACGACAAAATACCACTCTCCCACCATGCTTCAAAACGCAATATTTGAGAGCACCATCCTTAACCAATGAGCAAAAAATTACACCACTCCAATGGTCTATCTTCCCTTGTCAACTAGTAAAGAGGGATGTCTACGGCGCTCATGTGAGAGTCCACCTAAGGTCGGGTCTCTCAACTCATGCTCTCTCGGTCTCTACTGCATCTCATCACCTGCTGTCAATGGCTCTAGTCACCAAAGAAAAAATCAGTGATCGTCCTTTGACTGAGTTCTAATGGTCTCTTATGTGCTCTCCTCTATGCTCGCAAGAGCTGATCTCTACGTCACTAGGACCCGAGAACAAAGCTGGCCACACATCGATGATCAAGATGTGCCAAGAAATCTCTAAGTGGACCATCTTGAATAGTCAAAGGTGCCATCCACGAATCTCATAGTACACAGGGCAAAGTGCAAGAGACCATCTCTCATGTGGGAATGCCCTCTTGCCCATCTTGTCTTAACCCGTAGATGTGAGAAGATACTCGGAACTGCCCCCGCAAGATTGTTCGAGCATGTGGAGATGGATCTCAGTGTAGCCTGATGGTTTGGTAACCCCCTCCTCTTAGATCTGTAAGCAGTGATCTCTGTAAAACCTGAGTTTTATTGAAAGCTTCTAAGGTGCAAGCCAAGTCTTGTATGTGTGGAGCTGTAATAGATCCTCTTTAATGACCTGGTTCACCTCATGATAGGTGGGCAAAATGGATGGAGCCGCAAGAATATACTAAAACAGCCGTAGTCTATCCATATGGAGTCCCAAGCTTGCAAACCATCTGCCTATCCGAGCATACCAGTTCCTCTTATCCCCAGTTGTCTTTGATCCCCAGCTGCCTCCAATGCAATAGATGAGGACAAAGCCAGCCATGGCAATCTGCTCATTCAAATGTCAAAGTTCGTGACTCTATGAAGATAGGTGACCACCTGAAAAACTGCATCAAGCTGTAAAAGGGTAGCCTCAAACTCTGCTAGCACAATGAGAAGAGCAGTCTGTTGAGAGTCTGTCACTCGAGAAACTTCCGTTAGAAGTCTTTGGAATTTTATATATACCTTCATAAGACTAGAATATATACAATCTTACCAATTAAAATTATTTATAGCATAAGCAAAAGAACAAAGGGACTTTGTAAGAGACTTTAGACAAAATTATGAGTAAATGATAAAAACTAGTAAGTAAAGCTACGCTTTTGTTCTCACCAGTATCCTAGCATAAGCTGCCATCTGGGTTTCGAAAGATTCCAGAATCTCTTCAGTAAACACAGTGCTTACTAAGCTTTGAAATCACAACCAAACAACAAGAAATTCGATAGCAAAAAGAAAGAAAGAAAGCAGAAAATCAGAAAAAGAAATGCAGAGAGAGAGAGAGAGAGAGAGACTTAGAATTAATTACATTAAATTTCCATCACAACCCAACCTAACCCCTTAAATTGTAAAAAAAAGGAGGAGAAAGAAACAACAACTAATATACTGACACAAGGGAACAAAGATAAACAAACGTACATATAAGAAAGCAAATGAAACACCAATGCAAGCATAAGGAAACAATTAGTATCATTATTTTTTAACTACTTTGTTTTTTGTTTTTTAATTTCAAGTTTAAATAATAATAAACAATAATAAGGGAGGGGGAGGAAAATGTGTTTTTTTTGTACCAGAAAGCATTTACATTCATAGCTGTCCAAGAGTGGGACAGCTACTATTCATAACTAAAAACAGCAATAAAAAACTTCCAACTGGTCCTGAGGAAGGTCTCCAAGAGAATCCTATAGAGACCAAAGCAAAGAAGCTCAAAAGTATGGGAAGACATTCGCTGAAGAGTGCTTATATAGTTGAATGGTACGAGCATGATACGATGACCAAAGAACCCAACATTGACACCAAGAGAAGAAATTATCATACTCCAGGATAGAAGTATATCTTCCAACCAACCAAAATTGCTTCCCAAAGGAAGTGGTTGGAAAACGAGCTCAAAGCCTTGTCATCAATCGGAAAAAGAAATCCCGTGCAAAAGGACAGGTCCCAGACAGCTGCAATACATGAGAGCAATTGGGGCAAGTCAAGGAAGCTTTTGAGAAGGCGGAGAGCCTTATGATCATACTGTTAGAAAATACCCAACAGAGGGTACACGCAGCGAAAATAATACCCAGGAGCTCACACAGTGTGCGGTGTGGGTGTGGAATCACAAACTTCTTTACTTATGTGCATTCAATAGGTGTGCAGACTCATCAATAGACAATGAACCAAACCAGATAGAGAAACCACCAAATAATATATTTCCGTCCACAACTATGGACACAATACAAAAGAGACAGATCCAGAGTCCCACCAATGGTGTGGTCCTCTGATCTTACCACAAAAGTCCTTCTCCTATCTGCTGGCTATCTCTAGACTAGAGTCCGCGTGCTCCACCTCGAGCGTGAGTAGACTTTCCGTCTAGAATCATCCTCTCCACCTTGCTGTCTGGAAACCAGTCTAGGTGGGCAGCTTCCTGTTAGCTAAGTCTGCAGCCCTGCTAGCACCTCTCTATCTTCCTGAATGTAGGTCCAGAGGGTGGCTACCTCCTGCTCCTTTCTGCTCTGGATCTGCTGCTGCAAGTGATGATGAAATGAGGCTAAATGGCCTCTTTATATAGGCCCCAAGGCCTGCACCAAAAAACCGACCAGTCTGTAAAAACCGACTCAGTCTGTAAAAACCGCCCTTAAAGGGCTCACAAGTCAGGCCTTTTATGGCCCAAACTTCCAGGGCTTTTGGCCCTCCATTCAAGGCAAATATGCAGCCTATAAAAGGCCTGCCACCTGCCCACTGACAGTCACATTCCTTGCTGCAGATCTGAGCCTGCACTCCCTGACATGTCTACGCCTCTGCAAACAGTGCGCCTCCATGTCCTAGATCCTCCGCAATCTGTCCTAGACTGTCTTGCTTCTGCTCCGTACTTTCCTGGCCCTCTGTCCTGCCCTTAACAGTTCTAGATGTGCTGCCCTCATGCCAGCCATGATGCTGTCTATGTGGCAGCCCCTTTCTCTCTTTTTCTGTTGGGTTCTGCCCTAGGTCTCCCTCCCCCATGCTCTCCTCATATGGGGGCTTACAGATGGGGAGGTGACCTTTCCAACACCCCCTCTCACCGACACATCTCAGCCCAATGCCAACACGTCGATGAAGATGCTCCAGTAACTCCCTGGTCGTAGTCCTCTGGAACCTTTCGGTGTCAAAATCTTTTCCTGGCTTTTCATCCAGTGGCTCCTGCTCCACCAGGTCCGGTTCTGCTTCTGCACACCATCCTGGTACACAGGTCCATCTCTGGTAGCATCTCCTGGTACCACCTTCTTCAGTCGCATTCCCGCCTCTGAACTCGAGCAATCCAGCCGTCACGATCTTCCAGTCGTCCCCCTCATAATGAGTGAACAACCTGGAGTCTTCCAGGCACCATGCTCTGAGGGTCTGTTTCAACCCGTCCTTCCTTTGGCAAGGTCTGCACCAATGAATAATTCCGAATAACCTGGACCATGAACTCTCACTGAGTTCTCAAGCAGGTACTCTTCTGGCTTCAGTACTCTTTGTCCACCACCTTCTAGCAATCTGCGTCCGAGATTTGAAGAAGCACCAAAACTTCCCCTTCTGCCTTCGAAGAAGGCCAATTCCTTCCAATCTCTTATCACTTGAGACAAATGAAGAGCAGAATCTCTCCACAGCATGCTATAAAGGCTCAAATGCAGAATATCAAATACATACCAGACTGTTGTACTGCCTGAATGTTCGCTCTG
This sequence comes from Dipteris shenzhenensis, assembly GCF_047967505.1. NCBI lineage: Eukaryota > Viridiplantae > Streptophyta > Polypodiopsida > Gleicheniales > Dipteridaceae > Dipteris > Dipteris shenzhenensis. Next base: position 49,942,862 of record NC_141601.1, read on the forward strand.
AAAGCAAACCCTGTACCTCAATGAGGCACCCGCCAAGATCCTGTGTAATCCTGTACTGTCCCCTTCTGAAGTCCAGCATCCATCTGACCATGAGACCCCAAGGCTTTCCATGGAATCCACCCTCGTGTCAGTGTCAACAGCTACACACCTGGAAGGTACCAAGCGCTCCATACTGTCCTTCACCTTCACAAAGGCATCTGACTCCTCGTCGACCCAACTCTCTATGTCAAACATCCTTACTGTGATTTCGGGATCAACATACCTGACCTCGGTAACACTAGGTGATGTCACCAGGAACAATTCTTCGATTACCACATTAGCTTTGGCCTTTCCCTCTGAATCTGGGTCAGACTCTTGTTTGTTTTTCAGATCCACCTTTTTCTTTCTGCAGTCCTTTGCAAAATGTCCGGGCGTATCACAATAGAAACACTTCTTCTTGTGCTTCCTCTTCGAAGTCCCCTCGTCATCAGAGTCATCTTTATTGGACTTGCCACTGTTAGGCTTGCCCTTTCCCTTACCTGCGGAATCCTTCACCAGCATCGCCTTGTCATCTTTGTCCCCGTTGTAGAGCTTCTCCCGAGCTTCCTCCTGTAGCAATAAGGGACACAACTCCTCAAATGTCAGAGGTTTGGTCCTCTGTCCTGCTGTCACAGCCGTAACAAAGCTCTTGAAACTCCGAGGCAATCTCCTCAGTACCATCAAGGCCAGATGGCATGAGTCCGTCTTCTGACCAATTGCTGCCAGCTGATCCCGCACCACCTTGACCTTCGTCAAATGGCTATGTACCGTATCGCCTTCTTCCATATCAAGATTGTAGAGTTGATGCTGAAGAAGCACGATCCGGGAGGTATTATCTGTCTCGTACAGATCCTTCAGGGTGGCCCACGCCTCTACTGACGTCTCGGCCAGCTGGATATGCGGAAGAACAGACTCCACCGTAGTCCCTATGATTATTGCCAGGGCATGGGCATCTCTTTCTTCCCAAGCTTCAAGCTCCTCTCTATCTACTGCCATGAGTACCTTCCCTTTACTGTCCACCATGTCTTCCGGCTTCGACTCCTCTCCCGTGGTCAGCTTCCACAACTTCCAAGCCACTAAATGACTCCGGATCTTCACTTTCCAGATCGGGTAATTAGTCCCGTCCAGGTTCCCAAACTCTCCAAAGTTAGGGATAGTGAAAGAGAGAAAACTGGAGGAGGAGGAAGGAATAGCAGGGGCTGAAGAGGCTGTCGACATCTCTGCTGTATATACCACTCAACAAAGTCAACCAAACTCAAATGCAGTAAACCAGAACTCTGAACGCACCTGACTGAACCTGAGTCACCCTCCTTCTCGCAAGGGCACAATCCTCCAGTCGTGGAAGTCGATTCCCTAGAGCTTCTGAATCAGGGTCGTCCTTCAGCAAGGTCCCTGCCTTCAGGCTCCCACACCTATGAGCCTCCTACTTGGGCTCTGATACCATGTTAGAAAATACCCAACAGAGGGTACACGCAGCGAAAATAATGCCCAGGAGCTCACACAGTGTGCGGTGTGGGTGTGGAATCACAAACTTCTTTACTTATGTGCATTCAATAGGTGTGCAGACTCATCAATAGACAATGAACCAAACCAGATAGAGAAACCACCAAATAATATATTTCCGTCCACAACTATGGACACAATACAAAAGAGACAGATCCAGAGTCCCACCAATGGTGTGGTCCTCTGATCTTACCACAAAAGTCCTTCTCCTATCTGCTGGCTATCTCTAGACTAGAGTCCGCGTGCTCCACCTCGAGCGTGAGTTAGACTTTCCGTCTAGAATCATCCTCTCCACCTTGCTGTCTGGAAACCAGTCTAGGTGGGCAGCTTCCTGTTAGCTAAGTCTGCAGCCCTGCTAGCACCTCTCTATCTTCCTGAATGTAGGTCCAGAGGGTGGCTACCTCCTGCTCCTTTCTGCTCTGGATCTGCTGCTGCAAGTGATGATGAAATGAGGCTAAATGGCCTCTTTATATAGGCCCCAAGGCCTGCACCAAAAAACCGACCAGTCTGTAAAAACCGACTCAGTCTGTAAAAACCGCCCTTAAAGGGCTCACAAGTCAGGCCTTTTATGGCCCAAACTTCCAGGGCTTTTGGCCCTCCATTCAAGGCAAATATGCAGCCTATAAAAGGCCTGCCACCTGCCCACTGACAGTCACATTCCTTGCTGCAGATCTGAGCCTGCACTCCCTGCCATGTCTGCGCCTCTGCAAACAGTGCGCCTCCATGTCCTAGATCCTCCGCAATCTGTCCCAGACTGTCTTGCTTCTGCTCCGTACTTTCCTGGCCCTCTGTCCTGCCCTTAACAGTTCTAGATGTGCTGCCCTCATGCCAGCCATGATGCTGTCTATGTGGCAGCCCCTTTCTCTCTTTTTCTGTTGGGTTCTGCCCTAGGTCTCCCTCCCCCATGCTCTCCTCATATGGGGGCTTACAGATGGGGAGGTGACCTTTCCAACACATACTTGGTGCACCAAAAGCATTCCATAACCTTAGTGATAAACTTTTGAATATCTCGAGAAGACCAAGGCATAAGGGGCAAGTAAAACTGCACATAAGCCATAAGAATAGACTGAAAAATTCGAAGGAGAACATGCAGCAGCCAAGTAGATAACTTCCGATAATCTAACTTGCGGAACAGCTTTTGCAACACCCCAAGTCTCTCTTGTGGCAAAGACACATGCCATCCTATAGGATAGCCCAAATGACGCACCAACTGATCACTACTCCAAGCCACAAGATGCTGCCAATCACACTCGCAAAGGGGCAAGAGTTTGGATTTGCTGAAATTAACTTCCAAACCAGCAGCAGACCCAAAAAGATGTAATGCATGCATAATATGCCTGATATCATCCTCCGAGTTTCGGAGGAAGAAAAAGGAATCATCAGCATAAGCCCAATTGAGAAAAGGCGCTCCTCTTGGAAACTCAATGCCATGCAAAACCCGCTGAGAATCCAAGGCATCAATTTGCATCAACAGTGGATCAGTAGCAATCGCAAAGAGAAGAGCACTAAGACGACATCCCTGTCGAACCAGACGGCCTAACGACCAAGAAGATGAGAGGGCATTGGATAAAAGGCAAGTTGCCGTGCCCTCATCATAAGTCAATAAACCACATTTTGCATTTTTGGCCCAAAGCCCAATTGTCTCATAACTGCAGTAATGAGTTCCGTCTAACGGTGTCAAATGCTTTTTCAATGTCCACTTGCATGATGAGAACATCAGGCTAAACATATTTGGCATATTCTATGCCAATATAAGCATTTGCAATATTGTGCCTGTGAGGCACAAAACCATACTGTGCAGGATGCAATCCATGTACAAAAAGTGTGATATATGCAAAACCAACATTTTAGAAATTCACTTGTATACCACAAGCATCAAGGTGATTGGACGCCAATCAGATAATGATTGACAAAAGGGATTTCTTGGAATAAATTGCAGCAAAGCCCAATGGTCTCATAACTGCAGCAATGAGTTCCATTTGATGGTGTCAAATGCTTGTTCAATGTCCACTTGCATGATGAGAACATCCTGCTAAGTGTATTTGGCATATTCTATGCCAATATAAGCATTTGCAATATTGTGCCTGTGAGACACAAAACCATACTGTGCAGGATGCAATCCCATGTACAAAAAGTGTGATATATGCAAAACCAACATTTTAGAAATTCACTTGTATACCACAGGCATCAAGGTGATTGGACGCCAATCAGATAATGATTGACAATTTTTTGGAATAAATCGCAGCAAGCCCTTTTTCAAGATAAAGGCATATGACCAGAAGTCCGACCCTATTAATCATACACAAAAGAACAGGGCTCAAATGATCCCAATATTCAACAAAAAATTCCAGTCTCAAACCATCCCATCCCGGAGATTTAGCGCACCCCGATTTGGATAGTGTTGCTTTCAGTTCCAAATCTGTAAAAGGCAATTGCAACTTATGTGCATCCTCTTGAGAGAAAGTGGGTCGAACATTTTGTTAAAAAACCCTCCTTGCATCAACCTCCACAGCAGGGGAGGAGGTGGGGCTGCAAACATATCAGAAAAGTAGCTTCGAACCTCATCATCAAGCTGCTGTTCATTCATTGTCCAAGTTCCATCCCGACGCATGACATGGTGCAAAGAATGCATGCGGCGGAGGCATGAAGCCTTTTGAAAAAGGACCCATATATTGCATAGCTTTTTGCCTGGAACGAAGCTGTCATTTTCTCAGCTTGTGTTGATCATTGTCAAACAAGCAACAAAGGCCATCACTCACTCACACTTTTTTTTTTTGGTGAAATCTTTGATTGATTATATTATATGAGTAGCAACCTCAAAATAAGGTGCTAGAATTACATCAACTGAAAATTTCAGTATATGCCAAAAAGACCTCATGATCTATGCAGCGGGTCTGCAAGCAATCAAAGAAAGATATAACTAATGTTAGAATTGTTGCTAAACAAGATGTTTAGTAACTTCTCATGTCCATGAATGCCTGCTTCTTTTGGCAGACTAGACGATGATCCTGGCATATGGTCTCTATCGCACTCAAAAGATGGTGCTTGGTTTTGAATCTGAGTTGGCAACGTAAAGCCTTACATCACTATCATACCACCAATTGCAGGGGACTGAACCAATAGGTGGGGGATGAGTGGAGCATGTGGTGTGGGGAAAGGTTTGGACAGCGGCATCATGAAGGAAGCACATGATCAAAGCAACACAATTTTTTAGACTTGGGATGTCTTCACAATGTGTGAGTAGGGTAGAAAGGAGGGTGGCGTACTCGGGGGATAACCTATGGTCGAAGTGAATGTCGTGGTATGTGATGTATGCAAAAGGCCTCATTGTGTATTTCACATGGTGAGGGATGGAAAGAGAGCAAAAGCATGCATAGATGTGAAGGAAATGGAAGGGACTATCGATAAGGAAGCAGTTGTCAACATCAAAACATGAGGTACAATAGGAGTGAGGTAGGCTTATGTACTCCCCTCAACTATATCCCTTTTAGCCCTTCTAGGCCCAAACAACCCCACTTTTGAGAGCACAGAAACTGGCTGGATTGGACAAGGTTTCCCAGCTTCTATGATGATAGCCAGAGCCAAAGACTCTAAGATGTTTAGAGTGTTCTTTACTCTTGGAATAATTTCCAGCCCATATGACTTAAATACAGGCCTTAGAAGTTGTCAAAATGCCTTGGAAGTCAATCCTACAGCAGGCAAAGAAAATTCCACAGCTTTGACGAGTGTAATCTGTTTAGATGAGTGCAAAAAGGGACATAGAAATGACAGCCCAGATGATGCGGACGGAGCATTCTCGTATTGATAGTTGGCATGCTCATCAATATATGTGTGGACATCTAAGAAGGGATGCCTATAGGCATGCTGATGTTACATCCTTACTAGCACGACAGGAGAAAACCTATTGCAGAAGAGCACAGGACACAAGACATGCATCATGCAGGATCTGTAAGTGAACACAGCACTATGAGCATCTCAACGGGAACTTTTGTCAATCACTCCCACATCTGACTACACCGGTTGGTGATGCCATTGGGTCGTTCGACGCTTCACATGCATGGGGTGGAGACCCGTCTTCACGACAGCCATTCGAAATGGCATATCCCAGCCTCCCATGAATCCTCTTGGGAGAGCCTTTTTCCCACCCAAAATCTAGACTCAATCAGCATGTGAGGGGAAAGTATAGGCCCAACCAACACATGGATTTAGGAGGCCAGTGGAACACTAATGATGCCTTGCTAGAGCTGCACTATGCTCATATGGCCTTATCAACCAATGCTAAGGCTCGTTCATCTTCCTACACTTGTTTAGCTATTCATAGGCCACATTCATTATGATATTGTGGAGGCAATGTTGGGCAGGTATTTAGCAGAGACTTGAAAGACACATTGACAATCCACAGGTTCAAAGGTAAGACCACGGCACCAAATGGGCTAGAACAATCTCCCACAAGCCTAGAAGATTACTTCAGCTTTGGTCTAACAAAAGATGAGAGCAAGGTCATTTATGATGCCATGCACTCAGAAGACTATGGCCACACTTGGTGGAGAAGGATGATGAAATCATCACGCATGCCCTACACATGGATTGATCTCAGCAACCTCACGGTATCCAATTTTGTGTCTCCACTCGTCCTCGATTATTGTATACAACAACGGGTTGCATTGACACAATCAAGATCAGTTCTGAAAGACTACCAACAATCATGGATCCGTGAGGAAGCACAAAGGTTTACTGTTTCTTGAGCCTAACTACAACAGTTATATAAATGAATATGTTTTTCGGCTGCTCCTATTTGGGGTGGACATCATAGCCAAAGATGCAATGCAAGGACAGCTAATCGAAGCTACCATGTGGGATATATGGCAAAACAATCAATGCTTCCAATGTGGGGAAATGTAGACAGCATGGCACAAAGGGGAGTACAAGGTCTGTGATTTTGGAGCTTCTTGATGATGAGCTTGCCAGGATGGACCAACAATTACAGGACCCAGTAGGCACTACTAGTCGAGTCTTCTACATCTTAGATAATGTATACATGCTACTGCTGATATGCTCTCCCAAGCCATGCTCTCTAGACTACAGTCAATAGCCTACATGACTATCCAAGTGGAAAAAGAGTGAATGAGAGAGAGAGGCTGCACCCCGTAATCGTAGTTTGGGATGCGGGCTTCCCCGCCGCATACCATAGCCGTGCCATGCCCACTGACCACCCAAAGAAATCCCAAGAGAGAAGCTCCATATATCCAAGGCCTCCGTTGCCATATTTTTGTATATAGGACTAAAGTCCCTCTTAATGTCACATGTCATTCACAAGGAGTGAAGGCCCCGCCAATGGTCATCCTTCAGATAGTAAATGACTGCCACTATCACAGCACAAGGTTCCATCAACAGGATCTACAGCCGCAACTAGGGTCTGCCCATCCCACAGGTACAGGTCAATTTGCTGCCTCCATCAATCAATGCACACATGTCACATCACCACTAGGCTCTCCTCATCCCCAGGGACAGGTCAATTGCTCAATCAATGCACACGTCACCCTGCCACAAGGCATCACTTCTTTGCAAGCTGCATACATAACTGCTGAAACAGGGCAGCACAACCTGTAGCAGTGCCCCAAAAAAGCTCCTAGGACAATGATTTACCGTACATCCTCTCAACTAGAAGCAAGGTCATTCCCGAAAGAAACTAGAAGCCAAGGCCCAGAGGCTACTGTCAAGATTGCATTATACTTGACTTGCACTTTAGCTTCCTTCAGAACTTGACATACTGGATAGCATCTAGTTCCGTTTCCTACTAATCATTTCTGAAAGTAAGGTCCGGAGGATACTAGAGACCTGCTGGCAACGTTGCATTTTACTAACCTACTCCACAGCTGCTTACAAGTAAAATGAATCTTACAACTTGACTTGAGTCTGAGGGGACAGCACAATCTAAGCTGTACATTCTTAAATCTTATCCACATCGTGAATGCATTGGATGAGCTCGTGACTATTCAAAGAAGAATATCTTCTCATCAAAGAAGATAGACCCGTCTGTCTTGAATATTTATAATTGAATTAACAAGCACAATGTTGCAGAGTTAACTCGATAAATCCCAGATGGAATTAGTATCGATGGCTGGCATTCATCGATATACAGTGAAATTTATCATTCCGAATTAGGTAGAATCGAAAAGTTTGCATGCATCTTGTAAAGCAATGTCAGGTTCGTCCAAGAATATGCCTCGTGGCCATCTGCCATCATGTGGGTGTGAAGAAGAGCTGTCAAATTTCAATCTACTGAACTATATATTTCAGATGACTAGATACCAAAAACAGTTGTTAACAAGCCCAATACGACGTAGGTGCTACTGAGCGTTTTCCGGTAGGATCTTCCCTTATCGTCCACTGAAGCAATTCTATCTAATTACAAGCCTGTTGCTACCATTGCATATTCCATAAAAGAAGGAATTCATGCCCTGCAATATATTATTGGACATAGAAAAACATGGAAGTTACAGCAGGGACCTTCTCTCCGCTGAGGGCATCAGCGACCTTGAGCGCGTGATCCCGGCGTGTAGTACGCTTGGTAAGCTTCCGGATGAGGAGAGCACCTCCGAGCAAGCAAAGGGCCTTAAGGACGAGGCCAGGGACAATGTGGGCGCGAGGGCGAGGGTCACCAGGAGAGTGAGGAGAGGATGCTTCTTTGAGGGAAGAAGCGTCATCAACTGAAGAACTCGCCATGGAAGCTTGCACTTACCATTGACATACAGAGAGACTGGAAAGAAGTCTAATGTAGAGCTTCCTCACCAAAAGACTAGGTACCCAATCCACCCTTCCTTACCCAATGGATCAACTTCATTATGCACACACACTCAATAAATTCAACCATTCTCTCTTCAAATCACTCTTGGACCAACAGTAAGAATATCCAAAGAATCTCTTATCAGCGACAATTACTTATGTTGCCTTGGAATTTCAAGTTGGAACGAGGTGGAAAGGCTCTTTCGGGCCTTCTTGTGGGCAAAAGGTGAGGGCAAGAAACAGATGCATTACATTGCATGGGATGCCCTTAAACATCCGAAACAAGATGGGGGCTTTGGACTGCCGGACATTGCGTGCAAGAATGCGTCCCTTGTTGGAAATGGCTACCTTGGTTGTTCTTAGTTAATGCTCCTTGGGTGGTTCCAGCCAGGTGGTTTATTGAGCACGGTGAAGGGGCAAAGATAGGAGTATGGAGAGGTCTCCTATGGTACGAAAGATTGTTATCTGATTTTCCCCTAAGAGTATCTAGCTCTGACCTGATGCAAGGCCTAATATCAGTGTGGAAAGCTTGTGTGGCTAAGCTAGGCTGGAAGGGGAGAGGTGGGTTAAGGGGTGATGCCAGCCTCAGTGAATCAGTTTGGTGGAGTAATGGAGTGAAACTAGATGGATAAGCGATAGCTTTACAGGATGTCAAGAAAGCTCGTAGCATTTGTAGAAAAGGTTTGCACTACTGGTCACAGATATGGATGCCGACGAAGGGGGATTAGATGCCTATAGGCGAGATTAGTTGCCAATCCTCTTTGTCATTGTGCAAGAGATGGCATTTCGAAATAGAGTACTCATAAACCTACCAAAGAATTGGCCCTCAAACTGCATAGAACATAAAAATTCAAGAATAACCCAATGGTACATGGGTAAAACGTGCCTAAAAAAGCTCTCTGCCAAAGCCATTTACTGGAATTTGTTGGCTCCTCCTCCTCTCTTTTCTGATTTAAATAGAAAATGGGGCTTACATCGTTCCTCGGGGTGGTCATTCAAAGAGATATGGAAAGGTTGCATGATTGGGAAGTTTAGTTTTTTGGAATGGAAAGTGGTACACCAGTGGCTGCTAGTTCACGCACGAAACTGGCAAAAAGGTTTGATGCTAATCCTTTATGCCCTCTCTGTAATCAAGCGACAGAGACCATATTCCACTTGATGTGGAGATGCATTCGTCCCCGCAACATATGGAGGAAAGTTGAAGCTACAATAGTAAGGAAGATCGGCCTAATGACGAGGCTTCGTTTGGGTGCTAACTGGAGAATGAGTCTGTTGGGGGAGATAACTAAGGGCACTTCGATGGTTCAGGCATGTTGGCCATACGTTAGGGCAGTTGTGCTCATGACAATCTGGTACCACCAAAATGAGATGTTGTTTAGAAGCAAGCGAAAGGTGGCACACCTGGATGAGACCCTTATAGGGTGACTCACTGCACTTTTATTTTGACACCTCGAGAGTGTTGGACACTAGAGACTCAATGGTGAGTTTGGCTCTAGCTGTTGTGGCTAGTAGTCTGTAATGGTCTACCTTTGTGTAGGTTGAGAACTGCCCCCGCGCGTAGGCCTAGGGTGTAGTCCCATAAGAGGCCAATTTTTGTACATTCAGAGTCTTCTTTCTTAGGGTCTGACCCACCCTCTGCAATACAAGCCGACATAAGCCGACGTATTTATATTTATATTTATTTATTTTTTAACCATCACTCTTGGCTGCTCTACTCGAATCACCCTTGAATGGAATACTTGGATGCACTCATGCATCTATCTCCCCTGCCCAAGATCCCATAGTGAGGACTTAGCCAGGTTTCACAACCGTCCGCCCATCCAAGAGCACACGGCCACAGAGCCAATCAAAAATTGCACCACGGGCTTGGGGGCTTTCACACCCGTCAAATGGATGAAAATGCATTGGCATTTTAATCACGGACAGGTGGGATAAAAATATTGGGTGGCCTCCTTGTGTAGCCCACAAGCATGTCCCCCAAAAATTATCTAATAGCAAGAGTCATCCGCGGGTCTCGTAAGGTGTAGACTGACAACCTTTCCAATAGGACAACTCTATTTCATGTTCAAAAATACTTCATTTATTGCATTTGACTCAAATTTGCAGAGCAGGCGTCCCCTTCGTGTGAATCCCACCATGGACGGATGTTAGATAGTTGTGTTCTCAGCACTCAGATGATTGAATTTGAGAGGCTCAGTGTCCGTGGAGGCATGTGAAATGGCCGTCCCCATAGTCTCGACAGACTACCATCATAGGTTGGTCTTGATGGCCCCATACACTTGTGCTTCGCATCCTCATTGCATGATGCGCCCTCTACCAAGGAGGTTCTCAGGGGTGGGGGCATTTTCCCCCACACCTCCGTCTAAAGAAGGTTGCTTACATGGTGGTAGAGTAACCGGTAGTGGAGGCACCCTCAATCCTCACAATCACCCTTCGCCAAAGGTTTTTGACCCTCGCCACTATAGGAATGAGGGGGGGCACCAAGCTCTAGGTCTCCTGCACCTTCTATGGCATATGGGGATGATGCATTTGCATGGAGATGTTGTCTAATGGCCTCTAGTGACGCTGCTCTGCATCATCGCTCTCCCCACTATGGGGATGGCCTCTCATGTGCTTTAAAAAATCATGGTCACTCCAATCTAGAGCACTAAATGCACATATTCATCTTCAAAAGGCTTCCACACAGCCTAGAGCTCATCTTCAAATATGAGGCCCTTTCTATTGGATTCCCACAAGAGCAACATGCTTTGGAAAATGTCATAAAGCTACTTGGTTAAGTGCTCTGCATCAAGCAATAGGATTAAAACAACCAAAGTCTAAGGGTGTTATGTTACAACGAGTGCTTTCAGGTGCACAAACCTATGTCGACGAACAGTAAGCAAGTGGTTGTCTTAGTCCTAGAGTTGGCCAAACATTTCTCACAAACAAATTGTGTGGTTCGATCAAAAAGATGATGGTTCAAATGGCGTAAGGCAATGTGAGCATCAACGCTACATTTGGCTAGGCTAAGTCATGAAATCCCCCCTTATAGGCAAGGCCAATCAAAAGAAGAAGGATATGTGTGTGTATGTGATCTCCTTCATTAGATGTAGGGCAAGCATGCACTTGGCTATTTTAATACAATTACTTGGTGTGCTCCTCACCCCATTAAATTAGATGTCATGAACAATCGTCGAGGAGCTCCCAAGAGTAAGGTTGATCATCATATGCATGCATACCTCCACACTAGCAATGCCTCCGACATTCCACTCGAGTGCGCAAAAGTTTACAAAGCATCTAGAAAATAACAAAATGCGTACATTCAAAGTCCAAAAGGCATTTGCAGTGAGACCCTGGGAAGTGAGGGTGGGATTGATGCACAGAACCATGAGAAGAGCCTCCCTTTCTTCCACTACATGATTAGCAATACCAAGAGGTTTTAGCACAATCTTAGGGGCTAGAAGCCCACAAGAGCTCCTCATTGGGAGAACAAAGATGTTTTTAGAGAAGACTCTAGAAGTTCCGCAGGAATAGAGAAATTACTATTTTCTTTCGGCTCTCTATTCATGGAGGGATTATGGTGAGCCTGTGGAGGTCCACATTTCCCTATTTTCCCTTACTGATTGAGTCCATTCATCACTTTTTAAGGGATTGTGATAGGCAAAGGTAATATGAAATAGGATTGCTAGTCTTTTGAGTACTTTTGTTCCCTTTCCCTTCTTCATGACTTGGGGCTTGGTCGCTTGGCTCTCTCTTTCGAGGCCTCGAACCTTTTATGAGATGCATAGGTCCTCTTGGGCTCTTTCGGTTTGATGACATTTAGTTGACTCATGCTCACTAAGTGATGCTCCCCTTTCTCCTTACAAACTTGCACATGCGTCAATGATACTTCTTGGGAGATCTTAGCGAGCATTTCAACATGACATAAAAGGAAACCTAGATGCACATAGGCACTTGATGGCTCCTAGGTCCAACTTTCTCACACTTTGGCTAGTATTTGGGCCAACATTTTACACACTAAGATGGCGTCTTGGTTGAGCATGTAGGGGTCCTTCTAGGTGGCCTCAGCCAGAAGACTATCTTCCTTCTTAGGGAGTGGAGTGGATCCCCTTTTTCCTTGGAGTCCATCACAAGTTTGAGGTTGCATTCTTAGCCTCAACCTTGGTGCTATATTGGCCTGCTCTTGGGGCTTTTTTCATACTTGATAGAAGTCTTTTCATTTGGAAAAAATAAAAGTTTAAAAAGCATTCCACTAAGAAAATCAATGTTTCCAATTGCTTGTGCTCAACACCACACCACACATTGCCCTACTATTACAAAAACCTAGCCCAAATGTAACTTTTAGCGACACAATTGTGTATGCCCATGCAGTGCCCAATATGACCCTCGAAAAGAACCCAATATGCCCAATATGACTTTCTCAACAAGAACACTAATCTTTGTGAGTGTCAAAGAGTGCCTCTTTGTATGGCACTCTCAAATTGTTGCCTTCTACCCACACCTCTCTTATTGAGCTCAAAGGGCCATTAAGTGTGTAGCTATAGGAAATACAAGTGCAATACCGTATCATTTCCCTTTCAACACCCTTTTTGGCACATGCTAATGGGTTGTCTAGTGTTTCAACACCCCTTTCAACACATTCTAATGTGTAGCTATATAAATCCACTTCAATCCCCTATCATTTCCCTTTCAACATGTGCTAATGGGTTGTCCCTCCCATAATTTTTCAAATCACTAGTGTACTCGTTAGCAAGCATGAGATGTTTAGAGGAAGATGGACAGCTGCTCCAAAAATCAATAAAGTTGCACCAATATCCCTAGTGTATATATCTCTACTCATTTTAATTTTCCCTTCTTTGTATACACATACTTTTTAATTATGAGATGTATAAAATGAATGATATTTTAGGATTATACATACTTTTTAATTATGAGATGTATAAAATGAATGATATTTTAGGATTATATATTTTGCAAGATGTTCATGTGCGGAGTGAGTATATTGTCATATTGATGTCATTTTTGTGGCCAATATGTGGTGGCTGCAACCACTAAGAGTCTACTTGCAAGAAAGGACTTATTTGTGTATTATTCATTTCATAGGATGAAACTACTGGAAGATAACAAAATTACCCCTAGATGCTCCATTGGGTCATCCTCAATGAAATATATCACTTTTTTATCACTTGCATACTTATATTTCTCATATATGATTGGATTTGAATTTTTACCAAATGTTTTTACTATGAATAAAATTTTATGATTCTCAACTCATGTTGCGTACTTATATTTCTCAAATGCAATTTTTTTAATTGTTAATTTTTTTCATATGAATAAATTTGTATGAGTGATTATGAATATGATTTGAAATGTACATTGATGATGAAGACACTAAGGTGGATTATCATTCATTTCTTAACTAGCACAAGAATATGCCAAGTTAATAAAGAGAAGGCACTTGCACTATGTCTAATGCAATAAATCCTAAAACAGCTTGCCCAATGAAGAGGAGAAAATGTATGATGATGGACTCAATTATGTATTCGATTTTCGGTTTAGTAAGAACAATGCCAATAGAGAACATGGTCTAGATGATGTTGCTAAGTTGAAGAAGGATGGATTTTTTCAATATACAAGAGCATGTACTAGCACCTTGTGTGGATGAGATGTCCCTTGTAAGCATTGTAATTATTATTGGATGTTCTTTTTTGAAAGAGTTATGAAATTCATCCAGGTAATTGTTCATCAAAGATCATGACCATATATGGCACAAGGATGGCTTGTGTGTAGTCTCAACAATGACTTAGGTATGATGGGGATCTTGAAGGAATGCCGATGGAGTCTCCACTCCAAGCTACTCCTTGTGAGAGCAATGCAAAGCACGAGCCGTCTGCATGTGGCACTCAAGTAGCTTCCTGATTGTTGCAATGTGTTTCCATGAGAGAAAGAGGGAAGAGGGAGAAGGGAGAAGAGAGGGGAGAAGGGAGGGAGAAGGAGGGAAGGAGAGAGTGAAGGGGGATGGAGTGGCAAACACAAAGGCACTACAAGGCAAATAAGAGAACACCCAAAGACACTCTTGGAAGAGAAGAGGGAGCTTGTATTCCAAACTTGTGCATACAACAATGAAGACCAAAGTTAACCATTTGGCCTTTTATACAAGTCACCTTTTGAAGGGATGGCCAACCCTTTTCCTTTCTGTAGTCTCCCTCTCTTTACATTTACAAGGCTATTGGGCCCGTATGGTGCCAAGGCATCTTCTCTATCCTTTCCTTCCCTCTTTCTATTGTAGCTCTTGTTGTCGCGCTTCTCTGTGTGTCAAAAGTAGCACTTGTATTAAGCATATAAAAGTGCTTGGGATAATCCTAGCATTAGGAGGTGCTCTTGCCACAATCCCAAATAGTACTTGTGTTAACCTCTTGTTGCTTGCCCGAGATCCAAATGGCTCTTTTGTTATCCTTGCCAATTTGGGTGATCCTAGCACCTGCCTTTGTCCTAAGCCATTTGAGTCTCAAAACTCATATGGCAAGGTTGACGTTGAGCCATTTGCAGCTCAAAACCATATGACCAGATCCGTCACTATATGGTTGTGGATGTTAACATGCCCGCCTTCCTGTTGGCTGAGCTGCCCTCGAATCAGCCGCATTAGAGGAGGTGGGTGGAGAGGACCATCTGGAGACTGCATAGCAGTCCAATTGATGGGGGGTGATCCAGGTGAAGTACAATCGGAACTTCCAAAAGTGGGTGGCATGCATGTCCTCGAAGGTGCGAATGTGATGGCCATGGAGGTTGCGGATGCGAAGGTCCTAGAACTAAGAGGGGCCAATGTTGGGTTTGAAGACAAATTGGTTGTTGAGATCATGGAGCTTGTTGTCAATCGACCGACAGTGGGTGGGGAGATCACGAAGGAGCAAGACGATGAGGTGGTTGAAGTGGACTGATGCAATGATCGTGGGAGTCGTAGGTGTCACTGGAGGAGGAAGCAAAATCCCTCTTGAGTCATTTCCTTGGGAAAATTGTACTTCGAGAAGTTGTAAAGAATATCGGGGTTCTTTTGTTGGAGCTCGTGGAAGTGGCCCAAGTCCAGTGGCGTTCCATGGGCATGTAAAGGGAGTGACTCCATCGGTCGATGTGTGCATTGCGATAATAGCACCAAAATTGCTCCTTCTTAAAAAAAGGAATGCAACAACGAGGTTGAAGGCTAGCGTCGAAGTCAATGAGGTGAATAGGCACATCGGGAGTGAGGTGGTACCCGTCACATGTTCGCTTCAGATGGGTCTACCACCAATTGTTGAAGGACTAGGTAATAAAGTGGGTAAGGGGGCGAACTTCCATAATTTCATAGAGGTGGAGGCGAGAGCCTTTGAACTACATCTTCTAGTGATGCATTTGGGTGCTGTAGGGCATATCTTGGAAGGATTGTAGATCGGGTCGCCATTGGACATATTCGAGCAGGGAGGAGGGGGGTCCTGGAGGGACATTGTTGTCATCCATAGGCATGGGTTCCTCTTCAATAGTCCTTGCAGGCGATGGATTGATGGGCATAGGTTCAAAATTTGCTGGCTTGAGGAGCATGTTGAGTGCCTCCTCTGGACGGTCGACAAGAGCATTGGAGGAGATGGATTGGGAGGTTTTGTGCTATGCAGAGCTTGTGTTGGAGGCGTTGGAGGAGTACTCGGGGTTGGCAAGGGGGAAGTGGAGTTGAAGATTGCTATCACTTCCTATCCTTCCTCCTCGGCAACCTCTTTGGGGTATGGATTGTTTCAAAATTGTGGACCAAGGCCTCGAGAGAGTCCTGGAGAGCTTGTAGCACCTAGTTATATAGAATGATTGTGCCACTGGGATCGTAGGCGGTGGAGTGGTATGCAACTAGGTGCCCTTGCGTTTCGTCCTGTGGATATAAGGTGGACACTTTGATGACCCACAGCACCACGCTTGGAAGTTGAGTAGGATGGGGTGGGCAGTGAGGGTCTAAAGGTTGGAGGAACAGCTGGCAGGCTAAAGATTGAGGGAGAAATATGACATGGCAAGGATGGGGTGACAATGGTTGGGATTGCGAGATGGAGAATGGTTTGAAGTGCATTGGGAGGAAGGGGGGTGGTGAGGTCTATGTGGAAGATGAGGTATTGGGGGATGGTACGTGGGGTGAAAGTGTATGTGGCAAGTTGTGCGGAGACCTCCCAATACATCTGAAACTCATGTTGTTCCCTGTCTTCCAATGCAGATTCCTCTAGGTGACCAAAGGTATGTAGACGCTCATTTTCGGCTGCATGGTTACATTGAGGGCAAGCTCCTATGCCAAGAGATCCTGGAGGGTTTGGATCTGCCTGTTGGATCCCTCCCTGAATCTGGCTTGCTGCTCCTCGGCTTGTGCCTTGTGTTCTTCTACGGACGAAGGCTAGATTCTGCCTTGTCACACTGGTCCATGGGGGTTTGGAACCAGGGATTCACTGGCAAATTGCTCATCCTTGAGCTTGGTGATGGAGACTTCCAGCTCTTCGGCCTTGGTTTGGCCTTGCTTCAGTACTCCTCCACTCTACAAGGGCGGTTTGCGTAATAGCTTGTGCGGTGACCATAAGCATGTGGTTGTCGCGCACGTTGAGTTGTGCCTGGTGGAGGAGAGTGGAGGATAGTTGGAAGGCATGCTCTTGCCTCTTTTGCAAAATCGTTTGCGCCACCTCTAGGAGCTGAGCCATCGCATCCAACAACAGCAAGTGCTCCATCTGATCGGCATGGGAGAGTTGCTCGTTTGACATGGTGTTGTGGCTACCTGTGGTTTGATATTGGGTTGCGTTACAATATTGAAGGGCTTCTATGAGCCCGGACCACAAGGAAGAGGAGGAGCCAGTGATGGAGGTAGTCTCCTGGGGGTGCGCGGAAGCTGAGGCCGAGATTTAGGGCATAGAGGGGGTGGTCTGAGTGCCTTGTGGAGGCCAATGTGAATAGTTTTGTCCCCAGGAAAGTCATCGACGTCAATGGGGTGTTGGGTTGTGGCCTTGCCCTTGGAGCATGGATTGGAGTGCTTGATTCGGTGCTGCCTGTGTAGGAATTTTTGGCAAGGGTGGTACTCGGCTCTATCTTGGTTGCTTTGGTACATCCACTGTCTTTTCCTCATTGGTTAGCACAGGTCCTGTGGCTGCTTTGTTGGGTAGCCCATATCCAATTGGCGGTTGCTACTACAGCATATGGTAGAGTACTGGCATGGAGAGCATGGGGTTGCCAAGGACTTCGCCATGTGTCTTGAGGTCCTCCCACATTTGGGTGTAGAAATAATCTATCTAGTTGGTGACCTGTGGGCTGCCAATCTTGCCAGGATGCTGGGCATGATGGATTTGCGGTGATCCATATGCTTGACCTGGGTGAGCCATTAGAGTGTGCATGCCGATTTCTCCAACCCTAGCTTGGTGACCTCGAAGAAGTGCATGAAACCCTTGCTCTTATTCCCATCATATTTTGTAGATTTGGCCAAGACTCGGGCATCTTTTTCTTTTGGGAGTACTTTTCTGTGCAATGACGGGGAGGCCAAAGGCAGCACACACCACATCCACATTGAGGTGGTAGAAGTGGGGGGTGCCTAGGACCAAGTGGCCTGCTCGCCTTGGTAATAGCACTGGGCTTCCAAAAGCTTTGTGGCAACCTAGCACTTGTGGGGCTGCTATGCTTGGCATGACAAATTCGGTCCTAGCAATCGAGGCGATTGGCGGCATCGAGCTCTTCTCTTAGATGGGGTTGCTCGTGTTGGTAGGTCAAGAAGGGATCGGAGACCATTCCCCTACTTTGGTCCTTTCGGGCCATCGACTATTGTTGAAGTGGCATTGTGCATAGAGAATGGCTTCTTGCACTTGTTGTTCAAGGCATTTTTGGGTGGGTGGTAGGGGTGGCGAAGTAGCTTGCGGTGTGGCATGACCTTGCTGTCACTACTGCTGTGAGATCAGAACTTTGTCCTTTAGGACTACATAAGCAACAACCAGATGTAGGCACTAAATGTTAGCCCATAGAGTAGTAAGAGGCATGGGCCTCCCACATGGGTAGCACATGAGTTGTCATGTGGGCACAGAGAGAATGTGAAAGTACATGGTAGAGAAGACCCACATGGAGGGCAGATCTGGTTCCAGATGTTGTCTTCGGCTATAGGGCCTAGCCTAGTCAGTTTTTTGGTGGGGAAAAACAACCCTATAAAAGGGGGCATTTGTATCCCCATTTCTTATAACTTATAGCAGCAAAAAACCAATATATAGGAGCAACAAAGGAGCTTCCCTTGGGCCTTTATTTAGGAGGAGAAGGAAGCACACGGATCTGTAGACTAAGAGTTGGGAAAGCTACAACCTAGGCTGACTTTTCAGACTGCAAGGTGGAAGAGATCCTTTGGACAGAGAGTCTACATAAGCTTAGTGGAGCACACAGGCTTAGATATCTAGAGGTGCTAGGCATATAGTAGGAGAACATTTTGGTATTATATCTTGTCCAGTTTGTGAACGGACAAAAATATATGTGTTTCTTCTATATTCGTCTTTGAGCACAATCTATTTGCTGGCTTGCACACACATGAATGGTTATGACATACACCCTTGGTTATGAAGCTTCATTCCATAGTGAAAGACTTGTGAGCGTAATTCTATTGGTATTCCACTGCTACTGCTCTGTGGTATACCCTCTAGTGGGATTTCATTTTCTAACATGGTATCAAACCCCTTATGGAAGTTTTGGGGAGGTGGACCTTGAAGGCAAGGACCTTGTTAAAGGACAACCTTGATTCATTACTCAGAGGAATTAGCTTAAGTGCCTGAAGGATTGTACCCAGGTGGGAGGCTCAGGTTCTGATAGGTGTACGACACTCTAAACTCTTTACCTCTTTCAGTTCATTATCATGGCCAAAAGATGCCAAATCCCAAATTTTGATGAGATAGGCAAGCTCAACGGGACCAATTAACCACCCGTTGTGGGAAATGAAGGTTCAAAGCCACTTTGTGTTGAGGAAGTTCTAGGGGATTGCAATGGGGATGGAGCTGATACCTTAGGCCACGACATGAGGATGGATGGAGGGGCATCAATATAGGAACACATCACTAAGGTGGTGGTGTAGGATCAAATTGGCGGCATTTGGTCAAAGGATGATCTTGACCAGGATGCCAAGGCTATTCGAATGCTCCCTTGGAGCTATAATAGTTTTGTGACTACCATGACCACAGGGCATAGGACAGCAATGACAATGACTTTTGAGGTGCTAGTTTTGGTACTACTACCAGCAAGAAGCTCAAGAAAAGAAATACGATGGTACGGTTAAGGATAACGAGGCCCTGATAGCTCAAGACAAGAGAAAAGGCAAGGGCAAGGGTAAGCCTAGCAAAGGCAAGCCCAAATCTAAGGACGGAGAGGACTCTTAAAGACATGAGCAAAGGCAAGGGCAAGGGTAAGCCTGGCAAAGGCAAGCCCGAATCTAACGAAACGGAGAGGACTCTTTCTTCGACTGAACCTGAAGACTCTGGGTCAAATGGTGGATGTGACTTAGAGGGGGACAAACTGAACCATAGTTGAAGCTTGATGGTCCATGTAATCTAGATTTGTGCCTAGGATAAGATGTCTCGTGTATGATTTGGTTGCAAACCTAGCTAGACAAAGGATGGAACCTTGAGAACTTGGTGTCTAGAGGACTTAAGGCTATTCACCCATTATGAGGGGGATGATTGGAGGATACTGGTACCTAGCAAGCTCAACTTTAGAGGCCAGTTTGTGACTGAAAGTGGTGGTGCCATTAGTTGTTGCCAAAGATGGACTTGTGTACCAGACTGGTGTGCAAAAGCAGACCTAGACCTACTGGTGAAGTAGGAGCCACTGGTTAAAAAGTGAGGAAAAGACTATGATGAAGCCAAAGTGCTCGAGGGCTACGATACAAAAGCTGCTAAAGGATCTTCATCGACAGATTGGGATCGGGCCAATGTGGGTCAGTGAGAGGGGGTGCTGGAATAGGACTAGCCACCTCCCCAGTTGTGAGCCCCCATAGGAGGTGTTCATTGGGGAGGTGGACCATAGAGTCGTAATAGGAATGGGTCTAGCACATGGGCACATGAGCTATCATGTGGGCAATAGAGAGAATGCAAAAGTACTTGGCAGAGGAGATCGACCATGGAGGACAGATGTAGTTCCAGATGTTGTCCATACATGAAGGGGACAAAAATACATAAGGAAACTAGTTCAACAAAAGCTTTAGGACCCTAGGCGCTTGGAAATAAAGCAAGATTATTGGCAGGCATGCCTAGGCCAGTGGCAGCTAGCCACTGGCCAAGTGGGGCAAGCAAAAGGCCTACAAATGATCCCCCATATGGGTATTTAAAAGTTGGAAGGCTGAGTCGGCTATTTGAGTCAGCTACTACAAGTCCTGGCCTAGTCGGTCTTTTGGTGGGGGTGAACCACCCTAGTTCTTATCACTTGTAGGCAACAATTAGCCGACAGATAGGAGTAGCAAAGGATCTTCCCTTAGGCCTATAGTCAGGAGAAAAAGGAAGCACAAGGAGCTACAGACTAAGAGCCAAGAAGTTGCCGACCTAGGCTGACTTTTTGAACATCAAGGTGGAAGAGATCCTTTGGACAGATAAGTCTACATAAGCTCAGTGGAGCACAAAGATCAAGAGGTGCCATGGATATAGTATCTTGTCCAGTTTGTGGACATACGGATATATATAAATGAAATACTATGTGTATGTCCTTTATGTAGACTATTGATAGTCTTGGGTACAAGATCAACAACAACTTACCCTCAAGTTAGTACAATTTTGTTAGACTTACAATCAAGCTTTACCTGCATCGAGGCAGCATCCAAAGTATAAGGAGTGAATGTGATTATCTCTTTTCCCTTCTATAGGAATTGAACTACATGCATAGGTGCCACTACTACCTCTTGATGATTGATCTATTGCTCAATACTAGCACCTTGAAAAGGCTTCACTTTGCAACACTCACTATAATGGGCATGTCTTCCATAGTATTTGAAAATGTTCTTTGGGTATCCTTCACAAAGTTTTCTAGTTCTCTACAAGCATGACATATATTTTATGATTAAAGACATCTGGCCTATGAATGTTGGTTTGATTGTGTCCTTTAAGAGATTTATGTAATGTTCTTTGGGTATCCTTCACAAAGTTTTCTAGTTCTATACAAGCATGACATATATTTTATGATTAAAAACATCTGGCCTTTGAATGTTGGTTTGATTGTGTCCTTTAAGAGATTTATGTAAGCCATAAGTGATTAAAATCTTTCATCCACTTTGTGGTGAAAGATATTGAGCATATCCTTCAACTATATTCTCAATTAGAACCACTGGACTTAAGGGACCTACATATGAATAGAAATTTGGATCTGCATCTTCAGAAATGCCATAAAGCTCAATGAGCATCTTAGCCTTAACAACCATCAATGTGAGAAGGGAAATTACAAACTAATATTTTGAGATACGAATCATTGGTTGATTACATTGTACTTAACTTATAGTTCATGTATTGCCTTGTGGGAAGGGTATGATGTATACCGATTGATCATTGAAATGAGTTCCTTGTAGTGCCCAAATGTCCCTCTAATGACATCTTTCTTGAGGTTTAGATAGTTGCATTATAGAGCATGGTAAGATATCGGCCCACTCTTAGCTCTTGGAATCTATAAGGATATAGGCAAACTATTTGAGACAAAATAAAATTTCTAGAGATAAAGGGAAAGTGTTTGAGATTAAGGAAATGGTTGCTAAGATGAGGCACAAGTTATGGTTGAGCAAAAGGTAAGTGTTGGGACTCTTGTAGCCCTCACAAAGTATTGTGAAGGGAA
Organism: Dipteris shenzhenensis; assembly: GCF_047967505.1. NCBI lineage: Eukaryota > Viridiplantae > Streptophyta > Polypodiopsida > Gleicheniales > Dipteridaceae > Dipteris > Dipteris shenzhenensis. Next base: position 49,964,960 of record NC_141601.1, read on the forward strand.
AGGTCCCTTTTATGTTGCTAAACTCGAGGTTATATCTTCATGAATGGGAAAAGGAACTCAAGAGCTACCATGCATAATTTTTGGGATGACATGTAGCCATGCATGGCATTGTTCTTGTACCTACTGACATCCTCCACCACATCCTTACTAGAAAGCTATAGGACTTCTACATAGGTATATAATGGTAGGTACTAATAAAATTTTTAAAGTCTTGTAATTCCTCTTTCAATTGAGCTAGGAATAAAACATTGTTGGGGGAATTTTTTCTTTCTTGACACTATGTAGGGGTTGTTTAAGGACCACGCTACTTTGTAGGCACATGAACTTGTGGCTCCTATGTCATTTGCACATATTTGGGCATCTAACTCTCCCTTGTCAACTATATGACAAATAATAAAGACATTTTGATGCAAAATTGCATGTTGATTTATACAACATTAGACAATCTGGGTTGCAAACTTGTCTCAAGCATCAAACCTAGGATAACTTCATAAGAGCTTACTCATTCGCTTGTATTGCTCTTTGCTTAAAGTATCACCCCAAAAGAGGATATATTTATGCAGTTATTCCTACATAATATACTGTCCCACAACACTGGTCTTGGTAGTTGCACATCTATCTTAAGCATTCCAAGAAGGGTGTAAGAAACATGTGAGTGGAAATGGTCTACAAATATCTAAAAATGCTTTTGGTGATGAGCTTACAAATCATAGAGAATGAATGCACCCTTATCCCACATCCACCATCCACCCATATCCTCTATCTTGTCTCTATCTCTATCTTGTTCCCATCCCCTACACTTTTTCTTATCAAATCCCCTATCCTATCTCATATTCCCTATCTTCCCCTCCCCTACCTCCATATGATACAAATGTGGCGGGGACAAGTCTTTTGAGAATTGGAGGAAGAAATATAACTAAGGTGAGAAAAATGTTCCCATCTATAGCCCAAGGTTTAAGGGTAATGAGAGGAGAAATGCACTTTAATAATATGGCTAGGCACGCTTACTGAAAGAATGCCATCCAAAAGAAGATGACCTTGGATCCATTGAAAGGTGAATGGATGGTAAGGTTCACCACAAAGCATTATCTAAAAATGTCCTATGCTATTAGCTATACAACACTTCATAATCCTTAGTATGCTCGTAGTTCTTTGTCTACAGTGGTTATAGTGGTTGTAATTACTAGCACATCTTATTTCACATTTGCCCTGCGCTTGAAAGAGATTATGTTCGCATATTGGAGGTTGAATATGACACAATTGATGAAAGCAATACTACAAGGATAACAACGATAGAAAGAAAAGCCTATATCATAAACCATGGTTTTAATATCTTGTAGCTCTTCCTTCTCTATAGATTGTCCATTTTTCTTCTTTCTTTGACTTTGATTGATTCGACTTGTCTTTGCTTTAGTCAATTTGGTGTAAGCTCGTTTGGTATAAACACACTTGTCACATTGAATTCACTTGTTTGCACGAAGATTGCAAGCTTATCTTCTCTTATGGTGAATGTCATTACTTGTTTCTTTCCTTTCTATCAATTACCAATAGCACACCAATGTCCCCTTAATACCTAGTGTTCCCTTCTAAATGGTCTCAAAGCTCTCTTGAGACATGTATGCCTCGACAAGCCAATCCAAATTTTCAAAGCACTTAATCCTCTCTCTTTTATCTCTCTTATCACATGTGTCATGCATGTTTCCATCTTGATTTTGAGCTCAATTGTAATTTTCTTCTCCAAATTTGTTTCAACTCCTTGATTTTTCTTGCAAGAGGTCATCTATAGCTTTGATATGATTTGGGGAGATGGATAATCAACACATTTCTAGGAGTACTTCCTCAATAACTCGAACCTTGGTTTTTATGTTGACTTGTATGTGCATTTGATTTCCTCCCTATCTCTATTAACTAGGAGAGAGAGAGAGAGAGAGAGAGAGAGAGAGAGAGTAAAGTTTCACAAGGTAGTGGCCCATGGATTTGTTTGATAAGGCTCTCATCATTCCCTCTTTCAAACATTTGCTACAATGAGTATCAATTTCTTTAGCTAAACAAAGTTTAGACTTTGATAAATGAGTGTCGATACTAGTGGACAAAATGTATCTTTGCTTCCATAAGATATATTTTATGATTGCTATGATTTGTGCAAACATCAAGAAAGAACTTAGAGAAATATGATGTCTCCTAAGTAAGGATGTATTCAAATGATACATGTTGTCTCCCTTTATGTATGCTACAACGGGTTGATTAAAACAACTTCTATAATCTAACCAAAAATTGACTTCATGCAAGTTGAAAAGCCATTGTATGTGGCCTAAGCTTGGCATTTTTTCCACATTTAGTTGGCATAGCTTTAACAATCAATATAAAAGTCTCTTTAAGTTAGACTTTGAAAACTCGATGTTGTGAGACGTCCTAATGCAAAATGTCTGAGAACTTGGCTTCTTCAATTGTACTTCATGGATGGTCACAGTCAAAGGGTCTTTAAGGTGGAAATTCTTATTCAGAGTGCATTGCCAAAAACTTACCAACATCAATTTGCACTTGACTCAACACATTATAAATGTGATAAAGTAAAAATGTTGGCTCATCTTTCTACTTATTTTCTTAAAGGTATGTTCTCCCCCATTCCTCTACAAAGAGTGAACAAAATCTTAGTGATTTTTGCTCCATGATGGAGTGGATGATTCACTAGATGATTATAGTAACCCAAGTGGATGTGAAAGGCTTCAAGCATGTTTATATACTGGACATATGCCAAAATTGCATTTGCTTGGAGTTTTTTTGGTTTGCCAACTCTCATTAGACACAAAGTTCATACCTATTGTGCATATATGTCGCTTTGGGACTTGAAATATAGATTGTGGGGGCACATCTAGCATTGCACTTTGCACGAGTGGCCATTTATTGTGGTCCTTCACATCATATTTCCATTTTTGTTTTCGTGACTTTCAAGCACTATCATGCAAGGCCCATGCATTTTTAACTCCACCTAGGAGAGACCTTAAGAGCAAAAGATTTAGAAGAGATACTTTGGATATACTTGAAGCTCTAAGTGTAGAACTTAATGCATGATTGTTTTTTAAAGCTTAATACCTTTGTGTTGCAAAGCTTGCAATCAATGCCTTGGCTAAAATATTAATGTTTTTAGCATGTGAATCTTAGGGTTTATATATTGCTTCTTATTGCAAGGAAAATCAACGAGTATATATTGTACATATCCTATGCATAGTTATAAGGGATCTTTTGTCACTACATGAGATTGAATGTGTAGAGACTTTGGATAAAGGTGATGCAAGGTGTAGCATTGTGCCATTTCCCAACCACTTGGACCTTGCAAACCACATGACATTGTGATGTAGTATTATTAAGGTTTGTGGGGGATATGAGGGTACCCTGAGGGGGATGCTTGAAGGGTGGGTTACATAGGGGAGGATAATTTGTTCAATATAGTTATTTAGCACTGCCTTCCAAGTAGTGCTATCATTACACTTTTCTTAAAAAAGTGTCCCACACCATTTTTCGCCATGTGGCCCCCTTCTATTCTGGTTCTTTCTCTCACTCACACACACTTTCTTTTCTTAAGAACTCTCTCTCTCTCTCTCACAGAGTTTGCAAATCATTCGAATTTTCTTATACACGGGCTTCTATCATAGGTATTGTAAATTAATCATTCATTCATCTTGACAATTGTTTTCCTTTGACAGAACCAATTGAAGGCAGTGCTCACCAGTATTTATACTCACTTTTTTTCTTTTTTGTTCTTGCTCATTATTGTAGATAGTAACTACACACACCTTATTGCTTTCACCCATTTACTGTAGATGGTAACTACACACACATATGCCCAAAATACATGCATGTATGTGCCTCAAGGTAGGACAAGCTTAGGAGTATACTCGACTTGTCTATCGAATGCGCAGCACGGCTTGTGAAGGGAGGTCATTCTTTAAAATTATGTACATAGTGTTTAAGGAAATTAGATTGTTAAGGGGAATTTAATGCTCAAGGGGAACTCAAGGGCGAGGAGTTGGGTAGGTCGGTGGTTGCACATAGCCGACATACGTTGTATATATGCAACCCAAGGTGAAATCAGCGTCATAGTTTTGGGGGTTGCCAAAGTTCACACCAATGCTCCATTTCTCCATTGACCTATTAAAATGTGCTAGCCAATCTCTAGGGCCTCTATTGTGCAAAAGTCCCTTTGCACTAGTAAAGGAACCAATCATCTTAATTGGGCCTTCTAGGACCATAGCCTTGAATGAAGGTTTCAACGGAGACACAACGAAATGCTAAAAGTTAGTTTGTTTTTTTTTTCATGAAAAAGACTTCTATTAAGTAAGAGAAAAAACCCACGAGAGTAAGCTCAAAGCGGAATACATCATGAAATCATGAGGATAAATAAAACCCCCTCAGAGTGAGGTGGAAAACAACCAAGGCTAAGGCTGAAAGTGCCACCTCAACCCTGTAGTAGTCTCAGAGAAGAAAGGAGAATCCTTCCATTCCCTGAAGAAAGAAGCCCTCCTAGCTAAGTCTGCACGGGAGTCTCCCTACATACTCGTCCATACGGCCATCAAAGTATGTACGGTGTCTGTTTAGATACTAGCCAATGTGTGCGAGGAATGAACCTGAGTATCCTCCAAAGCCTTTGTGCATTTGGCTCTCCAGATATGCAAGGATGCTATGCTCGCTAGAATCTCCCAAGAAGTATCCACATAGGCATGTACAGCTGTAAAAGGAAGGTGTGGTACCACATCCAACGAACAAGACTCAATCTGATGACGTCAAACTGAAATGGCCCGGAGGAGTCAAATCTCTCATAGAATACTTGAGGCCTTGTAAGAGAAAGCCAAGCCACTGAGCCCCATGTCATAAAGAATGGGGAGTGGGCAAAGTGACTGAAAATCCTGGCTACCCCCATCCAAATCATCCTCGCCTGTCTGTAATCCCATAAGCAATGCTGAATAGTCTCCGAAGCAGAGAGGCAACGAGGGCAAGTAGGGTCAGCTCCGAACCTGGATCTCCAAAGGTTCACTGCAATCCCACCATGGATAGAGAGCCAAAAGAAGATAGTGATCTTTCTATTCCTGTGGGATTTCCAGAATCTCCTCCAGAAGCACCTCTGCAGATCCGCAGTGATATCAAATGTCTCCCACGAGGAACTCTGGAAGGTCTCCAACCTCTACTATTGAGCTGAAATCTCTTGGCGTTACTGTGTAACAAAAGAAGGGGATGCTCTTCTCTCGATGCCCTGCGAAAAAGTTTTTAGAATAGTTGAGTTTGTGCATTTGCTCTAAACATGGTGGGAAAAGGGTTTTGATGAGAAAAACTAATTCCCCAAGTTGTTTTTCGAGAGAAGAAAGGAAATTGTATGCTTGGATTTTTGATGTGTAATTTCTGGTAACTAATTCCCAAAGATAGATATAATAATAATAATTAAAAAAAGAAAAGAAAAGAAAGAAAGATAGATATAGAAATGTTTACGGTAGGCAGCCTAGAAGAAAGTTTTCCTTTTCTAAGCCCTCGTTAAGCCATGTGTGTCGTGATTATAAGCATTGATCTTTATGAAGATCCAAGGGTTTGAAACGTGCTTTCTAGAAAAGCAACCTTTTGTGAGCTCTCCTTAAATCTATTATATAAGGAGGGAGATAATTGCATGTTTTCTTTCTTGCCATCAATTGATTGAGTAATTGATGGATAAAGCTCACGACCTTGCTACTATTGAAACTCCAATTGGATAATAGTGAGGAGTCAAGTCCAAGTTGGAGTTAGAGCCATAACGGAACGGCTGCATACGGCAACCTAGTTGGTGAAAATGTTTGACAAAGCCAAAAAAGGATGTCACTCACAAAGCCATTGACTTCAAGGGGTGCTTGAGCAGGCAGGATATAGTATATCATCTCTCACACTCAACACAAATTTTTACATACTACATCCACTGCAAAAATTTATCTCAGAATTTGGCCTCTCTCAAATTTCAATTGCGCAAAGCACGAGGCTCGGGGATGGATTGATGGCACTCGGACCGGTTTTGTAACTAGTTCCTCCTGCCGCTGCCTTAAATTCATCCCAGCATCCTCTTCGTAGGTCGGGACTCGGCCTTCTGGAGGCTGGCTCGATCCTGGATCCTGGATGGTCTCTCAGACCCTTTGATTAGGCTTTGGTCTTTTAAATTCTGGACATCTGGACTGGATATGGATTTTGGCTGCATTTCTGGTTGTAGCTCACACAATCCTCCCCTTTTCCATGGGCGCTGCGACTCGCTTCCGATCATCGATGACTCCTGGAGCGCGTCAGCAGGCGTTCTAATAAGTAGCGCAATGAGTTTGAAATAGATCCGACCAAAATATTATGGATATCGTGCTGCTTTGCATAAAGCATACAGGGCCCCGGGCTTTGGCATCTGCGGCTTGATACCGAGCGCCCACTGCCCGCGTCAAGCATTATATACAAAATAATTGATCAAACCCAAAGCCGATTGCGGCTTGATCCGACGATGCTTGTATTTCCGATCATCTGTGGACCTAGCATCGATGGACCCACGTGCTCTCAGTGCTCCTTTGGATGAAGCAGGGAGCCCAAGACGCGCCGGAACTCGGGAGTCGAGTATTAAAAGTGGAAAGCTGCCAGTTGGAAGCGATCAACGGGAGTGGGGACCCTGGACTAGTCTATAGGTGGAACTTGGGAGCGGAGACTGGAGAGTCGAATTTTGTGATCCATGGCAGTGGGAGGGAAGGGCAAGGGCAGTGGCGGCAGAGAGGCAGGTGGCGCCAATTGGGCGTTAATGGCGAGAGGGGGAAGGAGTAATGGGATGTCTGGAGGGCACGGTGAGGCTTCAGAGCTGGCGTGTTTGATTTAGAAGCACCTGCGGATGCAGGCGGGGGGTTCTGATTCGTGAATGTTGTTTAGCTCACTGAAAGACGTCTGAACAACGATAGGATAGGAGGCATCAGAAATTCATAATTTTACTGAAACATATATCACTGTGTGTGCGAGAGAGAGAGAGAGAGAGAGAGAGAGGATGTAGAGTTTGGAATGGTTATGGGCATGTCAGGCTGCCATTGTCCCTGTCTTGTACCGGAAGAGATGACAGATTTGTAGGCAAATCGCTCTACACATTTCGAGATACAGGATAGCACCGGTCTTGTAAAGTTGTAAAACGGTACCCCTTGGGCCCTTGGCGCCCATGTCAGGGTTTTGAGCAACAGCAACCGCTAACTGCGCTAGCTAAACAGTACACTCCGACGTGACAATCACCTTTCAAAAAACGAATATATCGCGTTTAGTTTTGCCTTAATCCGAGCACCATTTTGATTCATCATCATTTAACACTCGAGTTTTATTTGCCTTTGCACATCCTCTCTCTAACGGGCATGCAATTTTGGAAATCGGCGCTCGTTCCGAGCTAATTGAGAGCTCGCAACGCGTGCTTAGTTCAGTCAGAGCAGCTCCAATCAAATGGAATTGAGTGGTTGAGGTGAAACGTCAAGTTACGCGGGGAGTCGACATTTAGACTGCCTGAGATAGAGTGTACAAATGAAATGGGCAGCCAAAAAAAGTTGCACTAAATGCAATTTCTAAAGTGATGCCAAATTTTCAGCAAGAAGGATGGGAGGGGTATCTACGATCAACTGTCGGGGGAAGAAGAATCCACGACAAGGTGTGATGGCCCACGACAGAGAGAGAGAGAGAGAGAGAGAGAGAGAGAGAAGGGTGTCCACGGCCAAGTTGACTGAAAGGTCGACTGCAAAGTTAAAGGATGTGATGAAATGGGAGATCAACACTGGTGATATGAAAAGACCCATGAATTGGATTGTGCACTGTGTGCAGAGGAGGACTGAAATCGGGGATTAGAATGAGGAAGGGGTTAGGGTTTGGGGATGTTGGAGAGATGATGGTGGGGGGATGATGATGAGATGCTGTGAGAAGATGTGGGTCGTCAGATTTGGTAGTGATTCATGAGAGACGTAGATTGAGGAGGGAGTGATCTAAGAAGAAGACTGTTTATGATGGAAGCTAAATGGTAGCTGTTGCTGCCGCCGCCCTTGATCATCTTCATCATCGACATCTTCATCATCTTCATCTTCATCTTCATCTTCATCTGCATCATCATAAGCATAATCTTCATCTGCATCTGCTTCATCTTCATCTTCATCTTCATCTTCTTCTTCATCTCCCCTGATTTTGAACAAACTAATTCACCCACTTAGCTTCCTGCTTCTCTTCCTTGTCTCAAGCTCTGCCTCATCTCCATCTCCAATCTCCATCTCCATCTCCATCTCCATCTCTCCATTGCAAAGATCTTAGCTTTCTGCTACCTGTCACCTTCCTCAATCCCCATTGCCTCTCCACATTGCCCTCAATCCCACCCTCCATCCATGGCTTCTCCCCAATTCGCCCACTTCCTCAGATTGCCTTCTCCCTCCTTTCTTCCCTCCCCCTTTCTCTAGCCTTCCCTCCCTCCCTCCCTTCACCCTTCTTCCATCCCCTCGCATTGCCTCTCCCCATCGTCCTTGCCTTTTTCCCCTTTCCCCTCCCCACATTGCTCTCACCCTCTTCCTTACCTCTCCCCAGTTCCCCAGATCTGTCGCAATTCTCCCCTCCCCATCGCAGATCTGCCCCCATCCCCCCCCCCTTGCCGCATTCGCCCCCAGATTCCCTCCTCCAGCGCGATTGGGCTTCCACCTCTTCCCCTTCTGGTGCTACATTACTCCTCGAACCAATGCTGGAGCCTGAAGGTTGCCCGCCGGGCATCATTACACCTTGCGGAGCTGACGATAGTGGTGAGGAGGAGCTCTCTGTGCTTCCCCGCCACACTAAAGTGATTGTCACAGGGAACAACCGGACCAAGTCCGTGCTTGTTGGTCTCCACGGAGTGGTCAAGAAAGCTGTTGGCCTAGGGGGCTGGCATTGGCTGGTGAATCCCTTCTCCTTGTACATATTTCTTTCCCCGTTCCTCAATCTGCATTCGTCATTTCCAAAGTGTCAAAGACATCAAGCACTTCACTGGCATCTTGGCCATCACTGAAGCGCAGGGAGCACAAAAAATGGATACATTCCAGCTGATTTTTTTTTTCCGTCAATGCCGTACGGAGATTATGCGGTAGAGATCTGGAATCTTGAGTTTAGCTGGAATTGTTCAGCTACCCAGCGTGCCAGACATTTTCTTACGCGATCTGAATTTTCTCGGCGGAGCTTCGAGATTGGGTCGATCCTTTAGACTGTGAAGTCAAAGATTCTCTGACGTATAATTTTCCCTCTAGGGATTTCAAGCATTACACTGCAAATTTTGAGTTTAATTTACTTCACCAGCTGAATGGCATCTATCGGTTGGTGGTATAGGTTCTTACAAATGGGCTTGAAGTGAAACTCCAGCGGAATGCATTGAGTGTGCTCGAGGCTCCCACGGGTCACGAGGACGATGAAAATGACTCTGAGGATCTCGTTTCTTGCAGATCGAACGTAGGTCTGTGTTTTCGTTCTTGCAATTTGCCAAATTTTATCTTAATGGACATGTGCGTCTTTTGCTAATCTTGCCTCAATGTCTTCGACATTTCTTATAATTCGATCTGTTATTCATCTCGTTCTGAGGTGGTTTCTCTGCTCCTCTCATCCATTGTCACTCAGAGAAAAGTTCGCATGCACTTAATGTTTCATTTTACGCTTTCAGCTGGAAGGTGACATTATTTCCTGTGTTCTGCATCCTGAGCAGAGGATTACTCGAAACCCTTCAAACCGAAGGGGCGCCTGCAAAAACCTGGCGGTCTGTCGAAAATCGCTAACAGGAGTCACGCGGCCGATGTGTCCTCGAAAGGGCTCAAGTCTACTCCATCTGGATTGCTGGTGTGTTGATGATAATTCTGAATTTTAACTTCCCATTGATATCGACCGCAAGGCAACCTATCAGCGTTAAGAGTAATGTTTTCGACAGTCTTTCTAATTCAATTAGTAAGGGGCAGCTATATCGTGTTCCTTTTGGGTTCGGATCTGTCCAATGGGTTAATGGGTTTCGTTCTCTGAGGATCAAGGTTTTGTATTGACTAGATTTTAGATAGCGGATTCAAGTCTTTTCTATGAGCAATGATTGGGAATGATGTCTTTAAAGTCTCTACCTTTTACCACAGGAAGCCTTCCCAGATTTTTTTAGTGATTCTAAAATGGGCCTGCCTGTGCAGAAAGTGGATTTCAGCAAATTTGAAATGTCTGCGCTGCTAAGATACTGGAGGCATTTTAATCTGGTGAGTTTTTAGTACTTTTGGCCAGCCTTTTGCTGAAGCTGTACTGGGCCCAAACCAAGACCTTGCTTTACTCTTTTTTGTCTGCGTATACAGGTTGAATTAGGTCCAAACCCCTCCAAGGAGCAACTTGTTGATGCTGTAGAAAGGCATTTTATGTCACAGGTGAGAAGGGCTCTGAGGTTTATGCTTTCAGATAGCTGTCTCCTGTTGTAATGGCTGAGTCTCCCTTCACCTCTGGAGTGCTGAAAGAAACTCCGGACAAAGTCCTTTTTATAAAAATGGATGTTCAAAGTGTGTGGGCGTATGTGGATATGTATATGTGCGAGAGCATATGTTAATACTATGGTCTACACCCACATCATTGGGCACTGATGATGTCATAGTAGCTAGTCTCTGCTATGTGTGATATTGTTTTTAACCTTGTCATGATATCAAAACTGCGTATATATATTTTTGGTTTTGAGCTTATCTGTGTGGCTACTTAACTTGTGATTTCTCTTCAAATTCGTGTTCTGGGAACTAATTTCACTGTAACTCTCTCCTTTGTCTGAAGCAAGATCTTGATGATAGTCATAATCTAGAATGTGACTTTCATTATACAGGGTTGAAATGGCAGAGATTTTTTTTTTGGTGGGTTTCTGGTCTCTATGTCCACTCTGATTTTCAGTTTTGTCAGAGAGTGTCGGATGATATCTAGCATGAAATGTTTTCGTTATCAACATTTGCTTGTAGCTTGTTGCCTGTATGGTTTTCTGTGTTAATATAGGCTTTGCTTTCCATCGTCGAATAAATCTGTTCCGTCTCTTGCGCCCTTTCTCCATCTGCCATCCCTTTCCTAATGAGCTTCAAAGAGTGTGCCCTCACATGGGAATGCACTTTTCACTCCAAGATGAGCATGCAGTGGAATTAATTTTCAGGTTGCAGCCAGATTGTGATAAGTTTACCAATCTTTATTGACCTACCTTTCCTAAGAATATTGCTTAGGGCTCTTTGTTTGGGAGGGACTATGATGAATTCATGGTGACAGGAGAAAATGTTCAAGAATTGTTGGCCAGCCTGTAGAGAAGTCTTAACTTTTCCATGAAATCGCACCAGCTGCCCATGTGACAATATAGAGATGCTTCCACACTTCATATTTCTTGTCTTCTTGACTTGAAACGCTTGAGCTAGTCTCTCTCTCTCTCTCTCTCTCATGTCATCATTGTGAAGGAATCATATTATCTGCATGATTAGCAATTGTGTGAGCGAGGCAGTAGATCAAAACAATTGATTGCCACTGACCCTTGCCTAACTGTCCCCCACTTTGGGTGAGGCCAAAGGAGCTCTACACTATAAGTTCTTCTTCATTTTTGAAGATTGTGCAGACACATAGCGCAGTGGGGAGTTGAGCAGCTGCTGACTAGGTCGAGAAGGAAAGTCTATTGGAATATGTCTCGAGCTTCTAATTCTAGGCAAATGGTTTCTTATTGGATCCTTCATGATTGACTTTGACCTGCAACGAGTGTATCAGGTCCCTTGCTCACTTAAAATTAAGGTTTATTTTTTCACATTGGAGCATGTGCTTGTACAATGATGTTACATATATCTAGTATGATGATATGAAGTTCCCATCCCTATTTCCCTTTCTCGAGTATTTTCTTGTTGCTGTTCAAAAGTAAATGGTCTCGACAAATAGTTATAGCTTGGATGTTGGGAAGTGAGTTTTTACCAACCTTTCTTCAGATGCTAGCCTTCATTAGGAATGAATTTCCCTTTACTTCCAGTACTGTGGCACAAAGAACTGTATAGATGGGTGTATGTGTGTGTGCATGTACATACACATGATTATTGTGCGAATTGGAAATGGCTTTAACTTTTTTTTTTGGGGGGGGGGGGGAGGGGGGGGTTGAAAAGTTTTATCTTTTCCTGGGTGATTACTCTTGATCCACTTCAGTTATTGCTAGTTGCAGCAAGCACATCCCTGCAAGGAAGCTACTCTTTGTCATGTTTTTCACAGATATAAGGATTTTTAAGTGGGTTTTGGTTACTTGTACAATGACTGAATCCTGAAAGCTTATCGGTAATGTTTCCAGACTCCGTCTTTTTGAAGAACTTAGCGCCTATTTTATGGTCTTATTTGAACTTCTACTCTAGGATATGCCTGTTTTGCAACTCTCTTAAATTTGATCTTTTTCATAACTTTCACCTTTTCTGGATGAGGGCTATCACTTTTATGCCATCGCTACAGGGCTACAGGCTATTTCTTTGCATAAGCCTTTGTGTTGATGCCATGGCAAGCTTTTGTGATGAAGTGTGGACCTGATCATAGCAAAAGGTAAAGGGCCTGGTAGAATGGCTCAGCTGCAATTTATTTATGGTTATTTTTAAAGGCTCGGTAAATTTTCCTGTTCAGTTGGGTAACGTTTATCCAGCCCACAAAAAAGAGTTAAAGAGGTGGGGATCAGGAGGTATGGGGTTCAAAATTTGGTGGTTTTTGGGTGATTAACCAACCTAAGGGAGAAGAAAATCATTTGCCAAAGATGTGTTTGCCCCTGGTTTTTTCTGTGTCCACCATCTGTAGACATCTTCTAATAGAAGCTAAGTGTCAAGAACTTTGTATAAACATAATTCCACAGATTTCAGTCTTTCTTTTATTATACCAAATCCTCTCTAAATAATTTGAAATTTTAAGCCCATATTTTCTAAAGTAATCGTTCGGGATACCAACTTTTGATTTATGTTTAAGTTGTAATATTGACACGAAATTTTTCCTCGCTGGCTGGCTCTTAGTCCTGCTATTCAAGATTACTCAGATAGAATTTATGATCTCTTGAGTCCTGTTGTGGAGTGTATGCTACAGTCTATTTTGTTCTTTTGCTATTCAGCTAAATAAAAGCTTTCTTTTGTTTGTATCTTTTTCTCTGCAGCAATTGGATGAATTACAGGTCATCACTAGCTTTGTGCAAGCTGCAAAGCGGCTGAAGACAGTTTACGGATAAGCTAGGTCGTCATCGACTCATTTGGGCCTCGGCTGCGATGCGTCTTCCTGACTTTACCTGGTGACTCATGTCAGTTCCTGTGTAATATACCAACATTGTGCTGACGACAGTTCACATTAACATGTGTAGGGTAGATTTGGTCATGGTCAGAGTAGGGTTTTAACTAGCTTTTAGTGTCACTGTTGCTTGGGTGTTGTCCAATACAAATTCCACAGCAGTAGTTTTGGTAACTTGCGCATTTCAAGAGTCTCCAAACACGGAGGATCATTCCAACATTTCTAGGTTTGTATAGTCATTGGGGATTCGTCACTTGCGCATGTCTAACATGCTTTGGTCTGTTCTGCAGCAGAAGTTGCTGCAAGTTTTGATGCACTTGCACATTAAACTGATCTCTGTATTATGGTTAGGAGGACTGACTTCCCTTACTGGCCATGTTTATGAAACTACAGAAGTTTTATTACAATGGATTCCTTGTACATTTACTATTGAGGGATGGGGGGAGCAGCATCTGAAAGTCGGGTTTTGTGGTTTTGTTTTAGTGGCTTGCAATTGACGAAGCGTTAGATAGGTACATGAATATTGATTTTTGTCAACTTAGCTTTGTAGTACAATTTCCCTTCATAGTAAATTGCTGAGTAAGCCATGTTTGTTCATAGTACATCAGTTGCTACCCTCTTTTCGTTGGTTTTATGTACGGTAGGGTTCTTCTCAGTATTTGAAAGGGTGCAGTGTCTCAATTTTCAGAACTGTGGGGTAGACCGTTTTTAAAGATTAGAGCCGGAACAGCACAATAGGGTTCTTGGCAGGTGATTTGAACTCTGTTCTTTAGATTGTTGCGTGTTGGTGTCAGAAACTGTCTAGACTTTCTTTATAGCTTAGATCTGCTCCTCCCTGTCATTTCCTGCTGTGGGGTTTATTTATAGTCTTGGCTCTTCAAGCGTCTCCTTTATAGGGTTCATCTGCTTCTACTGCGGGATCGGACTCTCCTTGAACCAAAGCTCTCGCTGAGGATGAATATTGGGGTTGTTATACAGTCCGAATTGCTGAAATCACTGAGGCAAATGAATATCATGGTCTTGAAGTTGGTCCAGATTTTGAGGTCTAAATTTGCTCGCCTGTGTTGTGGGGATTTCAGATTGAAGTTGGGCCTGTGGTATCGTTTCTTTGTAGAAGCAGTTGTTCTAGGCTGGGGCTTGCTAGTCTGAACAGACTGCTTGGATTTATATTAGATAAATTTCAAATCCTTTCTCATGTCCTGTTCATATTGAGCAAAAATCTTCTGAACTTCAGACACACATTTGCCTTCCTGTGTGGCAGACAAGAAATAGTGTAAAGAGCGGCATGGCATGTGCTTTTTGCTTGCTGGGAATGTTATTAACTGAACAGGTAACAAAACGTAAGGTTTTTTTGGTAAACTGAGTGAAGGAAGTTCTGTTCAGATTTTGTGAAGCTGAAGGTTCGCACCTGGATGGGCATGCTTTCTGCAGAAGCAGTGATGTCTCCGTTTGTTTGCAGCCTTGTAAGCAAGATGATTGGTTTCTCTCTAAATTGAACCTTTCAGACAGTCTGCCATCGTTACAGGTCTCAACGATTGCTAGTACAATGTGGGGCAGAACAAGGTGTAGATGTTGTGAAAGATCTTCAGATTCCTTCCACTCATGCCAACCCTTCATACTTTCCAAAGATTGCATGTTCACAGAAGAGGCCTTTGTGTTAGAAAAGGCTGGACCTTGAGCTCCCTGTCTCAATTTTATAATCCATTCGAGTCATTTCCCACTTTTGTATTCGTTGAATACGTTGTGACAATTGTTGATGTCAAGGTAAAAACTACTTGCAAATTATCCTCTTTTTTGCATGTAATAACTGTGTGAGGTTGTCGATAAGATATAAGAAGGGAAAGAAGATTTTAAAACGTGGTTTTAAGGCAAAAAATAAAGTGTGGTTGGGTCATAGTTTAATGGAATTGATAAAGCACAAGTTCTTTTAGCAAAGGGCACTTTACTTCCACATAAAAGTTTAGCCTCAAAAGGTTGAATCTTCTAGAGTTGTATTCAATATGCCTTTCGGTTGGCTAGAGATGACCCTATGTGTTTGTTTTAGTGTGCTATATCATATTTAAAAACTCAAATTGTGAAGTTCATTGCAAAGGAGCACCTTTAGTGCAACACCTTACGTGTACATTAAAAGGTTTGATTATGACTCTCAACAATTTGATTTGTGCCATGGTGAAGAGAGTTGGGAGTTGTAAGGTGATTCATAAAGATATGATATCACCTTAAATGTACATTAAAAGGTTTGATTATGGCTCTCAACAATTTGATTTGTGCCATGGCGAAGAGAGTTGGGAGTTGTAAGGTGATTCATAAAGATATGATATCACCTTAAATGTACATTAAAAGGTTTGATTATGGCTCTCAACAATTTGATTTGTGCCATTGTGAAGAGAGTTGGGAGTTGGGTAAGGTGATTAATAAAGACACGATATTAACTAAACTATATTGATATAATGGGCACCTAAAGAGGCCTAA
Organism: Dipteris shenzhenensis; assembly: GCF_047967505.1. NCBI lineage: Eukaryota > Viridiplantae > Streptophyta > Polypodiopsida > Gleicheniales > Dipteridaceae > Dipteris > Dipteris shenzhenensis. The sequence continues at coordinate 49,980,701 of NC_141601.1, forward strand.
AGCACATAGCTTGCTTTAGGTAGAAACTCAAATGTATTGTCTACCTTAAGGGGTTTGCTTTAAGTGTTTTCATACTCTAAGGGGGTGTTGTCATGTGCATGCCTCATTAAACTTGATTTTCAAGAACTCTTCATTGCTACCTTAGCCAACTCTCAAAACAGTTATATCAAACTTTGCTACCAATTAAATTTCCTATAAAGCTTTGATTATGGCCCTAAGCAATATGATTTTTACCATTGCTTAAGAATGAGTTGGTAGTTGTGTGAGGTGATTCGGAAAGACAAGGGCTACAACCCAAATTCAAATATATTATCTACCGGAATAGATTTGCTTTAAATGTTCTCATTGACTAAAACAAAATGATGTCATGTGCATGTTTCATTAAACAGTACATATAGGAACTTCATGTCAACTCCTAAAGTAGTTCTTTGCTCCCAATTAAATTTCCTATAAAGCTTTAAACCAATACATTGAAAATATTATTTGTGCTACCAATCAATGCCCAATTTCAATGGAGTTAGTAAAATTTTTTCCCCAAGAGAATGGATAAAAAATTATAATAAGTGGATTGAATTACTCTATGCAATACATTTACTCGTAAAACAAAATATAACCTTTAATTATTTGCTTTTGCCATAAGCCTTTCTTTAAAATCTCTTCATATCATGTAAACAAGTAAATGGAATTTGTGACATGCATTTCAAATAGTGCCTTTGATCAAAATTCTTTGTAGACAAGTTCAATTTGAGGATTTTACAAGGTAAGAATGAAAAGATTAAATGTAACAAGGGAGAGCAAGGGCAAGGTGGGATATTAAATGGCAACAATGAAAATATTTAGTGTAAAATAACATAATTACAATCAATTAAATGAAAATTCACAAAGATTGCTATCTCGAAATTGCACTAAAGCAACCTAATATACCCATAATATATGAAAGGAGACAATCCACTTATGTTGAATAAGCTCTTTTAAGAGCTCCAAACCATGATTTTATTGCAACATAATTACAATCAATTAAATGAAAATTCACAAAGATTGCTATCTCAAAATTGCACTTAGGCAACCTAATATACCCATAATATATGAAAGGAGACAATCCACCTATGTTGAATAAGCTCTTTTAAGAGCTCCAAACCATGATTTTATTGCAACTTGCTCAAACTCTAATGCACAAGAAAACAAGGTAGGAAAACCACTCAAGCCCTCCTTTAATGAATGGAGTAGTTGAGAGAAAAGAAACCATTAATGTCCATTAATAATTAACACAAAATTAAAGACTAATCTAGTCTTTAAAGATGGTTAGCTTGACTAGAAACAAAGGATTCAAGACCATCGACCATGACTAGCAAAATTTAAACCTACTTTCCATGGACCCTTAGCAGGGCCAAATTCCTCAACTCATATACTACAAAATAATGTAGATCAAGGTGCTAAACATGCAAATAAGCCTACAAAAATTTGGCTAAAATTGGCCCCCCTCAAATTATGAGGATATCGTAGATTAACCAAATTTAGTTGGAGTTTTAAAAAAGGGGAAAAAAAATCTCATTTGCATTGAGAAATCTTTCATGTTTAAGGCTATTTCTTGAAATCACAATTTGGATCTTTATTCAAATTGTTTCACACATGCCTCCAAGATCTATGAGCACCCAACAAAGGGGCAATTTCTGCTTGGCTCAATTTTACTTTGTGGAGGTTGCTTATTTCTAAGTTTTCTATCCATGATTAGCTTAGTAAGTGGCAGATGAGAATCTCCCGTCATCTATGCAAGGTGTCGATCGAATGTCATTTTCATCTATTTTGGGATTGCTTGAAAGTTCGGACAATGTGGAGAGTACTTCTGAAGTGGTTGACTCACAAATATATTTTCATTGACCCCAATGGAAGCTCACCTTGCTTGGCAATTGTGGACATCTCACAAAGGTTCAGTGTGCACTCTAGAGTGTTCTTCGTGCCTTTACTATTAACAAGATTTGGCTTTTGCGTAACGCGTTTGTGTTCCAAAAAACTCTTTTTTCGTGATTCTCTGGGACATGAGATTCAAGCTGAGTTTCTTAGCGTTTGAACTTCACGGCAACATGTGCCTCTGTTTGCTCAAATTTGCTCTAGTGGAGCCTCTAGCTTCAAGCAACTAGCTGTAATTTCTTTTTGGCCTGCCATAGAGTAGATCTTAGTGGAGGCATCACATTAGAAGAGAAAAAGGGCCTTTTCTCTTTTTTTAAAATTCTATAATTCTTGGATTGGTCCAAGTTTCACTTACTATTTCTTTCCTCCATACACACTCTCTCTCTCACACACACACACACACAATTCCCCCTCCACCCCGCATCACTCATAATTGTACCTCCTTACTAGTGTCTTTTACTTAAGCTTCTGGTTCCGCCAACCTTTTGGACAAGCCTTATGAATGACAAAAGTCATTCACCTTTTTCGATTATTAATAAAAAAATCAATTTTCTTGTGCGCAAAAAAATAAAAAAAGGGGCATGAGATTCGCAATTAGCTTGTCTAAAATTTTCTCCAAAAATAAGGTCATGATCTGAAGTAGAAAATATAACTTGAGGCCTTAAGGAAACCAAAACGTTTCACCTATACGCAGAGCTCAGGATTGATTTAAACAAACCTGTTAACCAAAAGGAACATAGTTAGCGCTGTTAACCAAAGGTGAATAAGTACGTTGATATTTTGGAGGACAGGTAAACAGCAAGATTTGGAAAGATGAAAGAAGTCTTTCAATCCGTTCTAACATCACGTTGCACTTTTGAGAAAAGTAAACAAGAAACCCGGAGCTTGTTTGCCAACAGCTAAGGCCTCTTACCAGGCAGTCGATGGCTGCATAGAAGATCTCAACAATGTTTTTGCCACAACATCGGGGCAAGTACATCAAATGTGACATTTATCTCTGATGAATCTAATGATTAAAACGATCTTCTACAAAGGAAACGAACATCCGGCCATGGATCTTGTGCAGGACTGGTTAAAACGAGTACTATGAGACAAGTTCTCGCACCACACACCGCAACAGAAGGAACTGGTGCTTAAAATCCAAGAGCTGCAAGCGGATCTTACGGCCTAATAAATGTGCTATGATCGATGATCTGGGTGTCCGGAGTGATCCGAAGCTGAAACACGTTGTGGATCAGAGGAGCTGAGCAGTTTGAATTCATCCTCACGACGAAGCTGTTGTGCTTTCAAAGCCAGGAGGCGGTGATCTTGAACGATGCCACCTCCAATGTCTTGACGTTGTTGATCGTGCAAGCGAGTTACTGCGGCAATGCCCCCCACACAGGCTATGACTACCGTCATCACGACTCCCAAGGCCCTCCTATCCATAGAGCCCTCATTCATACAACTAAACCCTAAACTGATCGTGGCTTTTATCCTCTCACACGCCCCAAATAAGCACAATGTATGTGGATTGCATTTCCAAACAAGTTGCACATGCCCTTCTTTCTTGTTGAGAATCGTCCCAATGAATGGCTCTTTAGCCGATGTACGCGTAAACAACAAAGTGGTCTGTCCAGTATGCATGTGAGACTCCTGTCTGGATATTTTTTGTAGGTGTGTCAATCCAAACGTGATCCAAGTGCGAACCATATATTGTTGTGGGTTCATTCAATTGCAGTCGCATCCTCCGTAAGGCATGCATTATTTTTTCCAAGTTAGTCGAGGCTGGTGATGCTTCGGCCATGTTTATATTGAAGTCATCCAACACCATTGTGGAGATGTTTGAGCTTCTTTTGGATACTAGCGTTTTTTCTAAATAAGTCAGAAACATATTACTTTTTTGTGATGGAGGTCTATATATGTTGAAGATTTGGAACCGTCTGTTTTGATTTGTTGTACTGATGGATGTTATTTCCACTCCTTGTTTTGCATATTTATCCACACTATGTATTGGCAAGTGCTCTCGTACAAGTGTGCATTGGCCCGTGCGAGAGTAATTGTTGATGATATTAAATCCTAGTAGGTTTATTTTTTTTTGTTTTGTCTCTTGAAGGCAAATAATGCTGGAGTCCATAAGTGCGGTCATCCCTTTAATGTCCAAGATGTATTTTTGATAGCGATCTTGTGTTTAGTGATGGTATCAAGATTTCTTTATTTTGTCGTTGTTGCGTTTGCAATGCTTCTATTGTGGTTCATCCAGCATTGTTGTTTAGTCTATGGGAGTCTATGCATCTCGTTGCGAACGTCTGCATCAACGTGGGAATTTTCATTTTGAATTGGTTCCAACAAGTACAAGCTTTCAATATCCTTTACACATGATAAGGTAGTGTACGCCAAACCGTGCGCACGCACTCCACTAGGTGAGAAAGCTAGTCTTTCCAACGTCAGACCTTGCGTGTGATGTATTGTCCTTGCCGCTGTTGGTTGTATAGGAAATTGCTCTCAAGTAAGTATACTTGTTTTTTATGGTCCTACTTGTACTTCTTTGGCAATCCTGAAGATAGGTGTCCATTCTGATGCAATGCCTTTTTCATAAGCGTCAATGTTATTTCGTTGAGCTCTTATCCCAGTATCCTCGGAAGGGAATAATATCCACACTATATCCTTGCCATTATTTGTTGATGTTGCCATGATAACCCCATCGACCCCATTCACAAGACTATCCTGTTGGTTGATGTTCCTCGAGCAAAGTTCTACTAGCATTCCCTCTTTTAGTTCAATTTTTGTGTGCAGACTGGAGGTGTTCTTCGGATCCTCTAGGATCTTGGTTTTGTTGCATGTTGCATGGGAAAAGTGATCTTTTGCAAGAAGCACGTGTTTTCTTCTTGTGCAAAATTGCATCACCATGTCGTCGTGTTTTTTTGTTTGCAAGTTTGTGTAGTACAAGTATGGGAAAGTGCGAAGGAGGTGGGCATCTTTCATTGATGTAATCCAAGTCTTTTGTTGCGTGGGTACACTTTCTGAATGAGTTAAGTGTGTTGAGGAATTTGCTGTCGCTTTGGCACATGATTGATTTTAGCTCAAAGCATTTAGGTTTTGTGTGCCAATATGTCTCGGCAAGGTATTCAAGTTCATTTTTCAGTAGTTTGAAGACCCACAAATCTTTTACTGGCTTGGCCTGGTAGAAGTCTCCACATGTAATTACATCCACGTTGCTAAAGAAGTGTGTGCAGTCTCTTTTTAAAGTACGGATTCTTAAATCGACAAAGTTCAATGTTCTTCTTCCCACTACTGAGATCTCATCGAAAACAATAAGTTGTAGTTGCAAGTAAAGGGTGCTCAATGCGTCAAACCTTTCTTTTGCCAAAGATGTCAAGTTATTTGTGTGTGTTGGAAGGTGCAATGCTGAGTAGATCGTGTTGCCATTAATATTGCGAGAACCCTTGCACTATTAAAAGTAGAAGGCATGTTTTCCCACTTCCCGTCCCTCTAGTAAGGAACAAATGTATTCTCTCTTCTGGATGCAAATGTTTTTGTAGCATAATGTCATCGAAAAGCTCTTGTTGCTCCTTGTTTAGTGATCTAATTTTTTAAAAATACTCGTCGTTATCCATGAGTACATGGTCTTTCATCGTGATTGTAAATTGATCGTTCTTGATAGCATTTGACATTCTAGGCATATCTAATGATATGTCGTAAGTATTTTCATTTGTGGCCTGTCATTGTTGTTGTGGAAAGCTTCATTGTTCTCGTAGAGGTTCTCCATGTTGTTATTCTGATTATATTCGTAGTTGTATTTTTTTGTGTTAAAAGTCTATAACAGCCTCCCCTGCAAGGTATGCCTCTCTCCAAGTCTCGTGTTTTTTTAATTCTTGTTCTTCATCCTCTTTAAAGGGGTAATATAAGAGGACCTGCTCATGATAGTAGTTGTCAGGGTCTTTAAATTTGTTGAACCTTACAAACCTCAAAATTTTAGACTTGTTTCTTTTTTTGTAGGAGTTGTTATCGTGGTTATATTTAGCTGTGAATGTTGAAAGGTAGATGTTGTCTAACTCTCGTCTTTCAGTGTATTTGTCGATAATCGTTCGACAAGTAATGTCTATCGAGTCATTGTTAAACTTTTGTAGCTGTTCTTTGCATTTGAGAATGAATGCCCCTTTGCCTGTTTCATTTGTGTTGATGAATTGGAAGTCCCTACTGGACCTATGCAATGGTCGACAAAGTGATAAATGCCGCAAGTTGCGCACTCATTTGCTAGGCATATAGAAAAGCATTCCCCATTTTCCTCAATCTCTCATGTGTGGGATTGTTTTCTTGTACGCATGTAGCTAGCATATCTCACATCGTTTGTGTAATTGTGTTATCCATTTTTGTGATGTATGACGTGCAATAAGATGCGGTAGCGTATGGATCCATGATAAAATGTATATCCATATTCGATTGCGGCAGGAAGTTAATCTTCTTGTTGAATGCATTTGTAAAGATGTCTTTTGGTTCACGTTTTAAAAACAATGTTCGTTTTGTTATTGAAGCTCTCAATGAAAGGATAGATGTTTCTACGTTGATGTGTAAAGAGTCCAGCCATTGAAAGAATATTGTCCTTGTACTTGTGTTAATATTTTGTATTTGTTGGCAAATGCGAAGATAGCTTTCCCTGTGCTTGCTGTTGTCAAGGTGGTCTAGTGGACTAAGTATCATTGTTGAATGCAATGGCGCTTTGGGATAGTGAAACCTACAAAATCTTCGTTTACCCTTGACACGTGTTCTTGTATGTTTGTGCGTCTGTATTTCCTTCATGTTTTTATTTAGAAAATCCTTGTTGCATGTCATGTGTTCATCCACAAACACTATTACCTCGTTTTCATTGCTCGAATGATATTATGGTGCTTCAACCCATAAGATCCCATGCTCGTGTTGGCTACCTCAGCTTTGGAATTTCGTCACAAAGAAGTAATCAACAACACTGCTCAGTTGTCATTACGTAGTAGCTGTATCATACTTCGTAATTTGTGTGTGTAGTATTGCGCACACAATGTAGGGTTTTGTCTTATCAGGTGCACGATAGCTGCTGCATCTTGCACTTGAGTGTCTTACGATGTCATTTTGTTGTATTTTGAGGGTGTTGACCAAAGACTCCCACATCCTCTCTGCGCATGAGAAGGTAACAAAGAAGCATGGTTGCCCTAATTGATGCATCATTGCAAATGCTTCTTTACGTAGTCTTTCCTTGTGGTCGGGGGAAGTGTGGAGGCTTTCAAAGTCCCTATATCCTATTCTTGATCAGTACTTGTTCAATGTTGGTGTTGTTTTTGATGTCACGCGTACATAGTAGCTTGTTCTTTAGCATGCCTTTTCTTAAGCGCACCCATATAGATTGCATCACTTGGTGGATCAAAACCTTTATTGCTTTTAAAAAAACATTTGCAAAGTTGTGAGCAAATTTTAGTGACCTGTGTGTTGTTTCCCACTTTATTATATCCAAATATGTTAGCTTGTTATTGTTAACCACTTTGGGAAACCGAAAATAAAGTGACGGGAAATTTAGCTCCTCCTTATGCTCATCTTTAAAGATACCTAATGGTTTTTTATTTTTGGAGGGTGCCACATAAATAGCTTGTGTGTCGAAATCTATAATTTGCTATGCAGCAACCAAGTTATGTATCAATGTGTCTATTTCTAGATCGTCTTCCTCCATAAAAATGTTATTTTTCTCATGTTCACCTGCATCAGAATTAATTTGTGGTGTCATTACTACAAGCACCTCTTTGTAGCAATTGTTATTTATAGTGACGTTGTTAGATTTATACAATGGTGTATCAACAAGTACCTTTAATGCTTTCATAAGAGTATATGGCCGAAGTTTGCCCATCACAAAAGTTGATTTGTATTGCATTAGACTTAATTTGTGGTGTCATTCCTGCAAGCACCTCTTTGTAGCAATTGTTATTTATATTGACGTTGTTAGATTTATACAATGGTGTATCAACAAGTACCTTTAATGCTTTCATAAGAGTATATGGCCGAACTTTGCCCATCGCAAAAGTTGATTTGTATTGCTATTTTATTTTGATTCCCACAAGTATGGCATGATCATCATCTAAGAAACATGGCAAAACTCGCTGTATCTTAACCGTGTCTACCAACACATTCACGATACTTCCAATAATGCCCATTTGACCATTGAAAGTCATTTCTCTGATTTGGACGAACGCGAGTCTGGGTGCAACCAAGCATTCCTCCACATCATTTAGCATGCACATTGTGGTCAACGATGTATTCAACGAGATATTTAATAGGATGAAAATTTGGGAACAATGTTCCCTTTTATTGCTTTCTTGCATTCGTAACATATTCTATAGTGCTTCTCCATAAATTCAACATTGCTATCTTCTCGTCCTTGGACCCATTCAAATGTTGCCTTGTTAAGGTGTATTGTTTATTTCTTGAAAAATCTCTCGCAAGAAAAGCAATCATATGATGGCGTGCCTTTAATGTTTTTTATATTTTTTTTTACTTGATGCGAGCAACGTGCAAACATATGGCAATAACTTATTCGAGGCAATATTGTTGTCAATGGAAATCCTTTCCCTTTGTTTTGTTTGAACAATTGCCATCAAAGAGGAGGCCTCTGGCTTATAAGCTTGTAATTGCTGATTGCTTCCACCAATCATGTCATCCCTAGCTTGTTTCAATTGTAGAACCTTGTGCCTAAGAGTCAAAATTGATATGTTGTAAGAGGTAAAAGCTTCTTGCATATATTCTCTAATACTAATACATTTTGTTTGACCTTCTTCGAGCACAAACTTCTTTAAGCATTCATCCATGTTTGGAGACCATCATCTTCTTTTTGGTATATGGCTGACAAACTTATATGGATAAACGGTCATAGGTGAATGTTGGATTAACATTTGCATGGTTGAGCTCCCATTACAATAATTGCAATACTCACAAGTTTTTTCAATCTTATTATCTCTCTCAAGAAATAACTCTACTTTAAATGCATATGTTGTGACTAATGCGGCCATTGCGAATGAATCAAAAGGGTTAAGCATGAAACCATCATCTTCTATGAATTGAAGATAGCTTTCAAGGTCTTCAACTCTTGGATAGATGGTGTAAAAAATAATTGATCGTGGAAACAGCTCTTCCAGTCAATGAAGTTCAATGTTTTTTATGCTATTAAATCCTTCACTTTTTGGCATATGGAAGCTTTTAAAGAAGAGGTGATACGTGGGATTGAAGGAGATATGATATGCATAATTAAACACACCTATTGTCCGGATAGTTTTCTATGAATTCCGCATCGATGAAGCTATTTTTTTCTACTCCCATATTCTCCATTTAATTGTTGGGGCGAGAAGGGAACTGTGCTATGCAAATTTTGCAATGCAAGGGGCTTAGCTGCAAACCTCCAATGAAAAAAACACACACTCCACATAAGTCTTTATTAGAAAGCAAACCATATATACAAACTACACCTTTGTGAGCACATGTTTCATTGGACTCTGCAAGCTATACTTTTGATTATAGCAACTGCATGCTCTAAGTAGCTTCCTCGGTAGTAGGAGCAATAAAACCAGTCACACAACCAAAGTTGTTTGTTAAGAAATGCCCTTCAACCTTCTTACTAAACAAATATGGTTTCAACAAAGACGTAGTTCATGAAGCAACTCCGAAAATGGTTGAGGAAGCCTTAAAACTTTGTCGACAATCGCATCCTTCAAAGTGACATCAATCAGCGTCCCTTTAGCTATTGTTATGAGGGCCTTCACTTTAGGAATCTTTATGAGGGAAGATGATTTGTTGCAAGACAAGCAGAAGACATTATCAGCATCTCTCAATATTTTTGTTCCCTTGCAAATTCCACATGCGTTCTCATACAAGGGTGAATTAACACTTGTCACTGTCAAAGTCCCGATAACCTGGACAACATCCCATAAGGAAACACTACTAGTGATACCGAAGGAAACTTACAAGCCCGCATAGAAAATGTTGGTAGGCAGACCTGGTTGCCATAACCAATGTGTTGGATATGAGCGTTGAAAACATGGGAAAGATAGGCTCCAAGTGATGAGTCTTTAATGGGCACGATTATTGTGATGTCAAGCATATTGAGTACGATAGGTTGAGTGTTCTTCTTACAATCAACATTGTGTAATATAAACTTCACTTCTCCAAAAACCTTAAATTTCTCTGCAATCTTGACATAGTTGAATCATCGATTGCTCCAAAAGGTGAGCTGCACTTGCACATTCACAATTGCCAACAAATGTTTCAGATCTTCACTATCACAGTAGAAATATCACAACCTATGAAAGAAGAAAGAGCGAGCAATGAATAAACTTGGAACACATAGATCTTACTATTATCAGATCCTCGGGAAGGTCCCCATCTCCTACCATCAACTTGTCGTGTTGCTTGTATGACGTGCCTAGCTTTATAACAGTTGTGGCCAAAGTTGCTAAAGGAAGCTGATTTCCCTCTCCCTTGTTTAGGAGATTTCTACACCTCTCTTTAAACCGGCAAATAGTTCCTTGGGGGTAGGTTTTTGGGACTACACCAAATGGTTCTATCCTCTCAACCCTAGTCGAAGGATCAAAGGCAATGCTATAGTCAGTGGTTCCTCCATCATTCCTTGGGTTTTTGGAGCAAACGGAGAAATTGTTTACTCTTATGCAGTCTCCTATGTTTAAAAACTTCACAAATTCTCCATAAAAAAGCTTGTCAATGTGCAAGGTTATAAAACCTAGGCCAACCCTATCAATGAGATCAACTTTCAAGCATCTCTGATAATTTGCATTGGAGAGCAAGAAGACACAATTTTTGATTGTCAGATCAATCTCCAAAACCTGCAGAACTTTCACTACTAGCTCAATTTTTGGGCCACACCAATTGTGTGCTTCATGGTGAGTAGACACATTAACGTTCTCTACATAGGATGGGTACTCTTCCTTTACCTCAACTACCTTGGGCACAGATGATCCACAGACGAACGAAGCCTATGCACGATGCATACAGTCGAACACTAGAGACGGTGTAAGCATATGCACAGCCACCATCAAGCACAGAACCTTCCAAAAGTCGAACTCAAAAACAAGACAATCTTCAGAATCCGCCATTTTCGTATCGAAGTCTTCACAGCACGAAGCACACAAAGCATAAACAACCATCTTGTAGCTGCACAATCAACCAAGATGCATTTTATAGACATGCAAGTGCCAACCTATATCGTGTTAGAGCAGATAGAAATCTGACTGACACGATCATCCCCATACCTCCTTCGATTCTCTGAAGAGGTGCAAGCCAAGAATGGCTGCCCTCTTCAGAAATTGGTACAAGGGTCCATCCCTATCTACACAGATTGTAACAAATCGTCCTCTTGCATCGCCATGCCCAAGCATCAAGATGCAAGATCTCCTCACCAACTGCCATGCGTTCATAGAAGCCGCCAGACGAATTGAAAACCCAAGAGTGAAACACCCTAATCTGATGGGATAGACATAACACATAACCTAACCATGCTTATAATCCCCCTAATCGCGCTTCTAATCCGAGTCAAATTGACTCCAATAAGGTGCTTATTGCGGAAGGCAAAGGCCACCCACCAAACCCAATGGACCCTTGCAGGGCCAAAAAACTGACGGCTTTTTAAATTTATATAAAATGCAATGTTTTGGATTGAGCATTGGAAATTAGCACAACAAATAGGATCTAGCCTCATCCCCTACTAACACCTTCTTCCTAATAACTTACACCTTAGATTTTTCTTTCTCTAAACGATCCGTTTTCTATTTCTTATATATCATCAAATACAAAGTTCTTAAATGAAAATATTGTACTTATTACATATAACAAAAAACTATAAATGAGTAATAAGATCTATATTTCAAACACCCACATTACTCCAAAAATAGGATTTGGTACCTACTAGCATCCAACATAAAATAGCCAAAATTAGTCTTTCTTAGGGAGACAAGTATCAATGGTCTTATCTATGTGATTAATGTCAAGAGTAAGTATGGTGCAAGAGAAGGAATATAATAACTTCTATATCTGGTGAAAGAAAATAAGTAAGGATATTTTATGCTAATTAGAATATTTATTCTACATTAAGGATATTTTATGCTAATTAGAATATTTATTCTACATTTTGAGTTTCAATTTTTGAGTACATGAATTCCAGATTTGATGATTTGAATCTCGAATTCTAGATTTATTATTTCATAATCCAGGATTTGATGTCAAGAGTAAGTATGTTGCAAGAGAAGAAATATAATAACTATGATATCATGTGAGAGCAAATAAATAAAGACATGTTTTTTATTATATGCGAATATTTATACGAGGTTCTCAGCTTTGATTATAAAGTACATGAATTCAAGATTCAATGAGTCGAATCTCATGTTCTCATGGGCAATGAATACCACATGATCTAGATACACAAATTCAGTCTAGATGTCAGATTCTAGATTTTAGATTCAATATTCTAGGCATACAAATTTGAGTTCTGCGCTTCAAGGCATCAAATTTTGAATTTCTCCTTGCAAAAGAATATAGTTTTGATAGGCAACAATCCACCAGTTTTGGGTTCTAAATTCTAGGGTAATCCTTGGAAAACTTCAAGTTCCAACTAAAATCATGCTAAATAAAACATAAATACTTTAATGTTCATAAGATTCAATTTCATAATAGAAGATCACAAATTTTATAATGAAAGAAAGACATCCCCACGTAATGACAAATCCTCATAGGAACTTCATAGTCCTGAGAGAATGACAAATCCTCAATGGAAGATAAAAAAAATTATAAATGAAATCAAGACATCCAAATATAATGAGACATCCTCATATGAATTTAATATGACAGTATAGATCTATCTAGAATTCATTGATGAGACTCTTGGAAATATACAAAACAATTCAAAGGTCAGAGAGCAAACCTTAGCTATTTTGCAAGTGCATTATCCCCTCAAACAACATCATACCATAGCATCCAAATCTTACGAAATCCAACCCAATGCTTCTTTAAGAGTAGCGATAATAGGCAAACACAAGTTATAGTATGATCTTCTATAAATCTTTATTGATACTATTAGAAATTCTATGAATAATTTAGGGTTTGAAAGTAAGTCGTTAGCTAATTTACGAGCGTAATATCCTAGAACTGTTTTCTTAATATATTCATGCAACCTTACCAAATCGAGTATGTAATATGAAACCAAGCAAAACCTTCACAAGAAGACCATGGTAGAAATATATGAAGCAAAGAAATCTAGGTGAATAGCAAAGGAGTCCATATGAATCAAGAATTCCTCGAACAAGTATGTGTCTTAATGCAAACTTGGATGTTATCCAAAGAGGGAAGTTCATTTGCAACAATCACCCTAGATTGAGAGCCATTCTTGCATTATCTCTTCAAAGGATGGGACTGTAGAGGTAGGGAACAAAATCTCACAATATTCGATGAAGCAAAGTAAGCACTATACATACATACATACGTACCAGACAAAGAGAATGTTGAAGCCTTGTTTAAGTTTCTTCATACCTTGTGGGAATCTTAATAGTATGAACACTATCTTGATAGATGATAGTTGGGGATGAGCATTTTTACGAGCGTTCAAGTGAAGGAAAAAAAAAGCTTCCAACTATGTAAAAATATGGCAAAAATAGATCAGAACAAAACATAGTTTCACTTAGAAATATACAAAGAATTATAGCAATGCCTATTTTATACACAAATCTTTACATGAATCTTTGGGAATGGTGAGTAACATAATGGGATGGCTTTTGAAGAAACCCACATGTAGAGTAGACTTCTCTATGAAAATACTCTTATGATCCTTCTTATAACTTTTACTTAATAGGAGGTGACATTGAAAAACCTCTCTCAACCTAGCCTATGAAAGGGTTTATCCAAAGAAACCTCATTGAAGTAAGCCACCAAGGTAGTTTCGCTAGCGAAACCCCTTTGAAGTAGGCCTTCCAAGGTAGTTTCGCTTGCGAAACTACCATGGACAACACTTTTAAAAGTGGCATAACTTTCACATACAATGTCCAAATATTGTCATTCAGCCACTCAAATTGATCGGAAAACCCCATTCGAGCATATCTATGAGGTTATATTTTTCAAAATCTTGCAATTATAGTATTAAACATTACATATATTTTATGAGAGTGATATATAAGCCCAAGTTAATACTTATTTATAGTAATTTAAACTTCTTTAGAAACATATCCATAAATATCTTGTTATCTATGCTATTAAAATACTAGAAAGCTCTTGTCATATTTATATAAATATGTTTAATAAGTAATTATATATGTATAATGTTATTATATTGAGAGTGATTATGAGGGATGTTTCTTAAAGGAATTATTTTTCAACACTTTTTTAAGGTAATAATAGGGGTACAAAGGATGTCTATGAAGAAGAAAATTTATGTTATGTTAAATTGAATGACTAATAATTTTGTATGTTTTTATGATAAAGGGATCTAGTTCTAGTGAAAATAAAAGTGTAAAAATCATGTTTCCTAAAGAAAGATAATTTTTGTAATCTCTTGAAAAACACGCTCGAATAAACCTACTCATAGGTTTTTGCTCGTAAAATTGATGCATCCATAGCTGGGGACGAGCATTACATTTATCCTCTAGGCCATTTATCCTTTAGTGACAAGATAATTTATCCTCTAGACCATTTATCCTTTAGTGACAAAATAATATTCTTAACGAAATATTATCATGTTATCTCCTTGAATTGAGGCATGTTTTAGATGTCCAATTTGTGATCATAGCAAATCCTTTTGTTTAAGCACCCATAGTACAAAAGTCATACCTTGTATGGGTACTTTGAGAATGTTGGAAAAAAAAAAAAAAATTCTTGGGCTCCATTCCTTCTTAAAAACAATTTGAGAATCAAGTATCTCTTCCTCAAACAAGGACATGGATCCATCTAATTCTTCAAAGCATGGGATAACAAGAAATGATGGAGATAATGAAGCCTACCCATGCCAAGGAAATTGTCTATGAAAAAAAAGGTACATTACAATTGATGCACATGATGTGTTCAATGAGTGCTATGGATGTCATCGTAAAGGCTCAACACCTTGGAATCTCCACTGAGATGTTATGAGTAAGATTGCAATGACTTACCTTTGGCCTTTGCAAGATTTGCAAAGACAATATGGCACTTATATTATCAATAAGAAGTCTCATTTGGAAAACTCAAATACATGTCTAAATTCTCTATTAGTCATACTTCTTTACAAATTTAATTTTACCATTTTGAGTTACATGATTTGCATGATACATATGAAACTCAATCATTAACTACAACATATTGATGATGTTACACACATTACCTTTCAAGGGTAAAATTTACTCTTACACATTAAGTTCATATGCAAATATTAACCATGGGTCATGGTTATTGCAATGTAAATTGGATTAGGCATCTTTAATCCATTGAATTGCATGTATGAGACCATTTTCACAATTAGTATGGTCATCAAAATGTGTAGCAAGAATGTTGTTGAAGTGCCTTAATGCTATAAATATTCTATATCCTCCAAATAAATATAAAAATGGAGAAGGATCACCTATACTATTTAATTAATCATATTACATAAGTAAGACATAATACGTGTTGGGACATGACATGGCAATGTCGTTTGGAAAGGTAGATAATAGTCATAGCCCTAGTAAGGGTAAGGATTCCATATTGACAATCAAGAAAGTTATTAAGCCAAATCTTAGCCAAATATAGAAGTAAAGCATTTGTTTAATGTTGCACTAAACATGTTCCAAGGCTAGAGAAGGCGCCAATAGCCTAACTTACCAATGGACACACTTATGAGAAATGGAAAACTTGATAAATAAAACAATTACATGTGAATGGATAATCAAATCAAATTTGATCTTGAAGGAAAAACTCTTTGTTTATGCAGTGAAGACTAGGCCTTTCAATTGGGAAAAATTGGATCTAGTTCACCCAGTTTGGCATATGGAACTAAGTCCATCTAGATGGAAACTAAGTTACCTAGTTTGGTTGGATGGATAATGAAGAACTCACTCATGAGGATCTTTATTGTGTTGTTAATGAAGTGATTCCCTCATTCGCTGACTATTTCTAAAGGACATCCAAAGCATGATATAATGTTTTTGTACAAGAATTTAGCCAATAGATCTAGCTCGGCTTTTGGTGTCCCCTAGTTTTGGCCTTCTTGGTAAAGTAGTCAATCACGACAATAATATACCACACTTGTGTACCTTGGTCGCTGGACTTAAAGGACCAATGAAATCAATACCCCATTTTTCAAAAGGTTGATTGGTAAGTACGCTCGTTGAGGGGGCATGTAGTCCTTTTTTAGAGGTATGGCTGCTCTTTGGTAGGGGTCGCAACATTTAACACATTCTATTGCATTCAAAAAAAGAGTGGGCCACCATAGGCTAGGTTGTAGGTCCTTATGGGCAATGATTTCTCCTGCAAAATGACCAATTGCTATTCTAGAGAGTGCTTCCTCCAACACATCCAAAAACTCATCTTCACGAAAAAACGATGCATAACACCATCTGTTTCTGTTAAGTACAACTGACAGCAATTAATTGGTATGCTAATGTATCCTTGATGATTTTTTGTGCTTTCTCTTTATTCAAGGCTTTTGTCTTGTGGAAGCCCATTGGAATAGAAATGACCAATCTCCTACACCCATTCAAGTATAAAATCAATGAGGAGTAACGAGGCATCACGTAGATCATTGTCATCAATGCCAGATTGCTGGCTCCCCAACCATTGGGAATCCAAACGTATGATCTGCCATGAAATCTCTTTTACCATTATGCACAGCAACAATGAAATCAAATTCTAATAAAATTAACATCCACCATGTGATGCACCATTTCATGCATGGCTTGTTTACTAAATAGAGAAGTGCCTAATGGTTTAGAAAAACACAAACTTGTTTGCCAACAAGTAGTGTCGAAACCTGTTGATAGCATACAACAATTGCTAGGCCTTCCCGATTTATGTCCACTTAAGATTTTTCTCTCAAAAAAGATTTTTCTCTTAATGTTTTCGCAAATTAGCTCGAAACTTGTCAGATTTTGCATTTTAGAATCTACTCTTTTGAGAGGTTTCCAATTATATATACCATGATGGGGTTTCGACATGCGAATGGAAAGGTACAGGGAATCGTGAATATTCTCCTTGTACCTTTCCATTCCCATTCCCATATAAGAAAATAATCTTCCATGTACCTTTTCATTCCCATGTCCAACCCCCATCATGGTATATATGGTTGGAAACGTCTCAAAGATTAGGTTGTAAATATGCCAAGTCCGACAAGTTTTGAGCTAATTTGAAAAAAAAATCCATGTCTCCTTTTCGAGAGGATAATCTCAATTGATAAGGCTAAAAGGCCCCAAAATGAGCTCCCTCTTATCCTAATGCACTTCTAGGAAGTCCCTTAGATATTCCTTAAAAGCTATACTCATCAATATTTAAAATGTGGCTGGAGTATTGGGGAGCCCAAAAGGCATCAACTTGAATGTGAATATGCCTCATTTGGTGGCAAATGCCGTCTTGAGTTGATCTTTGACCATGATGAACACTTCATTGTAGCCAGAGAATCCATCAAGAAAGTTGTAAGCCTCCTCTCTAGCTACTATTTCAAGCACATGCTAAGTGAATGGGAGTGGATAGTGATCACAACAAGTGCATCATTAACCTTTTTAAGATCCAATACACTCAATCCTACCATTCTTTTTTATCACGATAAATATCAGAGACACCCAGTCTGTATGTTCAATCCCATAGATGAATCCTACGTTGATTAGCTTTTGAATTTCTTCCTTAACGATGTTGGTTTACGTGGGATTCATGGGATATGGCCTCTGGGCTTCTCAAGTAAGACGGATACTTTTGGTAGTCAAGACTCAATTTGGTTCCCTCTAATGTGGCCAAATTCATAGGTGCGGGATGAAGACTTAAAAGGAGCTCTTCGAGTCAACAAGAAGGGAGTAAGAGTTTGGGAGGATATTTGGAACCAAGAATAGGGTAAGTGGCTGGTTGCCGAATTACTGATAGCCAGGTTTTGACTCAACTGGTTCGATTTGAGACTGATACAAGAGCAATAACTACTATGGTCGAGGGATAATCTTCCTTGGATGGGAGGTCTCGCCTCCAACCGTCCCTAAGGGAATTCAAATGGGCTGGACAATCACAACTATCCCCTATACCCATCTGGGTAGAAGGACAAGAAGAGGTAATAAGGCTCCTCAACATGAAATGGCATAGGAGAGACTCAGAAAAAGTTTGGGCAAAGAGATTTGAAAAAGAGTAGGAACATCTTAGAGATACAATCTTGCCTTCTCTGGTTAATCATGCATAAAGAAGTCTAGACAACCAGTTGAGCGCGGAGGATAGGCCACGGTGACGAATTGTGCAAGAGACGTCGAAGTGCGCAGGAAGACATTCCGCACTTGTTCCTAAACTATAGACTATCCAGAGCTTTGTGGGATACAATATAGCAACCTCAAGCACGGTTCCCGTTTAGCTATGCCTACTTGATGTTGGGTGACACTCCTAGTAGAGCCCCCCTCCAATTGGAATGTTATCCGCAATTCTATGTTCTAGTCTATATGGTTTTCTGGATGCACGAAATTCTTTAACGATAATCACATGGATGCTACTGACTTTTTTCTAAATCTATGCTTGAAACGAGGAGCAAAGTGACAATTTGCAGAGAATTCTCCAAACGTAGACACAGCTTCAAGTGTACGTTAAGAAAGGAGATAACTTGGCTAAAGAAGAGAACATGCTACTGGAGCAACTACACACCCTTGTAGAGAGCGAGGCGAAAGAAAAAGATGAGATGCTACGCCCAACGCAGAACACCATGGCACCTCAGGGACTGCAACCTCTCACCCCCACTCATGATTCCGCCCCTCCTCCCTTCAGACCCTTTGTCACACCTCTACTTGATCCTCTTGCACCCTTAGTCGCTGCGAGTACCCAAGAGCCACTTATGCCTTCCCTACAAGCTCAAAAGATTGTTGCCCCCCCAGAGCCTCAGAAAGCCTCACCCACCCCACCCCCTTCAAGAGACTTGTCTCATCCGCTGACCCTACAAGCGCCTCATTCAAAGTATGCAGACGTTTGTGCCCATACATGCACATTTCGGGTACTGTTGTTATCAAGGTTATTAATCACGAGGTCCTTAAGGAAGAGATGGGCTAATATCTCCTACTTAATTATCACCCTATCTGTTTCAGTGCAACTTGTTTCGATAGAAGACTCCCCTTGTTACTTCTCCTCTATATGGGACAGAGAACTTTTTATGTAAAACTAACTATCTCTTTTTAAACATATTAGTATAAACCCTCATTTTTTGAAAAACAAAGCCTTAGTAATCCCTTTTCTCATAAACCCTCATTTTTGGAAAAAGAATGCCTTAGTGATCACCTCAACTACCTTTTCCTATGATTCGACAATAAAAAACAATTCAAAATCACTTCAAATCACTCAAAAATGCTTCACAAGCCCTCTTTTCACTCATCCCTTTCCTATACTCCAAAACCAATAGCTTTGCATTAATTTACTTAGCATCCGACAATGGGAAGATAACGAGAGAGACAATCCAAGCAAAAGTGTACCTAGCACCCTCCCTGACAATGATGCTAAAAATGTGTGGTCTCCAATGGTAACTCATGTGTCCTGAGGATCTGACCATATGCTGAGGAGATACTCCCTCCAAGCGACTCTAAGTGAAGAGCAATACGTGCAAATGTCATTCGCTAGTGTCACTCTAGCGACTCCTGGCTTGTTGATATTGTGAAGAAGCAGAGGAAGGGGAGAGGGGCGTGGAGAAGGGAGAGAAAGCATGCAAGGTCTTATAAGGGAAAGGGGGAAGAGAACATGGCATTTACGAAAGGCATGAAGAGGAAACAAGGACAAACTTTAAGAGACGAAAGAGAGCTTGTATTTCAATGTGAGCATACAACAAGTGAAGACCAAACTCAACTATCTGGCCTTTTATTCATGCCATCTTAAGAGAGCCAACCCTATTCTCCCTCTACCACTCTCTTTCTAATCATATGGCTCCAAGGCAAAATCTTAGCAAAATCATAATGTTGAGAATATCAAAATGTAGCGGTGTCAAACATGTAGTTAGCAAAACTTCATCATAATTTTGCAACATCAGAGAGACGAGTGAGTGAGGTCTGGAGGTAAGTTAATAAGCATCCGTGCCATCTAAAAGAGTGGGACCCATAAATATGTAAAAAGAGGATGGTAGGGCTCTCGAACTCCACATCTTTTTAAAGCTATAACTCCTCTTTTGAATATATGCATGTTTACTAGTTGACAAAAGCGATCAAGGATTGAATGAATGGGTAGCCATCAAGCAATGGAGGGTAGAGAGCCCGCTTAACAATATGTAAATATTTTCATGGCTTGAGAGAGAGACGAGAAGGAAGAGGCTCAAAGGAGAGAAGAGGATAGTAGGACCTGCGAAGAAAGAAGGGAAGGGCATGAGAAGAGAGAAGGTAAGGGACTAAGAAAGAGGGAAGGGATAAAGGTAGTGTGAGAAAGAGAGAAGTGTACGAGGATATAATTTCCATTGACTCACAAGTCAATACCAAATCACCACGACTTGCACCATATCGCAATCCGTCCCTCTGCAAGGCATAGTCACATGAAGCGAGGACTCCACAACAAAAGGAGGGAGAATATTCACATTACAACAACAAAACATGGTGAATATTCACATTACAACAACAAAACATGATGAGGGGAGAAGAAGCAAAGGAGCATGAGGAGGAGGAATGGAGACATAAATATAATCATCAATCATAAAAGGCACCAAGGCTATGTACAAAGAAGAGGCTAAAGGAAGATAATATGTGCATGGGAAGTATCGAATATAGAGACCTCCCAACATCAAAGAGTGATCCTTTTTTAATAGGCCATGGCCTCCTTAATAAATTGTCCCTCCTACATATATAGTGTTAGGGAGGCAGCATCCATGTAAGCAAGGAGGCACATAGTCTCAATTGCATGCGACAATACCTTGCTCCTCAAATTTTCGCATAAATCAAACCCCCTTTCCTTAATTCTAAGATACCCCATGGTTCCTTCCCAATGTTATAATATGCACAAGCATCTAGGAGGACAAATGAAGTACTGGCACAAAGGTCCTTGCCACCTCATCCTTACTCATGCACAAAGGTCCTTGCCACCTCATCCTTACTCATGCACTAAAATATTTTAGTAGGCATTCTTGTGTTCCCGAAACCAACGTTCAACATATTTTGGTGAACTGAAATTGTAAAAATCGTAGAAATCACCATATTTCTAGGAGCTCCCATTAACATCGGAGAAATCCAAGAGAGTAAGCATAAAATTGGGCACTCTGCATTCTCGCAACATTGCAACCACACAAAACATCCAATTTTGCCAAAAATATGGCAGCTCTTGTCAAAAAATCTGTAGAGGAGAATTTTTCCATGTTCACACTACGTCCTTTCAGGCGAAAATCTCGTGTTCCATACATCGCAAAAATGCACTCTTGGAGGTAGGGTTGGCATAAGGTTCCTTACCACCTCAACCTCTCTTACACATTTTATATTTCCATGCCATTGACCTGTGCCTAGCTCACTTAATGTTGCCATGGGTTCGCCTATGTGGTAAGATGGCCCAATCTTGTTGTTAGGTTCCAAAGATATGTCTTAGTTCATCTATTTGCTCAAGCATATTTGAACATGCAAAACTTTTAATCTTATGGACTTTAATGAATCACTTCTATGCATAATCTGTGCAACTTAACGAGGCAAGCATGCATCATACTACTCAAAAGGTTTGAAAACAAAAACCCACATGCGTAAGGCGATTCTGTGAGTTATACATTGTTTTTCAACTTTACATGGTACAAGTATTAAATGGCAGAGAGCTCCATAATGTGATACATTGTTTCTCTACTTTAAATGGCAGGAGCGCACCTCTCATACCTTTCTTGTCTTATTGCGCATAAAACCGTCATGCTGAGAAAAACACATCCTCCGGTCAATCCTACATATCCTGATACGCGTATGCTGTGGCCTTGTAAGCATCTACTAGTCATCATCATTTAAATCCGCTGAAGCTCCTCATAACGAGAGCCCTTATATAGCATAGCATCATCCTCAAAAGGCATGAGACAATCAAAAGCTATTGCATAAACAGCACACCCAAACTGGAATCTCACAAATACATGCTAGCCCATATACACTGCTGTGAATCTTTGTCAGGATGACGACCAGATGACCGTAGTGTTAAATATCATATGCTTTGACCTGATGTCTCCTTTGTGTCTCTAAGAATGTCAATAGGAACTCCTGATTTGAACAGTACGGACTGCCTGTATTTTTACATGACTCTGTGTGCAACTGCCAACTAGCCACACTGTAGTCTCCCATACACAAAAGCCAGCAGATTGCAAAGTGCAGACTCCGATAACATTGAAATATTCTCCAACACCATTTGGACTTGATTCCAAGGTGCAACACGGGACATAATACTTCAGTACGTTTGGCTTGCAGTATGAGTGGCAGTAGATATCCTTCAGAATTCCAGCACAGCTAAAATGCACAGCGCAGTAAACAAACAATTCATTAGGTTCTTATATCATGGATGGTTCCCCTTAGGCCATCCATAAACTGCAGCAGCTGCTCGAAAAAGCTGTTCAGCAATAGTCTGCAGCTCTTTCTCTTCAAGCTGTTGTAGGTTGGTCAATTTGTCATCCTGCAAGCAAAGCAACCCCATCATGATTCAAGCACTTCAATACAGGCTCTTGAACTTCACCTCTGGACAGTACAGCAAGCAACAAGTACTCACCCCAAACCTCCTCAAAATACAACTTTCCTCAGAAGCAGAAGGAAGCCTGTTGCGCACATGCTCCAGCTGGAAAACTTGAAGAAGCGCTACCACAGTAGCATACAAACGTTGTACTCTTCCTGCAAAGAGAAAGCACCTCACATAATCCTTTCTAATCAATGGAAGTGAAGATGGCAACTGACTATGTACATGCAGAGATGCAGGCACGCACATTGTAAAAGAAAGGGAGACCGGATGATGGAGGGCGAGGGGGAGAAGAGGGGGGGGGGGGGGGGGCGGGGCGCTGGCTCTGACACGACTGACTTGCCCTTGTTCTAACTGAATCAAGGAAAGCAAGCCTAATTTAACAAAATAATTTGAGGCATCATATAAAAACGCAGGAACTTTGTTACCTCCATTGAAAGATTCACGTAGATGATAGATAACTGATTCTGCTAATTTGCCATTTTTTGAGAGTAAGGTGAAGCATGGTTGGATAAATGGTTTCATAGAAGGTTCCTCCATAAGGCTTCTCTTCTGAAAGCATTTATCCTGTCACCATGCACCATATTTATGAAAGCACGGCCTGATTTACATAGCACTATTCAGTCAAAACATTCTGAATTGGTACCACTATCCACCCACAAATCTTACCATAGCAATGGAAACCATGTAGTCTGCAACAAAGGGTGGAAGCAATTCACAGAGAGATTCTGGTAGAAGTAAATCTTTACAGGACCCGCACAGCACCGCAACCACCTTAATTAGTCCATATGAGACTATGGAAGGCAAAGGTGAAACCTGGAACCCATTTTCAGCATTGAAGATACATGTTGAAAGCATGTGGTCCAACCTTAAAGAGCTATCACGTTGTAATTACCATAAGCAAACACCCTGCTTCATAAGCAAGCAGGAGCCACTACACAGCTATACGTACCAACTTTTGACAGATGGAAGGATTCAACAATTGCAGTAAGACTCTTCCATCACCAATTTGACAAAGACACGAACAAACAACACTAGCAATCGCTCTGTGCTTTTGAAAGTTCAATAAGGTTCTCTCGTTTGCAAAGTCAACTGACTCTATATTAGTTGTACCTGCAGAGACCCCCTGAAAGCTCTTCAGAAATATACTTGCTCATTTATGGATAGACAGAAAAAAACAGCATGCAAAAGCAAGGGCATACCAGCATGCCCCCATCCCCATCTTCAAGAATCAAACCACCAAGAGAAAGAGAGGGAGAGAGACAGAGACAGAGACACAGAGAGAGAGAGAGAGAGAGAGAGAGAGAGAGAGAGAGAGAGTCAAACAACAGGAAACCGACAAATACCAGAGCCAGCAGTTTTATTACCACAAGACATGAACACAATCATTCAATACCACACCTTGAAACGAAACTTGCTCAACCAGAAGAGTGAATAAGAAACTGAGGTGATCTGATAGCTTGATCGATCCCCTGCAGAATGCCCGTTGAAGAACTTCCACACACCTTATAATCACACTCAATTCCAATTCAGGACCTGCAAGATGAATAGAATCTTAGTCTGCAACTTTGAAACTGAATTCGTCTCTTATCTGCAAGCTGGAAATACAAAATTCCCTATTCACAATAATAGAACAGGAAATTTCTCCCCTTGCTGCAACAGATCATTTAAACAGAGAATATCCAAATAGGGAAAATTGCAAACTAAGTTCCATTAGCCATTATATAGAAGTTTCCTCCAGTGTACACAGAATCAAGGTAAGTGTACCTACCTGAACTGACAGCCTGCCAAATGCCCATTGCATTGACATAGACGATTCTATGCTGACACATCCCAGAGGTTTCATCTGAGAAAATAATCTGCATTTATTTCAAGACTTTCTAACCCGTCTAAATGATTTCAAGATATTTTCCACTGTTAATATCACAACGTCCCTAGGAATAATGAGAAAAACACACAATAAAAAAGCAGTCTTAAAAGCATGACGTTTCTAGGACTATTGTCATGCTTCTCTGCCATCAGAAGGAACATTGGGAAGAAGGAACATCGGGACAAAAGCTATCTATGGATAGATATCTCCCATAGGGCTACACAGCTTGCTTTTTGTCTCTTGCTTTTCGGAACACAGACTCAGCCCTATGGTCTTCACCAGGCGACTTTGCCGAGACTTTCCCGGAAAAAGATCTTGAAGTGTATACTTAGACACAACAGATCCCAGAAGAGGGGTCCTACCCATAGTACATGGATACACATGGAAGTCTACATGCCGGTCAGAGATCCGCATGGACAAAGGAGTGCGGGGGTTAGGAGAATTGGCATTTCTCTTTGCAGGCACAACTCATAGTCACTAGTGCAGATGAGCATGTGTGCTATATGTGGATCCAACTCAAGAGACCCTAGACCACAAAACATGTACATTGCAGCATGCTACTTTCCTCCATAGACATCAGACTATCCCGGGACAGCCTCAGGGAGAGGACAGAATAGACCTTGCCTAGCATGTTATGAGGACATCCAGAGATACAAGAAATTGGGTGAGGTCTTACTCATGGGAGACTTCAATGCCCAGACCAGGGATGCATGCCTAGCTTTTTGCAGTATGGCATTTGCCCTTCTTCCTGCGTTTTCTGATCTTTTTGCTTGATAATTAAGCTGAATCAGTCTTGGACTGATAATGACCTGCATGGAGTTTCTTCTTGCCTTTAGCACTAAGGGCCCGATCCATTCCACATGAACCAGCTGCCATATTTTTCTCTGTCTTCTCTTCCTGCAACAACCACCCCACTAATTCCTGGAATGTGAGTTGGTTGGTATTACCTCTTGTAGCCAAGTTGAATAATGTATAAAAAATAGTATCACTCTTGCAAAGAGTTCAAAAAGTTTGTGGAAATGAATTGATTGTCTGGAATCACTTAATCTATATTGAGCAACTCCTCATGAAGACCTGCTAAGGGTTCCGACATCGAATCTTGATGATGCATCTTAATTGCCATCAAGTTCCAGCTTCTCCTCCTAGGCCAGACTCCAAAAACATCATTTGCATTCTGTGGCATCTCAAAAGAATGCAAGATCAAAGGACGTGAAAGATTGTATTTACAAGATGGGCGAGCTTGTGAGGTATGTGAGCTCAAAGGAAATAGATCCCACCATGCTTGAGAATGCTTGAGTTATGTCAGTGGAGACGGTTTGTTTAGTGGAGGAGACATTTCCACGTTCTATTCTCACAAGCCAACTACATCTCATAGTACATTTGGTGGATGAGATTGCTATATGCGAAACTATACATGCGCGATGGTTGTTCTTCCTCGAGCGCTTCATGAAGATGTTGAAGGGCTTCGTGAGACAAAATGCAAGACCCGAAGGTAGAGGGTTGGTTGGTACAAGAGTCACTTGTATATATTTCTGAGTTTCTTGTTGATGTGGATAGCTCTCTCCCACTCTGAAAGCCCCCAAAAAATAACCAAGCAAATGCACTAGAATCTGCCTGCAAAAAGTGCAAACAAGAATTATCTGTTGCAAAGCTCCAAAATGCTAACTCAAACTGAGCCCGAATTCCTGCAAATGAAACCCTGACCACAAAGGCATACAACGGAGAAACCCTAATGCAAAAGCCCCAAATTTTGGGTGGGATTTTAAACCCAAATCTATACAGAAAACCGTTAGAGCAAGCTCCATACGGGATACACCATGCAATGCATGAAAAGCTCAAGAGCCAAAAAGAAAGGATTGGGGCTGATAGTGCCATCTCAATCCGGTAGAAACCTCCGAGAAAAAGGGAGAACCCCTCCAAACTCGAAGAAATACAGTCCTCCTAGAAGAGGCTGCCCGTGAAGGACCCTGCATGCTCCCATATGGCTATCAAAGTGTGCACCGTGTCACTCCAAATACCCGTGAACACCTGTGATGGGTGTATCTGGGTGCCATCCAAGGCCTCTGTGCATCTGGCTCTCCAAATGTGCCAAGAGGAAATGCTAGCCAAAATCTCCCAAGAGGTGTCCACCACTGAAGCATGTGAAGCTTTGAAGGGAGTAAGTGGTACATCTTGAAGAGAGCAAGACTCTATCACCCGCCGGTGGATCGAGAGTGCCCAAGAAGAAGGCTCACCCTCATAAAACACCTGGGGCCCAGTAAGGGATAACCATGCGACCGAGCCCCAAGTCATGAAGAAAGGGGAAGTGTGAAAAATGTGGAGTATCCGAGCAACCCCTTTCCAAACAGTCCTTGCTTGACTGCAGTCCCAAAGGCAATGTCGCACTGACTCCTCTGCAGAATGACAGTGAGGGCAAGTGGGATCAGCCCCAAATCATGATCTCCACAAGTTCATTGCAATCCCTCCATGAATAGAAAGCCAAAAGAAAAGAGTGATCTTTCTATTTCTGAGGGATTTCTAGAGCCTCCTCCAGAAATTCCTACGCAAATCTGCAGTGATGAAGAAGCTGTCCCAATGGGGGGCTCTGGAGGGAATCCAACCCCTACTGCTTAGCTGAAATCTCCTGGCATTACCAACCATGTGAGGAATTAGATTTCATAGGGCCTCCTAGATGGCGAAGCAGATCTTGTACAACCTCCTGAAGCCCCAAAAAAATAACCAAGCAAATGCACTAGAATCTGCCTGCAAACAAGAATTATCTGTTGCAAAGCTCCAAAATGCTGACTCAAACTGAGCCCGAATTCCTGCAAATGAAACCTTGACCACAAAGGCATACAACGGAGAAACCCTAATGCAAAAGCCCCAAATTTTGGGTGGGATTTTTTACCCAAATCTATGCAGATCTCCAACCTCCTGAAGCAGATTCCATACAATGATGCACTTCTCGAGTAGTGAGGAATCAGATTTCATAGGGCCTCCTAGAGAAAATGGCGAAGCGGATCTCGTACAACCTCCTGGAGCAAGTGACAAATGGAAGCAGGTGTTGGCAATGACGGCGGTGGGTTGGTCACTAGTGCATTCTTAAAGTAGATATTGGTGTTGAAGAATGACGACGAAGCAGGTTGTAGATGACAAATGGCACCCTCCGGAAAAGATGATGAACAAAGTGATGCCTCTAGAGCAGTTGCATGATACAAAACAGATTTCATGCATCAGCTCAATTCTCGTGTAGATGGTAGCAAATGACGAGCAATGTGTTGGTGCACTTTTGGTGTAGGTTGTAGACGATGACGAACGGCGCCTAGAGTAGATGAACAACGCTTAGTAGGTGAGTGATGTCTCTAGAGAGATCTATCCTCTGTGGTGGCGCATTAAACAAAACAAAGTTAGGCTGTTCTATGATGGCAACACATAGAAAATCCACGATGGGAAGTCGACAGGCTCTTGAATGACGAGATCCTCCATGACGTACAGATCTCTTGAATGACCTCGTATAAATTGTTGCATTGAACTGGGATAAATGGTTGCATCAACAACCAAAAGTCACTCCCACCCTTACTCCATCGCACATCGGGCTCGCTCCTGGCAAGCTTTTTTTTGAAAGGAAGATGCTTTGTTGGAGGACCTTCTCTTGAAGCAGGACTAGCTTGAGCTCATACAGGAGCCAAATTCTGATGCCAATACCAGCTTGTAAGGTTTTGGGATTGAGGAAGATAGAGAGTGGAGAAGAACAAGATTGTTGTGGAGAGCACAAGAAAGCTGAAGTCCTATTACAAAATGTCTTAACTCCAAAATGATGTTATATACCTCTAACATAAAGACCTAACCCTAAGGGGGGAAACCCTCCTAATTGAAGGTGAAAGTGGCCCAACACACTACTAAATATCCAATATCATAGTCGGCCATTTGATTGGCCAAGGTATATGGATCAGCTCTCAAGATACACATCAACGATCGTGCTGAGAGCATGGGCTTTGTGCGCAATGGGACATACAAGTTTTAGTTGAGACCTTCTAGACTAGATCACATCTTCATCGTGACAGCCATCATAGAGGAGGCCGGATTTTGAAAACAGAGAGTTACTACTACTTTGTAACTTTTCAAAGGCATTTGAGTCTGTATCTCAGACCCAACTTATTGCACATCTTCGAGCCTTGGATAAGGCACATGATGTTATGTGGGCAGTCATGGCTTTCCATGAGTGGGTTACAGGCAAAGTGTGTTCCATATAGAGACTATCTGAAGTGGTGAATAGCACCATTGGGTGGGCTCTCCGACTCATACCATGGATTCGCTACGACATTGAGGTTAGTAGCCATGGGTAACCCCAACCACTGTTCCTTCGATCAACTTGTTTCCCTACTCAGCAGAGTCGTCAAAACTGAACTGCTTCTATCCATGCAGATCGTGCGAAAAAGCGCTATAATTACTGCAGGAAACCAGGTCATGATCGTTCTAAGTGCCGGAAGCACATTGCTTCCTAGAAGAAGAAGCAACAGCAGAAACTTGCAGTCACATATGCACCAACTGCTCACGCTGTGACATGCCATTATAATCTGTCATTGGATGCTTCAGCGTTATCACTTTTAGATTTTGACTTTGACTGATGCTTTCATAGTGGTGCTTCAAAGCACGTCACGTCCTGTAGAAGTCCAGACATTGAGTGATGC
Source organism: Dipteris shenzhenensis (assembly GCF_047967505.1). Classification (NCBI taxonomy): domain Eukaryota; kingdom Viridiplantae; phylum Streptophyta; class Polypodiopsida; order Gleicheniales; family Dipteridaceae; genus Dipteris; species Dipteris shenzhenensis. The sequence continues at coordinate 50,009,963 of NC_141601.1, forward strand.
TCCCAAGGGGGGCATTGTCACTTGTGCAAACAATCTCTCTTATCCTATCAAAGAAATTGGACAAGCTGAGGTTACTTCTATTAAGGGGATACAATCAAGGATGCATGGGATACTTTCGCCTCTTTGTATGAGGTTCGTAATGAGGCAAGAGTTGCATTTTTTAGAAAACAGCTTCACGGTGTACACATGCAAGAAGGAGACAGCATAGATGCCTATCTCACCAAAGTCAAGGAAATGTGAACAGCTTGTTAATGAGGGTGAGATTGTACCAGATGCACAGATTTTCCACGACACTTAATGGGCTCCCTGACATCATGATACCAAGGATTTGCTACAACATTGAGTTAGTGGCCATGGATAACCCCAACCACTATTCCTTCGATCATTTGTTTCCCTACTACAAGAGGAGCAGAGTCATCAAAACCAAGCTGCTTCTATTCATGCCGATCATGCCTTTGTCACAGATCAAAGGGCAAAGGCAAAGCGGGGAAAATTACAGTAAGCCCAAACGTTCATCTAGCACTTCGTCCTCTTCCATTGCTGATGGGAAGAAAAAGCGTTGTAATTACTGCAGGAAACCAGGCCATGACAGATTTGACTGCCGGAAGCACATTGCTTCCAAGAAGAAACAGCAACAGCAAGGACTTGCAATCATATATGCACCCGCTGCCCACACGCATAGCAATGGGCATTTGTTGTGACATGCCATTATAATCCTTCATCTGATGCTTCAACCTTGTCACTATCAGATTCTGACTCTAACTGAATTTTTTATGGTGGTGCTTCGAAGCACATTACATCATGCAGAAATTTATTTCAAACATTGAGGGATGCAGGCCATGAGAGCTGAAATTGTTTCATTCATGCTAATGGCACTTGGGAGTTGTGTGACTGCCTGCCAGCAAGCATGCCATAGGCACTAAGTGGGTCTACAAATTGAAACGCAAAGCTGATGGAAGTGTTGACCGTCGCAAAGCCTGCCTTGTTGTAAAAGGTTATGCCCAGCAACATGGCATTAACTTTGAGACATTCACTCCCACTTCCCACATTACTACTATTCAGTGCGTCATTGCTCTGCATCCCACAGGCATTGGGAGGTACACGAACTGGACATTAAGACCGCTTTCCTTCATTGGGATTTGCTTGAAGAGAATATGTCACCCAACCTCCAAGATTTGAGGTTGAAGGTTCTGAAAATCAGTATGCCAGCTGAAAAAGGCCCTCTATGGTTTGAAGCATGCACCGCAGGCATGGTATGCCAAGATACATTATTTTTTGCTATGCCTTGGATTTCAAAACAGCCGTAGACACGCCACTCTTTGTCCGGAAGAGTGAATCAGATTTTCTCATTTTAATTCTCTATGTGGATGACATGCTTGTCACTTGGCCTGGTACACAAAAAATTGTAGCTTTCAAGGCAGATTTGTATAAATCATTTGCAATGTCAAATATGGGCAGGCTGCACTACTATTTGGGCATCTAGTTTGCTTCTATTCAGGGGGACATAATGATAATTCAATCCAAATATATTGGACAGCTCTTCCAATGCTTCCGATTCGAGAATTGTAAGCTAGTTCTACTCCATTGGAACCTGACTACCGTTTCTCCAGCGACAATGGGAGTGCCCCATTTGATTCCACTCTTTACCAGCAGGATGTGGGATACCTAATTTACTTATGTCATACCAGGCCTGATCTGCAATATGCTGTTTCCCCATTAAGCACGTACATGCACAAGCCCAGCACACAGCATTGGCAGCAATGAAGCGGGTCTTTCGTTACTTGAAGGCCATGCAGCATTTGGGACGCTTCTATGGTGATCAGTCTTCATTGGTTTTGCATGCATTCATGGTCCGTGATTGAGCACATTGTTATGACACGCATGTGTCGCAACTGTTTCATGCTTAGCATATCTTAGTTCAGCAAGAAGCAGCCTATAGTTGCTACTGAAGCTGAATACAGGGCAGCCTTCACAGCTAGAGTAGAGTATGTTTGGCTACAACCATGGAGGGGGTTTGTTAGCACTTAGCCCTGGTATGGCCTTGTAAACTAGTTAGGACATTTAGTCCTAGTACACCTAGTTCACTTACGACATTTTAGTCCTTTGTAAACTAGTTAGCTTTTGGACCATATATTGGCCACTCTTGTACTTTCTTCTTTATTTATTTGCTTGCAAGAACGCTTGAGTTCCCTCAGTTTGTGTTTTCTCCCTTGCATTCCATCTCCGTTCCATTGCTCCCCGCACCCAACAAGTTTGACACACTGTAAATTCTTACTGAAGGGTTATCTGTTTCATGTGACATTGATATACATTTAAAAAAAACATTCATTTTAAGCCTCATCTATTCACTCTAGAGACATAACTTTATAAAAGTGCACCTCATCATGCAGTGTACAAATGCTCTCCATGATGCAACAAAGTAGAACATATCATGCAATATACATACCAAGACAATGTGCAATTGCCTTCAGGAAAGTGCTCGAGAAACTCCCAAAATAATACAAAACATCAATTGCCAACTGCTGACATTCCAGAGGAAGCTTTATGAATGGCCCATACAACCACCTTGCTGCATAACCAAAAAGAAGGAAGAAATGATAAGGATACAGGCCTAAGTGACAGGATACAAAGCAAATGTAAGAAAAGGGGTAACATATACGGAGGAGGCTGGGAAGGGAGGTGACACTTTGACACAGGAAGATAGAAAACTGACTTTGATGATGCTTTGATGGAGAAAAGGTGCTGAAGAACGGTATCAAAATCGGCTGCAAAGCTGTATATTCATGTTCTAGCGGAGAATTTTTTGGTGCAGATCGTCCAATATTGTGCAGGACTTGCAAAACAGCCTAAACAGAAGATTGAAATCCATATGCCTTATAATATAATATTCAGATATGCCCTTTCCCAGACAGTTATGCTGGAAAAAGCCAAAATTTGTATGAAATCCATCAACACATTTGATCCCATACCAGAGAAGAAGATGAGTGTCTGTCCTTTAGTTCCCAGAGCAGTCTGGGAAGTGCCTGCAGCCATTGCTTTTGAAATCTAAAAAGGTCTTCCCCAAGCAGGGTTTTTCCTGTCTGCGTTGTACACAGGCATACAGCCACCATCAAAGTGAGATTCTTTGTATTATCTTATATCGTTCTTACAGAACCTCAACCAACAGAGACTAAAGTTCCCCAGAAAGAAACTAGTTATCAAAGAAGATGAAATGAAAGAGAAGTACAGGTTGAAGTATATCTGCAATGCAGATAAGGCAAACATGCTTGAGCCTTGAACTGGCTTTACAGTTTTGGAACACTTTTGTAAAAGACTGCAAAAACCAAAACATGGCATTTATTATTTGCATCAGAGGTGATCTAAAATTCACAACACTTATATAACAATAGAGACGAATAAAGAAAGCATGTCCTACCTGAAGCATGCGTGTCTGACATTCTCTGCTGATGCAATGCAAAAGACTGGGAACAAAGCCAATCAGCGACTTAACATGAACTTCCAGCAACCTTTTGTCCGTAGTACTTGATTGCAGGTTGAATGGAGGAAGCATCTACAAAAAGCAACAACCCAGTAGCAGTTTTTTCATTCTTTCCTTCCCCTTATCAGCACAATTTTAGATAAGCCTTTTATTTTAGTGTGCCCATTAGTTAATGTCTATGATAAGAATAGAACCGTGAAGCATGGGAATTTAACAGTCAATATAACAAGTGCAAGCAAGAGGCTGACAGCTTTCTCCAATATGTACCCTGCCATCCAAGGCAAATTCGATATAATCAAGGAGTATGGTAAGGCCAGTGTGTTCACTGTCAATGTGTATATCTCCCGCTATAACAGAAGCTAGCATGACTTCAGAGATAGCAATATTCAAAGCAACTAGTGACTCCTCCACCTGCAGCCATGCGACACAACAGTAAATCTTGCATAAGCATATGCATGCCACACAATGCAAACATGTAAATTTCAGTTTTCTATGGATTTTTGTATGTTTTTAAAAGTTTAAAGCTGAAATGGAAAGTTTGGAGTGGTCTTCTTTTCATAATTTGGTATTTTTCCATGTGATTCGATGATGTGTCATATGACGTGGTATTCCTGTTCCAGTTCGGGGCATCCGACATTCCAAAAATGTTCCCATTTCCTGGTAACTATGGTTCATGCTCCCTACCATAGGTCACAATACCTTGGACCGCCCCTGAGCCGACAGTGAGGATCATCACCTGAGAACGTCAGTAAACACAGGCATCCCATACCACTAGGACACATCCAACCGTATCTTTGAAAGAGCTAGCTCATTAGGCCTCACAAGGAGATATAGGCTAATGGTGAACAGCCACAAACTGAGGACTAGTATAGCCCATTGTTTGGATTATCATGGTCACCTCCTCACTTGTGAGCCCCCAAATGAGAAGGACAAGGGGGAAATATACCAGAGATGCCACATGGGGACAGAAACAAACTGCACGAGGGCAGATCTGGGATGGAAGGCAGGGCTGCCACCTTTGGGCAGCATGCAGGTTGCCATGTGGGCAGCATGGACAGTAAAGGATGCTGTCAGAAGGCTGTACAGAGGTCTTGGAGCTGGGACAAGACTGCAACAGATGCAATACCAATCCAGAACAAAGAAGGCCCTGAAAGGGCAGCCAAAATGGGCTGTCAGGGGCCATGTTATAGGCCTGCAGATCTGGGCAGAGAACAGTTTGGAGCAAAAGAGCAGATCGTTGCAAGCAGGAAAGTAGGCCAGAGCAGGTCACAGAGTGTATTGCTGCTGCGTGGCAGCCAGCCAGTCTTGGGCAGGTTTGTGTCTGCAGTCTGGTCAGGCCAGTCTATACTCGGCCAGTCTGCAGACTGAGTGGGCTGAGTTGGAAGGGCATTTAGCTCTAAATAAAGGGCCCCAGGGGGGGCAGTTCTAGTCATTGGGGTTATTTGGTGCCTCAGATTGTGCTGCATACACAGCAGCAGGGAGGGCCAGAAGCACCTACAACAGTGCCTCACAACAGACTGCCATCACAGCAGCAAGGAGTCAGGAATTGTGGAGACTTGTGCCTCACCATTGGCTGTAGATGGAAGTACCCACTGAAGCTCTAGGAGGTCATGCAGGCTGATAGAGATTGAACCAGCATAGTTGCCAGGAGTTTCTGAAACGGGAGGTTTCAAACGGGTTTCGCAAAATGAATGAAACGGGTTTCATTCGGAATGTGAAAATATGTGCATTTATACCTAGGGTATGCATCATGCCATATATAAAAATGTGCAAATAAAGATTGTAAGTGACTCCATAGTGCAGACATGATACAAAAAACATACATATCGAGTATAAGCACCATACATACTGAATCCTGATCATACAAAAAGCTAGTTATCAATGATCATACATTATACATACTAGAGTACTCAATGATCATCTTCACACATACATACTGAATGATCATACATATTGAATCCTGATCATACTGATCATACATACTGAATACTGATAATAATAAAAACTAGAGTCATCAATGAACCTCCCAAGACCTTCATGGTGATGGACCATGAAGATAAAAAGGTCAAACTACAAATGGAATCCAAAGTATTGTCTATCAATAATAAGTGACAAAGTCACAAATCAAAAGTCAAGCCTCATCATTAATGTCAGCATCTTCCTCCTCAACCGAATCCATGTCCTCATCAGCCTCCTCCTCACTGCTACCGGAACTCCCAGAAGACTCATAAAAAGCATCCCCATGAGATGCAGGTGCAATCGAAGTACTGGCACCAGCTGCCTGGGAGGATCGGGTGCGGTGAGATGAAGCCGTGATCTCCTCGTACAACATGGCGTAGATATCCCTCTCCTCAGGTGGAATCACCGGCATCTCCTTGCACTTTGTGATGTCGATTTTGTAGGGATTCACCTGCCAAGGCTCAATGGGGTAGTCCGTTTGCTCGAGCAATCGTAGATTGCAGTGGCAAAAGACCAACCTCTCCAATTGCACAGTGGACAATCTGCTCCTCTTCTTCGTATGGAGTAAGGCCCATGTACTCCAATTTCTCTCACAAGGTCCAGAGCTACAGTCTTGTGAGAGAACTCGCATCGCTATGCGTCTCTGAAACAAAACAAGAGACATTCTCAGACTTTACAGTTTAGTGGCAGCTTCCAATTGCTGAGCTATACCCACATGTTTTCAAATAATAAGAAAGTATTGCCTCTAGGGTTAAGTATTACCAAGTGGGGCCTCAATGCCATATTTTTCCCACCAAGAAATTGCTGCTAACTGAGTCTCCTCTCTCTGTGCATTGCGTGATCCAAAAACACCGCTTCGGTTGCGGAAAAGAAGACGCTCATCCTCCAGCTTCAAAAGAAGATCATCATCATCTCCCACAATCTTGCTCATATAAGCTGACCACTCATCCTCTAATTCTCTGTCGAGATATTGCTGCTCATTCCTCCATAGAGGATGAAGGATATGAGCAACAGTATGGATTGGCCTATTAAACCAATCCCAACGTGTGTTCCAGATCTCCTTAAGGTCTTCAATCCTTCATAAGAAATAATGAATCAAAGGCAAAACCGATAATGTTTAGAAAAAATGAAAACATAGATTAAAAGGAATTCTAAGCATTGCCACTTTGCTAATTGGAAAATGCTAAACGTCAAAGGATGACTCATGAGTACGGGATACCTGTCTGCAGATAGGTGAGTACACACATCAAGGGCTTCCCCCACTTTGTCCATGAACTCATAAAGAAGCCCAATGGTGCTCCCCTCCATATCTATCAATCGGAGAACATTGTACATGGGGTTCATTGTCTTCACTAGAGCTGCAGCCTCCTCCCACCATGCATCTCTCATGACCATGCGGCTGAAACCAATTGCTTTGGGCTCATTCCTATCCCCCCATTGCTGCCAGTCACGGGAAACAACTGTACGCAGCAAGCCATGCCACACTTGAACAACCCTCTCCAACATTATGAACATATAAGCAAACCGTGTCTTCGAGGGCTTTAGAAGGTCGAGGTCACTATTTTCCCTGAACATGCTCAAGACCTTGGGTCTTTTGGTTACAAAATTTACCATGCTCAAAGCTTGAAAAAATATATGAGAAACCCAAGGCAACTTTGCCATGTCCTCAATGGCAAGATCCAAACTATGAGAAGCACATGGTGTCCAAACAATAGTGGGAAACTCATCCTCAAGCATCCTTCCCATGGACACACAATTGGAGCCATTATCTGTGATCACCTGCACCACATTTGCTACACCAATCTCAAGAATAGTTGTGCGCAAATGAGACCATATATATGCACCTGTCACCACTGTCCCTGAAGCTATCAATCACAGCCTCTCCTTTGGTCGACCTACGGCTAGGCTCCGAGAGACACAGTTGCAACCTGTCTCCTGGTGGGAGAAATATGGCAACTATACTCCTACTTTGGTAAGAGACAAGTTACAACGCTACTAGTTAGAGCTTAGTCGTTAAGTAATTTGAGGTTTTATCTACTACAAATATGTTTAAAGTTATCAAGTTCTTGATACTTATCTCTGCTTAATTGGCTTATGGCAGAAACGCCTTGCTATACGTGTTCTCTCACAGGACTACAATTCCGATCCTTGTGAGAGGAACTGGAGCACTTGGGCCCTCTTTCACACAAAGAAGAGGAGCAGATTGAGCACGGCTCAATTGGAGCAGTTGGTGTTTTGTCATTGCAACCTCCGTCTCCTTCAGTTCGCCACCGGCTGCCCCGAACCTCGCCAAGTGAATGTAGACAAGGTGGACGTGGAGAAGATGAAGGCCATACTAGATATCCCACGGGAGGAGCTAGACATATACACCATGTTGTATGAGGAGCTGTCAGCCCCAGCACACCACACACGATCATACACTCAACCATCTGGAGATGGTGCTAGTACTTCAGTTGCACCCGATGGTCTTGATCCTGATGTTGATGATTCTTCTTTAGACAATGACACAGATGCCTCAAGCTCCTCTGAGGAGGTAGAGAATGACAATGACGAGGAGTCCATGGATGATGCAGATGATCAGTAGTGATGTACCTTTTGGCAATGAGTTTGTAAACTACAGGCATCAAAGTAATAGGCCTCCAATCTGACATATGATCACACAGATTTTTTTAAGGCACAAGTTTGATTATGCCATGCTTCCAAAGGTGCGGCAATTGATTTGCTTGCCAGGCAACATTGATCATTTGTAAGAGAACATCTTTCAAATCATCCCAAAAAGAAATATAAAATTCCACCGTAAGACCATCCCAGCCAGGGGACTTGTATTTGCCGAGATGAGACAATGCATTATCAAGTTCTGTGTCAGTAAAAGGTCTCTCGAATGTAAGAGCATCATCCATTTCCACTATCTCATAAACATATTGAAGAAATTCAGTCCTCGCATCAGTCATTTGATTTTGATGGGGGAGCCAGGGGTAGAGAACAATTTCTGGAAGTAATTTTGGCATTCATCTTGGAGATCAGAGAAAGGGTGCGTCCAGGAGCCATCTAGCTTCCTTACCCTTAGACATGAGTTTTTCTTTCGAGTAGCATGCAGGCCCTGGAAGAAGGCTTTTGATGAGCAGCCCTTATCCCTGAGGGGCTTCATTCGTGCTCTAATCTGCCATTTGTGTAATTTCCTCTGATCATTATCAGTCAGTTTGATACGGGCTTGTGAGAGGGAATCATTTTCTGATTCAGAGAGAGGCCTTAAATGTGACAATTCAGTCAATTGTTGTGCTGTCCTTTTTGCCCATTTGACCTCATTCCTCCATGTAGCCATGTGCCAGTTTCCATAGTCCCTAATAACATTCTGTATACGAGAGACAAAACTGTCCCAAGCATAATTCATGTCCTCCTGGGCATGCAAAGGCAAGGGATGAATTGCAAATCTGATCATTTGCTGGAAATATTGATGTCGGAAATAAGCCTGATTAACATGCAGTAGGCAAATCATCCAGTGGCATACCAAATTGCAGATTTATCCGTAATGGGACATGATCTGACAAGCCCAAAGAGAAATCTATGAGGAGATGAAGGCTAAAATCTGCATATTGTTGTGGATAAAACAGATACCATCTGTCAAGCCTTGCCCAGTATGTAGTAAATGCATTGTGATGAAAAGTATATCCGGGCACTGACCCTTGTAGAAGCAGCCATAAGTCTTCAGCCTGCACAGAAAGAAGCATGTTATCCCATTTCTGTCTTTCCGATGATAGCATATGAGATCTTGAAGTGGTGTTATCTCTCGGCAGAGGGGAATTATTAAAATCTCCACAGATAAATGCATTGGATCTCCATGGATATTTGCTTAAAGAATCCCATAAAAGAGCCCTCATGGCAGAGGTCTGGGAGGCATAGACTGATGCAAACTCAAGAATGTCACCATTGACATTACATTGTATGACTATCCATCGGCCATTGCTGTCATTGAATGCTAACTGAGGCTCCAGCTCATGTCTAACCATTATGCATACGCCTGAGTAGCTAGTGGTACTAGCATAATATATATCATAGCCGCCAAAGTGATCATGATGACCAGCCTTAAAGTGTTGATTATGCTCTTGCAAACAAACAATATCTGGCTGCATTTTATGTACATAATTCCAGAAAAGCCTCCACTTTGAGACATTGCAGAGGCTCTGTACATTGTATGTAAAGCACTTAAGTGTTTGATGCATAAAAGACATATATACAGGAAGTATAAGTATGAAACAAGATATCAGAGAGGCAAAGCCTCTGCCTGCATGGGTTGCATGCCTTCATGATCCATGAAAGATATAGCATTCTCCCCTTCTTCAGAATCACATATGGGGATGCCCTTCTTCAAAACCCCCACCCCATTTTGAAGGACAGGAGCTGAAGTGGAAGCCTGTCCTGGTGAGGGAGAAGAAGCATCCCATTGACGAGATTGAAAAGGGCGTTGCTTCAATATAACCACCTTCTTAGCCTGTTGAAAACCATCCCGATCTGTCCCCACAAATTCCTTCATCTTCTCTTTTTCTTTTTCTTTTCCTTTTCCAGCAAGTGATTGCACCTGATTAACTGGTTTAGCATTCTTTGCTCCATTCCGATTTGCTGCCTTAGCTTGCAAATTCTCATTCTTTTCCCATGTCTGTGGCGGCAAGGCATTAGGAGGGGGTTGATGCAGAACCATTGGGCATTCAAAGGCTAGATGCCCAAACTTGCAAACACCCCCCATTTCAAGTCAAAAAACTTTTTCCCCAATTGCACACCCTCAACTTCCACTGCAATAGAAGGAGGGGTAGGTATGTCAGTGTCCCAGAGGATGCAGAATCTGTTACGATTTCCCATGGGGCGTGGAGGAAAAATGACCTGTCCCAATGAAGCAGCCAGGCCAGGCAATTCTTCATGCATATAATCCGAGAAGTTAACAACCTCAACCCATACAAGACAATGATGTCGTATAAGACTTTGGTAATCCTTGTTTGGGGACCAAGGCATGGCATGTACCATCTGCTTCCCATAGAAGAGGGAAGAAAGCTCAAGGAGCCTCTGCTTGCACAAGGCATCTGATAAGTGCACCTCATAAAAGTCTCTGGATGCAAAATAGACACCCTCTACAAAGCATCCTCCAAGGATAGACTTGATCCATTGCGCAACATCACTGGCTGCTGGGATTCTTCCTGGAAAGAAAATTATTACCGCGGTTTGAGATAGCTTGCTGAGAGGATTCACAAGGGAGGGCAATTTTAATTTGTATGTGACCTCTGGAACTGGTTTGCCCCATTCCTGTCGTGACTGCTGAAAGTCATCCTTAAGTGCATCAAACACATATTGAGCTTCCATAGTAAGCTCATCATCTTGTGATGCAGGCTGAGAAGGACGGCGCTTGGCATCTGCGGGTCTTTCTTTTCTAGCATATGTACAAACGTCGGAACCTGAAGCCATGATTGAAATATGGCAAAGCAAGAAAGAAATAGAGTGAAAGATGAAGCAGACAGAGAAATGTACAAAAAGGCACAGGGAAGAAGTCCAGAACTGTACGGCAGAGGCTGTACGGAAGGGCTTGTACGGAATACGATGTACGGGACAGCTAAGAGACTATACGGAAGAAACTGTACGGACGAGAAGTACTGCACGGAAATATCAGAGGTTGTACGAAGAAGACTGTACGGAGGTTCTGTACGGTCAAAGATATTGCACGGAAATATCTACGAAACTGTACGGGAAAGGCAGGGTTATACAGAGATGTAAAGGTGCTGAAGGTACTGCGTTGTACGGAGGACTGACAGAAAACCGTACGCACGTACGGAAAAATACGAGGTGAGGGAACTGTACGGGCCTGCGCGTGAATCTGCACAGGGATTGTGACCCTCTCGTAGCAACTGGTACGGCCGTTCAAAAAATCCGTACGGCGACCGTACGGGCGTACGAACAGAGGGGGAAAGGCCTGTGAGGAACCTTCGCTCATGACCTCACACTCTCAGCTAGCACCTTCGCTCACCTTCGCCACACACACACACACACACACACACATACATACATGTGCCTGCACACATACTTTTTCTCGCCTAGTCCATTGATGTTTTGTTTTGAGAGCTGGCTTTTCCTATGTGAGGCACTTACACCCACCAGACATCTCATGAGAATTCTTCCCTCTTGGCTTATGTATTTTGAGAGCTGGCTTTTCCTATGTCAGGCACTTACACCCACCAGACATCTCATGAGAATTCTTCCCTCCTGCCTTATGTATTTGGTGCGATAGCGTCCAAACAAAATAGAAACTAGTAACAAACCGCCACCTGAGTTAGCGGGACAACTCCTTGTGGCTCGAGGTCCTACCCTAAACCCTAAACCCGCCTAATAGCCTGCCTCGATAAATGACTCCCTCCTCGGTGCACCTGATCAGCAGGTCCAACTGCCACAGACAAGCAAGCAATCCTCCATCTGGATCCAGAAAGCCTGCTAGCAGCGCCTGCCTCGTGCTACTAGACGGCTAGAGTGTACATGGTCGCAATAGTCACACTATTGGCTACTTGGTTATTGGACCCCTCTACGTTCCTTTATCGAGGCAGGTCCAGCTGCCACAGACAAGCAAGCAATCCTCCATCTGGATCCAGAAAGCCTGCTGGCAGGGCCTACCTCGTGCTATTAGAAGGCTAGAGTGTACGTGGTCGTAGTAGTCACACTATTGGCCACCTGGTTACTGGACCCCTCTGCGTTCCTTTGGGGACACTAACACCAATAATGACCTTTTTGGCCACATCGCGGTTACACATACGGGATGCCTTGAGAGCTTCTCGTTCCTCAGCTGTCAACTGTGTCAGGCTGACTGTCGTAGGTACGATCCATGAAGCGCTCCTCTTGGTCAAGCACCATGGGGACCAATTCCTCCTAGGTCAACTCATTCACCGTGATCAGGGATGAATAGAAGGATCTCTACTAAGAGAATAGCTGGGATAGTAGAGTAATGGCCATGTCCTCTGATGAAATCTGCTTCCCCGCCTGGAGGATCTTCTGCTGAAGTTCCTGTAACTTGTTGATGTGGTCCCGCACCGATGAAGACCTCTTGGGATCCAACAACCTCATCTGGACCTCCAGTGAAACCCGCTTCATGGGAGAGGTTCGGTTATACCTGGACGCCAAATGCTCCCATATACTCTTGCTCATCAAGAGCCTACAGATGTGCATTTGTGGATTGTTGGAGGAGACTTCAACAATCTAGAGTTTGAGGAGGACTAGCGGGGTGGAGCCTCCTACTCAATGATGCCCTCATACAAGTGTAGCATGTGAGACAAGTTCATCTTCACAGCTAGTGGTCGTGACCCATGACTTACCCCACACGGCCTACTACAGCGTCTATAAAAGAAGGGGCACCCCCTTCACTTGTCCATCGCTAACTCCTCCCACTTGCTCGTGCAGCTCCTTCATCACACAGTCCTGCTCCCTCCTTGGTGCAGCTCCTTCCCCATGCAGTCCTGCTCCCTCCTCTTGCAAAGTTGGCACAGCTCTACCCGGTCCATCTTCTCCTCCTCTCAGCCATTGCAGCCCTGCAGCATGCTTTTGGAACAGCTCTAGGAGTCCTCTTCTCAGCCATTGCAACTCTGCAGCACACGTGATGGAGCAGCTATTAGATCCCTTTTCCTATCAGCCATTGCAGCACTACAGCAACAGTTTTCATTACTCATTCCTCCAACAGTTCAATATACTGCACAGGTAGCCTGTCTTGTGCAGTAAGAATTCTCTGCACGCAGTTCTTAACAGATTTTCTTCTCGCACTTTTTAAGACATTCTTCCTTCTCCAACCCTGAAATCAAGGAAATATTTACTTCGTGTGTGCACTTATTCCTACATGTGTGAGGATGGCACTGCAGTCTAGCAAGCCATGCTTGAGCTTTTTTTTTTGCATGGCGTTAGAGCTAGCTTAGCTTCTGAACTACGGATCCGTTCTTGGTCACTCTTCTAGCCTCTATTACGCACACAGCCTCAGCTCGAGTGCTAGAGTCCCTCAGGAGTCTTCTTTAAGCCTCACAAAAGGGGATCAAAAGCACTGTACAGTATTACGAGCATAGCCTATGTCCAGAAAGTGTGTGTCAGTCCACATGGAAAAGTCTTGGGGCCATTGAGTGACAAAGAAGCTGACATACATTGATCCTTGTGTTAGCAAAAAGCCTACATTTTATAGCTGATAATAGTCATGACATTGCAGTCTCCTGGTTATGACACTGGAATCTTAGATTTGGTTGTCGTTCATATACTCCCAAAGGATTATTAATCTGGTGAAAGGCCTTTGTTTTGATGTACACCTCAACATTCTGCCAACCGACTTCCAAGTTTACATCATCCCTTCTTTGTTAAAAGCATTTCCCTTGAACAAGAGCATTGTACATTATTACAAGCATATCCTATGTGGTGTCTGTCGATGGAAAAGCCTTGAGGCTACACTAATTAATCCCTCAAGGTCACCATCAAATCCATCCAGTTGACAATCCCAGGCCTAAATTCAGTCCAATGAATTTACAGCATGACACAAATCTGTCTATCAAAGCCAAGAAAACACTATCTGTGTAATTTTCCCAACAAGACTATGAAAATACTACCTAAACCACAGAACAATACTTTCAAATATAGCTTGCAAATGAAATAGTTGACAAGTTGACAAAGCATGGTAATAAATGTGAAAGCACACACTTCTATCTCTCCTTTTCATAACTTTCATAAGCATGATAGTACTATAGTATTTTCTCTTTTTGGGGCAGAAAAGGACGACTGTAAACCATTTGAACAAATTCTAAGGAACCTTCTTTGGCAGATTGATTGGTGGTGCATTTATAGGGAAGGCAGCCATTAAATGACGAGCAAACATTGGAACTGCACATTCATTGAGCCACTTTTCAAGCTCCATAAGCTTTCCACCGAAATCTGGATTCCCAGGTCTTGTTCCAACATCTTGGGTGTTTATGTTTCTATGAGTCAGCAGTTCAAGTTCTGGTTTTATACACAGAAGTATGAGGTGCAGAGCCTGACATATCTTAACCATGCATTCCATACTGTGTCTATCAGGGGCCTGCCCAGAACAAACCAATGGTGCACACTCAGCCCAGCAATTTAGGAGTGCCTGTACAAGAACATCTGCTAGGTGTAAAGAAAAATGTCTTGAACCTGTAAAAAATGCAGAAAAGGATCAATCTTTGGCTATGCATACTTTTTAGACAACAAACTGCAAGTCAAACAGAATAAAGATAGCAAAAGGAGTTAGCCTCCTAAGCCTATGTGTGCTTCACATCCTAAAGTTACTCATCCTCAGTTTCTTAACATTTGAGAAAACAACCAGTATCTTGATATAAAAACTTGCTTGCAAAACTATGATACACATGTCTCTTAGAACTAATCAATGGTCTGTGATGAGCCTCTAAGTTTTGGCCTGTTTTGCTGGACTGATAAAGGTAAAGGCAGATCTCTTCTTTTTCACATTTCATAACAACAACTAAAAGGTGATGTACAATTATATTCAAGCATCTTGTAAGCTTTGCACAGTATGTTTAGACTCCACTAGTTGCGGTCTCTTTTATAAGGTTTATTTGGCACTGCTAGATTATGATATAGCACTGCTATGTACCATTTAGCACAGCTATACCATTAAATACGACTCCCTATAACAGTTTGACCAGGTGTTAGATTATAAAATAGTGCTGCTATAGAATGAAATGGCACTGCTATGGCACAGTTAGCTCTTATTATGTATGAATGTATATTATAGATGTCATTAAGCATGAACGTATTGTATAAAGGCCAATCTTCAAAAGAAAGAAACTGCCTCACTCCCATTACTGATCCAGATGGAGGAGCTAAACAGCGCTGACATACAATGCCTAGCTGCAACTCCTTGTGAGTGGCATTGCCACCACAATCTCTAGAGTTTTAATAAGTAACATCATCCTATTCAAATCAACCAGCACTGAAGCAGAGATGCTGCTGGAATTATTCACTTTCTTCTACAGAATGGATCTCATCATATAATGAGCCTCTATGCTGAACAACAAGACTTCTGAACATGGCAAGTGGGAAAAAAAAGTCAATGCAGGAAAGCTAGAAACAAGCAAAAGCAAAAACATGAGTAAGTTCACAGATGTTATCATCATAATAATAGTGGAAAAAGAATCTCACATGCTGCACACTGAAAGGGAAGGCACAAAAACACAAGCATCAGGAAGAGATTATGCAAAGAATAACATACATTTAATGAAGGAGACATATTGATGAGAAGAGACTGCCCTCAAAGGAGATGAAAGCGCAACAAGAAGGTACAAAGAGAAGGCGCCTCAAAAGCAATAACAGGCCTAGAAAGAAAGAAAGTTATTTTTTTATTTTATTTTATGTTTTGTGCAATGAAAGGAACCTTCTATTAATGCTTGAAAGACTTCATACAAAACAGCGGTCCCGAAGGTGCTGAGTCTGGAAAAACTGGAAAAAGGCTGAAGAAAGAAAGTTATTATGTTGGTATTGCTGTTTGATGCTTTCTCATAGCTGTAAGCACAGCATTACAGCGCAAGGCTGGCAAAACGAGCATTTTTTCATATTCATTCAATTCTTCAATGTGCCAGCAGGCCCCTGTTTGGTTTCACTTTGGGTTCCAAGTAGAATCAGAGCTCAGATGACGAGGCGATATAAGGTGATGAGTAGAATCAGAGCTCCAATCCACTGTGGCATTATCCCAACAATCTCTCCCATAATGCAAAATGGCTGTGGTGAGTCTGCTTAATTACATCCTGTGCACTATCAATTCCCCTCTTTAAGAATCAAGTTGTCCTACATATCAAGGAGATGTCTGCATATAAACAATTATCCCCGCCTCGGTGAACATATCCACTTCATTGACCCATATAGAAATATAACGCACATGAATATTCCGTAAACCCATCTTCTTACAAATGAAGGGGTGATTAATATAAATGTGCTCTTTCATGGAATGATGCACATGCCTCCTCACTAGATTTGGTAATTGCAACCAAGGGCAATTAGGCTTTGCTCTGCTAGGCCAAAATCACCAAGTAATCTCAATGGTTCGCAAGTGCTATAGTTTTTAAGCTGACTTATAGACGCTTATTTGCTACTTTTATGACTTCCCTTCATGGTTGGTGTCCTTATCCTATGCATAAAACATATCTATATTAAGACTACCTTGACCCTAATGGGACTTGTAGTGGTTAGAGGACCTCCTCATGCATACTAGTAGAGGACTTCTTTTTAAAAGAGGGACTTACCCTTTCATAAGAAGGCACACCTATTCCCAAGGGTCATACCCCTTAGGATAGGTACACTGTTCGGCCCAAGTACCTACCTATAAAAAAGGGTCCCTAGGGGGCTAAAAAGGGCAACCAGCCCTTCACCCAAGGCCTAACCCTAGACTACCCAAGGGTTCATAGAACCCACTTTTAATTAGTGGTAACCACCACCCAGCAATAGGCGCCTCAAAATTGCAAAAATCAAAACACGAATTCCTGCAATCTGCTCCGCCTATTTCTGCCGTACGTGATTTCGCCATCTTCTTGTAGCGAGCCATGCCCTTCCTCAGGCCTCGATCTTGCACAGATCTTGATTGTCTGCAGCAGCCGGCTCCTTTGCATACCTGCCTACAAGCCCTCTTGTTTCGAACAGATCCCCTTTGCAGCCTCTATCGTCACCTTGCTGCCCGGATTCTGCAACAAGAAGTTTGTGCCAGATCTTTCCCCCACTTTTCTTTCCTGCAAATCACCTCAGCTAGTCCGTCTTTTACAAGAAGATCTCGCCTCTACAAACAGATCGAGACCCAACTGGTTGTTCGTGCTATTGCTGGCAACATATCTGCCCACAACCAGACTGTTTGGTCGCTGATTCAACCCCTGTTACAGCAAGCCCAAATTTCAAAATTTGGAGCCTGAAATATGTCCTCATCTACCTCGACATCAGGACCCCATCTAATTCAAAATTGATGCTGTACCCTCTCCAGCCCGGATCCCACTGCTGGTACACGATTTTCAGCAACAGACTGACAGTCACTCGTTGGTGCCAGGTGGCCTCTTTCCTTTCTTCGTTGAGGACGTTCTCTCAACACAAATTTGTTGTTTTCCCTCTGAAACAAACATTACAGCAAATGAACATCCCCTCATTCAGAAATGGAAACCCCTGGTAACGCCCCTAATATCCCTTCAAGGATACCTTGGGCATCACCTATCACTCAATATCGTGTTCAAATTGCACAACCAGCCCACTTTGGAGCCTTTGCATGGTGGGTCTTTTGTGTCACATGCCCTTCCACCAACTTGGACCACATTCTATATCTTCTGCGTGAGGCACCTCAACTTCACTACTTCCTCAACACAGTCTAGGTTGTGTTTCACGAGACACGCAAATACCCAGAACCCGATATTCCCCACGAGTTCGTTGTCCATCTTCGGAGAGACTTTTACCCCTCAGCTTCAACATCTACGAGGTACTCTCCACCTCCTTCAGCTCCAAGATATCCTCCTCAGCAGGTTTTACCTTCCCCAAGACAGTATCTACACTTTGAAGGCACTCCTTCTCCTAGATATCCTCCTCTTCTGACAACAGCTCCGTACCCTTCCTCAGATCCGTGGACTCTGCAACCAACTCCTGTCCTCTCAAGAGCGATAACACCCACTTTGGCATCACCGATGTTTACCTCCTCCAGGACCTCCTCTTCCAGATTTCCACGGATGGTTCCATCCTGCCTTGCCTGCCCCATCTAGCATGAGCAATCTCAGGGAGCAGCCCGGATCTTCCTCCAGGAATGATACAAACTAGAGCACAATCTCGTGCTCTTCTCACAAGGACCTCAACTATGTCGAACAGCTCGCGTCCAACCTCTTCGGAGATAAGCGACTCTAATCCAAAAAAGACCCCTGAAGTAAATATACATGGCAAAGCATTACTTCAACTCCAGATTTCTCAACTTCAGGACAGCATTTCCGATTTCGTCCAAAAAGTCCGACAACTCCAGGATTCTCGCAATACCATACATACAGAGAATGACATGACGCCACTAGACGACTATGTAGACCTGATTCCACCAAAGGTAGAAAACGTTGAACTGCGTGTCCTCTACCGCTGACTTTAAGCTTCCAAAACAAAAGGACTTAACATAAAACTACCAGAGGCCTACACTAGTTAACAGAATCGCCGAACAGTTGACCAGTGGCTCGCTAAAATGGGCATGTACTTTGACACTGTCGACCTCATTGAAGGCAAGAAGATTGCCTTGGCAGCCTCCCTCCTCAAAGATACAACTTTTCTTTGGTGGCAACAACACTTAAAGGACGGAAAAAGTGTGCTAACCTGGGAACGTTTTGAACACGTGCTCCGTAAGCAGTTCATACCTGCCAATGTGGACTTCCAAGCACACTCAAAACTTCGACAATTGGAGCAAACGGACTCCCTGTCTTCCTACATCTCCCAGTTCACCACATTGGTGCTGGAGATTGATGGTTTGACTGATGATGATTGCCTCCATGCTTTCATCTCAAGCCTAAATCCCTCGTTACGCATTGATGTCCTCAAAGCAAACATCACCACCACTGCTGGCGCTATTGCTTACGCAAAGCGCATTACAAATTTTCAGAATACAGGAGAGCTGGATCCTAACAAATCATAGAACTCTACATCGGCCAAGGGTGCTCGCCCTCAGGATAACTCAAAGTTCAGAAAACACTCGGGTAATCAAGGTTCTCAACAGTCTCAAGAACCCAACAAGTCTCAAAAATCATACGCTGGATCCCAACAGAAGCACTCCTCTAAGGATCGTGCCTCTTCCTCTTCACAAAGCCATGACCATCATCACCAACACAAAGGTGCGGCCTCTGACAAGAAGAAGAACTCCAACACAAAAGAACTTTGTATCGTTTGCACTGGCGACCATAGATGGTTCAATTGTCCAAATCGACCCAAACAAAATTTCAATGACCGAAATACTCGACAAAGGTCACATTCGGCCTAGTCGTAGCCCTTTTGGATATCTTGTACTACTTGTGGAAAAGAAGAATCAGTCCATGCATCTCTGCATCAACTACCGAGCTCTCAACAAGCTCACTATAAAAAACAAGTATCCATTGCTTCGCATTGACGACCTTTTCTATCAACTTCTACACGCAACACAATTTTCAAAGATTGATCTTCGTTCACGTTATCATCAAATCCACATACGAGAAGGCGATGAGTACAAGACAGCATTTCGAACAAAGTATGGACACTATGAATGATATCTTCATGCCTTTCCTCGACAAGTTCGTCATCGTTTAACTCGATGACATCCTCGTTTTCAGCAAATCCTTAAATGAGCACAAACAACATCTTCACCAAGTTTTTGAAGTTCTTCGTGCAAATTCTCTCTACATCAATGTTGAGGAGAGTGAGTTCTTCAAAACCCAACTCGGATATTTGGGACATGTTATTTCAGCCCAAGGCATCTCTGTGGATCCCAAGAAGGTCGAGGTAATTCAAAACTGGCCTACTCCTAAGAACGTTCATGATGTCCGCTCTTTTCTCGAATTGGTAAACTTCTACCATACAAAGGTCTATCAGTTTTCCGAGATTGCAGCTCCGATGTCCAAATTATTGAAAAGCACAGCAGTTTTCCAATGGCTTTCCAAAACAGAGTATAGTTTCCAACAACTCAAGCAAGCACTCACTACAACACCTGTTATGGCTATTACCAACCCAAACCTTATGTTTGAGGTCATGACCGACACTTCCGACATCGCTACAGGAGCAGTCTTGATACAAGAAGGCAAATTGATAGCCATAAACATTCCGATATCCGAACCCGATACCCAGTTTATGATAAGGAGTTTCTTGCTATTGTACATGCTTACCACTCTTGGAAACATTATCTCATGGGAGCCGACTCGGTGGTAAAGACAGACCATCACTCTCTAAAGTACATTTTCACTCAGCCAGTAATGAACGCTTGTCGAGCACACTGGGTTGAGTTTCTGGCCAACTTTCACATGACCACTGAGTACATTCCAAGACTACGCAATGTAGTTGCAGATGCTCTCAGCAGGTTACCTCTAGCATCAGCTATGGTAATCTCTACATTATCTGTGGATGTTCCGAATTCATTCAAAGAGAAATATCTACATGATCAAGACTTCGGCACAGCAATACAAGTTCTTTCGAAAGATCAACCTTCTACTTCAGAACAGAAGATCTTCTCATCCTATTCTTATGCGGATGACTTCTGTATTATCAAGATCGCGTCTGTGTTCCACATGACAAGGATATTCGACGTCTTTTGTTAAAAGAGCATCATGTAGTTCCTTATGCTGCCCATCCAGGCATCAACAAGACTTACAGGTTACTCAGTGCAACATACTACTGGCCTCAGATGAAAAGCGACGTCATTAAAATGGTAATGTCTTGCTTATCTTGTCAACAAATGAAAGCAAGCCGACGACTTCCAACAGGACTTCTTCAGCCTCTTCCAGTTCCAATTGTAAAGGTGGGAAAGTATTTCCATGGACTTTATTACAACACTACCACGATCCTCCAAGGTAACACTCAGATTATGGTAATTGTTGATCAATTGTCCAAAATGGCACACTTTGTTGCTTGTAGAAGTAGCGCCCAGGCTCCGGACATCGCCAAACTCTTCATACAACATATCTTTCGACACCATGGATTGCCAAAGAACATCGTCTCCAACAGGGATCCTCGGTTTACCAGTCACTTTTGGATTTCTCTTTTCGAATCCTTGGGTACAACTCTACTCTTCAATTCAGCCTACCAACCAGAATCAAATGGCCAGACTAAATGAGTCAACCAAGTTTTGAAAGAAATGCTCCGACATTATATTCATTCATGCTTAGCAGCTTGGGAAGAGTATCTGCCACTCCTCGAGTTTGCTTATAATAACTCTTTCCATAGTGCCATTAGCATGACTCCATTTCAAGCAGCTTATGGACACGCTCCGATTGTACCAACGAATTTTGTACTTTAACATCGAGTGGCCCTAGGTGATCAACTGGTTCAAGAAATGCAAGATATTCTACTTCAAGTTAGGGATCATATGCGAAAAGTGCAAGAGCGGTATCAATGGTCCGCCAACAAACGTAGAAGTTACCTTGAATTTGAAATTGGTGACATGGTGTTGTTATTTGCAGCCCCACATCGCTACAAGAAGGTCAAGTTTGTGTTTCCTGAGTTGCGACCAAGATACTATGGACCTTTCCGGATCATCAAGAAACATTCACCTTCAAGTTACAAATTGGAATTACCACCATCATGGGGTAAAATCCATCCGACATTTCATATTTCTTGGTTAAAGACATATATTCCAGGTGATGAAGCAGTTCCTCCCGTAGGTGACTATGTCCCAGAAATCGAATATGATTATGTTCTCTTATTCCTAGACGATCGACAGCGAGAGACTCAACATCGACTTATTATAGGTCACTTTGACAAATGTTCTTTTTGTGCCTGGAATTGAAGTCAACTTGATTTCAATTTCAGCAATTGCCACTTCAGGTTTCAGAGTGATACTTGATGGATACAGATGCCTAGTATATGATCTTCGTGATGACAATGCCATAGTTCTCACTGGCACTTTGCAAAAGGGGCTTTATCACCTTGATTATCACTCAACTACACTTTCTATTGAAGCATTTGCTATTTCAGATTCACAGCTTGCTGAAACTCATCTTTGGCATGAGAGAATGGGTCATCTAAATTAAAGAAAGAAAGAAAGAAAGAAAATGTCTATTAACGTCCACTGGAGACCAAAAGGTCTATGGGACAACAAGAAACCCTCTAGTACATCTGCTTTAGAAAGGACACATGGCAGCTCCCAAGGAGTGTAAAAAGCAACCCCAATTATTTAGAGTACCTACATGATATTCTGGAAGAGTAAACAGCCATACATCAAATTAAGACTAAGAGTCTTTTGGTTTTGATTTAAATTCTCTGATGAGTGCTACCCCTTCACAGTAAACTGCCCATTTTCCATCCTTTCTGGCCGCCCTGACTTTAGCTAATTCAGTTGCCTTAATCTTGAGTTGAGTTTGTGTCAGCTCCTCTTCTATCCATACTTTGGTGCCCTTCATCTTGTAAGATTGTCGAAGAAGCTTGCTCCACATATCTTTTGACTTCAATGTAAGGATTGCATGACCTCTATGGTGCAAAATAGAAGCTGGCCTGGAGTCGTCATCATCCTACTCATCATCATTCACCCATTCAATATTGGGCAAGCTTGATTTGATCTTTGCCAATATTTCACTATATGTGACCAATCTTCTGGGAGCCCCCCTATTCTAATCTTCAGCGCATTATCACATCTAGCTTCGTGTTCTTTAATCTCTACTTGGATATCAGACTTGCTTGCTTTGTTGTCCACTTCCACAATCACTTCCTTCTTAGCAGTTTGTACTTCAGTGTGAACAAGATCTTTGACTATAGAGACTAGCTGCGGGGTAGGGGGGGAAGCCTTACAAGATTTTACAGCCTCATCAATTACTGCCTACTTACCAGGCCCTTTAAAGATGTGAAGTCGGGCCTTTACTTTTGCCAACTCCAATCTTAGCTCTCTCACTGTCTGCTATAGATACAAAATCTGATCCTGTTGCCCGAGGATGGGTCGTTTTAAGCCTTCTTGTTAGTAATTCCGTGCATATGGAGAGGATGTCATGGCTGCAACTGTAGAGTACCAAGTCCCGAAGGATGTTGAAGGAGTTGAGGGAGTTAAGGGGGACTTGGAGGAGAGGCTATGCCAATCCATAGTCGGCTGTATGATAAACCCCCTGGCTTAACCTAACCCCCGGGTTGGGTTGGGGGTTTAGCCCAACTCAGGGTTAGGGAGGACTAGGACTAGAGTAGGACTAGGCTAGGTACGGACGGGAGATATTGATGGAGAGGTGTTGACGAGGGGAGGTACGGAGGTGGTACAGCTGTACAGCTGTACGGAAGGTGCGAGAGGTACATTTGTACGGAGGTACAGAATGTACGAAAGAAGCTGTGCGAGAGGTACGGTTGTACGAAAGGTACGGGAGGTACGGAGGCTATACGAAAGGTATGGGAGAGGCTATACGGGAGGTACGGAGGTTGTACGAAAGAGGCTGTACGAGAGGTACGGATGTTGCCAAGTTACATTCACATGGCATGGCAAATGATGTACTTCAAACTCACACAGTTTCCAAACATGTGTGTGAGGGTTGTCTTTAGGTAAGATGCATCGGTTTCCTTTTCAAAAAGATTATCCAAAATTCTCACAAAGGAAATTGCAGCTAGTGCACAGTGATGTCTGTGGCCCAATGAGGACAAATGCCATTGGTGGGTACAAATATTTCATGACTCTAATTGATGACTTCACAAGATGTTGCTGGGTATATGCTTTAAAAGACAAATCTAAAGCGTTCTCATGCTTTCCGAGGTGGCTGAATATGGTTGAGAATGAATCAGGATGCAAGCCTGTCACCCTCAACACAGATAGGGGGGGGAGAGTATATGTCAAAGGAGTTTGACGCATTTTTGTCTTCACGGGGCATTGTTCACTCATGCACTACTCCTTACACTCCTCAACATAATCCTGTTCTTGAAAGAAAGAGCAGGTCCACTATGGAGATGGCCAGATGCATGCTTAAGGCCAAGTCCTTGGCCAATAAATTTTGGCTTAATGCAGTGATGTGTGCCAACTATGTGCTGAATAGATCACCTACAAGGGCATTGAGGACTATTACACCTTATGAAGCATGGAAAGGCAGGAAGCCTTCACTTTCATACATGAGAGTTTTTGGGTCTCTTGCATATGTACATGTACCATCTCAGCTGAGACATAAGCTTGATGATAAGGCAATCAAATGCATATTTATTGGTTACAGCCAAGAGAGCAGAGGGTATCGGTTGTACCAACCAAATACTGGGAAGATTATTGTCAGTAGAGATGTAATCTTTGCTGAACATTCAGCTTCTCCTCTTGTGGACTGCAAAGCAAAGCCCGAAGTTGACATGTTTGATGTCTTTCATTCTTGGTTACCTCTTCTGTGAGTACTAAGGGAGAGAGAGCAGAGTGTGTGAGCAAGAAAGCAAGAGAGTAGGAGAGTGAGAGCTGAAAGCAATAGTTGCAATCGAAAAGTGTGATACAACTGAAGAGTGGGATAGGTTTTGTCGAAGTGACAAAACCTTATCCTTCACTAACCGTAGTTAGTGAACTAACTGTGGTTAGGAAAAAAAACCTCTAAAATGAGGAAAAAGTGCCCCTAACCTACTTATTACATTACATTGGTCATTGCTAAATTATAACAATAATTCTAACACCCCACTGTAGTGCCAATGTCATGTACAAGGAAATGATCAATCACCAAAAGGAGATAAGTTCAGGGCACTGCGAAATGCCTCAAACTTTTCACGTGGAAGTGCTTTGGTGAAAATGTCTGCAACATTGTCATGTGTTGACACATAGATCATACTGATCTCTCCTGCATGCAACTTCTCTCTGACGTAGTGATAGTGAACCTCAATGTGCTTCGTGCGAGCATGAAACACAGGATTCTTTGCCACTGCAATAGCACTCTGACTATCTCCAATGAAAGATGAAGATCAGCAAATAAACGACTCAGCCAAACACATTCAACTGTCACTGTTAGAGCTGCCCTGTACTCAGCTTCACATGAGGAGGTAGCCACTGTAGACTGTTTCTTGCTCAACCAAGAAATACAAGCTTTGCCCAAAAAGAAACAATTGCCACTTGTGGACTGCCTAGTGTCATAGTCTCCAGCCCAATCTGAGTCACTGTAGGCATGCATCTGCAAGTCACCCCCCCTGGGAAACATCAAGCCAAAAGACTTTGTACCTTGCAAGTAACGGAAGATGCGTTTTACAGCCTGCCAATGCATAGTCTTTGGGCTGTGCATATACCTGCTCACCTGAGAAACTGCGCTGGAGGTTCAATCCCATCTCGGGGTTAGGGGACGGAGAGAGTGTCTCTGATGGAGAAGTTAACGAATGGAGATGTTGACGGGCTGACTACAAAACGGGCTAGCTATGAACTGGCTACGAGCGGAGAGGGCTAGGCAGGTGCAGCAAGAGGGCTACGCAGGTGCACAGAGAGAGAGAGAGAGAGAGAGAGAGAGAGAGAGAGCATTAGCGACTATCCTGGTGGTGGTTGAAATAGTAACAACCATCTTGTTGGTTGAAACCAGCATGGTGGTTTGTGAAATCCGATCCCTCGTGTAAGATTTGCAAGAGACTTCATGCAAATCCAATCCCTAGGATTAGGTTTGATAGAGGACTCATGCAAGTCTAATCCCCATGCTAATTTGAGGGGCTATGGAACAGCTATGGAGAGGCTACCAAGATCCATATAGATGTGGTGCTATTCCAATTGCACAAAAAGGTTCAAGAAAGCTAGAAAAGTTTCTGGAATGGCAGAATTTCTATCGTGAAAGTACAAGATAAATCCAGCAGCTACGTATACTGCACAACTTTGATATGCAAAGAGCCAATGGATATGCACAACGGTCACACATCCAAATAAAAAATAAGGAGCTCTGCCCTATGTGGCACGATCTAATGAAGCCTAAAGTCTGATGGAAGCACTTAGAAGGTGATAAACGATGAAGCACTATATCTGATGGAAGCCCTAGGGAAGTAGAAAACCACAGTTTTAGGTCTCACAAATTTAACTTGCTGCAACAAACAGCTCCAAAGTCATCAAAAAGGAAAGCTTGGCTGCTTGACTGAAATTCAAAAATGCAGTGTGAACATCAGGGATGCATGTGTAGAACCTTGTGATTCAAGATTCTCGTCCTGTGAAACAAAGCTTTTCAACATTGAAGATGGCATATCCTGTGTAACAGCACTCTTGTACCAATGCAAAGCCGTTTTTATCCTCCCTCCATCCTGCAAAAACTGCATAATTCCTATTAAACCTATTTACATTGTCAGGACTCAAACGAAAAACAACATTGTCACCACATTTAAAAAAGGGACCCTCCTCTGCATGCTCCCTACACATGAGACTTTCCCATCATGTCACCTTCTGCCTTGAGAAGGAGAAATTTTCAGCCAATTAGACTTCTACACTCACTGCTCTCTGTATAGTCAATCACAAACTGGTGTCCACTGTCGCAGTAAACATTACATCCTATCTTTCCGAAAACAAAACCTAGCATCTTATTAAGGAAATATAGCATACTTGAGATCTTGAAGTATTTTCTGGATGTCCTTCCTTTGCTTTTATACCAAGTGAAGCTGTCATATTCTCTGGTACAAACTTCATACGGACAGCAGACAAAAACTGTAGTAAACTATCCAATATTTCTGGAAGCTGACCAGTCTGACCATGAACACCCAACTTCCCCAGAAAGTCCACATAGTACTGGACTATCTGAAAACAAAAGCACATCAAGGTTAAAATTGCCAAGCTGTTCAAAGAGGAAAACCTGAGGAACATTTCATCCTTATGTTTCATTTGCATATCCTTGCACAATAAGCAGAAGAAAAAACGCATGTACAAATAAACAGGAAAAGCTTTTAAAGAACTTATCAAACACTATAACCATACTGGCCATGCTCTTGAATCAAGCAGGCTCCCCATAACTATCTCATCAATGATATTTCTATAAGATGAACAACTTTCAATCCAGTTCTGTGACTAGAAGAATCAAATCCAAATTGCCACCAACATTCATATCTCTACCCATTTTAGCTGCACATTGTGTTCTCAGCATCCTTTCCTGTTGGACTACAAAACAAGAAAGAAAACGGTTGTACCTGGCCCACATAACCAGATGCCACAAATGTTGGATATGTCTGAATGACTGCATCTAAAAAGCTAAATGCAGACATGCGAATTTCCATTGCCAAATTTGTCATTGCACTGAATATGTAAGCCATAATAACTGGAACAAGAGGACGTATCACCACCTGCATTAGATTGAGTATGTCAATAGCTTCTAAATCAATTGAAAAATACAGAAATCTGATGCTCTAAATATCTTCCTAATCAGATCGTACTGAATAGTTATTCCAAGGATAATAATACAATAATCGCCCCAACTTGGTTTGGTCAAGAAAAGCTCATAAAAATGAATATCCTTTCCATCGTCAGATCTCCAAATATGTTGGCCATTTAAAAATGACCACAAGGTGGAAATTGAAGTCGGATCCCTTGTCACAAAAAAGGCGACCCCAGCAGCTACACCAATCTTTACAGTATCTTGAAAACCCTTAAACTCAAATGTCTCTAAGCACATAGGTGAACAAATGTGAAAGCTGCCAACAATTCGACCACAAAATGAAACTTTGGAACAGGCTACAGCAATCGTGTCTGTAAAGTGAGATTATATACCAATGACCCTCAATGCACCTTTGAAAATCCTTTTCACTCCTCTAATTATAAAAGCCAGATAGAGACAACAAAACATACTTGTTAATGTACCTGGGAAAGCCCTGCAAAAATAGAGGTACGCAATAAGACCAGTAGAGCTTGCCGTACAAACTTGTCATTGTCTGTTATTCGTGGACACAACTTCTCTACAATAGTAACTGCATGCACACGGAGCTCATTTGGATGTCGAACTAGTAGATCCTTGATTCCTAATAATGCCTCTGTAGTCAAAGAAGAAGTAGGATTACCAAACCAAGGGCGGCTGCCAACTTTGAGACTTCACTATCTTGGAGGTATACCCAATTTGCATTTATTTAGTGTTATACCCAGTTCACTCATTTTGCAGGATTGTTTTGGTGTTGTTATACCCAACTAACTCACCTTGCAGGATTACCCAGGATAATCCCTCCTATAAATTCAAATTGATTCTTAACCTCATTCTCCATGTACGAATTCAATAAATAAAAATTTGGAGACCAAAAAACACATGGCAGTAGTGAGACCAATGCTGATATGAAAGGAAACTTATTCAAACTTGTCTTCCATTCAATCACGACATGTTAAGCAAATTGACATTGCCCAAGTCAATTCTGAAAGCACTGATTGCTATAAGATATTCGCACCTTTCCGAATGGTATCATTATGATGAGTTGTTTGCATAAGTAGTTCTTTCAATGTTTGTCTTCGACTATTAACTGCCAAACCATCCTTCTCTTGAGCCACACTCTGTCCAGGTAATACAATAGCTGTTCAAATGCCAATCAAGATAACCTAATTAGTTTCTCTCTCTCTCTCTCTCTCTCTCTCTCTCTCTCTCTCTCTCTCTCTTTCGGCACTGAGAGTAGGCATCTCCCGAATCTACGAGAAAGTATCATGCAGACTAAAACAAGAGCATGGATTGTCAGCTGCATTTCAAAGTAATATGGGGGTAAAACAAGGTTGTCCTCTCTCACCCACACTGTTTGGAATCTGCATTGACAAGTTAGAAGAACTCATAAATGAATTTACAGCAGAAGAAGAGGTAAAAGGACCCACACTCAAGAGTCAGGATATGGACAATACTTTTGCTTCTATATGCAAATGATGTGGTTCTTTTTGCTTACAACTCTGATTCCATGCATCAACTACTACAGACGCTTCAGGTCTTTTGCAATGAAAGTGGGCTGCAAGTTAATGTCACCAAAACCAAAATGATGGCAGTATGCACCACTCAACCTGAACACCTTCCTGTTATCAGCTTTGCGGGGCAGCCCATTGAATATGTCAACACCTTTAAATATTTAGGCATCGACATACCAGCCGACCACAGATGGTGGCAATGTGCACAAAGAAGGTTGGATACAGGTTGGGGAAAATACTATCAATTTGAAAATGATTGCAGGCACACTGACACCCGGAACTGGAAGATCCGGAATATGTTGTTTGATGCATATGTGGTCCAAACAGTGCTCGCACTGCCTATGGGATTGCAGACAGGCGAGAATCATATGGAAGGGGATTGCAAGACTTTTCAGCACTTTTGTTCGCCTACCTTTCTATATGACCTGGGGATCAGTGGCTTGGCTTACTCTTTCAGGGCCCCAGGTATTTTTTGAGAGACTTGACTCCTCTTGGGCTCTTCACATCCGACGACACGTTGTGGAGTCGTGCTCTCTAGAGGATGTTCCGGCCACTCTTTTCAAGGCTGCTCACTCCTCGGTCGACTCTCCATGGGAGATCCTAGCTAGCATTGCAGCATGGCACATTTGGAGAGCCAGATGCACTGAGGCTTTGGAGGGTTCTCAGGTTCACCCTTCTCAGATCTTGGCCAGTACTTGGATAGATACGATACACACTCTGATGGCCATTTGGGCGACCATGCAAGGATCATCTCGAGCAGCCTCCTCCAGGAGAGTTACTTTTCTCAGAGATTGGAGAGACTCTCCCTTCTTTGCTGAGACTTCTACAGGGTTGAGATGGCATTTTCAGCCTCAGCCTTGGTTTCTTTCTACCTCAATTCTCTGAGCTGTTTTTACTACATGCTTAACATGGTGTATTTCCGCACAGAGCTTGCTCTAGCGGGTTTCTTTCTTACTTAATAGAAGTCTCTTTTTTGTGAAAAAAAAAAAAAACAGTGCTCTACGAAGTAGAAGTATGGGGAGGCAGCATCTCTCCATCTACATGGAATGAGATTGAAAAAATGCAGAAAGCACTCCTACGACGACATCTAGGAGTCAAGGCTACTACCCCGTACTCTGTGCTCCTTTTGGAAAGAGGCAGGAGGCCAATTGAGTTTCATCCATTGATCAGAGTGATGCAATATCTAGTGGACGTGCAACAACTGCCAACAGACAGATTACCACACGGACAGCAAGTATGAAACTTCAAAAGAACCATAAAAGCAAGATCATATGTACACGATGGGGGACAGACATAAGGAAATGGTTCAGCAGATGGAAAGTGGAACCATACTTAACTATGCCACTTGAAAAGGTCAATCTACAGGAATTCCAGCTGTCCTTACTATGCACCCTACAGGCTGAATGGCTAACAGCAGAAAAGAAGACCAAGTTAGAATACTACCAAGATCAAATAAATCCTCTATGCTGGTCATCATTCATGAAATCAGATGCCTCTGCTCAGCCATACATCAGCACTCTCATCCCTCTTCTCTATCGCAGGAATATTGCCAGATTCCGCACATGGTCACATACCTTGGCCATAGAGAAAGGAGCTTGGCTGAATTTGCCACGACATGCCAGAGTTTGCAGATTTTGTGATTCACAGACAGTCGAGACAGAGGCACATGTAGCTCTACAATGCCCCAAATATGCACATATCAGGGATGATTACCAGCAGATACTGGTAGACACCACACAGCTCTCATCAGTTCTCTCCACTGCCTCTCCGGCAACGTTGGGGTCTTTGTCACCCGTATTTTTTTGTACCATCAAAAACTTGAAAAGTCTTGACCCCTCCACATCGGAGGAGATTTTTTGTACTGAGGATTAGGTCCCCTGGGTCATTTTTGGCCCCTCGAGGACGATAATAAATTCTACTTCTCTCTCGGGACCCAGAGCCAGTGACTCAACAGCTCAGATAGAGGACGGGCGTGCAGATTACACTTGGGGATATTCCCTCCATGTTTTGCGTCGGAGCACGGCCGACAAGGGTTACTGTAGACCTTGTTAGGCGTAGAGCTATGATCAGGAGCCGTCACACGACCGCACCCTCGAGTGGTCGACAACACTCTATAGCTGACTTCATGCTTCCAGTGCCTCATCCATCCCTGATGTCTGGATGATAGTAATGATGATGATGCTGGTGATAATGATGTGATTGATATGTAGTCGACCACCGACATGACTATGTTGTACTCAATATTTAGTACTACCATTTTGCCTTCTTTTGCATTCTACATTGGTGTGGATGCTCGTTTAGTAGCTCCACCCTCATAGCTCGCTTGTGTCAAGATTTTCACAGTCTCATAGAACCATCGGTCTTCTGAAGACTTTAATAACCTCTCTCTCTCTCTCTCTCTCTCTCTCTCTCTCTCTCTCTCTATATATATATATATATATATATATGTATGTATGTATGTATGTATGTATGTATGTATGTATGTATGTATGTATGTATGTATGTATTGGTGCCGTTATGATCATGATTCTGGACTTTTTCTGTTTGTACTCATCATGGGTGTTGATGCCCACTTAGTGGCTCCAATGTATCAGGTCTCTTTTAGGCTCATAGACGTTTTGGTCTTCCAAAGACTTTTAATAATCTCTCTCCTCTCTCTCTCTCTCTCTCTCTCTCTCTCTCAGTATTGTACTTCCCTCGTTGGAGCCATCTCCATTGAGAGGAAGGACGCACACTCCCTATTCATGTGGGTCCAAGACTGACGCACAAACACCCGTGACCTTTTCATAGCAATATGCTACTTCCCGCCAGACACATCCCACTTCGCCAGAGTGGCACGCGAGGAGGGTGAGACATCGCCATATGCACCCTTACATCAGGATATCCCAGACCTTTCAACCCACGGGAAAGTTCTTGTTGGGGACTTCAACGCCAAGACGAGCACGCGCCAAGCACCACTCCTGGACTTCCGAGACGACTCTATCATGCTACCAGACATGGACCTAGATGGAGCAGGTATGACCAGGACCTCATCGGACCCACATGGGCCTCCCTTCCTCCCTCGCTCTGCCTCCCTCGCTGCCTCGCCTCCCTTCCTCGCTGCCTCGCCTCCCTCCCGCGTGCAGCCTCCCTCCCTCGCCTCACTCCCTCGCTCCTTCCCTCTCGCTCTGCCTCCCTCCCTCCATCCATCCCTCCCTCCCTCGCTCTGCCTCCCTCACCTCGCCTCCCTCCCTCGCTCCCTCCCTCCCTCCCTTGCTCGCCTCACCTGCCTCCCTCTCGCGTGCAGACTCCCTCCCTCGCCTCGCTCCCTCGCTCACCTCCCCTGCATATCACGACTAATGTAGGACAAGAAGATCAAATGGGAGCGGCTTCAAGGACAAGAAACCAGTGACAAATTTATGCACCCTTCCAAAGCCTTTCTTAGAACTGCCTTTTTTGAGCTCAACATAAAATTGCTTTACATTACTTTCTTTTTTTTCGTGAGAATGAAAATTGTATTAGATCAAGAGTACAATTTGGAAAACCTTCGCAACCCCTTCTTTTTTCAATTATTCTCTATTGTGAAATTCTTACTTGGTTATCATGAATACCAGTAGCCCTGGAAGGTCGAACCAACAGCATCTCCAAAATAAGCTTCCATAAATGCCAACCCTCCCTCAACCCCGCAAACCTACTCCTTCATGCCCCTGCCAAATTCACAAAACCGTTTGCACCCTCTTTGTAATCCACGAAAAGCTCTGCTTGCAACCATGACATCTAAAAGAAGACAGATCTGGGGGCACAACAACACGATATATTTTGCCAGGGTAGTGGTGTTCGAAGTACTCTTGTAGTGGTCTCGTGTTTGCTGCTAACGTCCTAGGAATCCCATTAATCATAACTGTAAATGCAGCAATACAATCTGTAGTTACCTCTCCATGAAATCGTGTGGATACAAGTCTTTCATCCAAAGCTCGTATACACAGATGCATCACTCCCACCACTGCAACCATGAACAAAAAATGGCCCCATAATAAGGAACAACCCTTTTCTACATGTATAACTGTGGCCCATTGCATGGGAGGGAGGTTGCACGCGGGTATGCCTGCTGCACCATATGGCACGCGCTCCTCTATGGCCCTCCTCAAGTGGTTTTACTTGCTTCCCACACGGGGGGGGCACTAGTGTAGTAGATTACATCATGGGATCCCCTACCTTCACTTCATGTATCACCGACTTCACTGTAGCACCACTCCCTCGAGGAGCTGATCACACATACCTATTCTTCACTATCGCCACCCCATGCTTAGCCACACCACACACACCACATAGGAAGCACGACACCTACCACAACATACACTTTGATCACAGCCTCTCCCCAGCCTACTCTGGACGCCTAAACAAACTCCTAACCTACATCGATCACATATCACTCATAGAGGACCGTGCTGCCCTGATTAGTCGCACACTCCACGAGGCTGCCCTCCAAATCTTTCCCCACACCACACGGTCCACTAGACCACCACCTCTTGGTTATGTACCCTGCAACAACTAGTACGATGAGGAGTGCAAGGCTTATCGCCGACAACTCCGACTTGAAACCAGATGTCACGTCCCGAACACACCAGACACGGTACGCAAGTACCGATGTCTCGTATGTCGAAAGAAGCAGGCATTTCTTCATCGAAATGAGAAGGAGCTACTAAACATCTTGTACAGCAATAACTCTAAGGATTTTTGGCAGAGATTCTTTGAGCGTAGGTCTCCATCACCCCTCACCGACACGAGCGTCTGGCACACGTATGCACACCATCTTTATGATGTCCCACACCAGCCCACTCCATATCTCATACACACCTCGCCCCACCACTTGCACGTTGTTCACCAAAGGGGGGGCCAAGGACGCGACATTGAAACTGCACAATGGCCGAGCTAAGAATCATGAGGGGCTATGCACTGAGTTTATCGCATATGGGATCGACACTTTAGCCCCGATCCTAGCAAAGCTATTCAATGACGCTGTTTGCCTTGGCTTCCCCGGCACTTGGACACTCAACACCATCACCCCCATCCACAAGGCAAGGGATCCCATGGACCCAAGTAACTACACGACTATCATGATTGGACATGTGATGTCCAAAATCTATGCAACTGTATTGGATGCGTCGGTCAACCTGTTCGCAGAGATGAGAGGGCTCAGAGCAGAGGGTCATGCCGGTTTCAGGCGAGACCATGGGACTATGGATCACATAGTCACACTCAGGAGTGTCATTGAGGAGGCCAGATCACGGAAGGAGAGGGTATTATGCAACTTTGTGGATTTCCGCAAAGCCTGACACAGTACCTCGAGCTCATCTCATCACACGCCTACAGACACTGGGATTTGATCAAGAGATCATCTGGGCAGTCATGGCACTTTATGACCATAGGGATCAAACAGGGTTGTCCCTTATCACCAACCTTGTTTGGCCTCTACATCGATGAGCTGGAGACTTTCATGGGGGCGTTCGAAGGGACCGGTTGCTCACTTGCCGGGATCATCATCAGGATTCTTCTTTATGCAGATGACGTGGCACTCTTGTCATCCACACCCGAGGGACTCCAGCGACACCTGGATGCACTACAGGCTTTTTGTCTATCCCATGATTTGGAGGTCAACCTTGGCAAGACCAAGGTCATGATCTTTAACACCTCTCGAGCAATCATGCAACGGAAGCAATTTACTTTTGGTCGGTCACCAGTTGAGATCGTATCCTCATACACTTACTTGGGGGTCATCTTCTCCGGCCCGATCTTCACGATGAGACCAGCGATGCAGGCAAGACTGAGCAGAGGATACGCCTCACTGGCTCGACTAGAGAGACAATGCTTCCACTCACACTTTCAGGACCCTCGGACCAAGGCTCTTCTCTTCGACTCCTTGGTTCGACCAGCCAGTATGTATGGCAGCCCTTGTTGGGGACCTGACATGTCAAAGATAGAGTGGACACGGGTGGAGCGCTTGCAGATCCTCATGCTCTCACAGATGATCCGGGGGAAACCATCTGTACCACATCACATCATTCAAGCCGAGTTTGGTGCTTCTCCACTCCAGCTAGATACAGCCTTTCAGACCATCACATATCTACACCGGGTTAGATCATATGGAGACTGCACTTCAAGGAGACAGAGGTTGCCATGGTTAGCTCTCGATTCCTCCATGAGGTTGGCAGCAGAGGGAGACGAGCGATGTTGGTATGCACGGACTCACAGATGGTTTGTGAAACTAGGGTTTCACATCGATAGGATACCTCCTTTTCAGTATAGTTTAGATGCCCCTCCGGTACTCCCACCCACCATCCCGATCGGGCCACACACCAACCAGGTCATTCGAGAGGATCTCCTGCAGCTACACACCTTTAGGACCAGGTTCAAGTCGAGGGAGCTTCCAGTGAAGCTGAGTTTCTACAAAGATCACTGTCTTCGTATTTCGAAGGAGGGATTCATCACACCACCAGAGTACATTGAGCTTCATATGCCTCACTCACTACGGATCTCCGTCGGATCCAACACCCCCTCTCAGCTGTTGGGATAGTAGAGTAATGGCCATGTCCTCTGATGAAATATGCTTCCCTGCCTGGAGGATGACCTGTTGAAGTTCCTGTAACTTGTTGATGTGGTCCCGCATCGATGAAGACTTCTTGGGATCTAACAACCTCATCTGGACCTCCAGTGAAACCCTCTTCGTGGGAGAGCTTCGGTTATACATGGACGCCAAATGCTCCCATATACTCTCGGCCACTATCATGTGCTTCACGTGATTAATCACCTAAGGAGTACAGTTAAGAAAGATGAATGATCTTATCCTTGCATTGACACGGTCCCACAGCTGGGACAGAGTCTGAGCCAAAATGCCAAGGTCTTGTGCAAGGGGATCTGGTCGGGCAACACCAATCAGGATCAAATCTACCAAATCTATGACTTTAACACAGACTCCATCATTACCCACCAGATGCCGTAATTGAGCCCATCCAAATGCCGGTCAACCGAGAGCGTGGGCAACACTGGAATTAGTCTTGTTCTCTTCCATCTCGGACAAAGTCACCATGTCGAAGTGAAGTTGGACGATGAACTGAAAGAGAAGATGGATGGGATAGAAGGGAACTGAGGGTCGAAGAAAGGAGAAGGCAGAAGAAGAGGATGAAGGGGCTGTCAGCCCAATGTACCTTCACACCTCGCTTCCTATCCCTTGGAAACACCTCCTCTCTGATCTGAAAACACCCTTCAAAATCACCCCTTTGCTGGTCACCCGAACAGTCCACTCCTCGCACGCGCTCCTCCTCAAAGACACCTCCAAACAACACCCTAATCCTCCTCTCTGTGTGTTGGCTCAACACTCCCTCCGCTCCTCGGGTCTCAAGCCAACCGTGGCTCTGATACCATGTGAGAAGTGCAGCGGAAATGAACGGGAGAGAGAGAGAGAGAGAGAGAGAGAGAGAAAGCACACCTCACACACACACATTGAGAAGGAGAGGAAGGAGAGAAAGGCACAAGAGAGCGACAAGTGATCTCTGGAGAAAAACCCTGCTACAATTGAGGGAAACAACGGGCTGCTCGAGAGCTCGGAACACACAACTCAACGACCAGAAGAACGGGAGCACGGGGGAGTGGATGAACTGCTCCACTACCCTGCTCCTCAAGTGATGCTATGGGCTGGCTCTGCACCTCTACGAAGCACACTCTATGGTGGACTGAACTGCTCCACAAGATGCTCAAACCAGGAGTGAGGGGGGGCCTATATATAGCCCCTCACCCTCCTCCAGCCGGCTGCAGGCTGCAGCATGCAGGCCGACTCACTGCCCATGAGCGCCGATTCCAGCACATACGGCTGGGCACACAGCCCTATAAAAGCGCTCCTAGGGGGCCGACCCCCTTCAGCCTGTGGACCGACCCACCTAAAGGGCTCCCTACTGCCCTATAAAGAGGGCTCAAGCCCCCAGCCCATGGCCAGCAAGGTGGCCGACCTGCACCCTCTGCTCCACAGCCCATAAGAACGCCCCCAATCCTAGAGGGGACCGTGTCCTTCTTTGGAAGAAGCTGCTTTCTTGGTCTTGCATTGCATAGTCTCGGATCATTGGGGGTGATTTCAACATGGTTGAAATGCCCTCGGACAAAAAAGGAGGTAGGGAAGGCGGTATTCATTCCCTAGAGAGAGCAGCCTGGGATGCCTTCCTCTTTCAGTTTAGTGGCAGAGATGCTTGGCATGATGATGCTTTCCACACTCAGCCACAGCCACTCCTATTTTCTTGGTCGAACAAGAGGTTGCAGATGCCTACCCATGCACGGATTGACAGATTTTATATGGATGATTGGGCTCTTGACAGAGGTGGTATTGTACGCATTACACTTGGGGTGTCCACTTCAGATCATTTTCCTGTGGTTTTGTTTGTTTCAAATCCTCATGTGAGGACCCGCTCTGCCAGTATCAGGATTCCACATGCCTTTTATGCAAAGGAGGGCCTTACAGAGGCAGTGTTGCGGGCTTGGGTATCTCACATGCATGATGGGCAGCTTTCACCATCCGATGTAGCTACAGCCCTCTCAAATATTAGCAACTATTATCATGCAGTTGCTCGTACCAGGAGAGGTGAGATCCTCAGGTGAGAGATAGGTGTCCGTCAGCAATTGTCTCCTCTTCAGAGGGAGGAGCAGAAGAGGCCTACAAATGCTTGGATTCAGGATCGCCTTGCTGCAGCAAGGGCCCAGCAGCAGTCATTGCTAGATCAGAGAGCAGAGTATGCCTTTCACACTAAAGAGTCATTTTGGACTCACAAGGGAGGTAAGGTCAACAAGCAATTCTTCTCTACTCTTGGCCCCACGCATAGTAAGGAGAGCGTATCACAGCTTGTGGACTCAGACGGAGTTTTACTGACACATCCAGATGCCGTCTTGCAGGTAGCTACAGAGTTCTATGCCTAACTTCTTACAGCAAATCCTGACAGTCAAGCCACAGATGATGCTAGAGTTGTTATTTGGCAACACTTACCTTTTTATTTGTGGCTGAAGCTATGAGCTACTACATTAGAGCTCAAGCTGATATTATAGGGCTGAGGCTTCCATTGAGACAGGAGGATGAGCTCTTGGATAGTGAGTTGGCAGATGACACGGCTGTTTTTTTGGATGCCACGCCACAGACACACCTCATTCAGGACAGCTTTGGATTTATTTTGCACTGCAGCAGGGGCTCACATTAATTGGAATAAGTCCAATGGTTTCTGGATTAGTGATGAGGACACGCCAGACTGGGGTTAACAACATAGGGTTCACTTGGATTCAGAGGGGTGTTTCCATCAGGTACTTAGGATGCCAGGTCGGGTTGGGGATCTCTCCAGCACAGCAATTTGCTCCCGTGCTAGAGGGTATCAGGATGCCAGACTTGACCTCGCATCCAGGATGGTGGTTGTGAACCAGGTACTATTGGCTACTGCCTGGTTCGTCTACTCTTGCTGGTGCAGATCTAGAGGTTGTATCGCTCAACTCATGAAACCTATCAGGAATTTCCTTTGGAGTGGGTTAGATGGCACCTCAGATGTTGTGGCCAGGGTGGATTGCGAGACTCTCATTCTCCCCACAGGGGAAGGAGGCCTCAATATTATTGATCCGAACTTCCAGTGTATGGCCTTGCTCTGCAAGGAATCGACAAAGGTGACAAGGGAGAAGGGGAGAAAGAAGAGGGTGAACTATGACGGTGCCAGAGCCAAGAGAAGAGTGCACAAAACAAGCTGAGTATGGCTGTATGGAACCGTAATGGCACACTTTGGTCAGACCCAGGTGGCTTCTCGGATACATACACAGGCAGAGACATCATCTTCTACACTAAGACACATGAGAGCCCAGAGAGAGGGCTGCCCACAGTGACAGGATACACCTAGGAGTCTGCTCATAGGAAAGAAATGAGAAGAGATAGTCGGGTACGAGGCTCTGGAGGTGTAGCTGTCCTTTTCAAAACACACTTGAGGCCACTCATATCTGTGGTACGGAGAGAGGAACATGCACGTCACATGTGGATACGAGTGCAGCACTAGATGCCCGACCTATCTTCATTGCAGTATGCTATTTCCCTCCGCACACGTCATCATATGTCCATGATGTCACTACAGAGGGGCACAGCCCTTATGAGACAATACATGAGGATATCATAGAGTTCTCTAGACAGGGAGACACCCTCCTTCTGGGGAATTTCAATGCAAGAACAAGGGACAAGCAAGTGGGCTTACTTGACTTCACATATGAGAGAGATCCCCACATGATGCCAGAGTTAGATGCACTAGAACTTGGGACTCAGAGACTCTCTGCAGATACTTCGCATGTGACAACATACGGGCAACACCTGCTTGAGTTGGGAGCTGTCCACGACCTCATCATCTACAATGGCCTTCAAATATGGCCATCATCTTAGGGATTCACATGCTTCCCACATGGAGGTGGGACTAGCACAGTGGACTACCTACTGGGCCCACTGGCTTTTGTCTCACGGATACATGACCTCACCATACCCCCCCCCACTTGGAGCTAACCACTCATACCTGGCCTTCGATGTTCTTGTTACTACACTAGGCACAAGGAGAGTTCCTACCACTACCCGTACCCAGATCCACTTTGATCGTGCTCTTGATCCAGTGTATGTGTGCCACTTAGCCAGAGAGCTTCCGGCCTTATTGGAGGATGATCTAGACCTCACTCATGCCTCAGCTACCCTTGTCGCAGTGATACAGGATGCTGCCACCAGATCCTTTCCTACGACCCAATCTTCACAGGTACGAGATGGAAAGATACCTCAGAACCCCTGGTTTGATGATGAGTGCAGAGAGATGCGCAAGCCCACCTCACACAGGAGCGAGCCCTAGGTCAGTTGACGCTACACGAGGCACACAGGATATTTCAACGGCTGACACGCCGCAAGAGACGAGCCTTCCTCACACATAGGATGGATGAGATCATCAAACCATTTCGCGGAAGAAACCCAACCACTGGGTGGAGATTCCTCGCAGAGGGAAAGCCACCCATCCCCATCATCGATCCGGGCGTGTGGCACACCTATGCATGCTCCTTATATGATGTCCGAGGCAGACACCGCCAGACATGTCCACTATGCCCAGCCCACTACTTGTCATCTATTCACTATGCAGAATGTGCGGGCAGCACTTCGCCGGCTCCACAACCGGAAAGCACAGGATCACGAAGGCCTTCGGACAGAGCACTTCGCACATGGGAAGGAGGTCCTAGCATCGATCCTTGCACATATGTTTAACCTTGCACTTTGCCACGGCTTTCCACCAGCATGGGGCACCACTACTATCGTACCGATACACAAAGCAGGTGGACACCGGGAACTATCGTACCCTCATGATTGGCCACACACTGGCCAAGATCTATGGATCGGTGCTAGAGAGAGAGATCAGCAGTCACACAGAGGCACCTGCTCGGGATACAAAAGTACATATAGGAATTAAGGGGAAAATAAGAGAGAGAAGGCGGCACGAAATATTAGAATAGGATGTCTTCGAGTGTAGAAATGTTCCTTCACATTCTTTGTGAGAATTAAAGAAAGTTGTACCAAATATCGAATGGAGCTCTTTCACTTAGAGTACATCTCATAATATTGCCTTCCCGAGAACCACAATAGACATCAATAGATCAACGTGATCCATTTGCAATGATATTCAATATCTCATTTGCTTCCTTTCTTGAGCATCAACACATTACAGACCTTTGCAGGCATGGTTTATGGGCCAAGGGATGGCCCTACATACCAAGGGTCTAATAGCTCCCCTTTTGTGGCTGCTTGGCTCAATGCCCTTACAGTAGTTTGTGCAAAGTTGAAATTCATGAGTTAACTTTGATGTTAAAGCAAAACTCGTACTCTCCAATCCATATCATCAACTTTCTTTGACCATACCCATCCTAAGGCAGATGGAATTTGGATTCCTACGAATCGTCTGAGATCTCATCACTTAGATGCCAAGTCCTAGAGTTTTCATTGGTATTATTGTTGAGGCCTTGTTTCTCCCTTCAAAATTTATCTCCAAAGGAAAGTTGAAGATGATTAACCCCGAAAACCCAAAAACATTTGCTAAGGGAATGTACCTCATATACCACATTCTATCCGAGCTGTGACCACTAGCACATGAAGTTTTAGATAGATTCCCAGGGACTACCTCCTTCGACATGCAATCCTTGCCCTAGCCAAGGGTACATGGTACCTCCCGTGTAGAAGCTCATGATGTTGAGTACTATAGTTTCCAGAAGGGAAACTGTCCAAAAAGTCTTATGGTGCGTACTCGTGACACAATTCCTTATGTTTCTTCGTTTGAAAACACATTGGCTTGTAATCCTCGTCCTTTTGGCACTTGAAAGGAGTTTCTTGTTGGCCATCTAAGCAACCTAAACAAAAGCTTGATCGAAGAGCCGCATGCCATCAAGGATCGGGCTAAAGGAACTCCATGGCCGATAGTTGATGTTACTCCAAGGTCTAATTTCGTGAGTAAAGAATAGAAGACAAGAAGCAAACCCTTGTCCATGGCCAATAGTTGATTTTACTCCAAGGTCTATTTTCGTGAGTAAAGAATAGAAGACACCCTTGAAAAGTGAAAACCTACAAGTTCATCGACGTAAAAGCTAGGTACACAAAAAAATGTGCCTCGTAGATGGAATTAAGCAGTTTCAAAGGGACTTCCCTTCGCTTGGAGAAGGAATTGCTGACAGCTCCGAACGGAGTATTGGTACCGAACGGGGTATTGGAGATCATACTATACCGCTGTCAACAGCTCCCGTTGCTCGCCATAAAATTTCAACGACTGACACGATCCTGATTAGAATGTTGAAAGGCCGAGCTGCTTCTACTGAAAGATTACACAGAATCATATTGACTTGCCTTTAGATTTCACCTCAACCTTGGTCACGTTCGACGACGGTAAGAGCTTTCGTCCCACCTTATGTTTCACCTTCTGCAAAAGCATGGACTCATATGAGTAAACAAAAGCTACGAAATCGGAGCCCATGCTTAGTTTGAGTTGCTTGTGAAATTGTATGCATGGAAACAGAACCTGAAAGTCCACTCCAATGCCACGTAATTTTCTCTTCTTGGATGTGCTCCTCTTGGCGGGAGGCATGATGAGCTGTGGAGCTCGACTTGCTCAAGTGAAGTGCAAGTGTACGTAACTCGTTTTGCCCTTGGCTCTAGTATTTCAAATCGCTTCCTTTTCAAATGTGAAAAGGCTCATGTCATTGTCTAAGGTAATGTTTTCCCTTTTGCCCTATGGTAATATATATATTTTATATATATATATATATATATATAAAAACACATATCATTGTAGGCACTTGTTGCCTTGCCTATTACACTCGAATGTGATGAAAAGGTAAGTCACCTTTGTTTAACAACACCATGCAAACTAACTTGCTTACTCCTCTAGCTCTCTTTCTAGATACCATAGCTATGAAAGATATGTGACTCTTGATATATGAGGTTGTTTGAGGCCATTCAAACTTACCGGAGCTCTCTCTCTCTCTCTCTCTCTCTCTCTCTCTCTCTCTCTCTCTCTCTCTCTCTCAAACTTACCGGAGCTCTCTCTCTCTCTCTCTCTCTCTCTCTCTCTCTCACACACACACACACATAGCCCCTTTGATCTTTAGAAGACTTTTATAAACTTTCTTTCTTTCTAATTCAGCCATACCAGAGGTCAAGGAGCTCTGGCTCAACTAGAGCAACAATGCTCTCAGGCTAATTTTTAGAATCTGTGGGCAAAGAGATCGTTGTACAATACTCTAATGCATCTGACAACCATGTATGTAGCATCCTTCTAATGAAGTGATCTCTCAATAACTGAGTGGAGGAGATTCGAGGGGCTACATGTAATTATGGGAACTCGAATGATTTAGAGTAAATGCTCGATCCATCATGAAATAGTACAGGCCACCACAACACCACTCTAGATCATTGTTGTTTTTCAAAAAATGGAATACCTTCATCGAATGGGCCTTCCTAGCTGGGGACTACCGAGATTAGCACTAGAGTCATCTAGAGGACTAGCGAATTGAGGGTTAACATGGCTTGGTATGTGCAATCAGGGTCTTTAGATGGTTCAGGTCTCACTTTTTTAGTACAGTTTGGATGCCTTGCCCCCTTAACTCTCACAAGATGAGATCAATCGTATTATACGGTTAGATCTACTATAGCTTTGTATGTCATGGACTTGGGGAGAACCAAGAGTTTCACACCAAGCTTCAATTCTATCATGATCACTTTTTGAGAGT
Organism: Dipteris shenzhenensis; assembly: GCF_047967505.1. NCBI lineage: Eukaryota > Viridiplantae > Streptophyta > Polypodiopsida > Gleicheniales > Dipteridaceae > Dipteris > Dipteris shenzhenensis. Next base: position 50,053,171 of record NC_141601.1, read on the forward strand.
ATTGGAGATTATCAGACTCCAAAACTCAGAGGATAGATGAGTCTCACATGCATAGAGGATTGCTATAACTCTCATCCCACTAGTTGAGTATCGAGGTAGGAAGGAGGGACAATAATTTGGACCACTTTCTCAACTAATCCACTTTTCGATTGGGTTTACATTTTAGTCTTGACCTAATCAAGATGCACTGACATAGAAAGACTTTACTGAGATAGATGTGGTGGCACGAAGTGATAGTCAAACAAGAGATTGAGTTGGACTGAACATAATTACATGTCACATCTTTCTATGTGTTTGAGATGGCACCAGAACATAGTAGAGTGGAGGAGGAGGGGTGGGCTAATATGAGGGTAGAGTGGATTAGCAAGAAGCGCTGACAAGGAGCTATGGAGCTAGAGCCATAGAGACCATGCACATGGTTGAGATAGACCACAATGCACGATGGAGGTCCAATGTATCTCAACTTTACTCAAAGGAGACCGTTAGAGTCATGGTATCAATCTTGAGATGATGAAGTTTTTCCAAAAAGGGAAAACAAGTCCAATTATATCTGAAATCATTACTCAACAAGGTAGAAGTATCTCCCATGGTTTTCGTAAGGGTATCTCAAGATTCACTCCTCTACTTCCAGCTCTTGTAAGATACAAATTCTCAACTCATAAAGGTGTCATCATGTAGTGCTAACCTCTTATCCAATCTTAATATTTAACTTGTGAGATGATGTCCTGTATTGGCCCATGGTTGCCATATCTGCATGACATGTGAGAGATGAATCTATAGGTACCCTAGTGGTTGGATGAACCTATTCTCATTTAGTCAAAGAAGATACTTTGTGTAAAATGCCATCTTAGTGGCATCTAGCTTGTTACATCAAACACCCAAATTTGTTGGATGTGAACCTACCATAAGACATCCATGATGACTTGATGCACCTCCTATCATGTCGATAATAAAGTTGGTGACCAAGAATGATGGGGGAGGTGGTCAATTGGACATACCCCTTAAGAGTGGATCTCATCCCTACCAGCTACCAAATAATGAAAGGATACATATGAATCCTTACTTCATGGTAGCCAAAACATATATCAATTTTATTAAAATATTTAGCTTCATGAAACTAATCAAAGATAACGCAAGGCATTAGATACTTATTTTGAATTGTACCTTAGAAGGGGATGGGAATTTCTACACAATTGTATAATCCATCTTTTCTTTTTACTAAAAGAATTGGGGAAGGACTATTGGGCTGAATTTGACCTTTCCTAAGGTAAGGGTTCTCATGGAAGAGCTCGGAAAAGAGCATCACATAGTAATGGCCCAAAGCTTTCATGAACCATGACAAAGGGCATGATAATCTATGCACAATTGCATAATCCATTTTTCTTTTTTATTGGGGTAGCCTAAGAGGAACTATTGGGCTAAATTTGACCTTCTAAAGTAAGGGAAGAGAGATATTGACTAGTAGCATCACATAGTAATGGCCCAAAGCTTTCGCATATAGGATGGCCTAGAGCTTTCACAAACCATAACAAGAGGACACAAGAGATCCCTATGCTCTCCTCTTTAAAATGCTCAATTCATCATGGCTTTTGTCAAACTCATTCAAATAAAGCCTAAGTTCTATTAAGTTTGCAAAAAGTGTATACAGGCTATTCATTTCCTTATGTTTTCTAATATCATTATATAGAAGATGATAGATTCTTTTTTCTACCAAATCATGATTGGTTCAATTCATGTGGTAAAAGGTCAATGCAATTTGACTTAGCAAGCAACCAGCAAGATCATGTTAACTTCTTTCTCCACAGGCTATAAGACCTGATAGAGAAAGAAGTAAAGACCAAAAAATAAGAAACTGGCATAGCTACTAATCTGTAAGAAAAGGTGGTACAAAAAGGATAGACGTAGGAACTCGTCCATCTATAGCACCAATGGTGCTCATGCTCATTCTAAAGCCACCATAGCCAACATTGCTTTAAATTCCAAAGCCATCATAGCCAATGCTAATCTTCTTGCACTTATGCCTTTTAAAGAGTTTAAAAAACAAAGTTCTCTAACTTTCAATAGCAACTTTCTAAGCATTGATTTTTTAAAAGGAATATAAATTGGAGCTTCAAAAAATGATGAAAAGCAAAAATTATAGACTTCGTAATATATTCCTCCATACTTCATAGTTATTTTATTTCATATGAGATCCAAAAGCCCTTTGTAGTGCTAGAGCACCGTACATACAAAGCTGTTGCAACCTATATTTCCTACCCATTTGTTTTGTCAATATTATCTCATCAATATTGTCATTACCAAAATCAATGATGTCATCTTTAATTATATCATATTCTATTTGAATACGATGAATTCTAGATATTTGGTTCAGATTTATAATAATGCTTAGGTGTGGATAAAGTAGTTGACTAAGCAAACAATCTTTTCATTGGTGCACATTTGCCCCCTCACCTTTCACATCTGAAGAAGCACACAAGTGTAGCACTTGCAACCACTCCTTTTGAGATGGGTAAAGTTAAGTGTGGCATATGATGTCTACAATATGACTACTTTATCAAGCATGGATAAAGAAATTGAGTAATTAGAGCCTCTTTTCCTTAAAGCAGTTTGAGTGGATGTAACTTATTTTCATTATTACACATTTGTTACTTTAGCTTTCAAATCCAAAGAAGTGTGTCGGTATAGTATCTACAACCACTCCCTCTAGGATTGATTGAATTTTCAAGTCATATATGGCATGCTACGCATCCACTACCACTATGTTATTAAGCATAGATAAAGCACTTGAGTGGGTAGAGCTTATTTCTACTTTATCATCATTTTTGCATACATGATCTCCTCTTAATTGTTGGAGGGTGTCAATGATGGTAGATTCATTTCCTTTATATTCATCATGATCCTCATCATCAATGTTGACCTCATTCGTCTCCTTCATATTCGTACTCATATTTATCTTGATCATGGGCATCCAAATCTACAACTTTCAGAAGTACATCTTTAATGAGGATGTATCACATGTAACCATTTCTCATCACTTGCATCCTTGTGGAAGAATGCTTGATGAGAATGCTCAGACAAGACAAATAGTTCATCAAATGGGTGATCACTTCCAAGGAATAATAGCATAAAACATATTATTCTTCCTTGTATCGGGACCCACTATAAATCACTTGGAACCATCGTATTTTGAGTTGAAGAATCTTGAAAAGGCTATAGTTCACTTTAATCATTTGCTTCAATACTTCAGCATAATTTAGCTCACTGTTGATTACATTTATGTCTTAGCACAGCTTTGTTGTTGAAATGATGCAACTATACCAAAGTCCACGGTGATATGCCATGGTAATTCATAAATGATCAACCCTCCAACATAAACGTGACGACCATAGGCCCACATACCACCACAAACACAAGAATGTGACAGTATAAAGATGCAATCAAATTCTTGTGAATGTAAGGTGTTAGATTAAATGTAGCACGAGATCCATTAGCTCTTGTATATTGAAAAAATTGGTTGGCAATTCTTTCTCGATTCACTCTAACATCTTTCTCAAAAAGTTAGATGGATTTAATTATTTTGAACCACCCACTTGTACAATGTGCATGCTTGTAGGTATACGTTCGTGCCAACCTTCAATCAAGCAATCATGGACGACCAATGGTAAAATAAATTACCATACACAAGTATTCAAATTAGGTGAAGTAACACCATCTATGAGGTGAAATGATCATACCCACATGATTTGTATGTTATAGCACCAACCCATAATAGATTATGCCAATCGTGGCTCTTTAAGCTAGATAGTTTGTTATCATTATTGAATGAGTCCCTAAAAGATCCTCCATCTCTAGTGGGTATTTCTATGGCTACCGTTCTTTCCTTTACTATCTGATATTCATTATTGTATAATATCCATGGAGCCACCTCTATGTGATGCATTCATCATCACTATTCTATGTTGGCCATAGGTGACGTTTTGTGTTGGCCTTCTATTTGAAGATACTTTCTTGAAGCCATTGTATCCTTCTAACCTATTAGATGCTTCCATGGGCTTCCCCTATGCTCTTCAACATATGAATGGCATTTAAGAGATGTTCAATATTTAAAGATTTCCAATAAGCAAGCCACATAAGATAGATATATCACATTTTATGCCCTTTAGCTTTAAAAATGAGTTTTTTTCTCCCGGTTTTTAAAATGCAGCCCAATTCTTATACTAATATTTTGGATTTGTACTCCGGTTTTTAAAATGCAGCCCAATTCTTATACTAATATTTTGGATTTGTACTATGTGGGAATTGCTTTGTTTCTCTAGTACCATCAAAGTGTCTTCTCTTGCTAGAGCAAAACGGATGCTCATTGGGAAACATATTATAGTTTGGATATACCCGTTTTCTCCGTTTCTTCCTATATTTAGATTTCAATTCATTATTATGTGTTGGACATGCATGATGCCCCTTTGTTGAGAGACCACAAAAGTTTTTAATAAAATAGTTAGAAAGTATGTTGATATACGATTCAAATAACATTTAAAACAATGATACTGACATAATAGCTTGACACAATGAGAGACCAGGAAAATCACGATTCATCCATATTCGTATGCCATGTAGCGTGAACCTAAGGACTAGTAATGGGAGATCTAAAAATGTTAAACATGTCAATGCCATTACATAGAAGTCTCAATTTTATCATTATTGCTCCTAGTACATACACATTTTGCTGCTTTATGTTTTCCCAAGAGCATACATATCACATAACATACACTCCCATTCTACAATTGATCAAGGGTACCCATGCAAAGTTTTGCACAAACATTTCCATTAATCTCTTATTGCATGAGGATAGCTCTACTTGGCACGAGTTTCTAAGCAAAAAGCAAATAGATTAAAGGACCCACTTGATTCTTATGTTGGACTCACTAAAGATTTACACTCTGGGGCTAACCTAAACCCTAACATTTATCAAATTTGCCAAAATCATATTGAGGTAAAGCATCTTCCTCCCTCATTTGTTAGAGAAATCCACAAAGTATACAATCTATTTGGTAAAATTATGACTCGACAATCAAATCTATCAACATGGATGAGTTCTTTGCTATTGGTTCCCTGGTCTCTATACTTAGCCTCCATGGTTGGATAAAGGTGGTCACCATTGTTGCTTCTTCCACTAGCCAGTCTATTACTTTGGTATAAGAGCTCTAATGTGGGTTTAATATCGCATGAGATAGCGAGGATCTTGAAAGGTTTTCCCAAGATGGTGTTCATCTCTTCAAGTTTTTGAGGAAGTTGTGTGGCTATAGCATATTTTTTAATGCTTTCTTTTCTCATAAGGTTACTCCTAACATAAATTTTTATTAAAGAGATGAAGTAGAAACTACTATCAGAGCTTTGCAAAACTCACTTGATGATGTTGGTCAAACATTCATAATGGGTTTGGCAATGAAAGTTTCCTTGCTTACAAAAAAGTATGTGGAAACTGGCCATGCTATGGTAGATCACATGCCGTGGAAGCTTACAATCTCATATTTCTTGAATCTTAGGCATTCCTTGCTCATGTTCCTTCCTCTACACTAGACTGACACAATCTCAAAGGATTAAATGTGCATCATTTAATTCTTGTTGAGTAGGTTTAAAAGTGAAAAGATTTTTAAGACGATTGGTGTGGACCCATCTAAATGTCCTTCCCTTGTGGCCATGTACACCTACGCTAATAGAATCATGAACTTAAGGGAAGATGATGGTAATAATTACATCCTTTTATCATTTCCTCATAGTTAGTGATGTGCTTGAGCTTGTTCATCTTTTCTCATCCAAGGGATTTTTTTATATTAGAACAAACACATTCCTTGAAATTCCTTGGAATAAGGATGTCCTAATTCTATTTTGACAATCAACAAAACCTTTGGTGGTAATTTAGAACTTAACTAAAGATGCCCTTCTTTTTGTCCAATTTTCAAGGGTGACGTTTTCTCGTTGTCCCTCCACACAAGGGAAGAAACCAATGGGTTTGTTTTATGTATATATATATAAACTGGACTCACCCTTCCTTTTCTCCCTTAAGAGAGAAAAATGAAAATTGTGAAAAGAACCAGTTGGATTCTTCTCTACACATGAATTGGTAAGGCCCCCTACCTTACGTTTAAAGTTGTGTGGACATAGGAAAGGGTGAGCAGACATGCATGCATGCATATGCACACACACGCACACACACACGTGCACGCACATGCATGCACGTGCGCACGCACACACACCCTTCCCTTACTATGCCCGTTCACTCTAAATGGGAGTTATACAGGATGTAATATGCCATCCTAGGATTACTAAGGGCTTGGTGTATGGAGGGAGAGGTAGGCAAGAGTCCCACTAACCCTTATGACACTTCATTGGATGAGGAATGAACAAGTGGGATACTCTAGAAACCATGAATTGCACCCCATACGTTTGCATACTTTATTCACAGTGGTTATCAGAGTACACCTACTAGTGAGAAATTGGGAGAGGCCCTTGGCACCTTTGGGATACCTCCCATAGTCATAGATTCTTTTTTGTGATCAATATCTTTCCCTCTATAGTTCCATAGATTGGGACATGGTCTTATAATATATTTAAAGGTTATTTATATAGATAACCCTTAAGAAGTTAAGCCAATTACTTACATAATATTACACAAAGCTATGGATAACCCATAATATTACATGAAGCTATGGATAACCCATGATAGATAACCCTTAAAAAGTTAAGACAATTACTTACATAATATTGCATGAATCCATGGATAACCCATGATGACAAATTAGTGATCCATGATGAGGAATACTGAGGAAGATATAGATCCTTTTATTCCCTATATAGATGGGGTAATCGAGACACAGAGACATTAAATTAAGAAATATTATAAAAAGAACTAAGGTAGATGTTACCTTATATCCATATAGATAAACGTGGACCCTTTAGAGACAACGAGGCTTAGATTATACCCATAAATGATAAGAAGGACTATAACATTAGGGGCGTATTAAATTATACCCAAGCAGAAAGGCTTTCCCCCTCATGAATTTTCCTTCTTATGACCATTGAAGGTGGTAAATTCTCATATACATTAAAGATGGTTGGGTTATACCTCTAAACCCATGGGTAATAAGTCCTTATCATTTTTAGAATAAGATATATAAGGGGGTGGCATGGGGAATGTGAATGTGACCAAAATTAATTTAATTTGTTATATGTGGTATGTCACATACATCATTCCATGGATTCCCCACATTCAGATTTATCTTATGACAATGTACTTTGAGGCATGGAGCTAGATATGGACCACTAGGTCCACAAATATATAGGGGGATGGAGCTAGATATGGATCACTAGGTCCACAAATATATAGGGGGATGATAAGAAAATGCATGTTAATATTGTACCATTTTATGTCCACACAACATTAGATGAAAACAGAGGACCCCATGGAGTCAAAGAAAACACTATGGATAAACTAGTTTAATTGAGGGTTATATAATGGTCCTATAGTGAATAGAAGCAAGTCCCATTAGAGGACACTAGAACTGGACTGACACTAGTAGCAAAAGAAGAACGAGATTGCCCTAGTTGATGGCACTAATGTGCCTTTATTGAGATAAACACCACCATCATTTGACAAGGGTACATGAGGACCCTTATGTCTTCCCACCTTGAGAGCAAAGCTCCAACCTGACTCACAAAGAGATAACAAAATCAAAAGTGTGAAGGATTTTGCATTTCGAGGAGAAGGTTACAACGCAGAGAATGGTTGCCACACGACGCTCAAGGACCTGACAGCTTGAAGATCTTACTGTAACGCATTGAGGGAGCTAGCGAGCACCTCCATGGGAGACAGCTAGGTCTTATTGACTCCAATCGTCCACTCCATTGAGTCTAACTTAGTCATTTCAAGCTAAGCCACTACACCATCTCAATTGGTGCCTTGAGCTCCTTCTTTTCCCCGAGTGTGCAGGATGACTTACAGGGAAAACTATGTGAGGTTCTCACCTCTATTTGCTACCTTGGCATACTAGATACAAACAACGTAGGGACCTTGAGTACTTAAGTCATGGGAGCTTTTTCCCAGCATGCACTCAGCCCAGCCCATCTATACGCTTAGGCTTATTGTTAGCCAGTGTGAAAGATCAGCACTAGCTGGCCATTCTGTGTTTTTACATTTAAAAGTGTGGTTCCCATGCAATACAGGGAGAGTATTTTGTAAAGTTGCTATAAAAAGGAACGAGCACGAGGATTCAATAGCAACTTGTATATTTAGACATGCTTCAGTGCATGGAGGATGCTACCAACAAGGAAACAATTTATATTGAGTGCTAATGGGATGCATAAGGACCTATGTATGTGATTGGAAGCAAGGGGCGGCCCCAATTTACGTTGTGCATCCAAGTCATGTGGATCCCCTTACTAGATTATAGTGTTTGACATGCATACGAGGACCCCATTAACATTTTGAAATAGTTTGCTGGCTTTGTACATACCTTTTGGCATTGTACACTCACAACCATTACAATAGTAAGCAGGGAAAAGTAGGAACAAGTAGAAGATACAAGAGTTGTAGGAACCCATGATGTTGCAATTGCATAAACAATGTAAGATCTATGTGGGAGATACATTACGAGAGTTTTGGTCTCAGGTCGCTCCATGGTGTTGGAGCATCAATGAAACATGGTTATGAACAAAAGCGTGTTTATTCATAAGAGAGATGGCCAATATATAGGCACTAGTTACATCCATGTATGCCATCATATGTGAGATCAGTAGAGCATCTAGATCCACAAATTTCTCCACTGATTTCTCAATCATGTCCATGAATCTCTCAATCACACCTACTAGAACCTTCTACCACCTAATTTGGTCACACTAACCACCATGTGGTCATGCAAAAGCACACACTGACCTTGTACCCCTTGGTATAACCCATTGCATCAATTTGTCCCAACATACCCCCCCACAAATTGATGACCTCAACCCTAGCATTCGTCCATGGGGAACTTCATGGCTTGCCCACCTCTAGTGACACAACTTATGGTCCCACTCACTCTAATTGTATCAGCAATAGACTCATTTGGGCATCCTCATCCCAACATGATCTCACTCTAAATTTGGTCTCTTGGTTTACAATTGGGAGACTTAACAATGACTATGTATGGGAAGTTCCCATAGGTCCGACAAGGCAAATCTCACACATAAGACTAATAGTCATTTAAGGGGGACATCCCAAGGCAGAGAACCCTTATTCGCACCACACAAAAACTCTAATATTTAGGAGACGTGGGGAAGATTCCCCCCTTGATAGTAATCGTTTCCGATGTCATTTTTTCTATGCTATCATTGTGTTTGGTCCACAAATGTAAAATGATATATTCAATAAGGTGCATATTCTTGACCACTGTGTTGATGTGGATGAAAGAGACCAAGTTTATGTCCAAATGCCAATGCTTTGGATAGGCTCATGAATCATATGTGGTTTATCCTTCATCTTGCCATTGCAAAACTTTTCATTGTGTATTGAGAGCGCATTTTGCATCCTTCTAGTGCCCATCTTACTTTTGGCTTGAGTGCCCATGAGGATAGATGGGAGGGTCTTACCCTTGTTTTGGGTAGTGTCTACTCTCTTACAAGTCTAGAACCAACTCAAAAACTTGAAAGGAACTGAGCAAAGTGAAAAGCCCCAATTTCTTTGGTGACTAAGCAAGTATGAAAGAACCAAAACTATGAAAAATCTGACCCAAAAATAGTAGCAACTTGGAAGGCTCAATTTGCACAGTTGGAAGAGCTATTGAAAGGGATTTTAATGCAAAAATTAAGGACATATACTAGAGAGTATCCTCATCCAAGGATGGGCAAAATGTTGTGCCAGGTCATTGATACAAGCTGCTTTAATCCTGACTGGTTTTTCGTTGGTTTCTCCTCAACCACTAGTTTAAATGAGCTCAAATTTGAACAACATCTAGCTCATAAGGTTGCCTAACTTTACCTAGGAGGGTTGGTCAAAATTCTCCTTCTACAAGTCGTATGCAACTAAAGTTCATCGGGCAGTAATCGTGTCGACACGAGTTGCGTAGGCAATATTTCCCTAATTCCTCTGAACCAAAGTGCACCCTATCAAGAGGAATATTCAGCTAAAAGGGCTCATGAAATGATGCAGCATAGAGGGAGAACAAGCTTAAGGAAAAATGATGGCAAAATTTACTTGGGAATACATGGATTATACTATCCTTCAAGGAATATCTTTTTGGCAGCACTAGAGTTTTGGAGGGGGTTCATTTTCTCTTATAGAACTCTTGATCACTTGGGTGGATTCTAGAGAGACATTGAAGAAACCCTTAGAGGTCATTTTGATTTGGATGTTGATATATGTGACATTTCAACAAAATTACCATTACTAATCATATTGTAGTAGGATATTTGTGGATCTTCTTAGTATGATAGTTTATACAAGGCTGGTGTATCTTTTTAGACCAGTTTTTCTCTCCTTTGTTAGTAAGGAAGGTTTGACTAAGACAATCTTGGACAAAATGTGAATTTGGTCCTCAAAATTTTTATCTTATTTTATGTGATGGAGAGTTTTATGACACCAATAGCAATTTATTATTTATGCCAATGGTGTAAGGGTGTGACTTATTACATGTTAGGCCATCGAGACATGACTCCTTTTTAAGCCCTCATGCCTCCTTCATCTTTGAAATCTTAGGCCTTCGTGCTGCCCTTGATTTCCTCTTCAACTTTGACCTCAAATTCTATCAGGCCTTTAGCAAAACCTTTGAATGCAATGATGTGAAGTCTCCTTTGATTTATCTTGTTATGGACTTGGATTGCTTTCATATATATTTGATATGAAAATGATGAAAAGGGAATAAAGTTAGAAAGATAGGATGAAAACACACTAGTATAGCCATTGTGAGGTAAGAAATATCTCATAACTAAAAACACACTAGTATAGCCAGTGTGAGGTAAGAAATATCTCATAACTAACGGTTATGCTTGGTTTTGTTGAGCAAGTCTTTACATGGCACAAGGACGTGATTTCTCTTGGATTCAATCCATTGCTAGCTATTGGCTCTTTCCCATGGCTTTTGTAGAAAGAGCTACATGTTCAGGGTATGCAGGGTTCCGAGGCTTTTTGTCACCTACAAATATATTGGTGTCATCGTTTGTAATAAGTGTAGCTTAGGACCTTATGTCATATTCCGGTGAGAGATGTAGGCTTAAGTGTGGTAAGAAAACATCACGCATGTTTGTATAAAAGGAACTTGCATCATCATGGTTGGGGTAATGAAGGCTTTTGCCTCCATTGGGGGTTAAAAGGTTTAGAAAGAGTTTAAGAGTTAGATGGAAGTTCAGGGTTTCGAAGGGGTTCCAGGGTTTAGAAGGAGTTCCAGGGTTCAGAAGGAGAGTTCAAGGGTTGAGGAACTAGACTAAGAGAGTAAGGGCATAAGGGGAGCATAGGAGTGGGAGAGGAAGAAGGTGTAAGAGCATGGGGGTGGGGGAAAGAGAGGATAAAGGAGGAGAGGGACAGGAGGAGGTGCAAGGTTGGAGAAGAGGGAGAGAAGGAGTTGCAAGGTTGGAGAAGAGGGGAGAAGGAGGCAAGGTTTGGACATGCTTTTGGACATGGAGTGCAAGGGAGCATGGAAACTTGGAGACAATTGCATGGACAACAAAGTAGAACTCAACACAATGCCCGAAATAGTGTGGGCTTCATTCCATTATGGGGTATTTATACAAGTTGGAGAGCTTCTCTCTTTGCATGTAGGAATTGTAAGACATTCTCTCTCTACATGTAGAACTTGCATCTAGGATGCACATATATAAGTTGCATGTAGGAACTGCATGTAGAACATGTATGTAGGAGTTCCATGTAGAAGCTGCATGTAGGAATTGTGTGTAGAACTTGCATGTAGAACATGCATGTAGGAGTTGCATGTAGGACTTGCATGTAGAACATGCATGTTCAGGATTCCTAAGAGAGATTATTCCTAGCCTTATGCAAGTACAAGCGGAGCTTTGCTGCTACTCTACACACACATTCTATGCTACTTAAGTCCATGTTGCCACAAAGACAACATACTCCCGGATCAATTTTATTGCCCGGCCTTGGGTTATGGCCTATTGTGATCACAAAGTTGGGATGCCATGCGTGTAACCCAGTGGTTGTGGAACTTATGGCATGCCAGTTGATCTTGCTATAATGCCTTTGCACCATACAATCTCCACTCTATTTCCAAGAAGCTTGTATCCACATGAGGAGAGGTAGACGGCTGTGAATTTTGGAGGGGATCTCGTTACTTAGGCTGCGGACTCTGTCGTCGAATCTTCTTAGGAAGAGGTTTGGCAGGGGTCTAGTTGCTAAGGCTATCCATTCTTTTTTATTTTTGGCATTTCTTGATATCATGCATCCATGTTAGATGGGATTGCAACCTGTTCATTGAACTTGTTGATCGGTTTGTATGCAAGCGTGATATTTGTGCATGAGGAGACAGCTGTAATGTTTGGCAGGGGGTCTCGTTTGCTGAGGTTGCAGACTCTTTCATCGAATCATCTTGAGATTTGGCACAACTTCTTGTCCTACTTGTGAATTCATTGCATGCTTTGAGAGTATGGAATTAAAGTGCATGAAACAATTATTAATGCAATCTAGTATGTGCCTATGCAAAATCGTGTGAGTGCACATGACCTATCAACTAGGTAGGGACTAACTATATGCTTATTTGTGGAATTTCATAGGGCAACTAAGACTCAATCATCACCTTTGCACCCTAGGTTGAAATTGATTAGGTCTACCTATATGTGCAAAAATGTGCATATGCCAGTGAGTGCACGTGTAACAATCTAGTGCAAACTATATGTGTGAAATGCCACTAAGTGCTCATGATACAATCTAAAGCTAACTATGGAAGATTTGGGGCTCCCAAATCTTAATTATTGTTGGGCATGGCTTGCATGTTGATGTAGTAGTGCTTCAGTCAACTCCTATTTATTATCGTGTTGAACTGGACTCCATCCAATGTCTCCATAAGCACTCCTCCAATGGGGTTCATCGTTTTGACTCTATAAGGTCCTTGACCTAGATATTTCAGTTTGCCCTTGTGGACTTTGGCATTGTAGAGTAGAACTAGGTCACCTTCCTTGATCTCTTTAACTTTAAGGTTTCTGTCAAACCCTACCTTTCTTCTTCATTTTTCTATTGTCATGGCATGGTAGGTCACTAACCTTGTCTATGTATGTCTTTCCAGTTATAGAGTCTTTCTTTGAGGGACTCATAGTCATCCATGCATTCTTGCACTGCTATGCATAAGCTTGGTATGACAAACTCCAGTGGGCCACTGCTTCAAGGCCATACACCAATGGAAAGGTTGTAAAATTAACCTTTAATGTGGTTTGATATGCCAATAAGGTGGTGTTCATCTTTTTTGCCTGATCAGATCTCTTAGGCTCCCCTATTTTGGTGAGGAAAATGCATATTATCTTGTTAGTGGATTCTGCATGTCCATTGCCTTGGAGATAGTAAGGTGTGCTTTTTCTATGGATCACCATAAAGTCGACAAACATTATTGGATTACTTCATTGACAAAATGTGTTCCTCTATCTAACACAATTTCAATGGGGCATCCAAAGCATGTAATGACATTTTCATACAAGAACTTTGATGTGCTTCTGGCATCGGCTTTTCTTATTGCTTTAGCTTCAGTCCACTTTGTGAAGTAGTCTGTGGCCACAATGATGTAACGTGCTTGTGTTCCCTTTGCAGCTAGATGTATGGGTCCCACGAAGTCAATCCCTCATTTTTCAAATGGTTGCTAAGCATGTCAAGGGGTTGAAATCCTTGTGTTGTGGTTTGATGGTTCTTTGACATACATCACAGCTTTTGGCATAGTCTTAAGCATCTACCCAAAGGGTTGGCCCCCAATATCCTACTAAGAGGATTTTTCTTGATGTTGTTTCCTCTGCAAAGTGTCCCTGCAATGCCTTCATGTGCTTCATGGATTATGAGTAGGATTTCATGTGGCATGCCACATCTGTGTAGAATGTGATATTTTCCCATTTCATAGAGTTGGCCGGCTATGAGTTGATATGGTGCAGATTTGATTATCAGTTTTCTGATGTCTACTGGTAATAATTCTCTAACGATGGTCTGCCTACCATTAAATGATATCCATACACCAATCTAGAACAATATCTATTTGAAATAGTGTGGCATTTGGCAAGTCATCTTCTACTCTAGTGGCTTCTTCTCCTAAATTGACACAAGACATGTGATCGGCAATGTAGTGTTGGACACCTTTGCGGACCACTATTTTGAAATTGAATTCTTGAAGCCATCTGGTTATTCTACCTATTATACATGGATGGTTCACAATATAAATCAATGTTTGATTGTGAGTGTAGAAGACAAAAATCATTTGCCAATAATAGTGTCGAAATTTCTTCATACTATACACCATTGCTAGGGCTTCTCTTTCTGTGGTGGTATAGTTGATCTCTGCATCATTGAGTTGTTGACTGGAAAAGTAAATGGGTAGTCTTTCTTATGTTCACTAGGTTGGCAAAGCACACTCCCAATCGCATACTTGGAGCCATCAGTATGAACATGAAATCAATATCCTAAATGGGAGATATAAGGATGGTTGATGTGATGAGGTGCCACTTTAAAAGCTCAAATGCTTGGTTGCACTCTTATGTTTCCAACAACAATTTGTAAAGTGGTTTGGCTATTATGGCATATTGCAAGATAAATCTTCTATAGTAGCCACGGCATGTCCCATAAAGACCTGTACACCTTCAAAATTTGTAGGACGAGGAAATTCCATGATAATTTTGATTTTGTCCATGTCAATTGCAGTCCCATGTTGAGAAACGATGTGTCCCAAACCAACTTGGTGGGTGACCATGAATTGACATTTTGTTGGATTTAGGGAGATGCCATACTCCCTGCATTTGATTAGAAGTGCTTCAAGACATTTTAAGTGGTCTTGCTTTTGGAGCAATTTGCACTTGATTATAGCCACTAAAGCCATCCAAGAAGCAATAGATCTATGATCCATCCACCTTTTCCAACATTGTTTATGTTAGGGCTAGAGATAGTGATCCGTAATTATGGCAACATTCGCATTCTCAGTAAGTCCTCAGTACGAGGCAGTCCCATCTACATCAGCTCAGTCTGAATGCATTGATGTACATCCATCACCCTCATGCATGGATCTGACTCCATCCTTTGCCATAGATGCAAATACTCAGCAGGAGTTTAGTGATCATGTAGATTTACAGTAGGTAAGTCCTCAATACGAGGCACTCCCATCTTTTGCCGCATGCAGAGATACATGCCATAGCACATTCAGCTCTTCAGGTGATTCCATTCCAGCATCCATGAGTGATGCTTTCGCCTTCGACATAGAGCATACCTTGAGCTCAATTCCCTTCAGCAGTTCAGATCAGCAGATCAGTCTTCATTTCAGCATCAGCTCAATCATGCCGCATTACATCCTTGGATCCATTTATCACCACCACCACTTTTCGATCAGCAAATCATTCCTCAGCATGAGGATACCTACGCATCAATGCGGTCCTGCCCTAGTGTAGTGGACATCATCAGGTTCAGCCATAGCACAACCTAAGGAGACTCAGTGTTTCATCATGCACTTATGGTTATTGTATACATTCCATACTTGATGCAGATCAGTGGTTGGATCCATGACTTCAGATCAGTCCCTTCATCAGCATTCGGCACCTCATATACCTCAAGGACATCTTGTGTTTTCACAGTTGTATTTCAGGCCTAGACTCATTCTCGATGAGCCCTTGACAGATGCTACATCCCATGTCGATGGATGTTTAGCCATGCACACATCAGACAACCTTCAGCTCATGACAGTTGAGCACACAGGTTTGACAGGTTGCCATACCTTGTTAGTTCTGCAAGCCTCTTATTCAGTAGAGTAGCATATCATACCTGCAACTTCAGCCCTAGATTTTCAGCCCATGGATCACTCTGTCCACATCGACTATGCGGTGTTACTAGACCCTGCATCATTTGACTGAGATTACATTACTACAGCATACCTCACACATTGTTGTTAGTTCTTTTGTGTTGGTGACACCCTTGTATGTCACAACCTACCGGATTACATCACCATCGCTACATCGACTAGCCTCACATTCGAATGCCTCTTCTTTAGAGCAACTGCACAGTCCATGGCAACTCATGACATGTTCAGTCTTGACATCTTCAGCATGCAACCATTCACGTAGCCATCTTTTCATCGACCAGTATTTGATCCAAGAGGACTTGATTTTCTGCATGTTTCCTTCCTCTTTCTTTCGACCTATCTTCTGGGTTTTATTCCCAAAGGCTTAAGAGGGGGAAATCCATATTATGTACAGGATCGTAAGTTGTACTCATTGTACATGCTTCCGCTTCGTAGTCACTGTGCTCACAGACTCACATATTACTCTAATTTCTTTTCAATTTTCTTTTCAATTTTGGATGCTAGCATACGCACCAAACAAAATCCATAAAAAGGTATTATACATGCACCCTCTACTTACCCAGTGCAATTTAAGAGGGGGTGTTAAAGATAGTGTAAATTGCACTATCCACATAGGGCATAGGGGCAAACCCTAACCCTAATCCTAACCCTAAGGGGTTTGCATGTATATCTTCATGTTCATTGTCAATACACTTAGTGTATAGGTAGCTATCTCATGTGCCCTCCTCTCTCTCTCTCCCTCTCTCACTTTTGCTATCATCTCCCAAGAAGGAGGTGGCATCTACGTCTGATGTCTGAGGCAAAAAACATATGTTCCTATACCAAAAGGAAATCCACTGCCCTGCCAACCACTACTCTCTGTAACTCCTGGCGAAGTAACAAGTGTTGGGGTTGTTGACGTTCTCGATCGTGGAGTTTGTGAACGTTCCAACTCACCATGGTCCAACTCATGGGGAGGCGAGGGGTGGAAAACAAGGCTCTCTTGTGCGAAGGAGCTTGCACTACAACCTTTGACTTCTGTGACTTCACCAGTGGTTTGGAGGGGGAGTAGTCCAAATCCACTCGACATCAAACTAGTGGCGTAACTAGCTCGATGCCTACCTTGATGGCCCACTACATCAAGAAGGAGGCCTCAACTCCAAGCCTATTCATGCACTACTGTAGCATCGAGTATGATGCCTGCTTAAGCTGAACCTTAGGACCTAGGTGAAGCACACAAATAGCTGCTCCCAAGTCTCGTCTATCTGCATAAAAACCCAACTGAAAAGTGGAGGTCTTCCCATGGGAGACCCACAACTCCCTCCCCTATGGGCCTAGCCACTCCTCCATCATGCTGAACATCTGCTGCCCATCATCAGATCAAACAACGTGCTCCTCCCCACTAGCTGAGAAGTGAAATCCTCATAAGGGATGAGTGCGAGAGCCATACAATCCTATGGAACCCCCTTTTTGGGGCTGTAAAATTAGGACTGACACCTCTAGAGCAAGCAAGTATCTATCCGAAATCTCTAGGTAGTTCCACAGTCCTAGCCTTCAAAACTCTCTGGGTAGAGGATGACCAGAGCGGGGCTTAGGACCTAGAAGTTGAGAAAAGGGCCCCGATGACCCTGACTGTGATGAGGAGGCAGAGCCAGAGGGCTGGGCCACGTCGAAGAGTGCTCAGGCACCCCCTTGCCTATAGGTCGAGATGAGGAAGGGTGAGAGGCGAGGGCGTGGGGGGGAGGAGGCTGCTTTAAGGGGGTGCGGGGGGCGAGAAGGAGAGGCGGGGGGGGAAGTGAGAGTAATAGCAGCAGCTAGGGGGAGGGGGGGCAGTGGGGGGTGACCTCAAGAGGAGGGGGCGGGGGAAGCAGAGGGACCTTCGAATGGGCTCCATACTCCTATTGAATGGGAACTTGGGTACTCTACTCTGTTGTCGCATGAGGGTCCGAGGGGAGATCGAAAAAGGTCTCCTCCTCCTCCTCCATCTGTGTTTGATCCGTGGACTCCATTGGCACCTTCCCCTTCCCCTTCCCCTTCCCTGTGTCCTGGGAAGAAGTCTGTGCCTTCTCGTGCTCTTTAAGCTAGCTCTCTTTCTTTTGCTTTTTCAAGCTTATTTGGAGCGCTTCTTTTTCTCCACCTTGGTCCAAGTCCCTTGGGAGGGCTCGACCCAAGGTGTCTGAGTCTACTTTGCTATCTCGCCTGCTGCTGATGGGGCCTGGCCGATAGACGGTGCTGAGCCTCCCTATCCTCCTGGTCTCTGGTGAGGGGCCCTACCCACCAAACAATCCCGTGCCAGGTGACCCATCTGTCTACATCAAAGACACTGCCCGGGTAAGCCAGAGATCTCCACACGTTTGAACTCGCCTCCATCTAAGGTCTCCAAGAGGATCTCCTTTGGGAGGGACTTTGGATGCTCTGCGATAACCCGGAGGGGGGGGCCCCGTCATCTACCACTACTGAAGCCGCTGTCTATGGCAGAGATGCCAGAACTATGCCAAAATAATTCCCTATGGAATGAAGAATAGATTTGTACTCCTTCGGGAGCCCCGAGAACCGGAGCATCACTGGGAATCGTGGCATGTGATGAGTCCAATCCATGTCCTCGACTGTGAAGCCATGGTACCAAGGAAGGAGGTAGACGACATAAGGGCCTAGTAGGATAGGGCTCTGCTCAACAAGGGAGGCCGTGGTTTCAGGGGAGTTCAGCTCCATGAGGAAAAATCCACTCCCATAGATCATGACCTCTTGGATGTGGTCAGCCCCTAAGACTAAGCTCGCTTGAAGCCAATCCCTGTTTCCTTGATGGGGTGAGCCCAACAATGTGACCCACTAGGGCCTTGTCCTACAAAGCCTCTACTTTACACTTAACCTGTTGCTTGTCTTCCAAAGAGAGCATAATCTTAACCACAGTGGGGGTTGAAGGTGCTGCCATGTGAGCCCTTCTTGCCAGACGAAGGGTCACTGTTAAGGTCAGTTCTCCCGAGAAACAAACACGAAGAGCTGCGTCACCTGAAAAAAGTGGATTGGTATTCTGAATGCAAGTCGTCTCTTTGTCTCAAGCAACACACGAAGCTCCCAAAAGGGAATCCTTGCACGTAATTAAATTGAATCTGCTCTCTAGGAAAGGTCCAGACTTCCCTTAGTTTTGGTGAGCTCTCTTGCAAGGTTATGAGGATGCATGATAGTCTCATGAGCCCTGTGCTGAGAGGTGTGGAACCTTGGATAAGTGTTACGTGGCGCTTGAGACATGTAAAGCTTTTGTTCCATGGCATGCATCATTTCTACTCTTAGCTTCATGGTCAGGGACTCTAGGCGATCTTCATTAGATGTTTCCACAGTGGACTTGGCTTTGCCCTTTTCAGAGCACTTATCTTGCACACTCGCTCTCCCATCATCACTGTTGGTGTCAGAGCCTATCATTCCATCCTCTATGTCAATTGCTACCGCATGAGCAACACTGAATGTTTCATAATAATTGGTAATCGTTTTCATGTCCTTGTGAATCTTCTTCCTTAGGTCTACAATGAACCAAGGTGTGAAGTATTTATCATTGGGATGTGGGTCACATTTTGCAATTAGGCACTTCATTTTGCCCAGATATAGGCGTACCTTGTACATTTTGCAATTAGATGCTTCATTTTTCCTAGGTACAAGCATACATCTTCCCTTTGACCTTGTTCCGAGCTTGCTTAGTTGGAGAGTAGGATCATCTTGAAGTTTTTTTGTTATTGAATTTGGTTTGTAGGAGGTCTCATGTGGCTCATTCTTCCACTAGGAGGTTGAGGTACCATTTGGAAGCTTCATCCACTAGTTAAGGCCATTGGAAACGATCTGACCTTGGATTCATTTGATTGATCTCCTCCAGCTCGACATGCAACATCAAAATGCTTGAAAAATCTTGTTGGATCGCCCCGGCCATTGTATTTTGTAAGCTTGAGTTTGCCCAAGGGTCATCTGCATTAATTGTTCTTGGGTCAGCCATAATTGTTGCGAGCTCTAAAGAAATTGTCCCCATCTACTTCCAAGTCAATGTCACCATCACGTGATGATGATCTGCCATGTTGTGACTTGGAGTCGTCAAATGTATTGTATGGATTGCAAGGGAGGAATTCGGGGTAGAGGGTAGTCAAAGACGTTGGCCAGAGTGTAGTTATATGCAGAATTGTCGAGAGGTGGATCGGATAAGTCCTCCCCTCAAGTCCTAATGTTGATGTATGTGTGTTAGTGGGATTAGAGATGTGTTAGTGTATTAGGGATTGTCATGTTATAATTGTTCCTCTAATTGTCCCCCTTGAGAGCAGGAATGTGCCTATGTAGACGGATCATCAATCGGAGGTCACGGGTGAATGTTTATGAGCGAATTATTGCAAAAAGGGGTCCACACGGGGGCACAAATTAGTGAGTGCTAGGGATGCCAAAATGGTGTAATGGACTGCAAAAATTCCCCGTAGCATGATGGTTTTTGTGTGTGAAATCTTGCTTCGGGGTCCAATTTGGCCACCAAATGAGCGAGTTACGATGGGTAAAAGTAGGGGCAAAATATGGCTTTTTTGGGTGTCTTTGCCTCTAAAACTGGGGTTGGTCTAACTATCAATTAGCACTACTAACCTAACCAGTCAATTTAGTTAACCTAATCAAGAACTGGTGGTTACTCTAACTTAATTGTGATTAAACTAATACAACTACGATTATCCTAATCAAGCTTCAAGTAACCTAACCTAGCTATAGTTAAACTAACCTAATAGCAATTAAAATAACCTAAAGATAGTTAAACTAACCTTACCTAGGCTAATCTAAACTAACTAAGATTAGTTTAACCTAACCTAGGCTGAGACAAACCTAAGTAAGTTTACTCTTTTTTTTAAAAGATAATTTCCTTAAACAGTGGAGGGGGGGTGGCAGCCGCCACTGACGGTGGCCTAGTGGTCAACTGGGTGGGGGAGGGTAGGTGTGGAGGGGGGTGGGTGTAGGGTGGGGGGTAGGGTGTTGGGAGGTGAGGGGTAGGTGTGGAGGGGGGTGGGTGTAGGGTGTAGGGAGGCAATAGAGTAGGGGTGTAGGCATGAGGCGTGGTTGGCGTAAGCACCCCCGTCATTGGCATGGGGTTCGACTGGCATAGGCATCGCTAGTGGCGAGTGAAAGTGAAAGCGAGCGGGCATCGCCTCGGGCACGAGTGGAGTGATGGTGCAGGCGGCTCTCTGTAGCCACTGCACGAGCGCGATGGACTGGTTGGCTGCCTCTTAGGGGGTCTTTGACAGAGGGGGGGGGGTGTGTGAGAGAGAGAGAGAGAGAGAGAGAGAGAGAGGGGGGGGGGGGGGGAAGGGGGGGGGTTGGGGGGGTGGAGGGGGAGGGGGGTGGAGGTTTGGGGGGGGGGGGGGGTAGAGGGAGGGTTGGTGGTGGTGAGGGGGGCGATTGGTGGGGAGTGGTGGAGGGGGGTTGGAGGGAGGTGGGGGGGTGGGGCTAGGGAGAAAGGGTGGAGTGGTGGTGGAAAAAAAGGGGGGGGGGGTTGGTGGTGGAGGAGGGGGCGGGGGTGAAGGGGTGGGGTGGGATGGGGGGGGGAGGGGGAGGGGGTGGTGGAAACCTGATGGACGTAAAAGTTGACGAAAATTTAGAGAGAGGAGAAGATGATCACCTACAATTCTTAGCCATTTCTTTCTCCATGTAACGGGATTGTTGAAACAAATGGATGGTGGGTGGATGGCTAGGTGATTGCTACGAGAAGGGCTCAAAGCAAGTTGACGATGAGGATGGGCGTAGGATGGTGGTTGATGGAGAGGGAGGAGGGTCTTGCGTAGGGCTTGGAATGGGGAAGAGGATGGAGGCTAGATGTGGAAGAAGAAAAATGAGGGGGTGGTTTTTATAGAAATGAAGGTGGGGGGGGGGTTTAGGGTTACTGTTAAACTCTAAAATCTTCCTGTGCCATAACTTTCCATGGTTCGCTCAGATCGCTCTTCTGTAAATAGGTGAAATGTTCAAAATTTTTGACCTCTACACATTGATGTCCATTAAATAGCCTTATTTGTTCTTAAAGTGGCTTGTTTTTAATAAAAGAAAAATTTCTTAAGGTAGTAACCCATGGTTGATGCTTGGGGTTGATATTTTTTGCTAGAGTTGGGAAAAACTTTTACTCTCCTAGCCCTTGAGTGATGTGTTCATGATAGGTCGTGGTGGTTTGTTCTTCACACATACTTGCATATGTCTACTTGTTACTTGAGATGCTAGTCTCCCCGATAGCGATGCCAAATGTTGGCTCTTTCCATAGCTTCCACAAGAAGAACAGAGTGTTCAAGGTATGCAGGGTTCCGAGGCTTTTTGTCACCTACACATATATTGGTATTGTCATTTGTAGTATAAGTGTAGCTTAGGACCTCGAGTTGTGTTCTAGTGAGAGATGTAGGCTTAAGTGTGATAAGCAAACACCGTGCATGTTTGTATGAAAGGAACGTGCATCAACATGGTTGGGGAGAGGAAGAAGCTATAAGAGCATGGGGGTGGGGAAAGGGAGGAGAAGGGAGAAGGAGAGGGAGAGGAGGAGGTGTAAGTTTGGAGGAGAGGAAGTAGGAGGCAAGTTTGGAGGAGAGGGGAGTAGGAGGCAAGGTTAGGACATGCTTTTGGATGTGAAGTGCAAGGGAGCATGGACGCTTGGAGACACTTGCATGGAACCTTTATTTTTTATAATCCACTCTTGTTGTACATTATTATTAAGGTAACTCACACTGGGGGGGTCAGTATGTTAAAACCCCATATAGCATGTGCGATTGTATTAAAAAAACCCCCTACCTATAGATTTTTATAACCTATATACACCCCCTCTCTAAATTTTGAGATGATTAAAGTACCCCCTATGTATGAAAATTTTCACTTTTTAAAATTAGAAACCCCTTATGTATGTATATTTTTTGTAACTTCATAAAAGTATAAAACCCCTTTTGTTGATCGCACATGCTATCTTACATATTCTTTGTGGACCCCCCGAGAACCCACATCTCCTTAGGCATGTGTGCATTTTGTATTTGCATAGTCATAGAGTCAAACATGGGCATGTAGCTAGTATATATTTTTATAGCTCTCATGCCATCTTGAATGCTTGCACTTTCTACAGAGGGGACTTCAAAAAGAGTAGATCCCCAATATCCTTTTCCCGTTAGGGACTCTTCGTTCTAGACTCCCATACTTGGATGTCATTCTTGTCATGCTTTGTCAATGAATTTATATACTTGGGGGGATGGTTGATCACCCAAGGAGTGTCCTTCTCTAGCATTGTTACAGAAGTCCCCATGTTCAAATTCATAGGGATATCTGATGTGCATAGTATGAAAATTTGGCCAACAAGCATAGGTAGGCTATTCATCTAGCTCATACCAAGTGACAATATGCACCGTATTTACAACATTGAACATCAACCAGAGTAGCATCATTGGTAGGCCATTCATCTAGCTCATCCCAAGTGAATATACACCATATTCACATGAGGAGCAGTAGGAGGTGCGGTGGTCTGGGCATGGAACTATTCCTTCTCTACCTCACAGTGTTTTAAAAACTCACATTTGATCTCTTGATGATTGTGAACATTACAGTATTAATAAATAATTTGATGAAGTGGGGAGTGAGTGAGTGTGTGTGTGTGTGCGAGAGAGAGAGAGAGAGAGAGTGCACACTATGTTGTATTGAACATGAACATGAATATATACATGTGAAGCCCTTAGGGTTTGACCTATGAACACTATCTAGATGGTGCAATTTACACCATCCTTGACACCCCCTCTTAAATTGCATAAGGTAAGTAGAGGGTGCGTGTACAATAAATTTTTGTGTTTTGTTTGGTGCATATGATAGCATCAAAAAGTGGAAAAGAAAACTGAAAAGAAATCAGAGTAGTATGTGCATATGTGAGCACTGTTGACTATGTAGCAGAAGCATGTACAATGAGTACAACTTACTAGATCCTGTACATAATGTGAATTTCCCCCTCTTAAGTTGTGGGTCATACTTTGCCTTTGGGAATAAAACCTAGAAGATACTCCAAAAGGGAGAGGAAGGAAATATGCAGAAAGTAAAGTCCATTTGGATCAAAGACGGGTCGATTGAAAGATAACTTTGTGAAGAATTGTGTGTATGGTTGTTTTTGCTGAGCATGTCAAAGCTGAACATGTCATGAGTTGTCGTGGACTGTGCAGCTACTCTAAAGAAAAGGCATCAGGATTTGAGGCTAGTTGATGTAGCTATGAAGAAAGAATCCAGTAGTTGTGACAAACAAGGATGTCACCAACCCAAAAAACTGCCAATGATGTGTACAGTATGTTGTAGTAGAACTACATACTCTATTGAATGATGCGAGGTTGAAGAAGACCGCATAGACAATGTGGATAGAGTTATCTAAGGCTATTTGCTAGAGTTGAAAGTGACCACACACACACACACTTCCTACCCCCTTCCTCCCTTTGTTTAATCCCTGGCTCCTTTTATCTTCCCACCTTAACCCCCCCACCCCCCCCCTTCCCTCCCCTCCACACCTATTTCCCTTGAATTTCCCAATTTCTATTTATTTCCCTTTTGTGCCTAAGTTTTTATCACTATTTAAACAATTTTTAATATCTCCTTCCTTTGTATTTTTAATTTCTTAAATTTTTATATATAAAATTTTATCCCCTCTCATTTACTTATCTTGCTCCCATCCTTTTTCTTTCCCCCCCAACACCTACCTCCCATAAGTTATCCCAATTTCTATTCTCCCTTTGTGCCTAATTTTTTATCATCAATTAAAAATTTTTCCTTCATTAACTAAACATTGTTTTTTTAATTTCTCCCTCCTTGTGGTTTTTTTAATAAATATATTCTATCTCCCCTCTATTTTTCCTTTATTTATCTTAATACCTCTATTCTTCCTTTATTTCTCTTAATTTTTTCTCCTTATATTTCTTATTAAATTTTTCATTTAGTAATTCAACTTAGTTAAACACCCTAGCCTATTCCTAACCCCCTCTAATTAAAGCTCCCTAACTAAGCTTATTTACTACAAACACTCTCCCCTAATTCCCTAACTAACTAAAAACCTGACTCCCCTTTCCTCGACTTTCTATTCCGACCCCCCTTCCTCGACCTATAGACTCCCGTGCCTATAAAAGCCCTCCTCCTCTAGTCTAGTCTCTCACAATCACTCTTGCCTCCCTCGCCTATCCACTCGTGCACATTACTACTGACATTTCCTATGACAGCACGCTTGCATATGACTCACCTTTGTTTGCTGTCACTCTTTCCCTCCTACGCGTGTGAACTCACTTTTATCTCCCTACCTAGTACCTACCTTTACGTTGTGCGTAAACGTAGTGACAGCAGCTCCTCACTACATTGTTGCGAAGCTGATCCCATAGCCATCCACTGGCCACGTAACTCTGTGCTCACCTCCCGCCCATATTAGCTCGACTAATTGGGTTGCCCCTCATTCCCCGCATCCAATACTACTACCTCATGCTTCGTCTCATCGACCTCCTTGCACACGGTTTTGCGATTCCGTTAGCCGGCTCTCTTCCAAAGGCCCTCCCTTCCTCTCTAGGTTCGGAAGGTGTCTGGGCCATCTCACTCCCCATTTCGTCATGCTCTCCAATGCGGTCAGCCATTATGGACTCACAGGTTTGTCCCTTGTGATGCCTTAATATGTTACTTATCCCCTCACTCCCCCTTTACTTTTAGTCTCTTCCCCTCCTTCACGTCACATTCTTTCCACTCCTTTATAAACCCCTACCCCCCCCCCCCTCTTCCCTTCCTTCCTTCCCCCCCTTTTTCCCCCTTAGGTTTACTCAAATTTCCCCCTCCCCTCCCCCTTAATTCCCTTAGAGTATTTCCTTTATTATAACACCTCCTTTTTAATTTAAAAAAAGGTTTATTGTTCATGTTTTCGCTAAAGTAATATTGCACTTAACATACCTTTTTCAGTACCTTTTTCAAGCGCTTTAATTCCAAGCTCGCATAGAAATTATTTTTCCTCACTTTCCGTTTTCCATTATCTCTTCTAATAGTACTCATCTATCCCTTATGCTCTCTTTTTTTTAATTTTTAAACCTTCCTCTTTCCTGCACCCTTCTTTATATATAACTATATCCCCTTATCTCTCTCTACATTTTTTCTCCCTCTCTAACCGTAATGCTCCTCTACAAATGCACTCATTTACTCTACATATACAAAATTCTCATCCTCCTCAACATATATGTACTTATTCTCCAAACCCCCCTCTCCTCCCAATTTAATATTTTTCCCCTTACTAATTCCCCCAAGTAAATGTTTCCCACCCTCCACTTTCTTGTTATTTGTAACCAAGTTTATTCCTATACATTTCCACTCTTGTAAAACACATCTTTTATACTTCAATTTTTTACATAGTGCTGGTGGTTAAGTTTATGGCTATGCTTCTAATTTATTGTGACCCTGATAATAAGGGAGGAGTGTCTACGACACCTGTCTTCCGAATTTAAGTTAACTTGTTTCTTATCATGTTTTCTTATTGGATGGTGGTAGGTATGCAGATTGTCCTCTTCAATAAAAGAGATGCTTGTTAGGACTTCACCAGCTTTAATTTTGTTTGCAAATATTTTTTGCTAAAACATTATTGGCATTCCTTGTTAATTAGACTCTTACATACTTTTTTACACATTCTCGTAGGTGTTTTGCCTACTCACTCAAGCACTTCTTTTACTCTATAATGCTTGATTTTTTCTCTTCCCTGACTCCTTTGTCTTTTAACTATGCAAAAGGGGTTGTTGTCTTGTCTACCAGACACACACACACACACGTGCATGCGTGTGTGTGTGCCCACATAGTGTGAGCACGTGCATGCATGCGCATGTGCACACCCTGTGCACACGCATGCATTATTAACTAGAAAAGAAATCAAGACATGAGGCTACATGCTAGATATGGCGATGCTCGAGGGCCATGGGGGAAAGGGAATGTGAGGGGGGAAGCGTTAACATGGGTGGGGAAAAGGGATTAAGAGGGGTGGGAATGAAGAGGGAGACTATGGCACAAGGGTGAAGGGAGAGGGGGAAGAGGAGCATATACATGATGGGAGGTGGAATGTAGAGATGGAGACATTAAGGGAAGAGAGTCATGCTTTATTTGAAAGGAAGGATGGGGGAAATCAAAATACTAGCATGGTGGCTATACAAGAATGAGCATGCCACATCAAGGAATAGCCCCCTCCTTTTAAAGCCAAGAGAGGGGGTCTCTCCCAATAAATGCATCCTCCCACATGTATGGTGTGTGTGGAGGAATCTCCCATGTGGGCTAGGTGGGTACGCACTCTCAATTGTGTGCGACAACACTTTGCCTCATTTTTCCACATAAATCAAACCCCTATCCCAAGTGTAAGATACTCCCTTGGTCCCTTCTCAATTTTATAATATGTTCAAACATCTAGGAGGAACTGGAGTGTTGGCACAAGGAATCTTGCCACCTCATCCTACTTTCCCCATTATTTAACTTGCATTCTTGGATTATCTACACCCCCCCCCCCCACATCGGCCTATCCTACATGGAGGGAATAATCCAATATAATATCCATCTCCACCTATTTTATATTACTTTTCACATGGTCCTTGGGCCATGTCTCACTAAATGTAGGCATGGGACCACCTAGGTGGAGGGGTGGCACATGGAGGAACCATGCCACCTCAACATTTTATAATATCACTACCGTGGTTTATGTACAACACACCTATGGGTCCTCTTACGTGGAAGGGTGGCACATGGTCATGCCCTGCCACCTCAACCCTGGGCCCTATGCACACCATATTTTATTATACTATTGCCATACATACAAGTAGACACACATATTTATGCCTTTTACCTTGGTCAAATTTATCCATAACAACACACACACACACACTTCACCCATCACACAAGCGCACATGCACATGCACATGCACATCGTACACACATGTGCATGAACATGCACATTGCACATGCACGTCACACACATGCATACGCACGTTGCAGCATGGATTTATAATTGTTTTCCAAATAAAACATGGAGCTGCTTCTAAAGAAAATGCTATGCTATATTTTCCAAAGAAATCTATTGTGATAGGCTGTGGGGTTAGGTTGTAGAAGAGACCAATCAATTGGTAGTAGCCAATTGGCTAAAACAAATGTCCTATGAAAAATCTAGTTCTCAAAGTTCAATTCATACTCCCTATTATACAAAGGTCAATCTAGTTGGCTCAAAGGTCAATTCATACTCCCTAATATACAAATAGATTCCTTCATGTCATCTTACCCTATTGCTTGGAGTTGACAAGTATTCTGGTACCAATCAACTTGGATGGTGCAACTACGTTGACACCAATTGCGTGAAGCGATGGGAAAACAAGTCAGTTGCACCATCTTGTGTTCTTTGTTGCTCTATTACACAAAAGCTACCTCCTTTTTCTCTTCTCTCCATTTTGTCATGGCTTACTAAATGCAGAGTGATGCCACTTGCAAATTGCGTTGGGATGAGTGCAAAGTCTCACTTGCACTCCTAGCTTCTTTTTCTACTTAATCCATATAAGTATAGTGTTTGTCCATACGTGTTTCGTGCAAATGACAAAGATCATTTGTGCATTCGATGCTTCTTCTTAACATACTTTTTAGTGTGATTCGCCTAAATGAAGTGATCCTGCAAGTATTGATGTTGGGATTCTCTATGATGCTCTAAATCATATCTTTGGAGCTAGGCATGAAGATACTTTGATTTGTAGCACCCCAGACTAATCACATACCATGGGTCTTGTTTGTATCTTTTGGTAAACTAGGTCCTCTATGATTGACCTAAAATGGTTGGACTCAAACTATGTTGAATCCATGGTTTTCACTCCAAAATATGGTGAATCTAGTTTGTATGGCTCCCCCCTTTCAGCACTATATCACAAGGAGTAGAAGGGGAGGCAGGTAGATCTACCGAAGGAATAACAGGCCTTGCTCAAATAGGTAAAGTTACAAACTTGGATAATGACTGCATGCACATTCTATTCCTTGGCTTAAAAACCATGGTGTAATGGATTCTTTCTTGGTCCAAGGCCTCCTACTACCTGATCTAAAATCTTGGGTGAGAGAAGGGTTGATAGTTACCAATGTTAGGTTCTTAAGGAGATGAAACTATGTTTTCTTATTTAAGACCACTAAAATGCTACCAAAGCCCATCACTAAGGGCTTTGGACAATAAGAAACCATTTTTAGAGGACTAGTTTGTGGATTTCTCATCAAACAAGCCAATATCAACCTTGGCTCTTGTCTAGGCTCAGCTACAAGATTTGCCTTTGTCTTTGTGCAAACAAACAACAAACCTCTCTCGTGGACTAGGGGTGATCCTAGTGTTAGAGAAGGATACCTTTTTAACCCAAGGGGTAACCCTCAAGTATTAATCCAATTGGACCTTACTAAAGCTCTTCTCTTCATACACTCCTTGAATGTACAAGTGAGGCCCTAGTATATAAAAGCATGCCCAACTCATGCTTCTTATGTGGCCTTTGGAAACTTCCTATTCTATGAAAAAGAATTTGGTTGGGCGACAACTCTTATCTTCTTCCTATTCCAACCCCCAAAGCTAACCTCAATGAAATTGATTAGCTTTTGAAGTAAAGATGGAAGCATTCTAATGATCAATCAAACTAGAAGAATAGATTTTCCTGGATTCGGCACAAGGTCATACCAAAACACACGTCTACATTGCTTTGGGTTATCTTACACAAGGTAGTTTGGACAAACACCATAAGAAAAAGGATGGGAAAAGGAGATGGGAGATGCAAGAAATGCCTAGGACATAAGGACATCTTCCATCTCTTTTGTATAGGCTATCATGCAAGAAGGTGTGGAAAGTTCTCCAAAAGGTCAAAGCACAGCCCATTAGTTGGAATGTTATCTTGCTAGGGTATTCAATTAAAGTCAAGTGGGGAAGAATGGTGTTTTTTGAGATCACTTGCTTTGTGGTACATTTCCAATAATAACTTTCAATTGAATCTATTAATTATAACTCCAAAGAAGTGTTTATTCCTTAGTTGAACAAGAAAAAGCTTTGTTGATGCAAAAGATCTAGGTCTTTAGTGGGCAATTGACCAAACTAATGCAGGACATTAAGGATCGCTCACAAGCTCA
Organism: Dipteris shenzhenensis; assembly: GCF_047967505.1. Taxonomy (NCBI): domain Eukaryota; kingdom Viridiplantae; phylum Streptophyta; class Polypodiopsida; order Gleicheniales; family Dipteridaceae; genus Dipteris; species Dipteris shenzhenensis. Next base: position 50,083,290 of record NC_141601.1, read on the forward strand.
CTAACAATCACATGTCAATTAGGCTAAGGGTAGGATATCCCACATACACTAGAACAATCACATGCCAATTATGCTAAGGGCAGGATATCCCACATACACTAGAACAATAGACTAGTTAGGTCTCCCTTGTTGGTGGCATGTCCTTGTCCTTCCTAAGTAGAGGGCACTTCTATTGGTGGGCCTTTTAGAATTTCCAATTCTCATAGAGCTCTTTAAAAGGACTTACTACTCCTAGTGCTATAACAGGTTTTGCTCAAATGTAGGTTTTAAGCCAATAATTTATGAAGAAGTACTTAGATGGTGCAACTTATTTTACTTCATATGCAATTATTTGTCCATGATGTAATTCTAACTAACGCCCTATCTCTTTCTATTTCTCTCTACCCCCCCCTCTCTCCCCTAATTTGTCCTAAACTCTCTAACCCTCTAATCTTGCCCTGATTTGTCCTAACTCTCTATTTTCACTAATTTTTTATTAAATTTCTCCTATTTTTTATTATTTTTCCCATTTCCCCAAATCTCATAATTTTCTTTGATTTTTTTCACAATTTCCTAAATTTCCCTAATTTTTTATAAATTTCCTCGATTTTTCTTTTTTTTGAAATTTCCCTTATTGTCCCTATTTTTCCTCTTTAGCCCTATTTTTCTTTTCTATTTTTCTTATTTTTTCCTATTTGTTATATTTTTCCATTTCCCCCCTTATTTTCCCCTAAATTTCCCCTAATTCTTTCCATAATTAAACCCTTTTTACTCCCTAACTATACCCACTATACTAACTTCACTGCCTAAAAACCATAACTACTCTCCTTTCTCCTAACTACTCTCCCCAATAAACCTTACCCCCCTCCCCCCTACTTGCAGTTCTTGATCGACTAATAGTCCTCATAGCTCCCTACGCTCCCCAACTGCCCCTCCGACTACCTCCCCGACTCCAACCTTTTGCCTCTACTTGAGCTACAACTATTTAACCCCCTCACCCTACGCTATCCACTATGAACTACCCTCTCTTCTACCTACTCTCTCCCCCGTGCAGCCTTTCTTGCACCTCAATTTTCTATCTAGCAGCCTTGCTTACCCTGTTACGACTCTGGCTCCCTCGTTGTACCATCCCATGATGCTTGTCGGCATGTCTAGCCGCCACTTCACACGATGTACTCTAAGGTATTCACATCCATGCATTTTACATTCCTTTCCTTCCTCTACGTGCCTTTTTACTGTTCCCCCCTCCTTTACTAATCCCCCGCTCCTTTACTAAACCCACCCCCCTCTCCCTTCTTTTAATTATATATTTTTATCTAATCCATTTATTTATTTCGGTAAATAAAATTCTTAACCCCCCTATCATCTTCCACTATTTTTTCATTTATTATTTAGTTCTAACCTTTTATTTATTAGTTCTTTTTTAGCTCTTGGTTTTTGAAAACCCCCCCTCGCAGAGCCGCAGGTCACCAACTGTGCAGATTATTTCTGTACTGGGAGGACCTCAAGACACATGGCAATGTCCAGGCAACCCAATGCTTTACATGCTCGTACTTTACAAGATGTTGGAATAGCAGCCGCCAATCGGATATGGGCTAGCCGATAAAGAAGCCACAAGAGACATTCCAACAAAAGAAGAGATAGCAGCAGCCAATCCCAAAAGGCTCATAAATGATCGGAGTGTGACCCCATCAAGCCGCCCTGCTTCTGCTCCCAGATTATAGCCACCACCACAGTACAGCCCCAAGAGCCATCTTCTTTTGTCACCGACTCTTCCTCTTCTCCATGGGTAGGGCTCACATAGGCTCACATAAGCCCTACATTTTTGTAGTGCACTTGAGTATCAAACACCTGGAGGATACAATGAATGTCGGCTGCACAGTTATCAAGGCAAACAACATGTAGCTCCAAGTATTGGATGCCATGGCCCAACTCCCTCAGGTACTACACACAATTTTGAAGCGGAGGTAAGAGCACGCCTCCCAAGTGTCCTCCTCTCTACTACAAGCACAAGTCAGGGCACGCGAAAGCCACACCCTCATGGTCGCCGCACAAGCTATCAGGCAAATCACCCTAGACAGAGCAGAGGAGTACAAGGCCATGGTCATGGACCTAGAGGTTACTAGTGGACAAGGCAAAATCATGTCTCTAAACTATGGAATAGTGATAGGGACATATGCCGAGCAGCTGATCGATAAATCCAGATGCTTCAGGACCTCCTTGCATGGGAGCAAGCCCTCATTGTCGCATTGCAAGCTGAAAATGAGCAGCTTTGCACCTCTGGATGCCCAAAGGAGTCCACGTTGAAAGACAAAGAGCAGCATGAGTTCACAATGTACTGCACAACTCGCCACCTACACACTATCCCCATGCACAATCCCCTAAACACTTCAGATGCACTTTGGCGCACTCCATGCACAAAATCTCATCTTCCACATCGATCTCGTCACCGGTCTCCCACCCAACACACTCTCGACCATCCTCCATCGAAATACCAACCATTGTTGCCCTATTCTAGCTATGTCTCTACTTCTCCCATGATCAGCCTGCTAGCCTCCGACCCTTCGATCTCCAAGCCTTAGCTGCCCACCCCATTCTCTTAAACTTCTAGGCATGGTGTCCTCTCTCTCTCTCTCTCTCTCTCTCTCTCTCTCACCCCCTTCTTCTCGGTGGAAACCCCATTGCAACGATCCGGTAGGCACTCGAGTGACATGAGTGAAGGATTTACTTCACAATGCTCCCACAAGGAACAACACAAGAGTCAAGAGCTCCATCAGCACACTTCAGGAATCCCTACAACATGCATGTCTCCGCAAGACAACACACAGGTGCACACATGCACACACGCATATATGTGCATGTATGCACATACAGTCTACACAGCTTGTTTGAGTTTGTTTAATGCATAATCTTAGGATGCCTTTTGAATGGCCAATTAGCTCCAATGATTGGAGAAGCAACATGTGAAGCAATTACTAAGAGTATGGATGGAGGATGGGTTTAAGCCTTAGGCTACTAGGATGCAATGGAATAGTAGACATGGTTCTTTTTTATCTATTTAATTATTGGAAGTCCTTGATACATTTGGGTCAAAGACCATCAATTGAGGCATTTAGGTCGCAAATGTTTATCTTGTTATTTTTGTAAGTCATTAATCATGAAAGGTTATGTGCATGTCACAAACCTCCCTTTTTTCATAGTTCGCTATTGACACATCATCTTTCAAAGGTTTGCACGACTATGAGGACTTGTATCACTTAAGTCAATGCCATAATAAAATGCTTTAATGAAAGTCACACACGTCAAAGCGTAGGTCTTTTTGTATCTTTCACTCATATTACAATCTTCATTTTGCAAAGTTGGCTAAAAGGATTGTAGGGAGGAAGACTTTTGTATGTGTCACACAAAGATTGAGGGTATCTAAGGCATTGAAAACATGAGAGACAAATCACGCTTACAATGGTCAAGTAGCGGAATGTATACATAATGTAAAGTCCTAAGAAATTAGCCAGCACTAACTAGTGTCTACTAATGATAGAGTCCTAGATAGCACTAAGTAGTGTCTACTTTTCTTCTTTAATCCATTTATCAAAATCTTAATATATGCTTCATGCATATGGTCAATTTGCCTCTTAAGTTATGTGCCTTTAATTGGTAAGACTGATGTGGTTTTTAATTAGAGAGCTTGAAGGCATGTAACCCTTTGTTTGAAGGAGAAAAGCATAAGGGGAAGATCGTGGACGTCACACATTACTGTAATGGTTTTACCAAAGATGGTTCTCACATTTTGTTAACAACTTATTTGCCTAATTTTTAATACATGATTAAAAAAGATGCAAAATATCTTATTGATACATGTAATTTTATTGCCTTTTCAACCTTCTTCGAGCCATAGTTTTTGAATTTTGAGGACCAATTCAAGGAAGCCTCATATGCGAGATGGCACATTAAACATGCGAGGTTAGCGAATTGGATTTTTCCTCCCTTTCCCTTTTTCTCATGCAATGATATAAAGAAAAAGTATACTTAAAAAGTAATGGGACCCCTTTGAAACTATTATTAATGAAAGCCTCATTATGTTTCTCACAAGCAAAACCAATGTTTTAGGTGGTTGTCCACTTCTCTCTTAAATTGATGATGCATTAAGTTTGTCGTGCACATACGCTCTCTCAAACATCGACTAGTGATCATGGGCTTAGAAGCGTGGGTGCATGAACAACCTAAAAGGTATAGTTTTTATTACCACTATTATTGATCCCATCTCACATGAATGGTCAAGGGTAGTGCTCATAAAACTTTTTTTCTCAACATATTATAGGACTTGGGGTTTCAGAATTTTGAAGGTTTTTTTTGAGAACTTGCAGATTTTAAAGCTAAAATAGAAACAAATTTGAAGGTTTTAGATTTTCATCTAACCGCTCCTCTGTTAGCAAAAATTCATAGCTAGCAATCTGCTAGCGATTCTCAACCCAAATCAATTGTAAAGGATTCATATTTTGTGTAGAAAATTCCCAGCCGGTTGAGAGATGCTAAGGGAGAGAGGGGGAGGGTGGGAGCCTCCCTGAGATGAAGGTCTTTGCCCTTATTAAGCATTAAGCTTACGTTAATTGGACCTTTGGCCGTCCATGTGCCCCCCCCCTTTGCTCTGCTCTCGCCCCGAGCTCTCCCCTCTTAGCTCCTGCGGCCTGCCACTCTCGCTTTCCCTACAGCCCTGCTGAGCTTCCTCCCTGTCCCTCCCCTCTATATAGGGAAGCCACGAACCTTTCAGAGAATTGTAGCCTAGAAAAGAAGCTTATGGAATCTTTGCAATCAATCTCAAGATAATGTTTTCCATGCGTGCCCTAACTAATACTAATACAATTTTTGATAATGTCGTGTGGCCCTATTTGCCTAATATTTTGCAAAGAAAGAAAACACTTTTCATAGATGAATATGAAAATGTTCGAGGTTCATTGTATATAGTTTGAGTCACAATGCTTCTAGACCAAGGTTAGGTTAGTAGGAGGTCAACACTTACGTTTGACCAAGCTCAAAAGTCTGCGATTTTACTCTGATTGGCTCCAAATATCTCTCATTTGATCTGCAGTTTTTCGTCCAAGGATCCTTAATCCTGCAAAGAATTTGTTATTGCGATTCGAATCAAGGCCCAGGAAGACGGATTCGCCCCACATGCATTGAAATTTAATTTTTATGGCGCGGATCAAGCCACAGGCCTTACTTCTGCAGAGCAAGAAGAAGAAGGCGCCAGTTCGTATTGGCCTTTCCACGATCATCGCTTGTAACTCTGTCATTATTCTGCTAATATTGTCTGCGGTGATCGTACATAGACATCGAACGAAGAGGTGAGCTGATTATTCTGATTTTATGAATGGATCCCTCTTTTTGCATATGTGCACGTTTTATACGCCTGGTATTTGGGCGGGGGCGGAAAGTTCTGACCTCAACGTTGCACGAGTCAGGACAATCTTTTTTTCGTCAGCGTAGCTGGTTACTCTGGACTAAGTTGAAACCTGGTTTTGTAGCGGAACTGCTCTGCAATATATGAACAAATGCGTTCGCCTTTGTATTTAACATATGATGCCTGTTTACATAAATTTCTACTTGAATGAACTACTTTTTGATCCTGGCTAAGTGTGCCCTTCACCTCTAGAGTGTTGACAGTAACTCAGCACGACGTTTTTTATATCAATGGTTGCTCATATGTGCTGTGCATGGATATGTAATATGTGAGAGAGCATTTGTTTATGCTACGGTCTACACCCACTATGGGAGGGGATGACGATGATATGTCATAGTAGCTAGTCCTTGCTCTGTGTTACGGAGTGTATGTGTTCAAACTATGTCACGGTTGAGTTGCCCTTCACCTCCGGAGTGCCAACACAAACACTCAGTACGAAAACCTTTGTATAAATGGATGCTCAAGTATGTGTGGGTGTATGGATTTGTATGTGTATACAACATATGTTTATACTATGGTCTACACCCACTGTTGGGCGCTGATGACATTAGTGGGGATGTCATAGTAGCTAGTCCCCCGCTATGCATGATGGGAGTTTATGGTTTCAACCTTATGAATGACTACAAGGAGATTGAAACTCTATGTGTTGTGTTTTTAGAGGATGAGTTTGGGCATGTTCATGGATTCATCTATATATATATATATATATATATATATATATATATACATATTTGTTTTTTCCAGAGGATGAGTTTGGACATGTTTTTGGATTCACGTAGCTAAATGTATATTATATCTTACATGAAGCCCTAAGACATGGCATGTTGTGAATAAGTTAAATTGTTTTTTTGCCAAGCAAAGATGTCTAGACTACCTAGGCATGGAACCTTCAAGTATGCCTACACAACTTAAATACAAGCACCGTGGTGTGTTCAACTATGTAGCAATTGTCGTGATAGGCTTGCTTGTAGGCAAGACAGATTGGGCTTGCAAGTCTCACTCGAATTGTTAAATGCTGCACTTTCTCACTAGAGATTGTGACAACTCTTAAAAAAAAAAATCTTACAGACAAGAACCATCTGTAATCAAAGAGATGATTGAAACTCTTAATAATGGGTCCTCTCAATTCAAAAAAGCATATGGTTGTGTTGTTGAGACCCATGTTTGTAGAATGTACACTTGCCGTAGACTCTCTATGGATCTCCGATGCATCTCATGCGGAGTTATGTGTAATGTGGAGGCATCTAGAGGAAACTAATATTGCTGGAGGCAATGCAATCTAGCCATGCTCTTGGGTCAAGTTGAAGTAGGTTATGAGCTAACAAGAAGCATCTGTGTGCAACCATGATGGACCCATACTAGTTGGCTCTCATTGATTCAGTTCATCTTCCTGTCGAGAAATGCAAACTCAGGCAGTTGAATGGCCTTTCACACACACTCTTCAATCTCATGATATACAATGCTTACAAAGTGGAAATATGCAGAGAAATAACAGCAGTAAAGAATGCCACAAGAACTCAGCAGAAAACTCCACACTGTGGGCAAAACTTGCTCAGAGGAGCTACTAACATCCAGCCTCTACTAGGATAACTGCAAGCTGCCCATAACTAAACAACTAGAGCAACCTGAAGGCACTATTGGGCTCGTGTGTGCCTTGTGAAAGGGAGAGAGAGAGAGAGAGAGAGAAGAAGAAGAAGAAGAAGAAGAATATATTATTGTCCTCTGAAGACCAAAAAATCGGCCTATGGGACCTGAGCCATACAAAATCCTCATACACAAAGACTCCTCCCTTGGAGGGGAGGGTATTAAGAGAAACTACCTTTATGTCTTAGGTGAGTTCCTGTGCTTGAAAAGCTTATAGACAAACGTTCCTAAAGCTGGGAGTGACCCGCTATGTAGCATATCAGCCAGTCTGTTATGTCCCTCGAGAAGAGAGCTAAATGCTTTCCGGATGTGAGTATAGTAAGGGCATATCATTACCATGTGTTCTTCAGTTTCTGCCATTCCCTGGTCACATAATTGGCATATTCTGCTCTCTTTTGGCATATCTTTCCATCCTCCTATTTCAATCTGCAGCTGGTGTGATCGGGTGCGAAGTGAGGCCAAAGCTCTTCGCTTATGTATTGCCATAGGTGTGCAAATGTACTTCTACGTGGCTGTTTCTCTTCCTGTATAAGTAGCCCAATATTCGGGGTTAATAAATGTACGGTAGTACTCAAACTTATCTCTGTTTTCAGCTGTTTGCCATTTCCTGTGTAGTGCATTCAGCAGGTCATGATGAAAGGCATCCTCATCTACCTCCTTTGGAGAGTAGTCCAAGTACCTCTCTACCTCCCATTTTTGGAACCATTTTTTTAAATCTAGTGCCCATCCAGATGCCAAAATCTTACCCTTATTTGTCTTTTGGGACTTTTGACTTTCTACCCATGCCCTCTTTGGCAGCCTTTCATTATTCATGCGCTTGACCTTTGTGATGTATCTGAGTACTCTCTTCAAGGCATGCAACTCTATGGGTATGCATCCTGTCTCTAGGAGTAGGAGAGAGTAGGGTGTGGTAGCCTTGATGCCAAGGTGTCTTCTAATGAAAGATTTCTGCATTTTTTCTACATCATTCCATTTTGATGATGGTATACTCCCCCCCCACACCTCTAGCCCATAGAGCACTGTTTGTACCACATATGCCCCAAAAATCATGTTTCGTACTTGCCACCTTCTTGTGTTGGTATTGCCGCAGTCATTTTCAAATTGATAATACTTTCCCCATCCTGCATCAATTCTCCGTTGCACACAGCTGCTCCATTTGTTATTGGCTGGAATTTCAATGCCTAAGTATTTGAATGAGTGCACTGTATCAACAAGCTGACCCATATATGAGATTGAAGGGGGATTACTTGGCTGTATAGTCTTGACTATCATGAGTTTAGTTTTGGAAACATTCACAGCCAGCCCATTTCCGAACAGAACATGCTGAGGATATCCATCATTTGTTGCATCTTACCCTCACTATGATATGAGAGAGAGAGAGAGAGAGAGAGAGAGAGAGAGAGAGAGAGTTTATTAAAGTCTGCTGAAGACCGATGGGTCTATGAGATTGAAGAAAAACTTGATACAATGAGCAAAAGGGTGGAGTACTGAGCGAGCATCCTAACCCATGCTAGAAAACTGTGTAGACATTGTCAATGATATCATAGTACATGTCCACCTTAAACCTATGCAGCCATCTTGGCATCATCATCCTCATGTGGAGACACAGTTTGATCCAATACAATACAATAGGCATATAGAACATCAAGACACCCAACGACGGACAAGGTAGTTTAGGCAAGAAGCCCGTCATGGATCGCTATCTGTTATTTGGACGAGTAACTTGTCGTGCCCTCCTGGTTGCTTCGTGATGTCTGACGAGCACCACTGTAACCCCGGTCGGTTGCACCCCAAGTTTGAAAACAAAGATGTTAGTGAGTGTGATCCTGTGCGTTTGTCCTATGCCGGGTGTGTTGCGTCTTGGTCTCAAGGTCTCTGTCTCTCTTGCGAACCGTGGTTGAGATAGCAACCTGCTCTGCCTAGAAGAACTCTGTGATGATTGATCGTACTCTAGGATCCTCCCGGATGATTGGGTTGAATTTATTGCCCCGATGCGGGACAAATGGAGCATCAATGCTTTACTGGCAGCCTGTCTATATGAAAACCCAATCTCTCAAAGCACCTACATTTGCGCACGCACCAACATCTCTGATGACCTTGAGCTGCTAATGCCATAGAAGATGCTTGTGCCAACCAAGGTAGCTTGCGTTGCCCTGTGGTACATGAGCCGTACGCGCGCACGCGGTAGAGATAAGTGGTAGTCTGGAATGCCGCATCTAACTGCAGTGGGGATGCCCTGAAATCAGCCTGAATGATCTAATGAGGGGCATATGGCTTGCTGCGTATCATCCATGAGAGTAGGAGAACTGTAATCTCTCCACTCGAGTCCACTCTGTGTCGGAGAGGTCTGGTCCCCAACAATGAGTGGTCGTCCTTCTTTTGGTCTGAGAGGTTGCCCTCCTTACCTTGAAAGACCACCGTGGGAACGGCGTTCAAAGCATGGAAGACAGCATTTGCAGGTGAGGCTGGTAGCGGGGTTTGGAAGAGCCAGTACATTGGCGGCAGAAGAAGTAGGTGCTTTCACAGCCTTTTCGACAAGCCACTTAGGACAATCCTTCTTATCATGCCCAACGATGTGGGGGCAATGAAAGCAACATACCACTTCTGTTCGTCTAGCCTCCCATAATGCCTGCTTTAGCCTTCTCATCTAGAGTCATCTTTGGCTTGGACTCCTTTTGATCAAAAGCCTGGCCGTCGTTCTTTTGGTACCGGTTGTCCTTCTTCTAATCCTTACCCGTTGTGTTGTTTGATTGTTGCGGGGCTTTGGAATCCTTCTGGACTTGCTTGGGCTTTCCCTCGTTTAGCATCATTTCTTGATTTTAGGCGAGAGTTAGTGCCCGCTCGTAATTGGGCAGGGAGAATGGAGTCGACAACCGATTGGCTCCCTGTACCCACTCAAGGCCCCCTCCCCCAATCAGGGGAGAATTTGCTTTATACTTGGTGAACTGAGAAATACAAATAACACTCACGGAAACGCGCTTCTGAAGAGTACATTGTGCACTTGTATTGCAAATCCAAAGACTTGAGAGGCAACACCGACCAATACTGAGATCTTGATGCTGTCCACAGGGCTGCTCACAAGAGGCAGGAGGGGAGCTGTTTTGAAGTGCTGAAGGTTGGGGAGCTGGATGGGAAGTGAGGGCAAGCAGAAGACAGTTTGACTAGACAAAACGTCTAGAGGAAAAAGAAGCTGAAAAGCCACAGGAAGAAAGAGGACCACAGATTTTGAAAAACTGCTCTTAGTGATGTGTGAGGAACACAAGAATGAGGAGGCACTGCAACACGCAGAGCTCGCCCAAGCAAAGAGACAACAAAAGCTAGACCGAAAGGCGATCCTTCTCCAACACAAACAGATGTTAGCCACTATGCAGGCAAGTTTGAGTGCAGCAGCAGTCACCGCCATAGCTTGGTCATCAACTAACACCACTCACCCGGTCCACTCCAAATTTTGTTAAATATGATGGTAAGTGTGACCATTCAGCTATTCTTCGGTTCATTCATCAGTTTGTGGCTCATTTTCTGTCAGCACAGATTCAAGATGAGCAAGACAAAGTCCACCTAGCAACCCCTCATCTTACCGGTGAGGCGGTTACCTGGTGGCAACATTGGGCTAGTAAGCATATGAACCCAACATATATAGGAAGCATATGAACCCAACAACTTTTAAGACGAATTTCGTTAGGGCAACGTTACCGCCGTAGTATATGCTTAACTTGGAGGATGAGTTTTCTGGTCTCTCCCAAAATGGTTTGCTTGTGTTGACTTATAGTAATAAGGTCATCACTCTGGCGCAGCAGTTGGGTGTGTTTGAGAGCAATTCACTCGAGGATTGGACACTGACATCTGTTTTACCATCTGGAACTTCGACCTGCTCGATTACGAGTGGGCGTTGACTCTCGTCCAAAATCAAGAAATGATGCTGAACGGGGGAAAGCCCAAGTAGGTCCAGAAGGATTCCAAAGCCCCGCAACAGTCAAAGAACAGAGCGGGTAAGGATCAGAAGGACAACCGATACCGAAAGAATGATGGCTAGGCTTCTGGTCAAAAGGAGGAGTCCAACCCAAAGATGACTCTAGATGAGAAGGCTAAAGCGGGCATTACGGGAGGCTATCTACAGCCTGACGAATAAAAGCGGTACCATCGAGAACATCGTTACTTTCATTGTCACATCGTTGGGCACGGCAAGAAGGATTGTCCTAAGTGGCTTGCCAAAAAGGCTGCGAAAGCGCCTACTTTTTCCGTCGCCAATGTACTGGCTCTTTCAGCCCCGCCATCAGCCTTTGCTACAAATGCTGTCTTCCTTGCTTTGAACGCCGTTCCCAAGGTGGTCTTTCAAGGTAAGAAGGAGGGCAACCTCTCAGACCAAAAGAAGGCACGGGGACCATGGCAGATCCAAATATTGGCATGGGCAGTTCGGTCACATCAATTGTCACATGCACCCCTGCACTTGGGTGCAAAGTGACAATTGTGTCCGGATCTTCACCTTCCATATGGGATAGTTAGTCCCATTAGCTTCCCAGACTCGCCAAAGCTAGGGTTGAATGAAGGAGGAGGATGAGAAAAGGAGGAGGAAGGACAAGCATGGGATGAAGAGGCTATAGATGGCTCTTTCTCTTCCATCTTCATTGTAATAGCACACAACAAACTGAAAAATGGACTTGCAATGGAAAATTTGACCACGTAGCAAACCCGAGTGTCGATTGGAGTTGCCTTCTTGCTGAGGAACTCCCCTTTCTAGAGCTGGAAATCATGCTCTGATACCATGTTGGAAATAGTAGGACAGTCTCTACAATCTCAGCTCATAGAACACTCAGAAAACTTTGATAGATGATCACACATATACTATGAAACCTTGCTACAGCACATGAGAAGTAGAAGTAGAAGTAGAATTTATTAGCGTCCTCGGGGGGCCAAAAAATGACCCATGGGACCCGTCTCGATACAATGTAAAAAGAGTCTCCTCAAGGAGAGGGGTCAGGAGTCTATGAGTTCCTGACGACAGGTAAAAAGACGAGTGACAAAAGATCCCAATGCTGCCGGAGAGGCAGTGAAGAGAACTGATGTCAAGTGAGCGAGTCCCCTAGTATCTGCTGGTAGTCCTCCCTGATATGTGCATATCGGGGGCACTGTAGAGCTACATGTGCCTCCGTCTCAACTGTGTGCATGTCACAAAGGGTACAGACTCTAGCATGTCTAGGTGTAGGATATTCTTCCACAGAGAGAGAGAGAGAGAGAGAGAGAGAGAGAGAGAGAGAACTCAGACTATATTCTTCCACAGAGTGTGGGATAAACAAGCTCCAGAGAGCACAAAGTAGGCAGCAAGGGTGCTGTCCAAAACTGCTGAGTATCCTTAGAGATCTCCTCCCTCGAAGAACGCTGCCCGTGGGTGGAGGCCTCAGTCCAGTGGACAAGGGAAAGGAGTGAGGTGCCCGTTATATAGGCCCTGTCCAGGACTTACAAAACCGGCCAGCAGGGTGTCGGCCCCCTGCCTGCATGGCCGACCTGCAAGGGGCGCCCTTATCTAGGCAATGGGTCGGCCATTTTGGCTGACCAGGAGCTGACCAGGCCGACTTGGCCACCTATAAATAGGCCCTTAAACAGGCTCTTGGGCTGCAGTTAGCAGGCCACAATCCTGCCCTGCATGCCCTCTTCATCCCCTTATTATCTCCTGCCCGCTTGTCCCCTCAAATCGGGGTCTCACAGGTGGGGATAGTGATGGGCTCTCCAAGGGACTCCTTAGACCTAGTTCTTCTTTTTGCTCATTGTGTTGTTGGTCTAGAAGAAAGATGGGTCTTATAGAATGTGTGTGGACTATAGATCCCTCACCAAGATAACTGCTAAGAATAGGTTTCTGATTCCACGCATTGATGATGTGTTGGATCGCTCAAAGGGAGCCATTATTTTCAGTGGGATTGACTTGAAGAGTGGTTATGATCATACATCCCCAAGACATTGATAAGGCGGATCTTCGGATGACTTTTGGGTTATATGAGTTCTTAGTCATGCCTTTTTGCTTAACGAATGCTCCAGCTACTTTCAACAGGATGATGGACTGGATTTTCCAACCTCATAGACACTTTACATGTAGATCCCAGTCTAGGATTTGAGTGATGATGATTTTATCACAACCCTCCACCTCATACACCATCACTGAACATGAAGGAGCGAGGGAGAGACCGTGAAGGAGCGAGGGGAGAGACCATGAGGCGTGGAGGGAGGGAGGGAGAGACCATGGAGACTTTTTGATCTGTATTTGCTGTTTCCAATGCAAAGTTGAATGATTATCCATTCCAACTTGTTTCTGAACTTAGAGCTTATTATCAATGGAAAGAAATGCTAGATGAAATCCATATCTCCAAAGATGGCATACGGATGGATCTTGCAAAGATCAAAGCCATTCATGAATGGTCCGAATTGAGAATGTTGCATGAAGTGCGCAGCTTTTTATGGCTATGTTCAAGCTATAGAAGACACTTTGCTGATATTGCAGCTCCGTTACATGCTTAAACCAAGAAATTTGCAGTTTTCAGATGGGGAGAGTGACAAAGGACAGCCCTGTTAACACTCTTAAGGAGAAGCTAACCATGGAGCCGATTCTCATTGTTCCTGATTTATACAAGCCTTTCGATGTGGATTGCGATGCTTGTAGAGAGGGAGCTGGAAATGGACATGTGGTTGCTTACGAAAGTAGGAGATCGTGAGATGCAAAGAGACACATGAGAACGTATGAGAAAGAGATGCTGGCAGTAATTCATGCTCGTAGTATCTGCAAACACTATCTTTTGGGGGCTGATCTCATGGTCAAGACAAATCAGCAAAGCCTCAAGTACTTCTTTATCCAAACCAAGCTCTCAAAAAAGCATTTGGGATGGGCAAACTTTTTGTCCATATTCCAGTTTCAGATTGTCCATATCCCAAGAGCATAGAATAGAGTGGCAAATAATCTTACCACTGCTCATCCTAGAGATTTCGAAGAGATGAAAGAGCACTTTTTACAAGACCTAGACTTTGGAAAGATCATGGAGAATATTCAGCAAGTCCAGACAACCAACCAATATTTTCTCAAGGATGGGTATCTCTTGAAGGACGATCATCTGTGTTGACATGCAGATGTAAGTAATGGAGGAAACTCATGCACCATCCTATGCAAGCCATCGAAATATCTCCACCACAACACAAGCTATTGAAAGGTACTTCTTTCGGCCAAGTATGTGGAAGGACGTCTACAAGTTTGTAACGGAATGCCTTACTTGCCAAAAAGTAAAGTATGACAGACAAAAGACCCTAGGGCTATTGATGCCACTTTGAGTGCCTCAAGTCCCATGGTAAAGCATAGCCATGGACTTCATCTTTGATCTAGGGACTTTATTATTATCAAGAAGACCATCCAAATGGATCACATGGCACAATTGTTAATGGCATAGATCTTCAAGCACCATTGGCTGCCCAAATCAATAGTAAGTGATCAAGACCTCCGGATGATGAGTTTGTTTTGGAGAGCTTTATTTGACAACTGTCACATACCTTGCTTGTGGGTGTGCCTGCCCAGTGAGTGAGGATAGCATAGAGAGTGAGGGCTTGTGTTGTGGGTGTGCCCGCCCCTCTGTTGAGGGTAGTCTAGGGCTGTGTAGGCGGGGCAGCCGGCTTTGGAGGCGCCTAGGGTTGCAGGTCAGATCCCTGCTGATAAGGGCAGCTCATGGACCCGATTGCGTGCTGTGTGAGCAGCCCCTGGAGGTGTTCTCTGTGGTGCACCATGGAGGCAGTGTGGAGGCCTGTCTTGAGCAGCATATGGTCGGCCACGTGGGGCTGCTGCTGGCCCTCAGGTGGGCCTGTTTGTGGCAGGGGCTCAGCCCTGATATAGGGCCCTGGGGAGCCCCACTTGTAGGGCTTTAGGGTCGGCCATATGGGCAGGCTGGTCGGCCCTACCCCTTGCTGGCCAACTAGGAGGCTGGGGGGCTATATATAGGCCCCCCCCACCTGTGTTTTCAGCAGTTCTTTCCAGTGTCTGGTGGAGGAGCAGAGCCAGCCCAGTGTAGCTTCTCAGGGGCAGGGTTGTGGAGCAGTCCTTCCATTCCTTGTGCCTCCTTTTCATTGTGGTTGTTGAGCTGTCCGTCTGAGCTCTCGAGCAGCCTGTTGGTTCTCTCCAGAGATCACTTGCAGTTCTCTTGTGCCTTTCTCTCCTTTCTTTCCTTCACAGTTTTATTTGTGTGTGAGGCGTGCTCTCTCTCTCTCTCTCTCTCTCTCTCTCTCTCTCTCTCTGTCCCGTTCATTTCCGCAGCACTTCTCACAATACTATGAACTATGTTTAAGTTACTGGTAGGCTATAGGCTGTTACCTGTAGCATTCTAAATGTGTGTGCGCTCATTGTGCTGAATGTAATCTCAAAACCCCCTTGCTGATGTGGCGTTTTCCAATTTCAGCCCTCCCGGAATCTTGAAACGTTTTCATTTCCATTTTCATTTCCCGTTTCCCCATTTCCGTTGCCCCTAACTATGGTTTGCATAAACCACCACCTATAGTTCCATAGGAAAAGCCTCTTTTGAAGCAATCTATGGAAGGTGATTTTACCGCCCATTCTTAGGACCAAGGATGATTTTACCGCCCATGGACCAGTATTTTTTTGACCTCGAGACAGGTTTTTCTCAGGTTCAAACAACCATAGAAAGATCCAGAGAGAAGCACAAAGAGCAGCGGATAAGCATAGAGGGGAGATGAATCTCCAAGAAGGAGATTGGGTACTCCTCAAGTTCGGGAAAGCCAGACTCACTAAGATGAAAGGAAAAGAGACAATATATATTAAAAGCTGTCTATAGATATTACGGACCTTTTCGAGTCAGTGAGCCAATAAATGAAGTCACATATAGACTAGAACTACTAGCGAATTGGAAGATCCACAACGTCTTCCCCGTGAGTCTTCTAAAGAAATATCAAAGATTGGTATCCATGGGGCCCATCCAAGCAGAACCACCAAAAGTGGAGAGTTCTTCAACGGAACAAATCGTGTCACTCTGAGAAGAAAGGACCCCGGGGGCAATGTTATCCGTAGGTACCTTGTCAAGTTCAAGAACTATTTGGCGCTTGATGCCAAGTTGGTGGATGAGGACTTTTTCTCTGAGTACTCCCAAAATCTTTGTAGGAAGCGATACATAAATGTAAAGGGTCCTTTTAGCTTTTTATGTTTTAAATGTGTGTGAGAGAGAGAGAGAGAGAGAGAGAGAGAGAGAGAGAGAGAGAGAGAGAGATTTTATTCCAGTTTTTTGGAAGATTTTGTTTCTTGACTTGCTTCTTTATTTTTGCTTAGTCACCTTCTTTCTTTCTTCTTTACTTCTTGTTTTCTTTCTCTCTTTTTTTTTTTTGGACATATTTTAGTAAGCACTGGGCTTGCCCAAGAGACTCCGCGGGTCTTTAGAAACCCAATATAGCTGCTTATGCTTGGGCACTGATGATGACATAAGTGTTGCTTTGCTTGCTAAGTATGTCTTCCTTTTGTTTGCCATTAAAGTTTTTGTTTACCTCTATTTTTTCTTCTCTTTCGTTTTCTCTTTTATTTTCTGTGTAGATTTTTGGTCTTTAGAACAACAAAAAATCTAAATTTTTATGATTGGACGTATTCTAGTCTTACAAAGGTATATATATAAATTATACCAAGAAGCTTTTTAGTTGAGGGCAATTGATTAGAAGTCGAGGGGATGTCACGAATATGTACTTCTTTTAAGAAATAAAGAGAAATCTTTTATATTGACTTTGGTCAAAGAAAGTTGACTTCAGTTAACCAGAACAAGTTTCATTTTCCTTTGTGTTGCATTGGTTAAAGAACACTTTGGGGACGCCCATAAGGGACTAGGATGAGTCTTAAGGCATTTGGCTAACCTCTAATGGGTTAAAGTGTTGGATATCGTTTGTGCAAGGTGCAAGACTTTGGAGAGTGCTTAATTCCCTACCTTTAAAGGGAAAAGAACAAGACAAGTGGCGCCTCATATAATGAAGCACCCACTTGAGCTAAAAGCATTAAAGACGCCCCACTTTTTGGAGGAAGTGCTTGCTATTGGAGACAAGCCCATGAAAATTCTAGCCAAGAAAGTAGGCTAGCTTTTGGAAAGCACATGCTTTCTAGTTGCTTGGCCTAGTCTTTAAATTAAGAGCCTCTAAGCTCTCAGTTCATGTTGAGATTCTGTACTCAGACTCTTGCTCCCTCATGAGCTAGACTCTGTACTCAAACTCTTGCTCCCTCACGAGCCACGTTGTACAATAGATTTCCATTGCAATAAAGACCTACTTGGGGGGCCCAGCCCTTATTTATGGCCCCTAGTGCTGTGTTTTCTCTCTCTCACTTCTTCTCCCACAATCTCTCTCTATTGCGATTTGTTTTCCAGTCCCATCGTTGAGTGTCCAGCTTGCTGTTCGGAGTTTCCAGCTTCGTGATGTCCTTCTAAAAGTGCTGAATTGATTTTCCGTGCTGCGATTTGGTCAGTTCTCGGTTCGTTTTCTAAGGTGCGAATTCACCAGGGAAATGAGTTTTTTAATTGTGGGAGCTGAGTTAAGGTTTGGTTAAGGTTTCACTTGCCTCTTGGTCAAGCGTGTTTATGTTGCTGGTTTCATGGTAAACTTGAGGCCTGCGAAAATGCACCCCAAGTATATGAGAAGTTGAGTGTCATTAGTGTTGAAGATCATAACCTTGCTTTTTACCCAGGTTGACATTCATGGCTCTTACAAAAAGTTTGCAGAGCTATCGAATGAATCTGTAGTACCTTTGGTGTGTTTGAGATCAACATTAGATCATGAGCATATAGCAGGATGGGTATGATAGATTGTGGCAGAGGGCTGGTCCTCAGCCTCCCGGTGTATACATAAAAGAGGAATAGTGCTGCTCAGCTCCATCCCTTCTATGGTGGTTACTTTGCTTGTGACACTCTCATATGAAGCCACTACTGCCCATATAACGTTGTACTGCTATAGCAAGGCTTTGAGTTTTGTGAAGAGGCGAACTTATGGTATAGAGTTGAAGGCCCTTCAGAATTTAACAAAGGAGTAGGTATTACTCTTTGTTTTTGGTGTTAGACCATCTCTATGAGGGCTCTGAGGGTGAAGATGTGATTTAGTGTCGATCGATCTCATCTGAAACTTTCTGCTGAGTTGCTCGCATGCTTGCGCTCTCAGCATGCTTAGTAATGTGTATTTGGAGAGCTTATCCATAAACCTTGGTCATCAACTTGCCAGCCATGAAAGTCTAGTAGTTACCTGCATCCATGGGATCCGTTGCCTTGTGAATAAGTATGATTTTAAGCGCGTTGTGGTGAAGAGCATTGAGGTGGGGGGGGATTTCCCCCAAGATGGGCTTGGGCTGGTTAGGAGCATTATAAATTGTGTCTAGGTAAATTTTCTAAAGATACAATAGATGTGGTCTATGGAGTGATCGAAGTCCTATTGGAGTTTGGTAGTACGTGGAGGCAACAAGTCTTATGTCTTGTTGTTATGGGCTTCTAAGGCCCAAGTCATGGCTGTCTATGTGGCAGCCATGCAGTAGACAGCTCTCAGCAGCCACACCGGCTGCCATGTGCCATCCGCAGACAGCAGCAGTCGCGCAGGCTGCCTAGTGGCCTGCGCAGACAGCAGGGACAGCTGCAGACAGCACAGTGCAGCAGCAGTAGCAACAGGCGATGATGTCAGCAGTACAGTGCTGAGATCAACAGTTGACATCATCGCTAACAAGTTGTCAGAAGGTGATGTGGCAAGTTGGGTCAGTCTGAGGCAGTCTGCAGGCCCACAGACTCGATTGGTCTAAGACATATATTATGGTCCCTTTCCCTCATTTGATGATCATGTCCTAGAGCAGCCTAGTCCACAGCAACAGCCCTGAGCCTCAAGCAGCCTATGGGAGCACCAGCAGGGCCTTATTGTCAGTCAGGTAGAAGAAGAGGAGCAGTGGTTACACCCACTTCGGAGGTTTGATATATTGACCGGTTTGTTACAATGTGCATGTCCGATATTGAGCAGTGGTTGGAGGATCCATATTCCTTTGTGAAGGTGAAGCTTAGCAAAGGTTGCTCAGATTGTGCTGAGGACAAGTGTCGGTTGCACTGGTAGGGATGAGGATGAGGAAGGCCGCTCTGAGACAATGTGTAAAGCAGTTGGAACACTGACTGGTGTATAAGCTCAGAGTTTCATGGCGATGCCGAACTAGTAGGATTGAGGGAGGTATCTTGCTTACTGCAATAACACGTGATGGGAAGTATAACTGGGGTATGCTATCTCTCTATGCATTGGTGTTAATAGTAGGCATGTGTGCTCTGGGCACAAGGTTTGTTCAAGTGAGGATAAAAGCTTTCTGTACAAACAAAGGGGGTGTTCTCATGGCAGAGGGCCAGAGGCATTTGGAGCCTTTTGCTTTGTTGGTTAAAGATGTTGGTTTCATAGACAGAGTCATTAGAATAGGAGGGATTGTAGGCTATCTTGGTGGACTTGACAGTCAGACCTGAGTGGAGCTCAATGAGAGTTTGGTTTAGGAGACAATTTGGAGTAGTTTGAGGGTCTCAAGTGCGTTCCTGCATGTTGAGTCTAGTGTGGGAAAATCTTCTGCTGTGGGTTTAGGCTGTCAGAAAGCTAGACCATTATACTAACAGTGTTTGCTTGATCTAGTGTCGTGGATGTATAGGAACTAGGCCTACTTGTGTACGGCACCTATCCAATTTAGTGATCAGTCTTCTCTCTTTCTGACAATATCTGGATGTACATTGTTGTTTTCAGCATATATAATTTGTTGTGTCCATCCCACCTTCTCATGTGCTGCTGCAAAAATTGAAATGTTGAGACGTTTTTGTTTGATCAGTAACTATTTTCCTTGGTTTCTCTTCACATTTTATCACCACCAGGAAATTGAATTTATGATACAGATAGCAAGCGGAGACTGCATGTTGATGTATTGGTAATGGAAAAGGTTATGGTATACAGTTAGTCATGGTAACCAAATGCAGTAGATATTGTAGTTGTATTGTCTCCATGGCTATAATGTGAGAGGACCTTCTATTGTACAGATTTGGGTATTCTTGTCATCTTTCTTGCTCTTTTTTGCATTGTGTTTTTATTGCTCACGGATACAAAGAGACACAAAGGTGGATATTGCTGACATGTTTTTCTTATTTCCTCGTTTTTTTGTACCGTGGGGGAATCGGGGCTCCAGGGATCAAGATCATGGAGGTCAGTTTGAACTATTTGAGGTAATATATGCACTGCCTTTCAAATCTTCTATGTGTGGTAAAAAGAATTAAGGTATCATATTAATTTAAAGTAGAGATAATCTACTAGAGCGGAATTAAATTTATATTTGGGATGTTGCAAGCGTCATTTTCAGTTCTATTCTGTTTCGTACTTATAACCTATGTGTGGACTTGTGAAAACAATAGAGTTTGGCACAGCTTTGTGGGGTCAATAATGGGAATCGATATGGCTGCATTGGAAAGTGAATGGACCCTTGCCATAGACACTTATCTTATCTTGATACACGTGTATAAATCCAGTATTCGTTCCTTCCTGTCTAGTATTGGGATGTGGACATGGAATGATTTCTTAAAGGCTATATGGAGTGGTTATGAGACCAGGCAGGTTTGTCAAATTTTATACTTGGTCTGCTTGGGAGTAGATCTAGAATATTTTGGAGAAGTCCAAATGATGCAGGATGTTCACGTATATGGCATAATTCTATTTTTGTGCTCTGCATTTGTTTAAATGCAATAAGTTATGAAAATCCATTGGTTCAGTTTCAGCATGTATGACAAGCCTTAAAGTGACCTAATAGGGCACTCTTTTAGTAGTCCTTTGAAGGAAGACAGATCCCTGCTCTTTTCAGGCCTTTCAAGAAAGTCTTGATAGTTTGGATCAGCTTTTCCTTCTCAAAGGTGACAATTTGCTATTGTGCTAGCATTTTCGCGGTTTTGCACAAGGAAACATCTACAGCCACTTGGATCAGTTTACAGCAGAAATTGGTCAATAACGCATCAAAATTTTCTTCAATCTTCTCTTTGTATTTAGAATTTTCAAACTTTGTTTGGCTTCCGTCTGGCTGTGAATGCTGGAAGAGTGGGTAGGGACAGATTTCTCATTAATTTATTGGGACCGAATTAGAAAGTCTCTTGCACGCTTGGGGGGGGGGGAAGGGGTTGGGAGTGCTTTAGGTGGTAGATCTCACCTCAAGCCTCATTTGTGGTTGGCTTGCTTCCCCTTTTCCTCATCTTCAGGAGCGATCTCTAGTTCAGCTCCATACACTCTTTGGCAAAAGCTTATATTTTAACGGGTGCACTTATGTTGGAAAGGTCCCCTCCCCATCTGTAAGCCCCCATATGAGGAGAGTGCGGGAGAGGGAGCCCTACGGCAGGATGTGCTCAAAAGAAGAGAGGAGGGTACCTGGCTGATCTGCAGGAGCATAAGGCGGAGCAGAGGACAGCAGTAGGGACCCAAGAGAAGAGGCCATGAACTCACGGATGATGTCAGCAATAGTACAGAACAGTACGGAGCTGAAGTGCACACATGTGGGCAGATCAGGGAGCCAAGAAAGGGTGCAGCGGAGGCAGGACCGACAAGCACACATGGGTTGGCCAGGAGAGAGGCTGGTTGGGCTGCTTTGAGGCAGCCAACGAGGCCTTATATAGGGCAGACCTAGGGGCTGGGCCCTTGCCTTGAAATGAGGGCTCATGCCCTAGTTTTGTGGGTCAAGAGGGCCCCTGTTTTGAGCCTCAGAAGGGGCACATTTTATAGGCTAGAGGGGGCAGAATGACCGACCAGCAAGTCGGCCATTTTGGGCCTGACTGAGTCTGTTGGTTGGCCAGCCCTTTGGGCCTATAAAAGGGAGGGCCTTGTGCCCTCATAATTCATCATCTCGAGCAGCCCTTTGACAGCAGATAGGAGCAGCAAGAAGGCAAGCCTTGGGCCTACCCACAGGAGGTGAAGGTGACCCGAAGGAGCTTTGCAGCTACCTTCTTGAGACTTTCGAACCTGCTACAGACTTGGAGTGCTTTCCACGCCCCCTAGTGCATATCTCTTGGCTCATTCTTGCATTTTGGGGCATCTACTTGCTGCTCTTTGATTCAGGTTTACTCAGTTCTACATTTCCAGGCGTATTTTTGCTGCTTTTCCATTGCAGACTGAGCTTGAGTGGCAGCCCACCTAGGCTGGTTTCCAGACAGCAAGGTGGAGAGGATCGTTCTGGACGGAAAGTCTACGGACTCTCGAGGTGGAGTACGCGGGCTCGAGTCTAGAGATAGCCGGCAGATAGGAATAGTACCTTGTGGTAAGATCAGAGGACCACACCATTGGTGGGACTCTGGATCTATCTCTTTTATATTGGGTCCATAGCTTTGGACGGAAATATATTATTTTGGTGGTTTCTATATCTGGCTGGTTCATTGTCTATTGATGAGTTTGCACATCTATCCTATGCATATAAGTTTAAGAAGTTTGTGATTCCACACCCCCACACCACACTGTATGAGCTTTTGGGCTATTCTATCAGTCTTCCGCTGTGCGTACCCTTTGTTGGTTAATTTCTAACATGGTATCAGAGCCCAAGTAGGAGACTCACAGGTGTGGGAGCCTGAAGGCAGGGAGCTTGCCGAAGACCCTGATTTAGAAGCTCTTGGGAATTGACTTCCACGACTGGAGGACAGTGCCCTTACGAGGAGGGTGACATAGGTTCAATCAGGTGCGTAAGGAGTTCTAGTCTACGGAAGGTTGAGTTTGTTTGACTTTGCTATGTGGTTTAGCAGCAGAGATGTGGATCTCTTCATCCTCTTCAGCCCCTGTTCTCCCTTCCTCCTCCCCCAGATTTCTTTCTTTCACCATCCCGAACTTTGGAGAGTTTGGGAAAATGATGGGTCAAATTACTTGATCTGGAAGGTGAAGATCAGGAGTCATTTAGTGGCTCGAAAGCTGTGGAAATTGACAATGGGAGTGGAGGCAAAGTTGGAAGATACGGTGGACAAACAGGGGAAGATACTCATGCCAGTAGATGGAGAGGAGCTCGAAGCTTGGGAAGACAGAGATATGTCCATGCTCTGGCATTGATCATAGGGACTATAGCGGACTTTGTGCTTCCTCACATCTAGATGGCCGAGACGTCAGTAGAGGCGTGGGTCATTCTGAAGGATTTGTACAAGACAGACAACACATCCCGGATCTTACTTCTTCAGCATCAGCTCTGCAACCTTGGTATGGATGAGGGAGATTCGGTACATGACCACTTGACGAAGGTCAATGTGGTGAGGGATGAACTGGTGTCAGTTAGTCAGAAGGTGGACTTGTGCCATTTGGCCTTGATGGTACTGAGGAGGCTACCTCAGAGCTTCAAAAGCTTTGTAACACTTGTGACAGCATGACAGAGGACCAAACCTCTGACTTTTGAGGAATTGGGTCCATTATTGCTACAGGAAGAAGCTAGGGAGAAGCTCTACAACAACAACAAAGATGACAAGGCGTTGTTGGCGAAGGATTATGTTGGCAAAGGGAAGGGTAAGCCTAATGGTGGCAAGTCTAAGAAGGATCACTTTGATGACGAGGACACTTCCAAGAGGAAGTAGATGAAGAAGTGTTTCTATTGTGACACGCTAGGTCATTTTGCGAAGGACTACAGAAAGGAGGAGGAGGATCAGAAAAATAGAAAGGAGGAGTCCGACTCAGATTCAGAGGGTGATACAAAAGCCAAAGCAAATGTGGTAGTCGAAGAGTTGTTCTTGGTGACATCCCTGTGTGTTACTGAGGTCAGATATGCCGACCTAGAAACCACTGAATGTTCTAGAGGACTACGACCAGGGAGTTACTGGAGCATCGTCATCGACGTGTTGGCATTGGGCTGAGGCGTGTCGGTGAGAGGGGGTGTTGGAAAGGTCACCACCCCATTTGTAAGCCCCCATATGAGGAGAGTGTGGGGGAGGGAGACCTAGGGCAGGATGTGCCCAAAAGAAGAGAGGAGGGTACCTGGCTGATTTGCAGGAGCGTAAGGCGGAGTAGAGGACAGCAGTAGGGACCCAAGAGAAGAGGCCATGAGCTCACGGATGATGTCAGCAACAGTACGGAGCTGAGGCGCACATGTGTGGGCAGATCAGGGAGCCAAGAAAGGGCACAGCAGAGGCGGGACAGACCAGCACATGGGTCGGCCAGGAGAGAGGCTGGTTGGGCTGCTTTGAGGCAGCCAACCAGGCCTTACATAGGGCAGACCTAGGGGCTGGGCCCTTGCCTTGAAATGAGGGTTCATGCCCTAGTTTTGTGGGCCAAGAGAGCCCTTGTTTTAAGCCCCAGAAGGGGCACATTTTTATAGGCCAGAGGGGGCAGAATGACCGACCAGCAAGTCGGCCATTTTGGGCCTGACTGAGTCGGTTGGTTGGCCAGCCCTCTGGGCTAAAAAAAGGGAGGGCCTTGTGCTTTCATAATTCATCATATGGAGCAGCCCTCTGACAGCAGACAGGATCAGCAAGAAGGCAAGCCTTGGGCCTATCCACAGGAGGTGAAGGTGACCCTGAAGGAGCTGCAGACTGAGCTTGAGTGGCAGCCCATCTAGGCTGGTTTCCAGACAGCAAGGTAGAGAAGATTGTTCTGGACGGAAAGTCTACAGATGGTCTAGATGGAGCACGCGGGCTCGAGTCTAGAGATAGCCGGCAGATAGGAGGAGTACCTTGTGGTAAGATCAGAGGACCACACCATTGGTGGGACTCTGGATCTATCTCTTTTGTATTGTGTCCATAGCTTCGGACGGAAATTTATTATTTTGGTGGTTTCTATCTCTGGCTGGCTCATTGTCTATTGATGAGTCTGCACATCTATCCTATGCACATAAGTTTAAGAAGTTTGTGATTCCACACCCCCACACCACACTGTGTGAGCTCTTGGGCTATTCTATCAGTCTTCCTCTGTGCGTACCCTCTGTTGGTCAATTTCTAACAACTTACCTTTGTGTTGCTCGTGTCCAATCCATTTTGGAGACTAGGTTTCATAATTACCAGGGACGCCCAATGCTGGAATGGTAGTGTTTCAGGATGGATGAAGGTAGAAGGGGGAACGGGAATGCCATGTGAAACGACATGTCATCTAATCACATGGAAATATATCAGAATGTGAAAACAAATCAGCTCTAAAATTTCCAGTTCAGCTTTAAACTTTTAAACACACACAAAGATCTATAGATAACTGAAATTTACATTTATGAAAATGTTTGCAATTTGCATAATGCCTTAGAGGTACAATATGCAGCGAAAGGTCTGCAAAATTTACAGCAAAAAAGGGGGGGGGGGGAGAGCGAGAAGTAGAAGAGGATTGGGTTGGGCCTTCGGGCTGAGAGGAATAGGGGTGGGGTGAGAGGAGGAGGGGGCTGAGAGTAGAGGCTGAGAGAATGGAGCTGAGGAGAGGAGGGGGACTGAGAGGAGTAAGGGACGAGGGTGGGCTGAGAGAGGTTGAGATGATTGCAAGGTAGAGAGGAAATACTTCACAACTGGATACATCGTTCTATCCTATCGGTAGACAAAGAGATTGAACCACTTATTGTTGAAGAACCTTCATCATATACTGGTGAGGTTGAATTTGCGGTAAAGATTGTACCTCGAGATGGTATTATGAGATAATCAAGCAGGTCAAGTAATTGATGAATAGTGAGGAAGGACTCATAGAATATACAAGGGTCTGAAGAACTGACTTACCAATCCAACAGCATAGCTCAAATCTAGCCTGGTAATAGTCATATAAATCAAACTTCCTACTATGTGTCTATACATAGTAGGGTCTTCCAGAAGCTCATCTGCATCTGCGCTCAACTTCACATTCTGCTCCAAAGGAACTGAAATAGGCTTACAGCCTGTCATCCCATATTTGGACAGCATGTCCAATCCATACTGCCTCTGCAAGAGCGGTATCCCACTTAGTGATCTAATTACCTCAATGCCCAAGAAATAACGCAGCTCTCCCAAATCCTTCATCTTAAACTTCTGCTTCAATAGCATTTTCACATGAAGGATATCTTCATCACTATCACCTGTGATGATCAAATCATCAACATAAATGACAAGCAGCATAATATCTTTCTCTGTTTTTCTCACATAAAGTGAGAAATTTGCCTTGAAAATCTAAAAGCCAATAGTGACAAGATACTGTCCTATCTTATCAGACCATGCTCTAGGTGCTTGCTTCAAGCCATACAAGGCTTTCTTCAACCTGCAAACAAACTCAGGATGAACAACATGAACATAACCTAGTGGTTGCTCCGTAAAGACCTCTTCTTGCAAATCACCATGCAAGAAGGCATTCTTTACATCCATCTGATGTAAAGACCATCCCTTTGATGCAGCCATAGCAATGACTGAATGTAAAGACCATCCCTTTGATGCGGCCATCCTTGCAACCGGACTGAATGTTTCTTCATAATCAATGCCATATGTCTGTGCATACCCCTTGACAACTAATCTTGCCTTGTATCTGTTCACAGAACCATCTGCATTGTGCTTCACCTTATAAACCCACTTACAGCCAATTGCATTCTTGTCTTTAGGCAAAGGCACCAATTCCCATGTAGCATTTGCTTCCAAGGCATTCATTTCTTCATCCATGGCTTTCTTCCATTTTTCTTTTCCCATAGCTTGCTCAAAAGAAGTGGGTTCTGGTTCCTGTATCACTTTGACCATATAGGCATAGTGAATGGCTGTAAATCCATCATATTCAGCCTATCCACAGGATACCTAGCTCTGGTAGACGTGCGCAAAATAGGCTCACTTCCAGGTGCTCTCAAAACATCCCTGGTCTTCCTTACTCCAGGTGTAACAACAGAAGGAATACCCAACTCATCATCAATGCTCTGTTCTGAGCCACTGGATTCACCATCCACATAAGAATGACCTGCATTCACATCAAACATGGCTGATCTATCTTCTCTTTTCCTTTTCGTGATATCTGCATACCACTATCTGCATTGCTTTGAGGAGATTCTCCTGATCTTAATGTGCCCGTCCATGGTGAAGTATGTGAACCACTACTAGAGGACACTGCAGGTCCACTAATATTTTGTGATTGCTGCTGTGAATTTTGTGCAGCATTATAATTTTGTGCATCTACATCATCAATCACATTTAGTGGTTTATACCAGCTGCTCATCTCATAAAAAACATCTCTGCTCACTGTAAACTTATGAGTAGAAGGGTTATAGCATCTATACTCTTTTTGCTGCAGAGAATAACTAATAAAGATGCACTTCTCAGCTTTTGGATCCAACTTGGACCTCAACTCATCTGGCACATAAACATAGGCAATGCAACACAAAATTTTCAAATAAGAAATATTTGGTTTCCTACCAGTATACATCTCCTCTGGCGTCATGCCATGTATTGCTGCAGTGGGAGTCCTGTTCATTATGTAAACTAGTGTAGCAACTGCTTCAGCCCAATAATAATCTGGTAGGTCTTTTTCATTCAGCATGGCCCGAGATACCTCTCTAATATGCCTGTTTTTCCTTTCTGCAAGTCCATTTTGCTGTGGGGTATGACTGCATGAATATTGCTGCTTTATGCCATGCTCCTGCAAGAACCTTGCAAACTCATTTGAGAGATACTCTCCCCCTCCATCTGACCTTAGGCATTTTATTTGCAGGCATGTTTCCTTTTCAGCCATAGCTTTAAAAGCTTTGAAATGCCCAAACACTTCACTTTTCTTTTTCATAAAATACACCCAAACTTTTCTGCTGTAGTCATCAATAAATGTGACAAAATAATGACAGCCTCCAATAGATGCAACTTTAGTAGTCCACACATCAGATTGGATTAATTCCAATGGCTTCTTACTCTCTTGAACATGTCTAGGAAATGGTTTCCTTGCCTGTTTTTCAAATTGACAGGTTCACATACCTTATGCATTTCTGCAACCTTGAATTTAGGCAATCCTGCAGCAATATTTTGGGCCTGCATTGATTTAAGTCGCTGTACATTAACATGACCAATGCGTTTATGCCAGATATCAATATCTGCAACTACACCGGTCCCATGTGCAAACATTGCTGCACTCAATTCAGGCATGTCCGCATCCAACGTAAAGATCCTGCCCTTCTTCTTTCCTTTTGCTATCAAGCGACCATTATTTTTCATATCCTCAACAAAGCATCCATGAGGATTAAATCTGACCTACAAGGCCCGCTCAACCATTTGACCAACAGAAACTAGGTTCTTGGTGATATTCGGGACATGAAATACATCAGACAGGTATTTCTTTTTTTCATCTTGCATAGACAAAGGAATTTTACCAATCTGCACAATAGGATGTGCAGTACCATCACCTGTCTCCACAAATCCTGGTCTTTTAATTTTCCTTGCATCTTGCATCCATTCTGCATGACCTGTCATGTGGTTTGACGTACCTGAGTCAACATACCACACATCATTGCTTTCTTCTGCACTTGTCACAGAATTGGTCATGTGCTGCACCATAAACAGATGCTCATTTCTGTCATCACCCTGTCTACTAGAAGATGCATAATTCCCTTGCTGCAATTTTTCATTCATGATGTCATTCTGCTTTTTATAGCAGTCTTTAGCCATATGATCCATTTTACCACAGTAGTAGCATTCAACATTGCTGTTTGTATTTTGGCCTCTTTGCCATTCACCATGACCTCTTTGGCTCCCCCTGCCTCTAGAGTTACCACGTCCTCCTCCATAGGACTGGTTTTCTTGAGTTTGCTGCATATTCTGATTTCTATCATGGCCTCCAGATCGGCCTGCTCTACCTCTGCCTCTACCTCTGCCAACATTTGAGTAGAAGACAGTTTCTTTTGAAGTTCCTCCTGAAGAAGATGCACCACCATTTCTCTGCTCTTCAGAAATTAAAAGAGCAAACAACTCCTTAAAATCAGGAAATTTTTCATGGACGGCAATGGATGTCCGGAACTGTGCATAATCCTTTCCTAGACCATTCAAGGTCACAGAAACTAAATCATCATCTTCCACTGGCGACTCAATGGAAGCAAGTGCATCTGTAATTTTCTTCACCTTCATGTGGTAGTCATTGATGCTCATATTTTCTCTCTGCACATTGTGCAACTCTTGCTTGAGTTGCATTTTCCTGGCTTGCGTATTTGTGCTGTACATTTTTGCCAAAGTATCCCATGCCTCCTTTGGCGTACTTGCATCCTGAATATGCACAATCATAGAATCTGAAATATTGATAGACAGCCAGTACATAACTTTTCTGGCTCTCTCATGCCATGCTTTAAATGCCTGCATTTCCTGTTGATTGGGAACATTAGGAAGAACTGGTTCTTCTTTATTTCGTGTAATGAACTCCTAATAGCCTTTTCCCATAAGGAAATTCGTCATTCTAAACTTCCATGCCTGGAAGTTGTTCTTGTCAAGCTTTTCAGCGACAATTTGTGAAAGAGAATCAGACGCCATTACAGAACATTGCAAAATATTATGTCACTGCAAAAAATACAGCTTTTGCCTCACAAGGGCAAATTTGCAAAACTGACGAAAGTGGTATTTAACCACATAGTCATTTCCTAGTGACGATTTTGCATCAATAGGCAATAAGTATGATTCTGTAACTCCCAATATCTCTGCGCACAGGCATACGATGCAATTTCTGCGGCAACTTTTCACCGACCTGCAGAGCAGTGGTCGCATAGCAAAAACAGGGCCTTTTCTCAGTGCTTCCGAAGAACTTCCGCCTCCAAAACGGGCCCCGAAATGGCCTTGAATCAAAAAAATAAAGTCACACCGCGAAGGGCGTCTCAATCTGAGACAATGCACTCTTGCACTTTCCAACTGTGCTACCTGCAAAGATTTGCTCCCAAACTCGAAAAAGGAAAGCAACACTGGTCCTCTTACCAGGACACTGCGAACTTGGTTTGCTTTCTTGAGCTCCTTACCACGAACCAGGCTCTGATACCATGTGAAGATAGTGGGAGAGAAGGAAGGAGTCTCACTTGCGGCTTTCTCACATACACAATGGGGGAATACACACAAAGGTGGAGGCTGAAAACAGTTTTCCTCTTCTTAGTTGTGAAAGTCAAAAGACCTCTAGTACAAAGAAATAGAAGAACCCTATATGTGGGTCTCAAACCAAACTCAGCTAACTAAGGTGGCATACTAATCGAGCCCACGAACTAGAGTACATAAGGATAGATGTCATCCATCTATTATTCATGGGCGGTGTACCAACCGCATTTGCAGCTAACAAGTCGGTGACATAAATGCACAACGGTCACCCTGGCATATCACGAGTGGAGCTCGATATCTCAACACTTTATCCTCCATAGAAGCTGCATGAGCGCCCACTAACACAGCCTGTAAGGTTATTTTGTTGAGGAGGATCTTTAATGATGTTGGACTTATTCGAAAATATCCAACTTTATTATTGATCGATAATCGAAACTCTATTGAATTGGTCTAGGATCGTGTATTTCATGCTTGGACAAAGCATGTTGAGGTGCTGAAATTGAGCGTATGTATTGTGTGATAGAAGTTCAGGTGGCTGATATCAAAAGCAAACCTCTTGCTAGGATTCAGCAAAAGAAGTTTTCCAACTCGAGGGGCATGAAGCCTAGTCAATTTCTAATCAAGAGGGAGTGTTGGCTTACTAAATTACCCTTGGGGTAATTTTGGGTTAATCCTAATTAAAGGTTAAAAAGTGTGGTGGGTAGAACTTAGGTCCTTGGTTAGGACATCCATGACGTTAGGTCATGGATATGGGTTATAGATTTTAAGGGGCCAAATGAGGTGGCAAGCCCCATATACATCCACCATGGATGAAGGGGATGGGTGCCACATGCCACACATCAATCAATTCGTCTATCTCATGCGACCTTGCAATGTGTTATATAGGCATGCTCTCACGATCTCCTACGAGTGGCCTATAAGCTACCATCCACTCCATTGCTTTCTTACATACTTGATTCGGGATATGGATTTTTATATCCTTGTCTCTTCCTTGTCTCTCTCTCTAACGGAACTCTTTTCATGGGAATGTTCAATTTTTAAATGCCAAACACGAGATGCTTGTTTTAGTCCACACAACGCTTTACACAATTTACAGACCACCTTCTTGCAAAGTTTATGAGTAGGGAGAGAACACACAACGTTGGATTAAGTTTGAGAAGCTGATCTGAATTGCACACAATGCATTTATAGTACATACATTTGCTGAAAACACAATGCACTATTGTACATACATTTGCTGTGTTTCATATTATCACTAAGGGACATCTAAAGCCTAGCTAAAAGAGAGCATTTTATGAATGTTGATGTAGGTTCATTTGATGCAACAGTCTTCTGTTGGGATTTAGGGGTCACCTCCCCACCTGTGAGCCCCCAAATGAGGAGGACATGGGTGAGGCATGCCACCTGGCAGAGCAAGGGGCTGCCACGGGGGCAGATCTGGGATGCAAGGCAGGGCTGCCACATGGGCAGCATGCAGGCTGCGATGTGGGAGCATGAGCAGCAAGATCAGGCTGCTGACAAGCCCCAGATGGTGGGCAGTAAGGACCCACAGGAGGTACCAGGACCAGAGCAAAGGATGCTGTCAGAAGGCTGAATGGGTTGGAGCTTGGACTGGGGTGCGCGACAGAGGCAGCAGCAGTCTGGAGCAGATAAGGCCCTGCAAGGGTACCCAATTTGGACTATCAGGACCCTGTTATAGGCCTGCAGAGAGACTGGTTGGCTGACTTTGGAGGGCCTCCAGCCCTATAGAAGGGCCCCTAGCCCTGGGACCTATTCATTCTACAAAGGATCTACTATTGGCTGTCTATCAGGGCAGCAGAGAGGCCAGGGATCATCAAGAGATTGGGCAGAACAGTCTGCAGATCACCTACAGGTTGAAGAGCAGTATCCTATACTTAGGGTCTACCGGCTCTCAGATGGCTGCAGTTCCAGCAGCAAGCAGATCTGAGATTGGTGGAGCACTCAGCCTCCAGGTCTTCATCTGGAAGAGCAGCAGTAAGGAGTGTCCAAAAGCAGAGCAGCAGCAAGGAGTGTCCACAAGCGCACCACTACGTAGCCGACTGAAGCTCTAGGAGAGCACGGAGGCTGCCAGCAAGAGGTAGATGACAGTTTTGGGTGGTCAGGGGTCCACATCTAGGCACGGCACCTGTCTGCTAGATAGTGGCACACTGAACACATTCTTTTGTATCAGGTTTTGTCCATTGTTTGGACTAATCTATAAATACACAATCTACTGTTTTACGCTACTGTTGCATTGTTCAAAGATCTAAGTCTGTATGCAACTCTCTATGCACTTGTGTACATATTAAGGAAGAAGTGAGATTTGAAATAGCATTGTGTACATATCACTGAAAGAAGGAGATTTGAAACAGCACTGTGTGATTTCTGGGCATACGCTTATACAATCTTCCGCTGCAAGAGTGTTGGCTGTAGCAAGCAACTTCCACCTCTGTTTTCTAACATCTTCCCTTTTTCAATCATATAAATGACCTAGGTTTGATTCTGTGCATCTATGGGAGCAGATGATTACTTTGCTTGTAGGTGACATTTGAAGTTTAGAAAGTCTCTCAATGCAAGTCAATTGATTTTTGCTAGGGATTGGAACATGACTCACGCAGCACCAAAGTCCCTTACATTACTGGTTTGGTAAGTTAGCGGAGTAGGTGGAAGCCTAGCGTATCCTAGCCTGTCAACTGCAAGGATTTGAATGAATGCAGAAGTATGAAACTGTTTGCCTAGACTGACAAGTAGTCCCCAGATTGTTTCTATGATACTAGACAAAGGGTCAGATGAGGTGGTATATTTTAGCCTCTTCAACTAACTCGAATCGTATTCCTATCAAATGATGGTTTGCTTTTTCATCTGAAATGTCAAAGGTGACTGTAGTCTTTTTTGTGTAGCTTTCCTTTGGAGGCAAGGTCTTAGAAGACAATTGGTGCTATGATAGTAAATCCAACTAAAAGAAGAGAATCAGGCCGATTGTTTGGTTAGAATGTGATATTAAAAAAGACAAAACTGTAGGAATATATTATTGCATATATTAAGGGTGCTTTGTTGTAACATTGTGAGACCGCCCAAAGGATCCTGATTTTGCCCAGCTCTTGAATTCATTGTAATGCTTAATTTAGCAAACTCATTTATGTCATTTCTGTTGAAGGTTGTTTTCAAAATTCGACATTAGCTAAGCTCAGCTTTGGCAGCTTATGAACCCAACAGGTTACTTCATTTTTTTCTTTGGCTTGCCATGTTGCATTGCCACATCATCAGGGGTTCTAGAAACCCAAAAAATGTAACTACATAGAGTAGTTGTGTCTTGTTCTTGTGTGCTTCTCACGTACATGAGGGTTCAATCAATACAAGCCAGCCTGTTTTTGTGTTTCTGCTTACTTCTCACTGGCCCAACATGGTATCAGGGCAATTTGGATTAGCTTTGGGGCAGGATTCACAAGAATACATCACCTGTAGCGTATGTAAGCAATAGAAGAGATTCCTAGATCTTCTTCTGTTGCAGTTTTCTTCCTGCTTTCGTAAGTTCCTTAGCTTACCTCTGCTTCTATGCAGAGCTGAGTTCATTTTCGTGTGTTTGGTCTCTTGAATATTGGCAAGCATATGCACAATGCCAGCCCACAGCTTGGGACAATACCAAGCAGTCTGTCTTCATGCGAGTTTGTTGCCCCTCACATACTGTTTCTCCATAAGTTGCGACAAAAAAAAAAAAGTATCAGGATTTTATTTTGTGTGAATTCACTTATTGGTCACAAGTGACTGTGTCCAACACTAGTGCTGATGAAATTTTCTGTTAGATATGCTCAATGCCCCACCCTCCTGGTAACCACCAGTGGTCCAAGGTGCTCAAGTTGTAAGGCCCCCGTATGAGGAGAAGCCATATGTGATCCCGAGACACTGGATGGATCCTGACTTGCATGTCAAATGAGGTCTATCAATGAGACCGTTGATGGTAGAAAGGTGATTGTGTGGGAGCCCTTTATTCTTGCTGGGGCTTGGGGGCCAGTTGGCCCCCCTGGTGGGGGTTTGGGGGTGAGAGTCCTTGAGGTGACGGTATAGGGAATATTCCTTGAATATTCCATGGACGACTAGTCGGTTCCACCGACTAGTTTGACTGGTTGGTTCCACCGACTACGTTGATCCGACTACCGCCCTCATAGCTATAAAGAGGCGACCTCCCCAGCCCATTGTATTGGATCAGATCTTCCAGCTAGTAGCTCTTCACCTAGTATCTGTCTAGATCGCCATCTAAGCTCCACTGTGGGAGCACACGGGTGGATGGAGCCATCATCTGTACTACTTGAGTATTGAAGGAATTTTTTTTTCATCTCCAGTTTGTTGTGTACTCTCTATTCTTTGTTCAGTTTCTGTTTTGCTGCGCCGTTGCTCTAAGGATCGAAGAATAGAAGAGAGGCCAGGGCTTCAACAACATACGGAGTGATGGCAACATGAAGCGGCTCAACAAGAAGGGGCTCAAGTTCAGCAGCTGCTGCTGCACCAACAATCCAGGCGTTGAGGATTCGCCCACCAGCCTTCACTGAAGGCAAGCCAGATGGTACGAACTACACTATGTGGAAGTTTAAAATTACTGCTACTCTGGATTCATATGAGCTTCTGGAGGCAGTACTGGGGACTGACCCAGAACCACAAGGAACCCCCGACCTAGCAAATCCGAGGAGTACGATACCTCCTCTAATATCGACCTTCTACGAGCTTGGAAACACAAGAACGCAGATGCTCTGTGTGCTTTGGTTACAAGTACTACTGATAGTGTTTTGACCTTGATTTAGCATACATCTAAGGCAACTGTGGCTTGGAACATATTAAAGAGTCAGTATGAGACGCGTAAATCAAACAAGGATCTAGAACCTGGAGAATCAGCTCGTAGCTGAGAAGTTTAATGAAGGAGAGACAGCGGAGGCGTTCATAACCCGAATCAAAAATCTACGTGACTAGATGGCCGGTGCTGGGATACAAAAGACTAGCGAAGAGCTAGATTGACGATGTCTCTGGATATGTCCATTAAGGTTTGATGGACTAGTAACAGTGCTTAACACTTAGGTGAGACCCCAACCATTGTTATTTAGAGGAGTTATGTGCTTTACTTATGGAGGAGGAATTGAGGCTTAAAGCTCGAGATGGAGGTGGCAATTGGAATGCTACGTTCTCTGCCACTGCGAAAGGCAAAGGTGGTTCCTCCACCAAAGGTGAGTCCTCTACTAGTGGTGACAAAAAGAAGAAGGGCGGCAAGAAGAAGTTTTAGGGAGAATGCTTCTATTGCAAGAAGAAGGGCCATGTGATTGCAGAGTGCTGGGTCAAGAAAGCAGATGAAAAGAATGGTACCCTGAAGAAGACAGATAAGGGGAAAGAGACAGCTAACACAACGGAAGCAGAGTTGGGATCTATTTTTGGCCATTGAGGAAGAGTGTTCCTCAGTTCAAGAAGCGTTAAGCACTGATTCATGGGTGTTGGATAGTGGTGCCTCCCGTCACATGACTTGCAAGAAGGGTCTATATTGTTCCATGCAGCCTCTATAAGAACCTATTACCCTGACGGTTGAAAATAACACAAAATGCCCTGTTGAGGATATATGTGCGGTTTCATTTATTTCTGTAAATGGAGATGTTAAGAAACTATCTAATGTGCTGTATGTTCCACAAATCAAGAGAAATTTGCTATCAGTTGCTTTCATAACTGACCTTGACCATGAGGTGAGGTTCAATAAGACAGGAGCAAAAATTTTGGATAGTACTAGCAATCTTGTTGGCACAGGAGTAAGAAGGAACAACGTGTATGAGCTAAGTGCTCTTACAGCCACTGCTGGAGTGGGCGCAAGCAGACTTTGACACGAAAGATTCGGCCACATCGGATTTGCAGTGCTGAAGGAGATGTAGAAGCAAGGTATGGTTGCTCACTTACTTGCAGTAGCAGAAATCAAAGAACCATGTGAAGCTTGCATGATGGGCAAGTAACAGAGAAAGGCATTCCCACAAGAAAGCAAGAGTAGAGCAAACGCTCCTCTAGAGTTGGTGCATGTTGACTTGTGCGGTAAGATGCCTACACAGGCCTTAAGGAGATCTTTCTATTTTTTAGTGATTGTCCACGACTATAGTAGGAAGATGTGGGCGTACTTTCTTTGCGAAAAGGCTCAAGCTTTTGGTAAATTGAAAGAATGGCTACAGCTTGTTGAAAATGAAACAGGGAGAAAAGTGAAGAAAATCAGATGACTTGTGCGGTAAGATGCCTACACAGGCCTTAAGGGGATCTTCCTATTTTTTATTGATCGTCGACGACTATAGTAGGAAGATGTGGGCGTACTTTCTTTGCGAAAAGGCTCAAGCTTTTGGTAGATTGAAAGAATGGCTATAGCTTATTGAAAATGAAACAGGGAGAAAAGTGAAGAAAATCTGATCGGATGGCGGTGGTAAGTTTGTTTCTACATAGTTTGGAGATTTTTGCAGGAGTAAAGGGATCAAGCAACAAATGACGACACCACATACGCCTCAGCAAAATTCGGTGGTTGAACGTCGAATGTGGACCACCGTGGAGATGGGGAGGTGCAGGTTGAAAGGTATTGGAGTGCCAACCACTTTTGGGGTGAGGCTGTCAATACTGTGGTTTACATTCTTAATCGTAGCTATATAAAGGCACTCAAAGGTAAAACACCACATGAGGCTTACAGCAGTAAGAAGCCATCTGTCTCTCACTTTAGAACGTTTGGGTGTGACTGCTATGCGCATGTACCAGACAAAGAGAGAAACAATCTACAACAAAAAATCACCAAATGTATCTTCTTAGGCTATTGTGATGAGAAGAAAGCTATAAGTTGTATGATCGAGAGGCAAAGAAGATCATAGCGAGCCGCGATGTGGTGTTCAGGGAGCAGCCACATGCAGTGGAGGTAGAGAAGAGCTCTTCCACTTTATCATCGAGCGAAGAGGTAATTCACTATGGACCTGTCCCAGGAGCTATAAAGGAGGAGGAAATATCAGATGATGAAGGTATAAGTCACCAATCTGTTGTTACACCACCGGAAAAGCCATTGTCGCGATGGGTAAGGCAGCTCTACGACCATGATAACCAAATGCCTATGTCTGTTGAGCAGCATGCAGATGGACCAAGGCGATTTGAGAGAATCGAGGAGCAAAGGAGGGCTTCTGCTCACATAGTGAATATGGCCTTGATGGCTGAGATTATTGCAGAAGTAAAGGAGCCTGCGAGTTTGGAGGAAGCACTTGTAGACCGAGATTAAAAAAACGCTATGCAAGTAGAATATGACAGTATTATGAAGAATGAAACTTGGGAGCTGGTAGATCGACCACCTAACAGAAAGGTTATTGGCACCAAGTGGGTTTGGAAGGTAAAGTATAAGGCCGATGGGGCTTTGAAAAAGTACAAAGCCAGATTGGTTGCACAAGGATTTTCGCAAGTTGAAGGGTTTGATTTTCAGAAATCTTTCGCTACGACTGTCAGAATGACTACTATTCGCACAGTACTATCGGTGGCTGCTCATAAAAAGTGGCCAGTTTATCAAATGGATGTTAAATCAGCATTCTTGACTGGTGACCTCAAGGAGGAGGTGTACGTGGCTCAGCCACCTGGGTTTGAGGTCCCCCATTCTGAGAATAAGGTATGTAAGCTGAAGAAGGCTCGAAACACACCCCAAGAGCATGGTACCAATGGATAGATAAATTCTTTCATAAATTAAACTTCAAAAGATGTCTCAGATGCTAACTTATATGTGTACAGGAAAGGTGAAAAATCTGCTATTATTGTTCTATATGTGGATGATCTCTTTATTACAGGTGACTACGAAGACATGATCTAGCAGACTAGAAAGGCATTGAGCACAGAGTTCGAGATGACAAACTTAGGCTTGATGCACTACTGTGTGGGGATTGAAGTTTGGCAAGAGCCAGACAAGATCTTCATCTCTCAACAGAAATATGCAAGGGAGATCTTGAAGGCATTTGGTATGTTTGAGTGCAAGGAGATAGCTACACCTATGGAGGTAAATGCGAGGCTGTCTATGGAGGATGCCTCACCACCAGCAGACATCGGGAGGTACAGGAAGTTGGTTGACAGTCTCATCTATCTGTGCAACACCAGACCGGACATCAGTTTTGCTGTTGGCATTTTGAGTAGGTTCTCTAATAAGCCCTGGGAGAATCATTGGAATGCAGGGATGTGGGTGCTCAGGTATATGAAGGGCACTCTTGATTATGGCATCACTTATGGTACGGGCACTTCCTTGGCTGGTCATTGTGACTCAGATTAGGCTGGAGGTGTTGATTCCAGGAAATCAGTTTCTGGATATTATTTCTCTTTAGGTTCAGGTATCTTCTCTTGGATAAGTAAGAAACAACCAACAGTGGCATTGGCTTCTACCAAGGCTGAGTACAAGGCAGCATGTTGTACCGCTTGTGAAGTAGTGTGGCTGAGGAGGATCTTATGGCACATGGGAGTGCAAGAGAATGAGGCAACTGTGCTGAGGTGCGACAATCAAAGTTGCATGGCCATTGCTAAAAATCGAGTGTTTTATGCGCGCACAAAACATATAGAGATTCAGTATCACTATGTGTGTGATTTGCTGGATAGTGTAATTGGTCTACTGTCCAACAGAGCAAAATGGAGTAGATATCTTCACCAAGGCACTTGGGAAGGATCAGCTTCAGGGTCATCTTCAGAGAATCGGCATTGGGTCAAGAAGGTAGTTTACCTATGGGTGGACATTGAGGGGGGGTGTTAGATATGCTCAATTTCCCACCCTCCTGGTAACCACCAGTGGTCCAAGGTGCTCAAGTTGTAAGGCCTCCATATGAGGAGAAGCCATGTGTGAGCTCGGGACATTGGATGGATCCTGACTTGCATGTCAGATGAGGTTTATCAATGAGACCGTTGATGGTAGAAAGGTGATTGTGTGGGAGCCCCTTATTCCATGGACGACTAGGTTGACTCGTCGGTTCCATCGACTACGTTGATCCGACTATCGCACTCATAGCTATAAAGAGGCGACCTCCCCAATCCATTGTATCAGATCAGATCTTCTAGCAGAGATCTTCCAGCTAGTAGCTCTTCACCTAGTATTTGTCTAGATCGCCATCTAAGCTCCATTGTGGGAGTGCACGGGTGGACGGAGCCATTATTTGTAATACTTCAGTATTGAAGGAAAATTTTGTTCGTCTCCAGTTTGCTGTGTACTCTCTATTCTTTGTTCAGTTTTTATTTCGCTGTGCCGTGTAATTTAACATTTCCTTTTGTCCCTCAGCTTGATAGGTTGAGAAGCTGGGTAAATACAAAACAATATTGCATGTGATAAATATATTTAATCCTATAATTAATATTTAGTTGGGTAATTAAGGGAATGATTCAACTTGCAAGGCCTTAAATTTCTCTCATTTTGCAGGGTCGTGACAGCTTTGAGCTTCGGATAGGGCAAAGCCTTGAGAAGGCTCCACGGTATGCGGTAAGTCATTTTGGGTCTGCTTTAGTATAATAAAGAGAAACTTATTGAATGAAATCTTGTTGATGTTTTTGGGATTGCTTTGTTGTAAGCGGTTTGTCAGTTCTACTGAAATTTATAGATATGAGGGTCCTTTTGCTTGTATTATGACAGGATAGCTGATTATCTTCCAATGGCATGCACAAACCCTAGAAACTCATGAGCAGACTGTGTGGTCAAAACAGGTTTTGAATACGACAAAAGGACTTATAAGTGTGCAGCTAGCAGTACAAGTTGCCTTGAAAACAGTGGAGCAATTTGCCAAATACAGGTGGATCCTTTTAAAATTACAACTGCCTTTTTAAACCTTGCTGTGCACATGTTGGGCAACCTGAATTTCTTTGTAATTTCCAATGATGTTATAGGGAAAAATTTGTTTGAACGATTAAAAACAAATGTCAAATGGGTTGAGCCAAAGTTGATGTGTGTGTGTGTGTGTGTGAGAGAGAGAGAGAGAGAGAGAGAGAGAGAGAGAGCAAAGAAAGATGTATTAACGTCCGCGGGAAGCCTCGCGGGCCTATGGGACAAAGTACACAAAAGAGAAACTCATAAAAGCCTTAATGGGCTGGAGCAAAGGGTGCACTAAGGCCCTTGCTGAGTACTGATCTATACTGATCTAATGAGCTCAGTCAAAGCAAACTTAGAGTTGGGACTCAGAAGCCGAAGCCTGGCACTGTGGTGGCTCTCTGGTGAGCTGTGAATATCTCGGATCTGTGTCTGTCGTCCTGTCTCATGCTGTGGCGGGGGGCGTGCTCTCCTCGATCTCGTAACTTGTTGAGCTCTGTCTAGAGTGGCCCTGTCTCTGGCAGTCTCCACTGAGGAAAGATGTGTTAGGATGGACCTCAACTCTAGCCGCTCTCCGTGTTGTGAGTGGTCTCTGCGTCCCTCCCTCGGCGGCATCGTGTCGGCTCTCGGGCTCCCTCTGCTAATCCAGGCTGTCCTCATATCAGCTGATGACTCTATCCCGTTGTACCTTGGAGCTGACTCAAATGCATCGAAGTCTGTGATGCCTTGCTGCTTTCGGTTAGCCTTTGTATCCTGTGGCCTGGTCGCCTCTTGTTGCTCTCAGATCTGTCATAGTAGTGTCTCTCTGTGTTGGTGCATCTCCATCAGGCAGAGCCCAATGCATACTTGGTCATGGAAGTGGATCAGTTGGGAGAGTGGACTGAAGCCGGATCCTCTCCAGGTAGAGGCAGTGATATCGTTCTCGGATCTCACTCAAGTGGCGCGTCCATGGTGTACTGAAAGGGGGGGAAGCGTGTCCATTTGAATACCGTGCCTGGCAAGCCATGTGGATATGCGTGCATACCATGTGTCTACTCCGCTCTCTGCTAGTCGTCTAGATGATTCTAAGGCCAGCCTCGATAGTCTCCAGTGAGGTAAGTCCCAAACTCTGTGGATGAATATCACTGTCTAAAAGAGGGCATCAACTTGGAGAGGTATCATGGCGAACTCTGCCTGTACTATCTCATGTGGGATTGAGGCCTTACTCCGAATCATCCTAGACCCCATAGTCACCTCTAGCTGCTCAAATCTCCACCACTCTGCCATCAGGAGATCACTCCCCTAGAAGGGTGTTGCATACGTGGCAGTCGGCCGTAGGAAAGTGTCAGAAAGCCAGCCCTTCGTTGGTGGATCCTGAAAGTGTGCTTGGAAGCATTATCTCTCTAGTTGGGTCAAAGCACACTGCCCACGTGTGAGTTATGCCCTAGCTGCATGAGCCATCGTGAAGATGGATCCTGTGAAGCTTGCTTCCAAGTACGTGCAAGACTGCACTATCTGAAGGGTCAGTGAGACTGAAAGGAGCACGTACAAGGTACAAAGTACAAAGGTCGATGAGAAACGCCGTCACGTCAAAACTAGGATAATGAAAGAATCTAGGTACAAGGTACTTGTACCTAGACCTAAGACTAAGTGTCCTAGGTGTCACATAGGACTAAGTGTCCTATGTGGCCTAAAAGGCACTAACACTACAAGTGCCTACACTTATGCCTACAAGGCACATACCATGGCCTATAGGGCATCACTAGAAGCACCAGAAGATGGCCTACAAACCCCCCTCCATGGGATGGGCTGAAGTACTCTGGAAACGCCTCAGAATACCTGGTATTTTCTGGTCATGGTGGCACATGTTCATCCAAAAGGATATAGCCACCTATGAATGTACAAGGGATGTCAGATCATGTAACAAAGGGAACCAAGTGTAAAGCTTGTCGGAAGACTTCGAACTTGGGACGAGGAAGTGCCTTTGTAAGCATATCTGCTATGTTGTCCTCTGTGGGAAGATAGGACAACTCTATGTCTCCTGCTGACAACTGCTCCCGAACATAATGATAGTGAACTTCAATATGTTTGGTACGCGCATGAAACACTGGGTTACGCGCAATGGCCAAAGCACTCTAGCTGTCAGTGTAGACAATAGTGGAGGATGTCTGGCAAATACCAAGATCTGTAAGTAACTGTCGAGGCCAAACACACTCTACTGTAGCGGTGAAAGCTGCCCTGTACTCAGCCTCATAGCTAGACGTGGCAACTGTTGGTTGCTTCTTGCTGAGCCAAGAGATACATGAATTGCCAAGCAAAAAACAATTGCCAGTATGTGACACTGGTGTCGGAACATCATGCCCAGTCACTATCCGTGTAAGCATGCATGGTACGTGAACCCTGATCACCATAGCAGAGGGCTAAATCATGAGTGCCTCTGAGATACCTGAAGACTCTCTTCACTGCCTGCCAATGCTGTGAACTGGGCATGTACATGAATCTGCTGAGCTGAGATACTGCATATTGCAAGTCAGGTTTGATGTGACATAAATAAATAAGGCATCCAACAGGTTACAGCCTGCTGATAAAGAGTGATATCACATGGTGGGCTCCCATCATGAGCTGAGAATTAGAAGCCAGGGTCGACTGGAGTAGAGATTGGCTTGCAATCCTCAAATTGAAAATGATCAAGGAGCTGTCCAATATACTTGGATTGAGACATCATGATACCCCCCTCAACATGAGCAAACTGAATGCCCAAATAATAATGGAGCTGTCCCATGTCAGACATGTCAAAAATCTGATGCAAATCAGCCTTGAAAGCTGCAATTTGCTGAGTATCTAGGCCCGTGATGATGTTGGGATAAGTATGATCAAGGGTTTGCTCTATGGTGCATATGTGCATCTAGGGGAGTCACATGTGTGTTTGTGTGTGTTGTAAAGGCACATCAAGTGCTATGATGTGTCTAGTGTGTGACCTAAGTGATGATGTAAGCCAAAGGCAATCCCACTGATGTAGGGACTGATTCCCACTGATGTAGGGGCTGATTGCCACTTATGTAGGGAAGGTACTACCTTCTCCCCCCTTCTATAAGAGAGAGTCCTCTCTCTCACAATTCATAATAGAGAACTACCATTTTGTTTCATTGTGCTCTCGCATTGTGCTCTCACACCTCTTGCAAGATGCATCTATTCTATCCTACGGGATTCTACACTTTGTATCAGAGCTTTAGGTTCTAGATCTAGCCTAGCCTAGCATTAGATGCTTTCTCTAGCATAAACTACTAGTTTTCTCAAAGCTTCTTCATCTTCTCCATTTTCCTTCTTCTTCCCCAAATCTGTGAGAGCTCAGTTCTCCCATTATATGCGACCATTGCTGAAACCCTTTGAGCTGCAGACTCCTAGTGTACGGGTGACCTTCCAGCTGCAAGCAATTAGAAAGTTTCCCTCTGTACGCGCAACGCCAACACGAAGATTGCTCGCCGATAAATCGCGCAATGCGGCCTCTGTGCTTACCTATCCGCAAATCCCTCTGAGCCCGAGCTGCACGACACTACAGGCAAGCTGCTGTTGAAATCTGAGCTCGTTTGGTCAAGATTTGGAGGAGAAAACGCCAAAAAACCAGTCGATTTTCTCAAGCATCTACATGGCGACCTGGCACAACATTGTGCCTCTTCTTGCTGGTAGCCTTGGTCTGGTATACTAGTGTTCTTTCTGCATAAAAATCCCCTTGAATAGAGCTATGAGCTATGAGAATTGCACCCTCCAATCTACTCTGATCTCTGTTGATAGAATTCTGCATATTTTGGTCAAAAGGTGTTGAGCAATCACTATTAGTTTGGGGCTTTCATTATTTACTGCAGACTTTCATTGCTTTGATTGTACTTGAGTAGTAGAACTCAGTCATGGAGCTCATAAGTGTCCTTTGCATTTAGAATGATGACTATGTGATTCTGTCTTGATGAGTACTTCAATTGTAAAGATGACTAAGCCCAAGCAAGTAGAGAAGTTGGATGGAACTAGTTTCCATACTTGGCAAACAAAAGCTGAGTTTATGCTTATGAAAAAGAAGATATGGAATGTTGTGAATGGGTCTACAAAAGAAAAAGCTAATTGGTTGATCAAAGACAAGAAGGCTCTTGCTATCATTGCTTTGGGATTTAGAGACTCATACATTCACCACATTGATGGCTTTGAAACTTCACATGAAGCTTGGGATCATCATCTCACAGTATTTGGTGCACAAGGAAAATGCTTTAAATATATCTTGTTCCTTTACCTACGATTGGAAAAGGGAATGTGTTATTCCATGAAGAACAACAAAGAGAATCAAGCATTTCTTATGAAGAAGGACTATTTCAACAACAAAGCAAATATGCCTGAAGGAAGAACTCCATCACCAAATGAAGAAAATAAAGACTATGCTTTTTAAGCGCTTTGTCTTTTGAATTTTTTGTTTACCATCACTTGGTCAAATTTTGAGGTTCTGTGCCTGGAGTAGTACTTCAAAAAGAATATCATATGTTATGTCTTTTGTAAATCACCTCTGGTCACCATATGATGTAGACCATGTGATATGTGTTTTGACTATCCCATTTCTGTGAACCTCACACCCTTGGGAAC
Source organism: Dipteris shenzhenensis (assembly GCF_047967505.1). Lineage (NCBI taxonomy): Eukaryota > Viridiplantae > Streptophyta > Polypodiopsida > Gleicheniales > Dipteridaceae > Dipteris > Dipteris shenzhenensis. The sequence continues at coordinate 50,127,715 of NC_141601.1, forward strand.
CCTTGCTAGCATGAGATCCTAGCCATAGATTTATCCTTGACCACCATGAGATAGCATGAGAAACTATGAGACTAGATGTATCCTTGACCCGCAAGAGGCAACCCCTTGAGGGAGGGTATGTTGGGATAAGTATGATCAAGGGCTTGCTCTATGGTGCATATGTGCATCTAAGGGAGTCACATGTGTGTTTGTGTGTGTTGTAAAGGCACATCAAGTGCTATGATGTGTCTAGTGTGTGACCTAAGTGATGATGTAAGCCAAAGGCAATCCCATTGATGTAGGGACTGATTCCCACTGATGTAGGGGCTGATTGCCACTTATGTAGGAAAGGTACTACCTTCTCCCCCTTTCTATAAGAGAGAGTCCTCTCTCTCACAATCCATAATAGAGAACTACCATTTTGTTTCATTGTGCTCTCACACCTCTTGCAAGATGCATCTATTCTATCCTACGGGATTCTACAGATGAGCATATCATCCACATATAAAATCAGCACTAAAAAATCAGATCCATTCCCACGGACATAAAGAGTGGGTTCTGTGGGACTATTCTGAAAACCAAGGGATAGTAAGTGTGCATGAATTTTGGCATACCATGCCCTGGGTGCCTGCTTCAAACCATAAAGGGATTTTCTAAGCCGGCATACCTTATTTTCAGAATTAATAACCTCAAAGCCAGGAGGTTGTGTGACATAGACTTCTTCCTGCAGATCCCCATGAAGAAAAGCGGTCTTGATGTCAAGTTGGTGCACTTGCCAATGATGATGGGCTGCAATGGCAATGACACATCGAATGGTAGTAATCCTGGATGTGGGAGCAAATGTCTTCTCAAAGTCAATGCCTTGTTGTTGGGCATACCCTTTTGCAACAAGACGGGCTTTGTATCGATCTATGCTGCCATCAGATTTCCTTTTTAATTTGTAGACCCACCGCGTTCCAATGGCATGCTTGCTGGGAGGGAGATCTACTGATTCCCATGTGTCATTTTTGGCAATAGATTGTAACTCAGCTTTCATTGCGTCTATCCACTCTTTGCTGTCAAAAGCATCTTTGTGGCACAGAGGCTCTTCATTGCAAGCTGTAGCAAGAAGTGCAAACTCAAGAAAGTGACCATGCTGTTTGTTCCCTGATCTTGTCCGGGCAGCCAAAGGCTGATCTTGTTTGCTGTCCCTCAATGTATCAAGAAGCCATTTGGGAACTTGTTTTTGCTGTCTATTGACAGCTCTTGCTTCAATGACTGCATCATGAGTAGTGGGATCATTTTGTGCCGGAAGAGAAACCAGCAAATCAGCATGAGATTGTGGCTGATTATTGCTTAGTGGAGGGCTTGCAAGAGGCTCATGTTGCTGGTCAAAATTTTCTTCTGATGATGGCAGAGGTAACCAAGATTCAAAGGCATCAAACATGTCAACATCTGGCTTTGCTTGGCAGTCCACAAGAGGAGAAGCTGAATGTTCAGCAAAGATTACATCTCTACTGACAATAGTCTTCCCAGAATTTGGTTGATATAACCGATACCCTCTGCTCTCCTGGCTGTAACCAATAAATATGCATTTGATTGCCTTGTCATCAAGCTTATGTCTCGGCTGAGATGGTACATGAACATATGCAAGAGACCCAAAAACTCTCATGTGTGAAAGTGAAGGCTTCCTGCCTTGCCATGCTTCATAAGGTGTAATAGTCTTCAATGCCCATGTAGGTGATCTATTCAGCACATAGTTGGCACACATTACTGCATCAAGCCAAAATTTATTGGGCAAAGACTTGGCCTTAAGCATGCATCTGGCCATCTCCATTGTGGACCTGTTTTTCCTTTCAGAAACATGATTCTGCTGAGGTGTGTAAGGAGTAGTGCATGAGTGAATAATGCCCCGTGAAGACAGAAATGCATCAAACTCCTTTGACATATACTCGCCCTCCCTATCTGTGTTGAGGGTGACAAGCTTGCTTCTTGATTCATTCTCAACCATATTCAGCCATCTCTAAAAGCATAAGAAAACTTAAGATTTGGCCTTTACAGGATATATTCAGCAATATCTTGTGAAATCATCAATGAGAGTCATGAAATACTTATACCCCACAATGGCATTTGTCCTCATTGGGCCACAGACATCACTATGTACTAGCTGCAATTTCCTTTGTGAGAGTTTTGGACAATTCTTTTGAAAAGGAAATCGATGCATGTTACCCTAGACAACCCTCACACACATGTTTGGAAACTGTGTGAATTTGCCATCTGCTGTGAATGTAGCTTTGCAAGAGCTCTATAATTGAGATGGCCCATTCTCTCATGCCAAAGATGAGTTTCAGCAAGCTGTGAATCTGAAATAGCCAATGCTTCAATAGAAAGTGCAACTGAATGATGATCAAGGTGATAAAGCAAAGTGCCAGTGAGAACTATGGCATTGTCATCATGAAGATCATAAACTAGACATCTGTAGCCATCATAAATTACTCTGAAACCTGAAGTAATTGCTGAAATTGAAATCAAGTTGACTTCAATGCCAGGCACAAAAAGGACATTTGTCAGAGTGACAGGATGGCTTGAAATGGATGTGAGCTGCACATCTCCAACTCCTTTTACAGCATATGAAGCATTATTAGCACATGTAACAGTCCCCCCTCGAGGTGCATCAGCTAAAGAATGGAACAACTGTTTGCAAGATCTGACATGCTTGGAAGCACCACTATCAAAGTATCAGGACTGAGCATCATTAGCAGTAAAGAGTGCATCGGCTTTGGAGGGATCAAATGAGCAATGGACATCCCATGCCCAATCATCCTGAAGAGCATGTGCATGTGAAGCATCTGCTAGCTCATGGGATTCAATAGCATGTGAGGCATTATCTGTCAATCCTGCTTTCTTTTTCTCCGAAGCAATGCGCTTCCTGCATTCTGAAATGTCATGTCCAGGCTTGCGACAATAGTTGCATCTTTTCTTCTTTGCCTTATGTGCTGTATTTTTAGATGCATGGGAGGAATTGCAGCTGCTATGCGCAGATTTTGGCTTGCCCATAGGTTTGGAAGCCTTGCCTCTTCCTGTCTGCTGTGAAGCAAATGCACGATCAAGAATAATGGCTTGCCTATTAGCTCTACTTTGCTCTTCCTGCAAAAGCAAAGTAACCAGCTGGTCAAAAGAATAGTGGTCTGGATTACCCATGGTCACTAATCGAAGGGTTGTAGCAAACCCTTGATATGTATCTGGTAGTCCATTCAATGTGGTACTAACAAGCTGTGAATTTGGCACCACCTCATCAATGTTGGCAAGCTGTTCCATGAGGTCCTTGACCTTTGTCAAGTATGCATCCATTGACTCACCTTCATTCATACTGACTTCCTGTAATTGCCTTCTCAAATATGCAACACGAGCTTCATTGCGAATCTGATAGAGAGAAGCCAATTTATCCCAAGCATCCTTTGCTGTCCTGCAAGACCGAATGTGTGGAATAATGATTCTCTTGCATGATAAAGCAATGCATGAATGTGCATTTGCATCTCTTGCATCCCATCTTGACTGTTCTTGAGTTGGAAGAGCAGCTGCAGGAGTGCTAGAGCAAGAGGCATCAGGAGGAGTACCCCCTGTAGAAGGACCAGCAGTAGAGGCAACCACTGTAGCATTTGCTGGCCTCAGATCAGCCCTAGAAACAATATTCCACAAATGCTTTGCAACAAGAATATGTTTCATGAGACAAGACCACATCGGATAGTTGGTGCCATCCAACTTATCATTTTCACGAAGAACTTTAAATACAGTACGGTTGTATTTAACGCAGGTACGGAAGAAGATGCGACGGGCAAAACAGCTAGCGACGTAGCTGGGAGGCAGGACTCGTTATCTGTACGTGATCCGTACGAAAGTCCGTACAGTCGTACGGATTGTACGGATGGAGCGCAGGCTGTTGAAAGCTATGAGCGATGTAGATCCGGAGGCAGGGGAACAGGTCCAGTAGCGCTCTGATAACATTGAAGGGTCAGTGAGACTGAAAGGAGCACGTACAAGGTACAAAGTACAAAGGTCGATGAGAAACGCTGTCATGTCAAAACTAGGATAATGAAAGAATCTAGGTACAAGGTACTTGTACCTAGACCTAGGACTAAGTGTCCTAGGTGTCACATAGGACTAAGTGTCCTATGTGGCCTAAAAGGCACTAACACTACAAGTGCCTACACTTATGTCTACAAGGCACATACCATGGCCTATAGGGCATCACTAGAACCACCAGAAGATGGCCTACACTATCTCCATGGGCTCACCTCAGTAGAAGAATCTATGTCGGTGAAGCACTTTGCGTGAGGTGTTGAAGATTATAACCTTGGTTTTTCTAAGGTTGAATGTCAAGGGCCTCCAAATGTCTCTGTAGCCCCTCCGCTGAAGATGATATTAGGACGATGTAATCAGCTTATAGCATTATTTGTATCATGAGGTCAGTTAGTAGTGATCCCTTGCCCCCTAGGCGGTTTATGAAGGATGTAATCTCATTCAATGTAGAGTTTGAAGAGGGTCGGTGAGAGGGGGCAGCCTTGCTTCACCCCTATCATGCTCTTGACCCAATCCGATAAACATCCTCGGGCACAAACTCTCCCTCTGATGATTCATATAGGCTCATCTCGCCCCAATTTAGTGTCTCTGGGGCCTCTCCTGTAATCTCTTGATCATGCGTTATCACGGGATAGTGTCAAAGGCCTTCCGAAAGTCTACAAAGCAACAGACAGGAAAGTACGGGCGGGAGAGGTACGGACGGGGGGAAAGAGAGAGAGAGAGAGAGAGAGAGAGAGAGAGAGAGAGAGAGAGGTGGAAAGGCTGAGTGGAGGGGAGGCGGAGCGGGTGAGGGGTGGCTGAGGCGGAGAGGCTAAGCAGAGGGGCTAGTGGGAGAGGCTGAGCGGAGGGGCTAGTAGAGAGAGAGAGAGAGAGAGAGAGAGAGAGAGAGAGAGAGAGAGAGAGTTTATTAAAGTCTTTAGAAGATGGATGGGTCTATGAGACTGTGGAAAACCTGGTACAAACGAGCTGTGGTGGTGGAGCTACTATATGAGCATCCACACCAATGCAAAATGCAAAAAATGCGGAATGATAATACTAAGTCCTAAGTACATAGTCATGTTGGTGGTCGACTATATATCAATCTCATCATCATCATCATTAGGGCATCTGGGTGGATGAGGCAATGGAGGCATGAAATTGGCGATAGAGTGCTGGCCACTCACGGGTGTGGCCCCGGCATGTCTCCTGGTCATAGCTTTGCGCCTAACCAGGGCAACCGTGACCCCTGTCAGTCGGGCTCTGACTCTAAACAGGGAGGGGATATCCCCAAGTGTAATCTATGTGTCACCCTCTATTTGAGCTGTCAGGTCACGATCATGTCGAGGCCTCATCTTGTGGAGGTCCATGTGATCTGGCTGGAAAAAATCCGTGATAGAGCTCTGAGAGGGATCAGCCAAGGAAAAAGTCTGCTCCTGTCTCCGTGCTCGAAGCGGTGTCAGTACCTCATAATGAAGCTTGCCAAACATCGCTGGTCTGGGTAGGAGAGGAATCGGGCCAATACTCTGAAGAGGTAGTATAAACGCCCTCGGAACTCATAGTGAACAGGACACCTGAAGATGAAGTGCTCCTCTCTCAACCTTCTGCATGTCACATAATGTGCATATGTGCCTCTCCTTGGGTAGTCGCTTTGCTCTGCTACTCTCAATACGAAGTATATGTGAAGAGACCCGGAACTACCTAATAGAGATCCTCAGTGAGTGGGGTAAGTAGATCTGTGTGTATTCTGGGGGGTCAATGAAACCCTCCTATGTATGTAAGCAGTGATCTCTGTAGAAGCTAAGCTTCACTGGGAGTTCACTCAGTCCCAACCAAGTCCGGAATGTGTGTAGTTGTAAGAGATCCTCATGGATAACTTGGTTGACCTCGTGTGATAGGAGGGGAGAAAATGGAGCATTTATGCTGTACTGGAAGGGAGGTAGTCTATCCATGTGGAGCCCAATCGCTCAAACCATCTCTCTATCCTTGCATACCAACACCTCTGGTCCCCTCTTGCTGAAGGTGCCATAGAAGAGGACAATGCTAGCCATGGTAGCCTGCTACGCCCAGAGGTGTAATCCCCATACTCCCTAACTCGGTACAGATACGTGAACTGAAATGCAGCATCTAGCTGTAATGGGGGTGATCCAAACTCAGCCTGAAAGATCTGGTGAGGAACGGATGGCTTACCACGAATCATCCGTGATAACATGAGAACTTGTAGCCGCTCCACACGGGCCCACTCTGTATCGGACAAGTCTGGCTCTCAACATGGGCTGCCATACATCCTCGTTGGACAGACCAAGGAGTCAAAAAGCAACCCCTTGGTTCGTGGATCCTGAAAGTGCGAGCGGAAGCATTGCCTCTCTAGTCTGGCCAATGAAGCATATCCTGTTGGAATGGTAACCTCCTCATCTGTAAGCCCCCATATGAGGAGAGCATGGGGGAGGTAGACCAGGGGATACTGGGTCTGCCACATGGGCAGCACACAGAAAGGGCAGAGGCTGCCACATGGGCAGCACACAGTCTGCCATGTGGGCAGCTGTCAAAGCAGGATGACTTGGATCTGCCCTGGCAGAAAGGATCTGATGAGGAGCATGATTGCGTGGTGATCCAGAAGAAGAGGCGCTTGCAACAGGTGTCTGCAGTAACAAGGCCAGCACATGGCGCATTAATGGCGGGGGGAACCCGCAGGAGTGTCAGCCATAGAACTGGCTGGTTAGGGCTGGTTGGAGCTAGCCAACCAGGCCAGCTATTGGGCAGAACTAGGGGCTGGACCCAGCCTTGAAGTGTGGGCCACAGGCCCTAGAAAAGAGAGCCCTAAAGGGGCATTTATAGGCAGACCAGGTCAGTGGTCGGCCTGTTTGGGTCGGCCATAGGCAGCCTGACTGGTCGGTTTTTTGCCAGCCCCTTGGGGCCTATAAAAGTAGAGGCTTTTGGCCGCATTCCACATCATCTGGAGCAGCAGAGCCTCAGCAGACTGGAGCAGCAGATCAGCACCTATAGGGCCTACATCTAGGAGGTGTATAGGAGGCTGAAGAGCTGCAGACAAGCTGAGTTAGGGCTGCACACCTAGGCTGACATCCAGGGCAGCAAGGTTTAGAGATCAAGGCACGGTGACCAAGTCTACAGAAGCTTGACAAGGAGCACGCGGGCTCGAGTCTAGAGATAGCCAGCAGATAGGAGAAGTACCTTGTGGTAAGATCAGAGGACCACACCATTGGTGGGACTCTGGATCTATCTCTTTTGTATTGTGTCCATAGCTTTGGACGGAAATATATTATTTTGGTGGTTTCTCTATCTGGTTGGTTCATTGTCTATTGATGAGTCTGGACATCTATTCTATGCACATAAGTTAAAGAAGTTTGTGATTCCACACCCCACACCACACTGTGTGAGCTCCTGGGCATTACTATTAGTCTTCCGCTGTGCGTACCCTCTGTTGGGTCATTTCTAACATATCCTCTGCCCAAGTGTGCCTGCATCGCGGGTCTCATAGTGAAGATGGGCTTGGAAAAGACAACCCCAAGATAAGTGTATGATGAAACTATCTCAACAGGTGACTCATCAAATGTGAACTGCTCTTGGCGCATGACGGCTCGAGATGTATTGAAGATCATAACCTTGGTTTTATCCAAGTTGACCTTCATATCACGAGACTCACAAAAGGACTATAGTGCGTCAAGGTGTCTCTAGAGCTCCTCTGCTGAGGAAGACAAAAGAGCCATGTCATCTGCGTAAGGCCAAACAAGGTTGGTGATAATGGACACCCTTGTTTGACCCCAATAGTGCTCATGATCTCGTTTGTCCTCCCAGAGCGTACCCGGACTGTGCCTGAAACTCTCTCGTAAAGTGCCATGATAGACCAAATGATCTTCTGTCATAATCCAAATCGTGTAGGCACCGTATGAGGCAGGCTCTCGGAACCGTGTCAAATGCCTTGCAGAAATTGACAAAGCAACAGTAAACCCTATGCTTTCGTGCCCTCGCCTCCTCGCTGATACACCTGAGCGTAAGAATGTGGTCCATGGTTCCATGATCATGCCGGAATCCGGCCTGTCCTACTGCTCTAAGTCCTTGACACTCCGCAAATCTGCTGATCTCGGAATCAAGCATTGATGCACAAATCTTGGACATGACATGTCCAATCATGACATGACATCTTGGGACATTACAGGGTATGGTCCCAGGGGGTGGTGGGCGGGTGGAGCGGGTGGTGTGAGGGAAAGTGTGAAGGGCAACCTCGTGTAGTAGCGGGTGACCAGAGCAACATGATCCTCTAATAGGGGTATGAAGTCAATATAATCAAGAAGTATGTATAGACGGCAAGAGTAAGTAGGTGAGTGATCGCGGTCGAAGCGTATATTATGATAGGTGGAGTAAGAACTCAGTGGGGTGGAGGGTGCTGTGCGACAGGGAGTGGAAATGCTAAAGAAAAGATAGGTATGATCAGCCCCGGGAGGGAGGGGTGCTACAGTAAAATCAGTGATGCAAGATGTGAAGGCAGGGGAGGTAGAGCTGTCACGGGGGCGTGAAATTCTAAATACTTTAATGTACTACAAGACTGTGATAACTTTGGTTTTAAAAGTCTAAATAATGTGTTATTAAATATGGCATGGTGCCTAGCACATAAGCGTAATTAATCCCTAGGTCCAAAGGCATTCCAAGGAATTAAAAGAGTGGTTGTTGGGAAATGATGATGTGGCATTTGTAATGGGCTCCCTAGAGGGCCATGTACCTTCAGTGGCCCCCCTAGAGTTCCAGGTGGCTCTAGTGCCTTCTACATGCTCCTTTGCCATTCCTGGACCTTCCTGGGCCTTCTAAACTTCACATGTGTGGGTTTCTCTCTCATCTTCTCCCTTTGTTGAGATTTTGGACTGGTTTTTCAGCCTCCTTTAGCTGAATTCCGTTTTTCTTCATAACTCCTCACCTGTTTGGATTCCTCGACTTGCGTTTGGCCCAATGGCTTCCCCTCTGTCTCCCCTTCGCAGTGATATGCTTTACCCTCCATGCGTTTGGTAGAACGGGCAGAGCTGAGCACTTCTTTTGCTGGTCGAATTTGCAAAAGTGGCTTTTTTTGGACCTTTTTGCTTCTACAGCCTCTTGGGCCTCTCCTCTTGCAAAGCTACAGCTTTCTGTTGAATTTCGAGTGGTCCCATGCATTGGTTGATTGGGTTTTCTCAGTTTTGGAGGACTTTGCGGCGGCGATGAAACTTCTTCAAAACCTTCTCAATGCATTTCTCTATAAAGCACGCTCCTTTTGAGCCCAAGAACTCCTACTTCTTCGCAACAGAAGTGCTTCTTTTTGCATTTTTCAGTGGAATTCTTGCTGGTCGGCTCTTGTTTCATGCCTTTGCACTTCTCTTTGGCTGAGAATGCAATTGGGCATTGGCTACTATGTCCTCTTGGCGATTGAGGACTTGGTTCGAGTTTTTAGGGCTTGGTGAGTTGTGATTTTGCTGCTGCAATTTCTTTTTGCCATAAGCTATTGGTTGGCCTCGTGTGTCGCCTCTTTCTTGGTTCACAGGTGTCCAAGCAGTGCTACATGAGTCATTCTTTGGTTGGGTACTTTGCTGATTTTATTTTGGAGCTTTGAAAAGCTTTGTGAATGCCATCTGGAAACCACTCAAAGAGAGTGCAGCTGGGGTGCAGTCTGATTGCATTTGGGCAGCCAATGGAATTGCACTTGGAAAAGAGAATGCCTTTGGATTGAGCCTATGGGTTAAGTGCACTTATGTGATGGTGTTCTATGCTTGAAAGCTTTGCGAAGGCTCAATGAATTGGGACTGCATGCTCAGTTGCAAGGAAGGTCTCCCAGATGCAACTTGTAATCATTTCACTGTGAAATATAAAGAAATACCAAAAGGGACGCCACGGTGTTTGGGGCCAATCGAGTGCACTTGTCTATGTTTGTTGAGTAGGTGTATTCTAGCCTCCATCCCTTTTTCAGTGGTTTTGTTTGTGAACAAATGGGTAAATGCCAAATGGTGATCATGCAATGGTTAATGGTTGTGATATATGCTTTGTGAGTTGTAGTTGAAGTGATTAAAGGTTTAGTTCCACCGCCCTCTGAGTGATTAGAGGCCGGTTTCATTGATTCCATTACCGGGATACCACACTCTTCCTCAAGAGGTGGGCCGCGGTAGTTTGGTGGAAGGATATCTTTGTTGCACTTTTTGACAGCTGAATATTACAGCCATAAACATGGTGAGTACCCATGAGCAAGGGAGCTCCACAACTCCTCAAAGGAGAAGGCAGGAAAGCCTTAATGATCTAGCTAGTGCACAGCTGCAGGGAGCACAACAAATGCCTTTTGAGCAGGCCGAATATTACAGCCATAAACATGGTGAGTACCCATGAGCAAGGGAGCTCCACAACTCCTCAAAGGAGAAGGCAGGAAAGCCTTAATGATCCAGCGAGTGTACAGCTGCAAGGAGCACAACAAATGCCTTTTGAGCAGGCCACACATGAAGCTACAACTCAGCTTAACGGTGATACAAGTTGTAGTAGTGAGTCAGATGATGCTACTATATTGAATGCATAGCTTGCAAGTGCAGTGACTGCTTTGACTCAGCTGACTCAAAACTTGGCTTAGATTGTGCAAACAAATGCCAAGAAGAGGAAGAAATCAAGAAAGCAGAGGCACGGAAAGAGTGAGTACACACATGCATCAGCTTCTCATGGTGGACAGCACACTCATGCATCAGTTTCCCATGAGGGACAGCCATAAAAAATGACTCAGAAAGTGACTTCCAAGAGAGAGGAATCCCCCAAAAGAGTACTTGAGAAAGAGGTACAAAAAGTACAGCTAGTGCAACAGTATGAGCAGCCAGCACAAGGCCTTGGTCTGGGTACTTTTACTCCTCAAAATAATAATGTGCAGTCCATAAATGTGGCTCAGCCACCTCAGCCATATTTGAGGGAACAAACTAAATATTTTGGTACAGATTCTATCTTTGATGCTATGTTGATTTCACCGCCAACTGGGCATAGAAAGCAAGCCATGTATGGCAATGTGGGATTGCAGCCAGGCATGCAAGCCACAGCACATGCTCCCATGCCTAATGTTCAGCCAAGCATGGCTCTCCCTAGTGAAGGGAATGCTGCAAAAATACAGCCATCTTTGGGACAGGCAACATCAAATGTATATAAAGAATTTAAGGATGGTGGTTCTCATGTCAAGTTTGATTCATATAATGGAGTACAGGACATGTACAAAGCCCTCACGTTCCTTCAACAGTTTGATGCTGCATTTCTTGGGGGTTTGTGTTGGAAAGGTCACCTCCCCATCTGTAAGCCCCCAAATGAGGAGAGCATGGGGGAGGGAGACCTAGGACAGAAGATGCCCAGAGAATAGAGAGAGAGGGGGCTGCCACATGGGCAGCACCTCACAAGAGAAGAAGGCTGCAATAGATGGCGCGAATTACAGTGCAGATGGCGGGGACAGCAAGTCCTAGATCTGATTTGGCAAGACGCGATGACATCAGCAGTGTATGGCGCTGCACGCATGGCTGGAGAGAACCTGGCAGAGGGCAGAACCAGCAGGCCTGGTAGAGCAGCAAATGGGGCTGACAGTGGGCAGTGGCATGCCTTATATAGGCTGGGCCCTTGCCTAGATTGGAGGGCCAAAAGCCCTAGAAGTGTGGGCCAAAGGGCCCTAGTTTTGGAGCCCTGAAAGGGCTGGTTTTGGGGCAGACTGGTCGGGTCTTTCAGTCTTGTAAACTGAAGTGAACTTCCTCCGTGGAGGCACCAAAACGTGGATGGACAAAAGCAGTAGAGCCTAATCCGCCTTGACAGCCACCCTCATCCACGTTTAAAACACCCGAATAACACAATCACAAGGAAAAAACTTTCATTCAACATCCTTGTCTCTACACCCCTCTACATTCAGCAGATATATTGGCCAATACCACTAGAAGTTAAAAGGCATTCATTCAACATCATTGTCTCTACACATTTAATTCATACACTGGCTACATTTTCCCGGAAGCCAGACAACCTAAAAAAAAACTCAATGGACTACACAGCCCAACACAAGCTCCTACTGATGACTGAGCTCAAGCTCACAAAGCATTCAGATTCTTACTGCATCCAATCCCATAACTCATCGGACAACCATCCACAAGCTCCTTATGGACTAAAGGAAATCTGACGTGCACTACGCTCCCATATCACAGTTCGCCACCCTTGGAGATCTTGATATCCTGCCTGGCAAGGCCTCTTTGCCTTCAACCCGTAACTAATGCAAGCCCATGCTCTCTTTACAACACTTCCGGCACCTTCTTCATGCAATTCCCATCAAGAAAAAGATGACCTCTTTCAAGATCCTACCAAGGTGTTCCTATAGTAGTCCTCTTCCTCTCTCAAAATTCAAAATCATGATCGAGGCTATGGCTTCTCTTGCTCTGACGACCAAGCTCCATGGTCTCCTCTTCATGTGACCTCCCTGTGAGCTCACAATGCTCCTTTCTGGACCACCGCGCTCCTCTCCTCCATCACTCACCTCCTGTTCTGAGCAGGCACGACATCCGTCATCTGAGATCCTCTCTTCCTCCTTGTGCAATCCTTCACCTCCTTATACGCTCCCACCGAGTTTCCCCTGCTCTTCCTGGTCTTTAGTTTCCTTCCATCCTCGAGCTCATGCACAGCTGCTTTGCACTCCACCTCTTTTACGTAGCTTTCAGTCAAGTCCCGAAGCTTCCGTCTCAACCAACTACCACAGCCTCTCCTGCTATTCAGTACGTGCTCTCTGACATCTCAAGTCCTCTCTTCAGCTCGCATAGTTCCAGCAGATGACTCCCTCGGCAAAGCATGCACCTACCTCCTCCACCCTGTCCGCCTTCTCTCGATCTTGTCGCTACCTTGCATGCCAAGCTGAAACGCCAATTTCCTTCTTCTCGAGTACACGCACAGCTGCTCTTTGGTGCTCCCAATTCACACCTCCAGCTTCCGGTTGCACCCACCGTCAGCAAGCTATCCTTCAACCACACTATCAACACACAGCCCACTACTCAGAAAACATGACCTTTGTAAGCGCCACAAGCTCCTTTGTGCTCATCATCACTGAGCACCTAGAAGTCTTTCTGCACCAAGACACGTCGTCAGAGACCCCCCCTCCGATCACAGTTCTCCTCCTCAGAGCTTCCTTCAGTAGCGACGCCTCTCCAGCTCTCCAAGCTCTATCAAGAGGAGCCCCCCTGCAGCAGCGCGATCCCCTTTCAGAAGCTTTCGGCCCCGATCCAACCATGAGCTCCTCCTACTCGTTCTCCTCTCCCTCGGTGCTCTCCTTCCATCACTGCAGCCTCCCTCCTTGTGATTGCCTAGCGCCCCCCGGTCTCCAAGCTCCTTCTGAGCTCCTTCTAGCCGTCGCCTTCATCCAGAAGAGCCTCTCCTTCACGTGAAGCTTCTAAACCAGATCTTCCTCCGTCCAGGATCCCTGTGCCACCTTCATAGTTGCCATCTTCACGTTCCACCAGCTCATGACTAGAGGCTTCCTTTCCTATCACGTAGCCACGTGCATGCATGCTTCTCTTCTCCAAAAATCAGCCATGTCATCCCATGCTTTTTACCACTCTCTCAATCCTTCCTTCAAACTATACCAAGGCTCTTAATGCCCATATGGTTCTAGCTAGGCATTCAATCACTTGCATGCCTCCAACACTTAGCATTTAGTTGCCCAGACTACCACATGTGGTGAACACCATCTCGACTCAATGGATTTTCAAGAAAACCACAACAAAAAAATGCTCATGCCCTCATCAAAAAGGGATTCAGGACAACCATGAAGAGTACATGTCATCCCACAACAAAACTCCGTCACACTCTGAATACCATGCTTTGGATTGTCTGGTGCACCTACACTGCACTTCATTATCTCCCAGAAGTCCCTGTGGAAGTACCGACCATCTCAAGAAAGTATATCATCAGTGTGGAGTCCTTCATGAGGGTGTCCATAGTTCATTTCCACTACCAACTAGCTATGTACATAGCTATGCACTCACCCATCAACATGCAACAAGTGAAAAGCATTTTTTCATTTTTATCCACACAATGCGGGCTCGAGTCTAGAGATAGCCAGTAGATAGGAGAAGGACCTTGTGGTAAGATCAGAGGACCACACCATTGGTGGGACTCTAGATCTATCTCTCTTGTATTGTGTCCATAGTTTTGGACGGAAATATATATTTTGGTGGTTTCTCTATTTGGCTGGTTCATTGTCTATTGATGAGTTTGCACATCTATGTGATGCACATTAAGTAAAGAAGTTTGTGATTCCACACCCACACCACACTGTGTGAGCTCCTGGGCATCACTATAAGTCTTCCGCTGTGCATACCCTCTGTTGGGTCATTTCTAACAGTTTGTTTACAGAAGCATCCAAGATGAGGAAGGTTGTCACATTTTTGAAAGGCAATGCACTTAAGTGGTACACCAACCTTATGCTTCATGGAGATGCACGTGCTACTTGGCTGGAATTTAACCTTATGCTTCATGGAGATGCACCTGCTACTTTTGAAAGGTTTTGGAATGTTTTGCTGCCATTGAGCTCTTACAGGCATGTTTGTTTGAAAGAGCAAATAGAGAGGTACTGTTGTGGATTGCCTAGTGAGCTACGTGATTATTGCATCAAAACCAAGGTGGGTTCTATGACTCAATTAATTGAGAATGCAAGGACAGCATATGCATGGATGCAGGAGAAGAATTTGGGCTTTATGGATAGTAAGAAAGAAGACAGCAAACGGATTGCCAAACACCAAGATAAGAAGGACATCAAATCTGAAAATAAAGGGAGGAAAAGCCTAATTCAAAGCTGGTCAAAGGCGTGGACAGCCTAATAAACAGCCCCGTACCAAGTTATCTGTTGAAGAGAAAAAGTCACTCATGGAGCAAAACAAATGTTTTATATGCAAAGGAGAGGGACACGGCTCTTATGGTTGCCCATCCAAGAAAAGAGACAGGTTAGATGATGATAAGAATGATGATAAACAGGCTGATCGGAAGGGCAAAAGGCCTAAACCTTCCGCAGGACTTATTCCAGATGTGATTGGGAGTTTGCCACATGCACATGATGAAGAGGAAACAAAAAAGATTGAGATGTGCAGAGCATGGGGAAAAATCAGAAATCGTTTTTCTTTGATTCTGGGGCAAAGGCGAATTTCATGACTCCTGATATGGCAGGAAGGCTTGGCATCAAGCCTGAGGAAATGGGGCCATCCGGCATGTGTGATATGGCCAACCCTGAACTCAACACACCTGTCACTTCTATCATTGGCAAGTTGAGGATGCATATCCAAGGATATCAGGATGCAGAGGACTTCTACATTATGCCTTTGCCAGAGTGTGATGCTTTGCTTGGGATGCCTTAGATGTACAGGGTGGGGGTTGATGTGCAGATGAGAAGCAAGAAGATTTCTTTAACTCATAGAGACAAAAATCATGTACTTGATGTAAAGTTGAAAGGGAAGTCCATCCTTGTAGTTTCAGCTTCTTGTATTTCCAATGTAATAAAGCGTCATATTTTAGCGTACTTGATTTTTGTTAAAGAGGATAGCCAACCAGTTCAGGAAGGCTCTACTCTTTCTGCTTTAGATAGAGAAAGGGCTGCTTTTATTTCAGATTTTCAGGATTGTTTCTCAGATGCACTTCCTCAAGAATTACCTTTCAAGAGGCTCGAGGATCATCAAATTGATATAATTTTAGGAAGCTCACTGCCTAATATACCTCCCTATCGTGTCAGTAAGGCACAACAGGAAGACATAATGTCACAAGTGAAGGAACTCTTGGAAAAGGGATTAATACACAAAGTAATTCTTCTCACTGTTTCCCTGTGTTGCTTGTGCAAAAGAAGGATGTCAGTTGGAGAATGTGTATTGATTATAGGACTTTGAATAAAGTCACAATTAAGAACCGTTTGCTGGATGAGGGGGCCAGCCCGGTCCCTTCGAGTTTGGAGGGATACGTACAGACATCTGGAGATGACCGATCTTGCAGTCGCAGCTGGAGGTGCACGTGGAGTCCAGGCGAGACGCACGGAGATTGACGGAGCGATCCCAGCCGCTTGGTTGGCTCCACCTGAGCCTCAGGTCCTCATGCCTGGAGACACCCGGTGGCTGGGACAGTTCACCCCCCGTGGCATCCCACTGGTGGTCGCAGGACGTTTGGATGACTCCTCTATCGCCTTCTTCGCGGTTTCAGGGGATGGACGACTCAGGAGAGAGGATGCGCTCATCGCCCCCCTACTCCCGTGGCAGAGGGTTAGGGTCGTAGGCCTTCTGGGGAAGGCTGGTGTACCGACCCTAGTATCGAGCAGGACCAGTTGCAGCTTTGGCGTCTTTGGCTATGGGAGGGGCGGGCCTTGTCAGAGCTTGAGTGGGACCCAGGAGAGTGGTGGTGGCCAGAGATTGTGACAGGACAGGGGCCGACTTCCTTCTTCGCTTACAGCACGACTCTGGGCAGGCGAGTTCTCGGGAGGATGCAGAGCCGCCCCCCCACCCAGCGACCTAGCTGGTACGCACAGGGTATTTCCAGGTTCTTTTTGCAGGCATTCTGGAAGGCCTTGTGGGAGAGCTGGCGGCCGCGGAAGATCTCATACTTCCTGTGGCTTCTTGCCCACAAAGGTCTTCCAGTGGGGAGCTGGTTGAGGCAGATAGGCCAGGACGGTTGCTGTCAGATTTGCCATGCGGACGAGGAGTCACCAAAACACTGCCTGTGGAGCTGCAGGCGCGCCCAGGAAGTGTGGAGGTGGACCTTCGGGCTTCTTACCCGCGCAGCACCAGAGCTAGGAGTGATCACTTGGGGCGCGTTCTGTTGGTGCAGCACCGCACCCGGTCTTCATCACTTGTTCGAGGCATGCCAGCAGGACCCCACCTTCCTTATCACACAGGGGACGTGGGGGCCGCTCGAGGGTATCCCACAGCACCTAGCAGAGGCTGATACAGGAGTTCGGGAGAGACAGCCAGTCTGGGAGATTATCAGCAGCATTACAGGATGGCACATCTGGACCTCGCGCTGCGCGCAGATCCTCGGTGGCACTTCCTTATCGATTGCCCAGATCATGGCGGAGATATGGAGTGAGATTATTCATACCCTCAGAGGCCAGTGGGACCAGATTCAGGGAGACTCCCGGGCTGGTCAGGAGAAGCGGAGACGCTTCCTCCAGGCTTGGGACACACAGAGCCTCTTCTTCGAGCAGACTACGCAGGGCCTTCGGTGGCACTACTCACCACCCCGATGGCTGTTCATTCACACTCAGCATATCCCTCCGTGAGAGTATGATTTATTATGCTACCTTTTAGGGCTGCGTCCGGTTTGTGAACGCAGCCCGTCAGCTATAAGCTGACCTCTTGTATTTTGTTCTCGAAGTAATATAATTAGCACTGTTTTTTCGGCAAAAAAAAAAAAAAAAGAACCGTTTTCCAATTCCACGCATTGATGATATGTTGGATCGGTTGGAAGGTTCCTCAATGTTCAGTCGTATTGACCTTAAAAGTGGATACCATCAGATAAGGATACGGCCTGAAGATTGTAGGATCCCGTAGGATAGAATAGATGCATCTTGCAAGCGGTGTGAGAGCACAATGAAAGAAAGATGATAGATCTCTGTTATGATTGTGAGAGAGAGGACTCTCTCTTATAGAAAAGGGAAGAAGGTAATACCTTTCTTACATAGTGGCAATCAGCCCGTACATCAGTGGGAATCAATTCCTACATCAGTGGGATTGCCTTTGTCTTACATCATCACTTAGGTCACACATTAGACACATCATAGCACTTGATGTGCCTTTACAACACACACAAACACACATGTGACTCCCCTAGATGCACACATGCACCATAGAGCAAGCCCTTGATCATACTTACCCCAACAAACCCCCCTCAAGGGATTGCATAGATCACCGTTAAGCTATAAAGGCAAGCAAGCAGTAGCCAAGCATCATTGCATTCATGGTTCAGCCAAGCATAAATAGCATAAAGCCTACTGTTTAGCTACATGTGCACTAGAAGAGTCGTATCACAGGTGGGTGATAATCAAGAGGAGCATATCATGGTCTTTTGATTGCTAAAGCTTGTAACGTTTCTCTTCCACAAACCTAGTGCTAGCTCTGATACCAATGTTACAATCTCTAAACAAAAGGGCTCTCAAACTGTTCACTAACCAGACACGGCTTCATTGCACCCCTCCTTAATGCCTAAGCCTAGGTATGAATCTAGCAGTGTCAAGGATTCATCTAGTCTCATAGTTTCTCATGCCATCTCATGGTGGTCAAGGATTACTATGGCCAGGATCTCATGCTAGCAAGGGTTCCCAAGGGTGTGAGTTTTACATAAATGGGATAGTGAAAACACATATCACATGGTCTACATCATATGGTGACCAGAGGTGATTTACATAACATATTCTTTTTGGAGTACTACTCTAGGCAGAGAACCTCAAAATTTTGACCAAGTGATGATAAACAAAAAAGACAAAGTGCCGAAAAAGCATAGTCTTTATCATGTGGAGACTCATCAAATGAAAGTAGATTGGCAGTTTCTGACTTTGTAGCTTCTTCCTTTTTGGCTCTACAATACTTTTCATGGTGATTGTTTTTGCCACAATGTTTGCATGGATTGATCTTGAAGCAGTCTTTTGAGAGGTGATTAGTCTTCCCACAATGTTTGCAAGGTGAAAACTTGCCCCTTTGAATTTTTATGGCATAGGCTGTGTCATTGCCTCTCTGGAGTTCCATGTGCCTTTCTTCTTCTCGAAGAGCAGTAATAAGACCTTCAAGAGTAGGATTATGAAGATTTTTCAGAGTGGTAACAACATGATCATAATCTTCAGGCATACTTTTGAGCCATCATCTGTAGTGATTGGAGAGTTGATAGAAGCAAGTTGAGTCATGAGACTCCGCATATAATTGACATGGGCAGCCAAAGGAGTGCCACTAGTCATCTTCAATTCAAAGAAAGCAATCTTAAGTGACAATTTTGAGATGTGAGAGCTAGCACCAAAACTAATGTCAAGCTTCTGCCAAGCTTCAGAAGGAGACTCAATCAGAAATGTGATAAATATAGTCATCTCCTAAGCCAAGGGCAATGATGCCATAGGCTTTCTCCTCTCTAGCAGGATCTCTTGCCGGATGTGTCGGAGCTGAGGATTCTCTAGCATTAGAGGCTGTTGAAGAAGTAGTTGAAGCAGGTTTGACAAGCCCCCAGAGGTTTTCCCTCATCAATGCAAACTTAATCTTCATCTGCCATGTGTGAAAGCCTTTACCATTGAACTTATCCATATTCAAGATGGTAGCCATGAGAGGGTCTAACCCAAAATGGGCAGTGTCTACTCTCTTACAAGGCTAGAAAGAGTTGAAGAGCTTCAAAATACAAGCATTTAGAGTAGCAAAGACTTGTAACCAAATTCCATACTACAAAACATAATGGAAATGATGCTTTCACTTGCATGCTTCATAGAGGTGGCTAAATGAAAGCATTCCAAGCAAATCCAGGTGTAGCAACTTAAAGCAAAGGTGTAGCCATAGTTGTATTGAAGCTATTCAATACTTTAAAACATCAGAAATGCTAAAGTAGCATCTAATGTAGCATCAAACTCACAACATTGTCAAAACTGTCCAAAACAGAGACCTGAACTTGGAGGGCGCAATTCTCACAGCTCATAGCTCTATTCAAGGCGATTTTTACGCAGGAAGAAGGGCCTTATACCAGAGAAGGGCTACCAGCAAGGAGAGGTGCAATGTTGCATCAGGTCGCCATAGCAAAGCTTGAGAAGACCGACTGGTTTGTCGTCTGTTGCGCCTTCATTCCTTGTCCAAATGAGCTCAGATTTCAATAGCAGGTTCCCTTCAGTGTCATGCAGCTCGCGCTCAGAGGAATTGATAGAAGGATAAGCACAGAGGCGGCATTGTGCGAAATTTTGTCAGAGAGTGTGAGTGTTGGCGTTTCATGTACAGTCGAAATTTCACCAAAAGTTTGCAGCTGGAAGTTCGCCCATACAAGAGGAGTTTGCAGCTCAGAGGGTTTGGGCAATGGTCGTTTGTAGGTAGAGAACAGAGCTCTCAAAGATTTTGGGAAGGAGGAGGAAAATGGAGAAGATGAAGAAACTTGTAGTTTATGCTGGAGATAGCATCTAATGCTAGGCTAGGCTAGATTAGATCTAGAACCTAAAGCTCTGATACCATTTGTAGGATCCTGTAGGATAGAATAGATGCATCTCGCAAGAGGTGTGAGAGCACAATGAAAGAAAGATGGTAGATCTCTGTTATGATTGTGAGAGAGAGGACTCTCTCTTATAGAAAAGGTGAGAAGGTAATACCTTCCCTACATAGTGGCAATCAGTCCGTACATCAGTGGGAATCAATTCCTACATCCGTGGGATTGCCTTTGTCTTACATCATCACTTAGGTCACACACTAGACACATCATAGCACTTGATGTGCCTTTACAACACACACAAACACACATGTGACTCCCCTAGATGCACCCATGCACCATAGAGCAAGCCCTTGATCATACTTACCCCAACAAAGATGTCTACAAGACTGCCTTTCGCACTTCATTTGGCTTATATGAGTTCCTTGTGATGCCTTTTGGTTTAACTAATGCACCTGCTACTTTCAATAGAATGATGGACAAAATTTTTAGAGCACTCAGAAAGTTTGTGGGCACTTTCTTTGATGACATCATTGTGTTCTCTAAAAATGAGTAGGAGCACATGAAACATCTCACTATTGTGTTTCAAGAGTTGAGAAGACACAAGCTGTTAATAAACACCAAGAAAAGTGAGTTCTTTATGCATGAGATTCATTTTCTCAGTCATATAGTGTCAAAGGATGGAGTCAAGATGGATCCTGCAAAAGTTAAGGCCATAAGGAGTTGGCCAATTCTGAAAAATCTGCATGAAGTCAAAAGCTTCCTTGGGTTGTGTTCATACTATCGGAGATTTATAAAGTACTTTGCAGAAATTGCTTCTCCCTTGCATGCTTTACAGAAGAAAGCTGTACCGTTTCGATGGGGACCAAAGGCAAATGCAACTTTTGAAGAGCTGAAGCAAAAGTTGTGTTCTGTTATCTTGCCAGATCTTGCAAAACCCTTTGCTGTAACTTGTGATGCATGTGGGAACAGCATAGGAGGCACTTTGATGTAGGATGACAAAGTGGTTGCATATGAGAGTAGAGTTCTCAAAGATGCTGAATTGTACTTGCAGACATACGAGAAGGAAATGTTAGCAGTGATACATTTTGACCACATGGAAACATTACCTTCTTGGAGTTGATTTTTATGTGCAGACAAATCATTAGTCACTTAGATATTTTCTCACGTAGAGAAAATTATTTGAAAAGCACATGAGATGGGCTAACTTCCTCTCAATGTTTCATTTTCAAATTGTACATGTGCCGGGTAACAAAATGTCGTGGCTGATGCACTTTCCAGGAAACCACACCCTGAAGTAGTCTCCAAGAAACCCAATGTTTCAGCAGTGAGCATTGCTTATAACAATGTGTTAGATGTGATGAAAGATCAGTATGTTAATGATGCTGTTTTTTCAACTATTTATGATCAGCTTTCTGATGGTCAAAGGCATGATTACTATATGTTGAAAGAGGGTTTCATTTTGATGCATGGACGACTCTGTGTCACTGATCAAATGCGATAGAAAGTCATAATGGAAAGTCATGCTCCTCCATATGCAGGACATAGGGGAATTACAGCGACAATTACAGCAGTGGAGCAATACTTTTATTGGCCATCTTTGAGGAAAGATGTGGAAGAATATGTGAGAACATGCATGGTTTGTTAGAAAGCAAAGTTTGACAGGTAGAAGGCACCTGGGTTATTACACCCTTTGCCAGTTCCGGATTAGACCATGGCAAAGCATAGCTATGGATTTTGTGTTTGATCTTCCACGTACTCCTACTGGACATGATGGATTGTGGACAATAATTTGCAGGTTTAGCAAACAAGCCCACTTTGTGCCAGTAAGAAAGAAAATTACAGCAGATCAAATGGCCAAATTGTTTCTACAGCATGTCTTCAAGTATCATGGGATGCCTGAATCCATAATCAGTGATAGAGATCCGAGGATGACCAGCCTCTTTTGGAGAGGGTTGTTTGAAAATATGGGCACTACGCTGAATTTTTCGTCAGCTTTTCACCCTCAGTCTGATGGACAATTGGAGCAGGAAAACTCTACCATCGTGGATATGTTTAAATGCTATGTCTAAGACTACAAAAGCAAATGGGAGCATTATTTGCCTTTGCTGGAATAATACGGTGCACACATCCACAGGTAAAGCACCTTTTGAAATAGTGGAAGGTGTCAGGAAGATACCTCCCATTTTGCATACAAAAGAGAAAATCTTCGAAGCTGATCGTTTTGTGGAAAGCCTTGAAGAGGCTTACAAGAAGATCAAATATGCCTTGCAAAGAAGTCAGGACGCGCAGAAAAGAGCAGCAGATAAGTACCATAGGGAATTGGTATTCACAGAAGGTGAATGGGTTTTGCTGTGTTTTCAGAAGGCAAGGCTGAAAAATAAGAAAGGCAAGGAAAGGTTGTACACAAAGCTGAACATGCGTCACTATGGTCCTTTCTAGGTTTCTGAAAAGATAAACGAGGTAGTTTACAGGTTGAAGTTGCCTCTGCATTGGAAGATACATAATGCCTTTCATGTGAGCTTGTTAAAGCAATATCATGGAGATGTTCCCGAGGATTTATCTGACGAGGTACAGCCTGAAGTGGAAGAATAGGATGAACTTTTGGTCCCAGAGCAGATTCTGGCACATAGAGATAGAAAGCTCAAGGATAAAGTTATTCGTCGTTACTTGGTAAAATTTTAAAATTACCCATCACTCGATGCGAAATGGATGGAGGAAGGTGAACTGGCAGATTCACTTGGGATATTGCAGCTTTACCTTGATGCTTTCGAGTTAGAGTCGACTGCGGTCTGGGCTTCTATAGGTAGTTCAACAGAGCGAGCGTTTGGAGCATTACCTGGTGTTCAGGAGGGGGGTAGCACCTCTACTCCCTCAGTACAGATGGGCTCATCGTGATTTCATGAGGTCGCTTGATGACACTGTATGTTTCATCCGAGATACTGAGCTGACAATATTTCTGCTGTGAGACTTCATGATATTGATGCATCTTGACTATTAAATCGCCGAGGATCACATAGATTTTGAGCAGTGTGTATGGATGGATGCATGTCTCTCCTAGCCATATTTTCACTATCTCTGTATACTATATCTGCGGCTTTCTTGTATACTCTTTCATGGTATATTTCATGCTCGCTCCTGTGTTTTAGGGGAGCAAGTTGTGGTTTGCTGTTTCAAGAGAGGGGTATGTCACGAGGGCGTGAAATTCTAAGTACTTTAATGTACTACAAGACTGTGATAAATTTGGTTTTAAAAGTCCAAGCGTGGGCTTAATAATGTGTAATTAAACGCGGCATGGTGCCTAGCACATAAGTGTAATTAATCCCTAGGCTCAAAGGCATTTCAAGGAATTAAAAGAGTGGTTGTTGGAAAATGATGATGTGGCATTTTTAATGAGCCCCCTAGAGGGCCATGTACCTTCAATGGCCCCCCTAGAGATCCAGGTGGCTCTAGTGCCTTCTACATGCTCCTGCCATTCTTGGGCCTTCCTGGGCCTTCTAAACTTCACATGTGTGGTTTTCTCTCTCATCATCTCCCTTTGTTGAGATTTTGGACTGGTTTTTCAGCTTCCTTCAGTTGAGTTTCGTTTTTCTTCATAACTCCTCACCCGTTTGAATTCCTCGACTTCCGTTTGGCCCGATGGCTTCCCCTTTGCCTTCCCTTCACAGTGATATGCTTCTCTCTCTGTGCGTTTGGTAGAACAGGCAGAACTGAGCACTTCTTTTGCTGGTCGAATTTGCAAAAGTGGCTTTTTTTGGACCTTTTTGCTTCTACAGCTTCTTGGGCCTCTCCTCTTGCAAAGCTACAGCTTTCTGTTGAATTTCAAGTGGTCCCATGCGCTGGTTGATTGGTTTTTCTCAGTTTTGGAGAACTTTTCAGCGATGAAACTTCTCCAAAACCTTCTAAATGCATTCCTCTCTGAAGCACGCTTCTTTTGAGCCCAAGAACTCCCTTTGCAACAGAAGTGATTCTTTTCACATTTTTCAGTGGAATTCTTGCTCGTCGGCTCTTGTAAATGCTCTTTCTTTATGCCTTTGCACTTCTCTTTGGCTAAGAATGCAATTGGGCATCGGCTACTATGTCCTCTTGGTGATTGAGGACTTGGTTCGAGTTTTCAGGACTTAGTGAGTTGTGATTTTGCTGCTGCAATTTCTTTTTGCCATAAGCTATTGGTTGGCCTCGTGGTCTCTTTCTTGGTTCATAGGTGCCCAGGCAGTGCTACATGAGTCATTCTTTGGTTGGGTACTTTGCTGATTTTATTTTGGAGCTTTGAAAGCTTTGTGAATGCCATCTGGAAACCACTCAAAGAGAGTGTAGCTGGGGTGTAATGTGATTGCATCTGGACAGTCAATGGAATTGCACTCGGAAAAGAGAATGCCTTTGGATTGAGCCTATGGGTTAAGTGCACTTATGTGATGGTGTTCTATGCTTGAAAGCCTTGCGAAGACTGAGTGAATTAGGGCTGCGTGCTCAGTTGCAGGGAAGGTCTCCGAGATGCAACTCGTAATCATTTCATTGTGAAATATAAAGAAATACCGAAAGGTGTTTGGGGCCAATCGGGTGCACTTGTCTATGTTTGTTGAGTAGGGGCATTCTAGCCTCGATCCCTTTTTCAGTGGTTTTGTTTGTGAACAAATGGGTAAATGCCAAATGGTGATCATGCAATGGTTAATGGTTGTGATATATGCTTTGTGAGCTGTAAATAAGTGTTGAAGTGATTAAAGGTTTAGTTTCATTGTCCTTTGAGTGATTAGAGGCCGGTTTCAAGAGCCTTCATCTTAGGTTGCGGTAGAGCCTTCGTAAAAAGATATGCCAAGTTGTCTTCAATGGGAACATAAGACAACTGAATATCACCTGCTGATAATCGCTCTCTGACATAGTGATAGTGAACCTCAATAGTAGCGGCGTCGGATCTCATAGTACATTGGGCACGTGAAGATGAAAAGCTCCTTTGATTTGATCTCCTATAGATCACACAAGGTGCAAATCCTCCTTGGGTACTCCCTCAGCTCGCCTATTCTTGATACGGAATCAATGGGATGAAACCCAAAACTGCCTAATAGAGATCCTCAATGAGAGGGGGAGCTGAATCCGAGTATATTCTGGAGGATCAATAAAGCCGTCAATGTGCAAGCAGTGATCTCTATAGAAGTTGAGCTTTACTAGGTGCCAACCAGGTCCTGAATGTGTGTAGCTGTAGAAGGTCTTCGCGTATGACCATGATTGATCTCATGGTATCTGAGCGGGAGAAATGGCGCATCAATGCTATACTGGAAAGGAGGTAGTCTGTCCATGTGGAGCCCCAAAGCCCAAAACACCAAAAAAGGGATGGAGATCATCGTCTGAGCTGACAATTTGAGTGGTGGAACTTATTTATGCTGTCCGGGGGACCAATTCCCTCGGTTGGTTAAGGATAGAAGATGGCTACCAATATTTTGTAAATTGTTACATGTATTTTTAAATCGCTCTAAATTTTTAGTGTGGAAAAGTATTACATTTTTGTGAGAACTTGTATAATACTTCTGGCACTGGCACTTACCCCAGAAGCTTGAATTCTGAGAGTAGGGGTCAAGAAGGGAAGACAAGTGCACCTTGTTGCTAATACCACAAATGCTACAGAAGCCAATGTGAAAGTGCAGAACAGACAGAATGTACATTGTTGAGTCTCAATGGCAATGCTTTTTAGGAGTGCTTTTCTTCAACTGTACCCTGACCAAGCTGCTGATCTGCCTGAGAGTGCCACGAGGCCTTGAACTATTCCAAATAATGCCTCCTTTGAAATGCAAATAGTATGTATTCATTTCCTTTATAGATGTATTCACCTTGGTCTGCTCAAATGCATCTGTCCATCAAATGTTTCTTCACATGTTACATATACATTATTACAAAGATTGTGGATGTGAAATTTTTGGATCAGCGGGGACTTCATGCTGGTACAAAACTTGTAATGTCAATATTTGATCAATCCCACCCTCCTTCCTTCCCTAGAGGAACAAGGTTATTCTGAATTAGGCCTTCTTGGACCTTTCTCCAATACAAGATAGATCTCTTGTAATTGGTGTTTTATTTGATGGAAAGAAACTGTTCTCGTGTTATGGGAGTTACTTTTATGTTTGCTGCAGTTTTCTTTTAGGCTGATTTTACCTGCCATGGTTTTTTGTTTCGTACTTTTAATCTGCAACTCCACTTAAGCCGAATTATTTTACATCAATAAAATACAAGTGATAATGACATCTTGTAAATAGAAAGTAGGACGTAAGGTCTGATCTGTCGGAGTTATTGTGCATAGCCAAGAGGGGTACTACAATGGGCGACCTTTTCATAGAGTCATAAAGCACTTTATGATTCAAGGAGGTGACCCTGAAAGAGCAGGGACAAGAGAAGATTGGACACAAGGCGGTCACTTGAATGATGAGCTGGAGGCCAGGTATTGCTTTGTAGGATATTGTGGAAGATTTGTTTTAACAGCTGCAGTTGAGGCATTTAACTTGACGAGTTATCCCTCTCTGTTCTGAAGATCATGAAAAAATAGAGGGATTGAGAGATATAGCTGGTCATGCAAGTTTGTATCGTCAATAGTAGTTTCATTCTAGTCAAGGTGACAATGAAGAATCTGTATTGACCTTGAATGGTGCATGTGTAGTTTGAAACATGAGCCATTTATGTTGGCAACATCGAAGACTCATGCTGATTCTTACGGGTTCGAACTCTTTATCACGACAACTGCGATACCTCATCTAGATGACAAACTCCTTGTCTTTGGAAGAGTGGTCCGAGGAGAGGATGTTGTTCAGGTATTTGCTACAAGCTCTTCACCTGAATCTTGTAGTTCTTTGGAATGTTGTAGCATTCAATTGTATGGAGCAAGGTTCCCTATAGTATTGCTGTCTCTTATTTGTGGGTATTTTGCAGGAAATAGAAGAGGTGGATACAGATGAACATTTCCAACCAAAGTCCCCTGTGGTGATAAATAACATCAGTTTGCATGATGAGCTATAAGTGTCTTCTAGGATTGTCTCAAGTGCTCTTAATGAGATCAGGGCTTTCTTCTGCCAATGAGTTATTAGTGGTTTCGAGAGGGGACAGCTTTCACAATCTATATGTCAAGCTGATGCATATCAGATGTCCACTTTGAAGCGTGGTTGTTCAACCTATACATCTAAAATCTGAATTTTTTGGTTGTATCATTTTTTTATAAACAAGTTGAATTCTGGTGCAGAGCAGTGGCGGGACTCCTGAAGTTGTGTGACTGTTTGATCAAATGTTAGAAGCTCAGATTCAGTAGTTTACTTGTATCATGTTTCTTTAAGTTGAACACCTTTTGCATTGTATTGGGTCGATTACAAAGGCAATCAAAACCTAGTGTGACATAATCCAAGCTCCTTTCAAAAGTCCCTTAACCCATGAACTTCTGTAAACAAGTTTTACTTCTTGCAAACCATGACCAAGAAACATATCAAAGGTGTCTCTTGTGTTGCTATCAAAAACTTGCGAGCCTAGGATGTTCAGGTTTGAGGAATTCAGGAGAGTATTTGTTGGAGTATTGCACTCTTACCAAACATCTTTTCCCTACCCTGTAACCAATGGTGCAAATTTCATGAAAATTCGGTGACTTTTTCTATGTCAGTCTGAGGGTATACACGTCTCTCTGAAATACCAGAGTAAATGAGTACTCATTAACTAAACCAATGAGGACAGCTCCCATTTCAGCCAGACCTATGTTGAAGTACATCTTTACCTCTATATTGAATCCCTTAAGATTTTCTATCTTCTGTAAGGAGGTTGAGGAATGGCAGAAGTCATGGTTCACACTAGCGTCTGATGATTCAAAGAATGGGAAGTCCCTGGATCAGCTGAATGCAGTCGATTGGTATTGCCCCATTTTTGATGTGGTGCAATCTGGACAATTATCTTGCAGACCGGTAAACAGAAACCTTTCCTGACCACATGTAACTTGAACCTCTTCCCAGTTAGTAGCCTTTATTTTCATGTTCCAGAGATCTGTCCCTTTGCTCACCCCTTTTTCTTATCAGCCCATGGCCCTTAGATTATGTTCTCAGGTTTGGAGAACCAGGGGTTGAAGGTGTGATGATGTCTTTTTTTCCCAAATTCAAGTCCTTTCCAAAAAGTCAACTTGGTGAAAAGAAAACATGCTAAGCTTAAAGGAATGATATATACCATTTTGTTCTCTCCCTTAGCAACGTTGTGCATGAGTAGAACTTGAAAATAGGGTAACATTGAAAGCTGTATCCCTAGATGGCCTTAAGAGTTAATGTCGAATGCCTATTATGCCTTCAAATAGCGTAGCTTGCCAAATAGAATTCCATGCCACCATTGCTTCCTTTCTCTTCCACAATTTGTCAGCCTAATTATGGAGCAAACAAAAAAGAACAAACATATATATTATTATTTTGAAATATGGTTAGTGGCAATCTATTTGCCAAAGTAATGCTGGTTCAAAAAACCATGTTCTTAATCTTAAAAATGAAGTCAACATATTTTGTTAGGTGCTTTGCTAACATCCTCATCTTAGATTGGCTTGCATTCTTGAGGTTTGATATCGGAGTGGCAGGGATTCCACATTCGCGTGGGAAAAGAAATATAAAGCTCTAAACAAGAGAGTACAAGTACTCGTGAGCACTGCCTTTACTTTTTTGATTCTTTAAAACTTTTATGTAGCTTTGGAGTATGTCGATAGAGGATGATGATCTTGATGAGTTGATTGGGGGGCGGGGAGAGAGAGAGAGAGAGAGAGAGAGAGAGAGAGAGAGAGAGAGAGAGAGATGTATTAATGTCCTCGGGAGGCCGCACGGGCCCATGGGACAAGGTACAAAGTACACCAAAAAGGAAAATCTCATACAAGCCTCAAGGGGTTGGAGTGAAGGGCGCACTAGGGCCCTTGGTGCACTAGGGCCCTTGCTCAGTGCTAAACTAATCTACAAATCTCAATAGCTCGAACAAAAACAGGTGCAAATATATATGAATCTGGTTTAGAGACTAGTTGAAGTAGGTTGAGAGGTGGGACTCAGAAGCCGAAACTTGGCACCATGGTGGCATGTTTGTGGGCAGAGAAAATGTCTTGGATCTGGCTCCTTGTATTGCCAATTGTGATTGATTGGGAACATTCGGAGGTGTAGGCAAGGCAAGTTATGGACTTGGTTGATATGTTGCTTGGGGAACCATCTCAAGACATCCTAGCCCTAGGGCGAGAACACTCATTTTACTGGGGTGGTTGCCATTGCATATCCCACACCAAACATCATCTCTTCTCGAAAATTAGGGGGGGGTGTATAGGAGCTTTCTTTGATGGTCATGCCTTCCAGTGTTGTCCCAGCTGATTCAATATAGGAGCTTTCTTTGATGGTCATGCCTTCCAGTGTTGTCCCAGCTGATTCAATAGATTAGTGGCCAATTCCTCCATGTTCAATCCTTCGTAGGTCGTACTTGCTTTCTTGGCGGCTTGTAAATTTGAAGCTTATTCATTTGTGACACATTAGATGAAGCTAAAGATTTCTCCCATTGGGACTTCTCCATCATATTGTAACTTAGGTGGATGGCCGTCTTACTACATAACTTGAACTCGGATTCATCGCAAACAGATGGTCATGAAGCTTTGGATCCCATAAGTCTATGAGGAAGAGTGGCAATATTTGCACATCGCTCATCCTCTCATGGGGTTTGCATCGAGAGTTTTAAATGTTTAACCCTGGTGATGTAATCATTGAGGGATTCCATTTCTTTCTATTTTCACCTTGTACAGTTGGTTGATGGGGCTCCACTTGGTTCCACTGGGGGCGAATCCCACTATAAATGACTTACATAATGTATCCCACTTGATTTTCTCCTCCAAATTCAATGCTCTAAACCATTTTTCAGCCTTGCCATCAAGTCTTAAGCCAAAAGCATTGATCTTGTCTAGATCCCCGATATCACCAAATGTCTCACAGATCTGTGCAAGATGGTCTACATGGGAGATTGGTCTACTTCTCCTAAGATTTTGGTGATTAATTTCAAGATTGTAACAAGTTTGCTTGTCGAGGGATTTGTATCCCTTCTTGGAAATATTGGAGGTGTGGCTGCCCCCCTTCTCAGTGCTTGCACTATGATCCTCATTGCCTCATCGGTAAGACCCGTAGGCAAAGTCCGTGGAAGTTGAGGATATGGTGACCTTGCTTTGTATATCGGTGGTCTCGATGGAGGGTCCCATGTATTTGGTAGCTGTACAAATGTAGGATTTGAAGATCCTGACACATTGGGCAAGACTTGGGGTCGGTTAGGCCTAACTGGTTGGGCAAGAGGTCTTCTAGGAAATGGCATGTCCCCACCCTAGGCATAGGCCTATAAGGGATGGTTGTTGGATATTGCATACCTCCCATGTTCTGTAGTCAAGTACGAAATGGGAGACCTACAAATGTGGGGGTCTTATTTGTGGACCTTCTGGATTACTCCTTTGTCCACTATGTTTCAGCATCTGAAACTCCTGAGGGAGTCTGGGGACAAATTCATCTTTGTATGACTAGCTTTCATGAAAGGATCAATATGGTGGTGGTTGATCGCCAGTAGATACAATGGGAATTGGTTCCCTAGATATAGTAGAAGCCTTTGCCGAGGAAGATGAAAAGGCATATATTATTGTCACCTACAACTTCTTTGGCTCAATTATGAAGCTGCTATTTCGATAGAATTCGCCCCATGAAGTCACATATGACTTGATACTCCACGAACATATCCACCACAACGAGCCGCCTCAGCTCGTGATCACCAACAGCTCATCAACCAAAGGTCTTTGATAGTGTGGAGAGGTCAAGGGTTGTGTGCCCTCCCTGGAATTGTGGAGGTCGACCCTCATCACCGCTTGGAGACTACGAGAATGAAGATGACTCTACACGACCTCCCACTACATATGAGTTTTGCATGAAATGCCACGTCGTCAACCATGCAAAACATCACGTGCATGCAGATTTGAACCAATCACCAAGCGTTATAAAATAACCCTTTCTACCTTAGCTCCTCATAGGTCTACCCATGAGAATGATTTCCTAAAAATAATGCTACGTGGCATCACGTTAGGCTCATGCAATGTGGCATTATGTTGTGATTAATGCAACGTGCTATGTTCCACGTAGTTTGTCAACAGTGACTCGCATGTCGTGGGGATGTTGCGGATATGCCAATGAGCTCTATGCCACCCAACTCTAGTTAGGAGCAATGCAGAGGCTTGTCGATCGCTAGTGTCACCCTAGCAGCTTTGGAATTGTTGCAATGTGATTCCATGAAGAAGAAAGGGGATGGCAAGATGGGGAGAGAGAAGGAAAAATAGGATCGGAAGGAGGAGAATGAAGGGGAAGGAGAGAGAGGGGGATGACAATCACAAGGGCACTACAGTGGAAACAAGAGAACACTCAAAACAACTCATGGAAAGAAAAGAGAGCTTGTATTTCAAAATTGTGCAAAGAACAAGTGAAGAACAAAGTCAAGTATTTGGGCCTTTGGCCTTTTATACATGCCACCTTTTCAAGGGAGGACCAACCCTATTCTCTTTATGCCACTCTTGACACCTACTTGAGCTGGGGCTAGTCCACGACTTGATATACAATGGTCTGTAGAGATAGCCTTTATTAGGTGGGCTCACTTGTTTTCCACATGATGGGGGAACAAGCACCGTGGACTACCAGTTAGGCCCACTACCTTTACCTCTCAGATACATGATTTTGTTGTGCCTCCCTCCCCACTTGATGTAGATCACTCATATCTAGCCTTTTGTATCTCGGCTACCTTGCTACTCATAAGGAGGGCCCCTCCCACTCCCACTCCCACTCGTGTTCAGATCCACTTTGATCATGCTCTCGACCCAGTATATGAGAGCCACCTAGCTTCAGAGCTTCCATCCCTACTTGGTGACGAGATGAACCTCGAGCGTGCTTCGAAGGTCCTTTGTCTCAGTAGTATGGGATGCTG
The DNA here is from genome assembly GCF_047967505.1 of Dipteris shenzhenensis. Classification (NCBI taxonomy): domain Eukaryota; kingdom Viridiplantae; phylum Streptophyta; class Polypodiopsida; order Gleicheniales; family Dipteridaceae; genus Dipteris; species Dipteris shenzhenensis. The sequence continues at coordinate 50,159,833 of NC_141601.1, forward strand.
CCATCTAATCTTTTCCCACGTCTTGATACACACGTTCCAAATGGGAAGATGCCCCAAAACTTTTGGTTTGATGACAAGTATAGAGAGATGAGAGCTAACCTTACACGTGAGCGAGCCCTCACTCTATCTGAGGCACAACATATCTCACGCCGAGTGATTTGGCATAAGAAGGAGCCTTTCTCATACTTAGGATGGACGAGATGATCGGATCCTTTCATGGAGGCGACCTCATCCCATTGGATGGGGACCTCTATCAAAAGGAAAGTCACCTATCCCCATCACTGACCCTGATGTGTGGCAGACATATGCATGCTTCCTCTATGATGCCTAGAAGTAGACACCACCGAATATGTCCTCTATGCCCTAGCCTACGAATTGTCATTTGTTTACCACACAGAATGTACGGGCTTCACTCCGTCAATTACACAATCGAAAAGCACAGGAACACGAGGGCCTATAGATTGAGTAACTTGCGCATGGGCAGAAAGATTTAGCTTCGGTCCTAGCACAGATGCTCAACCAAGTTGTTTGTCACGGCTTCCCACCTGCTTGGAGTGTGGGGGTTAAAGGCCACTGTACCTTAATCCCAGTTATGTCATCGGTTGGGATTTTGGAGTTCTAACAGAAGAGAGATATTTGCATATTGTCTTGCTAAGTATGATTATGCACCGAAGCCCATTTTTTGAGGCATCCCAGGTTCTATTTTCACTAACGGTCATTGCCGTAAAGCTGTGATTTCTTGGATATACCTTATGCAGATCACTCTGGTTGCAGTTTGAGCTATGTGCGCTCATTTGTGGTTTGAATTGGGTTGTAGTGGATGCTTTACAAGCTATTTGGATGCATTGCGATCCTTGTTGAATGCGATGATAGGCCCAGATTGCCTTGTGGGATGCTTTATTCATGGACGTTTAGCATACAGATGCTATTTTTTGCTGAGGGATAGCTTTGACATATTGCAGTGGATGCACATGTTGTGCTATGATCTCTTGGATGAGATTTTCTTGATGCATATGCTCATGGACAACATTTATGCTTGAGGCATTTTGGCACTTATTGGCATTGGGATTGCCATTGTTTTGCCATTGCAGTTGGCATTTTCTTTTCGGCTAAATTTGTTCCTATGGATGCATAGTATATGCACATGAGTCAGATGCCTTTTGATGCTTTGAGCCTTGAGTTTTAGTGACACTATTAAATTACACGGCGTAGCGGAATAGAAACTGAACAAAGAATAGAGAGTACACAACAACCTGGAGAGGAACAAACTTTTCCTTCAATACTGATGTAGTACACATGATGGCTTCGTCCACCCGTGCGTTTCCACAGTGGAGCTTAGATGGTGATCTAGATAGATACTAGGTGAAGAGCTACTAGCTGGAAGATCTTTGCTGGAAGATCTGATCTGGTACAATGGATTGGGGAGGTCGCCTCTTTATAGCTATGAGGGCGGTAGTGGGATCAACGTAGTTGGTGGAACTGACCAGTCAACCTAGTCGGTGAAGCCGACCAGTCAACCTAGTCGGTGGAACCGACTAGTCGTCCATGGAATATTCAAGGAATATTTCCTATACAGTCGCCTCAGGGGCTCTCGCCCCTAAACCCCCACCAGAGGGCTGCTGGCTTTCCTGGGACCCCCCAGCTAGGGGCCACTTGGACCCCAAGCCCCAGCAAGAATAAGGGGCTCCCACACAATCACCTTTCTACCTACCATCAACGGTCTCATTGTGATAGACCTCATCTGACATGCAAGTCGGGATCCATCTAGTTTCCCGAGCTCATGCATGGCTTCTCCTCATATGGGGGCCTTACAACTTGAGCACCTTGGACCACTGGTGGTTACCAGGAGGGTGGCGCTTTGAGCATATCTAACACCCCCTCTCAATGTCCACCTGTAGGTGAACTACCTTCTTGACCCAATGCCGAGTCTCTAAAGATGACCTTGAAGCTGATCCTTCTCGAGTGCCTTGGTGAAGATATTTGCTCCATTTTGCTCTGTTGGACAGTAGACCAATTCCATTATCCCGTCCTCGATCAAATCACACACATAGTGATACTGAATCTCTATATGTTTTGTGCACGCATGAAACACTAGATTTTTAGCAATGGCCATGCAACTTTGATTGTCGCACCTCAGCACAGTTGCCTCATCCTCCAGCACTCCCATGTGCCATAAGATCCTCCTCAGCCACACTGCTTAAAGCGGCACAACATGCTGCCTTGTACTCAGCCTCAGTAGAAGCCGATGCCACTATTGGTTGTTTCTTACTGATCCAAGAGAAGATACCTGAACCTAAAGAGAAACAATATCTAGAAATTGATTTCTTGGAATCAACATCTCCAGCCCAATTTGAGTCACAATGACCAGCCAAGGAAGTGCCCGTACCATAAGTGATGCCATAATCAAGAGTTCCCTTTACATACCTGAGCACCCACATCCCTGCATTCCAATGATTCTTCCACGGCTAATTGGAGAACCTGCTCAAAATGCCAATAGCAAAATTGATGTGTCCAATTTGGTGTTGCATAGATAGATGAGACTGCTGACCAACTTCCTGTACCTCCTGATGTTTGCGCATCCTCCATAGACAACCTCGCATTTACCTCCATAGGTGTAGCTATCTCCTTGCACTCGGACATACCAAATGCCTTTAAGATCTCCCTTGCATATTTCTACTGAGAGATGAAGATCTTGCCTGGCTCGCCAGACTTCAATCCCCAAACAATAGTGCATCAAGCCTAAGTCTGTCATCTCAAACTCTGTGCTCAACGCCTTTCTAGTTTGCTGGATCATGTCTTCATAGTCACCTGTAATAAGGAGATCATCCACATATAGAACAATAATAGCAGATTTTCCACCTTTCCTGTACATAAAAGTTAGCATCTGAGGCACATCTTTTGAAGTTTAATTTATGAAAGAATTTGTCTATCTATTGGTACCATGCTCTTGGGGCCTGTTTCAGCCCGTAGAAGGCCTTCTTTAGCTTACATACCTTGTTCTTAGAATGGGGGGCCTCAAACCGAGGTGGCTGAGCCACGTACACATCCTCCTTGAGGTCACCATTCAAGAATGCTGATTTAACATCCATTTGATAAAGTGGCCACTTTGTATGAGAAGCCACCAATAGTACTGTGCGAATAGTGGTCATTCTGGCACTTGGAGCAAAAGATTCTTGAAAATCAAACCCTTCAACTTGCAAAAATCCTTGTGCAACCAATTTGGCTTTGTACTCTTCCAAAGTCCCATCGGCCTTGTACTTTACCTTCCAAACCCACTTAGTGCCAATAACCTTTCTGTTAGGTGGTCGATCTACCAGCTCCCAAGTTTCATTCTTAGTGATGCTGTCATATTCTCTTGCATAGCATTTTTCCAATCTCGGTCTGCAAGTGCTTCCTCCAAACTTGCAGGCTCCTTTACTTCTACAATAATCTTAGCCATCAAGGCCATATTGACTATGTGAGCAGAAGCCTTCCTTTGCTCCTCAATTCTCTGAGATCGCCTTGGTCCATCAGCATGTTGCTCAACAGACATAGGCATCTGGTTATCATGGTCATAGAGCTGCCTTACCAATCGCGACAATGGCTTTTTTGGTGGTGTAATAATAGGTTGGTGACTTATACCTTCATCATCTCATATTTCCTCCTCCTTTATAGTTCGTGGGACAGGTCCATAATGAATTACCTCTTCACTTGATGATAAAGTGGAAGAGCTCTTCTCTGCCTCCACTGCATGTGGCTGCTCCGTGAACACCACATCGCGGCTCGCTATGATCTTCTTTGCCTCTCGATCATACAACTTATAGGCTTTCTTCTCATCATAATAGCCTAAGAAGATACATTTGGTGCTTTTTGGTTGTAGCTCGTTTCTCTCCAGAAGCTCATATGAATCCAGAGTAGCAATAATTTTAAACTTCCTCTCCGTTGTACTCTCTTACTCCTCTCCTTACTCCCTTAAATCACACACCCTGTCTCTCTAGCCCCTCTCTCTCCTCTCACGGTTTCTCACTCTTCTCTCTCCAAACTCTCAGTGGAGTGTGAGGCTCTTTTACATGATGCTTGTATGTACTACATTAGCTGTCCAAGATGCTAGACTCTTCTTGTTCATCCAACTTAAGTGTCCTATTGGTAGATTTAACTTCACCATTACCTCGAGGATAATTGGTTGTGGAGATTGTATGCATAATCTTGAATGAGACCTTCAGCAACAATTGCATGACTTCATTTAGAAAATATGAGCCTTGGCCACTCCCAGGGTGTATGGGTCATCTGTATCTACAATGATATTCTCAAAGACAAACTTGGAAGTGCTCTAAGCCAAGTTATCCTAGAATGCCTTTGCTTCTACCCACTTAGTAGCATAATCAGTAGTAGCAACCAAAATATATTTGCTCTATGGATATCTATCAAGCTTGAAAGGACCAATCCCTATCTTTGGAATGCTTCCCAAGGACGAGTAGGTTGTAATGGCATAGACTGACTTTGGCAATAGACCTCTAGTACATTGGCACACATCACACTGCATATATTTAGTTTGAGCATCCTTAAACAAAGGCTCCCACCATAAATGTGTAGTACTTAGGTCCAAATTGTACCCTGAAGTGGACTCCCCCTCTACCTGAATCTGGTCACCCTGTCCACCAATGGGAGAGGATCTTTCCTCCTAACACTCCAATACTGGGCTGGGATCCCAGATTTCAAATTCTCTAGGCTGGCATTTGACTAGCAGGGAACTACCTTCTTTGCCATTAATGAAACCTTTCATCTTTAGAAGAGCATGACAATTATACTTACCTCCCTCTTGCTTGGTTGCTTCGTCGTCAATCATGTGCACTTTTGCCGACGGGGTCTTCTTTCTTTTGGGACACTCAGTGGCTATGTGTTCCACCTTGTTGCACTTGAAACACCTTATTTCTTTGTTTGGAAAATTTCCACCGTTCAGCTTCGAAGAAGAATCTGTCTTCTGTGGAACAAAACCATTTTTAGATTTAAAGAAGGGATTTTTATCAAATCTCTTTTTCTTATGGAAGGGTACGTGCCATTCCAAATCTTTCCCTTCTTTTAGGATCCCATTCTTCCTCTCACAATTCATTGCTAGAGAAATCGTAGAGTTCAATGAGCGATGATGAAATATGTTAATCTTGTCTCTCAACTTAGATTTTAGACTTGCCACATACTTCCTGCATTGATCTCGCTTATTAACTTTCTCTAAGGATTGTAATTGGATCAACGTTTGCCAAAATCTATCAGTATATGTGGAGATCGTTCCCTTATCGAATCGGTATCCCACTGTTGTCTAGCTTTTGCTTTGAAATCTGAGGGAAGAAAATCTCTCTTGATGAGCTTTTGAAAAGACTTCCAAGATTTTGGTCACCTTTTACTGTGCTTAGTGATGTTCCATCAAAGTGCAACACTCTCTACTAAATGATTTGTAGCACATCTAATCTTGTCTTTTTCAGAGAATTTCTCCCCTGAAAAATAATCATCTAGCTGACTAAGATAGTGCGTGCTTCTTTCTTTCCATCAAAATTTTGAAATGAGAAAGCTTTTCTACTTATCTTACTCTCTTTTCTCAAATTATGTGCTCTCAGTGTGGCTTTGACTGTCTTGATAATAAGATCATCATCAGAATCATCGTCATATGACTCATCATCAGATGAATGCCTCTTCCTTTTCTTACCATTGATTTTCTTTTCCAATCTCTCCCTATGCTCATGCTCATTGGCCAACTATGCTTGAAGTGCATCTAGTTTCTCTTGGAGCGTGGGTGGCTGTGGCCGATGTGCCATGATAATGCGATAAATACAAATAAAGCGGAGTAGAGAAAAATAAGGATACTAAGTGTATGAATTTAAACGGATGAAAGAAAAATGTGAGTCAAGTGTAAGGTAAGAAATGGATGGTGGAAGATACTAAGTGTATGAAATATAAAGCAACAGAAATCACTTATCTCCCTCTTTGATCGGAGGTAGAAAGGACTAGAGTGGGAGATATGTGACCGATGATGTCGCTCGTAGTCATCTTTGCGCTCGACTGATCTCCAATTAATTGCTTGGTGATTCATGGTTCCGATCACCTTCTTGATTCAAGTGTTCAGAATTGGCTATGGTCTTTACTTTGTTGAGCTCCGATTGCCTATAGGAGCCCCGTAGCTCAGTTGGTTAGAGTGCTGGTCTTATGAGTCGGAGGTCGTGGGTTCGAGCCTCACCGGGACTAAGTGACCTTTGCTGAATTTCCTCTCCTTTTTTTTCTTTTTTTTAAAAAATAAAATAAAAAGGGCCTTTGAACCTTTATTACACAGTTATGAAAAAAAAACGATGCGGGCTAATGGCTTTACAGAGATGGTTTTCCCAAGGATGGCGATGCTATGGAAACTGCAAGGTTGCACTGCATTGACAAAGGCCTGAGGGCCAGAGGATGCTACTGTCGATGACTGCAAGTATGCAGAGGCAGCACACGCGATGGCTGGCTGCACAGTGCACTCAATACACTAGGCCTTTTAATGAAGGCAGTGCTGACGCGGACATGGATATTTCGACATCAATTTAATATTGCCATAGTACAATTTATATTATTACCTTTTGCCATAGAGCAAAATTGAGAAATAATAGCATTCCAACATACATTAATGATTGTTTTACATAGTCCATAGTTGATGCAATTTGTGGTGTCATCCAAGGCTACCAATTTGTCCAAACAACATCTCTTTATGTAATTTTAGCATTCCTTTATACAATTTCAACATTCGGCAATTCACATGATTTTGGGATAGCTCATTCATTTTCTTTTGCAACCAAGGCTATTAGGCCTTCATAAATTCAGCTCCTTGATGTGTTTATGACAAATCCAAGGCATCTGAGGGCGATAGATGTTTAGACACTCCCATTGCAGGTAACCTTTAGCTCACGTTACTTGAGCATTTCAAGCTATTCAGGCTATTCCATGGAATTTGCCAAAACCTTTTACTATCATACCTTTTTAGGTTTATGGGACATCAGCATAAAGCAAAGTCTATTATCTACAAGTACCCTAGTTGCTCCTTCAACCCCTGGACCCCTCTATCAATAGTGAAAGTTGTATCTCATTAATTGACACAACTTATTCTACTTTCAAACATCTTATGCAATGGTGCTACTCATCTTGGTTTCATGGCACCCTTGTTTTCCACAACTTTCTATAATTCATCTCCATGATCCATAGTGATATAGCATGTTCAACTTTTAGAGCATAGGGACAATCCCTAACTCTAACCCTAAGGAACAAAGACATATATGCTCTTCATCAAGTTCATAATACAAGTAGTATAGTCATGTATCATGTATAGTTACATATCTTGTGTATAGTTACCAATGCAAGTGGTGTATAGTTAACCATGTATCATGTGCACTCTCTTGCCCCTCCTTTGTTAACAACTCTCTCTACCTTAGATATGACATGATGTTGAAGAATACATCAAAGATAAATACTATTTTTTGATTGGTTTGTCAGGGAATAAGTTGATATGACGTGTGGTGGTCTTCATCACACCACATAACATATAGTATCTCATTAAACCATTAAGGTGATATTTGATTGGATAATGTACATATGCTATCTACAATAGTCTTTGAGATGTGGCATCACAGTGATGGGAGATGGATGGAGCACGTGGGGAATGGGGATGAGAGGACATAAAAAACATGGAGACATATTGAGAATGAAAGAGTTATATTACAAGGAATTACCAACATAAGCAATATATTCTCTACAACAGAAGTAACCCTATAACTAAACCTAGGGAGGAAAACCTCATAAGTGTAGGGAAAAGGGCCCCAAGGGTGTGTCCACATCACGCTACAAATAATCTAACAAATCCCCCGTTAATGATAGTGTGAACATGTACAAAAAATTAGATCAATCACCACAAGGTATCAAGCCTAAAGCTTTGTAGAAAGCTTCAAACTTTTCTTTGGATGATGCATCGGTGAAAAGATTTGCAACATTATCATGTAAAGGACAATAGATCACCTTGTATGTAATCTCTCTGACAAAGTGACAGTGTATCTCAATGTGTTCCGTGCAAGTATAAAACACAGGATTTTGTCGTATTGCAATAGCACTCTAACTATTGGCAAGAATAGAAGTTTGCTTTAAATTTAAACTTCCATGAAGATCCCCCAACAATCTCCTGATCCATACACGCTCAATTGTTGTTGTGAAGACTATCTTGTACTCAACTTCACTTGAGAGATGGCCACTATGGGTTACTTTTACTCAAGAAAAATATGCATGAGCTCCCAAAAAAGAAATAGTTTCCATTTGTGGGACTAGCTATGTGTTGGAAAGGTCACCTCCCCATTTGTAAGCCCCCAAATGAGGATAACATGGGGGGGTGAACCTAGGGTTTGAGAGACTGAGCAGCATCATGGCTACCATGTGGGCAAGAATCAAAGAGAGAGATGTAGATGCTTGTATGGTGAGCCACGTGGCAGTTGGTGTGGGTAGGAAAGCAACCTGTAGTAGTAGGCCCTGTATGTGTTTCAACATGAAGGGGGTGACCAATAGCCTAGTTGGCCAGGTATAGGATGGTAGAGCTAGTTCCAACCAGCCTACCATGCCTACAAGAGGGTAGGATAGAAGGAGTTGGACCCTATAACAATAAAGGGAGGGATTTATGCCCTAGAACAAAGGCATTGAAAGGGCCAGGAAAGACCCTTATAAGCAACCAACCAGTCAATTTTTAACAGACCAGGTCGGCCAGATTAGGCATGGCTGGTTGATTTTTTGCAGTAGCCCTTGGGGGCTATAAAAGGAGGGCCTCCAGGCCCTCATTCCACATCTTCTAGAGTAGCCATTCACAAGAAGATTGGAGTAGTGGAGCAGTTGCCTTGGGGCCTACATTCAGGAGGACCAAGAGTACCTGTGTACTGTAGACAAATCTTGAAAGGGGCTACCTACCTAGGCTGACACACACAGCAACAAGGTTGAGAAGATCGAGTCTGGACAAAGAGTCTACAGACACTCGAGGTGGAGCACGCAGGCTCAAGTCTAGAGATAGCCGGCAAATAGGAGAAGTACCTTGTGGTAAGATCAGAGAACCACACCATTGGTGGGACTCTGGATCTATCTCTTTTGTATTGTGTCCATAGCTTTGGATGAAAATATATTATTTTGGTGGTTTCTATATCTGGCTGGTTCATTGTCTATTGATGAGTTTGCACATCTATGTGATGCACATTAAGTTAAGAAGTTTGTGATTCCTCACCCCACACCACACTGTGTGAGCTCTTGTGCTATTCTATCAATCTTCTACTGTGCGTACCCTCTGTTGGTCCATTTCTGACATGGTATCAAAGCCCAAGTAGTAGGCTCACAGGTGTGGGAGCCTAAAGGGACGGACCTTGTCAAGGACGACCCTCATTCATAAGCTCTTGGGAATTGACTTCCATGACTAGAGGACAATGCCCTTGCGAGAAGGAGGGTCACTCAGGTTCAGTCAGGTGCATTCAAAGGTCTGGTCTACAAAAGGTTGAGTTTGTTCGATTGTGTTGTGTGGTTTAGTAGCAGAGATGTTGATCTCAAAAGCCTCTTTAGCCCTTGCTCTCCCTTCTTCCTTGCCTAGATTTCTTTCTTTCGCCATCCCTATCTTTGGAGAGTCTAAGAAACTAGATGGGTCAAATTACCCGATCTCGAAGGTGAAGATCCGGAGTCATTTAGTGGCTCGAAAACTATGGAAATTGACAACGCGATGGAGGTGAAGCCGAGGGATATGGTGGACAAACAAGAGAAGATACTCACGCCGGTAGATGGAGAGGGGCTTGAAGCTTGGAAAGAGAGAGATGCCCATGCCCTGGCATTGATAATAGGGACTACGGAAGACACTGTGCTTCCTCAAATCCAAATGGCCGAGACATCAGTAGAGGCATGGGTAATTCTAAAGGATCTATATGAGACAGACAACACATCCCAGATCTTACTTCTTCAACATTAGCTCTACAACCTGGATATGGATGAGGGAGATTCGGTACATGACAACTTGATGAAGGTCAAGGTGGTGAGGGAAAAACTGGCACTAGATGGTTAGAAGGTGGACTTTTTCCATTTGGCCTTGATGGTACTGAGGAGGCTACCTCGGAGTTTCAAAAAATTTGTTACGACTGTGACAGCAGGACAGATGACCAAACCTCTGACTTGTGATTAGTTGGGTCCACTATTGCTGCAGGAAGAAGCTAGGGAGAAGCTCTGCAACAATGTTGCTATCATACATTGACAACTTAAGCTTAGAGACCTATCTAGAATGACATTGGATAGAATGGCATCATCATACATGCTCCATCTTGTTGGAGGCTTACATGATTTTTCTTCATGAAGCTCTACCCATTGAATGGCGTTAAACATTTCTTCATTGTGTCAGGATATTGATTGGTATGTGTGCATTTATAATCATGTTGTAGAAACCTGTGAAAATTGTTATGGCAACAATATGTTGGGAATAGCAAAGAAGGGTTACAAAGATAACTACAAGGATATAATTATAAAGTGGCCAAAAGAAAGGAAGACTATGCCAAGCATGTCATTGATGGCGTGAACTTTAAAACTACAGATTGCCAAAGGTACTAAGGTGTCAAAGGCATGAGTGCAAGATCAATGATAGATCCATTAGGACTAATACCATTAGGAACTAGTCGTGACTTTTTGAGCATAGCTTACTTCACATTTTGGAGTTCAATCACCTTTAAGACATGCTCTAAAAGCTCGTCTACATGTCATGGAGAATGAACATGTCATCATTGAGAGGCTTCAATCAAATCAAGACATGGATCCAATGATGGAGATAAAATTAAAAAAATAGCAAGGAAAGGTCACAACTCATGTGTGAGGTGATAGTTGTGTAGAGCATGAGACTAATGCTTTTTACTATGTGTGAAAATTCCTTCGAGATAAAAAATTATGGCAATTTCAAGATTTGAATAACTTTGATCCGATGGGTGCTTTGCTAGGGCATAGTTGGGGTATCAGTTTCAATCCCCCAAGAATCACCCATGTTGAAATGGAAATGCCATGTTGATTATGCTAGTACAAGAAATGCAAGGATTGCCATGTGTCAATTGAGGATTGTGTTAATTAGAGTGTGCTAAACAATATTGCCACATGTCAACTATGAAGGAGATATGCCACATTTCACTCTGCTACTATGGATGATAGGCCACATGGAAAATTAAGATCTAGCTAACTACCATGTGTTTATTATCTAAGTGGAGTTTTGTTGATGTAGCTATGTTGGGTGTTATTTGCAACTTGCTGATTGTGCATAGGTTGCTTGCTTGGTTGTGCATGTTCTTGCTATGCAATGTCTGCTAGGATTGGTCTCATCTATGATGGTTTGCCTTTTCACATAGGTTGTTTTGGTAGGCTATAGGTCCATCTTTGTAGGCATATCCATCCTCTTGCTTGTTGACTATGCATTTGCTAGTCCACTGCTACTATCGTGTCTTGCATTATGGTTTTTTTGTCCCACAATAGAGGAAGAAATTGAGTTAGGGCTTTTGTGGTAGATGCGTGTGGCTATTGTAGAGGGCTCCATCTACTATGTCTAAAGTTGCATCAAGTTGTGCCTTCAAGATCAAGGCCAATGATTGGTGTAAAAGAATGTCTTGAGATGGTGCATGAGAGAGTGCTTGAGCTCCAAGATGATTAACATCTAAGCCTTAAAAAAAGGTGCTTCCAAGCTCTGAAATTACAACAAAGTGCACAAAGGAAACCTCCACATGAGGTCTCCTATAGCTGAAATGAACTGAGACTCTCTCCAAGAACTATCCACATGAGGTCTCCTATAGTTGAAAGAAGCTGAAATTCTCTCCAAGAACCATCCACCCGGATGTCAAACTAATGGAAATTTGGGAATAGAAGATGCTAAATGCTTCAAAATGAGATATCTTGAGCTAGGAAGCTCAAATTAAGGTGCGATGAAAAGCAAAAGTGGCTCTCTCCCTAGATTATAAGTTGTGCAAAACTACAACTTAGGTAGATGCAAACATAAGAGATCATAGGCTTTGATATCATGTTGAGAAAGTGGGGGATAGAGGAATGCACATGATAGGTAACTATACACTACTTACTATGACATGATGAAGAATATATACATCTATTTTATTTGCATAAGGTCCCACCCCGATCATCTTTTCCTTATACACCAAAGTGAGATTCCTTCATCTTGACTACACATATCTTAGTCTTGAGTGGTGGCGATCATCACTACATCAAATTCCATAAAACCTGTGCGAGCAAGAACACATTTAAAATACCCTTGTATTTAAAAATGTACATTTTTTAACGTAATTGTTAACCCATGTTCTTATGTATACATGTTGTAATCTCAAATTTAAAAGTCCATCCTAACATGTACATATTATAGTTATATTTTAGAACTATATATAAAAAAACCCCTCATGCTCTTAAAGGCTTGTAAGTCCTCCAAATTTAAAAATCCCCTTCCATGAACAAATCTACCACCTTACATGTTTACATAGTGACCAACCCGGGCACAAAATGAATTGCTTTTGCAATTCTCAATTCATTTTCCTTCTCACTCTTGAGATTCCTACCTATAAGAAACATCTATAAGACCAATAAAAAGATTGCTATGCCTTGAATTTTTGAAATGGGCTTCCTTTCCTCTATAATGTGATTTATCCATGCCTTGAGGGTTCCAAATGGATACAGGGACCCATTTCTCCACAAACCACAATGTGTGTGCATAAAGAATAAATTGTACAAATGAACACACATCACGTTAACAACATAAATGGACATGAGATTAATGAACAAATTGCAGCATAAGGAGGATTCCTAGAAGGAAATGTGTTATATGTGGCTTCCCCCATGCTTTCACCCTTAATAATATGAATTCTCTCAATGTTCGCCTCAATCTTTCATAACGCATTTCCTCGATTTGACCCTGTTGAAGCAAGTTTATTGATGAATGAACTTTGTCCATACTTTCTCTCTTGAGGTAGCTATTTGAGGATGTGAATCTTGATTGGTAGTACACTCACACAAAGTTTTCTAGGACTGTCAACCTTGGATGTTGTGAGACAAGGTATGTGTGTCTTTCCCAGTACTATGTTTAGACAAGAATCTTCTTGCCTTTCCTTGAGCTGTGGATAGTATGGTAGATAGATTTTGGCTTTCTTGACATTTTCTTGTCCTTCTTAAGCTTCACATTGCCTCCATGAAGTCACATTGTTGAAAGAATTTCTTTAGCTTTTGTAATGCAACATGTAGCTACTTCTTTTGGCTTTAAATTCCAAGCATAAACTAGATGGCAGCATGACGATGGTAGTACACATGATTTCATTTTAAAAAGAGCCTTAGCAAAGTTAAACCTAGAGTCTTTCCCATCTAACTACAAGGTCAAAGCTGCTTTTACTAAAACAAAGTACAATTGCACTAGAGAAGGCAAGAATCTTGAAATTTCAATCAAACCCTATAAGGATAGACGAGACTTTCTAGTAGCACCCCTACAGGGAGTGGACATCATCTTAGGAATGCCCTGGAGGCATCAATATAATCCTAAGATAGATTATGATTCACATCAGATGTGAATTGAGAAGGGCAGACAAGAAATATGTCTAAAAAGCTCAATGAAACCTGAGATCAATCCTTTAGTCAACCACACACAAGCCAAAAGAACAATTAGAAAATGTGAGAAGACATATTTGATTTTGGTGAATACGGTAATGGCTACTTAGCCAAACACTAAGCCTACATGCCAAAAGTTTGTTTCTCAAATTTTTGATTGTTTCTTAGAGGATTTGCCGCCTGGACTACCATGTTCTCGACTTGAAGATCATAAGATAGAAATCTTACCGAGCAATACTCCACCTTGCAAAGCTCCTTATAGAGTCAATCAGCTAGAACAAAAGAAAATTCAAAAGCAAGTGGAGGAATAATAGAGAGAGGATTCATAAGACCCAACAGTTCTCCTTATGGAGCACCTGTCTTATTAGTCAAAAAGAAAAATGGAACCTATCAAATGTGCATAGACTATCATGCACTAAACAAGATCACAGTGAAGAACAAATATCCAATCCCTAAAATTGATGATCTTATGGACAAATTGAAAGGGGTCAAGGTCTTCAGTAAGATAGATCTCAAATCCGGCTATCATCAAGTTCATATCGTAGAAGAGGATATATACAAGACTCCCTTTAGAACTCAAACGAGACATTATAAGTTACTAGTTATGGATTTTGGGCTAACTAATGCTCCAGCTACTTTTAGTAGAATGATGAACCGAATCATTCTTGAACACCAAGATTGTGTGGTAGTATTTTTCGATGATATTCTCGTGTTTATAGCAAAGACATTGAGGAGCATAAGGAACATTTGAAGCATGTCTTTTCACTCTTGAAAGAAAATCAATTGTACATAAATCCTGAAAAGAGCAGTTTCTTTCAAGATCAGATAGAGTATTTGGGTCACATTATATCCACCGATGGGATTCGAGTAGATCCAAAGAAGATTGAATGCATAGTCACATGGCCTAAACCCCAAGATATACATGAATTAAGATCATTCTTGGGATTGTGTAGCTTTTATAGAAAGTTTGTCAAGAATTTCGCATACATTGCACACCCATTGATAGACCTTCTTAGAAAAACTAAGCATTTCTTATGGACCGAGTGCCAAGATAAATCTTTTACAGCTTTGAAAGAAGCTCTCACACAAGCTCATGTGTTGCAATTACCCGATTTCTCTAGACCATTCTTTGTAGTTGTAACCGATGCTATGGATATGGAATTGGAGCCGTACTTATGCAAGATGGACATCCAATAGCATATGAGAGTAGAAAATTAAAACCAGTGGAATGCATATGATAAAGAATTAACCGATGTTCTACATGCCTTGCAAATGTGGAAACATTATTTGATGGGATCTGAGTTTCTTATCAAAATTGATCAACAAAGTATCAAGCATTTGTTGACTCAGCCACTAATATCTGCTGATAGGCACATCAAATGGGCATCATTCATACAGAGTTTTCAGCCCATGATTCAGTATCAACCTAGAAAAGAAAGTGTAGTTGCTGATGCTCTTAGCAGAAAGCCAAGTATTAATCACATCACTGCTGTAGAGACCCAACCTTTTGAAGGTATGAAGAATTCTTATCAAGGGGATCCAGACTTTTCCGATATATGGAACAAATTAGAGAATAATACTTGGAATCCTATGTTGGACTATTCATGCAATGATGGATACCTCTTTTATATCAAAAGAAATTATGCATCACTCGACCCTTTAGACAAATTGTAATGGAGGAAATGCACCAACCACCATATATGGGACATAGGGGAGTGACTACCACTTTACAAGTGATAGCAAGAGAATTTCATTGACCTACTATAAGAAAAGATGTGGCTAAGTTTGTAGCCAAATGCATCACTTGCCAGAAGATCAAGAGTTACAAAGGAAAGACCCTAGGATTGCTAATGCTTTTGCCTATTCCTATGCAACCTTGGGAACAAATATCTATGGATTTCATAATAGGTTTTCCTACTACAGTAAATCAAATTGATATGATTTGGATGATAGTAGATCGCTTTAGTAAGCAAGCTTATTTCATCCCATGCAAGAAGACTTTAATAGCTTAGCAAGCTGCACATTTATTCATCATCAAGCATATCTTTGTTCATCATGGCTTGCCAAAGATTATAGTGTTTGATCGAGATTCGAAGTTTTGTAGTAATTTTTGGACTACATTATTTCATAATCTAGGCACTAAGTTGGATTTCTCATCAGCTTTTCATCCAGAATCGAATGGACAAACTGAAGTTACAAACAATACTATTCAGGATATGATAAGAGCTTATGCGGGAAGTCAACCAAAGACTTGGGGCAAATACATTTATCTCTTACAGTTTGCTTATAATAATACTCCTCATTCTACAACTAGAAGAGCACCCTTTGAGATTATCTAGGGGAAGGTTTTACCTATTCCTATCACACGATTGACCCATAGAGTGGAGGCGGCAGATGCATTTACCTATGACTATCAAAATATTCTCAAAGAGGTTCGAGAAGCCATTGCAATCATGCAAGAGAAGTACACAAAACAAGCTAATAAGAAACGGAAACACATGCTTTTTAAAGAAGGTGATTATGTACTTCTTCGGATTGAGAAAAGAAGATTGAAGAGTGTTGAGAAATGGCCAGTAATCAAGATGTCCCCACGTTTTTATGGACCATTCAAGGTGATTCAAAAAATCAATGATCTAGCTTATAGGCTTCAATTACCTGATAATTGGAAAATACATAATGCTTTCCATATCAGCCTTTTAAAGCCCTTCAAAGGACCTTTACCTACTATTCATCCTGTCTATGAAGAGGCTCCATTGATTGTTGATGAAGAAGAAATTCTATTATTGATCATCAATAGACCTCGACCCAAAAAGGAAATGTCTATATTAAATACTTGCTCAAATTTAAGAATCATCCGAGAGATGATGCTTAGTGGATGCTTGAGCGATTCTTTTGAACTTTCCTATACCTCCTTAGTTCCTATAATTAAACACACAACTAAGGTCAGTTGCAATCCAAGCAAGAGGGATGTTACAGAAATTATATTTCTGATATATCTTGCTCTGGACATTATTATTTTAGTCAAGTGTGACTATGGCAAAGTACTCCATAGGAGCGCATTGGACGCTATGAGGGTCCTAGTAGATACTTTGTGTGGTTAGTTGGGGATTCCTGATTAGCCTATGTTTTGCCATGCTAGATGGTTCATATTGTGGGTGATTCCATGTTAATACTGATGTCGCAAGTGTTATTAGTGTTGTGCTTGATTATTGTGCTTTGAGCACGGTTATGTTGGGATCAGTTGATTTGGTGATTCGTTCAATCGATTGTTAATAACTAATGTAATTAGCAGCTTGAGTACAGGTGATAGAACTCATAGCAAAGATTGGAGTTAGTTTGAGGGTACCGATCAAGGTGTCGTACAATGCATTATATATGGCCATGGGCCAATTTTGTATTTGTTTTATTATTGCAAGTTTGAGCAATATATTTTGTAGTGGACATAATTCATTTTTGGGCCCTAAGATGGCTATGTAAAGCAAATCCCTCATTTTGGAAGAGAGGGATAATTTTGGCTCCTTGGTGCTTTTTTATGAAATATCATAAATACTCTAGATGAGGAAGCATGAGCCACTCATCTAGGGGGGGAGATTGTACCCAGTCTGCTGTCGCTTTCGTGGTGTGATTGTGTTCTTCTTCTCTAATCGATTAAGTGGTGAATTTGTGTGAAAAGAATTAACTTTTGGTTTCAGGAAACAACATAGAAATCTCTTTTCACGATCAAAATCATGAACCACTAATGTCTTTCTAGTGCATAAAAATATCTAGGGTAAAGTAGAGAATCTATCATGGTCAAAAGTCATAGTATGTCACATTCTTTAATGACTACTCAAGGAGAACATGGATTTGATTTACTACTTGTAAGAAGTATCTAAGGCTCTTGTGTACCTTTACAATTTCAAACCTCTTTCTAAAAAGGAAAGTGGCAACAACCACATCAAGCTACTAAGAAATGATAATAGTAGTGAGTACGAGTCTCATCAATTTAATTATTTCTTTAAATACCATACCATTAGAAGAGAATTCACATGTAGCTACTTCTCTCAATAGAATGGTTTGTTGCAGTTCATGTAAAATGGTAAGTTTTTTGGAGGAGGTTCTTAGCAAGTTCCTAGTCTCAATCACCATCGGCTTCCCTCAATAATTATTATGCTTTTATGGACTTTGGAGAGCTTGGATGAGTTCTCAAATTACTATGCTACACTAGATGGGATATATTAATTTCATATTACATACATATGAATCTATGCACATAAGACTATATAACCAACACTGTTCTAAGAATTCTTTGGATTTTGGTCCAAAAGAGTATCTTTTCCAATGTAATCACTCTTGTCCAAAAGGATATTTTCGAATGTAATCACTCTTCCTTCCTTTTTCAACCCCCATAAAGTGACCACATTAATTAATAGCTTAATAGGTTTTGGTCAATGAATTCCATGATTAGGTAATAACATGGTCAAGTTATTTATTTCAAGGAAAGTGCGTTCATAAGCATTACTAAAAATAAAAATAAATGCATATAACAAAAATTGCAAAAAAGGTCATTAAGTTGTAAAACATGTAGAGATCCTCATTCTAAAGTTGAACCCAAGGCTAATACATTGGCCTAGAATTTATTGAATGCTCTTGTTTTATACATATTATCTAATATTCAAACAAAGGTGAATCCCTCAAAATATTGCTACCATTAAAATTTTACCAAAGTGTAACTTGTTATAGCATATAAATTCCCAATTTGTGTTATTATCCCTAGCTTCTGAGTAGATCGATAATGTAAACTTGAAATTTATAGATTATTTTCAAAGAAGGTTGATTGTGGTGCTTGTATCCGAAGCCTTTTGTGTGAAAAGACTTAAAAAATAAAAGTTAAATGCCGAATGTATTAAGAGGTGGCTGGTCAGGCCTTCAAAAAAAGGGACCAAATACAAAATTGGGATGACAAAATGGGCTAATCGCCATCAGCCAGTGCTGCACGTAGCTATGTTTCCATACATTTCCTGACAACAAGGATTGACCTACTCACAACACGGTCTATATTGCTCAAGACACACCCCAAAATGGGAAGGACATTTTTTAAAGAGTTGATAAGCCATGTTTCCCTATTGAGTGACCCGATCTGACTGCAAAAAGCCAATGAGTTGCAGACCTCCCAGATTGCGACCATGATAGACACATAGATGTACTGCCAGCGGCACATCGCCCGATAACACTCCCTCTAAGGAGACAACCTTACTTTAAAAATAAGGCTAATTTAGTAAGATCAAGGAACTTGGCCAACTTTGACAAAGGAAGAGAGGGATGGATGGACTTGCTAAAAGTTCTTTGCCTTGTTTACACTTCTATCACATGCTCCTTCTAATTCATGAAGGCTGAAGTGAAAACGGAATTTAGTTGTGGCGATATGTTAGTTGGGCGGTAGTAAATAGTCCACCAGGTTACTTGAATATATATTTTCTATATGTTAGTCTGGACTTATATCAAAGAGTGTATCATATAGTTTATTGAATGTGGAGATAAAGAATGATTGCTTCTTTGTTATAACATCTTTAGTCTTTTCAAACTAGATCTTGACTAATGATTTTGAAGCAATGGATCAAAGATCATTTGATTATATTTTATCAATAAATTTATTTCTTACATAAATTTCCCCTCTAAAGTCTAAAACAATACATAACTTCAAAACCCTTTGTGCTTTGATATTGGTGAAATAAGTAGTTTAAGATCGAGTGTAGATTTTCCTCAAGGCATATGATTGCAGAGTGTTATAAAGAAGCATTTTAGATCAAACATTTTCTACATCATAATTCTAGTATTATGCTTGTCTCATTTTAAAAAAGTGTTTGATCAAGGCACCCACAAAATAATATAGTGGTAAAAGGAGATACGTGACTTTTAATTTATGCTTGAGTGATTTGTGAAGACACTACTGAAGGCTTTTGCATTTGTACTTACCAAATATGCTATGAAACCTTTATTCTTTTGCCTCCTTGCCATGCACTCCATTTAGGAGTCCTTGCCATGCACTCCACAATTTGGGAGTTACAATACTTCCTTGTCAGTACAATACCTTTGATTGTTTGCTAGTCATTCTAATCGCATGCTTTGATATTTATCCTCTTCTTGCCCTTAAGTACAATACATATGGGAGTCTCAAAACGTGCCAATAAGGTGCCCTCGGTTCATGCCTCGTGCATGGAATACTCAAAAAAGCCTTAAGTTCTAAACAAAGCTACATGCATGAAATGTACATGACTTTGGGGAGACTTTGGGGAGCCTTGTTTGGGGAGAAAGAATTGGCATCCAAGTAGCGCCACTAGTTAGGGGAAGCTGAGCATCATTTTTCACTTCTCCTTCTTTGATTGCAAAGTTTGCCACACATGAGGATGGGGCCCTTGAAATCCACTTGCGAACTCTTAATGCTTTACAAGTGACATTAGATTGGATGTGCATTGTTGATAGTGGGTATTTCATCCATAGGCCGGGACCCAAAAATCGACTATTAAAAACTTTTGAGTGCCTTGTGTCTCCAAGAATGTGAGTGCTTTGCTGCTTGAGGGAGTCTCCATCGGAACACAATGAGAGTTCACATATTAAAATCTCAACCCCTTAAGAATGCAACACCTATTCTAGTGGGGAAGATGGTGAGAGATTCACATCTAAAGGTGACTAGCTTGTAAGACATGGCAAGAGACATCCTTGAAGTCTAAACCTGTGAAGTCCCAAAGGCAATGAACACCTATTCTTGTGGGCAGATGGTGTGCATGTAAAAGGTGGTCTCCATCTCAAGATTGTGACAAGTCACAAATCTACACTTTTATATATGTATTACTACACACAAAAACACACACACACACACACACACACACACACACTCTTTTATATATGTATTACTACACAACACATTATATATGTATTTATTACACACTTTTTTGGGGTTAAATTACTCTCAGACACATGCCTTCTTTTTAAGTTAGTATTGTTGCTCCCGTGTTTTAAGCGCTCTCTCTTTCTCTCTCTTTTGAGTTCTGTTGAGATTCATTGAAAGAGAAATCTGACATTGCATGACAAATCCATGCCTCCTGCCGGCGCAGACATTAGCTTCAACTTCTTGTTCCACTCTCTGCTGAATTAGTCCCCAACACAGTCAATCTTAGTTCTGGGCAGCATTTCTGTTGTGGAAGTAGGACACGGTTGCATTGTTTGATCCTAGAAAAAGAGAAATGCTTGCTTGATAGGTGAAGATTGAGTAATGAGGAAGAGATCTAAAAGTTGATTGCGAGAGAAGAGATGAATCTGGGCAGCATTTCTGTCGTAAAAGCAGGATGGCGGCAGAAGAAGAGAATGCTTGGAAGATGAAATGAAGATTGAGTAAAGCGGAAGAGATGAGAAAGTTGATTGCGAGAGAAGAGATGAACGATGCATCATCTACCTCACAGAGCTGCGTGCCTAGGGATGTTTCCTGACAAGAGAACGGAGAAGCGCTAGAATCATCATCTACTTCACAGATCAGCTGCTTGGCGAGAGACGTTCCCTGGCAAGAGAATACGAATCATATTTATCTACTTCACAGGGCTGCGTGGCGACAGATGTTCCCTGAAAAGAGAATGTAGACGTGCTACGACAGATTTCCAGACGAATTGGCGCAGGACAATCCCTGAAGGCACAATGGAGACGTGCTACGACATGCTCCCCAGAGAATTGACGGAGGAAATTCTTGCAAGAGTGTCTGTTGCTTGTTTGCTTCGGC
Source organism: Dipteris shenzhenensis (assembly GCF_047967505.1). Classification (NCBI taxonomy): domain Eukaryota; kingdom Viridiplantae; phylum Streptophyta; class Polypodiopsida; order Gleicheniales; family Dipteridaceae; genus Dipteris; species Dipteris shenzhenensis. Next base: position 50,181,200 of record NC_141601.1, read on the forward strand.
TGCGACTGGTTTGCAAAGCTTGGAATTCTCTCATCAACTCCCCGGGCTTTGCCAAGTTGCACTGGCAAATCCGTGCTCCCGAGCCATGGCTGCTCGTCGTGCGAAGAGCCAGCGCGCCCAACCAGAAGCTCTATCTGTGCGACCGATCGATGCAGCGATGGCTGCTTCCGCCGCTGCGGTTCGTGGAGCAGATGGAGTGCGACTTCGCGACGTGCAAGAGCGGGGGAGGGCTGGTGTGTTGCGTGGGCGGGAGGGCGACGAAGCGGGGGGGGAAGACGATAGTGGTGTTCAATCCGGTAACGAGGGCATACAAGGTACTGCCGAACCCTCCGTATGCGGCAGGATGGAGCGAATCGACGTTGGAGATGGCGATATGGAGGGATGATGCGAGCGGCGAGTACAAAGTGGCGTTGTGCGATACGAGGCACAGAGATGTGAGGGTGTATGAATCGAGAACGAGGAGATGGACGGAGGGAAGCAAACCACCGGAAGAATTGACGGACGTGAGGCCGCGATTCGGAGGCTTTCGCAGCAGCTCCAAGGAAAAGATCTACTGGTACGAAGTGGAAGGCGATCGATGGATGGAGTCGGAGCTTCCGGTGACGAATCCGTTCCGTCTCAAATGTCCGTCGGTGATTCAACAGAAAGATCGGCGAGGTCGATCGAGAGTCCTGTTCGCCGCCGTCTTGGCGTTGAGCGACGGCCGCAACACTGCCTCGCAAGGCTTCGCAATCTGGGAATTGCAGCGCCGCCATCGCCAGCAGCATGATCTTCAGCAACAACCTGAAGTCCGATCTCTGCGTGAGAATTCTCCTACTCACAACCGTGATCTTCAGCAACAATCTGAACGATCTCGGCATCAGAATACTCCTGCTCACAACCGCGATCTTCAGCACCAATCCGAACGATCTCGGTATCAGAATTCTCCTCCTCACGACCGTGATCTTCAGCAACAATCTGAACGACCTCAGCATCAAATTGCTCATTCCACAGAAAACAATTGCCTCGATAGCGGTGACCAGCAGCAATTTCTCGATGGCCACTCTCATTTGATCCGACCACAGAATTTCCAATCTAGCCTTGATCTCCAACAGCAGCAGCAGCAGCAGCAGCAGCAGCAGCAATTAGCGTTGCAATCTCTGCATCAGAATTTCCACCATAGCCGTAATCATTCTCATCTACCCAGCCTGATCCGTCCTCCTCATCACCACCTCCAACAATGCCCATTTCCACCGCCACCATTGGAGCATCTTGATCCTCCTCAGCACCCTCAAAATTCTCCTTCGCTCAGCCTCCTCCCTCCATCTGCACAATCTCTGTCGCAGATTCATCGTCTTCCACGCCACCCACAACCACTGCCCCTCCGTCCACACCCCCCTCGCCATAATCCACTCCAGTTCGCACCACACCCATCTCCACCTCAAACAGCACAGTCGCAGGAGCAATGCCCACCATCTCCAAAGCACTCTACCTGCACCTGGATTGAGATCTCCCGGACACCCCCCCGGTTCCTGAGAGGACCCCGCGGTGCTCTGAATCGTCTCAACGATTCCACGCTCATCTGCCATCACGACTATGTGTGCATGACTGGGCTGACCAGGTACTCCATGTCTCCTTGGGAGTGCTTCTACCCATGGCTTCTTGTTTACAACATTGCCGAGGACATGTGGGGATGGTCACCACATCCCCTTGGAGACAAGACTTGGGCAAATTTCCAAACCGTTTGTGTGTTGGAGCCTAATCTTGATGGTGTTCTCTAATCTATCAGCACACACATTGGTCCCTAGTCAAGGGATTACAAGGAGGTTCTAATGGTGGTCTCTAATCAATGTGATTCTAATGGTGGTCTCTAATCAATGTGAGAGAGACTCCCCGTGAGTCAAGAGAACTATAGTTGGAGCTTCACGGTCCAGGTACTTTGGATTTATGCTTGGGATATAATGTCTAATCTTGATGTTGCTCCTGAGAGAGAGTGGTGAGACTACATATGCTACTTCTTGTTGCACAAATGATCCGTAGTAGCAAGCCCTCAGTCCTACACCATATCCTCCTAGTAGAGTTTGGGGCTACTCTACAACTTGTTACTCATGGACACCCCTCCAATTGGTAACCCCCTTGTGCACCTTGATTAGGGCCTTTTCACACATTCCATTATGTCATTTTAGTACACTTAGCATAACAATTCCATTTCCATTGGTTACTCATTATATTATGCATAAAGTGGTCTTAACAAGAAATTTGGATCTTTTTTACATAAAATGGTATATCTATGATGTCCATTCTCTGAGCTTTCAAACTAGTACCCATCTTGTGTAAAGTTTTAACTTTATCTTGATCGTAAAAACTACTTAATAATTTTTAAAAGGAAAGTAACATTCCCATTGCCCAACGTTATGTTAAACCCTTTTTTTTTTGTATTTCAAACTTGTATCCCTTCAAAAAAGATCCTTAAAGCGTGTATTTCTTAGAGGTTAAATTTTAAAGCATCTTTAACATGCTTCTAAGAGATTCAACATATTAACTAGACCCAATGCACACTTTCATAAAAATCTTTTAAGCAATCTATCTTAATTGATAGAGTAAACAGGCCCTTATTTGGTTTTATACCTAAAGTGCTCTAAATGTAGTTGATTTTTCTATCTACAAAAAAATGTTTACGTCTTCTTTTGGGAATAAATACTCTAAGAGTGCCAATTTTTAAAAGCATTATTCTCAACCCTTTCTATTTTCCCTTTTTGTTAGATATCAATGCTCCACTCTCATGTAACTATGCGGGAACCAGCTAATTCTACTTGTAAGCCCCCCCATATGAAGAGAAGGCATTTGAGTAGCTCGGTTATCTAGTAGGTCCTGGTTTGGATACCAGATGGGGGCCATGTGTGGCCTGATGGCTGGACGGCTTCAGATAGAGTTGGCACACTGCCAACTAGGCTACATGCAAGTGTGGGAAGGCATCCCATGACTGACCGCACTGAGGGTAGATGGAGCATTTCTCGGGGTAGCCCACTCTCGCGTTGCGGGGCCCGTTTGGAGCCCCAGGTGATCCCGGATGGCTCTAGGCCGAACGGTTACCATAGGTCAGTTGCTCTATTTTGTGCCACGGTTCTATCGTGTGGTCAATGATCTATTTCGGGACCAATCCCCAGTTGGCCGTTTTGGGCGGACTGGGTCGGGAACCCAATTGGGTCTAATCGATAAACGACTAGTGGCTATATAAGAGCAAGCCCGTGAAGCCCATCATCATTACTGGCTATAGCAACCTTGATTCCTTAGCATCCAGCCTCCGTCCTCTATTGGTTCCAGTATGCCATCGAAGCTTCTCTCACAGAAGCGCACGGTTGGGATGTAGCGCCATCTATTGTATCAGTTTTACAGTAATCAAATTTTTGATTCTCCATACTATCTGCTTTTCTCTCTTGCATACGAGATCCTGTTATCTGTTGAGCACAGACGTTGTATTCTTTTCTTACATGGTATCAAAGCTTGGGCTCTAGCAAGAAGATTTGGTAGTGTGTTTTTGTTTGTGAGTAGATTGTGAGAGATGGCCCAGCCTGCAAGACTGCGAATCCCACCGTTCGGTGATAGCTAAAAGTTGGACGGCACTAACTATCCACTCTGGAAGTTCAAGATGAAGACCATCCTAAGTGCATACGAGCTTTGGGATACTGCTTTTGGGGTGGACGTGAAGCCGGTTGCGAGACCGAGAATCCAGCTAATGCAGGACAATAGATAGTACTAAATGCGGATGAGATTCTCGCGTGGACAAGAAGAAATGCAGATGCACTGTGTTCTATTGTCTGCAGTGTAAGTGACTCTATCATGGCGTTAATTCAACATGTCACCATAGCAGAGGAGGCATGGACGGTCTTGAAAAATCAGTATGAGACCATGAATCAGACGCGGATTTAGAATCTGGAGACTCAACTCGCGAATGAGAAACTGTCTGAGTCTAAAGCGGCATAGAAGTTCATCACTAGGGTGAAGAATCTGAACGATCAGATGACTGCGATTGGCATCATCATCACCAATGAGAATCTAGCACGAAGGTGCATACGGATTCTCCCACCAAAGTTATACGGCGATCTTGTTACACTGCTGAATATGCAGAACAGAAATCCACCCCTCAACTTTGAGGATTTTAGCGCAATGCTTCTGGAGGAGGAGATCCGTCAAAAGATCAGGATTGGAGAAGATTCGGCTTTCTCGACAGGATCAAAGAAAGGTAAGGGTAAGGACTCTGGTAACCCATCTTCTTCTGATGATAAAAAGAGAAAGAAGAAGGTCAAGTGCTTCTATTGCAACAAGGCAGGGCACAAGTAGAATGAGTGCTGGAAGAAGATTGCAGATGAGAAGAACGGCATAAAGAAAGAGTCCAGCAACAGCGCACAGGCAGTACAAGTAGAGCTGTTCATAGCAATTGAGGAGATTTGCATGGAGGCAGTTCATGTAGCTGTGGATGAACCTTGGATTATTGACAATGGTGCATCGCGCCAAATGACCAGTCGGAAGGATTGGTATACCTCTCTACATCCGGTAGGGAATGACATCCTGGTAGTAGTCGGCAATGATGCAAAATGTCCAACAAAAGGAAAAGGTACGATTGCTCTCAAGTCAGATGGAGTTGTAAAATAGTTGTTCGATGTTCTTTATGTGCCAGATATCAAAAGGAACTTGTTGTCCGTTTTTGCAATCACGGATCGTCGGGACCTCAAAGTTCACTTCGATAAGAATGGCACACAGATTTTGGATCTTCAAGGGAAGGTCGTTGGTAAAGGTACACGATGCAACAACATCTACGAACTCTCAGCTTTCAGTGCTCGAGCTGATGTGAGCAACACTAAGCTGTGGCATGAGAGGTTTGGCCATCTAAACCTTAGCTCTTTAAAGGAGATGCATAAAAGTGAAATGATTGTAGACCTACCAGACATTACAGATTTGCTCGATGTATGTGAAGCTTGCATGATGGGCAAGCAGCATCGGCAGCCCTTTCCTAAAGAGGCCAGTAGGGCAAAGGCTCCTCTAGAGCTCGTTGACACGGACCTCTGCAGAAAGATGGAGACGGAAGCTTTGGGTGGTTCCTACTACTTCATGACGCTGATCGATGACTATAGTAGAAGGATATGGATATACTTCCTGAAGACTAAAGATGAGGCTTTTAGTAAGTTCAAAGAATGGCATGTAATGGTCGAGAATGAAACGGGGAGGAAGGTGAAGAAGTTGAGATCAGACAGAGGTGGTGAGTTCACATCAAGTGAATACGAAAGTTATTGCAAAAGTCACGGGATCAAGAGGCAGAAACCCCCGCCACATACATCACAACAAAATGGAGTAGTAGAGTGCAAGCTGTGCGTCATCTGCGAAATGCGTAGGAGTATGATGAAAGGGAAAGATTTGCCAAAGACTTTCTAGGCTGAAGCATGTAACATGGCAGTTTACATTTTGAATCGTAGCTACACGAAGGCTGTGAACGGGATGACTCCACTGCAGGCCTTTTCTGGTAAGAAACCTTCAGCTGCACATTTCAGAGTTTTTGGATGTGACTGTTTTGTGCATGTCCCTGATGCTAATAGGACCAAATGGGAACCGACTGGCACATTGGATAAGTACAAGGCTCGGCTCATGAAAAAAGGATTTGCACAGGTACATGGTTTTGATTATCAAGATACTTTTGCTCCCACAGCTCGATTAACCATAATTCGTAGTATTTTGGCTTTAGCAGCACAGGGAAGTTGGCCTGTGTTTCAAATGGATGTAAAATCCGCCTTTTTGAATGGAGATCTCAAGGAGGAGGTATACGTGGAACAACCACCAGGTTTTGTGATCCCCAGTTCATCCCCGGTTCAGAAGAGGTAAAGTTTGTAAACTGAAGAAGGCACTTTACGGGCTGAAACAGGCCCCACAAGCGCGGTACTAGCGGATTGATGCCTACTTTCTGCAAAACGGGTTCAGGAGGAGCCCATCTGATGCGAATTTGTATATCTTTAGAGAAGGAGGCAGGTGTATGATCGTGGTCCTTTATGTGGACGACCTTGTCATAACAGGGAACCATGAAGAGAAGATCTCGCAAACAAAGCATTTGCTAGGAAGAGAGTTTGAAATGACAGCAGACCTCGGACTGATGCATTTCTGTTTGGGGATTGAAGTTTGGCAAGAGCCAAAACAGATCTTCAACTCACAGCTGAAGTATGCTAGAGAGATACTGAAGGCATTTGACATGGCTGAGCGCAAGACAGTTGGCACGCCTATGGAGGTTGACGTGAAGCTCTCAAATGAGGATTCATCACCACTGGTGGATGAAGCGAAGTATAGAGGTCTTGTGGGCAGTTTGATTTACTTGTGCAACACGCGGCCGGACATCAGTTTTGCAACTGGTGTAGTAAGCAGGTTTTCCAATAAGCCTTGGGAGAACCATTGGAGGGCAAGGATGCAGGTGCTGAAATACATCAAAGGCACACTTGATTATGGCATCACCTATACCAAGGGCAGCACCTTGATCGGATTCTATGACTCGGATTGGGCAAGAGACGTGGACAGCAGGAGATCAGTGATAGGTTACTGTTTCTCACTTGGATCTGGAGCTGTGTCATGGGTTAGTAAGAAGCAACCTATAGTTGCTCTTTCTTCGACCGAGGCTGAGTACAAATAAGCATGCTTTGCTTCTTGTGAGGCAGTGTGGTTGAGGAGGATTTTAGGGGACATGGGTGCAGTGCAAAACAAGCCTACACAGTTATCATGTGATAATCAGAGTTGCATGGCAATTGCAAAGAACCCTGTGTTCCACGCTTGCACAAAACACATTGAGATTCAATATCACTTTGTACGCGAGCTGTGGTCGGTGGCCCCCTAGTCAGCCGTTTTGGGTGGACTGGGTCGGTCACCCAATTGGGTCTAACCGACTACGACTGGTGGTTATATAAGCGCAAGCTCGTGAAGCCCATCATCATCACTGGCTACAGCAACCCTGATTTCTTAGCATCTAGCCTTCGTCCTCTACTGGTTCCAGCATGCCATCGAAGCTTCTCTCACAGGAGCACACGGCTGGGAGGCAGTGCCATCTATTGTATCAGTTTTACAGTAATCAAAATTTTGATTCTCCATACTATCTGCTTTTCTCTCTTGCATACGAGATCCTGTTATGTGTTGAGCATAGATGTTGTATTGTTTTCTTACATTCTCAACCCTTTCTATTTTCCCTTTTGAACTATAAATTTTTGCTTGAACAAAAATATTTGGGAAGATATGAATTATCAACGCCTCTCCCCTTTCAACATGCATTTTAGCCCAATCTTAAAACTAGGATGTTATATCACCAACCTTGTGATTGCCTTTAACCAAGATTTTCATACCCACTCTTTGTTGCCCAATCTTGAGAGTGTTCTTGAAATAGTATCACAGAAACACTTCCATATAATGTAATGTCAACATTATGTCCTATCATTGTTTCTAAATGACTCAGGGGGGTCACTCATCATATGTAACCCTATCACGTGAGTTCAAGAGAAATATATTTTTTATTTCTAAAATTTATAGAAATAAATATACATAAGGGACTATTTAAAATAGTTTTGGAAAAAATTTACAGATTTGTATAGAAAAGGGGTACATTTTATTAATGAAAAATTGATAGATAAGGGATTTTAAAAATAGGCCTTGAATGCACGTGATATAGACGGTTTATATATAGTGACCCCCTCGAGCTAAATGAACTGGATAAAATAAACCCCCTATGAGATGATGCTTATTCTTGCTTTAAAATGTGTCCTTAGAACATGAATTTGTATAAAGCCCATGTAACATTTTATAGGTCACCTTGATGCTTGTTGAGAAGTTCAACAAGGTGGTCCATCTCATTGCTTGTAAAGCGGCAACTAATGCTCTCCAATTACCAAAGAGTACTTGCCTCAATTATGCACACTCATTTTCTTGGTTATTTGCAAAAACCTTATGGAAGAGGACTAGCAATAAGTTGACTTTTAGAAAAAGCTAGCATCCTTAGATGAATGGTCATGAGTGTTTTTAAATACAAGCTACCATCCTTAGATGGATTGTCAAATAGATAGTTTGAGCAATATGCTACGATGTATTGTAGGAAAACACCCATGACAACCATTGACTCCATTATCGATGCTTTTTTTGATAGAAATTACAATGGAATTTTTTTCCACTCTAGAAAGCGTCACAATTTTTGTCGATATTAGCTGTCGATAAAAAAGCATCAAATTATACATCACAAGTCACATTGATATTTTCGTCAATAATTGCTAAATATCAACATCACTATCATCATTATTTTTTACAGTTACAAAATTTTTGCAACATCTATTTTTGACACTAATATCAACGCTGGTAACAAATTATCAACATGTTAGTATTGATGCTGTTAAAATTTTTTGAAGTTGTATTGATGGAAATATCCATGTTTATGCATTTTTGGCAAATTTTTTTAAGAATAGATTAGGGCTTGTCCAAGCCCTAGTTTGCCCTTTTGTATAAAGGTCTGTATTACACTGCCATTTTACATGGTTTATATTGTGTATAAAATCTCCTATTACATTGTGTGAGTATAAAATCATCCTACTCTAGCATACTCATATCTACATCCTATATAAAAGCTTTAGTTCGAACTCGTTTCTCCCCTCCTCCTCCTTGTTGCTCTCTCCACCTTCATCTTTGCTCTCGCCACCTTCCTCTCCTCTTGCTCCTCCACCTTCTTGTCATCTTGGTGGGCTCAGAGCCAAGTATTTGTCTCCATCCTCCTATTAGAGGTTAGTATATCTTATAGTTGTTTGATTCTGACATTTGAAGATAAATGGCTATAATAAGGGCTTACATTCATTACTGAAGGGCACAAATTGCCTTCTCTTTATGGCTAAGTCAAAGAGAGCTTGTGTGCCATTCTTGTACACATATGAGTACTTGTCATTTGTGCACTGCTTGTCTATTTTCATTTCCTAACATTACAAGAATACATGTTAGTTTTACTTGCATGCAATTGCATTTCAAAATTAAATACTAAAATAAGTGAACAATAGGTACTTACAAAAAATGCATAAAATCAAGCCTTGCCATGCAAGCCTAAGTACGATTGGCCCACTTTACTCTTCCACGCAGTCGTTGCCTGCTTTTGTTGATCATACTTCTTGGGATCTTGTAATTCTTTCTTTATGATTTTCCAATCTTCCTGGTGGAACCAAGAAGGGTTCGATTCCCATTTCTTTTCTTTTCTATACATTTGGTCTTGTCAGGACTTAAGTATAGTAGCCATCTTGTTCAACATCCAGTGGGAGTCGAACTTCAGCTCCTCATGAGGCACTGAGAACTCCTCCCTCAATGTGTGCAAAATATAATCTTTTTCTTTTATGGCTGCTTTTGCAAGAGTCCATCACTACCCCCTTCAATTCCTATGAGCAAAGGCCCCATGCATTTCGATAATAATTTACTGACCTCAAGTATCCATAAGTATCTCAAACTCTTTATTAACCGAATAGGGGAGGGTGGTGGAAGTTTGGAATTCTACTTAACTAGCCCTTGTGGCACTCACTATATAAGAGCTAGAGCATCTACGTTGACTCTCTCTCTCTCTGTCTCTCTCTCTCTCTCTCTCTCTCTCTCTTTCTCTCTCTCTCTCTCCCCCCCCCTAGTTGCACCATGGATGGTAGCTTGGAATATCAATATGGAAGTAGGTGGATCTGAGACTTGATGCCTCTCGTGCTCAAATTCATGCACGAGTCTTTCCCTATCATTTGGATCCAAGCGTATGAGCAATTTGCGAGCCTTCTCGATACTGCTACTTAGAGGCATTAGTAATGGAGGGTCTCTTTTTACCCCGTCCACTCAATTCTCCTCTTGCCATCCTTCACAAAATCAAAGAAAACATTACATTTAAAATTTAGGATGCAAGTTCCCATAAAAAGGGATGTGACATTCACTTAAAAAAGATATGCATTCTATTTAAACAAGGAAACGTGCATTCTATTTAAACACTTTGAAGAGAAAGGGGAAGGGAAAACAAAAGAGGAAGGTGAAGGGTAACCAAAATCCATGGAAAGGAAAAACAAACATCCATGGATAGGGAAGTGGGAAATCCATGGCTAGGGAAACAGAAATCCATGTTTGCTGTCAGCTTGCAACCTTTCTTCTTCAACTCAGTCTCCTCTCACCTCTTGGCAAAAAAAGGACTCATCACTACTCTTCTTCTGCCTCTTGGTTCTTCATTTCTCATGAGTCAGAAGAAGAGCAGTTGTTACTAGATCCTTCCATCAAGAGGTATCACCAAGAAAGGGAAAGGGAAAGGGAAAGTGAAAGGGAAAAGGGAAGGGGAAGGGAAAATGGAAGGGGAAGGGGAAGGGAAAAGGAAAGGGGAAGGGAAAGGGAAAAAGAAAGGGGAAGGGCAAGGGGAAGGGGAAGGGAAATGGAAATCCATAGCATGAGAGAGATAGATGCTTTGAGAGCTTTCTAAGAGTTCCTAGATTTTTGAGATTTCAAAGAGTTTGAGAGATCCTAGTAAACAAAGCCTTTCAAAGGCAAGCACTTGGACTCTGCAAAATAGCATGGGCAACAACTTCTACATGACTTGCAAGCATGACCTCTACTACAAGCTTGTAGCCTAAAGTCCTATCCATAGCTTAGCCAAGAAGCAAAGCACATGGTTCCCTAGTGCGCTGTAGTGACCAAGAAAGTCGACTAGTAGCAGCCAAAGTTGACCATCTACAAGCTACAAGCCTACCACCACTGCAATTCTACAACTACTGCAGCCTCTACACGTCAAAGCTACATCCTACATCACTATGCACTAGGCAAGCAACTGCAACCTTCATCGGCTCCTTTAACTGGCAGCTCCTCTGCCATATCCTAAGCGCGAGGATAGCTCTACTATTGGCAACTAAGGCAATGCACCAGATGAGCTTCTATACAGCAAGCTACAAGCCCTGACTATAATGAATTGCCTAATCCAATGAGCCCCAAGCAAGCTCCATTGATGGCTACAACTCTCAACAGTGCCCTCGACTCACATGAAGGCTTTATCGACCTTCAATGGCCAAATGCGACTCTCAGCTACAGTGGCCCTTTCAACTCCCACAACCTCAAGCCGACCAATCAGCATCCATGATGCTCATCAACTACTTTTAACTCTCGTTCTACCATCTACAACCCACCGGACCAGACAGACTCTAGCAGCACCACTTTAATGCTTCAATGATGGACTCCTACCAACCTCAACACAACACTCCAACAAGGCAAACAACCCTCCAAATGCCAACAACATGGCTACAAACCCGATAGCAGTAGACCGACCACGAATTCAAGCGACATGCATCTTCTAGTCTCAATGACTCAAGGTGATGCCATCAATAGCACCAACAAGCAGACAAGCCCATCTACAAAGGCTGCAATGAAGACGACACACACCATCTCTAAGCTGACTACAAAAAGCTCACGAACAGTCGACTCAAAATCCACACGGTGCACGCCCAACAAGTTCCACAAATTCACTTAACACTAGCACCTCACAAGCTCACGCTGTAGCAATGGAATCCCCATAGGCATTGATGGAATTTTACAAAGATTCTATCAAAATCTCATAGATTATGGGGAACCTTATCACCTTCCAAAGGAAAAACGGGAGCTCATTTTGGGGCCCTAAGAGAAATTCATGATTTCTTCATTTTTTTCCTATAAAATAAAATATGTCATAATCCCATTGACATAAGGTGCAAAATTTGGTATTTCTGACATCATTGGCGTGTCCAAAGCGGGCCAAAACCCTCGAAAGGACTTTTGAAACGCCAAAAATGAGAAGCCGAAGGCTCAAAAAAGGCCAAAAGGCCTGAAAAACCAATTGTACAAAAGAATGCATATGGTGCCAACCTTTTGTACAATTGCATTCTTTTGTACAATTGGTGTTCCGGGCCTTTTTGGCCTTTTTCAAGCCTTCGGGTGCCTATTTTTGATGTTTCAAATGTCCTTCCAAAGGTTTTGGTCTGCTCCGGACGCATTGGTGATGTTAGAAATCCCAAATTCTACATCGTATGTTAGATATAATAAAGTATCTCAAGCATCCTCATTGAATGCATACTCGATGGTATTTATTTATTTATTTTTCTAAAATTTTCAACGTTACATTGGCCCTCCTTTGATTGGTGGAGTGCTATTTTCCTTCTAGGCTAAAAGGCCCCAAAATGATCTCCCTTTTTTCCTAATGGACACGTGGCAACATAACTAGAAGACATGTGGCATTTGAGCAACAACTACCTTATCTCTTATCTGCTAGCTCCTGCACCTTGCCATGTTATCATTGTGGTAGCCTTATCTACTACGTCACCACATACCTGCCACATCATCAATAGTTGATAGTATGATACATCAGCACAATGCCACCTCATTCACTGCCACATGGCCCAGGCCCCTACTAGGCATAGTTATCTCTCCACCTGAACACCCTGCATGTTGCATGTGCATCCACTTGGCAAATCACACAGTGCTCCATAGGAACATCCCTTCATAAGAACAATTCTGCATGTGACCCCTCTTGCCACATTATCATTTTCTCATTTTTTGCCCCTCCACATAGATCAAGCCTTATCTCTTGATCCAAGAAGAATTTGAGGGTACTCCAAAAAGGAAAAATGATCGATTTTTTGTGCTCTACACAGTCATCACATCCCGTACACATTTCAAAACTTGTATGTCATAACTTTTAGCCTCGGCATCAAATCCACTTTGTGCACACATTTAAGCCTCTACATTGATGCATATGATCCATGGAACACCTAAAAGGAATAAAAGAAAAATAAATTATTTTCTTATTTTCATTGCTTGATGGTTGGTTTAGCTCTAGATCAGAGTAGAATAGTTCATCCATAGAGGAGAAAACTCCAAAGTAGCTAATCAAAGCCTTGCCCAAAAATTTCTGACTAGTGCCTACTACTTGGAGTCAGTCCCTATGCTCACATGTAGTTTCACATTATCACATGTCTTGCAACCTGACCGTCTACACATCAATTGAGTAGATTCTAGAGATTCAGAGGTATTGGTAGATTGTTCAGTGGGCAGATTGCACATTAGTTCTTTCTTGCACTCACATGCCACCATTGTAAAGCCTTATTGGCTATTTTCTGGCATTTGTGCACATTATTTTGAGCATTGTAAAGCCTCTTGGATATTGCTGACCGGTGGAGATAACCGAAGACCCCAAGGAGGAGGAGGAGGAGGAGGAGGAGGAGGAGAAGGAGCATGCTATTCCCGGCTCCCAAGGCAACTCCAACAAAGACACCTCCATCAAACAAGAAGCTACCTCAGTGGTATTTGAAGACTTTATCAGACTCACGGGTCATGTATATTCCTAAGAGTAGTTCTCGAGTACGATAGTATCAACACAACATGAAGACTCCCTCCATGAACTACATTATGGTGGCTCAGCTTGAGAAGCCCCGTTCCTTCTAAGAAGCAAAGGATATTCCAAAATGGCAGGAAGCCATGCTGCTAGAGATGGATGCCATTTTGAAAAATGACACCTGGGATTTAGTTTTCAAACCAAACTAAGCGGAAGGTCATTGGGACTAAATGGGTGTACAAGCTTAAGTTCAAGTCAAATGGGATCTTGGACAAGTACAAAGCGAGATTGGCGGTGAAAGGCTATGCACAGTCAGAAGGACTTGACTTTGATGAGACCTTCACCCCCACATCTAGGATGGTGACCATTCGGACAGTCATTGCCCTAGCTGCTCATCATAGTTGGCCTATTTTTCAGATGGATGTCAAGTCTGCATTTTTTAATGGAACCCTGGAGGAGGAGGTATATGTGGCACAGCCACCAAGATTTTACATTCCAAGATCCCCATCAAAAGTCTGCAAACTAAAGAAGGCCTTAGATGAGTTGAAACAGGCCCCTAGAGCTTGGTACCAGCGGATATATGTTTTCTTTCAAAAGATCGGGCTTCAGTGAAGTCCATGAGAGGCAAATCTTTATCTTGACATAGATGGGGATTTGTAGCTGGTATTGATTCTATATGTGGATGACCTCATCATTACATGGGATCATACAAAGAAGATTGCTTAGGTCAAGAGACTTCTCATGAAGGAGTTCGAGATGACTGACTTAGGCATACTTCACTACTTGAACTTGGGATTGAGGTGAAGCAGGGAAAGAGCTATATCTTTATTTCATAGGAGAAATATTGTAGGGAACTGCTGAAATGCTTTTAGATGGAAAATTGCAAAGCAGCAGTGACTCCCATGGAAATTGGTCTGAAGCTGAGTGTGCATGATCCATCTCAGCCGGTTGATTCATCACTATATCGATACATGGTGGAGAGTTTGCTTTACCTCACCAATACCAGAGATCGGATATTTCCTACACAATTGGATTGCTCTATCAGTTCTCCGCCACACCTAAGAAGGCCCATTGGGATGCAGGTATGAGGGTGCTAAGGTACTTGAAGGGTACCTGCACCTACGGCATCACTTATACAAGAGGCATTGAGTTGGGAGGTTTTTGTGATAGTGATTGGGTAGGTGATATTGATACTCGGAGATCGACCTCTAGATATTGTTTCTTATCTCATCAGGAGTTATGTCATGGCTGAGCAAGAAACAACCTATAGTCGCCCTTTCATCTACAGAGATGGAGTACAGGGCTGCTTGTATAGTGGTATGCGAAGCATTGTGGCTCAGGTGCATCTTGGAGGACATGAATGTGGCCCAAGAAGATGCAATGGTGGTTACCCGGTGGTTATGTGCGACAGCCAAAGTTTCATAGCAATTGCCAACAACCCCGTGTTTCATGCATGGACAAAGCACATTGAGGTCCACTACCACTTTGTTCATGAACTCATTGATGAAGAAGTCATAGAGTTGATGTACTGCCCGATCGACGACAACATCTCGAATATCGTCACAAAGGCACTTCCCAGGGAGTAGATGGAACACCTCATTCAAGGCCGATAGTTGTGTCATTGTTGAGAGGGGGTGTTAGAATGTCACTACCCCACCTGTGAGCCCCCGATTTGAGGGGACAAGGGGGCAGGAGACTATAGGGGGCTGGGGGAAAGCAAGAGGGCCTACTTGGCATGGAACCCATGCTACGGGTAGACATGGTGCAGCACAATAAAGGCACCTCATGGAGTAGAAAATGGTGGGGTTGGTAGACTGCATCAACAGCCCATCTGCTGGGCACATAGGCCTTTATATAGGTCTAGCCCAAGCAAGCCAGATCAGCCTCCAAGTGGCCTACAAGCCTAGTTGGTGGTGGAACCCATTAGGTCAATGCTGCTGGTCAGTTTTCAGAGCCCAGCAAAGGGCCTATAAAAATCCCCCACTCCCCCCCTCATTCCTCATTATCTGCACTGACCAGCCTTGCACAGGCAAGCGCACAGGGAGAGGATTAGCTTCAAATATTGGGATAGCATCTCTTTGCTAGTTTATATGCTCACCTCTTGAGCTTTTGTCAGCCCACTGTTGTGGAAGAATATATCAAAGTTTTGCTATCTCTCTCTCCCCATCTCCTTGAGTGTTGTTTGAGTGTGAGGTGTGAGTGATTCTATTCTCTATTTCCAACAGCCTTGTGATATATAAAGGATCCGATCAGCTACTACTACCAATAGTAATTGTCATTCAATGTAGGCTTTTCTAGATGTTTAGCAAGTTTCAAACTCTATTCCATGGGAGTCATTGCAATCTTGCAATCTGCCATGTCAAACTTCTTTAGGAGACTATCCACATATTCGGTTGGCTCATAAAGGTGTTGCGTGAGTCTATGCAGAACTCAATTCCAAGACAATAGTGCATGATCTTTCATGTTAAACTTTGCAGAGAAGTCTTGTTTCATCTTGTTGATGAAACTATCATTACTTCCAGTCACAATTAGATCATCTACATATAAAAGTGTAAAAATAATGTCTTCCCCTTGAACTTTGTAGTAGAGAGTATGATCTGCATTGGACTTAATGTATCCCAAATTAGCAAAATACTTTTCGATTCTTCTATACCAACTTTTGGGTTCCTGCTTTAAGCTATAGAGACTTTTCTTGAGATGGCGAACTTGATTCTCTTTCCCTGGTTCAACATACATTACTGTTGCTGCATGTAGACTTCCTGGTCTAGGTAACCATTAAAAAAAGCATTTTTGGCATCTGGCTACTGTACACATTCCATATGCTAAGTGTCGCTAGTTATATGAAAAATATTATAGAGACCATGTTTGCTATTGGAGCATATAAGTCTCATCATAATCTTGACTATTGTGCTGTGCAAATCTTTTTGCAACATCTAGTTTGGCTTTATATCTTTCAATGCTTCCATCTAGATTGTACTTCACTTTGTAACCCATTTGTTTGCAATGGCCTTCTATCCTGGTGGAAGGTCACATAATTTCCAATTGTTGTTTTTATACAAAGCTTTTATTTCTTCATTCATAGCAGTTTGCCATGTTGGCTTACTAAGGGCATCCTCAAAGTACATTGGCCCTTCTATAGCTCATAAGCGCATAATTGGTGGTTTTAAAATGAATTGCTTTGCCTTTTTGAGCATATGTCAATCTCGCTAGTGGTCCTTTGGTAGACAATCTGAGTTGTTGCTCTTCTTAAGGTGGATCCTCTGGTAATTTTTGCTCTTCTTCATCAACCTTTTTAGTACGTGACTGAGTAATAGGTGTGACTATCTCCTATGTATTTGATGTTTTCCATTTTTATTCGTCATCAAATATGAAATCTCTAGAGATAATGACCTTTAGTTGATGGGATCATGCAACTTGTATGCTTTTCTTTCTTCACTGTAGCCAACCATGATGCATTTACATGACTTGACATCCAACTTTCTATGATGATCATCATGTATGTTGTGGGCATATACTATGCAAGCAAATATGCGGGGATGCACAATGTGTGGCTTGTATCCAGTGAATACTTCATAAGGTGTCATACCTTGAATCTATTTGGTTGAAATCCGATTAAGCAAGTAGTTTGCAGTGGCAATTGCTTCTGCCCTGGAAGATGCTTCTCACTGAGCATTTCTCTAGCACTATTTGCTAAACTCCCATCCTTCCTTTTGGCTATTGCATTCTACTAAGTAGTATCTGCACATGTGACTTGTCTTCAAATGCCAATACTTCTACAAAAGTTCATGAATGCTAAAGACATGTATTCATCTCACCTCCTTTGTTTGATCTCATGACTTTGATATTTTTGCTTGTTTGATTCTCAATCATGGCTTTGAATTCTTGAAATCTAGATAAAACTTCAGATTTCTCTTTCAAAAATTAGACTCAGCAATATTTGTTGTAGTCGTCTCAATGAAAGTCAAGTAGTACAGCGAACCATTGATGTTGTGGGTCTATGCATAAATCCATACATTTGAATGATTCAAGTTAAGAATACCTCTTGCTCAAGAGGTTATTCTACCAAAACTGGTTCTCTTTTGTTTATTGAAGCAACATGCTTCGCAAACTTTTCCAAGAAACTACAGCTTAGGAATTCCAATTGCCATATTTTGATTTCTTAATTGCATTAATCTTTTGAAATTGACATGTCCATATCTCTTATTCCATGCAACGAAAAGTGGCATTGGCTGTTATTGAGCTGACATGGCATGCAAGTCTGATACTGAAGCTAGCATTCTAAACAAGTGTCCTTGAATGCTTTTCTTACTAGTTGATATCCTCTAGATTTGTCTCTAATAGTGCATTCATCTCTATCAAAGATGACTCGATAGTTGTGTTTTTTCATTTTCCCAAGTGATAGGAGGTTCTTGCTAAGCTTCAAAATATAGAGTACATATTTTACCAATCCTTTCATACCTATGGTTCATAGGGACAATTCCTTTCCCTTAAACTGGATTCAATGTGTTATCTGAAGTGTAGATAATGTTCTTTTGCCCTTATAATGGTTTCATCTCTGTAAACCATTCTTGATGCTTTGTCATGTGAGATGATGTGCCATTGTTAATATACCAGGGATCTTGATCTGCTTGATCAACTTGATAGCTACATTCCCCTTTAAAATTACAATCTATGTCAATGTACACTATTTCAATATTTTGCATATTCTCACTTGAAAGATACATATTTTCATTAGCATAATGACCATGACGTGGATGTCCACCACGGTGATTTCCTCTTCCATGGAAATTTCCTCTATTACTACTAGATTGACCTCCTTGGTCGTATTGCTTCTTGTGGTAATCTCTTTCACAATGTCCAAACTTATGATAGCAATTGCACTGCATGTTTGAAAGATTGGTGGATGCATTCCCCCTTCCTTGAAGTCTTCCTCTATTGGAATGATTTCCTCTTGGATGCTGATGTTGATACTATTGTGGATGCTGATCCTGTTGATGCTGATTTTGTTAATGATGACCACTTCTTTGAGATGCTCTACCTCCTGGGGTGCCAACTCCCTTTAGTAAGAAAACCTATCAAAATCTTGAGTATATTCCATGAGTAGAAATTATTCAAATTAACATCGTTGTGTTCTATACTAAAAGAGCTTCAAATATGTCTTTACATCTTGAAATTTGGATAACACATGAAAAAGTTACATTAATTTGAAAGGAGAGCCTGGGTTTTCATATTTTAGTGTATTTTTTATTTTACCCCTCCTCATCCAAAAGAACCCCCCCCCTCCCCCTTGGGCCTCATACTATGAAAAATATGTACAAATCTTAAAATCTTGCATATTTTTCAAGATATATGCCTTATATTTTGTGGGAGGAGGGACATGAAATTTTCATATTTTTCCCTTGCATATCTGAAAAATTTAAAGAAAATCTATGCATATTATACATGGAACTTGTCCTCCCATACCCTATATTTTGGATGAAGGTAGTAACATATTACATATTGAGTTGGTGCCCTAGGCTCTACCTCTACCTCTTCTTCTACCTCTATCTGAGGCTATGAATGCTTGATCATTAGGATGAACTTTGCATGCTTGAATGGTCAAATTCCTAAGTTATTCACCAAGTAACACTAACTATAACTCTTCTAGTGTTGGCATTTGCCATTTAATGGCAATACTCTATACTAGATTCTCATATCCCTCTCCTAGTCCATTCAAATTAGCTTGAACCATCTCTACAGGATTTAATCTCTCCTACTACTGTGAGTTGATTGTTGTAATCCTTGATTCAAAGTACATAAGCATGACTAGTTTCATTAATGTTGCAAAAACTTTGGTTTTCTCAGTGTGAGAATCCTAGATGTGTCCTTAGACTCATAAAGTGCTATAAACATATCCGTTGCTTCTTTTGATGTCTTCAGTGTGTTGAGTTGTCCAAGCATGACATCTTGCACATTTTGTTTGATTGAATGGTATGCATATTTGTATTTCTTATCCCATTCTTCTAGTGCTTTGAAAATGGCAGGGTCTACTGCAGGTGTGGACACCATTGGTGGTGGTGTAGACCCTTCTTCTTATGCTGCTGCAATGGTGGGAGTTGGTGCTTGTACACTAGATGGTCTAGGTATAGACCCATTGACATAGTCTCATTTGTCTTGAAGTACGAGAATGGTCTCCATTCAGTATTTCCATGTGTTGTAGTTTGAATTATCCAACTTAGCAAATGCCTCCAAATTGAGGTTGCTAGTGGTAGACATGATGCACCTGTAGTGGCTCTGACTCCTCAAAGATCACATCCTTGCGGGCGGATAAGGATCTTCTTTTTTCGGGGTTAAAAAGGTGATAGGCCTTGGATTCTTCACTGTATCCCACAAAGATACATCTTCGGCTATGGGAGTCAAGCTTTGTCCACTCATCTTTATGCACATGAACAAATGCATTAGAACCAAAGACCCATAAATGAGATATTGTGGGATTCTTACCATAGTAAGCTTCATATGGAGTCTTGTCATCAACAGCCTTGGTCTTGGTTCTGTTGAGGATGTGAACGGCAGTGTTCATGGCTTCACCCCAGTAAGCTTTCAAGAGATTCCTCCCCCGCAACATGGCAAACCTATCTGTGTGATGGTCCTATGCTTCCTCTCATCAACTCCATTCTACTGAGATGTGCGAGCTATAGTGAGATGTCTATTGATCCCGTGCTTCTTGCAAAATTCATTGAACTTGATAGAAGTGAACTCTCCCCCTTTGTCGGTGCAGAAGGATTTAATTACCTCCCTGATCTCCTTCTCTACTTGAGCCTGCCAGTCTTTGAATTTCTCATAAGCATGAGACTTCTTGGCCAAGCATAATACCCATGTCATGCGATTGAAATCATTCACAAATAAAAGAGAATACCGTGAACCTACGAATGACTTTGTCGACATTGGTCCGTAGATATCGGAATGAACCAACTTGAGTGACTTCTTGGCCAGTGACGAGGCCTCCTGTGGGAACTTGTCCTTGTGTTGCTTGCCCTCTAAGCAAGCCCTGCAAACACGATCATTGCCTGCAATTGGTGGAAGTACATCCAACATCTTTGACTTTTGCATCTTGGCGAGAGTGCCATAATTGACGTGAGTCGAATTGCTCATGCCATAATTTGTATCTGCCATGGTCCCCGTGCACCAATAGAGCATTGAGCCGACATAGACCATGCTCCTCGACTCCTTAAGCCACCACCTTTTCGTTTGCCTTGGATGTGATAGTGACTTTGTTGTTGTTGAATAAGACCGACATATTGTGCTTGTCCATCTGACTAATAGACAAAAGGTTCTTGCACAAGCTCGGTACATATAGTACTTTTTGAAATCAGCTCCTCATTTTGTGCAGTCCTATTGAATGGAATACTACCAACACTCTTCACAGGGCATATCTGGTTATCCCCCACAATGACCTTGGAATTGGGATGCATACCTTCCATGGATTTGAACCACTCCTTCTTGTTGGACATGTGCTTTGAATCTCCACTATCGACGACGTACCAACCTTCCTTTCCTTCACTTATTACATAGGCAGAGCAATACTTAGTAATGATGAAGAGAGTGCCGGTCGTGACATTTTTCGATTCGGCCTTTGGCTTCTCCTTGGACTTGGCTCCTTCTTTACTTGAGGTCTGGCTTCTTCTTGTAGCACTCCTTAGTAGAATGACCAAGCTTCTCATAGTTGAAGCAATTCATCTGCCTCTTTTTCTCTGCATCCTCGGTCTTGTTGTTGTTCTTGGAGCCTTTGAACTTACCCTTGTTGGGCTTGTCCCTTTCCATGAGAGTCTTCTCATAGGATTGAGTAAATAGCTTTTCCCAAGCCTCTTCTTGCAATAGTTTGGTCCTCTGTCCTGCAATAACCATAGTCACAAAACTCTTGAAACTGCGAGGTAGATTGTGTAATGTCAAAAATGGTAGATGACTTGAGTCTACCTTTTGACCAACTGCCAGTGAGCTGGTCCCTTACCACCTTGACTTTTGTCAGATGGTCATGAACATTGTCTGCCTCATTCATATCCAGATTGTACAGTTGATATTCAAGAAGCAAGATACGAGATGTGTTGTTTATTTCATATAGATCCTTTAGAATAGCCCATGCCTCTATAGATGTCTCAGCCATCTGGATGTGCGAAAGAATAGAGTCCACTGTGGTCGGACCCTAAGATTAATGCTAGGGAGTGGGCATCTTTGTCTTCCCAATTCTCAAGCTCCTCTCCATATATTGGAATGAGAATCTTCCCTTTGTTGTCCAACATATCTTTTGGCTTTGACTCTACCCCCGTTGTCAGTTTCCACAACTTCTGAGCCACTAAATGACTTCTAATTTTCACCTTCCAGATTGGGTAGTTTGACCCATCTAGTTTCCGTGACTCTCCAAAGTTCAGGATGGTGAATGAGAGAAATATGGAGGAGGAGGAAGGAAGAGAAGGGGCTGAAGAGGCAATTGTAGAATTCTTGTTCTCCATATGTTGGGCATCCATGATCAAGCAAGAAATTTATGATGGTACAAATATTCATGCTAGGTGTTATTTCATTTTGAGTAGCATGACACCTTAAGGTCCGTGAAACTAAGACCCCCATCTTTGTACCTAATCTTGTCCACAAAATAGTTCTACACATCCAATAAATCAAAAAGATCCTATGTGGCAAGCAGTGGGGCATTATGGGTCCGCCGCTTTTCCATGGTCGAAATAGGACCAAAATTGGCAAGCCCCTAACTAATGATGGTACAAATATTCATGATAGGTATTGTTGCATTTGGAGTAGCATGATGCCTTGTTTTAAAGTCCATATCCCATTTTTTACCACACGTAACATCACTAAATTTTTGATAGGGTAAGGCTTCTAACCATGGAAATGGTAGCTAATGGGGGAAAATACTTTGTACAAAACATAAAAAAAATTATTTTAAGCCTTGCACAAAGTATCATTCCCATCGGGTACCATTTGCATGATTAAGAAAGAATATTTCCTTGTTTTTCACCATGCATCATGTATTTTTTATGAAAAACATGCATATATGGTCTTCTAGCCATGCAAATAGTACCTGATGGGCATGATACTTTGCATGAGCCTTGAAACTCACTTATTTTAAGACCTGTGCAAAGTATCATGCACATCAGGTATCATTTGCATGGTTTGGAAGACCATCAATGCATGTTTTCCTATGCTCATGCGTGGTACACGTTGAAAAACAAGAAATAAAATGCCCATTGAGTATCGCTTGCATGGCTTGCAGAGAACATTTCCTCGTCTTTCACCATGCATCATGAATTATTTTTGCAAAAAACATGCATCGGTGGTCTCTAGCCATGAAAAAGGTACCTGAAGCGTATTATACTTTGCGTGGGACTTAATCTCACCTATTTTAATCCCTGTGCAAAGTATCATGCACATCAAGTACCATTTTCATGGTTTGGAAAGAATATTTCCTTGTTGTTCAAAATGCATCATGCATGAGCATAGGAAAACATGTATTGGTGGTCTTCTAGCCATAAAAATGGTACTCGATAGGCATGATACTTTGCATAGGACTTAGAATCACCTATTTTAAGGCTCATGCAAAGTATCATGCCCGTCCTGGTACCATTTGCATCATGAAGAAAGTGTAATTCCTTGTTTTCCACCATGCATCATGCATTTTTAATGCAAAACGTGCACAAGTGGTCTTCTAGCCATGCAAATCATACTCGATGGACATGATACTTTGCAAAAGCATTAAACTCACCTATTTAAGGAGCATGCAAAGTATCATGCCCATTGGGTACAAATTGCATGGTTTGGAAAGAATATTTCCTTGTTTTTCAATATGCATCATGCATGAGCATAGGAAAACATGCATCGATGGTCTTCCAGCCATGCAAATGGTACTGAATGGGCATGATACATGGAAGACCATCGATGCATGTTTTCCTAAATGGTACTGAATGGGCATGATACACAATGTATCATGCCCATTCAGTACATTTGCATGGCTGGAAGACCATCGATGCATGTTTTCCTATGCTCATGCATGATGTATGTTGATGATTAAGGATATATTATTTCCAAGCCATGCAAATGGTACCCGATGGGCATGATTCTTTGCAAAAACCTTAAAGTAGGTAGTTTTAATGCCTATGGAAAATATCATGGCCATCAGCTATCATTTGCATGGCTAGAAGACCAACTGATGCATGTTTTGCTAGGAAAGAAAGTCTCACTATCACTTGGAAAATAGTCAGTGTATACCATAACGGTATTTAATCCACAACAAACTCTGTAAGTACATAGTAATTTTCCCCCATTAGTTTTATGAGTTATATTAACATATTTATAATCATCAAAGTAAGATTATAGAGTCCTATAAAAAAAAGAGAAATTTGACACTTTATCGATGCTAATATCAACAAAAATATCAAATTTGGTAAGTTTTCCGTAGAGGCTTTCAATGGAAATATCAACTGAACATAGCACTAGCAAAAAATTCAATTGTTTTGTCCATTTAATGCATTTTTTTCCATCATGCATTGATAATGTAATCACATAGTTATGTAATAGGCAAGATGTCTTCAAGCTCATCAAAATCTAAAAGAAGATGATAGTGGAGTGAGTCTTTATCACAACAGGTCTTGTGTGATTGTGCACAATGCAAAGAAAAAATAAGGAGACTACGCAACATATCAATCACTCACATAAAGAGATATAATTACTTTTGTCCTTTACCTGAAGTTGAGTTGAATGATGAGGTGCAAGTTCCATTTTGGCTAGTTTGTGAGTCCATTCACTAAATGATTTTCAGGGTATATAGTTCCATTCTTCTATGTGACTTTTTTGAATTAATTCTCACTAAATTCTTTTAATTTAGGGAGGTGAACTTGTTTTGAGAAGTTTGAGAGCACAAACATTGTATAATCATCCTCATGAGTCAATGTTGGCACAAGGATATCGAAACACTCTAAGGGAAGATTGAGAACCAAAACAACAACAGAATGGAAGCATTGAAAAGGAACACACTATTCAAAAATTTTAGATTTGTGTAAAGTCCAATTTCAAAACTAGGCTAAAGAAAAGTCCAAAAATCTCAAATACACTCCTAATGCAGTTTTTAAAGCTAACTTTAAAAACCAAAGTTTAGTAAAAATACCAACTACTTGATGAGATTACCAAAATGCTTACTATTATGAATATTGTGCTAGTGATGAAAAGTTTAGCAAATTCCTGGAAAATATACATCTTTAAAATGACAACTCCAGAAAGGGATGGCATGATTAGGGAGGCCGAGGAAGGGCTAGAAAGGGAAAAGCAATTGTTGGAGAGGAAATACATGAGGAGGTACAATTGAAACTCAAGAGGATAACGTGGAAATGGAGGACATAGACTATGGTGATTATGGAATTCCGTATACGAAATTCACTAAACTTGAAACTCGAACACAAAATATAGAAACACAACTAGGAGTTATCAGTGATACATTGAAAACTGTAGTTGAAGCTATAACTAAGATAGCCGATTCCCAATCGGTATCTATTACTGAAAAATCACCGATTCCTCCTAATCAAGTTGAGAGGTCTGACAAAACATGTGTGCCTCAGGATCTATGGAGCACTCTAAGGTGGATGGAACCTGTGTGGAAACATGATGAAGAGAGTGCTCATGACATGTATCTCAAGTCAATTAGGTTCCAAGATAGATTAGCGTGGACTCATAAAGAGAATCTTGAGATAGTGCAAAGTGCTTGATTGATATTCCTTCAAATGAACCTCCCTTTTATAGGTGAGGGTACTTACATCCATTTGCTTGCTCACATGTGGGATATCTCCTCCATGCCATGTGGCAGCTTATCCTTTGCCCATACCTTTGCTCTACATGTGCTCATGGCACCACAACTCTCAACACCTCCCCTTGGTGCCATGATCCTTTGGCTACTGCAAGGTGGTCAGATGTGAGTTACATTCCATCACCTCCCCTTAGTGCATGCATTGCTACTTAAGGTGGTCAAGTGTGGCTTTTACATGTCAATACCTCTCCTGGGTGCTTTCATAGCTACTCTCAGGTGGTCAGGTTTGATTACAAACATATAGGCAAGGTTGGCAAGGTTTTTGTTTTTCAATGCTTCATGTCGATGGCGTTTGCTTCTTCCATGTGCCTTGATGCTTTGTGTGGATGCCATGCTTCGTGCTATGGTCATCTCATGCACTTGTGCTTTTGGCTTGCTTTTTACATCGATGTTTGCATTCATGCTTTGCTTTTCCATTTGTTGCAAAGGTCTTACCAATTGATTTCTTTCAATATTGGCAGTGTCTAATTGCATACAATGATTCTAATCTGACAGGCGCGTAGAGCTCGAAAAGACGATCACTTTTCCTTTTTGGAGCGTGTTCAAATTCTTCCTGGATTGCAAGTTATGGCTTGTCGAAGATTCTGTGAAGAAGAGAGCCTTTGATGATGTGGCACAGGGATTCACATGCTGAATTCCATGCTATGCTTAGCAAGAGGCTCTGTGTGCTTAGGTGACACTGTGGTGACCTTTGAACCTCACTTGGTTAAACTCAAGGTTACATTAACTTTCCCATGGTCCAACTAACCATAAATTTTAACCAAGGTTAACATAACCATAGTGATTTCAAACTCAACCAAGGTTCACTGTAGTTAGATTAACTTAACCACGATTAGTTCTTATCCTGCCACGTGTCTTTTTGTGTGGGAAACCTTACCACTTTGAGGAAGAACTTTGAGGCGACGACAATGCAGAGGCGCCCGTGAATCTCCGAGGTTGTAGGGAGCAGCCCGTCAAGGCTTTGTGGCAGCATGGAAGGCTTCGCGTATGGACGGGCTAGAGGAGCGTCGGCTTAGCACACTGCTGGAGGCGCGGGAGTCAGTCCAAGGCGCATTGTAGAGGCTTGAGCGCTGCACTGGTGCTGTCCATAGAGGTTGGGTATGAACCATTTGGAGCGATACTGTGGGTTGCTTATGGCACTTGAAAGCTAAGAGGGCTCGTAGAAGAGTCACCTTTGGAGTTGAGTCTATTGCTAGGTAGTCGAGAAGTAGCGCTTAGACACTAGTGTGTTGGGCTGCTGAGGCTTTCCTGCTGCGAGCTCTGATGGCGACTGTTGGCAACGTTTGGAGAGGTCGTTGAGGTCATAGATGGCACGCTAGGCTAGGCTAGAGCACTGTAGAAGCTGCTTGGGAGTTGTTCGGGCTGAGCGTCAGATCTCGTGTGTGCAGGGCAGTCGACTGCAAAGCGTTGCTCGTAGGAGATGGCTTTTGTGTCACAACAGTTAAAGATTTGGAAGCTGGAGCTAGCCCGTGTGCATGGAGCCGCCAAGAGATACTGTAGGAGGTTGGTTCAGTAGAGGTCGTGCTGCAGCACGTCAATGGAGAGCCATCTATGGAGGCACTTGATAGCTTGCTCTTGGAGATGGGGAGCTGCAGAGTTTATTGCTCATTGGAAGGAGCGCTGTCTTGCTTGTTGAAAGGAGCGCTAGCACTCAGACTAAAATCCCTCACCTCTCTATCTCTCTCTCTCAGCACAAAGAGTGGACTCACAAGAGCTCTCTCTTTTTCACAATGGAACTCTCACAAAACAATTGAACGGAAATCTTCAACTCTCATGGACGGAATTCTTTCACAAGAAGAATGAATCTAGATCTCTCTCACTACTCAAGAAACACTCTAAAGAACTCTCTAGATCTAAAACTAATCTTACATTCTAAAACTAATCTAGGAATGGGAGCAATCCTAGTAAACTACTAATGAGCTAAACTAGGAGACCTAGACCTAAGCTCTGATACCATGACAAAACATGTGTGCCTCAAGATCTATGGAGCACTCTAAGGTGGATGGAACCTGTGTGGAAACATGATGAAGAGAGTGCTCATGACATGTATCTCAAGTCAATTAGGTTCCAAGATAGATTAGCTTGGACTCATAAAGAGAATCTTGAGATAGTGCAAAGTGCTTGATTGATATTCCTTCAAATGAACCTCCCTTTTATAGGTGAGGGTACTTACATCCATTTGCTTGCTCACATGTGGGATATCTCCTCCATGCCATGTGGCAGCTTATCCTTTGCCCATACCTTTGCTCTACATGTGCTCATGGCACCACAACTCTCAACAAGGTCCACCTCTCAACTTAGAGAAACCTTGAACATTCTTAAGGACTTAAAACTGCCAATTTTCAATGGGGAAGAAAAGGCGCATAATAAAGATGCTTAATACGTTCTTGCAAAAGTGGCAAGACTTCCATCGACTCAGGAATACTCCTCCTAAAAGTCAAGTCATGGAAGCAAGTCTTTCCCTTGGAAATAAAGCCTATAAATGGTGGATGAGCCTCAGGGAGAGTGATAAAATTCCTAGGTATTGGATTGAGTTTGAACAAGCCTTCCTAAAAGAGTTTTTACTAGAAAATGAATTAGAAAGAGTGTGGGAGGCTTGGGATAATTGCACTATGGGTAAAAATATGTGTAGAAGATCATTTACCAATAGATAGTGTCGAAATTTCTTAACACTATACACCATTGCGAGGGCTTCTCTTTCCGTGGTGGTATAGTTGATCTCTGCATCATTGAGTTGTTACAACTGGCAAAGTAGAATGGGTAGTCTTTCTTATGTTCACCAAGTTGGCAAAGCACACTCCCAATTGCATACTTGGAGCCATCAGTATGAACATGAAAATCAATATTCCAATTGGGAGATATAAGGATGGGTGTTGTGATTAGGCATCACTTTAGAAGCTCAAAGGCTTGGTCGCACTCTTCTGTGCATAAGAATTCCACTAATAATTTGTAAAGTGGTTTGGCTATCATGGCATACCACAAGATAAATCTTCTATAATAGCCGGCATGTCCCATAAAGACCTATATACCTTTGGAATTTGTAGGAAGAGGTAATTCCATGATGATTTTGATTTTGTCCATTTCAGGTGCAATCCCATGTTGAGAAAGGATGTGTCCTAAAACAACTCTGTGGGTGAACTAGTATTTTTTTGGGTTTAGGGAGATGCCATACTCCCTACATTTGATTAGAACTGCTTCAAGACATTTGAAGTGGTCTTTTTTTCGAGTGGATGCACAAATCATCTAAGAACACCTGTAGAAACTTATTCAAAAATGACTTGAAAGCTATGAACATGACTCTCTAGAATGTGGCCGAGGAATTACAAAGGCCGAATGGCACGACACTATAGGCAAACATACCCCATTCTGTTGCAAATGCTATTTTTGATTGGTCTGCAAGAGCATTTTGCACTTGGTTGTAGCCACTAAAGCCATCCAAGAAGCTATATATCTCTGATCCATATCTCTGATCCAACCACCTTTTCCAATAATGTTTCTATTAAGGGTAGGGGGTAGTGATCCTTGATTGTGGCGACATTCACATTCTTGTTGCATTTAGGCATGATGACGATGGGTGAAACCAATCAGTGTGCTCGATCTCATAGATGAATCCGACATCTAAGAGTTTTTCTAGTTCGTTCATAAACCATGGTGCCATATTTTGGATTTGTTTAATAAGGTCCACATACCTTAGAGTGGGCATCTTCCCTTATAGGTATCATGTGTACTGCCACTTCTCAGGTGAAATTCCTTTCATTTCCTTGTATGACCATGCTAGGCAGTCTTGGTATTCCATTACGAGTGCTTTGAGATTTGTTTCATCTTCCTGTGTAAGTTGTTTCCCAATGAATACCAATTTTTCTTGCTCCCCTTCAAGGGCGAGGTTTATTGTGTGAGTTTTGGTTGGTCCCTCATAGATTGGAGTCTCTCCAATGCTATCAGTGGTTTCTTGAACTTTAGATTCTCTTAGCGGTCTTGGCATTACTATTCGGACACTACCACTTGTGTAGTTCTTGAAGTACTCCGGCACTTCTCAAAGATCAACCTCTGATGGTGTTGAACTAGCCTAACATGTGCTATGGGTATTGGGTGGCATAGTATCATTAACCAAATTTTGAGGATCTTGTGGAGTTTCTTTTTTTGAAGTCTCGTTATTATCAAGCTTCATCTTCACATGTGGCTTATACTTTTTAAACTTCTTACGTTGGGAACTGTGGGGTAACTTTTCCACTGGCAAAGTATTCCCAAGTAAGGGTTCATTTGTTGTGCATACTCCTTCAAGAACACTAGGGGACCATTCAAGAGGAGGTGGCTCAGATTTTGAGGAAGTTGGCTTGGTAAGATACAATTCAATGATCCTAGCTTGGACTCATTCGAGCTCATTGAAGTGTTCGACCTTGGCTTTGTGGCGATATCCTCCTTCAGCTTTCTTGTCGGATCTTCTACTATTATTCAACTTTGGAGTTTCAACTTTGGGAAGCTTGACCACCATTAGGGCATGCAAAATGGCTGTGTCATTGTCAAAGATAAATTGAGAATTTTTAGCCTCTGTTTCAAGGTCCCAAGGAAAATCTGAGTCCTTATTGGTATGGGTACCTTCTTCAGATTCACTATTCCACTCAAGGTCAACCATAAAGGATGGTAGCTCTAGATTGATTGGTTCTTCATCTGCGAGTGGAGGATTTACCTGCATGACCTTAGCATCAATCTATGAGAAGATGGGATGTAGTGAATGGCAGTTGTCAATGGTCACTAGTGCTTGGATCCAATTATTGGCATTGCTTTGTGTATTGCCCACTATAGCATGCTGTTGCGGGGAGCTGATTTGCTTGATATTATCGTTGAAGAGGTTTCATCCAACGCTTTAGGCACAATTGGTTTTATTGCTCCTATCCCCACATTGACTTTTACTGCTGTGTCGCACGATTTTGGATTGTCAGTCTATCAGTTCCCCAATCATGGAGGACTGATGCTTCATGCAACCAAGGACGTCCTAGCAAGATTTGATAGGATTTCTTGGGGAGATCCAAGATTGTGAATTGAAGAGAAAAGCGGACTCCTATGACTTTTGTTGACATGCCATTCATTTTTGCATTGGTAGGAGACCCCATTCATCATAGAGCTCCTTGGATATAGGACATTTACACCTACTACACCATCCACTATGGCTTGGACTTCATCATATGCTTTATGAATCAAAGGCACAATGATGTTGCATATGTTATCTATCTGACCCATCCGCACAGGGATATCTTCTATGTCTTCCATAGGTGGAGGGGGATTTGCTACTTCAATCCAGTCTTTGAAACTCTCCTAGAGATTGGGACAATTCCGTAAGAGGATTCCAATGGGAATTGACATAGGGCAACTTAGAATGCTAGAGAGTGCGGCTCCTTCAAGTTGGCATGGTGGTACATTATGTGGTGGATTTTGTTGTTGGAGTAGAGGCTCAAATACAATGTTAATACTCGGTGGGGCCAAGTTAGGGAATGGATCTTGTGCTTGCTTCTCAGCCTCAAATTGAGCTTGTTCCTTTTGCATCCATTGTTGAAGTGCCTGAAATCGAGCCTTCTCCAATTCTGCATTAGGGTATGGAGATTCTTTTATTTGAGGCTTGAGAGCCGATGTGGATGAGTTTGGCTACTCATTGCATGGTAGAGGCAGAGGCACTTGTGCTTTCTTTTGAAGAGGTCGTATGGATTAAATTGGAATATTAGGGCCCTTGGTGGCCTCTTTTTATTGGCTGGTAATTACATTCACGGGTTGTGATAATATGTTTGCCGGCCCTAGACTTTGATGGTCCACCCCAATAATGCCAATTGGGACATCAGGCTTAGCCTCATTTTGTTGTGGGACCTTATTTTTCATGGGACAATCCATACAGGCATAGCCTATGCCACAATCTCTTTAGAGTGGTTGGAAAGCAGTGGGGCTACCACGATGAGGGCACTTTGTGATCCAGTGATTCTCTCCACAACTATTGGTGCTTGATATGTATTGGGACAAACTTGATTCGCATAGACTAGTATTAAACCTTATGCCCCTTCCACATAGTACACTGGGTACTCAGCTTCATACTCGAATGGCGAATCCACTTCCTCGGCTTGAAGCTGTTGTATTGGAACTGTCGGAGTAACATATATGGCATCACAACCTTGGGGTGGATTTGCTTGTGCAAAGCTTGGAGTGGCGAGGCCGATCTTGAGTTATTTGTGGCTTAAACCCCTTGAGTCCTATAACCGCTTAAGTTATTTGGGGCTCAAACCCCCTAAGGCTTGTAATCGCTTGAGTTATTTACAGTTCAAACCCATGAAGCTTGCACTATACTCCTTCCATGGCTATAACCGTTGAAGTAAATCATGAAGCCTAATCACCTCTAATCATTGATTACCCTGCATTTTGCAATCGTACCCTATGGATGTTAACATGCCCCCCTTCCTGTTGTTGAGCCACCCTCAGATCAGTTGCACTGGAGGAGGTGGGTGGAGAGGACCGTCTGGAGGACTACGTAGTAGCGGTCCAGTTGGCAGGGAGTGAGTCGAGTTAGGTTTGAGTGGAACTTCCAAAAATGGGTGGCATGCATGTCCTCGTATGTGCGGATGTGATGGCCATGAGATTGTAGATGTGGAGGTAGAGGCGGAGGTCTTGAAAATGGATCTTTGTTGTGCCTGATATCTGTGACCGCATGCTATTCATGTGATTGGACTGAAAAAACTACTTGATCCTACTTTGAGATGAGTCAGATAGTGTGCCTGAGGTTTGTCTCTGCATCCTGAGCAAAAGCTCTCAATGTCAAACCACCTCATGGATGAAAGTAGTGAGGCACCTCTACTTTGGGTATGAAAGAAGTTTGGAAAGGGGCCCAAAGTTGTCCCTAAAGAAACTATCAACCGCGTATCTCATAGTATATGGGGCACCTGAGGACGAAGTGATCCTCTAACTTAACCTCCTACCAATCACATAACATGCATAGTTGGCTCTCCTTGGCTCTCTTGTCAGATCATCCATTCTTGATATTGAGTTGATACGATGAGACTTGAACTATCCAATGGAGATCCTTAGTGAATGCGGTAAGTGGATTTGAGTGTACTTTGGTGGGACAACAAAGCCCTCCTCCGAGAAGTGGTCTCTATAGAAGATGAGCTTCACTGGAAGCTCTCTCGGGTCCAACCAAGTCTTGAATGTGTGTAGCTATAGGATATCCTCTCGAATGACCTGGTTGAGCTTGTGATACCCACAGGTGATAGATGGAGTATACTGAAAGGGAGGCCATTTGAAAGGGAAATGTTGCAATTAGAGAGATGTCCAACAAACACAATCATGTTGGGCTTTGAGAAGAAGTCCATTGCCAAGCTCTAGGATTCATGGTATGCCCTAATGGTGCCTTAAAACTCTCCATCAAACTTTGATGCAATTTATTTAAGATTGTGTGTGTGTGTGTGTGAGAGAGAGAGAGAGAGAGAGAGAGAGAGAGAGAGAGAGAGAGAGAGAGAGAGAGTACCATCTCCAAACACCAAAATGACTTATGAGACAAAAGAAAATGACTTATGAGACAAAAGAGAATACATCAACTTGATCTAAGCTCTCAAGAAGTTGAGTCACTTGAGTTGATACCCAACATGGCCATTTCCCACTTTTGGTTGTTACTAGCTTGAGTCTCTGGTCACTCATTTTAGAGCATGTCTACTGACCATTGCGTAGTTTTAGATTCAGAATTGGCTTTGCGTTTTTTTCCTCTTCTTTTGGCATCACTAGGAGTTGAACCCGGTTGTATTGGGCACTACTTGTTGTAGTTAGAACCTCTCTTTCATGTATGCAGATTCAACGATGTAGATATCTTACATCTCGAGTCTCTCATATTGCCTTTGGTAATAATGTACCTCAAAAAGTCATAATGTATCTCTCACATAAGGACTTTTAAATTTCCTCTAGGAAAAAAATACATTTACGGTATGGGATTTATAAATTCTATAAAATTTCACAGAGGAGGTATAAGGAAATGTAAGATATAGGTTACATAGGGACTTATAAAAGAATCCTTGAATGCACATGATATAGACATATTACACTAATTGATCCCCCAAGTGAATATGCACCTAAGGGAAACTGAAAGTGAATTCCATAATGTAGGTGCCATTCCAAGGCAAGAGGTGAGTGTACTCTTCACAACAAAAAGCCTACACCAACTTAAAACATTTCAATTGCCAGTGTTGATGATGGGTGTGTCTTTGACTCCTCATGGCATGGTTATGGGGACTTGGCAAACTGTCATATTGAAGTTCTTGATGTGGTAGACGGCTGTGGCAATTCGTGCAGTCATTGATGTTCATGCTGGATAATTAGTAAATGTTTGCAATAGCCTAGATGAGTGCTCGTCATAGCATTTTGACATAGACGTTCCACCACAAAACCCAATCCATCTCAACTTGCAAGTTTGGGAGATTTCTCTACCTAGAAAGATGGCACATTCTAAAAAATTGGAAGTGATTATTATACCGATGGAGGTGTAGAAGAAGATAAAGAAAACGGAGGGGAACGCTTGATTGATAGTCTTTAAGAGAGATAGAGAGAAGAGAGAGAGAGAGAGAGAGAGAGAGAGAGAGAGAGAGAGAGAAAGTGTGTGTGTGTGTGTGTGTGTATAGAGAGAGAGAGAGAGAGGCTGGAAGCATATAATAATTTTTCCTTTGGATATAAAAAGCACCCTAAGCTTAATAATCTCTCCCTCCATGTAGCACCCTTCATATGTGTGTGCATGCGTGTGTGTGTGTGTTTGTGTGTGTGGGAGAGAGAGAGAGAGAGAGAGAGAGAGAGAGAGAGAGACTCTTCACACAAAACAAGGTGAATGATATATATCTATCATTCATTGGGCCTACCTGTGGGTGAGTGAAATGCTTAAGAGAGAGCATAAAATTGGAGGCATGAAAAGGAAAGAGTGTACAAAGAGTAGTAAATGCAAATGGTCCAAAATTTAACAAGATGAATTTCATTGAGAGAGAGAGAGGGGGGGGGCTTGCCTAGAGAGAAGAAGAAGAAGAGAGAGAGAGGGAGAGAGAGAGAGAGAGAGAGAGAGAGAGAGAGAGAGAGGAGGGGGCGGGGGCTTGCCTAGAGAGAGAGAGAGAGAGGAGAAAGAAAGGAGAGAGAAAAGGAGAAGAGAAAGGGGAGAGGGGAGAGAGACAAAGAGAGAGAGAGAGAGAGAGAGAGAGAGAGAGAGGGGGGGGGGCAGGCTAAGGGGACGAAGTCACTAAATGCATGCATTAAAGTCTCTTACAAGGAGCATTTTTGGACCAATCATCTTAAAATAAAAAGAAATGTCTTAAAAATACCTATTTTACCTTTGGGAAGCAGCCAACCTTCCCTATACCCTTACAAAGGTAGGCCAAAAAGTGTGTGTGTGTGTGTGTGTGTGTGTGTGAGAGAGAGAGAGAGAGAGAGAGAGAGAGAGAGAGAGAGAGAGAGAGAGAGAGAGAGAGAGAGAGAGAGAGAGAGAACTTAGGTTTCAAAATGTGGTTTTAACAAGCGTGCGTGCGGGGTTTGAAAAGCACCAAAAAAAGCATTGCTTTTACTTTTTTCGAAAGCAAGTTTTGACGACACACATAACAGGGTGAATTACATTCAAAAGGCATGCCCTCGAGGAACAACAATGGTTGTGTAAAGGAGAGAGTGGTCGGGCCATTAAATGTAGCTTGTTCCTTTTAATTCATTTTTGTAGTAGAGTTTGTCCATATGTGGTCAATGGTTGATCCATGTATTGTAGTTGGTTGTTGAATAATTTGTTGTTCAAGAAATGCAAATGTTGGATTTGTGTTGTTATTGGAGATGTTGTAATTTATCACCTATGATGGTAGTGTGTGTTGTTTTTTTAATATTGTCTATCATTTTTTATAATGATGATTAGAGGATTGAATTAGGGGTTGTGGGTGATTTATATACATTAATAATTGCAAATTCATAGGAATTTATGGTGGAGAATATAGTAAACAAGCATTCGCATTTGTTGTTACATATGTATTCCTCGTGTACTTATCTCAAGGAGTCCTTGTAGCATGTGGAAATTCCACTTCCTTTGATTTTTTGAAGGCATGTAAAGTGTGGTAGGTGGAGTTTCTCGGATGATTTTGTATGCAATTCTTGAAGGCATAATATTATTGCGCTTAGCAAACTTTTGTCATGTAGTATGTCCTCATAATGTGCATTAAGGGTTCTTGTATTGAGGGATTGTAGTGTTGGATGTATGTTATTAATGGTAGACAAGTTTTTTTGATCAAGTATCCATTGTCGCTCTGATCTCAAACGTTTGATTTCTTTGAGAACATGTTGGTCCACTTTGATATGTTTTTGTTGTATTGGATTGACAATGTACAAGTTATCTGGGTTTTTGACTACTGTGTATGTTAGGCCATGAGATTTGATTGATGTTGGATCAAATGCTTGTGAATCCATGGATAGTCCTTGCGATCGATGAATTTTTCGTGCTACAACGGGCTATATGGGAAATTGTCGCCTTGTAATTGTGTTCAAGCAGTTCTTTCCAATCTGAAATTCTCTTGCAATTTGGTGAATAGGTGTCCAAATGGTGGGGATATTTGAATTGTACAAGTTTTTGTGTTTGTTTTTCGGTATTGTTGTCCTTAAACAAGATCCAAATTACATTTTTCTCGTGTGAAAGGTATGAAACTTTGAATACGCCATCTGCGCCATCCACAATCATGCCTGGCTTTAGGCGTAGAGTTTTGTGTAAACCTGCAGTGTTTTTTGCATTGTTCGGTGTTTTATTTCATGTAATCTCATGTCGACAGCAACAAATGTGCTATGGCCAATAAGGGATACTTCATAAAAAACAACTAGTTCTAGGTCTTTGTATAGTTGCGATAGCTCTTGCAATTTTTTATAGATAGACTTGTGTAGTGTGTTGCCATAAGGGGTAAATGTAGAGTGGAATGGATCGTTGTTCCACTTGTGTTGTACACTGCTTTTCCCGTGTAAGCTAGTAATAATACCCTAGGATGCATTGGATCATTGTTGTCATTGTAAGCCTTAGTAGTGCTTGTACTATTGCTAATAGGGTGTGTGTTTTTTGTGTCCCTGTGTTTCTAGTTATGAAAAGGTGGAATTGTTTTGAAGGTTGAAGCCTTTTTTTGAGCATTGTGTCTTCAACTATTAGTCGTTGTTCTTCATTTAAGTTGCGAAATGTATGGTGGTATTCATTGTTGGGTTGTACTTTGTATGTAAGAAAGAAATTAGGGCCAAATGTCTTTGTTTTTGTGGAAATGTTCATGTCTAGGCCAATGTCATATGTTTCTTTGTTGTTGGATATTGTTTGATTAGATGAAGATGTAGTTGTTTTGGATTGTGTTGTTGATTTGGAAGGATATTTTGGAATAAGTTTGTTGTATTTTAGTTTGTTTGGATCGATGATGTGTTTGTTACACAAATACATGTCATGACATGTACTTGCATTGACATCAAGTTGTGGTTCTTCATTTTGATAGGGCTAGAACAATGTACACAATTCCCTGTAGTAGTTCTCAGGGTCCATTATCTCACTGTAGTTGTTGAATCGAATGATACATGGTTTTTTCCTATGCTTTGAGCATGCTACATTGAATGTGTTGCTAAGCAGATGTCTTGTAGGTGTCGGTGGCATTTCAAGTACTTCATGATAATGTCGTCGAAGAAAATGTTCATACTTGTTATATGTAGTTGCTCAAGCTGGTTGCATCTTTTCAAAAGCAATGTTTTTTTAAAAGGAGGATTTGTGTTGATGTATTGAAATTGTCTTGTGGATGTTGATAGTGGTAGAGACAGAGCTAGGTACACTGCTTGTTGAGAACTTATATGTTGGGTATTCAAGATTGCGTTACCTATT
The DNA here is from genome assembly GCF_047967505.1 of Dipteris shenzhenensis. NCBI lineage: Eukaryota > Viridiplantae > Streptophyta > Polypodiopsida > Gleicheniales > Dipteridaceae > Dipteris > Dipteris shenzhenensis. The sequence continues at coordinate 50,218,238 of NC_141601.1, forward strand.
TTTTGAATACGGTTGTTTGTAGGTATGTTATCAATTGCATGATTAGCTAGTATTGTTTGGTCTCTTGTTTAAGCCTTGCGCATTCTTACCCACATGAAGACGACAATACTTGACGTACCAAGATTTTCATTGTCTTAAAGAAAAGATTATCAATTGAAGGAGCAAACCGACAATCAAATTTTGTTAACTCCCAACGTGCAATTGTTTGATACGGAATCGTGTTTGGAATGTTGTATTGTCGTTGCTCTCCAAAGAACAACTTGGGAAATGCAAGTTCTTCGCAATGTTTGTCTTTAAATATACTTAATGGGGAAAAACCTTCAGATGGAGCAATTGCAATTGCTTTGCCTTCAAAGTCCACTACTTGTTGGCTGCTATATATACCATGCACCAAAGTGTCTGTGTTCATGCAGTCATCGTTGTTGCATTCATTATGATCTTCGAGGTTGGTTTTTGGCTCTTCTTCTCTTTGCAACATTTTGATGTGTGCTTCCCAAAGTAGATTTATTGTAATGCCATTTTGTAAGTACAGCGGCATCTTCATCAATTCAGCTAGAGCCATCATTGTGAATGTTGGATGCATGACTCCACTCATGTAACTATGTTTGTAGGATAGTTTGAATTTTAAAGCTACTGCCACAGTGTCGTCTTCTCCCAAGAAGCGAGGAAGTACTCCTTGTGCTTTGTTGATGTCCGGTACTCATTGTGCTTTGCTGATGTTCGCAAGAACATTAACTACGCTTCCATGGAGTCCATATTGGCCTTCATATGTCAATTCTCAAATTTGTGTGAAAGAAATTCTAATGGATATCAAGTATGCTTCAATGTCATTTAGTTGGTTTGTGTATTTTGTCTTAGATGCCATTCTCATATTTTTTGAGCATATTGTTGGTACTTTGTTAATTTTAACATCTTTATAGCAAATAGAACACAAGTAACTTGTGTTTGTCTTTGAGGTCATAATGTTAACACCATTTGTATGCAAAAATATTGCCATGTTCTCTTGTAATTTTCTAAAATTTGAGATGAACTTTAATGACCCACAACAAATACAAGGAAAGCTTGGACTATCCTTTTTTTTTTTGGGGTATATTTATTGGAATGATGAACTACTTTTTTTCCTTTTTTTAGGGAAAGCTTTATTTGTAAAAGTTGGCATTGTTATATGTTCAAACAGCCTCTAGAAGTTGTCATTTGTTGGAATAGTAGTTCTTCGTATTTTGTATATTTTGTTTAAAACCTTTGTTGTTGTATATGAAAGTCCCAAAGCACAATTAAAGAAAAGAGAAGCTATTTCTTTTGCGGTTGAGGTTGGATTTTTTTGAAGTAGTTCTTCTAGTTTAGCTTCATCTACGATAGACCATAGTTGGTATGTGCGCTTTCCTTTTGAATGGAGCAATGGTGTTATTGTTGGATAGTTAGTCGATTCCTCCAAGAACAAAGTATTGATAATTTTTCCCTTGCTTTCACCTATTGAGACTTTTGAGGGCATCTTGCAGCCATCGTAGCAAAGCAATGCAAAAGAAGATCCAAACATTGAATAGAAACATTGGAGAATGTCCATAATCAATGCACGAGAAGCACAGGATGTTTCAGTTAGGTTATGAACATCTTTTATAGATAGTTGTGTTTTTGTAGTAGTTGATGCTAACAAGTGCCAAGGACTATTTTGAATTTCGTTAGTGCTTATAATATTCATAAACTTGGTTTCAAGAAGCTATTGTGATAAGACATGGTTGGGAAGAATTCTTGAAGGCCAAAAAGTATACTTCTATTGTTCGGTCTTTTACCAATGAAATGTTCGTTTAGTGATAAATGTCTACTACTTAAAAGTTCAACAATATTCATTGTAGTTAGATGTTTCTTTCCAGTTATAGAATGAGTGGCTTACAATAAATCAAAGTGGGGCACAAAGCAAATTTTTTGTACGAATATGAGCAAAAGTAAGTGCATTCAAATTCAGGAAGGAGATTACATATTTGGCTCAAATGCAATCACAAATTCAAAGCTATCAATAGTGAAGCTCCCACTAGGTTTGCAAGTTTTGAGTCTACCACATGCTGCCATAAGATCTTCTTCATATATTCTTTGGAAAAAAAAGATCTTCTTCATATAGTTGGAGGAACAGAACTACAAAAGAAAGTACAATGTCTACATAAGGCCCTCTGACATGAATAGGAACAGCTTCTCTGCCACGTTGCACAATATCTCTAGTCAAGGAAGGGACTTGTGCAATAGGCTGAGGACCTTTGCAAGTGTAACAAAATGGACGCAATGGATTGTGGTGTTGACTAACTTGAAACCCACCACAGGTCTCGCAGATGTGTTCAAGCAAATGAGCATTGACTTGTGTAAAATGTAAAATGCCAAGTACCTACAATCACATTTAAAAGAACCTTAGTAATCTCATATATCAACAATAAAAAATTTGGTGTCATAATAATTACCTTTGTTCCGTAGCCCTTGTGAGAGACTTGTGCCTTAAAAGCCTGTTTCAACTCTTCTTTTGTTGGACCGTCGGCACCTCCGCAAGAATAGTAAAGTCAAAAACACAAATAGTATTTTTGGCCTTCAAGAATGATACATTCTTCACGATGTACATAACAACACCTTCTTCATTGAATTCTTGGACTAGTTGAGTGAGAGTGTGTTTTCTTTCGGTGATGAAAGAGAGCTACAAGGTTTGAGAACAAATTTTAAAACGATTCAAATTGGAAAACAAAACCAAATCAATAAGTATGATTTAAGAACTCAAATTTACCGCAGCTCTATCTTGATCACGTGGTCCATTTGCTATGATCATTTGATCCGCCATACCTTCATTGCTTGGCACTTTGATTATAACCATTGCAATTGTCCCCATGACATTGGGAACATTTAACCTCCCAAAGTTTATCATCTCTGCTGTTGAGACCAAGGAACATATTTGCAAATTGGATGTTAGCAAGCGAAGATTTCCTTTGAAAGGTTCTCCTCGGATGATGCAAGTTGTTGCATCAACTAGAAGAGAAAACTTTGAAGTTCCACCCTCAGTTATACCTCTTGGAACCATAGTAGCACCCTCAATTCTATAAAACTCACCAAGTTGCAAGAAATGCACAAATTGGTGAATATATACTGAGTAGTGTCACTATATGAGAACAAAACTTGTCTGTGAAGTCACCTTTCAAAAAGGTTGGGTATTTTGGATTTGCAACTTTGTATGTGCCGTACTTACAAAGCAATTTCCCCTCGAAAACAAATCTATGAGGAGTACAATCAGATATATTTGTAATGCTTAACAATACTAATGAATTCCCACCACCTACGAAATGTTCTTTGGAAGGAATAATTGCTTTAGCAATGGAGGGATAATTATGGGGAGATGGTTGGAATCTTTTCCCATCATTTGGGCTATTGTAAGAGTTTACTTCGTCATTAGCCTCAATCAGTGCATGTTGCTTGCTTGCTGCATATACAAATTTCAAGTTCACCAAAATTCCACATTTTTAAATAATAATCACATTTTTTTGGAAAATCTATGTTAAAGTACTTGTACTTAAAAAATTTAATTGTAAATGTAGTTAAAATTTTTGTGTTATTGAAAACAAGAACATAGACTCTATGAAAAAGTTATGATATAAAAATCAATAACATAATAAGGAAGTAAATGTTTTTTTTTATTACAAAGTTTAAAGTAAATTGCAATGATACTACTTCATATTCAAATAATGAAAATCATCTTCCATACTAAAAAATTAAGTTTTACTTAGGCTTGGAATACACTCCTAAGTTTAAAAAGCATCTTCAATAAACAATAAGTTTAATCAATAGTTGACCTAGTTAGAGTCAATATTAATTATGTCCACAACATCTCCCTTATGTGAGGATTTTTTTGCACTTGAACAATGTGCATGGGTTGGTTTACTTGCTCATTGAATTTGTGTAGTGATTGTGGATTTAAAATTTACATGATATTCCCATACGATCTTCTTCGCTAAATACAAAACAACAATAGAAATTTCACATAAACAAATCATATTGCAAACTGACTTGTGAAAAAACAATGTATAATGAGAGCACACCTTTTGTGACCTCCTTGAAATATTTTTCAAGGTGCAACGAGTTGGTTTCTTAATAGGAGAAATTTTCAACAAATTCTCTTTGGGAGGCTTGCTTGGCGAAGCAAGTACAAACACACTTCATTTGGGACTAGGTGGAGATGTATTTTGCATGTAAGAACATGAAAAAATTGCAGTACCTTCTACAAATAATTGTTGAAATTTTAGTTGTGCATAAAAAGGATTATAGGTAAAGAGATATTTACATTTAAAGGTCACCTAAACAAACTAGAAAAAACAGACACCGAAAATGAAATGATAGTGTTTACGAAGGAAAAACTGAGTCGTTTCAAAGAAGAATGTTATTAAAATGCAGTAAATCGTAAGTCCTTCATTGTTCAACGAAAGTATTTTATGTGAAAGGGATCATAAAGTTATGAACTGTAAAATTTAAAGTAAGGTAGATGTAGCAATGCGCACGTAATAGAGTACTCTCTACTATTGCAACAAAGTACAGAGGTCTATTCTAGCTGTCAGATTTCAAGAGAAGACTGAGATGAGGTCTTGCACGAACTAAGAAGAATCTACGTAGCAATGCAGCAAATAGAGAGGGCTGCAATTCTGAGTTTTCGAGAGGGGAGGTCTATTCCAATTGTCAGATTTCAAGAGGGGACTAAGATGAGGTCTTGCGCAAACCAAGAAGAATCTATGTAGCAGCGCAGCAAATAGAGAGGGCTGCAATTTTGAGTTTTCGAGAGGGGACTCAGGGGAAGACTTGTGCTGACCAAGAAGAAGGTAAGTACGGGGTAAAGGAGGACAGCCGCAGTGTAGCAAATAGAGAGTACGTAAGTTGTATGCTAGAACCATTGAATAAGCTAAGTAGTGGGGACTCAGGGAATGCCGCGACGAATCAAAGTGAGAGCACGCCAGTTGAATGAATTGTAGAGTGGATGACTTTGAAAAGAAGAAACATGACCAATTTCAAGTTAAACTTCAATAAACTACGTACGAGGAGTCCATTTGCTTTCGCCACTTTCATCAATGAAGTCATCTTTTCCCATGATTTTTGCAGATGGTGGCGTGACAGGAGACGAAACTTCACTTGGGCAGACTTTTGCAAGGCCTATAGTAAGAACTATTAAATTACACGATGTAGTGGAACAGATACTGAACAAAGAATAGAGAGTACACAGCAAACTGGAGACGAGAAAAAAAATTTCTTTCAATACTGATGTAGTACAAATGATGGCTCCGTCCACTCATGCGCTCCCACAGTGCAGCTTAGATGGCAATCTAGACAAATACTAGGTGAAGAGCTACTAGCTGGAAGATCTCTACTGGAAGATCTAATTTGGTACAATGGACTGAGGAGGTCGCCTCTTTATAGCTATCGGGGCGGTAGTCGAATCAACATAGTCAATGGAGTCGATTAGTCAACCTAGTCGGTAGAGCTGACCAGTTAACCTGTCAATGGAATCGACTAGTCGTCCAGTGAATATTCAGGGACTATTCCCTATACCGTCGCCTCGAGGGCTCTTGCTCCTGAACCGGGCTAGCTGGCCCCTAGACCCCAGCAAGAGCAAGGGGCTCCCACATAATCACCTTTCTACCATCAACGGTCTCATTGATAGACCTCATCTGACATGCAAGTTAGGATCGATCCAGTGTCTCGGGCTCACACATGGCTTCTCCTCATATGGGGGCCTTACAACATGAGCACCTTGGACCACTGGTGGATACCAGGAGGGTGGGGCATTGAGCATATCTAACAAGAACAAGTCAAATAGGTTCAAGTGTTCATAAGAGAAGTGTAAGAAAACAATACAATGTCTGTGCTCAACAGATAACAGGATCTCGTATGCAAGAGAGAAAAGCATATACTATGGAGAATAAAAAATTTGATTACTGTAAAACTGATACAATAGATGGCGCTACCTCCCAGCCGTGCGCTCCTATGAGAAAAGCTTCGATGGCATGCTGGAACCAATAGAGATGGAGGCTGGATATTAAAGAATCAGGGTTGCTGTAGCCAGTGATGATGCTCTTATATAGCCACCAATCATAGTCGGTTAGACCCAATTGGGTGAGTGACCCAGTCCACCCAAAACAGCCGACTGGGGGTTGGTCTCGAAATAGGCCACCAACCACATGATAGAATCATGGCGCAAAATAGATAACAAACCTATGGTGATTTGTTCGGCCTAGAGCCATCTGGGATCATCTAGGGCTCCAAACGGGCCCTGCAACCCGAGAGTGGGCTGCCCCGAGAAATGCTTCATCTACTCTCAGTGCGGTTAGTCATGGGATGCCTTCCCACACTTGCATGTAGCCTAGTTGGCAGTGTGCCAACTCTATCTGAAGCTGTCCAGCCATTAGGCCACACATGGCCCCCATCTGGTGTCCAAACCAGGACCTACCGGATAACTGAGCTACTCAAATGCCTTCTCCTCATATGGGGGGCTTACAAGTAGAGTTAGCTAGTTCCCATGTAGTTACATGAGAGTGGAGCATTGATATCTAACACCCCCCCTCAATGTCCACCCGCAAGTGAACTTACTTTTTCGGCCCAATGCCAAGTCGATGAAGATGCCTCTTTAGCAAGTCTCTTCCAAGAGCCTTTGTGAAGATGTTCGTAGCATTCTTTGTAGTCAGACAGTACACCAAGTCGACCTCTCCATCCATGATGAGCTTTGTACAAAGTGATATTGAATCTCAATGTGTTTTGTGCGAGCATGGAACACAGGGTTCTTTGCAATTGCCATGCAACTCTGATTGTCACATGATAATTGCGTAGGCTTGTTCTATACTACACCCATGTCCCCTAAAATCCTCCTCAACCACACTGCCTCACAAGAAGCAAAGCATGCTGATTTGTACTCAGCCTCGGTAGAAGAAAGAGCAACTGTAGGTTGCTTCTTACTGACCCATGACAGCTCCAGATCCAAGTGAGAAATAGTAACTTGTCACTGATCTCCTGCTGTCCACGTCTCCTGCCCAATCTGAGTCACAGAATTCGGTCAAGGTGTTGCCCTTGGTATAGGTGATGCCATAATCAATTGATGTATTTCAGCACTCACATCCCTGCCCTCCAATGGTTCTCCCGGGGCTTATTGGAAAACCTGCTTAGTACACCAGTCGCAAAACTGATGTTCGACCGCATGTTGCATAAGTAAATCAAACTGTCCACAAGCCTTCTGTACTTCGCTTCGTCCACCAGTGGTGATGAATGCTCATTTGAGAGCTTCATGTCAACCTCTGTAGGGGTGCCAACTATCTTGCACTCAGCCATGCCAAATGCCTTCAGTATCTCTCCAGCATACTTCAGCTGTGAGATGAAGATCTGTTTTGGCTCTTGCCAAACTTCAATCCCCAAACACAAATGCATGAGTCCGAGGTCTGTCATTTCAAACTCTCTTCCTAGCAAATGCTTTATCTGCGAGATCTTCTCTTTATGGTTCCCTGTTATGACAAGGTCGTCCACATAAAGGACCATGATCATACACCTGCCTCCTTCTCTGAAGATATACAAATTTGCATCAGATGGGCTCCTCCTGAACCCATTTTGCAGACAGTAGGCATCAATCCACTGGTACCATGCTCGTGGGGCCTGTTTCAGCTTGTAAAGTGCCTTCTTCAGTTTACATACTTTACCTTCTGAACCGGGGATCACAAAACCTGGTGGTTGTTCCACATATACCTCCTCCTTGAGATCTCCATTCAGAAAGGCGGATTTTACATCCATCTGAAACACGAGCCAACTTCCCTGTGCTACTAAAGCCAAAACACTACGGATTGTGGTTAGTCGAGCTGTGGGAGCAAAAGTATCGTGATAATCAAAACCATGTACCTGTGCGAATCCTTTTGCCATGAGCTGGGCTTTGTACTTATCCAACGTGCCGTCGGACTTGTACTTGGTCTTGTACACCCACTTGGTGCCGATTACCTTACGTTTTGGTGGTCGATCCACAAGGTCCCAAGTGTTGTTCTTCATTATGGAGCCATACTCCAACTGCATAGCCTCCGTCCACCTATCATCACCCTGTGCCTCTTCAAGACACTTGGGTTCTTCAGCACGGATCACCTTTGTCATCAAAGTGTAGTTGACCAAGTGTTCCTGCGCCCTTCTTTGCTCCTCTAATATCTTGGACCGGCGTTGTTCGGATGGTTCCTCCTCAATGGTTGGAGGTCCTCTGCCATCCAAAAGCTGCTTTACCCACTTTGGGAATGGCCGTTGCTGTTGTGGTTCTACAGGCTCTTCTTCCTCTTCTTTATCTTGAATCCTCCCAAGCACCGTTGGGGGAGTTCGGCTGCTGTTGGTGGTTGTACTGGATGGATATCTTGGTCTTGGTTGTCTGGGAAGGAAGCATCCTCCTCCAATTGATGCGGCTGTTCTGAGAAGACCACATCGTGACTTACTATTACCTTCTTGGTAATAGGATTATAGAGATGGTAACCCTTCGCCTCTTCACTGTAGCCCAAGAAAATACACTTGTGGCTCTTCGATTCCCATTTGGTCTTGTTAGCATCAGGGACATGCACAAAACACTCACATCCAAAAACTCTGAAATGTACAGCTGAAGGTTTCTTACCAGAAAAGGCTTGCAGTGGAGTCATCCCGTTCACAGCCTTCGTGTAGCTACGATTCAGAATGTAAACTACCGTGTTACATGCTTCAGCCCAGAAAGTCTTTGGAAAATCTTTCCCTTTCATCATACTCCTACCCATTTCACAAATGATGCGCATCTTGCGCTCTGCTACTCCATTTTGCTATGATGTATGTGGCAGGGGTTTTGGCCTCTCGATCCCATGACTTTTGCAATAACTTTCAAATTCACTTGATGTGAACTCACCACCTCTGTTTGATCTCAACTTCTTCATCTTCCTTCCCATTTCTTTCTCGACCATTGCATGCCATTCTTTGAACTTACTAAAAGCCTCATCTTTAGTCTTCAGGAAGTATATCCATATCCTTCTACTGTAGTCATTGATCAGCATCATGAAGTAGTAGGAACCACCCAAAGCTTCTGTCTCCATCTTTCTGCAGAGGTCTGTGTGAACGAGCTCTAGAGGAGCCTTTGCCCTGCTGGCCTCTTTAGGAAAGGGCTGCCAATGTTGCTTGCCCATCATGTAAGCTTCACATACATCGGGCAGATCTGTAATTTCTGGTAGGTCTGCAATCATTCCACTTTTATGCATCTCCTTTAAAGAACTAACGTTTAGATGACCAAACCTCTCATGCCATAGCTTAGTATTCTTTCACATCGGCTCGAGCATTGAAAGCTGAGAGTTCGTAGATGTTGTTGCACCGTGTATCTTTACCAATGAACTTCCCTTAAAGATCCAAAATCTGTGTGCCATTCTTATCGAAGTGAACTTTGAGGTCCCCATCCGTGATCACAGAAATAGACAACAAGTTCCTGTTGATATCTAGCAGATAAAGAACATCGAACAACTATTTTACAACTCCATCTGACTTGAGAGCAATCGTACCTTTTCCTTTTGTTGGACATTTTGCATCATTGCTGACTGTTACCAGGATGTCATTCCCTACCGGATGTAGAGAGGTATACCAATCCTTCTGACTGGTCATGTGGCGCGATGCACCACTATCAATAATCCAAGGCTCATTCGTAGGTACATGAACTACCTCTGTGCAAATCTCCTCAATTGCTACGAACAGCTCTACTGGTATTGCCTGTGTGTTGTTGCTGGACTCTTTCTTTACTCTGTTCTTCTCATTTGCAATCTTCTTCCGGCACTCATTCTGCTTGTGCCCTGCCTTGTTGCAATAGAAGCACTTGACCTTCTTCTTTCTCTTTTTATCATCAGAAGAAGATGGTTACCAGAGTCCTTACCATTACCTTTCTTTGATCCAGCTGAGAAAGACGAATCTTCTCCAGTAACGCATTTCCTCCTCCAGAAGCGTTGCGCTAAAATCCTCAAAGTTGAGGGGTGGATTTTTGTTCTATGTATTCAACACCATAACAAGACCATCGTACTTTGGTGGGAGAATTCGTATGCACCTTCGTGCTAGATTCTCACTGGTGATGGCGATGCCAATCGCAGTCATCTGATCGCGTAGATTCTTCACCTTGGTGATGAACTTCTCTGCCGTTTCAGACTCAGACAGTTTCTCATTCATGAGTTGAGTCTCTAGATTCTGAATCCGCATCTGATTCGTGGTCTTGTACTAATTTTTCAAGACTGTCCATGCCTCCTCCGCTGTGGTGACATGTTGAATTAACGCCATGACAGAGTCACTTACACTGCAAACAATAGAACATAGTGCATCTACATTTCTTCTTGTCCACATGAGAATTTCATCCGCAGTTAGTACTATCTGTTGTCCTGCATTGGCTGGGATCTGGTCTCGCAACCGACTTCACGTCCACCCCAGTAGCAGTATCGCAAAGCTCGTATGTGCTTAGCGCTATGGTGACATGTTGAATTAATGCCATGACAGAGTCACTGGCTTACACTGCAGACAATAGAACACAGTGCATCTACATTTCTTCTTGTCCACGCGAGAATATCATCCGCAGTTGGTACTATCTGTTGTCCTACATTGGTGGCTAGATCCGGTCTTGTAACCAGCTTCACGTCCACCCCAGTAGCAATATCCCAAAGCTCGTATGCACTTAGGATGGTCTTCATCTTGAACTTCTAGAGTGGATAGTTAGTGCCGTCCAACTTTCTGCTATCACCGAACGGTGGGATTCGCAGTCTTACGGGCTGGGCCATCTCTCACAATATGCTCACAAACAGAAACACACTACCAAATCTTCTTGCTAGAGCCCAAGCTCTAATACCATGTAAGAAAACAATACAACATCTGTGCTCAACAGATAATACGATCTCGTATGCAAGAGAGAGAAGCAGATAGTATGGAGAATAAAAAATTTGATTATTGTAAAACTGATACAATTGCTATTACCCCATCACAAAGCTTGCATTATTGTATACTCTTCCTAACTATCTATTGCAACTCTAGCAAAAATAATTGCTTCCTCGTGAATGTTGAAGGCTTATGGAACAGCCAAATAATTTGTGTGCATGATAATAATCAATGTAGTAAGATTGTAATGCTATTGGCACATAATTTTGTAATGACAATCTAAAGCCACAAAATGCAACACATGGTTTTGCAAAAATACCATTTTTGCACCTCCAAATGAGCAGCTCCTAGTCAGGCAATGATGCCATGGATTCCTGCTATAGGAAATAATCCATCTTCCATTGGACTCATATCTCTTGAGTGCTTTGTAACTAGAATATCTAGGACAACTGATCTTCCACACGATTGCTTTTCCTCGCACAGTGACACTGAATTGATAATCATATAAGGGTGCTAACACCCATCTAAGGAACCTGAGAGAGAGACAAATCTTGCAATGGAGGAAGACTTTGAGGTCTATAGCACACTAGTTCCCAAGAGGAAGGAGCAATGCCTTGACTGCCAGGGGTAGCACAGGTGTGTTGATCTGTTCCTTGTTTGCACATGTGACACCTCTCATTTCAAGGAACTTGGATCCTTGGTCAACTTGTTGGGCTGAGATAAGTATGTATCTCTTGGAATTTGGGACTAGAAGTTTGTGAAGAACATTTTGATCCAAATTTTATTTTGTATGCATGGAATCACCATGTGCTTTGTCATACAGTTTTCTTGAAATGTAAGCTCCTCAGATGATAAGGCTCTCACATATCAATAGTGTGGTTTATATGCACAAGCACACACACAGGTACATGCATCTATGTACGATCAATTCCCTTATGCTTTTGTCTAAGTCCAAACATTGACTAGCCCTTGGCAAGGGTTAAGCTGGTAAAGTTATGAAGAAGGAACTTGGGGTATTTTTCTCACTCTAGTTTGTACCATCCTTACCATCCCGTAGTTATTGGTTCTTGTTGTGGTTTTCCTTTTTAGGTCCATTGGATTCTTTAATGTTAGAGAAGTGTGGGCTCCATAGTGCCAAATGGCTTTTACATCTTAGACTAAAAAGAATGTTTACATACGTTGGTGACATAGAGGGATCAAAGCCCTCTGGTCTCACAAGTGTGCTTTGTTTCCCTTTAACTATCGGAGAGTTCTTTCCATTTCATATCATGCCTAGTGCTACCACTCTAAGGTCACTCAAAAAAGTACATTTCATGAATTTCCCTCACTCCGGTTTGTACTAGATTTGTCGAGCTTGGTTCATGGAGTGCCGAGCTTTATGTTGACTTTCTAGGTTCATCATGTTAAATTACATGGTGCAGCGGAACAGAAACTAAACAAAGAATAGAGAGTACATAGCAAACTGGAGAGGGACAAAATTTTCCTTCAATGATGTAGTACAGATGATGGCTCTGTCCACCCGTGTGCTCCCACAGTGGAGCTTAGATGGCAATCTAGACAGATACTAGGTGAAGAGCTACTAGCTGAAAGATCTGATCTAATACAATGGACTAGGAAGGTCGCCTCTTTATAGCTATGAGGGCGGTAGTTGGATCAATGTAGTCGATGGAGCCAACCACTCAACCTAGTCGATGGAGCCGCCCAGTCAACCTAGTCAGTGGAACCGACTAGTCAGGGCTCCCACATAATCAAGGCAGCTTACCTACCCTGCCTAGCCCATAGGCTAGACTCACATAGATCACCTTTCTACCCTCAACGGTCTCATCGATAGACCTCATTTGACATGCAAGTCAGGATCCTTCTAGTGTCCCAGGCTCACACATGGCTTCTCCTCATATGGGGGCCTTACAACTTGAGCACCTTGGACCACTAGTGGTTACTAGGAGGGTGGGGCATTGAGCATATCTAACACATCAAAATGATTGCATCATTATGGAATTAAACTTTGTCTCTCATTTTCAGTGTTTAATATTAAGATTTAAAGACTTCATGTGTGTGTGTAGGGGCATGGAGACATTATCTTCTCTTGTTGGCTTCTCAAGGCAAAAGTGAGCAGACAAGTTTTTTGAAGGCTAGCTAGGAGTGCTTAATGGATGATCAATTTGAGTGGTTCTTGTCATCTTGTCAAAAAAAAAACCAGTGATGGTATTATTTGTTCAAGGTAGCATCAATTGAATATATTGAATGTGGTTTCTCATTATAGGAAACACGCTCAAATCTTTGAATTGTTCTCTTATTATACAAGTTTGCAGCACAAGATGAATATGATGAATTTGAAGCTAGATTCCACCGACACCTTTACCAATTGTGGAAGGACCAATCTGAGTCATACAAAGGTGCACATCTTATATTCAATTTTAGAAGCCAATGCTGTAGAGATGACATCAGCATGGGAATGGAGGGTGTTGAACTAGGGACTACCCTCAAACTACCTTTCAACCCTCATAAAAAAAGAGAAGCAAAATTACTCCCTTAGAGCTAGTGGAAGTGTGTAGATTTTATAGTAGGACCTATTTGTAGTAGTGAGTGTCTAGTCCATGTGAATTTTGCCTCAATAAATGAAGTTTTTAGATTATTCTTTGTTGTGTTCTTTATTTTTGTTCAAGAGAACTTATATTCAAATTTGTGAATTATATGTCTTTATTTATACAATGCTCAATGGAGGTAAACAGTAGGAATACAACCATTGTTTTCGGCACAAGCTCCCTGTTTACTAGGGCTGCACCTTTGTATGTGCCTAGATATTATGTGTTCCATTAGAGACCTGCTTGCTTATAGACTTAGCACAGTGCTATTTTTATGGATGTGATGACAAAGCTGACCGTATAGTACTAAGTATAGCAAACTGTGGAAGTAGAAAATGATAGATATCAAAGTAGTGTATAGTTTGTTATATTGAAGAATGTTAAAAGTATGAGCATGGGGAACGGATTCCTCAGCTCTACAGGAAATATTCGTGGATCACAATGCAACCCACTAATCGTGGGTGCTATAAAGTGGGTTGGAAGGATGCAATGGACATCTCCTAACATTGAAAGGGAAGGATCTTAGATTTTGAAATTTCTCCTGGCACTAACACAGTGACACAAGTATATATTCAGCATGTCTTTACCCATGTAGACATATATGTGCATCCAAATGCAGGCCTTCCATATTGTAGGCCCAATTGTAAGTTTTTCAAAGTGTACTAGTACTTCATTTGTATTTTAGAGTATTTGGGGACTTTGACACAATTGTCTTATACTTTGTATTTGTTGTACAGATTTATATCCATCTACTTACAAAGAGTGGGAATAGCTTGCAGCATGTGTAATTGGGGTGTTGCATGTCCTCCATGCTGAGAGATCGAGAATCTTCAGTATGAATGTCGCACACCATCAGAATTAAAAAAGGATGGGATCTTCTTCTATGACTCAATGTTCATTGTGTCAGATGAAGAAGGCCAGTATGGTAGATTAGAATCTCTTCCCTTGCCTTCTTTTCAGAGTCCAAAATGGCCACTTCAAAGCATGGAGATAAGTGAATCATATATAAATAGAATGTTTAATGATGTGAGAATGCCATGAAGCCAACTACTAGAGGAAGAAATACTAGGTTGAGCTGGTTTCTTCCATTTCCACGCTTTGTTGATTTCTTTGCAAGTTGTAGGCAATTAAGGAAAACAATTATTACTTACACTTCCAAGAGCTTAGAATTGGATTGGCTGTCTGAGCTATTTGACAATGGATGGACAATAAGAACATGTCATGCTGAAGATTTGGTACAATGTTGATTGAACGCTTCAGATGTGACATTTGGTGAGCACATCTTACAATTCTTGTTTGTATTAAAAATGATCAGGATAGTATGTATTATAATAGATCCCAAATGTTGCATGTATTTCATTGGAAGGCAAAATCTATGCATGACTTTCACATATAGAAGGTTTAGATGGAAGAACCTGCAATGGGAAGCAATGGATGATGATCTGCGTGATGGGACTCCATTCCCATTGTCGAAGTATTAATTTCTTAGAAAGGACATCCTAATCTAATGTTGAAATTGGAAGAGGAGTGGACCATGTGATTCATTAGGAAAGAATTGCAATGGCAATAGCAAGCCCTCCCTAGGACTATTATTTTAGACTTGATAATTGCAAAGTTAGATATAGGGATGAGACAAGTATCCTTTGTAAGAATTTTTGCCCCCCCCATACTCTAGAGATAGCAGAGACATGATGGTAGGGATGTCATAATATCGAGTTGCTTGGATCCTTAGTGCTTCAACAATGCACTTGGACAATGCACTTGGACATGAGGTATTGTTACATGTATGAATAGAAATCATAAATAATGCAAAGTGTTGTTTCATTCATTGTTAATTGTATTTATAAATTTTGCACCTCTAGATTGATGGCTCTCTATGGTCTATGACTGGTAAAGCGATAAATATTTGTAATTTTAAATCTGTGTGGATATTTGTATATCTATATTATGCAAGAGAGAGAGAATAAGAGAGGTAGTGAGGGAGAAAGACATAGGTTTTAGGGTAAGAGAGCAATTAGAGAGAGAGAGAGAGAGTGTGTGTGTGTGAGAGAGAGAGAGAGAGAGAGAGAGAGAGAGGTTGAGAGGTTGAGAGTGCAATAAGGGACACAAATAATGCACTTGGCCATGAGACATTGTTAGATGTATGAATAGACATTGATATATATATATATATATATAGAGAGAGAGAGAGAGAGAGAGAGAGCAATCAAGGACACAAAGGGAGGGAATAAGACATAGGGAGGGGGAGGGAAAGAGGGAGATGGAGAGGTACACACACACACACACACACACACACACACACACAAGGGGGGGTAGAGAGAGAGAGTACAGATTGCATTTATTCATTTGTGCCTCTAAATTGAGAAAGAGAAAAAAAGAAAGTTTATTAAGGTCTTCAAGAGACTATGAGACTAAAAGAATCCTAGATGCAATTGATCCAAAAGGTGGAGCCGCTAATAAAATACAAAAAATGTATATGTAAAATCAAGTGTCCAATGTTCATGACATAGATAGTTAAGGGCAACAAGGCAACAAGATGATCAGTGGGTGCCACAGAGAGAGAGAGAGACAGAGAGAGAGAGACAGAGAGAGAGCAATGAGACAAAGGGAGGGAAAGATGGAGATGGATGGAGAGAGAGAGAGAGAGAGAGAAACATTTTCCAAAGTAAAAACTATAAATATAAAAATATTTTAATTAAAAAAATTTTTAAGGGCAATGCCCCTTTTCTAAAGTACACTTGTAAGATCATTTTCACATTGTTATTTTCCCACTCAAGTAACCTTGCTTTCCACAGCCTCCTTTTTTGTCCTCCCGAGTATCCTCCTGTACTCATGGCTTCGCCTAGAGAGGATTTTTACTAGTGGATTTCATCCACTGATTCCCATGCCTCTATAGATTAGGTTTACCATATCTTTTGCAAGACATTCCATCTTGAGTTGCATTTGAGATCTATCCTTCCTACTGATAATCCCTCTTCAATTTTTTGATAGATTTATCCATGGGCAATCTGTCGTGATTGGCCGACTCCCCTCACCAATGGGTTTCATTGGATATTTTGAGCTCTCTTGACCAAAGTGCTAACTTCAAGAAGACACTAGGTAGGGCCATGGATAATGTCCCTATCCCTCTCCGTGAGTACACTATTCCCATCGGGGATGATTCATCTTCCCCAATTCATTTGATTGAGAGAGTTGCAGCCCTTAGCGTTCTCCTTGCAAGTAGCAAGTTTGATGAGAATGTTGGCGAATAGCCTGAGGGTCCTTTTGCATCCACAAGTAGGTCCGTCCACACATGGTGGAGGAGATGACATAAACCCAAACATATAACTTGAGGAGCATACTATTAACCTAGATGAGGAGCAAGTTGAGAGTGAAATCATCTTATCATCATATCTAACTCATGCATATCCATCCTCCACCTATAATCCAGATGAGGTAGCAATCAAGCCACACCTCTCTTCAGTTGATCCAATCATGATTGAGGGAATGATACAGGTTTTGATAGGAGGCTTGCACAATCTTGCGGAGTTTGTGATATCACGGAGTTTGTCACATGTATATTCATGTGGGCTCCCCACAAGAGCAATAGTATTGGATGGTACGGAATGACATTTCGATGCTCAAACGCAAGACGAAAGTAAAGCCATCTTTGTGTATGGGGATCTAGGACTGGTTCAAGGGTTAGTTGTACCTCAAAATGATATCCATACTTGCATGAGTGATGTGATGATCCTATGTAGCAACTTCTTTAGAAAATATGCAGCTGCTTTGATAATACTAGATTGCACAGTGTTGTAGTTTGAGGCTGTGCATCATCTTGTCTTGGAATGTATGCAGCAATCTCATTTGTTATCCATGGTCAATCGTCTTCATGAACCCACAATATGAGATGTGCATGGAGGGATCCCCTGTTTTGTATTTCGTATCAAAGAACATGATGCTTGATGTGGCCCAAAAGAGCATTTGGTGATAGTAAGTAATAGCACATGAATACCTGGAACCGTTTATGAAACAGAGTCACACATTTAACCGGACAATCTTTCCATGAGAACTATGCATTGTAGTGTTTTGCAATGCTCTCTATAGTGTTGATCTCTTGCCATCGTGTGTCTGACACCTCATCTTCAATAAATGTTAAGAAGAGGTATGGAAGACTCCAAGCATCAACCATTAATAATAGATCCTTATTTTTCAACGATGTCATGATGGCATTCTCAGCATCATGGGTGGCATGCTATAACATAAGATATGCTTGATCACATCTTCATTAGTAGTGTCTCGATTTCTTCTCTTGAATTGATCAATGTCGCACTGGAAACATGTTGTTTTGCTACTATTTGCGATCATGATTGCTTGCTTTAATTGATACATGATTATCATGTACGGCTTGCACAATGTGTAGATTGAGAACAATGTGCTTATTCTCAATTTGATGTAG
This sequence comes from Dipteris shenzhenensis, assembly GCF_047967505.1. Taxonomy (NCBI): domain Eukaryota; kingdom Viridiplantae; phylum Streptophyta; class Polypodiopsida; order Gleicheniales; family Dipteridaceae; genus Dipteris; species Dipteris shenzhenensis. Next base: position 50,236,136 of record NC_141601.1, read on the forward strand.
TTAGTAAATTGAATGGACCCTTCGTAGTTACCATGTCTAAGGGAGCACCACAAGCTTTATCATCATGTCAGAGCAACCACTGTTGGTTGCAGGAAGCCCGTTCACTTGTAATGATGCCACTCTCTCTAATAGCATTTATGTGCCTCATAATTGTATTGATGTGAACTCATGTGTGTCCTTTGTTTGAAAAGCTAGATGGCTTGCTGGTTCAGCCACGTTTTGTAGTAATGATAGTTTTGACTGTGATTTTGCTATTGACATCAGCTCAATGTCATTGATTCTTTGTGTATTTATAAGATACTTGCAATAGATTCGGGAGGCAAGATGCACATGCATATCCTAAGATTTGGTCGCTTAGCCATTGTTTTGTATTTCTGTAAGTACTATTGGGTTATTTTTTCTGTTGTATGCCAAAATATCTGACAACTCACTTTGCCACCATATCTCTTATTGAAGTTGAATCTATTGTCCATGAAATCAATGGATTATCCAACAACAATCTTTGATCGAGCATCTGTTTTGTAATTGTGGTTGTTGTAGACAATACTAAAATTGAGATGTCCACTGCGCTCAACAATTGCGTATGTAGGTGGTTTGGCTTTAACAATCAACATGTGTAATCTCGTAGCAATTGAGCCACGTATGTAGATTGCTATGTATTTCACGAGCAACTATGGCATGGTGTGCATGTTACTTTGATACCTGATTACTCCATGTAGTAATGAGAATAACATTGCCTAATGTTGCCACATGGTCCGAAATGTTGGCAAGATTTAGGACCACATATTTTTGCTTTCTTGATTGGATTGATGTAGCATTGCATATTCCACAAATGTCTATTGATGATAATATTGAGTTACATTCAGTCACCCATTGATCGAGAAGTTGTTCAATCATGGGCCACAACGAAGAGGAGGGTTGTACCCTAGACCCTAGACCCTTGCTACTACATGTAATACCCTGAAACCTAGATCTTAGATCTTAGGACCTAGATCCAAGACCTTAGACCTTAAACCCTAAACCAAAGATTGTAAATCCTAAACCCTAAATTGCAATCAATAATTTATTAAATATCTTAATTTCTTCAAAAGGTTGGAGTTGCACCCAACCTGTTGCACTAATCAAGAAGTAATGATTTCTTGATTTGTGCAACAGGTTGGGTGCACCCCCAACCTATTGCACAAATCATCAAATTTTCTTGATTTGTGCAAAAGGTTGGGTGCACCCCCAACTTGTTGCACAAATCATCAAATTTTCTTGATTTGTGCAACTGGTTGGTTGCACACGTAACCTGTTACACAAATCAAAAGGTTGGGGTTGCACCCAACCTGTTGCACTAATCAAGAAGTAATGATTTCTTGATTTGTGCAACAGGTTGGATGCACCCGCAACCTGTTGCACGCAAAAGGTTGGGTGCATCCCCAACCTGTTGCACAAATCATCAAATTTTCTTGATTTGTGCAACAGGTTGGGGGTTATCAAATTTTCTTGATTGGTGTAACAGGTTACGTGTGCAACCAACCTATTGCACAAATCAATATTGTTCCTAAATTGTTAATTGCAATTTAGGGTTTAGGATAAATGGTCTATGAATTAGTATTTAGGGTATAAGGTCTAAGATCTAGTTCTTGGGGTCTAAGATCTAGGTTTTAGCATCTAGGATGTAGACACAATGGTCTAGGGTCAAGAGTCTATGGTTTAGGGTTTAGGTTTTACAGCTTATAGGTTAGTGTATAAGGTTAAGAGCGTATGCAATAGGTTGGGAGATGGAATTCAAAAAAAAATCAAAAAAGTTTATAATTTGAAGTTATCGTGTATGCAATAGGTTGGAAAGCAACTCATTCTGCAACATTTGGAAAGTTTTACCAATTCGAGCAACAGGTTGAGATTAGGAGAGAAACACGACTTTGGAAGAATGAAGGTTGGAATGAAAGAGGGAGTTAAGGTAATCCTACTTTTGCTAAACTAAAAAGTTGTCCTAAACCTAATTATATCATTCCTCTCATAAAATCCATATTCCCTCTGAATTCTTTTTTTTTTTCAAAAAGGAGGGTTTTATATTAGAAAGTCAAAGTGAACTATAGGCTTGGACCTTAGAACTAACTTGACATCTCCGGTGATTACCCCCTCACCTTGAAGATGATGGTCATGATCCTCTAGCCCCAAAAAATGGGTTTGCAGTGGAGTACATCATATCCATTCTAGGGTTTCAACTTTGCTTCCAAGGGAGAGGAGAAGTGGGCCCCTGTGCTCTTTGATCTTATGAGATGAGAGATGAGATATTTGGCATGACAGCAAGTGGAGGAGTGGACCCTAGGGGAGGGAGTTGTGGATTTCCCATGGAGACATGGCTATCTTCTCATTGAGGCTGCTTGACAAAGAGTTAGGAATTGGGTCTTGCAGTACCGTACTCGTAATTCACTTGGGTTTAGAGGTTCTGCTCAAGTAGTTTACACACTAGACACTACATCACTATTCTAGCTGGCTTAGTATTGAGGTCATTGTTGATGTGGTGGGCCTTGAAGGTTGGCATCAAGCTTGTCATGCCTTTAGCATGATGTCACACAAACACATACTACTCACCTTCCAAACCCGCAACAAAATTTCATTAATCCAACTATACAAGGCCCTTTTAATCCATCCCCCTCCTGCCTATGAGAACATTTACAGACTCCATGATCATGTGTGATAGTAAACCATAGTAGTTGATACTTTGTCAAGAGTTGCAAAGGGTTGGGGTGGGACAAGCAGACGATTTTCTTTTGATTTAATAGCACATGTTTTGAGTAGTGGTAAATATCAAACACCGGTTTCTTCTCCTCTTAAGGAGAGGCCTAGAGGTGTAGACCCCCATAGTAGGCAAGAGCAGAGGCTATATATCTCAGTTTCCAAAGCACTTGCCCCCTAAGGTGTTTGACTACGGTGAGCTTATTCCAGTGTGGGTAGTGTGGATTAATTTAGAGATGGGGGACTCTAGGATTGGGATCTTGAACATGTATGCTCATGCTTTGACACAACATGGCCCTTCTATTTGGAGATGTCTTACCAAGATCCTCCTTAATGTCAACTCTTGGATTGTTAGAGGGGACTTCAACAATTAGAGTTTCGAGAGGACAAGTAGGGAGGCATTTTCTTCTCAATGATTCCCCTTGGATAAGAGGAGCATGTGTGAGTAGTTCATCTTTAAAATCACTAGTCATGAACGATGGAGGGAGGTGGACTTCTCTGTAGTCTTTACTTCTCTTTTGGTCAGCAGAGCAGCAACATGATGGCCTACTAGAGTGACATGATAGATTCTATATTGGGGAGTGGAAGGTGTAGAGAGGGGGAGCCACAAGCATTTTGGCAAGGGCTATGATGTTAGGTCACTCACCAGTGGTGCTTCACTTAGAGCAGCCCTATCGTGGACGGGGGTTTCATATCCCTAGTGCTATGCTTCAAGAGGAGAAGATGTAGCAAGTTGTAGTAGAGATCTGGCTACATCTAGAGATCCTCCCTATAGGTGAATCAATGGCTTGTAGGTTTATAAGACAATTCGAGGCTCAAACTTTAGGGCCACATGGTCTATCAAGTTGAGTTATCCTATAACTCCTCTAGGACATGATGTGTAGTTACTAAAATTGATGAATAGCAATGGAAGTCGATAAAGATTGAAATTGCATTTTATACAATTGCATGGTCAATACGTATCATTGTGGAGTGCTTTGGCATGTTAAAATAAAAAAGAACCGTGTATTGCAATGTGTTATTTGTAGAGTCATAGAGTGCATTGCAAGGAGGTACAAGACATGTTAATTGCAAATGAACAAAAACACTGCATTACAATATATATGCAATTGCATAATCAATATGCATAATTGTAGAGTGCTTTTACGTGTTAAAATAAAAATGAATCCTGCATTGCAAGGTGTTATTTGCAACATCAACACAATGTAAGATGATAATTTCAACATTAAACTTATAGCATATTAGCATTGTCTCACACATTGCATATTAGCATATTGTATCTAACAAAACATTGCTAAATGACCACATAGTTCAATATACATCATGCCATTAACTCTTCATTGAAATTGCTAAAATTTGGTTCAGGATGTGCAAGAACAAGAGCATCATGAAAGCCTGGGGCACCAACTCAATATGTATTATGTTGCTACCCTCGTCCAAAATCCAAGGTATGGGGGGACAATGTCCATATATAATATGCATAGATATTTTCAAATATGTAAGGGAAAAATATGAAAATCTCATGTCCCCCCTCCCACAAAATATAAGGCATATACCTTGAACAATATGCAGATTTTAAGATTTGTACATAATTTTCATAATATGTGAGGCCTAAGGGGGGGTTTCTTTTGGATGGGGGGGGGAACAAAAAATACACTAAAATATGAAAACCCATCTCCTTTCAAATTAATGTAACTTTTTCATGTGTTACCTAAATTTCAAGTTGTAAAGACATAATTGAAGCTGTTTTAGTGTAGAACACAACCATGTTAATTTGATTAATTTCTACTCATGGCATATTTTCAAATTCATCTCATACTCAAGATTTTGATAGGTTTTTGTTACTAAAGGGAGTTGGTACCCTAGGCATGAAAGAGCCCTAGGAGATCTATATATACCCACTCAACATTGCTATATACCCTGGGAGATCTATATATACCCACTCAGCATTGTATCACACATTGTATATTAGCATATTGTATCTAACAAAACATTGCTAAATGACCACATAACAATATACATAATGCCGTCAACTCTTCATTGGAATTGCTAGAGTTTCGTTTAGGATGTGGAAGAACGAGAGAATCATGAAAGAGCAGATCTATATATACCCACTTTGGCATATCTTAACATCATCCAACACTCTACCATTTACATGGAGGTATACAAGTTTCTATGCTCTCTGATATCAAGCAGTTTCTTGTGAGGGAATGCATGAACTTGTAGTTACTCTAGTTTGGTTTACTAGAGGATTTGTTACAAGGTTGTGACAATACTTTCATGGCCAAGACTTGTAGATGAGGTGTTGATTTTGCACACTCTTCCCACCATCTCCATGCCAACACCTCTATCACTAATTCATTAATTCTGGGATATGCAAACAACCCTTCCTTATTCTAAAAAGTAGATAGTTCCTTAACAATAGAGGTAGTTCCTCAACAACAGAGGTATGTGTTTTTCCTCAAAGAAATGTCCACGAAGATCATGCCAAGACTGTATAAATAATGCATCCACCTCTGTGCAGTATTCTCACCATGTAGGATCTAATATATGACCGGCATCTAGTGAAGAGAGTTGTGGGCTTGGCTCCATCATTTTTGCACCATTTTTTATAACAGCATGTTTGAGCGAAACTGTAACCACCACTCCCATGCTCGACCCTTTCACGTCTAGCTTGCAAATTGTGAACCAGAGGGGTTTGATTACTTCCATTACACCTAATATTTTCTTCCATAAGCTAGGAGAATTTTGCATAGGCTTCACTCAAGCATGGCTCTGCTATCCATTCTTCTGCTTCTACACTAAATAACATCTTGGCTACAAGTCCTTATAGCTTAAGTAGATGCTCCATCATTATATAGTTGGTACTACAACGTGTTTCATCAGGATTCAAAAGCTCTAGTGGGTTATTTGTAGGTTGATGATTCCTAAATATACCCTATAATATTTCATGGTTAAGGAAATACAACACCACTTTTGACCCTCATCGATAGCCGATTTGAAGAGTTGCGTCTCAAGTGTTTTGCACCAGTCTTCAAGGACAAGGTCAAGGCAATGACATGAGCACAGTGAGGCCCAAATATGTTGATTTCACAATTTATTATTTTTATAGCCTTTCAATAAATCTTTCCATTGTCGGCACAATAACCTGAATGACATTCTCGAGGCCCACATCGTCCATTATTCTGCTTAGCTATTCAACAATGTATTCCCTAGTATTGCACTCTCCACTTCTGTCAATAGATAAACAAAAGGGCTCATCTTTGAGGGATACAACCATGACACTGATTAAGGACCTCTTGCTAATGTTCTTCCATCTATCACTAATAATGTTACAAGATGTTTTCTCAATAACTGCATAAACAACTTGTTTCATTTCATCTTTCATATTATTGTAATAGGCATCCAACATGTGATTATGGATGGAATCATAACTTGGCATTGTGAACACAGGACCAACTTTTGGTAAGGAAGCCATGGCATTTATCCAATGCAAGCTTTGCACCATGGTTCAAGGATAGCTGATGCAATAGATGGCCTCAAAAACATCTCGCTATGCCTTCTCAACGTGTTGTGCTTTGAAAGATGCTTCCAAACTTGTTGTACTCATGCATACATGTGGATGGGACACATTACTACATTGTCATGTTTCATATACACATTCAAGCAACTTGTAGACTATGTCATGGACACTATAGCACTACTATGTGCTCCTACATTTTTTAGCATCCTTCCATAGTTACTAACTACTTGACCAAGGGTCTAAGATTTACATTTCTTTTTCAATCATAAGTTGGGATTGGTGACATGATACTATATCATCCACGATGCTATCTACAGTTGCAAATACTTCTCCTCTCAAAATAGCTACAATTATTTCCAATCCTGGTCTTTTACACTTCCCAATCTTTTTTTGAGGATCACCTAAGAAATGCTTGTGGATTCTTGTGCTTGACCTCGTGTTCTCTTCATGACAAATGTTACACCTCCTCTTTGTACTACTTATGATTGCAACATAATCATGCCTTTGTAAGGTTTTGCCCTCGCTTTCTCTTGAGTCATGTACATATCAGACATATATGTGTTTATATCATATAGCTCATGAGTCAGGAGTCAATCCTCATTATATATGTGTTTATATCATAAATTAATATTTTATTATTGTGAATTTTCATACCAGACATATATATGTTTATATCATATAGCTCACGAGTCACACATCTTCCTCATTAAATAGCTAACTTTATTCTTTCAATTTGTTTCTCAAAAATTACATATCTATGGTATATCATGTACCTCCTAAGTAAGAGACATCATACAACTCAATTTATTATTTGAATTTGCTTCTCAATAAGTTTGTATCAAAAATATTATCTTAGCATTACTCTTGTAATATCATGTAAGTGAGCTAGAGAGAGAGAGAGAGAGAGAGAGAGAGAGCAACCATCCAATCTTCTTGTCCCCTCTTGATATAATTGGATGATTATAGGCATGGTAATCTACCTATTGAAATAGGCATGGGATGGCAAGTTGCCTTTTCCTACATCCCTCTCTTTCTTGAGTAAGCATCTATCTACACTATGATCATTCACAACATCATGCTCTATATATGAGTGCCGGTGTTTCACACACACTAGGCAATAGCTAGCGATACATCTGTGTGGCAACTAGCTACATCTATGTGGCAATTCTCTGGCAACATGATTACTATCATCCAACCATAAAGCACAAAATTTATATTAAAGATTCAAAAGTGTTTTGGCACATTATATATAGTATGGAATATCTACAAAATGGCTTTTGATTCAATATAAACAAGTCTTAATACATCGCAAGCCTTTCTACATGTTATAAAATAAGGCATGTAGGAGATCAAACAGCCAACATTTGGCTTTAGAAAATCAACATTGATTGCAATTTTACATGCTCCAAATCATTATGACATTACATTGGAATAATTGTATTTGGATACATGTTCTATTATTCATCTATAACTCCAAGCTATTCACGACGTGAATATACTACTTTCTACCATGGGATCTAAGTCTACATCTAAGTCTACATGGTTAACGACTCACAGGATGAAAGTAGCAAAGTCTTGGCACATGGTCCCTCATACATTTTAATCAGTTTTTGCTCATCACCCATCAAATGTTTTCTCATCCTTAAGGTAGATCTCATGAACACTTAGCTCTTTCAACATGTCATGAACCTTGTTCATGTTTTTCGACAGTTGCTTCCTTTCCCTATCCCCCTGTTCAAGCTTTTGGCTTACCCACGCAAAAGCGCTTTTGTGCGAGTCCGCCTCACTGGTTCCAGCTTTTTTGTCATCAACATTGAGGAATTCATCCACACCATCTTCAAAATTCACACGAGTGCCTTTGTCCTCATGAATGGATTCTCCAACCCCTGCATTGGTTGTATCACTGGCAGTATCACATTTTCTGTCGATAGCCATGTTGGCCATTTCCACGACATCCAATTTCTTTTCACGACCCGCGTCTCAGGTCTCAAGTTTCTTTTTTTCTTTAGTTCTTCTTCTTCTCTCAGTTTTGTCGTTCCTGCCTGGATCTTTACCCTCGTCGAGTCGTTCATCGATCCTTTCTAGCCTCTGGTGCAGCATCCTATCCAGGTTGATGCCCACAAGTCGTAAGATCCTCCCCCGAGTCACAGTTTTCCCACCATACGCCTCAGAGTGAGGCTCTGATACCAAGTGTAAGGTACCACGCCTCTCCCTTAGTCGCAGGAGGTCCCGAGGCAACTCTGCGTCCCTCGAATGTAGCCAAACCTCTCGTTGGCTTCAGCCTAAATAACTCCCTCCTAGGATCCCAACGTGGGCATCCACTACCCTAGCCTCAAAGAGCATGATGTGCCCATCGCAAATGGTTCAAGAAGCTCCTCAATTGGAGTCCAAACGCAAAAGTTATGATCGAAAACATACTAAGGGGTCTCCATGACCACGCCTCCCCCCATCCGTCGGAGTCTCACACTCGTCACGTCCTCCGTGACGCATCCTACACCCAAGCATCCAGGCACCCGCTTGGACGTTCACCCCATGACAAAACATGTGTGCCTCAGGATCTATGGAGCACTCTAAGGTGGATGGAACCTATGTGGAAACATGATGAAGAGAGTGCTCATGACATGTACCTCAAGTCAATTAGGTTCCAAGATAGATTAGCTTGGACTCATAAAGAGAATCTTGAGATAGTGCAAAGTGCTTGATTGATATTACTTCAAATGAACCTCCCTTTTATAGGTGAGGGTACTGACATCCATTTTGCTTACTCACATGTGGGATATCTACTCCATGCCATGTGGCAGCTTGCCCTTTACTCATACCTTTTCTCTACATGTGCTCATGGCACCACAACTCTCAACACCTCCCCTTGGTGCCATGATCCTTTGGCTACTGCAAGGTGGTTAGATGTGAGTTACATTCCATCACCTCCCCTTAGTGCATGCATTGCTACTTAAGGTGGTCAAGTGTGGCTTTTACATGTCAATACCTCCCCTGGGTGCTTTCATAGCTACTCTCAGGTGGTCAAGCTTGATTTACAAAATATAGGCAAGGTTGGCAAGGTTTTTGCTTTCTCAATACATTCCATTGATGTCACCTTTTGGCTCATGGCTTGATGACGACTCCACGTAGTTGACTTGTTGGTTCTTCAATCTGCAATCTTCTTCCTTACGTAGCTTTATGCATGATGCTTTGTTCTTCCATGTGCCTTGATGCTTTATGTGTGGATGCCATGCTTCGTGCTATGGTTATCTCACGCACTTGTGCTTTTGGCAACAATGATGTGTGCATTCATGCTTTGATTTTCCATTTATTGCAAAGGTCTTACCAATTGATTTGTTTCAATATTGGCAGTGTCTAATTGCTAACAATGATTTTGATCTAACAAGTGCATAGAGCTCGAAAAGATGATCACTTTTCCTTTTTGGAGCGTGTGCAAATTCTTCCTGGATTGGAAGTTATGGCTTGTTGAATTTTTGTGAAGAAGAGGGCCTTTGATGATGTGGCACAGGGATTCACATGCTGAATTCCATAATGTGCTTAGCAAGAGGCTGTGTGCTTAGAAGGCGCACTGCTGACTATGCATGCTGATGTGGCTTAACTAACCCTCACTCTAACTTAACCATGGCATATTGGGTTGACCTGATCGGGGTTAGTTTGACCAACCTTATCTGCCACGTGGCCAGAAGGTGACCTAGCCTCTGAACCACGGGTTAACCTCACCTAACCTTGGTTAGATGCTATCTGCCACATGTCTCTTTTGTGAACCTTAGAGAAGAAAGGTTTGAGGTGACGATGGCAACGATGCAGCCTGCTGGTTGGAGAAGCTGTTTGAAGCCGTTCTTCGTTGGAGACGTTCGGTGTTGGCCCGAGAGAGTCGACAAGCTGCTCGGCACTTGTTGACGTTGCTGGAGATTGCTTGAGAAGGCTGTTGATGAGCATTCGTGTAGAGTAGGGCTAGAGTTTCAAACGTTGTGCAAGGAGCCGCCAAGAGCGTTGTCTGTCGTTTCGCGAGAGGCCGTCGCTGTCAATGGAGATTAGGAGTCAACTGAGCATGGGCTCACGTCGTTTGGAGAGCCGACCATCTTGGAGTTTACAAAGTTGCTAGTTGTGGGTGGCCTAGATGTAGAACCACGATCTGGTGCTAGAGTAGATTGCTTGGCTTGGCTACTACTGTTGCGCTTAGCTTCGTTGGAGGTCTCGTACATCTGTGGTTGCTGCAATTCATGTTTGCTTGCTATTGCTGCAAACAAAGATGCTCAGGCGACAGGGATGGCCATTCATGGCGTAGCTGGAGTAGAAGGTGGTGTTGGCGCTGTGAGAGCTTGGAGCCTTGCATTGAGATGGTCGAGAGCTTGTTGCTGCTAGGATAGGATAGACTTGTCTCTCTTTCTCTCTCCCCTTAAGGATAAAATGGACTCTAACATCTCTTTCTCACAAGAATGGAATGATGAGAACTCTCATGGATTGTGAATCTAGATCTAAAACTAATCTTACATTCTAAAACTAATCTAGGAGTGGGAGCAATCCTAGTGAACTACTAATGAGCTAAACTAGGAGAGCTAAACCTATGCTCTGATACCATGACAAAACATGTGTGCCTCAGGATCTATGGAGCACTCTAAGGTGGATGGAACCTGTGTGGAAACATGATAAAGAGACTGCTCAAGACATGTACCTCAAGTCAATTAGGTTCCAAGATAGATTAGCTTGGACTCATAAAGAGAATCTTGAGATAGTGCAAAGTGCTTGATTGAAATTACTTCAAATGAACCTCCCTTTTATAGGTGAGGGTACTTACATCCATTTTGCTTACTCACATGTGGGATATCTCCTCCATGCCATGTGGCAGCTTGCCCTTTACTCATACCTTTGCTCTACATGTGCTCATGGCACCACAACTCTCAACACCCCGTTCCCCCTCTCTTTCACGTGCACTCAACCTACAAATGTTGCATCTCCACTTTTGACGATCTAACATTGTAACAAAATCCCATGACTTCACAAGATTTTAGTCTTATCCATGAGCTTCAACTTGGGATTGCCGATGGCCTACCCTATCTCCTGATTGTTGTCCATGTAAGAGAGACAAACAATCTCATGTCATATGATATGCATTAGCAATTCAATACTTTTCAAGTAGCTTTTTTATATTGTTAGTATGTACTTATAACTTGTGACATTTTCCTTAATACATTCCATGTAAGTGAGCTAGACCTTGAGAGAGAGAAACCATCCAATTTTCTTGCCCCCTCTTGACATAATTGGATGATTATAGACTGGTTATCTACTTATTGGAATAGGTGTGGGATGTTAGGTTTGTTAGAAAACAGAAGGAAAGAATCACTCTAACCTCCAGCCAAGACCTCTCCCACTCTAGCAACACTCAACTCAGATAACTGATCATAGATACAATACTCACTCAGAGAAAATTTAGGCAGAGAGAGAATATATTCATCCACCGGATGGTGGGCAGAAAACTGGCTCCAGGAGAGCAATACAAAACTCAGCCAAGTGCTGAGACAAACTACAGAAATTCTCTCTGTCAGAAAATGCCGTCTGAGTGCACACGTCTGAGTGCACAGCACAGCCCAAATCAGAGGCTTTCTGTCCTGCACTGGATGGCTAAAATGAAGGTAAGTGAGGGCCTTTTATAGGCACTGCACAGGCCTGTTGGTCTGACCGACCAGCAGGGTCGGTTCCTTGACTGGGGACCGATCAGGTCAGTCAGTAAAACCGACCAGGGTCGGCCCTGGTTGGACCGACTCGTCCTGCAACAGGGCCCTATAAAAGGGCGCCCTGTGCAACCAGTCCTTTGCCTCTAGGTAGGCATGGAGCCCCCCCCAGAATGCAGCTGTTTTGCTGAGTCTCTCTTTTCCCATCCCATCTTACCCTCACTGCCCCTTGTCCCCACAAAACGGGGGCTCACAGGTGGGAACAGTGAGTCTCTAACACCCCCCCTCAATGTCACAACTGTGGGCCAATCCCCATGCGTTTGATGAGGTGCTCCATCTGTTCTCGAGGGAGTGCCTTCGTGAAAAGGTCGGACAAATTGTCGGCGGTCGGGCAGTAGATAAGCTCGATCACGTCGTCGATGATGAGCTCTCGAACAAAATGATAATGAACTTCGATGTGTTTGGTCCGCGCATGGTACACTGGATTCTTTGCAATAGCTATGCAACTCTGATTGTCGCACATCAGCACTGTCGCATCCTCCTGACACACATCCATGTCCTCTAGAATCCACCGCAACCACAATGTCTCACAAGCGGCTGTACACGCGGCTCTGTACTCTGCCTCTGTAGATGAAAGAGAAACTGTGGGTTGTTTCTTACTTAGCCAAGAGATGGCTCCAGATGCAAGTAAGAAACAATATCCTGTTGTCGACCTTCTGGTGTCCACATCACCTACCCAATCACTATCACAGAACCTACCTAGTTCAATGCCTTTGGTGTAGCTGATCCCAAAGGTGCAAGTACCCTTCAGATACCTCAGCACACGTAAACCTGCATTCCAATGATTCTTCCTGGGAGAAGCAGAGAACTGACATAATAATCCAATTGCATAGCAAATATTCGGGCGCGTATTGGTAAGGTAAAGCAAACTTCCTACCAATCGTCGATACAAAAGAGTATCAACCAGCTGAGATGTGTCGTGAACACTTAGCTTCAGCCCGACCTCCATGGGAGTTAAAGCTGTTTTGCAATCCTCCATCTGAAATCTCTTCAGAATCTCTCTGCAGGTATTTCTCCTGGGAAATGAAAATCCTGTCTTTAGCCTGCTTTACTTCAATCCCAAGGAAGTAATGTAATAATCCAAGGTCAGTCATCTCAAACTCAGACATGAGTAGTTCCTTAACCTGTGAAATCTTCTTGACATGATCACCTGTCAAGATAAGATCATCAACATAGAGGATGAGTACCAATCGCAATCCCTTCTCAATGAACAAGTAAAGGTTTGCCTCAAAAGGACTCCGACTGAGCCCAATCTTCTGAAAGAATATATCAATCCTTTGGTACCAAGCTCTGGGGGCCTGTTTCAGCCCGTATAACGCTTTCTTCAACCTGCAGACCTTTAATGGGGACACTGGTGGATCCTGAAAGCCCGGTGGCTGCTCCACATATACCTCCTCCTCTAGGGTTCCATTAAGGAATGCGGACTTCACATCCATTTGAAAAATAGGCCACTGGAAATGGGCAGCAAGGGCAATCACTGTCCGGATAGTAACCATGCGGGCTGTGGGAGCAAAAGTTTCATCAAAATCCATGCCTTCAGTCTGAGCAAAACCTTTCACAACCAACCTGGCCTTATACTTATCCAAGCTGCCGTCAGATTTGTATTTGAGTTTGTATACCCACTTAGTGCCGATGACTTTCTGTCGAAGGGGCCTGGCCACTAAGTCCCATGTATGGTTCTTCAGAATAGCATCCATCTCTGCCTGCATGGCAGCCTGCCATTAGGGATTGTCTTTCGCCTCCGCGAAGGTTCTTGGCTCAACAATCTGAGCCACCAAAGCAACATTCACGGATGTGGTCTTTTGAAGACGTTGAGACCGACGCAATCCGGAACTGCTACTCTCAGGTAAAGAGGTGACACGAGACTCTTCCAATGTCCGGAGGTACCATAGGGGCAACTTTTTTTGCTTCTCTATGGGAGGAGGAACGGGAACCTCTGTAGGAACATCCTGCTCTTCCTGTGTATTGGGTGGAATATCAGCTTTTGATTGGGTAACCTCTTGAATGGTCAATCTGGGACGGGGTGGGATCGGGGGTTGAACAATATCCTCCTCCTCAATCTGAGGCTCCTCCTGGGGTTCAGGTTCTTTTTCCGTGAAGACAACATCACGACTAATGAGTATTTGCTTCTTTACTAGATCGAAGAAGCGGTAGGCCTTGGATTCTTCACTATACCCAACAAAGATACATGGTCTGCTTCGGGAATCAAGCTTGGTCCTATCTTCCTTGGGCACATGCACCCACGCGTTGGAACCAAAAATGCGGAGATGAGAAATAGAGGGCTTCTTACCATAAAATGCCTCATATGGAGTCTTGTCCTTGACGGCCTTCGTCTTGGTACGGTTGAGAATGTGTACCGCTGTATTGATAGCTTCACTCCAATAGGCTTTAGAAAGATTTCTCCCTCGGAGCATAGCAAGCCCTGTCTCAGTGGTGGTTCTATGCTTTCTCTCGGCTACCCCGTTTTGCTGAGAAGTATGTGCCGTGGTGAGTTGTCGCTTGATCCCATGCTTGCAACAAAATGTATTAAACTCACTTGAGGTGAATTCTCCCCCCCTGTCTGTGCGAAATGTCTTGACATCTTCCCCTGTCTCCTTTTCAACTCTAGCCTTCCAGTCTTTGAATTTTTCAAAAGCCTGAGACTTTTTAGCCAAACAATATACCCAAGTCATTCTACTGAAATCATCCACAAAGAGAAGTGAATACCTGGATCCTGCCCATGATGCAGTAGACATTGGACCACAAATGTCGGCGTGAACCAACTCAAGTGGTCTGCTGGCCCGAAACGAAGCTTCTTGTGGGAACTTATCCCTGTGCTGCTTGCCTTCAAGACAAGCCCTACAGACATCATCCTTGCCTGTAATTGGTGGAAGTCCATCCACCATCTTTGTCTTTGACATTTCAGCCAAGATTCCATAGCTGACGTGACTGAAACGCTCATGCCAAAGTTTGGACTTTCCGTGAACATCATGAACCAACATTGCACTGAGACGGTACAGTCCATTCTCTTCAACACCGTGTGCTACCACTTGCCCACTCCCTTTGGATGTCACGGTGACCTTGCCATCTTGGAAAAGAACTGCCATGTTATTTTTGTCCATCTGACTTACAGATAGTAAATTCTTGCAAAGGTCGGGTACATAAAGTACTCCAGAGATATCCTTCTCCACACCTGCCGTGGTAATGAAAGGAATGCTACCTATGCCCTTCACAGGACATGTCCGGCTATCCCCAACAGAAACTTTGGAATCCGGGTGTGTACTGTCCATGGTTTTGAACCACGTCCTTCTGTTGGACATGTGCTTAGAAGCACCACTGTCAACATACCAACCTTCTTTTCCTTCACTAACTGCATAAGCTGAACAATGTTCACTGAGTAAGAATAACTGACCAGTTGTCACATTGGCAGAATCACTCTTAGGCTCTTCTTTGTTTTTGGCTTCTGTTTTTCGCTTTTGATCCGCCTTCTTCTTCCGGCATTCTTTGGCAGAGTGGCCAAGCTTTTCACAGTAAAAGCACTTCATTTTCTTCTTACGTTCAACGTCTTCTGATTTCTTGGAATCCTTTGACTTGCCTTTGCCAGGCTTGTCTTTGGCAACCAATGCCTTTTCGTCGTTTTGCGTAAAGAGTTTCTCTCGGGCCTCCTCCTGAAGTAGGAGTGGACAAAGCTCCTCAAAGTTGATTGGCTTTGTTCGTTGACCCGCAGTGACCGTAGTCACAAAACTTTTGAAACTCCGTGGCAACTTGTGGAGTGTGAGTAATGCTAATTGACTCGAGTCCACTTTCTGACCAACCGCTGCAAGCTGGTCCCGCACAACTTTCACCTTCGTCAGATGATCATGAACACTGTTACCCTCATTCATATCAAGGTTATAAAGCTGATGCTGCAATGTGATGATACGAGCTGTATTATCGGTTTCATACAACTCCTTCAGTATGGTCCACGCCTCTGAAGACGTTTCTGCCAACTGGATATGAGGAATAATAGAATTTGCTGTTGTGCCTATAAGCATTGCTAAGGCCTGAGCATCCCTCTTCTCCCATGCACAGAGTTCATCTGCATCTGCTTCAGCTAGAACTTCACCTCTCTTGTCCACAATATCCTCCGGCTTTTCTTCAGTACCATTGACAATCTTCCACAACTTCTGTGCCAACAGATGGCTTCGGATCTTGACTTTCCAGATTGGAAAGTTTGTACCATCAAGCTTTCCAGCTTCACCGAAATTAGGGATAAATGAAGAAGGAAGATGACTGGAGAAGGAGGAAGGACGAGCAATGGATGTAGAGGCTTCTGATCGCTGATCCATCTCGGTGAATAGCTACAGAACTTGAAAAAACTGAAACAGAAATAAATGAACTGACCTTCTGTACTGAACTGAGCTGAAAACAGAGTTGCCTTACAGCCAAGGAACTCCTTCCTTCAGAGAGTGATATTGATGAGGAAGAGTCGGGAGCCTATGGCTCTGATACCATGTCAGAAAACAGAAGGAAAGAATCACTCTAACCTCCAACCAAGACCTCTCCCACTCTAGCAACACTCAACTCAGATAACTGATCACAGATACAATACTCACTCAGAGAAAATTTAGGCAGAGAGAGAATATATTCATCCACCGGATGGTGGGCAGAAAACTGGCTCCAGGAGAGCAATACAAAACTCAGCCAAGTGCTGAGACAAACTGCAGAAATTCTCTCTGTCAGAAAATGCCAAGTCTGAGTGCACAGCACAGCCCAAATCAGAGGCTTTCTGTCCTGCAGCCAATGAAGGTAAGTGAGGGCCTTTTATAGGCACTGCCCAGGCCTGTTGGTCTGACCGACCAGCAGGGTCGGTTCCGTGACTGGGGACCGACCAGGTCAGTCAGTAAAACCGACCAGGGTCGGCCCTGGTCGGTGGCCTTGGTTGGACCGACTGGTCCTGCAACAGAGCCCTATAAAAGGGCGCCCTGTGCAGCCAGTCCTTTGCCTCTAGGTAGGCATGGAGCCCCCCCCAGAATGCAGCTGTTTTGCTGAGTCTCTCTTTTCCCATCCCATCTTACCCTCACTGCCCCTTGTCCCCACAAAACGGGGGCTCACAGGTGGGAACAGTGAGTCTCTAACAAGGTTGCCTTTTCCCATGTCTTGTTCTTTCTCAAGTAAGCATCATTTGTCGCAACATCATGCTCTATAAACGAGTGTCGGCATTTCACACATACTACTGCAAAAGCTAGTGACACATCTACACTTATCGTCATTTCTTTTTAATCTTCACTCTAAAAAATTTATTCAAATCTATAGAGTAGAGAGGACACCTAGACTAGGTTTAAAATGTAACTAAAATAACAATTCTCTATATCTACATGTATCGTTAGTTCTTTTTCAAAAAAAAAAAGCATGATTATGAGTTTTTTTAAAACACCTAACATAATTTTAATTTATTATTATTGAAATAAAATACAAAAAAGCCTAAAAGTTCTTATTATTTTATGTTTTTAAAAGATACAACTCATGAAATTCAGACTATATCGCAATGTATGTTATAATATAATACCAATTGTGTCTTATTAAAGAAGTAGGGTCCATGCAAATCTCTAGCGTATAACTTGCAAGCTAGCCATTACGAGCAACACAACCAACAAGACTTTCAACGGGTTATTATCAACAATTGGCATAAGCTAGCCACAATGTGTCAAAGTCAAGTATTTCTCTCTCAATAGTAATGGACTATAGACTAGTATAGTATTTTACATCCATGTGCACTTTGTTACAAGTTGGCAACAATTAACCCCCCCAACTAGCACAAAGACAAATATATATTTTTAATCCATATGGGAGTAATTAGAAGTCGGTATAAGTGGACCCCCACTGGCACACAGATGTTTTCTTTAAGGAACATCTACATATTTTATCATTTTTCTTTAATAAACATTTACATTCCAAATGATAAAATGTAAAACAAGATCCTTGCTTTTATGCAATTTTCGTCCTAGTGTGGGTAGATATTAGCTAGCATAAGTGAGCCTGCCACTGACACAGCACACTTAGCTAGCATAAGTGAGCCCACCACTGACAGTGGACACTTTTATAAAGGATCAATAAAGTTACAAATTTGTATGGAAGCTTTGTTTGTCCTTTTAATTATTCTTTTTGTCCTTATCGAGACTAACAGAGATGAGAGAGAACTTTTCACCTGCATTTTACATGGATATAGTATTTGATAGTTTCAGCTGGGTACAACGTTTCAATCACATTCCTTCATATCTCAAAACCTATACTAATTGTAGACTTTAATATCCATGGTATATAAAATATTTTGTTAACACCTGTCACATCCCGGTGGCTAGGAACAATTATTGAACCCTTAAGACCATGATCGGCATATTCCATCTCATACCTTTCAAATATAGGTGACCCCCTTTCTGATGCAATATCTCACCATCCTAGGACTATGCAGTTGGCTATCACTAGAGCTCGGTTACAATACCAAGGTACTAACAATCCCCATACATACTTGATCCCTACACCCTTAAGTATAAATTTCTTACAAAAGATTACCAAGACTACAAAATTAGATGGTAAAACTAATCAATAAATTCAAAAATATCGAGAGCAACTTAAAAGAAATTAAGGTGTGTTGACAAACTTGTTTCAAATTCCCTAAGCAGACTCTGACACCTACTATGGTATCATCATTTTCAGAACACTGATTTACCTTGGAGTCTTCCTTAGTCTGAACATCTAAATATGCATAGCCCACGAGTTTGACAACTGCTGCCTGCATTGTGTTAGGGGATCTGTCATCCACAAGAGGTAGAAGGACATGAAAATTGTCAACCACTTTATCAATTAATGTATCCATTGACTGAATTGTCTCACCCAAGATTTCTATATCATCATCTATCTCTTAGCCTTGTCTATCACAATGGCCTTAAATGCCATGAGTAGAGCCTTTTCAACATCTTTATCTGTAGTTTGCACCATTTTCTGTGTGCCTATCATTTCTTGCTGAAGATGTTTCATGTTCATCATGTCCAAACTACTGTGAATTTTCCTTCAGGAAGGAATCCATCATTCCTAAGCTTTCCCAATTAGATCTTTAGATTTCAATAAATAAACTTTCTTATATTGCTCTTGGACTTACTACAATAAAAAATTTAGATATACCCTCCTTTTGGTCCTATAAGGGCTCCCTTTCAAGGTGAAGTAATCTATTTTGGATTTGTGACCAAAACCCCCACATGTGCTCTGTAACTTTGGTCTTTAGGTCCTCAAATTCACACCAGACATGAATGTGCCTACAATTTTTGATTGCTCATCTACCATCGACTTCAATTTCTCTTCCACTAGTTGTAAGGCTACCAACTTCTCCTTCATCATCATGTTTTCCACCATAAGCATCCTATTATGTTGAGTCAGCTCTCCAAACTCAATTGAGATATTATTGTGAATATTTGTAGACTAGGCTTCCAATTTAGCCTCTACTTGGGCTTTCTACAATAGTTTCTCCTTATATTCTTGGACTGACATTTCTAGAATATTCTTCTCCTCTATAAACTCTTGTTGCATCTGCTTTAAAATTCAAAGCTTTTTTTTTAAAATTAAATACTATATGAAAGGAAATCATGTGATAACTGTGGTGTAGTTAGATTCATTAATGCAATGAATCTTCTTTTATTTATGTTCATGTTTGTTTGTAATAGCTCTACCTATGGTGATCAATAGGAGAGCCACTTGCATGATGCAAGTGAGATATCTGCAAAGATTTGCAAATGCATAGAGTTCCATATTACGTGTTAGAATCTATTGCCAGGAATGGAGGGTCCACTATATGTAAGCCCTCTATATCATGTGCATGCAAGGCCTAATTTAAAAGTCCTTTATCTGTGAATTTCCCATGAATAAAATGCATCCTTTTTCTATTCAATCTATGAATTTCCCCTTTAAATGTAACCTTTT
The DNA here is from genome assembly GCF_047967505.1 of Dipteris shenzhenensis. Lineage (NCBI taxonomy): Eukaryota > Viridiplantae > Streptophyta > Polypodiopsida > Gleicheniales > Dipteridaceae > Dipteris > Dipteris shenzhenensis. The sequence continues at coordinate 50,256,050 of NC_141601.1, forward strand.
TGTATGTAAAAAATATGCAAAAAGAAGAAAGGTTTAATCCCTTTAGTTGAACCCACGTGTTATATTTATGGGAGTGCATGAGGCTCACAAGTACAAATGCTAGGGTGGAAGATGAGTGATCTTCTAGCTCCCTAATTTTCTATCTTATTGCCAATGAGTCACCTTTCATGCCTCTTCAATATAAAGGACTCTCTTATGAACTATCTTTGTCTCTATGTTTGACTATTTCTATGTATGAATGTTGTTGTGTTTGTTTACCACACATGCAAATTTCATCACAATGTATGATACGTTTTGAATAAGCATGTTGAGAGCAAATAGTAACATGAGAATCTACAACCACCATAGATGAGATCTCAATAGGTGATGAACAACTTAGAAGGCAGTATCAAAAGAAAAGTGAATAGTATACTCTCTGACTCACTCTCTCGCTCTCTCTTCACTTTGTCATGGTATTGAAAGGTGTTGTGGAAGGCATTGAATTCATGTATGTGTTTTGCACTCCATCCTCATGTTCTTTTGCCTTCTAATAGGGCATTACTTGGGTAGCCCTCTCACATCTCTAGCATCCATATTATGGTGGGTGATGTCACCTTCATTTTCGCTTGACAAGATCCTCATTCTACTCATTGGAGCTTGAGACATTGTATGTCGAAGTTGTTTTTAATGCTCTTATGAGCTTATGACCAATCTATTTGAAGGAAATTCAAAATGACAATCCTAGACTTCTTGGAAATCTCTTTATGCCATGGTCCCCTAATCAATCTTCTAATTTTTAAGACAAGCCTTTGAGGTGGACTTCAAGATTGACATTTGCAACCACCTCCTACTTGTTTAAGGAAACCTATGATTTCTCTATTGCCTCAATGACACTAAAACTAAGAGGATTTGGATGTCTTATCAGAGGCTTACTAGAATTCAATGCGTGGACATACAACAGCCTACTTGGCTGTCCTAGCTGCCCATGTGGCAGCATATCTTCTGCCCACATGGCAGCCAATATGGCCTCACCATGTGCCCATGTCATACCCGTATGCTCTCATATGGAGACTCACAAATGGACAATTCCATCAAGCCATTGATCTCAGACCAATGATCCCTGTTTAATGCATTTTAGACCTTAAAATATACTTTTTTCACTCATTTAGCCATATGGATCTATGTTTTCGAACCTTTACATCGCTGCAGAATCTTCAACACAGCCACTGTCGTATACTGGCTTATGACAAAAAATTATAACATATGGAGAAAGCTAACAAACAGTCTACATCCTACAATTGTTTGTGAATAAAATATAATTTTGTTTAAACCTGTCACAAACAAACAATCTAAGAAAAAATCGCAGGCAAAGTGGCTCGCAACAACTTGGATGAAAGCTTCATAAGGTGAAGTCTATCTGTCTGCTACTACAGGGACAAAAATATATATCCAGATGTATGCAGGACACGTCCAAACTGTTCATGCAAGAGCAAACGACAAAGCACTTATCGTAGCTGCCAACAAGGTAAGAATCACCAACTTGGAACTGACAGAGTTAGATTCAGATGAGCACTAACACAGTAAGAACCACAAACAAGGTACAAACCACCAACTCAGAGCAGACAGGGTTATCATTCAGGGGACCCAATATCTAGCCACAAACAAGGTAAGAATCGGAATCTGGTTAGGGGAAACTAGCATCCACATACTTCGTTGTGTCATTGGTAAATGCAGGCTGAACTGCAAGTTCTCTTTCCAGTCTTCTTCCTGCAGGCAGCATTAAGCTTCCATAAGCCAAAATGCAATGGACCGGCAACGTATGAGCCCAAAAAAAAACTGCACAAGAAAAAGACTCACCTGAAGGATGCTCCTTTTGGAGTGAAAAAGTAGGGAACTAGCAACTCATGCTGTCTTGCCATACCACGAATAAAATGGCACAACAAACTCCATTTCTAATGCCATGAAAATTTATGACAATTTTCCAAAGGTGGCAGAATTACTTGCTTGAACGTTTGGGACATGAAAAGAGGGTACTCTAATATGCTAGCTTTTTGGTAAGGATATACAGCCCATGTTCATGTCTTGCTCTAACAAAACGATCCGAGTGTCAGCATCCTCCATTCTTCAAAACCTTGCTGCATCATTCCCACCACCAGCTGCAACATAGATGTTCACATATGGCACATCATTCTCTGGATCCAATTCTGACAGATGCTATGCAACACCATTTCAGAGCTCCACATCACCAAGATATCTTAATAAAGTGAGTTATGCCATCTGAAGGATGAAACGGCACATTCTTAAGCATCTTGTCGCCTTTTGCAGCCGGCCTGACCTCTAAAGTCAATCATGCATACACACTAGGTGAGATGCCATGATCTTGCTTCATTGGAAATAAAGAAAGGCGACCCTCATTTAGCAGCCCAGCGTGGCTACATGCAGAAAGAAAACTGAAAAACTTGATTTTTGTCAGGTATCACTCCTTCATGCTGCTTTTGAATATAAATGTTGATGGTGACATGCTCATAAGAAACCACTAAAGTTTCAGTAAAGTTACACAGCACATTTTCCTTCATGTCTCGAGCTAAGAGAACCATCCTGGATCAGCCTCCTCCAGTCTCTCTACACTTCAGCATAGATCAGCCTGGCTGGTGATTTAGACTTTTGCTACCTCATCATACTCATAATCTTGCTGCATAATCGCCAACACCAGCTGCAACATAGATGTTTGCTAGCATCACATATGGTGCATCGTTCTCTGGATCCAATTCAAACAGACACTGTGCAACACGCTCTCCTCGCTCCACATCACCAAGATATCTGCATGCACTGAGTAATGCCATCAAAGAGGCGACTGAAGGTTGCCACGGCATATTGTTGAGCATCTTATCTGCCTCCTCCAGATGGCCTGACCTCCCAAGCAAGTCAATCATGCATACATAATGATCCACACTGGGGGAGAGGCCATGATCTTGCTTCATGGAAGTGAAGAAATAGCGACCCTCATGTACCAGCCCAGCATGGCTACATGCAGAAAGAATAGTGACAAATGTGATTTTGTCAGGTACCACACCTTCATGCTGCATTTGATTATAGATTTTGAGGGCCTCCTTGCCTTGGCCATGCTGTGCATATACTGAAATCATGGCAGTCCAGCAAACTATGTCCTGGATGGGCATTTCATCAAAAATCCTCCGTGCATCTGCAATCCTGCCACACTTGCCGTACATGTAGACCAAGGCAGTCGCCACCATTGCTTTTGTCTCATGTCCAGTGTTCATTATGTGCAAGTGGATCCGCTTACCTTCAGCTAAGGCTGCACAATTTGCACATGCATCAAGAATGCTGGCAAAAGTGACCTCACCTGGCATTACCTGCTTCCACTGCATTTCCTGGAAAAGTTGCAGGGCATCTTGCCACTGCCCATGCTGAGCATGAACTACAATCATGGCATTCCAAGAAACTTGTTCCTGCTGAGGCATGCTTTCAAACAGCCTTCGTGAATCGTCTGGGCTTCTACACTTGCCATACATGTTAACAAGGGCAGTTCCAACCGCGAGGTCACTCTCAAATCCAAATGTCAGGATGTGAGCATGAATCAGCTTCCCTGTAGCTAGCACATTACAGCTTGCACAGGCATCTAGAATGCTCAGAAAGGTGACTTTGTCCGGTAATACCTCTTCCCTTAGCATTCTGTAAAACAGTCTGAGGGCATCCTTGCCATGCTGGTTCTGTGCATACCCAGAAATCATGGAAGTCCAAGTAAAAACATCCCGATTAAGCATTTTATCAAAGGTTCTCCGTGCATCGTCAAGGCTGTTACTCTTACCATACATGTTGACAAGAGCAGACCCCACTATAACATCTTGCTCAAACCCACAGCTCACAATGAACCCATGTATCTCTTTGACTTCAGCTGATGTTGCCTGACTGGCACATGCATGAAGCATGCTCACGAAAGTGTTCTTATCTGGCATAGCTCCTTCCCACTGCATAAAGGTTAACAATCTGATGGCGTCCTTGTACTGCCCGAGCTTGGTATACCCTGCAATCAAGGCGTTCCAAGACACCACATCCCGCCTTGGCATTTTGTCAAACATCATCCTAGCATCCTCGAGGCACCCACACTTGCTGTACATATTGACAAGGGCAGTTCCAACAAGAACATCCAACTCACAATCGGCTTCCCAAATGCAGGCATGCAGCCGCCTACCTTCTAAAGCTTTGTCCCAATTCGTACATGTAGATAGAACACTAGAGAAGGTGGAAGTGTTCGGGAAAATTCCTTCATGTCGCATTTCATTCAAGAGATGTAAGGCATCCTGACCTTGCCCGTGCTGGGAATATGCTGCTATCATGGCATTCCATGACACAATGTCCCGTTTCTGTATTCCGTCAAATATCACTTTTGCATCCTCAAGACTGCCGTACTTCCCGTACATGTTCACAAAAGCAGTAGCCACGACAACATCGCCTTCGAATCCACTACCTAAAATGCTGGCATGCATTCGCTTGCCTTCAGCTACAGTTTCCTGGCCTGTACACAAAGAAAGAATGCTTGTGAAGGTGAACTTATCTGGACTCACTCCTTCCAGTTGCATTTGATCAAACAATTGAAAGGCAACCTGGTCTTGCCCTTGTTGGGCATGTGCCCTGATGATACAGTTCCAAGCAAAGGCATTCCTCTGGTACATCTTAGCGAATACAACGAGTGCATCCTTCAGAGCTCCACATCTGCCATACATCTGTACGAGGAGGTTTCCAACAAGCACGTTCTGCTCGAGTCCATCTTGAGCAACACGAATGTGGACGCGCTTGCCATCGAATAGTGCCTTCACATCTGCACACCACCGCAAAAGCGGAGCATAGGTAGCAAAATCGATCTGTTTTGGCGGAACAAACAAACGATCTACACGATGCTTCCAGGATCCATGAACCGAAGGCTTTGGATGTGTGACTTCAGAGGCAGTTATCCGTCTTATCACATGACACATCAAAACGGTTCCTGCTTGGACAAATGTGGCATTCCCCCACAACTGCAGAGCTCGAACTAACACGGCAAAATGGGTTTTAAAGCTTATGAGCTTGATTTACATCAGAGTACTGAAATTTTACAGTACAATCAATGAGCTTAGGAATACCTGTAGATGGCGAAAGAAACTCGAAATGTGCCCAGTTGATGATGAGATAAGCCTCGCAAGCTCGAGAAACCAATAGCTCCGGAGTCCGAACATAGTGTGCATGCAACGTATATTATACATAAACAGATTTGCATAGGTAAACAAGTTAAATGATTTTCAATTATGAAATTTGCCTAGTTTAACAAGGTGAATGATATTCAATCATTCATAAGGCTTGCCCCCCATCCAAAAAGCCAAAAAGAACACAAATTGGATGTGCATTGAAGATGTGTGCACAGCGCGAGATGATGAATTGAAACCTAAGAGAGAACAGGAGAGAGAGAGAAAGAAGAAGAAAAATGGGAAAAGAAATAGCAAGTGGAACTTGGACCAATCATAAGAAATCAAACAATTTCTAAATTTTAAATCTCAATTTTGTCGCTTCTTAAAAGTGAGAATCTCCAATAAGAGCTATCCTTCCACGGGCTTAGGGTGGGTTCAGACCAGCCCGCCCGGCACAAAATAGAATTGGAGGATGGCGGTCGAGGATGGTGGTTCACACTAGGTTGCTAATTTATGTCATCGTGTTGACTAGTTATTACGATTGGAGGAGCTGGAATCGGTTGTAGGAGTTGGTCATGGAGTGGGCGGCCTTCATGTGTCAGACACAAATCTTTAGTGTTAGTGCCCGGGCCCGTCCCTCCTATTGGGGTCAACTTGGATGGCAACCCTTCACACCACCTTTTGGAGGATGGCCAACGGGTGGTGTGAACCCAACCTTAGTGGTTTGAGCATGGGTTCAAATCTTCGAGGTTGGTCCTCGTGTCCTAGCTCGTATGTGTGTGTGTGTGTGTGTGAGTGAGTGAGAGTTAACCACAGTTGTGGACCCTGTGCCCGTCGGTCCAAGGCTGGGTGACCCTCAATAGGACCATGGGTGGGTGAGTGTGGGGTGGGTGTGTTTTTAAAAAAAAGGCCCTTTTACCTTTCACCATCAAAGGGGAATGGGCTTGGGGAGGGAGGGAAGCCTATGAATTTTGCACAATAGACAACCAATCCCATAAATCCTTCTTATATGTGAGACCTAGAAATCTCTACCTACTTTGCACCGTACTTGGATAAGTTGCAATGCCCTCTACCAAACCATGGAACGTCAAGAACTTGAGCATGGTGTGGCCTCACCTGCTATTTGTTTCTCTTTAACTTAAAATATACTTCAAAAATGTTTTGACAACTTGTTCTACAATCAACATATGCTCCTTCAAACTTTTGGTAAAATAAGAACATGATCAAGATAAACAACAACATAGACTCCCTTCAGGATAAGATCAAACTACATCCATTTCATCAATAAATACAATGTGCTTGGCACAACTTCGATGCTAAAGGGCATCATCTTGAATTGGTGTAGCCCATAGAGGACTATGAAAACCCATTTTGGCATTATCTTTAGGTTGAAAATATTTAGAGGTTCATAACCTAATGAAAAATGAGGAGAGGTGGCTTAGTTTTCAAGTATATGCAGTTCTATGGCCCATGAGTGCGTAGAAGATTTGATGTTACATTGTTGAACAGTTTGTAGGAGACAATTCTAAATATGGTCATTCTCTTTAGTTAATATTCATTTGATTTCCATCTTGATGAGGGCTATACTTTTGGTAGAATTTAAAGGGTTGGCACATAATTTTTGGCTAGACGAGGTTCTATGGACGTTGAGATCCTCGAAGGTTCGTGAGTATACTGTTATATTGCTTGTTAGAACAATTCTAAATATTTTAATTGTCGCCAATTAATCTTCATTTGATTTCTATCTTGATGGGGGATGTAGTTTTGGTAGAATTTAAAGGGTTGGCACATAGTTTAGCAAAGTTATGAAGGGGGATTACCAGAATTTGAGCAACTGCGTTCGAGTGAGGCAACAGTTCGAGCAAAGACTTTCATAAATTTTGACATTCTATTGTGATGATTTATGTTAGAAAAGTATCATGCATTGCTTACTTTTACGGTTGTTGTCCTACCCATGATATTGTGAGTAATCAATTGTCTTACGTACAAACAACAATTTCTAAAACATTTTGGCTATGTTTTTGCAAGGGTCAAGGAAGAAGGGGGGGTGGAAGAAAGGGGTCAAAGTCTGTGTTTTTCTTGTGCAATTTCCATTTTCAAGGAAAAAAATAATGGGAGGAGGAGCCTCCCAATATCCCGGCCTCTTGGGAGGCTCCTCCTACCAATTTTATTTGGGCCATAACTTGGTCAATCGAACTCCAAATATGGTCATGTTTGTAGTTACAATGATCGGAAAGATATGAATGAATCCATTTATCATGCTAAAGTGTCAAAATTCCAGAGCTTTAGAAAGTTTGTACTTATCTTTGTTTCATTAGAGCTAGACCTTATCAAACTCTATATTTTCTTATGACCATGGATTTTTCTCATATAGAATTCGGGTCCCTGGTTTCCTCCCTCCATCCCAAAGGTGTATACATGGTCATGTACATAAGAAGGTGATCTATATTTAGTTAGAGGTGAATACATGGTGTATACATAAGAGGTGTATACATGGTCATAAGGTGATCTATATTTAGTTAGCATCATGGCCATAAGGTGATCAATAATTTATTAGTTCCATAGTTTATTCATATGATGATTTCATGTACAAAATGAATCAAATCATATGGGTAGCATAAAAATCAATGTGCTACAAATAGCTTTTTATGATGGGTTTTGCTAGGAGGAGCTTCTATATCATGGGTGGGACTATTGTTGTTTGTATGTAACTCCACAAAATAAAGAAACCCCTTCAACTCATGTGCTACCTTACATAATTTTGAGTGACCGTGCCTCGAGGCGTAGACATTTCAACATTTCCCCTTTTGTATACATTGAATGATTGCTAACTTGCATTGATTTATTATTTATCGAATTATAAGTTTTCTCTTTGTATGTTGCCAAGAATTTTCCCTTTGGTATTCATTGAATAATTGTTGACTTGCATGGATTTATGAGTTATCCAATAGTAAGTTTTATCTTTGTAAAAATAAGTGAAAACAATCTCTAATAGTGTCATGTAGATTCAACCATTTTTAGTAAAAAATATTGCTACTATAGGTTTAGACAAAGTTCCTCACAAGCATCGCTCAAACTCTGGGCTCACTCGAACGCAGTCGTTCGATGTTTTGACTTACTCTGAAGGAAGGAAATAGGTCATTTCTTGAACAATGTTTTCTTTTTTCATTGACTCTAATAGAAAGTGAAACGAGTGTACAACTAGTGTCCTTAGAAAATTGAATAAGAAGTTCTTTTACAATGATCAAATCTTCTTCCAAGTTTCAATAAAAATAAGCTAATCGACAAGATGAACAAGGAAGGCTCCCTTCAAGCTAAGATCAAACAATGGTAGTTCATGAAGGTGCATGGAGCATCATGATGGGTAAAGGGCATCACTCTAAATAAATAAAGCCCATAAGGAGTAAGAAAAGCTATTTTGACTTCATCATTAAGAGGAAGAGGTATCTAGAGGTAAATCTAGAGCTATGAAGTATCTGCCCTTATGAGGATGATATGAGAGATCATCAATCCTTAACAGAGGAGTAACCATATGAGAGATCATCAATCTTTGACAGAGGAGTAACCATATATTCAATGATAACATGTAAAGGATTGTGATCAATAATAAATCATGTAAAACCATAGTGTTTTCCCTTGAGTGCATATTTATGGCCCGTGATATCCCAAATAACTCAATGACACATATGTGCAAAATATATAACTTAATTCCACATAACAATGGGGTAGTTATATCAATGACCATAACAACACGCCTTATGAGGGGGAGGTTAGAGGGAGTTGCATACAAGGGAGTGGATGAGAGAGAGGAAGGTTCCTTTAGGCATTGTCTTTGCTTGTACTATATTTTGTGTGCATTGGCAACTCTATTATGTTCTCTTCCAAGCAAGCTATGTGTGTTATTACTTTGCACTTACTCTTGTGTTTGTGCTATGGCATTTTTGTTGTACTATGGATGCTTGTGTTCTTAATACACATTCATCACATGTGTCTTACTACCATAGTTTGCAAGTAACTCAAACATGGGTCTAGTGCATAAGAATGCCCAAAAGAGAAAACATAGTTTGAGCCAAAATTGGTTTTAACTTAAGAGAGATTGGCGAATTTGAAACCCGTAGCCAAAATAGTTATGAGTTTTAAACAGAAGAAGGCTAGGGACCAACAACTTCAAGTACAAAGCACAGCAGTTATGAAAATGAACTATAGAATTCTCAAATACGCACAAAGCTACATCAGAATTAGGGGCAGAGGAAATCGCCCAGCCGATGGTTGGCAGTCGAGTGACCTTGGTTTTGTGCACGCATCTAGAAGGAGCATCAGTAGTGTGAATCTACTTGCTACAAATTTGTTTCAGCAGCATTTGCTAGGCATGCAACCACATGCCTGACATACCTAGCAGGTGGTTGGCATGATCTAGGGGACTTGATAGTAATTTGCTGAGGCAAGAGAAGGCCTTGAGAGCGATTTTTTGGTGCAGTGATCAGCCCATATGGGTGGGCTGGGTGCTGACTATTGCTAGCTTGGTGGCCTGATTAGTCAAAGCTATATTGGATGGGCTAACTATATGCTAGCGATGGTTGATTTCAGAGTAGGTATGCTATTCTGGCCTTAGCCAACAATAGTGCTATTGTAGGCTTGGGTCCACAATAGGTGGCCTTTGATATAAAAAGCACTTTTAAAGTCGAACGTTGATTCCCTTCGGAATTCTCTTGTAACTTCTGTTCATTTGTAATTGCCGGAACAAAAAGGAATGTGTAGTGGGAGCATGTGAGAGGAATTGGAATTTCTACTTTTTGACCCATATGAAAATAAGGAGCACTTTATGTCACATGCACCCGTGCAGTTGGGTGCAATGTGACACATTGGCTATATCGACAAGTGTGTAATAGTTCCCTAATAGGAGATTTTGTCATATGCTGTGACCTCTTGTCTAGGGACAGTTAGGCACAAGCTACTTAAGTCAGTCTCTCAGCCTTAGGTCAAGTTAGAAATATCAGTCCTTGTTCACTGGTACCCACTGGAGAATAGTAGGGTAGTCTTTCCGTCTTAAGATTAGAGATAGGTTTAGCTCTAGGAGCCCTTTTGGGCCCCCTCAAGGCTGGAACAAGTGAAGGGAAATGGTAGGGGAAGGGCTGCCTTTATAGGCTACCTTGCACCCTTCCCTAGGCCACCTTTTATGGGGCCTCGGGCTGCCTTTATGGGGCCAAGGGACCAGCCAACCAGCCCCAAAACAGCCGACCAAAAAGTCATCTATTTTGGGCAGGTTGGCTCAGCCCTTCCAGCCCTATAAGTAGGGGGCCCTCCAGGCCCTCATTTCTCACTCAGCTCCCCAAGCCTTCAGCACTCCTACAGCTTCCCTCCAGCCCCTCTTGAGTAGCTTGACAATTCCGGAAGTTGGCCTCTGACCAGCCTCAGCTCTTGGCCTGAGTTCAGCCCTCTTGGAAGGTGTCTATGCAGCACATCAGTCGGGGATTTGGAGCAGCAAACGGAGTAAGGTTAGGGTACTGTTTCAGCAGCTCTTTACAGCTTTCTTTACAAGTTTGCACAGCTCACTTCTCAGCTCTATGTTTCAGTCATCACTGAGCTCTCTTTAGAATCTATTACTCCTAGATTTCACTCCCTCACTCACGCAGTAACCCTGCATCCCCGTGGACAGCACAAGCCTCTTCCTTGCCTTGCAGAAGTGCCCTACATTCTCAGTGTGGACATCATCAAGGTCTCGGTACTAGTCGGCGTTGCCTCTCAGGTCTTTGGGGTTGCAATACATGTTCACAATGTACTCTTCAAAAGCGCGTTCTCACGCTCGCTCGAAGAGTGTTATTTGCATTTCTCAGTTCTCCAAGTGTAAAGCAAATTCTCCCTTGATTATGGAGTGATTTGCAGCAACGGTGGAGCCAAATATTCCAGCAATTTGGGGGAATGATCGAGTACGTCGTCAGCAAAAACAACCCCGTTGCCGATGCTCTTAAGTTGGAAAGGTTCAATCCAGACCATTGAGAAGGCCACTGTGCTCGAAATCAAAGGAAAGGATGTTGATAGTATGAAGGCACAATACACGGAGTCAGCAGAGTTTGGCACCCAATTTCAGTTAGCCACGACGCTTGCTCCAAGCCATTACTCATTAGAGGACAGTTGGCTTTTCTATAAGATAAGATTATGTGTACTCAAAGACAAACGGCAGTTACTTCTTCATGATGCCCATGACGCCCTCACTGGTGATCATCGAGTACCAATGGTACTTTGGAGAAGTTAGAACGCTATTTCTATTGGCCAGAAATGTGAAAGGACGTATACGACTATGTTCAGAATTGTTAGATATGCCAAAAGGTCAAGGCTTCCCACAAGAAAGAGGCTGGCTGGCTTATGCCATTGCCAATACTGACGGTTTTTTCCAAGACATAGGTATGGACTTCATGGGACCACTTTCAGCATTAGCAGTTACGCGTAACACTCAATGTCTTACTATTGTTTGTCGCTTTAGTAAATATTGTATGGTTATTCCTTGCAAACAGACGGCCAACGCAGAAGATGTAGTTCGTTTGTTCATAAAGTATTAGTATCCCATTGGAGAGTTGCCAAGGACCATCACATTCCATAGGAACTCCAAATTCATGTCAAATTTTGGCTAGCCTTGTTTGATAAATTTGGTAATAAGTTGTAGATGTCCAACGCTTTCCATCCGCAATCGAATGGAGAGATGAAAAAGTATAATGGTATGGCGTTTGATATTTTAAAATCATATTGTCATGATGCTCAGGAAAAGTGGGAGGAGTTTCTTTCGCTTGTGTAGGCCATTTTGAACGATACCTATTCTTCGAGTATTGGTCGCACACCTTCTGAAGCGGTGTTTGGATGGCGGTGGACATCACTCCTCACCCGGATGGTATCTACATCTCTTGAAGCCAACAAAACCACCAAATCGATGGCAGAGATTACAGAGTCCGTGAAAATCTGCATCGCCAAAAGCTCAAGCATCGTACACGTGCAGGCTAATAAATCCAGACAAGATGTCTAATATAAAGAGGGTCGATGGGTGTATTTACGAATTATCAAGTAAAGATTGAAGCAAGTGGGCAAGCGATGTTCTAAGCTGTGTTTTAGGAGCTTTGGATCATTCCCTATCATTCAAAAGATCAATGATGTCTCAATGAAGTTACATCTTTCGGACAGTTGGACCATGCACAATGTGTTCCATGTAGCTTGGTTGAAGCCGTATTTTGGACCTCCTCTTATCGTGATTTTCGACGAGCAGCAACATGAAGCTCTTGATGAAGCCGAAGTTTTGCAGCTAGAGTAGATCCTTATGCATAAATTCAAGCATGGGTCAGGACGCAGGATCGATGAGTTTTACACCAAGTTCCGTGATCGAGGCACCCATGAAGCAGTGTGGTTGGACAAAGATTTTTTCCAGGACTTCCCACAAATTTTGGCAGACTACTTGTACGCAATGAGCCTACCGCCAAGTTAAGGAGGGAATGTCACATGCACCTCTGCATTTGGGTGCAATGTGACACACTAGCCTCATCGACAAGCGCGTAACAGTTCCCTAATAAGAGATTTTGTCGTATGCTGTGATCCCTTGTCCACCAGGGACAGTCAGGCACAACTATGTAAGTCAGTCTCTCAGCCTCGGGTCAAGTTAGACATATTAGTCCTTGTTTACTGGTACCCATTGGAGAACAATAGGGTAGTGTTTCCATCTTATGATTAGAGATAGGTTTAGGTCCAGCCCAGGATAGGATCCTTTTTGGGCCCCCTCAAGGCTGGAACACGTGAAGGGAAATGGGAGGGGAAGGGTGCCTTTATAGACTACCCTGCACCCCTCCCTAGGCCACCTTTTATGGGGCCTAGGGCTGCCTTTATGGGGTCAGGGACCAGCCAACCAACCCCAAAACAGCCGACTAAAAAGTGGGCTGTTTTGGGCAGGTTGGCTCAGCCCTTCCAGCCCTTGTAAATAGGGGGCCTTCAGGCCCTCATTTCTTACTCAGCTCCCCTAGCCTTCAGCACTCCTACAGCTTCCCTCTAGCCCCTCTTGAGCAGCGTGACACTTCCAGAAGTTGCCCTATGAACAGTCTCAGCTCTTGGCCTTAGTTCAGCCCTCTTAGAAGGTGTCTATGTAGCACATCAGTCGGGGATTCGGAGCAGCAAACGGAGTAAGGTTAGGGTACTGTTTCAGCAGCTCTTTACAGTTTTGCATAGCTCTATGTTTCAGTCATCACTCAGCTCTCTTTAGAATCTATTACTCCTAGCTTTCACTCTCTCACTCATGCAGTAACCCTGCATCCCGGTGGTGCACAATGTACTCTTCAGAAGCGCGTTTCTATGCTCTCTCGAAGGATGTTATTTGTATTTCTCAGATCTCCGAGAGTGTAAAGCAAATTCTCCCTTGATTGGGGGAGGGGGCCCTCAGTGGGTATATGGACCTAATTAGTTGGCGACTCCATTCTCTATCTACCCTTATCTCCTTTCTCTCAAGGCTAATTCCTCACTAAAGGTTTAAAGAAGGTCTTGCTATGATTACACGATTAGATTACCATTGCATGTTACACTTTAAGTAGAAGGGCTCAAGTGCAAACTTGAGGCTTATTCGAAATTGGGCAGGTCCAATGCAAGAATTTGAGTCTTGGTTATAATGCATGTATCATATCTATCTTGACACATGAAATACACATTGTATAAAGTAGCTACTAGCATGTATGTTCTTCAATTTTGATTCTATACATATCCAGGAATCACAATATATGCTTCTAAACTTTGTTGTAGGTGGATTCTATAAGCATTGACATAACCAAGCTATCCACTTACGCTATTGTTGAGGATATTTATGCACAACTGCATACAAAGCTTGAGACCATAGACAGATGAGTTAATCTTGAGGGTAGGATAGATATGTATGCACAGGTGGGCACAAGCAAGGGTAGAGGGATATACAAAGATAGAGTTGCAACATGCTGGTACTGTGATAATTCTTTCTATCTTAAATGATGCGTTGCCCTATCAACTAGATTTAGATTTAGATGCTCGTTTGGGAGAGACTAAAATGAAATCGTTTAGACTTCACAAGCAGTTGTAGCTTGAATGAAGGGATTTGGACTACTTTTTGATTAGCCTTCTCCTTTAGTGCTAGCCTTCGTCATGGCTGAGTTTGCCCTTCATCTCCGGAGTGCCGACAGAAACTCAGTACAAAGACTTTGTATAAATGGATGCTCAAGTATGTGTGGGTGTGTGGATTTGTATGTGTGAGAGCATACTTTTATACTATGGTCTACACCCACTGTTGGGCGCTGATGATGTTAGTGGGGATGTCATAGTAGCTAGTCCTTGCTATGCGTGATGGAGTTTATGGTTTTCAATCTCATGAGTGACTCTCGTGAGATTAAAACTACACTATGTTGTGTTTTTAGAGGATGAGTTTGGGAATGTTCCTGGATTCATCTAGATATATGCTTCTGTCGTATTAGCGGACATGCAAATTTTACATTGTGAAGTTTTCGTCCAAGTTGCAGCCTGTTGGTATTGCGATAATTCTTTCTATCTTAAATGGTGCGTTGCCCTATCAGCTAGATTTAGATTTAGATGCTCGTTTGGGAGAGACTAAAATGAAATCGTTTAGACTTCACAAGCAGTTGTAGCTTGAATGAAGAGATTTGGACTACTTTTTGATTAGCCTTCTCCTTTAGTGCTAGCCTTTGTCATGGCTGAGTTTGCCCTTCACCTCCGAGTGCCGACAGAAACTTAGTACGAAGACTTTGTATAAATGGATGCTCAAGTATGTGTGGGTGTGTGGATTTGTATGTGTGAGAGCATACTTTTATACTATGGTCTACACCCACTATTGGGTGCTAATGATGTCAGTGGGGATGTCATAGTAGCTAGTCCCTGCTATGCGTGATGGAGTTTATGGTTTTCAATCTTATGAGTGACTCTCGTGAGATTGAAACTGCACTATGTTGTGTTTTTAGAGGATGAGTTTGGGAATGTTCCTGGATTCATCTAGGTATATACAGAGACAGAGACAAAAGTAGTGGAGGAGGGCCACAAGACTGTGGTTGTATTATTTGATGTGGCTTTGGTAGAGTCATAGCTTGAGGTTGAGGTCGTCAAGATGAGATAAAGGTTTTGGCTAGTACCTCGCCATATACACCTCTACAGCTAGACTTAGAGGAGTTTCTTGTATTGGATGTTGAGAAGCCCTAGTATGATAGTGAGGGTAACACTATTGCTAATGATAACTTTGGATCCACGGGAGAGGGACGTTGAGAAGCCCTAGTATGATAGTGAGGGTAACACTATTGCTAATGATAACTTTGGATCCACAGCAGTGGCCGTGACATAATAGATTCAAATAAGAATGAGAGACTTCATACTTTCATTTTAGTTACTAACTTGTAATAGCCATTGTCACTTTGATGTTTAAAAACATTTATATTAGGCATATGTATCAGATTTTAGTCATGTCACACGTGACATGGAGCTTGTGATTATTGATGTGGATGTTTGAAACTAGATTGTCAATTTAAAGTTGTGACTTACAAGCTCTTAACTTTTAAGTCTTGACTAGAGTGCTAAGTGTACTTCTAGCTATGCTAGCAACCAAAGCTATATATTTGTATGCATTTATAGATTTTAATATATTTTTCAAATTAAATATCTATAATTACAAATAGAATGGTGTGGCTTAGATATCTTATTTTTAAGACATTTTAGACACCCATGCTTGAAGCGTGTCTAAAGTGTTCTCTTGTCTAAGACAACCATGATGCTAAGGGAGCGTTTCTACCGACGCAACTTCTTAATGACACTATATTTATGCTGACGCAACTGCTTAATGAAAATATATTTATGGCTCCAACATTATTGCATGGATTGATCTATCACTCCTTAAATATTTTTGCAACAAACCCGATCTTCGAGGTTAAAAAGCTAGATGGGTTGAATTCATGGAGGAGCTCAAATTTAACCTTTGTAATCCAGAAAGGAGCCTCGAATAGGTTTGTTGGTGTTGTAGGTAGAATCTTGGAAGCAAATGAAATTTTCTTAAGGAAAATGTCATTAGGTATCTATCTTTTCATTTAAGGGCTTTGCAAGACAGATATGTTCTTCGGTATAATTTAGCAAGAGATTTAGGCAAGTAGCTCACCAGATACTAGTTGTATCAAAGGGGAACATAACCCAATAGTACTCCTTTAGAAATCGATTAAAATATTTAGATTGGGAAAAGTTTGTGTAATAGAGAATGACAACATTTGGTGCAACATCTTATATGGAAGTCATTGTCCCTTGAATATTTGAAAAGCATATCTTGCCAATGAGAGATCTAATTTGAATGCCATCTTCATTAATAATTGAATTAACATTAACACTTCAATCTAGTACCAATCTATAACTTTTTTGGAGCACTTTGAAAACCAACCTTGGTACAAGTGTTAGTTTTGAGAACTATTTTTAGCATTTTGTGGCTGTAATTGGTCCAAATCACATGAGCTTAGCAAGAAGAAATCAAGTGATCCCACATAAGACATTCAATAGGATTCCATCAATTTTATGGGCATGAGAGTTCTAGAGAATATGATATTTAATGGAAATATTTACCATATTTAAAAATGCAAAGTCAAGAACTTTCTCCACAAAAAGTCATGGAATCTTGTGTCAAGTATTGCAATGTTACTAAAAGAGACACCACCAAAAACGATAACTTACTATCAAAGAATTCCAAGGCACTAGATATTCTCATTGCTTGTCAGAAGTGGTGTTTGCACATATAATAAACCTATCTCTTGCAAAAGATTTGTGAAATTGGCAATTATCTATGAGGGTAAATCATTTCAATAGAATGAACCCAAGAGAAGCCAAGGATGGTATGCAACAAATATGGAAAATCTCGTCACATTACAAGAGATTTTATGTCAAAGCCAAAAGGTAAACAACAAGGCTTCAAATATAAAACATAGGATGCACATGTTTCTAAGACAAAGGACATAGCCTAGTTGAGCGAGAGTAAGGTGTGACAATGTGTTTCCATGGCATTATAGCTATTTTAAGCAATAGCCTTTAAATAAAGCCCAACTCAAAATGGATTGATTGAGGAGGTAAATCACATAGAAGAATTATCCTTAAGTGCACCACATGACATTGTAACATTTGAAGGTATGTTAATCCTTGTAAGATAATATTTCACGCACCTTAGCAAGAACTCTTAGTGTGTTTAGTCACCAAATAGTCTAATTTGGACATTTTATATATTGATTTAGCCGCATTTGTGCATACGAACTTCAAAAAAGGTTGGTTCAAGGCAATCAAGCCATTGGATACACCTATAATATCTATGTTGATAATGACAACAAATTGATGATTGTAAGGCCTTGAAGATATCTAGTGAATCTTATTTATAGATTATTGGGAGACATCTTTCAATTTTTTCAATCCTTAATTTAATTTAATCTATCTCCTCTTTTTTCCTTTTAAAATTGGTTGATTAGCACTTCTCTTGTTTCTTTTGTGTTAGTCATTTGTTCTTCTAAAGTATTTTATTGGCTAATCTTTATGGCTCCCCTTTCTTATTTTTCTCAATTCTTTTTCATTTTTAAAAAAATGGTATTTGCTTAGAAAATTTTTTCCCTTTTCCTAAGAATTTTATTCATATACTTAGGCAAGTGTTTTTTTTTTTTTTGAAATTTGAGCTTTCTTCTTTTAAAGATTTTTCTTGTTTTATTGGTCCTTAATAACTAGTCATGGGTGTCGATAACCCCCCATAATCTTCATCTTTAATTTATTGGGTTGTAAAAAAAGAAAGAGATAGCTTTCTTTCTCACAAGGGTGGACTACCCCCCTCTTGAATTACATAAAGAGATGGATCATCCCTTAGTATGCTTTAATTTTGGTTTTCTCTCTTGGGGGTGGAATATCCCCCTTATTTTTCTTTCATACTTTGGTTGAGGTCTAACCCCTTCTTTTATATCTGATGTAAAGTCACTATTTATATATTACTCTAGAATGTGAAAGTTTGTTCTTGTTCATAGGTAAAGCAATAACAAGCCAGGGAGCACATGCATTATCTCTCTGCTCAAATCAAGCTATATTGTTCTAACATATGGTTTATTTAGATGGTAGTAGGTAAGTAGACCTTGACCTCCGAGTTTGGACTACGTGACGATTAGACTCATTTGTACTAATTGTATACATAGTTCATGTATACGCATATAATGAAAAAATTCTTATCTACCCTTATTTGAGCTTCATGTGCCATGTCGTTAAAAGGTTTTAGTTTTTAAACACACACATACATACACACATATAGAGAGAGAGAGATGGAAATTTTGTCTTGGATATAACATTGTATTCAAAAAATTTGGACTTGTCTAAAGTCCAATTCTAGAACTGGACTAAATACAAGTTTAAATTTTTTGAATATCATAGTCCCAAGTTTTTTCCTCATATATTTTAACATAAATATTGCAATATCTCTTGTATAGAGTAATTTTGATCTTAGACACATGAGAAGATAAGATCTCTCTTTGAGAGATGGTGCACATATACACCTTCTTGCTATTGATATTCACCGTTAAAATATTAAAACAAAACAACACTTTATACACCCATGAATTATTAAAATAAAACAATCAAAATTTTATTTTTTATTAAAAAAATTATATTAAACTAAAATATTTAAGCTGAAGTATTCACCATTGAAAAATTAAAATAAAATTACATTGCCACCATTTGGTCATTACGAAAATAAATTATTCAAAAATATATTTAAAAATATCAAAATAAAAAATTAAACATCATATTGGTCTTGGTGTTCATTATTAAAGTCCAATAAGCCAAAAGGTCTCAGGAAGACGGATGCTCCCAAGGGTACGACGGGCTAGCTTCGATTAAGATTAAACAAATTATAAAAAATATTCATACACCATTAAAATAAATTCTTTAAAAAATATTCATACACATAGTTGAGAAAGCAAAAAAGACTTCTTTATAGGATTTACACTCTTGTTTACATTCTTTATTTCTTCACATTTCTCAAGCTTCTCTTTCCTTAGACGTTCAACTTTCTCTTTTGATTCTGCGGCACTATAGCCTACCTCCAACAAGGCCTAATATATTGTCATATTTTACTTCTTGAAATTGTGTAGTAGTGACCTGTGTAGCCATCTCGGGAGGTTCACTACGAAGATCTTGACTAACAAGCTACTCTAGACCAATCTAGACGCTTTTAAGCATAGGCTTCAACTGCTCTAGATGAGTCTGGGAGTTTTCAAGTATAAACTCTTGATAGTCCATCACAACATGGATGAGTCTGCGAAGTGTCAACTGTAATCTTCTCACTACTAGGTAGTACATCTACTTTACTTGATAGTACTATATCCTTAAGTAGTCTACTTCTCTCCCCCTTCAAAATAACCTATTTTTGAGGTTTCAAGCTTTGCATTTGAACCTCCATTGCTTTGCCTTTCCATTCCATCGTAATAATTTGTCGTTCTTCCTTCTTGTTGTCTTCTCTTATGACCAATGGAACCTTAATGATTCTTTTTTAACCTCTCATTCATTTTCTTCTTTGTGCGTGGTTCTAGATGTGAGCTCTCTAATGTATAGCTACTAGTTTCAGATTTCCTAGATGTAGAGCTACCATCCTCAGAAGTAGAGTCTACATTTTCTACGACTTTCTCACTTCAATTATCCTGTACTTTTTCACTCGATTCCACATCTGAGCTAACTTTCTCTTTATCATAGAATGTGGGCATGCAACTGAAGTAAGTATCAACAAAGGACTCAATTCGATGGAGGACATCAATGACAACCACATCAATTCCTTTTTGTGATATAATTTCTGCAGTTAACCCCATTCCATACAATGCCACATTTCAACCTTTTAGCTGATATGCTTCTACCATCTCTTCTATTATAGAAGGATGCTTTGGATGTTGATAATCAAGGGAAGAGGAGGTTATTTTTAATGTTTCACTCTCTTGGAAAAAGAGCTAAAGAGTCTTTTGGGGAACTTCAAATGATGGACCATCACCCCTATGAATAAATGCAACCATCATGGGTTGCAAGATTTGGATGCCAGTGTCACCATGATAACTATGCTCATGCCGCAATACCATACCATGCAACACCTTTTCAATCACACCCCTAAATGCACATTTCAAACTAGCAAACAATGTATCCCGTTTTGCATCTGTGATAAAAATGACAAATATTGCTCTTGGTTGTCTTACCATAGGACCCTGTATCACAGTTCGTATACGCTGAACAATCCCCGACTCTGAGAGATCCTGCAATTCATCAAAGAAAAATGCATATGGGTTCTCCCAAGGTTCACTACCTATTGCGGCCACAAATCTTTCAGTATTCACTTCCTTGACAATAACGTAATTTGATTTCCTCTCTAACAAACCAATGTCATAAACGTGAAAGAGTCGTTAATGACTTGAAGTTGCATCTTGTTTTTCATGGCACTTGACTTTATATGTGTATTCATTGTCTCCACACAAATATGCATCTTAGCTCGAAGATCCTTTGTTGGTGTTGCATCTTTATCCCATGATTTTATCAGTTCTTGTCAGCCGTTTTTCGTAGTCCACATGCTTTTTGCATGTCCACTTGATACTCTTGATTTCTTCTAAACGAAGCAAAAACATTAATGCTCCATATGCAGCTTCAGCCTTTACTACTTGGTTGACTATTTCTTCAAGGCTTCCCTACTTGTTCTTCTTACCAAAAAAGCATTCTCCATTTAGTAACTTTTGGCAAACCACCTTTACTATCTTGTCAATACTATATCTTCATGGCCTTTACCAAATAATTGACATAATCCACAATTCATTGAAAGATTGTTTCAGGACAAAATACAATGCACGTGCAATCCCTGTATTTATTGACGGCTCTTGTAATATCTAGAAGACTTGGCTAAACATCATTTACAACAGTTGTCAAGCACGTATAAAATCGTGTCTGCTTTCCAAAGAACTCCATAGTGGGTCTCTTGCCCTTTGAGGGTAGTGGCTTCGGGCACCCAATCCATAACTCTCTTGCTTTAAGAAGAACCTCCGAAAGAATTGACTTCGTCTTCTTTTGAAAAGATTCATTATTGAGCCTGAGGGATTTCAATATATACTTCGAGTCATCTTTGAATTAAAAAATATAAGCGATGACTCTTGCAAACTTTTGCATGTACTCATGGGATGGTAAGTTTCCTCTTTTAGTCTCCTCGAATGCAATTCTACATGTCTCACAGAATTCTTGCCCATCAATGGGCTCAAACCTGCACCTTTCACCAAATCTATTTCTAAATAGCATATACTTCTTTTCATCATCATCCTTGTATCTACTCTCATAGAGTGCTGCTTCACGAACAATGTCAGTCCATCTGAATTTCTGAAATGCTGTAAAGAAGTCTGCACACTTTTGGAAATTCACATTATATAACACTGGATCATCACTTGCAAGCTTCTTGAATGACATCGGACGTAGCGTGATATTACTTGGATCTGGTGTTTTGGCCCACCTTACATCCTCATATAACTTTCTTGCAAACTTCTCATCAAGCTTTCTTTTATTGGTTAACAAAGTAGCTCGATTGATGTGTATTGTTTGCACTGAATACTGTGAGAATCCCCATATACACCCTTCATCACCATCAGAGTGTAGATCAGCATTTATAAAAGTATTTGCAAGTAGTAATTATATAAGTTTGGCTACTTGACCTACTTCATGATCGCTGTTATTGTCATCATCAACCTCTTACCACGTTGTAATTGGGTTACTTTTAGGTCAGCTCTTTGAGGTCGAGGCTGTTTTTCTCCTCTTCGAGGGATAGCCGTAGCTTCCACATGAGCATCAAACTTAGACGGTGTCTTTTTCTTTTCCTTCCTCATTGCAGTTTGCACATGCGACTGGATAGTTGGGACCGAAGGTGAAGGTTGTACAAAACCCTGAGAATATCCAAGTGTACCACCATCTTGACCATCTTGAATACTGGTAATGCATCCCATATAGCCTTAAGAGAATGCAAGGCATCACCTACATATGGATGCTTTGCCGAATTCGGCACTTCCTGCAAGAAGTACTTCTTAGAGTTTGTCCTCCACTTTATTATATGTTGGCCCTTCATGTTGTCATCACATATGGCTATCATGAAGTCCCCTTGTGGAAACGGATCCAACTTCAAGATAGCTTCGACGCTTCTAATTAATTGATTAATTACTTAATGCTGCAAGTAATGTACTTAGAGTAATTAATCGAGTTAATTACGTTAATAAATCTAAGTCATCTTACTAATTAGATTAATGTAATTACTCAATTAATCTAATTAATTTATAAATTACTTAATGTAATCAATCTAGTTAAATAACTATTCTAATATTAATGTAACTAGTTCATTAATTAACCTAACTTCAATCTAAATTAATTTAATATAGTTAGGCTCATTTAATTTGTTAAGATTAATCTAATGAGAATATTTATATTAATCTAATTAGATGATTTAAATTAATCAATTAGATTAAATTATTTTGTTTAAATAAAGATAATTATATTAATCTAATTAATTACTTTGTTAAGTAATCTACTTAATAATTAGATTAATATACTTAATTTATTTGTTAATTAATCTAAATTAAACAAAAAGTTAATCTAAATTAATTAGATTAATTAATTTGATTAATTAGATTAGTTGACCAACTTAATTGGTTTAATTTAATTAAGTTGATTAGCTTGATTTAGTTAATTTAATTCCATTAGGTTAATTATTATATATTAATATAAGATATAAAGTATACTAATATAAGATTAATTAAATTAAGTTTAATCGAATTAATTAGGTCAATTAATTGAATTTAATTAAATTAGGCTAACTTAGTTAATTTAGATTAATACTAGGAGATCATTTATATTAATATATTTAATCAATTTACTAAGCAAATATTAATTTGAGTAATCAGATTTATCTAGATTAATCTAATTATTTAGGCTAACTCACTAATTTAGACAATTAATTTAAATTAAATCTAATTAGGATAGTTTAGATTATCTAATTAGATTATTTAGATTAATCTAATCAATTAGTTAGATTATTTATGTTAATCCAATGAAATTATTTTTAATTATTCAATTATATCAATTTTAATTCACTTAATTAATCAAATTAATTTACATCAATCTAATTAATCAATTTATTAAGCAATCTAATTAAGCTAAAAATTTGATATAAATTAATTAGATTAATAGGATTAATTAATCTAATCAATTATATAAGTTTGATTAGTTTAGTTGGTTTAATTTATGAAATTAATCAAAACACAATTACTTAAATTTAATTTAATTAAGTTAATTAGTTCAATTTAGTTAATTTTATTCCATTAGGTTAATTATTGTATATTAATATAAGATACATAGTATACTAATATAAGATTAATCTAATTAATTAGTCCACCTCTTTACACTAATTTAGATTAAACTAATGAGATTATCTAGATTATTCAAATTAATTGAAGTATTTAGATTAATTTAATTTATATTATTTCAATTAATTAATTAAATCATTTAAATTAAGATTATTTATATTAATCTAATTAATTTTAATTCACTCAAATAATCAAATTAATCTACATTATTCTAGTTAATCTACCTTAATCTAATTTATTATTAATTAAGTGATCTATTTAATCTAGATTAATCTATGCAATCTAGTTATTAATTAATCTAATTACTTTAGATTAATTAGATTGATCATATTTATATACATTAATATGATTATTTATTCATTAACATAATTAATTAATTTAATAGTTACTTTAATCTAGTTAATATAATATAATATAATTAATTAATTACTCTAATTAATTAATTAATTAACTAATCTAATCCAATCGTAATCTAATTACTCTAGATTAACTAGATTAATCATGTTTATATGCATTAATCTAATTATTTACTACTTAACCTAATTAATTAATTAATCTAATCAAACCTAATGGACGAATTGACCTAATTAATGTAAGTAACCTTATTAATTAAAGTATTAATTACTCTAATCTAATTATTTACTAATTAACCTAATTATTTATTTTATTAATTATTCTAATATAATTAATTAATTAATTAATCTAATTGACCCTAATCAACTAACCAAAGCTATTAATTGAACCTAATCGACTAACCTAACCCTTAACCCCTAGCCCTAACGTAAACCAATCCCTAACCAACGAACCGAACCTAACCTCTAACCCCTAACCCTAACTTGGGGAGACCCAACCTAACCACTAACCTAACTTAACATAACTGACTTAACTATAACCTAATTGGGGGGCTAACATGTGGCGTCCGCCACATGTTGGCGTCCCGCAATCTCCTCCTCTTACCCTGCCTAAGGCCCCCACCTTGCCCTGACCTCCCCTACCATCTCCTCCCCTCCCCTCCCCTGCCATCGCCTCCCCACCCTCGCCCCACCCCCACCTTGCCTCACCTCCTCCCCGCCCCCACCTGCGGCTCCCACCACTCGTCTCCTCTCCCCCGCCCCGCTTGTGGCTCCTGCCCTCACCTCACCTCCTTGCCCCTGCCATTGGGAGGAAGCGAGGGGGAGAGTGGCTATGGCGAGCAGAAAGCTATGGTTTGGAGGAAGTGAGGTATGGCTATGGTTTGGGTTTAGAGGAAGCGAGGGGGAGAGGTGGGGGTTTGGTGGAAGGAGAAAGGGGGAGGGTGAGCAGATGAGGGCGTTGCGAGGAGGCGTGGAGGGGAGGTGGTGTTGAGGCAACAGACAGGCAATGAGGAGTGGAGGATGGATGGAAGAGGGTGATGGAAGCGAAGATGATGAAGAAGAATATGAAGAAAGAGAAGCAAAAACAAATGTGTGCACGTGAGAAGGGAAGGAGGAGGCGAAGTACTATGAGAGGAAGGGAGGGAGGAGGAGGAGGAGGAGCTCAATGATGATGATGATAGCGAAGAAGGGCAATGGTGGTGGTGGTGGCGGCGAAGCTATGAAGAAATAGAAATGGTCACATAGCAATCATGGGCCTCCTCTCAAGAAGCATAGATCGCGTTGCAACAGCACTTAGATTGTGGAACTCCAAGAATGAACAATGAAGACCTAGGACTTCATCAATGTGGGGGCCACAAACTTGGACAACGACCTGGGTGCCATCACTAAAACAACACATCCATTTAGAGAAGGGACTTGAGAAATGATTTGGATGCCGTCGTAGCTATAATAGTACGAGCGTGCTGGATCCCGGCTCAGGATCCCGGCTCACTCAAGTACCACCACATGTCTCACAATGATACTCAACGAGGGGATTGTTCAAGCTGATAAGGTGCAAGACACCAACTACCTGCAAGAAGACGAGTACCACCACATGTCTCACAATGATACTCAACGAGGGGATTGTTCAAGCTGATAAGGTGCAAGACACCAACTACCTACAAGAAGAAGTGATTGTAATATATGAAGATGTTGACGATAGCGGACACGCATAGGGTACAAAGAAGATGTACCTTTTTGTTGTAGCCCAAAGAAGATTTCCTTCTGGTACTGCTCCTAAGATGGTGAAATCAAATACCCCTATTGCATGCCTTGCGCGCCTATAAGAAATGTTTTTCACAACGTACATGACTACACCTTCATCGATGAACTCTTCCACTAGCCGAGCAAGTGTGTGTCTCCTATCCGCAAAAAAAGAAAGTTGCTAGGAATTCACAAAGTAAGTTGATCTATAATCTACATTGATCAAACTTATTGAGACATATACTTCTTTGTTTCTTACTGTTGCATGGTCCTTAAGGTTTGGGCCATCAGCGATGATGACTTGGTCAGTTGGTGGTCCATCAAGGTCCACTTTGACAATCACAAAGGCCAAGGTGTCAATAACTGAGGTGAAAGGCGCTCTCATGTTCTCCATTTGATTGGTTGCCCAAGGTGCATAACGTCTTATCACATTATCCAGAACAAACAAAATCAACCCGTCGAAAGGCTCGCCTTTTAGAAGTGTGGTTGTAGCATCAACACGCAAAGAGAAAGAAGATGTTCCTCCGTCAGCGAAAGCTCACTTGCTAATGGTTGGACCCTCTACTGTGACAAAACCATCAACTTGGAAAACGTCTTTGAGATCTACAACATATGCATGTGGAACGTGTGTGATTGTCTCAGAGCATACATAATCAGTCAAGTCAATTTGCATGTACACTGGATATGGGACATCCTTTGCTTTGAAAGTTTCATACTTCGCCAAAACTTTACCCTCAAAAGCGAAACGATGAGAAACAAATTCTGATAATGCACTTATTGATAGTATTGGCAAGGCATTCACGTTTGGAGGATTTAAGTTTGCAGGCACATTTGCCCTACTAACCCCACTCCCATCATCCATCCCATGGATAGGTTCTGTCTGATGCACGAACTCTAAATTGGCATTAGCAAAACTTTTCATTGCTTTGGGTCCAATGTTTGAGCTAGCTAGAAAATGGCATTATGGCATGTCGTGAGTGCTATGTTGTTACGTTTCATAAGTTTTAAAAAATGTGACATCTTTAAGCATTGTCCTATCTTATGTATTATCCAAATTCAAATGTATGTGGATTTTATTCGGATAGATTCGAACTTGCTAGAATATGAAGCCAAGTTGAGTCAATTTGGTGTGTTCTAGTGTGAGTTCTAGTCTAGTGTGTTCTATGGATGCCACATGTCATATTGGGAGTTATCCCATATGCATAGGTGTTCATATGTGTGTGTGTGTGCTCTTATAAGAGTTGTACTTGTCTAGTGTCAAATCAATCAAGTATCAAGCTACAAGCTCTTTGGTCTACATGTGAGTACTCTCATTTTTGTTCATTGCTTGTCATTTCATTTCCATTTCATTATGTCTCCTTTTGAGTATCACTTCCTCTCCCTAGCCTACCCTCTCTCTACCATGTTCCTTCATGTGGTATCAGAGCCTCCCTTCCTACAATCCCCTTCTTCTTGCTCTATCTAGAGGATGAGAGAAGCTCACAAATGGAAGCTCCCCTCTCCCCTAAGGTAGAGCCTCCCTTCCCTTAGCCTCGCCATGGTTCCTCGCCATCAAGTACTCCGCGGTCGTCGTTTGTGAGTTAAGCTCACTCTCGCATCAGTTCGTGGTTCTCCCTCAGCATTGGCGGACATTCCTCATCAGTTGGTTGCCAGAAACTTGTTTTGGAGTAGTCTAACGACTATTTTTTGAATTTTTGAGGTCTGATTTCTACGTTTTTTGAAATCCCAAACATAAACGACTTTGTCCCGCACCTTTTTGGGAAAAAAATTTTCTTGATTTTTTTGTCGTCCGTACGGACCTCTGCAGGTGGATGCGCGACAGTGCCAGGAGTCCGTACAACTTGTCAAAAGGTGATTTTGAGTAGTTTTAGGCTATTTTTTGGCATTTATTGCTCAGATTTGGACTTCGTGACCTCCAGCAGTGATTTGGGCAGCTCCCTTGCGCACTTTTGCTCATTTTTTTGAGCCTATTCTACGCATTCAGTGACTCTCCGATCGGCACATTGAGAGTCATGACATGATCTCTCTTGCTAGCTGCTCCTATGGCCTTCATCGACACATCATTCGAGGGCATTCTCTGACTGGTTCTTCACCGACATACCTCTTTGCATCAAGATGTGCACACTCTTGTGCGGTAGCTACTTCGGACACATGGGTTTTCCGCCCTTGCTAATGAATGAAATATATCTTTACTACTTTCTTATTTGAGTCAAGGGTAGGCTGCCCTAGGTTATCCCCCAAAATGAATGCAAATAAATCATGTGTGTTGAGTCAAAGGTTCTCTGCCTTGGATAGTGCTCCTAAAAAGATGTATTTTCCTATTTTGTTTTGGTGTGTGGCTCCATGTCTCTCATTAGCCCCTGGAGCAAGGAGGGGAAGTATTGTGGGAGCCATGTATTGGCTTTGATAGGTTTAGAGGGGGATTTATTGTGGGAGCCATGTATTGGCTTTGATAGGTCTCATTATCAGGCCTGGCCAAGTTCCACGATGTTGGTGTATTCCTAGACCTATGAGCTGGTCATGTAGCCATGGTATAACGTGAGCCTTTGAGCATGTTGAGTCTCAAGCCATGAGAGTGCTTGGATCAACCTCTAAACACACTCATACTTTAGCCTTTGAGTTACATAGGGTGCATAGTTTGATGACCGTCATTGACATGTTCTGTTCTTGGCTCCATTCCGATAGTCCCTCACCTTAGACCTGTCACTGTCATGTTCTGTCCTTGGTTCCATTCCAGTAGTCTCTCGCCTTACCTTCATGGGGGGATGCACAACAATACAAAGCAACTATAGATGCGCTTGATAGACGCACAAAATAGCGAGCGCGTCTATAGGCATTGCTTGAATAGAGAAATTACGGGTGCATCTAACAACATATCTAATAGCGCATCTATTTGTGCATGTATTGACGCGTCTATTAGCGTGTCTACATTGAGAAAATACGGGCCTATCTAACACTGCATCTAATAGCGCATCTATTTGCGCATGTATTAGCGTGTCTATTAGTGCGTCTACACTGAGAATTAGACGCATATTTAGACGCAAAACAGAGAATACAAAAAGTGAGATTTTGGTGTAGGTTGGTAAATGTACATCACTGCTTTCCAAACATTGCCCATGATTACCAAAGCACATAATTTTAACAAAAACATCAATGCTTTTTTGCAAACCCACATATACAAAAATTAAGTGAGGTGAGGAGAATGAGACAATATGTAAAATAGTTTTGCCAATATCAATGATGGGCTATGGTTCAATCTCATCCTCAATGAGATCAACCCTTGCCAAACTATCTACTTCAAAATCCAAACAAGTGTTTAGATCTACAAATACATTCAATCCACTACTACTTGTATTACTCATGTGCTCATCGAAATCGGCATCGCCAATGGTAGGCTCGTCCTCACGGGTAATGGCCTCAATATCTGTATCTCCTATCTCATGATCATCCTCCTCTCTCGTATCACGGTCATCATCACCTCCATGGCCATGATCATCCTCCATACGCTCCATATTAGTAAATGTACTATACATCACTTTGGAATGTGGCATAATAGGTATGACATGCCACCATCTATTATTATCCACCATTGGTTGATAGACAACCTAATTCAAACACAAATACAATCATATTATTTTCCTTGCATCGAAGGTATCAAATATTTAAAAGTGAGTATTTTTATATGTGTGTACAGTACTTGTTCACATTGTTGCGGTAGTACTAGTGTGTCCTTCTTACTTTACCAAAACTTTATGGAGTCAATAGTTACAAAGCCACTTGCATGGTGTTTGATTGTTGCATTAGGTCTCTTTCCACCACGTCCTTAAACCACTTTACATCCAAAATATACACAAAGAAGTGTCGAAAGTCAAGCTTAATAATATCTTGGATTATGCCATAATAATCATCCATGGCTCCATTGGCTCCCTCAAAGCTAGCAATGATGCCACAATCTTGTGTGTTTCTCTTATCATCAATCCGATGTGTTCGAAAATGCTTGCCCTCACACCATATAGCATTGAACATAGTGTACTACACTAAGATCAAATCAATTAAATAAGCAATCTAAATTATTGAAAGTTCTTAACTTATGCATAACATTCTATATACCGACCTTGCTCATGCATCCCCTAGCATACTTCCATTCTTCCATTGTGATATGCATTCCCTCGTCTTTCTCTGCTTTCTCCATTTCGTCAAGTAGCCAATCCACATGAAATATCCTTTGGAAGTGCTCTTAGATACTGAGGGTATGGCACACGAGACTTGTGGTGTGTACGAAAGAGGGTCCTTTCTTCTTGTCTTCTTGCCTTTGCATCCTCGTATCTTGTCACCCATCTTTTCATCACATTACTATTAAGCACGCAATAGAGGTTGATATTATTAAGCAACTCCGTGTCTATTACTTTGTTGTGTCCTTTCCCTTGAGGCACAATAGAGGTCATCCTTAGGTCTTCATCATCTCTCCATAGTTGTGGGAGAGAGCTATCTACATCAACAAGAAACTCATAAATATATATAAGTGACTCTTGTACCAACCAACCCTCGGCCATGCTACCTTCGGGTCTTGCATTTTGTCTCACAAAACCCTTCAAGGTCTTTATGAAGCGCTCGAGGAAGAACAACCATCGTGCATGTATAGTACCGCATATAGCAATCTCATCCACCAAATGCACTATGAGATGTAGTTGGCTTGTGAGAATAGAACGTGGAAATGTCTCCTCCACTAAACAAACCACCTCCACTGACATAACTCGAGCATTCTCAAGCGTGGTGGTATCTATTTCCTTTGAGCTCACATACCTAGAAATGAAAAAGTACACCATATCAGCAATATGAACACCTTGCATGGAGCATTGATACACATCACATTTTGTATCATGTAAAGTACCTCACAAGCTCGTCCATCTTGTAAATACAATCCTTCACGTCCTTCGATGCACTACGAGAAATGCTAGTAGGTAGTATGAACTGAACACACAAGGAATGGTTGATTAGTTGCTTCTAATTCACTCACAAATTTGAAAGGAAAAAGATATTATGCACATAAAATACTTGGAGCATCTTGTGCCAATCATGAGATTTCAAGCCATATAATTGCTCTACACCTCTTTTCTTGAGCTTTGTAAAGGTCTCCTTTAAACACCTCATGCATCCAGTGGGAGTACGAATTGTAGTAATAGCGCGCTTCACCACCACCATCTCTAGCTTTGATAACCTTCACGGTGCACGAGGTAAAAAAACACGTCAATTTGGTCTCTCTTGTGGCCAAGCTTCACGCATCCTCCCTGTGGTAAGTAGATCCTCCCTTATGCCTGCGGAATCTCGTGTCCCATTCAAATGTTTCCAAATGATAGATGCCACATTTTTGAGGATATGCATGGGATCAAGCAGGTGATTGATCTTGAGGTGGGACCAATATGGTAAACGATAAAAGATGGAGTATCTAAACAAAAGCTGGTGTTAGTGGGCAATCTTTATTTTCAGCCAATATAGCACACAATAGTTACAAACCCTTACCGGCTCATGCCAAGTGGTGGAGTCATCGTGGAACCGTCCCAAATTCTCATCCAATCTCCTGTAGTGAGTGATTGTAGGAAGACTTCATTCCAAGGGGCAACATATCTAGAATGATCAGGTGGGAGAAATCGATGGTGATTCTCATAGATGACCTTATTCAATGCGTCTGCCCGTGAGGCAACAAGCAAAGGACCACAAACAGGACATGCATGGTAACCTGATGTAGTGAGACCTGAACAATAGACGCAATTAAGAGTTGAAGGTGCGTTTAGGGTGCCACATCCTTTGCCTACTCATAATTAGAAGTGCAATGCTTACTTGAATACTCGCCATAGCTTGGGAAGTCATGCATCGTTCACATCAAGACTGCTTTGCAGTTGAAGTCTCGTGACGAGAGAGGCCTGCTCACATCATGCACCTCGATACCTCTCCAAAGTATCTCTAGCTCGTCAATCAAAGGCTCCAAATAAACATCAGGATTTTTGACTTTATGTTTCCCTGGAATTAGAAGGGATAACATAACATGTCTTTTCTTAATCGCCATAGAGGGTGGAAGATTATAATTCACCAATATCACTGGCCATACACTGTAAGAGGTGCTTTTGAGACCAAATGGGTTCACACCATCCATACCCAATCCAAGTCTCAAGCTCCTAGGTTCTTCCTTGAAGCTTGGCCATGTGTCTTCAATATGCTTGCCATTGGTTGATCAATGGGAGGAATGCCATGACATGAGCTCTATAATGGATTTGCACTTGAACATATGTTGGATGCGAAGGATTATGGGAAAATGTCGCAGAGCCTTACGAGACACGTCCAAAGTTTTGAGATCTGCTCTATATCTTGCCTCTCCATAAGTAGGACACTCTCTTGCATCCTTATGTAGTCCACGAAACAAAACGCAATCGTTGACGCATGCATGGATGCGCTTGTAATCTAATCCTCCAAGAGAGGCCATATGTTGCCTTGCCATATCTCTTAAGGTCGGTAATTTATTCTCCCTTGGAAGCATTTCACACAATAGCCTACACGTGAAGACCATAAATGAGAAAAAGCATTCGAGTAATTGACCCACTAGCATAATTCACCATGTTTGCAAAATAGACTTTAAAGCTTACTTGAGTAATGCATTCAAACTTGCATTCTTCCATCCATAGATGGTTTGCAAGTTTAGTAACTCAAGGGAGGCACGTAGAACAGAGAATGTGCACCCTTCAAACAGTGGAGTCAATGCTGCGGTAAAAAGATCGTCTTGCTCTATGCTATCATCCCTCCCTTCGGATTGATGGACATATAAATCCCGCACCATATCATCAAACACCTCCTCCTCCATGGCTTCATGAGGTAATGGCGGAGGACTACTATCACCATCACTCCATGCATCCGTAACGGTCTCTCCTGAAGATCCCACCTCATATCACCATCACTCCATGCATCCGTAACGGTCTCTCCTGAAGATCCCACCTCATATCACCAACGCTTCGCCTCCTCACGACGAGCATAGGACAACATATGCGAGTGTGGCACTGCATCTTGTATCAAATTAAAATAGGATCATAACTCAAACATATGAACACCCATACGTATCTCAATCAACCTCAACTCTTTAACACTTACCATGTTTACGGTCGCATCCCATTCTCCATACTTTGACATGTGATTGAGTGTAATCCTGCGTGCACGATACATGTTTCCTCTACATCGATCACACATACATTTAATTTTTTGCTCCAACCACATTTTGCGACGGTGGATACGGAGGGATTCATCCTCACTGGAGCTACTTGTTGAAGATGAAGACATCCTACAAATAAACAATCCAAAAAATTTGCTCTTGTATCAAATATTTAATCTTAAAACTCTGTGGCACGTCTAATACCGCGTCTGTTCTGTGTTACGCGTCTATAGGCACGTCTAAACCGTGATGTAGACGCGCATTTAGATACATATATAGATGCGCTTATAGACACGATTTTCAAACTTACTTTTAGCGCGCTTGCTTTTCTTCACATACTTTTTGCGTCGTGCG
Source organism: Dipteris shenzhenensis (assembly GCF_047967505.1). Classification (NCBI taxonomy): domain Eukaryota; kingdom Viridiplantae; phylum Streptophyta; class Polypodiopsida; order Gleicheniales; family Dipteridaceae; genus Dipteris; species Dipteris shenzhenensis. The sequence continues at coordinate 50,289,264 of NC_141601.1, forward strand.
GCTTGCTTTGCTATTAACAGACATAGTTCCAAGCATCCACACTTATCTCCAAGCACCTACACTTATCTCCAGGCTTACACAATCATCTCCAAGCACACAAGAGAAGAGGGTGAACAAGGAAGAGAAGAAAGAGAAGCAAAGGGTGAACAAGGAAGAGAAGAGAAACAGCTTTGAAGAAGGACAAGAAGCTTCCATACCTCTATCCAAGGTAAGTCTCTTTATGGTTGATCTTATTTGAAAGTTGATCTCTTTGGATTCGTCCTTTGTCATATCCAAGAAACGAATATTTTTTGTACTAGTGTTGTGCTTTTGTGTCGGGTGCATGTCCTTTTCGAGTTTTTAGAATAGTTCGTTTGTTGGAGTGCGTCTATAGACGCATCTGAGAGCGCGTCTAAGAGCGCATCTATAAACACATCTACTCTATTTTTGAAAATATATAGCCGCGCCTATAGACGCGCTGTTATACGCGAAGATAGATGCGCTCTGTTATTTTTCCCTGGCCTGGCCTTCCCTTTTCTTCCCTTCCCTTCCCTTCCCTTTCCTTTCTCTTTCCTCTTCCCTTTCCCTTTCCACTTCCACTTCCAAGAAAAGGATTACATATTGAATGATGGAAATAAGTGATTGCATGAATGAAGAAAAGGATTGCATGAATGATGAAAAGGGATTGCATGATTGAAGAAGGGGATTGCATGAATGATGGAAAGGGAAAGCATGATTGAAAAAAGGGATTGCACTCTATATTTTCCTCTCTTTTTCCTTCTCTCTTTTATCCTCTCTTTCCTTCTTTTTTCATCTCTCTTTTTCTCTTATCTCCTCTCTTTTTCTCTCTTTTTTTCTCCTCTCTTTTCCTCTATTTTCCTCTCTTTCCTTCTCTCTTTTATCCCACTTTTTCTCTCTTTTTCTCCTCTCTTTTATCCCCACTTTTCCTCTCTTTTCTACTCTCTTTCTTTCTCTCTTTTTCTCTCTTTTTCTCTTCTTTTTCTCTTCTCAGTTCATCAGTAATCTTCTTTTTTCCTTTTTTCCAGTTCATCATGTGGCCAGGAAGCTCTTTAGGCTCACCTGATCTTTAGGAGACCATCTTTCGAGAGTTATATAACCTTTTGGGGCACCCTCCCAGTCCTGGGGAGTTATAGGGCTACATGACGCGTACTCTAAACACCCCTCAGGAGTCGGCACTACAGACTCCAAACCATCCCAACCTTACACCAGCTGAGATTACCCTAGCGGAGTCAACACTACCCAGTCGGCTACAGAGCCGAGCCCCTTTCCCCATGCCGTCAAGAGGTCCTTCTGTCTCGCAGAGCCATCGGCGTACTCCCGTGCAGTCGAGACTCGGTTCTCCAACTATGAGTGGTCCACGTAGTCCCTTGCAGTTGAGAGTCTCTTCTCCAGCTACGAGTGGCCAGCGTACTAGCTTGACATGACACAGTAGCAGGCGTAGTAGCAGGGAGAGCGGTGGGAGATGCATGGCACAATGCTTTGGGAGGGGTGGTGGTGGGAACGAGGATGATTTAGATGATTTAGATGTGCCTCCAGGTGATGGTACGATCTACTATGACATCACTCAGACATGAGGCATCTTGATGGATGCACGGGGGAAGGACATCATGGCCTTCATGCGCTCTGTAATTACTAACAATTACAGAGATTGCTTTATTCACTACAAAGACCATCCAAAGAGGTTGGCTGATGAGACCCTCGTTGCTGTTCGCTCTAGGTATCCTAACCCCCCCAATGTTTAGTTCACAGATAAATGGGCCAAGTCAAAGATTGTTACGATACTTAGCAATAAAAGATCTTCGCTTAAGAGGCAGGCACTAGTGGAGCTTGCCAGGCTCGAGGGAGGTCAACCACCAAGGGGCTCCCCACACCGCTCACAAGCATGAGTGGAAGAGAGCAATGAAGTCAGCGAAGGAGGAACCAAGTCTGCAGTACGTGGAGGCACGAAGGATCCAAATAGAGTATTATGGAAGCGTGCATTTTGGAGCAGGGGGTGTTGAATCATGGGAGGCCCAATTTGTAAGTATCGATCTCAAATTATATTGTTTATGTAGTTTATTAGGAGGTGGTTTCTTTGTACTAATCCCTCCACAAATTATGTCATCTTGGAGCTTGATATCGTGGGCAGGTACCCTACTCCTATCGAGACAACCTACCACCACCACCATCGCAGAGGAGATACATGGAGGCACTTCTATAATGACGGGTTGATTACTGAGAAAGAGTATATCCGGGCTACTGGAGCGCCTCCCGAGGTATTTGAAAGTAATTAAATAATATAATCAATATTATAAGTAAAGATTTGATTTTTCATATATTGATATATGTTGTCCCTTGTTTACATGACCCTGTACAAGAAGATGAGGAAGAAGACGAGGAAGGAGGAGGCGGAGAAAGGAGCGCAGAAGGGAGCGAGAACGTGAAGAACTTAGATTAGTCGTAGAAATAGTGCTAGCTACTCTTTTTTGTACTTAAAGACACTGGCTTGGCTTCGTGCCTCTTGTATATACACTCCTCTTATTTTTGGTACTTGAAGCCACAGGACGTGGCTTAGCTTCGTGGTATATGTACATACAAGAACTTTTTGAGCTATGAATTAATATGCACTCTTTTTATTTTTTTGGCTTTCAATTTTTTGGTGCAACATTCTATCAATTAATGCCTTGTGAACTAAACGTTTTGGAGTTGTAATATTTTATTTGGAATTGTAATTATTGGCTATAGACGTGCTTGCAAGAGTGCTAATTAAAATGCGATTGGTTGTAAGAATTAAATTATACAATGTGGAAATGGGATTCTTGTAACCACATAGCATACACAACATACACAGCATTTTGTTCAAGCACACAAAATTTAAAAAATATTATACAGCGTGTCTATCAAGGCGTCTATAAACGCGTCTGTTCGAGGGGCGTCTATTTATACATCTATAAACGCGTCTATAGACGTGTTTATGGATGCGTCTGTCTATTTTTTAAAATTTTTAACAGAATGTCTATATACGCGTTCTATAGATGCGTCTATCTGCTATGTAGACACGCCTTTAAATGCGGATCTGTAGACGCGCTAATAGACGTGCAAATAAACACGCCTGTAAGTTTTTTTTTTTAGTTGAGTAAATGCGTCTATGTGCGCGTCTGTAGGTGCTTTATCTTGTTGTGTTGTTAGGATATGAAGCCAAGTTGAGTCAGTTTTGTGTGTTCTAGTGTGAGTTCTAGTCTAGTGTGTTCTATGGATGCCATGTGTCATATTGAGAGTTATCCCATATGCATAGGTGTTCATATGTGTGTGTGTGCACTCTTATATAAGAGTTGTACTTGTCTAGTGTCAAATCAATCAAGTATCAAGCTACAAGCTCTTTGGCCTGCATGTGAGTACTCTCATTTTTGTTAATTGCTTGTCATTTCATTTCCATTTCATTATGTCTCCTTTTGAGTATTACTTTCTCTCTCCCTAACCTACCCTCTCTCTCTCCCGCTCTCTACCATGTTCCTTCAGAACTAACATAGTTGTCATTTTCTAAGTACAAAAACTCGATATCTTTTTTTTAATTATCTTGATGAGAGAAAATGAAGATATAAAAATAATTACTTCGAATTTATTTTGCATGTATATTCAAGAAAGACGCATTCATTGTTCTCGCATCCTTCTCAAAGGAAATCCAAAGAAATAACATAAATTAGATGAATGTCTTTTTCAACAATAAAGCCAAACAATATAAGATTTTGAAAAAGATCTTTGCTACCAAGTTTTAAATTTTTTACTTCCAACCGTATAATAGCTAATTGAAATCAAATATAAATACACGCAAGAAAATATAAAAGGACATTCTTTGATACTACAATTAAAGTTAGGACATCGATAGGGTTTCTGCAAGATACATTGCACTTTAAAAAGGAAACGGATAGTTCAAAAACATGGACTCGTGAGCTACCAAGTTGAGGTTACGCGTCTACAATTTTTGAAGCGCCATTCTTGTTTAGAATCAGCAACCTTATATTTATAGTTATTCAACTTCATATTACATCCTTTGTCATGGATTGTTTGTTGAACTGAACAACCGAGGCCAAGTGTGAACATCTCCAAGGCATACTAAATGGTTATAAAGATATAATAAAAAAGAATGAAGCTATATCTTCAACACAAGCTTGCTTGGCGGTTGCATGGAATGCGATTTTTAATGTTTTCTTGGCATTCTTTCGGATACCACCTTCCTTGCTTGGGGCTAACACCAAAGGGAAACTTTTTGTTGATGGAGGGGGAGGAACATATGTCTTTATTAAACAACCTCCTCAAGCTAAGATAACACCATGTTGAGCGAGCGCTCATACCGCTTCTCTCATTGGTTGGCCAAGGCCTTTCATGAAAGAAAAAAAAAAAGTGACGTATAAGGACAATTAACAGAATTACACTAAAAAATTTCAATCTTTTTTTCACTTTTACCTTCCAACGGATGAAATGTTTCATTTCTTAGTCTCACACTTCCAAGGGATGTTTTGGAGACTCGGGTGTGTACACGGTTTATTATGGAAAGACCAAAGTAGATAGATTTTTCCAAATGAAGAAACAAAGTTACACGACAACAATTGAAGAACAGAAGGCCAAAACAATATATCCCCACTTGCGTGAACAGATTTGGGAGGTTGCTCATTTATGAAATTACCCTCTGGTATATGCAAAGCTTCGTGGCATTATCGATTGCAGGACTTTTCAACTTATATTCATCAACTACCTCTGTGACGAACAAAGAATACAAAATGGATGATGAGAGAAAGAGGTTCAACCTTCTAATCAAGACTGTGTACAGTCAAGACAATCTTATACATAGAACTTAGAGGCACCCAAGCATATAGCAGAGAAAAAATGGAACAGGACAGCTTGGAGGCGGCCAAGTTGGAGGGGACTTACAAGTCGCACTATCAAAATCAATTGGGTCAACTGTCGATAAAATCAGAACGCTTTTTGCAACTGTGTGTTATTAAGAAGTACTAAGCAGCAGTGTGATCACCACAATGAATTGATCGAAACAGAATTTGCATGCTTTGGGCAGAACGATAAGCTATACAGCAACAACTAAGATCTCAAATAGATATTGTCGCGATGGTGCTTCGGGCTCCAGCGAGGGCCTTCAAGGTCCCGGGAGCTCTCCATAGCCTTGATTCACAACGGCTAAAAATGACCTAGATAAATGGACTTACCGTTGGGGAAGACGACGTTTTGGGCAAAAGTTTACGAAGATGAATGGAAGTTCACGCAGGAGGACAGAAAATCGTTCATGAACATCAATGGAAGTTCACGCAGACAGACGGCAATCTATCAAAAGAATTTCTACCAGGGATGTTCCGAGCTTTACTATAGCCCAAACGGAAAATTATGGCAGATTGGACGGAAGCGACGAACATGCAAAGATTGGACAGATGTTGTTGGAAGTGCTGAGGTCCGACATGGAGCAAAACGGCCATAAATATGACAGGAAAGAGAGAAGTTATGAAGATAAACGGAATGAATGGAATCTCTAGCAAGAATCGACGGAAATGAATGAAATTTAAGATTGGAGTGCACGGACGTATTCACACAAATACAGAACATACTGGCTTCGTCGACTACAACTACTTTAGCTCACGGACCATCACGAATTCATCAAAAACTCATTCTTACCTCGAATACGTGATTGCGCGTCGTCTCTGCAGACCTTCTTAGATTCCGCCATATTCATAAGACCTTCACAAATCGATGACCAGAACACACATAATGGACGAATCTTTGAATGGAACTATCGAAATGAATTACGAAATACTGAAGACCTCTTTCGAACTCTCCGCTGCTAGTATCCATAGAGTTTCCACATGCTTTGGATTCATCTTCGGAAACCAGCTTCTCTGCTCCGGACATCTTTAACAGCACCTCACAACAAAATGAAGCACCGTAGGAAAGAGAGACGTGCAAAAGACTACCTGCATAACTCCACGGACCCAACATGCATCCAATCGTGATTTTATAGCGCAAACTAAGTAGTCCCGTTTTGGATAGCCTGTACTGTACCCATCCCTCTCGAGTCGTTTGTTCGACAGCGCTCCATAACATTCCTTGCCAAGATCCAAAACTTTCGTTGCCAATCTGATCCGGTAAGGCGACCGCGTCCTCGGAGATATCCATCAGCTAGCGATGCGTGCGCAGAACGATGACGAGCAGCATGGTTTCACTGCATGAGCCCACGTAGAAGGACGAAGGCAGAAGCCTAATCAAAGATAAAAGAAGGCGACATGTGGCTCCATGCAAAGCAGGTGGTCCATTGTGGGGACGACACGTGGAAATCGACGTACCGGAGGCCAAGAAGCTCGGAAAATAATATCGCTTCGCCAAGCCGTGGCATGTGGGACGTGGCAGGCCAACAAAACACACAGACAGACTTCTTTTTTTTAGTGAAAAAACACACGTTTTTTTTGTGAAATGAAAAACGTACACACAGTTACACAAACTTTTTTGTCCTATACACACTTTTTGGCCTGCCACAGGTGGAGGCCTGAGGTTTTGTAAAGCTCATTTTTGCGTGGGATTGCCACCACGTGTTCCCCACTTTACGATCCAGATTTCACCAATTGTTGCAGTCCGCTCGGTCCGTATTTTATAGCTCAGATTGCGCCACGTGTTCCAGTCCGCATGCATGCATTGTTTGATATCTTGCATGCATGCGTTGGAATTCGCCTTTTTGCCAATCACTTTTGCGCATTCATTCTTTTTGAAATGCTCCAGTTGAAGAGCGTCCCTTGTTCGTGCAATGACGTTCATAACCCTGCGCATTGAATTGGGAATTTGTTGAGCTAGTGGTCTGTTCCCCCTCTTTCGTTACTTGTTGCATTTCTCTGCACGACACGCAACTAACGACTCAGGATCCCTATTTTGCACTTGCATGCTCTTCTTGATGCTACAAATGTTCCTGGTAGTACACATTGAATTCACGTAGCGTTGGAACTTTGTAATATAAGGCATTGAATGCACAGGTAGAAGCAAATTGACAGATTCGTTTCCAAATGAGTGCTATGATAATTAAGAATTAGGGAGTGACGGGGTCGTGGTAACACTCGGGCCGGTGTAGAATGTATGCGTTTGAAAGCAGGGTTTCTGGTTTGGTGATTGAATGGATTGTCCAAATTATTTGCCACAGTTCTCTTCTTGATAGATGAATCATGAAAGTAGATTGCACACCTTCTATGCTCAAAGCTTATGATTGCCTAAAATGGGGCTTGTGGATGACAGGTGCGGGTTCTTGAGGACGATCCAATGTTCAACGCAGGCAAAGGGTCTGTTCTGACAGCGAAGGGAACGGTACTGGAGATGGAGGCAAGCATCATGGATGGAAGAACAAAAGAGTGCGGTGCAGCATCTAGGTTGTCTACGGTAGTTAATCCAGTGTGGCTTGCCAGACTAGTAATGGAGAAAACTCCGCATGTTTACCTGGCATTCCATGGAGCTGAGGAATTTGCGCAACAGCAGATGTGATGAAGATCTCCACTCCTTCCGCATTGTTGTAGAGCATCTCCGATTCGGCCTTTCAAATTATCTCGCTTGCCTCATTTATCTTTTAGAAAATTAGCAAAACCGGGGAGTTGAAGGAACGGTCTCACAATTCCATGGACATAAGCAGAAACGCTTTTGGTCATGGTAGTGTGATAGAGAGTTCATTTGGGTTTTGACCTTCATATTTTTGTTTTGTCCTTCTTTCCTTTTGTTTCGAACCTTTCGCTTATGCTATTGGCAGTGTTTCATATAGAAATGGTGAAAAGATACGGGAAAGGAGCGGAAGACTTCCCCTGTCAATGGGAAACCAATGAGGATAATGTTTTCTCATCGAGACCCCAGCTTTCGCAAGAGTGGGACGGCCAATATTTTCATCAAACTATGGAAGTATTTTCAATAGTTTTCGTAGTCAATTGAGTCATCAAAAGAGAACAAAGTTTATGAAGATGATTCTGAAATATTTGGAGACTCGATGGACACCAGTAGTGGCGAATTTGAATGAGGTGCACTGTTTTTCTACTTTCCTTTCAAACTTCCGTTCTAAATTCCAACTTCTTTTTCACGAGCTTAGGTTTATCGCCGATCTTTCCAGGAATGATGAGCATGGCGGAATGTGGGAATCTTATCAAAGAGCCAAAGTAGTGTCGGATCATCGAGGTGAAATGTTTATTCTGTCAGTCGTCTTATCCTACAGCTTTCATCTTGTCGTTGTGATCTGCCTTCGTCACTCTCACACTCCTCTTAGTTCATCTCCTAGGGTGACTCCCATTTTCTTTGCCATCTCCGCCTGCTTGTTCTTCCCTTCCTCCCTTATCATCAAGTCCTTTGCCCCTGACCCTGAGATCGTCAAAGATTTCATAGTGCCTCCGAGGGATGTCGAGAATCCGGGGGGAAACCAAGCAAAATCCATAGAAAACAGTACAAGTATCCACCATAGAAAGCCAAACAATTTCATACGGGGCTTGCGTGCTTGCCCAGAGCGATAGCTGCCTTGAGAACCAATGGAACCAGATCCCTGCGATATACTACAAACACTAAATAGTGATGTTGATTCCATGGCCCCCAAGAAGATGATCACAACGTCCGAGACTACTCAAGCAAACTAGGATGCAATATTGTCTTGCCTTCTAGCAAGGCACGTCATCATGCTTCGATGAGTAACAACCTCCATCGATGCCAATGCCGGCATCTACTACGCTGTGATTTTACACAAACAAGAAACAACAATGCAAAATTGCTCCAATCCTAGCTACAAATGACGATGCCAGCATCTAGTGCACTTTGATTTTCCATGAAGAAGAAACAAAAGCCACGTTCAAAGTTCGTTTGTCACTATGCTATCTTACAAACTCGTAGCATGTCGAAGATAGGCTGCGAGATAAGCACTGATGGCTCTGGCATTAAATTATAGTTCTTTGTTTCTCATCATTTGAATAGAGAGCAAGCTTGATGATCGTTTCTGCTTCTCGCCGACTGAACCTCTGCAAGTTCCGTCATCATCATCAGCTGGATGATCGAAACCTTACAGCTGCTCGTCGTAGACTTCTTCTAATTACATCGAATGTTTCACCATAAACCACCTCCTCCGCCCGTGCATTTTTCTTTACTAGCAATCATTCACGCGCGAGCTTCTAATAGCCTATACGTGACTCATAGTTGTCTAGTGCTGTGTGGCCGAAAAGACAAAAGCAAGAGTGACGAGATGGAAGTTATGTACAATTTTTTTTTCATAGAGGGGAATATTTACAATGAAAAACGACTTCGCACCGCAGCGAGGTGGGAGTGCCTAGGGAACCACGTGCAAGGGAGGGAATTTAGGTGGGGTGACCGAAGTGGCCTGTACATCATGGCTATGGCAAGAAGTGGGGATGAGGAGCAGGAGAGTGTGGAGGAGGTGGGAAAGAAAGATAAGGCAAACAAAGTGCGATGTACATCGAGAGAGCTCCAGACCAGGGCTAGGTGGTTTTCGCGAACGATGTCACGAAATCAGAATTGTTGAATTCTCCGGTAGGCCGCTTCTCCAAGAGCAAGCAACGTGTCGCGACAATGCTCCAATTGTGAAACTCAATGAAAGGGCAATTAAGGGCCAACACCTCGTCCACATGTTGGTCGTGCACCTGCACGGCAACCTGGGTGCCGTTGCACATCACCACGTGGCCTTTCAAAGATGGAAACTGCAAGACAACCTGCATAGCATCACAACTATAGCAAAAAGGGCACATGGAGCCTCCACATGCCTCGCAGTGGTACTCAACAAGGGGGTTGTTGAGTCCCACGAAATGCAGCACACCGTGGACTTGTAGGAAGCACAAACACAAAAGTGAGAGCATCAATGGTTCGAAAAGCTAGCATGAATACATGAAGTAGTCGAATTGTACCTTTTTCCCATACCCTAGTTGAGAGACTTGCCGTATGAAGGCATCGTGCAAGGTGGCGCAGAGATTCCCTTCAGGCACCACTGCGAGGATAGTGAAATAAAAAACGCCTAGCACATGCCTAGCACGCATGTAGGAAACATTCTTTGCGACGTACATCACAATGCCTTCATCTATGAACTCATTCACTAATCGTGCTAGGGTTTGCCTTCTCTCGATGATGAACAAAAGCTATTGCGTCCACAATCAATCAAGAAAGCATGAAGGCAAAGAAAGTCTGCATCAAGAGAGTGTTTGCTTTTGCGAGGTTCCGATTGTTAGCGTAACTCGGTCCTCAGGGTTGGGGCCATCAACGACAATGATATGGTTGGTGGGGGGGCCCCGTCGAGGTCGACTTTCACAATCACAAATGCAAGTGTATCTATGACCGATGTGAAAGGTGCACGAAGGTTCTCCATCTTGTTAGCAGCCCAAGGTGCATAGCGGCGTATTACTGTATTTGGAACAAAGGAGATCGCACCATCAAATGGCTCGCCCTTTAGAACTATTGTGGTGGTGTCAACACGCAATGAGAACGTCGAAGTTCCTCCCTCGCCGACGGCTCTCTTATTGATTGTAGGCTCCTCAATTCTGTAAAACTCATCAACTTGGAAGACATCCTTGAAATCCAAAATGTAGGTGTGTGGGACATGTAGTGTAATAGTCTCTTCACATGCGGAATCAGTGAGATCTATGCGCATGTAGACCGGGTACGGGACATCTTTCGCTTTGTAAGTGCCGTACTTTGCCAAAACCTTCCCTTCAAAGGCAAAGTGATGTGATACAAACTCTGATAATGCCCCTTAGCCATGGTTGGCAAAGCACTTGGGTTCAGAGGCTCAACACGAGTGTGAACATTAATCGTGCTAGGGCCCCCGTCATCGTTTGGAGTGAATGTGTTTTCCATTGCATTGGTTTCCGGCATGTTGTTGCCAATGGTAGTTCCATGGTGCACCCCAACGTTTGAACTTCCTAGAAAATTAAGGTATTGTTTCAGTGATAAGTACATGGAACGATACTACAGATTGGTAGCTACGTAGTTTGCCTCAAGGCTATCCATGTGTCACAAACATATCCTATTTTGATTGAAGGCTCCGCCTATAATCCCAATGCAATACATTGACAAGCAATGCAATTTATTTAAGACCATTCCTTGTTAATTTCACATTTCAAATGTCAAGATCCTAAAAATACTAAACCAATATCTTGGCAATGTAATGTAATTACTAAGTGTGTTCGAGCAGCGCAACATATTCAAAGCTTACAAGATGTGGTTACAATAGCATTGTAGTCTAACTGTAAATGTAAATGTGGTTCATGCGTAATGAAATTGCCCAAGTGTCTTGAGAGTGAAGTAAACAAAGTAGGAAAGTTATTTGTGAAAGACTACTACACGTCGCAAGATCAAAGAAAGTGCATGTAACTGTGAAAATAAACTTTTTGACTTTAATAAACAACTCAAAGACCATACAAAGAGTATATAATCATTTAAGGAAAGAGAATGAGTTGAGGATTGAAGTTGGCCGAGTTTGAAGATAATGTGCTTGCATAATAAACTACTTTGTAAGTTTTGCTTAATTATCACAATTGCCTCGCATTATGTTTGATTCATTCATTGCGCAGAATTGCTTCAGCGTTCCTCGCAGTAGTAGCCTCTCATAAGTAACTTCGGACCTTTGTTTATTGCAGCGCCATGACACTAGCAACAATTCATTGCAAGCACATGACATTCACAATAAAACCAAACTTCATAAAATCATATGTACATAGAATGATAATTGGAGAGCGAAATGGCTTTTCCTTGAAAATATTCCACTCCATCACAAACTAGTGTACCAAACTAGTCTTCGTTTTCTATCGACACACACCTCTTTCATTTGGACGTGCACGGTGCCTCTTGATGTTTGCTACGTCATCGAATTTTTTTAAGAAAGTGTAGGCCCTGCCCCCCTTGTAAACTCACTACTACACACGCATCCTATTGCGACGTTTACGTACCGACGATTAGCGCCCGCTTAGCGTTAATCGTCGGTATAAAAATCGAGTTTCGTAAATCGTCGCTATATAGCGACTTTTGCTAAAAGTCGCTATATAGCGACGTTAGTAAAAGTCGCTATATAGTGACACTGAGACAATATATTATAGCGACGTTTTACAGAGAGGTTTTTTTTTTTTTTAGGCCTTAAAAATTATTTTTTTCCAATGACAAAATTTTTTAAATTTTCATACATGTTTGAGCTCATAGAGAATTAAAAAATGAGAGCATGTACATCAAGCCTTTGAAGCTCATATATTCATGTCCAAGTTTGAGATGAGAAAAATCAAATAAGAGCATTTACATCAACTGTTTCATCTTGAGCCAAGTCTAAGGTGCCAAGCAAGTCTATCTCCAACTCTATACCGAGTTGATCTCCTATATCATCATCGTACTCTAGTATCGTACGTTCACCTAAAAGTATTTGATCATCTTCTTTAATTAAGCTTAAGTGTGGTGATTGATCTTGATGATTGTTGTCTTCCTCGTCAATATCGTGATCTCCATCCTCCTCCCGTGCGATGTCATTATGCGCATCTTCCTCTTGCCTCATATGGTGATCTACATCTTCTTCGCTAGATTCATCAATTGGATCCGGCATTGGTAGTGGCATCTCCATATCCACATCTCGATCTTCAAAAATCTGCTTACTTCGTGGTGCAACTTGGATCACGTACCACCATCTTGGATCAGAACGATCCGGATGAAAAACCACCTATATTGAAGATGAAAAATCACGTGCTAAATGTCGTCAATTATATATATATCAATGGACTTAAAAAACGAAATCTTCGACTAATTAAATCGTTAGTATGCACCTGCTCACAGTGCTCGGGAAGAACAAAAGTATCACTTTCATCGGTCCAATGTTTGTTGGAGTCTATTGCAAAGAGACCGCTACTATCTTTTCTCACTGTCGCATGGGGACCGTTGTAAGTAGTTCTAAACCATTTTACATCAAGAATGAAAATAGTAAATCGTCTGAAATCAATTTCATAGATGTCGCGTATGGTTCCACAATAATCCAACTGTGAGGAGAGAAGATTGGTATCCGAAGCACTTGCTCGGCTATCTTGTGTGAAGTTAGCCATGACTCCACAATCATACGTGACTCTCTTTGAATCGATGCGTTCCACGCGAAAATGTCGTCCATATGACCATAATGCACTGTACTTTTTGTATTGTAAAAGAGCATCATTAAAACAATGAAAATGCACCTATTTTATAGCATATATTGCCACAAATAATTACTTAATTACGTCAAGAGATAAGAAACTTACATGCACCATACATCCAGATGATAACTCCTGCTCGCGCTCGTTTATTGTCTCTCCATCACGTTCGGCTTTACGTATAGCTAGTTGTAGCCAATCAAGTGACATGTGAGTAGGGAGAAGAGCCAGATCTCGTGGATATGGTTGTGATCGCCTGTACATTACTCTGAATCTCGTCCTTGCATTTATTCTTTCTGCTTTGGCCACTTCATATCTCTCAATCCACTTCTGCATCTCAGGGCTATTGAGGATACAAAACTTATTGAATTTCTCCATTTGCTCTTCGCTCATCTTTCTTTCAATCCCTTTTCCTTGGGGGACCTCGCCAATGATGCGATCATCATCCTTGTTGTGCCAAGCTTGCGGCATATCAGGATCCGTGGATGCAAGAAACTCTGTGATATATACTAATGACTCTTGCACAAGCCATCCCTCTACCATGCTTGCTTCTGGTCTTGCTCTTTGTCTTACAACCCCTTTAAAGTTTTCATACACAACAAGACAAAGCACCCATAGACGCGCGCACAGACGCGTTTCATGAACTAAATAAAAAACTTACGGGCGCGTCTATTTGCACGTCAGGAGACCCGCGTCTATTAGCGCGTCTATATATCAGACTTACGCACGTATAGATGCGCTCATACACGCGTAAATAGACGCGCAAATAAATGCTTTGATAGACGCACGTATAGACGCATATCGAACAGACAGATGCGAATATAAACGCGTTTGTAAACGCACTGATAGACGCGCCTTTTTTTTTTTTTTAATTTTACAGAATACTGTGTATGTTGTGTATGCTATATAGTTACAAGAATCCCATATCCACATTCTGTAATTCAATTCTTATAGCCAACCTCATTTTAATTACAATTCCAAATAAAATATTACAACTCCAAAACGCAATAAAATTGAAAGCTCAAAAAGTGCTTGTATATACATATAGCACGAAGCTAAGCCACGTCATGTGGCTCCAAGTACAAAAAATAAGGAAGCTAAGCCATGTCATGTGGCTTCAAGTACAAAAAATAAGAGGAGTCTATATACAAGAGGCACGAAGCCAAGCCAATGGCTTTAAGTACAAAAAAGAATAGTAGCACTACTTCTACGACTAATCCTCGCTGCCTTCCACGCTCCCTGATGCGCTGCCTTCTGCGCTCCCTTCTGCACCTCCTTCCTCGTCTTCCTCGTCGTCTTGTGCAGGGGCGCCCTGTAAACAAGGGACAACATATATCAATGTATGAAAAATCAAATCTTTACTTATAATTTTGGCATTATTTAATTACTTTCAAATACCTGGGGGGCATGTCCAGTCGGTCGGGTATACTGCTCCTCAGTAATCAACCCGTCATCATAGGAGTGCCTCCATGTATCTCCTCTGCGATGGTGGCGGTGGTAGGCTGTCTCCACTGGAGTAGGGTATCTGCCCACGATCTCAAGCTGCATGACCGCGATACACTTTGTGGAGGGATTAGTACAAAGAAACAACCAACCTCCTAATAAACTACATAAGCAATATAATTTGAGATCGATACTTACAAATTGGGCCTCCCATGATTCAACACCCCTTGCTCCAAAATGCGCGCTCCCATACTCCTCCATCTGGATCCTCCGTGCCTCCACGTGCTGCAGACTAGGCTCCTCCCTCGCTGACTTCATTGCCTTCTTCCACTCACGCTTCTGAGCGGTGTGGGGCGGGCCCCTTGGAGGTTGACCTGCCTCAAGTCTAGCAAGCTCCGCTAGTGCCTGCCTCTTAAGGGAAGATCTTTTATTGCTAAGTATCGTAACAATCTTTGACTTGGCCCATTTATCTGTGAACTGGCGATTGGGGGGGTTAGGATACCTAGAGCGAACAGTAGCGAGGGTCTCATCAGCCAACCTCTTTGGGTGGTCTTTATAGTGGATAAAGCAATCTCTGTAATTGTTAGCAATTACAGAGCGCATGAAGGCCATTACATCCTTCCCCCGCGCATCCATCAAGATGCCTCCTGTCTGGGTGATGTCATAATAAATCGTACCATCACCCAGAGGCACGTCTAAATCATCGGAATCATCATCCTCGGCCTCACCGCCACATGGCCCAAAGCACTGTGCCATGCATCCGCCACCGCTCTCCCTGCTACTACGCCTGCCACCCTGTCGTGTCGAGCTCGTACGCTGGCCACTCGTAGCTGGGGACTGCGCGGGACTACGCTAACCACTCGTAGCTGGAGAACCGAGTCTCGTTGGCTGGGGAATACGTCGACGGCTCGCTGAGGCAGAAGGACCTCCTGAAGGCATGGGGGAAGGGGCATAAGACGGGATGGCAGAAGGGACACAAGACGGCATGGGGGAAGGGGCATAAGACGGTACGGGGAAAGGGGCATAAGACGGGGCATAAGACGGCTGTGCGGACTCCGCTGGGGTGATCTCAGGCGGTGTGGGGTGGCTCGGAGTCTGTACTGCCGACTCCTGGGGAGTGTTAAGAGTACCCGTCATGTACCCGTATAACTCCGCAGGACTAGGAGGGTGCCCTAAAATATTATATAAATCCTTCCATATCGATTCACGCGGATCAGGTGAGCTAGAAGCACTTCCTCCCCACATGTTAAACTGGAAAAAAATAAACAAATCTATTACTTTGGGAGCTGAGAAGAAAGGGGGGAAAAAAAAAAAGAGGCTCTGTCAGAGCGCGTCTATAGACCCGTCTAATCTTCGCGTCTATAAACGCGTCTAACAGAGCATTTAACAGTTCAAGTAAAAGCGCGTCTATCACCGCGTCTAACAGACCGTCAAAACATCCGTCTAACAGTGCGTTAAAAAGCGCGTTTAACAGCCCGTCCAAACATCCGTCTAACAGCGCGTCTAAAAGCGCGTCTAACAATTCGTTTAAACTTCCGTTTAACAGATCGTCTGTTTGAGCGTCTATATCCGCGTCTGTGCGTGTCTGTAGCAAGCCAGACGCGCAAATAGACGCGCTTGTAGACACGCGTTTAGACGCGCCCTCAGACGCCTGTATACACGCGCTCCGACAGTCGAGAATACTCAAAAGTGGAAAAGGACGTTTCGCCCGACAAAAGAACGTGTCGCTCATACCTAGATGTTGCGTTTCGTGGATGCGAAAAAGTACAAAACTGGAAAGAGCAAGCAAGAGCAACTTCAAAAGGACTTACTTGGAAAAAGGTATGGAAGGATCTTTCTTTTCCAAACTTGTTTCTTCTCCTTGTTCATACTCCTCCTCCTCTTCTTTAGGCTTGGAAGCAAGCTGTGTAGGTACGGTCCCTTTGTCTTGAGTGAAAGCTTGGAACTGTGTGTGTATGGGAGGCTCTCTCTTAAGCTTCGAATCTATAGAACTGCTAATAATGAAGGAAGAAAGCCGCTCGCGAAGTTTAAGTAGTTAAAAGAAAAGCAAAGCGAGCGGCGCGCCGAAAAGCAGGTTTAAAAGTCACGGGTATAGTCGCGTCTATTAGCGCGTCTATAGTCGCGTCTGAATACACAGAGTAAGGGCGTCTATAGGCGCGTCTATTAGCGCGTCTACAGGCGCGTTTAAATACACAGAGTAGACGGGCATTTAGACGTGCAAGTAGACGTGATAATAGACGCGACGATAGACGGGCATTTAGACGTGACACAGAGTTTTTAAGTTAAGCATTTGAAGAAGAGCAAATTTGGTGGGTTGTTTGTTTGTAGGATGTCTCCATCTTCAACAAGCAGCTCTAGTGAGGATGAATCCCTCCGTATCCACCATCGCGAAACGTGGTTGGAGCAAAAAATCAAATGTCTGTGTGATCGATGTCGAGGAAACATGTATCGTGCACGCAGGATTACGCTCAATCATATCTCAAAGTATGGAGAATGGGATGTGACTGTAAACAGGGTAAGGATTTGTAAGTTAAGGTTGATTGAGATACCTATGGGTATTCATATGTTTGAGTTATAATGATCCCGTTTTAATTTGATACAGGATGCAGTGCCACACCCGCACATGTTACCCTATGCCCGTCGTGAGGAGGCGAAGCGTCGGCGATATTAGGTGGGATCTTCAAGAGGGACCGTTACGGATGCATGGAGTGATGGTGATAGTAGCCCTCCACCATTACCTCATGAAGCCGTGGAGGAGGAGGTGTTTGATGATATGGTGCGGGATTTATATGTCCATCAAGGGAGGGATAATCGCATGGAGCAGGATGATCTTTTTACCGCAGCATCGACTCCACTGTTTGAGGGGTGCACATTCTCTGTTCTACGTGCCTCCCTTGAGTTACTAAACTTGCAAACCATCTATGGATGGAGCAATGCAAGTTTGAATGCATTACTCAAGTAAGCTTTAATTTAAAGTCGATTTTGCAAACATGATGAATTATGCGCGTGGGTCAATTACTCGAATGCTTTTCCTCATTTATGGTCTTCACGTGCAGGCTATTGTGTAAAATGCTTCCAAGGGAGAATAAATTACCGACCTCAAGAGATATGGCAAGGCAACATGTGACCTTTCTTGGAGGATTAGATTACAAGCGCATCCATGCATGTGTCAACGATTGCGTTTTGTTTCGTGGACTACATAAGGATGCAAGAGAGTGTCCTACTTGTGGAGAGGCAAGATATAGAGCAGATCTCAAAACCTTGGACGTGCCTCGTAAAGTATTGCGACATTTTCCCATAATCCCTCGCATCCAACATATGTTCAAGTGCAAATCTATTGCAGAGCTCATGTCATGGCATTCCTCCCATCGATCAACCGATTGCAAGTGGAGAACTCCCGCGGACTCTCCTGCGTGGAAGCATATTGAAGACACATGGCCAAGCTTCAAGGAAGAACCTAGGAGCTTGAGACTTGGATTGGGTATGGATGGTGTGAACCCATTTGGTCTCAAAAGCACGTCTTACAGTGTATGGCCAGTGGTATTGGTGAATTACAATCTTCCACCCTCTATGGCTATTAAGAAAGGACATGTCATGCTGTCCCTTCTAATTCCAGGGAAACATAAAGTCAAAAACCCTGATGTTTATTTGGAGCCTTTGATTGATGAGCTAGAGATACTTTGGAGAGGTATCGAGGTGCATGATGTGAGCAGGCCTCCCTCGTCATGAGACTTCAACTGCAAAGCAGTCTTGATGTGGACGATGCATGACTTCCCAGGCTATGGCGAGTGTTCAGGTAAGAATTGCATTTTTTAATTATGAATAGGCAAGGACGTGGCACCCTAAACCCACCTTCCACTCTTAATTGCATCTATTGTTTCAGGTCTCACTACATCGGGTTACCATGCATGTCCTGTTTGTGGTCCTTCGCTAGTTGCCTCATGGGCAGACGCATTGAATAAGGTCATCTATGAGAATCACCATCGATTTCTCCCACCTGATCATCCTAGATATGTTACCCCTTGGAATGAAGTCCTCCCACAATCACTCACTGCGGGAGATTGGATGAGAATTTGGGACGGATCCACAACTCCTCCACCACTTGGCATGAGCCGGTAAGGATTTCTAACTATTGGCTGGAAGTAAAGATTGGCTATATTGGTTGAAAGTGAAGATTGCACGCTAACACTTTATTTTATTTAGATACTCCATCTTTTATCGTTTACCATATTGGTCCCACCTCAAGATCAATCACCTGCTCGATCCCATGCATATCTTCAAGAATGTGGCATCTACCATTTGGGAGCATCTGAATGGGACACGAGATTCGGCAGGCATAAGGGAGGATCTACGTACCACAGGGAGGATGCGTGAAGCTTGGCCTCAAGAGAGACCAAATGGGCGTGTTTTTTTACCTCGTGCACCGTGGATGTTATCAAAGCTAGAGATGGCGACGGTGAAGCGTGCTATTACTACAATTCGTACTCCCACTGGATGCATGAGGTGTTTGAAGGGAGCCTTTACAAAGAGCAAGAAAAGAGGTGTAGAGCAATTATATGGCTTGAAATCTCATGATTGGCACAAGATGCTCCAAGTCAGTATTTTATATGCATAATATCTTTTTCCTTTCAAATTTGTGAGTGAATAGCTATAAGCAACTAATCAACCACCTCCTCGCGGGTTCAATTCATACTACCTACTAGCATTTCACGTAGTGCATCAAAGGACGTGAAAGATTGTATTTACAAGATGGGCGAGCTTGTGAGGTATGTGAGCTCAAAGGAAATAGATCCCACCACGCTTGAGAATGCTCGAGTTATGTCAGTGGAGGCGGTTTGTTTAGTGGAGGAGACATTTCCACGTTCTATTCTCACAAGCCAACTACATCTCATAGTGCATTTGGTGGATGAGATTGCTATATGCGGTACTATACATGCACGATGGTTGTTCTTCCTCGAGCGCTTCATGAAGACCTTGAAGGGCTTCGTGAGACAAAATGCAAGACCCGAAGGTAGCATGGCCGAGGGTTGGTTGGTACAAGAGTCACTTGTATATATTTCTGAGTTTCTTGTTGATGTGGATAGCTCTCTCCCACGACTATGGAGAGATGATGAAGACCTAAGGATGACCTCTATTGTGCCTCAAGAAAGAGGACGCAACAAAGTAATAGACACGGAGTTGCGTAATAGTATCAACCTCTTTTGCGTGCTTAATAGTGATGTGATGAAAAGATGGGTGACAAGATACGAGGATGCAAAGGCAAGAAGACAAGAAGAAAGGGCCCTCTTTCGTACACACCACGGATCTCGTGTGCCATACCCTCAGCGTCTAAGAGCACTTCCAAAGGATATTCATGTGAATTGGCTACTTGATGAAATGGAGAAAGCAGAGAAAGATGAGGGGATGCATATCACAATGGAAGAATGGGAGTATGCTAGGGGATGCATGAGCAAGGTCGGTATATAGAATGTTATGCATAAGTTAGGAGGTTTTTATAATTTAGATTGCTTATTTAATTGATTTTTTCTTGGTGTAGTGCACTATGTTCAATGCTATATGGTGTGAGGGCAAGCATTTTCGAACACAACGGATTGATGATAAGAGAAACACACAAGATTGCGGCGTCATTGCTAGCTTTGAGGGAGCCAATGGAGTCATGGATGATTATTGTGGCATAATCCAAGATATCATTATGCTTGACTTTCGACGCTTATTTGTGTATGTTTTGGATGTAAAGTGGTTTAAGGACGTGGTGGAAAGAGGCCCTAATGCAACAATCAAACGCCATGCAAGTGGCTTTGTAACTATTGACTCCACAAAGTTTTGGCAAAGTAGGAAGGACACACTAATACTACCGCAACAATGTGAACAGGTACTGTGCACACACATAAAAATACTCGCTTTTAAATATTTGATGCAAGAAAAGTAACATGATTGTATTTGTATTTGAATTAGGTTGTCTATCAACCAATGGTGGATAATAATAGGTGGTGGCATGTCATACCTATTATGCCACGTTCCAAAGTGATGTATAGTACATTTACTAATATGGAGCGTATGGAGGATGATCATGTCCATGGACGTGATGATGATCGTGATACAAGAGAGGAGGATGATCATGAGATAGGAGATATAGATATTGAGGCCGGCATTACCCATGAGAACGAGCCTACCATTGGAGATCTTGATTTCGATGAGCACATGAGTGGCACAAGTAGTAGTGGGTTGAATGTATTTGTAGATCTAAACACTTGTTTGGATTTTGAAGTAGATAGTTTGGCAAGGGTTGATCTCATTGAGGATGAGATTGAACCGTAGCCCCACAATTGATATTGGCAAAACTATTTTACATATTGTCTCATTCTCCTCATTTCCCTTAATTCTTGTATATGTGGGCTTGCAAAAAATTATGTGCTTTGGTAATCATGGGCAATGTTTGGAAAGCAATGATGTACACCAAAATCTCACTTTCTGTATTCTCTGGATCGCGTCTAACCCCACGTCTAAATGCACGTCTGAGTCTCAGTATAAACGCGCAAATAAACACGCAAATAGACGCGCTAATAAACAGGATGTTAAACGGGCCTGTATTTTCTCAGGTCTAACGCGCAAATAAACGCGGTGATTGACGCGCAAATAGACGAGCATTTAGCCATGCTAATAGACGCGCCCGTAATTTCTCTACTAGAGCAACGCCTATAGACGCGCCCGCTATTTTGCGCGTCTACCAAGTGCGTCTATAGTTGCTTTGTGTTGTTGTGATAAACCGCTTGAGAAAAAACATCCATCGATTATGAACGATACCTGCTATAGCCACCTCATCAACTATGTGCACAAGTAAGTGGACTTGAGTTGTCATAATGCTTGAGGGAAAGTGCTTCTCAAGCAAGCATACGGCTTCGATGGATTCCACCCTAGCCTTCTCGATGCTCGATATAGAGATCTCTTTTTGAGATATCCACCTATTTCACATGTCCATGCATATGTAAGATATTTGAGATATCCACCTATTTCACATGTCCATGAAGAAAATACATAATGCGAATTGATAGTAAGCATACCTCACAATACCACAGATCTTGAATATAGCATTTCTAACATCTTCTTGTAAGCACCCTTTTATTGTAATTGGAAGGATGAACTATCAAAGCAACAATGAAATCATGTCAACAATATAACATAATAATAATTACGCTAATGCATCAATATTATCGGTACACTAATTCTACTTAGAATACCTGTAAGACCTTGTGCCAATCATGGGACTTGAGGCCACTAAGCTTATTGTCCTTTGAAAATGCTCCTTTCAAGCAACGCATGTACCCTGTCGGTGTTTGAAAAGAGGCAATGTCTGCCTTGATCGCTGCCTCCTCCCTCGTAGAGAGGATCCACGTTGCTTTTGGGAGGACAACTTTTCCTGAAGCATGCACTTGGGGCCACAAACGAGACATCCTATTCATAGCACGCAAGTCTTCTCGCACTCCTCTCGAGTCCTTGGAACCAACCAAGTGTGCCCAAATGGTAGCCCCCACATTCTTAAAGATATGCATGGGATCCAAGAGATGATTGATTTGTAACTGACCCCAATAAGGAAGCTCGTGAAAGATCGATAGCCTCTTCATACCAGGAGGAGGTTCCTCTCCATTCTCCCTCCAAGCTTGAATCCAATCACTTGCTTTCAAATATGATGGTGGTGGATCAAGCTGACCTCCACGTGCGAGATGGTCGAGCGGAAGGTATCGAGCATGACCTTCATAAACATTTTTCCTCATATGTTTGGAGTAGCGTGCAAGCGATTTCAGAGTGGGTCCACAAATAGGACAAGCATGGTACCCACTTGTAACAAGTCCTGCACGCGTGCATGAATATGTTAGTACAAGACATGCGTGCAAAAGAGAGTAAAAAAAGCATAATCCCTCATTGTACATGTAAAGACATAACCACGTACCTGCGCACTCTCCATATCCTGGGTAGTCATGCATGGTCCACATCAAGATACCCCTGACCAAAATATCATTGGTATGCCTAGGAGCTCTGGAAATATCAAAGACCTGCACTCCTCTCCATAATATCTGTAACTCCTCTATCAAAGGTGCCATGTACACGTCCATGTTTTTTGCCTTGTACTTTCCTGGCACAAGTAGTGCAAGCATGAGGTGTCCCTTTTTTATTGTTAGCCATGGTGGGATATTGTAATTCACCACGACTATGGGCCATGTCGACCAAGATGTCGAGCGTAACCCGAAAGGATTCACGCCGTCCATGGCTAGCCCAAGATGTAAGTTGCGTGGCTCTCTCGCAAAGTCCGGCCACTGATTATCTATGTGCTTCCAAGCTGCACAATCTGCGGGAATCCTCAATGTGTGATCAGTGGACCGATGAGATGCATGCCATGTCATCAACTCCGCTATGGATTTGCATCGAAACATGTGTTGTATTCTTGCAATGATGGAAAAGTGTCTTAAGACCTTTACCGGTATCCTCTCACCCTACAAGTCATCTCTATATCATTGTTCCCCACACTTTGGACAACTAGCCAAATCTCCATGCTCACGACGAAAGAGAATACAATCATTACGGCAAGCATGGATGGTATCATAATCCATACCCACCATTGTTAGCATCTTTTTCGCTTCATCTCTTGATGCGGGCATGGTATTTGGTACAGGCAACATCTTTTGGAGCAACCTATGACAAAGACACTATCCAAATGATGATTCTCAAAACAAACAATATCCAAATAATGAGTCAAATTAATGCAAGGGCTAACCTCATTAAGGCCGAGACACTTGTATCCGACCACCCATACTGTACTTGTAGATTCAAGATTGAGAGACAAGCACGTAGTTTAGACATCCTAGCACCCTCGTACAATTGTGTTGATTGCAACTCTCGCATTTTCACCTCAGACTCTGACATCACGTGTACGTGGGATGTAGTGCCCCTAAAAATGGAATCCATCATGTCGACCATACCCTCGTCGTCATCCGGGAGACTATAGTCTTGTTGAAAGTGAGAAGGTATATGTGTACCCTCGTCACCCTCCTCATCCTGTCATAAGCTCATTCGTGTAAATAGAAGATCTTCTATTTCCGGGTATACAATAAGATTGCGAACTTAAATAGCTTTGACTTACCGATGATCCATCAACATGTGCAACACCAACGGGGGGTACTGGTTCCGGCTCCTCCCCATACATTCGCAAGTGGCGCATGATAATACGACGTTGATGTCGTACTTCTCGCTTGCAATGAGTGCAATGACAATATAACCTCTCCGTAAGCCACTTCGTGCTCCCGGGCATTGGCGCATCATCGGATGAGCTTCCACTCGTCCCTTCCATCTACACTTATAAAACCAAAACATAAGCATGAAGAGGAGATATTGACAATTATGAGCATAGCATGTTTAATTTGACCTTCTCTTGAGGCCATATAAAAAGAATGACGTCGCTATATAGTAAGGATTGAAACAAAAAATCCTATATAGTAAGGCTATATAGTAAGAGGAGATATTGACAATTATAAGCATAGCATGTTTGAGCTTCACAAGAGGCCATACAAAAAAATAAACATAAGTGTCGCTATATAGCGACGCTCTTTCGTCGCTATATAGCGACGTTTTTAATTTAAAGCGTCGCTTATAGCGACGCTTTAAATTAAAAACGTCGCTATATAGCGACGAAAGAGCGTCGCTATATAGCGACGTTGTGGGTTAAAACCCAAAACGGCAAAACGCGTGGCGTTTTACTCAAGCCATTCCTAATCTCTCAAGTAAGCAACCCAAAATCTCCTCCCACCTATTTTCGACGACCTCCCATCTATTCCAAGCAACCTCCTACTCTATTTCCCACTCCTCACCCTTCTCCTACCTCTTGTACTCCCTCTCTCTCCTTTTTCCCTCTTTGGATTCCAGAAAGAAAGTTCTTCAAGAGGTGAGTTTGTTTCAACAATGTAGGTTGTTTGTTTGTTAGCTTTGGTTTTGTGAGTGTTTCTACTTGTATTGCTAAAGTTTTAAACTAGTTTTCATGCTTGATTTGAAAGGATTGAAACAAAAAACGAAATTTCAAGAAAGAAAGAAAGAAAGTCACCTCTTCTTCCTGTATTTCTCTTCCTTCTCTTTCTCCTTGTCTCCTCAATCTCCTCCTTTCCTTGTCTCCTCAATCTTCTCTTTCCTTCTCTCCTTTCAAGAAGTTGCTTTTGTGATCTCCTCTTTCCACTAACATCTTATTTGAAAAAATGGGTTGTTTTCTCTCTTTTGCAGGGCCAGTCCACTACACCGAGCGGGACATACTCTCTCTTTTGTGGGGCCAGTCCACTACACCGAGCGGGACATACTTTTATAGGTAAGTGCTTCCTCTTCTTTCCATTTAATATATTTGTTATTTGCATTGGCCTGCAGCTAGCGCCTTAAGCGCTAGCTATAGTGATGGGCATAGGAACCCTCTCTTCCCCTCTCTCTCTTTCCGTCTTCCCCCTTCTCTTTTTCTCATTTTTCCCCCTTCTCTTTTTTCCCTCTTCTCTTATTCTCTCTTTCCCCCTTCTCTCTTTCCCCCTCTCTCTTTTCCCTTCTCTCTTTCCTTTCCCTCTTATTCTCTATTTCCTTTCCCTCTTATTCTCTTATGCTTATGCTTCTCTCATTCCCCCTTCTCTATTTCCCCCTTCTCTCATTCGCATAAGCTCTTTTTCCGCATGAGCATAAGCATGAGCTTATGCTTATGCTTATGCTTAAGCATAAGCATGAGCATAAACTCATGCTTATGCTCATGCATGAGCATGAGCTTATGCGTAAGTTTCCGCATAAGCTCCTTCTCTTTTTCCGCATAAGCTCCTTCTCTATTTTCGCATGAGCATAAGCTCCTTCTCTTTTTCCGCATGAGCATAAGCATGAGCTTAAACATAAGCTCATGCTTATGCTCATGCATGAGCATGAGCTTATGCGTAAGTTTCCGCATAAGCTTATGCGGAAATAGAGAATGAGAGAAGCTTATGCTTCTCTCATTCTCTATTTCCGCATGAGCATAAGCATGAGCTTATGCTCATGCATGAGCATGAGCTTATGCTCATGCATGAGCATGAGCTTATGCTCATGCATGAGCATGAGCTTATGTGCAAGTTTCCGCATAAGCTTATGCGGAAATAGAGAATGAGAGAAGCTTATGCTTCTCTCATTCTCTTTTTCCGCATAAGCTCCTTCTCTCTTTCCGCATAAGCTCCTTCTCTATTTCCGCATGAGCATAAGCATGAGCTTATGCTTATGCTTATGCTTATGCTTAAGCATAAGCATAAGCATAAGCTCATGCTTATGCTCATGCATAAGCATAAGCATAAGCTCATGCTTATGCTCATGCATGAGCATGAGCTTATGCGTAAGTTTCCGCATAAGCTCCTTCTCTATTTCCGCATGAGCATAAGCTCCTTCTCTATTTCCGCATAAGCATAAGCATATGCGGAAACTTACGCATAAGCTCATGCTCATGCATGAGCATAAGCATGAGCTTATGCTTATGCTTATGCTTATGCATAAGCATAAGCTCATGCTTATGCTCATGCATGAGCATGAGCTTATGCGTAAGTTTCCGCATAAGCTTATGCGGAAATAGAGAATGAGAGAAGCTTATGCTTCTCTCATTCTCTTTTTCCGCATAAGCTCCTTCTCTATTTCCGCATGAGCATAAGCTCCTTCTCTATTTCCGCATGAGCATAAGCATGAGCTTATGCTTATGCTTATGCTTAAGCATAAGCATAAGCATAAGCTCATGCTTATGCGGAAATAGAGAAGGAGCTTATGCTCATGCGGAAATAGAGAAGGAGCTTATGCTCATGCTTAAGCATAAGCATAAGCATAAGCTCATGCTTATGCTCATGCATGAGCATGAGCTTATGCGTAAGGCTTATGCTTCTCTCATTCTCTTTTTCCGCATAAGCTCCTTCTCTTTTTCCGCATAAGCTCCTTCTCTATTTCCGCATGAGCATAAGCTCTTTCTCTTTTTCCGCATGAGCATAAGCATGAGCTTATGCTTAAGCTCATGCTTATGCTCATGCATGAGCATGAGCTTATGCGTAAGTTTCCGCATAAGCTTATGCGGAAATAGAGAATGAGAGAAGCTTATGCTTCTCTCATTCTCTATTTCCGCATGAGCATAAGCATGAGCTTATGCTTATGCTTATGCTTAAGCATAAGCATAAGCATAAGCTCATGCTTATGCTCATGCATGAGCATGAGCTTATGTGCAAGTTTTCGCATAAGCTCCTTCTCTCTTTCCGCATAAGCTCCTTCTCTATTTCCGCATGAGCATAAGCATGAGCTTATGCTTATGCTTATGCTTAAGCATAAGCATAAGCATAAGCATAAGCTCATGCTTATGCTCATGCATGAGCATGAGCTTATGCGTAAGTTTCCGCATAAGCTCCTTCTCTTTTTCTGCATAAGCTCCTTCTCTATTTCCACATGAGCATAAGCTCCAAGGTTCTCTATTTCCGCATGAGCATAAGCATGAGCTTATGTGTAAGTTTCCGCATAACGCATAAGCTCCTTCTCTTTTTCCGCATAAGCTCCTTCTCTATTTCCGCATGAGCATAAGCTCCTTCTCTATTTCCGCATGAGCATAAGCATGAGCTTATGCTTATGCTTATACTTAAGCATAAGCATAAGCATAAGCTCATGCTTATGCTCATGCATGAGCATGAGCTTACGCCAATTATATGCTCGAGCGCATGGGTTTGGTCCTAAAGCATCGCAGATCAACCTTGCGTACTTCCATTACAAAGGGGTTGGCTAAACCTAGCTGGGCAGACAAAGCTGATTGGAAGTACTTCAAGAAGCAACATAGGGACCATCCCGAAATGTTCGAGGGTCAGAGGAGGGCTGCGAAGAGACGGCTGGACGTCGTAGGTACTTCGCACTTTGGTGCAGGCGGACGGTATGCGTTCGAGGCAACCGTGGTAAGTCTACTTCTTCCCATTTAATGTATTGTTCTATTTATTTTACTTACATATTACATGCACTTTAGCTAACTCTAACTCTCGTAAATTGGATCCACAGCAAGCTGCGATGGGTCGTCTTCCTACGGATGCAGAGACGCGGCGCGCATTTCGGATAACAACAAAGCCGTGGTTCATTGAGCAAGAGGCAATGGGAGCGACAGTCGATTGGGCTGAGGTGGCTGCTCGCACGGTATAAGTTTACTCCTACTTGTAATCTCACTTTTTAATTTAAGTTCCAATCTAATTTTCGATTTATATGGTTCACTCTTAGGGTCAAAGCTCAAGCGTTCCATCATCAGAGACGAGCGATCAACAGGGGCAAGGATCGGACGCAGGTGCCGAGGACGAGGGAGAAGACGCAGGTGTCGGGGACGAGGGAGAAGACGCAGGTGTCGAGGACCAAGGAACAGGCCAACAAGACGATTCGAATGAGTAGTGGTAGTAGCATTTTGTATATCCGCTCGTTAGAGCAATTTTGTATCGCCCTTTCACAGGGTAATTTTGTTACAAACACAGTTGTATATGTATATGCATTTCTTCCTCATCGTTCACAAGAACAATTTTGTATCACCCTGCAAGCAAGGGAAATTTTGTTATAAAAAACTTTCTTTTGTAATTACAAAAAAAAAAAAAGGATTAGTGGGGCTAAACAGGGCCAAAAGGAAGCCCTGTTTAGCCCCACTAACCCTTTTTTTTAACTTCTGTTAATCGTCGCTATATAGCGACGTTTACCAGTGTCACTATATAGCGACGATTAACAGTGTCGCTATATAGCGACGTTTGTCATCGTCGCTATATACCGACGATTAACAGCATCGCTATATAGCGACGGTTTATAGCGACGCTCCTTTTTCGACGATTTTAACGACTTTTATAGCGACCTTTGCGCCCGTGAAAAAAAAAATTTTAATGTAAAAAGCGTCGGTATTTCCGTCGGAAAATGGCCTATGCCTTGTAGTGACTTCAACCACCTTCCGCTACTTGCGCATTGTGGGGGAAGCTGTTCGCGCTTGTTAATATGTCATTATGTGATAGAATACTGTACAACCCTTTCATACTGCCCCCCTTTACTTTTCCTCTCTCATCCACGTAAGCCCATTTCATTCAGACACGGAGAGTGCGTTGGTCTATTCCTTGCATGTCTTTGTTGCTTCATTTTTTATTTGTACATGCGATACTCTTTTTTTGCTTCGTACCCCAAAATAGATTCCAGGAGCACCGATCTTTGAATCAAACTCCCGGAAGCTTCTAGCTACCCTCCCTTCCTTATGGATTCACGAATAGACTTGAGATCCTTCAATGCAGACTGGAACAAAACATTCATTGACAACAACCCAAAGAATACAGACCTTCTTGCTTGTTTGGAGACTCTACGGCCTGCATACACGTACGAGAGACTTTTCACAATGCTGGTAGCCACAGCTATCGAGAACAACAGCGAGACGAAGCAATAGTCTAGCCACGCAAATGTAGAACCAGCACGTCTGCCTCTTGCTGTCGAGCCGCACAAGGCCGCAATGTTCACCCTGAAAAGAAGCAGCACTCGACCAGCACTAGTGTACAACTACCTACAAAAACTACATCAAATGTTGCAATGGTCTTTCACTGTCTTGCTTTTCAATGGTTGCTCCACGGTCAAAGCTATGGAGTTCATTGAATCGGAGACCGATCAACCAAGTATATTACTTTGGATGCATCCATGACACCTCCCATGATCGTGCCACTGCTGAAGAAACAAAACAAGAGAGCGTACACTATTTGGAAAACTGCCGAGGAAACAGCGTTGCAAGCCCTCTTGCAAACAAACATTGATTCCACAACGAAACAAATCACGACTCTGTACAGAGATAGGAGCAGTGAAAAACACCACAGCATCGAGGCAACCTGTAACAAAGTCTACAAACTAAGGTCCAAGGCTCTCCGTTCCAATGACAACAATGCCAGAGATGACTTAGCATGTCGGGGCGAAGCTCCAAGAAACCACATGGACAGCACCCAGAACAAGCGAGAACGTACGTGCAAGGCCACCGGGGAGGGCTCCTCCAAGCAGACAAAGGCCACTAAGAGACCACTAGCAAATTACCTCGCAAAAGTGGACGATACACCAAAGTATGCTTGCTCTGCCTAACATTCAGATCCAAATTATAAAAGGCAAACACCAAAAACCAGTCTTTACAGGGGGACTACCTTGCACAACCGAACCCAACTGAACAAGAGAATCTTTGTTGCTTCTCTACCGCAGCCAAAAATCCACTCAAGGAACACGCCTAGATTGTCCAGGGAAAACATGGCACTGGCCAAGCCACGGACCAACACATCAACCCTAAACAAGGTCAAGGAGCGGCTAATCACGATTTAAGAATACCCTTCACGCAGATAAGGCAACTAGCATACGAGGGCCAACTTGGGTTACACGGCAGTGTGATAAATTTTTTTGCAGACGTTGATTGAGCACAACAGGTCCTCCCACGTTTCATTAGTGACTCTGTCACAGTGGCTGTTGCAATCAAGCGTCGCTTGCAGTACAATCACAACTACATCAATGGTTTGGTTCGGCCCACTTCGACAATGCGGGCACTGCAAGAAATGCTTTCGACCCCTCTCTACACTAGCAACAACGTCAAAATCAACTAGCAATGGACCGAACACATGTAGCAGCTACAGAACGAGGACAACGACCAACAACACACGCCGACAGTGGAAAGGGGGGATGTTGCTACGCCCAATTACATGACTGATACATTTGTACATTGCATTTACACAAGTCAGCAAGTCATTGATTTCGAGAACAGGCCAATTACAGTCGCCCCCTCCAAAGGATTCCCTCCTCTGAGTCTATTCAAGGATGTGCATTACAAGGAACTAGCGTATCCTACTTTGTTTTATGGCCAAGCTCGTGCTTATTGCAGAACTAGTAGAACAAGCTACCAAGACATAGTCAAGTGGGAGCTTCATAATGAGGATAGGCAGTTTGCAACATCCATTGAGAACTTGTTCTTCAAAACAATGAAGGTGCTAGTAAGGCAAGTCCTATCATCTGTTTGGGTCCACATGTGCAAAGGGCAACTACAAGGACAACAAATCCAGGCAAAAACAGTAGTCCTCGATACTAACGTGGAGCAATTACTGCAATCAAAAATCAGCTTTTGGGACTTTGCTTGTTTAAGAACCTTCGCTAATTACAAGTACGGACTGATGCATAATGTTTTCGCCAAGATTAGACAGCTTGGGCCACCCACGTTTTTCATCACACTGTCCGCTGCCGAGAAGCACTGGGACTGAGAGCAGGGGCAAAAGCGCGCTACAAAAATAGAAAACTGTATACCACAGACGCAAACACAAAATGGACACCTATCCTACGAATCACACGCAAATTTCAAGTAGGCAACAACCACTTGAACACAATCACAAGGAAACAATTTCCGATATAGGCTACAACAAAAAGGAGCGTTCACCATTCGCAAGGGCTCACCATGGATGTGGTAGTCTTCGATCGCCTTCGATCGCATAGGAATCAAAACCCATGGGTTAGTCTACACAGCGCTGTCAAGAGTACGAAGCCCTGATAACCTATACTTCGGCTCAAGGCTAGAATGAAGCACATAAAAACAGACAAGATGGTATTAGAAGAAATTACAAGACTACAAGCTGAAAGTAGCTGGTCATTTGACCAAGCGGACAACAGCCACGGCGCCACAAACAAAGAAACACCTGCAAAGCCTCAACACACGCTCGTTCAAACTTCATAGACAAGACATTATGAAAACAGAAAGCCTGCAGGGTGCAACAATCTTGTGCTTTCAAGAAACCCACACAACAAACCATGATGAGCTCGTCACAATAGATTTCAATACGGTTGCGACATCAACAGGGCTAGGTCTATCCTCACATTTCAGAAATGACCTGTACCTCCTGCAACAAGCGAGCCAGTTCAAGCAAGGTTATGAATCCCTCCTCACAATTTTCCGAACAACAACAAACAAGAAATTGGCAGTCATCAACACATACAAATCACTCAAGACAAAGACAAATTCTCACGCGGACACTAGAAAAAATGTTCATCTGTATTCCAGACCTAACGATTACATATGTTGTAGGAGACTTCAACATCGACTACAACTCAAACTCAAGGCCTACAATGGTACTCAAAGTCACTATTCCAAAACCATGGGATGAAACAACTAATAACATCGGCAACAACAATATACAATATGACAATAGACCAGATATGGACAAACCACATATATTGGTCAGACCATTCGTTGCTTTACACAACAATACAAATGTAGATATCCACCCACGTCAAACTAAAAACAAACATTCTAGGGAGGACTAGTGAAGTAACTTGAACTTGTTTTTTTTGTGTGAAAACTTTTGATTGATTATATTACAAAAGAAGCAACCTCAAAAGGAGGCAGCCCAAATTACAACCTTTTTTTTGTGGGAAGAAATCTTCTATTGCTGTAAAATAATTACATTCATAGTTACTTCAAAAACAAAGTAGCTACTACTCAACTAAAGATCTTAGTATAAGCTGTATACACATCCTGATCAATCAAACGAGTCTGAAAACAATCGTAGAATGATTGTTGTAGAGAGCGTTTGAAAAAAAGAAAGGATGAAAATAGTGGATCACCAAAGACTCTATGATTTCTGTCCATCCATAAAGTCCATAGGGTCCAATAGCACACCCATACAAAAAATAAATCAAAACCCTGTCTCTGTGGATGAAAACCAAACAACCAGAAAAATCTGCCAAAAGTAACAGTAGGAAATCGCTATCGAAGCCTCTGTCTGATGAGAGCAATGAGATCAGAAGTATTTGGACAGAACCAAAAAATGTGAAGCACTGATTCAGTAGAGTGCTGGCATCTGTGACAAACAGCTAAAGCAATATGTCTGTGTGCGAGTAACTGTCCGGATGGAAAAATGCCAAGGAGAACTCGCCATAGGAAAAGCTGTTGTCGAAGAGGGACTTTGTAATGCCAAAGGAGACGCAGCCTTTTTCTCCACCACTTCATTGAACGATCCATATGCCAAACAGTATTTGCTCTGTGGGAAATCCAAGGTGGAGGTAATAACACTTTATACAGTGATGACACTGTGATATGTGAGAGCTTCAAAGGACGGGCATATAAGGAAGGAGAGTGTAAAATCCAATCCTCAAGCCGATTCTGAAGTTCCAAATGAGGTATCGGCAAGTACGGTTGGAGCATTGCTGAAATTCTATGCCATAAAGGACGATAATGAGCTCCCAAGCCATATTTGCGAGCAGCCATAGAAAAAGATAAAATTATGCCATCATCCTGAAGTACATCCACCACAGATGAAATGCCTTTGAAGGAGAGAAAATAAGAACGTCGGGGTTCTTGTATGGCCAAAGAAGGGTGGAATACTTTAGACCAAAAAATATTCTCTACCCTCAAAGAGTTGCCCGAGAGAGAGTCCCTGCCATGCCATTCCAAGTGGGGATAGAATGTGTTTCCAATCAAGAAGCAGACGAGAGACAAAAGGGCAGCCTCTGATCTTGCCTTGGATAGAGCCAAATAAAAAATCCCACTGAGTAGGCTGCCAATTCCCAAAGGCAGATGTATGAAGATGTAATAAGAGAGAGCGGATCATGAAAGCCCAAGGCTGATCTCCTTGCATAAACTATATCATCATTTTCCCTCTGTGAGCAAGTAAATGCATTTGAATATTGAGAATGTTCAGACCCCCGTGCATCTTTGGAGAACAGAGACGATGCATAGAGAGTAATCTGAGACTTTTCTTGCCATGTTTTGAACGCCAGAAAATTTCCATGATAGCTGACATAAATGAAACCAGATCTGCCTTAGTGAACATAGTGAGAGGCAGATAAAATTGTATGTATGCTATCAAAATGGATTGTGTAATTCGCAAACGAACATGTAATGGCCAAGTTGCAAGCTTCCAATATTCAAGTTTTGCCCTTAACTTTACTAGTACCCAATCAGTTTGTTGTGAACGGGTGTGTCCCCAGCCTAGAGGATAACCAAGATGTCGAATGAATTGAGAAGCGGGGACAATTTCCCCAGACCACAGAAGGTTGTGCCATTCCTGTGCATGTAACAACAGCAATTTTGATTTCTGAAAATTTACCCAAAGGCCAGCAGCCAATCCATATGTAGAAAGAGCATGCATAATCATGGACAAATCAGCCCGAGTATTTTTTGGAGTAAAGAATGAATCATCAGCACATGCCTGAGCAATCATGCTATGACTGCCAAGAATCTCCACACCGTGCAACTGGTCAGTGTCCAAGAGGTGATCCAGATATTGAAGCAGTGGATGAGTGGCTATGGCAAAAAGTAAAGCACTCAGGGGACATCCTTGCCTGACAGAACAAGCAAGAGTCCAGGATGGAGAGATATCTCCTGAAAGTATGCAGGCAGCTTTACTATCTTGATATAGCCAAGTGATGAGTTGCTGCATTTTTGTGCCAAAACCCAATGCCTGCATAGTCGATGAAATAAAATCCCACTGAACAGTATCAAAGGCTTTGGCAATATCAACTTGCAATAACAAAACATCCTGCTGTGTGTATTTGGCATATTCAATTCCAATGCAGGCATTAGCAATGTTATCTGTGATATGCCTACGTAGGACAAAGCCATATTGAGCAGGATGCATCCCATCATGTAAAAACCCCTTTAGCCGATCAACAATCATTTTGGTAGTGACTTTGTAAACTACGGGCATAAGAGTGATAGGTCTCCAGTCTGCCAAAGACTCACAAATTTGTTTTTTGGGAAGGAGTTTAACAAGACCTCTCTTCCATGTGTCTGGCATTTTCTGATTTTGCCACGCAGCATTCACCATATATAGCAATGAATGCTTCAAAATAGGCCAATATTCTAGAAAAAACTCGACTATTAAACCATCCCATCCTAGGGATTTCCATCTGCCACATGATTTGATCGCATCTGACAATTCCCTCTCGGTAAAGGGTTCCTCCAATTCCAAAGCTTGAGTAGGGGAAATGATAGGAGAAACATGTTGCAACAGTAAATTTCGTGCAAGCAAAATCTGTTGTGAGGGAGGAGCTGCAGAGCCAAATTGCTGAGAGAAATGGTGCACACAAACAGAAGCAAGCTATGACCGCGAAGTAGTCCATGATCCATCAGGCATAAGCACTCTGCAAATTTCTGTTTTGATTCTCCTCTGATGTAAACTTTTGAAAAATTCTTTGGAAGAGCAGCCTTTATCTGTAAAGGCTCTTTGTCTTGCTCTAGTCTCCCATTTTGCCAGTTTCCTGTGATCATTTAGTTTAAGACAATGTCTAGCCTGGCATAGTGTTGTTTGCTCATGCATGGACAACGAACGATGATGACTAAGTTCAGTGAGGTCTTGACAAGTGGATTTGGCTTGAGCAATGGTTTCCCTCAGAGTCTTCATGTAAGACTTGCCAAGCTCTAATCACAACTTGCATTTTGGAAATAAAAGAATCCCAGGCACCATCAACATGAATATGGCTGCTAGAGGATAGACAATGAGATGCTTCAGTAACCATTGCCTTGAAATCAGCATGTTGCAAATAACTATTGTGTTTATGATTAGATGTCTCCTTTGTGGCAATCTATCATCTGGCATATTATGAAAAGATAACCGCAACCATAGTGGTGCATGGTCTGAATGCACAAAGGCATAGTCAATCCACATTTTGCATGTAAAATCCCCATTTTGTTGGGGAGCGACACTATACCATCGATCCAGACGTGCCTGATAAGCGGAAAAAGCATTATGTTGAAAAGTGTAGCCCGGTGACAAAGGCTGCAATTCCTTCCAAAGGTCAACCAGATCCAGATGCAAAAGTAGTTGAGACCATGCATGCCTTTCAGGAGATAACATATGGTCATGTCTGGAGGTGTTGTCTCCCTGTTGTGGAGCATTATTGAAATCCCCACATATGTAGGCATGATATCTCCACGGATATTGTTGCATGGCATCCCAAATTGCAGTTCTTTCTCTAGAGGACTGAGGTGCATAAACTGAAGCAAATTCAAACACCT
Source organism: Dipteris shenzhenensis (assembly GCF_047967505.1). Classification (NCBI taxonomy): domain Eukaryota; kingdom Viridiplantae; phylum Streptophyta; class Polypodiopsida; order Gleicheniales; family Dipteridaceae; genus Dipteris; species Dipteris shenzhenensis. The sequence goes on from NC_141601.1 coordinate 50,324,862, forward strand.
CTCCTCTAATAATGCCATCAGTTGGAGGTTGTTGTCCTTTGGTCGAGGATTGAATAGCAGGAGGTGAATGTGAAGTGAGATTCCCATTGGGAGCCACTGGAGCTTTGCCTTTATCCTGACTCCCAGAAGGCTGTTTACTGCTTTTATTTTTGTTGGCAACTGGAGTAGGAGCATCTTTGGTAGGCATTTGAATTGGCAAAGTGGTATGAGGCATTTTATGCTGATTCATTGGACACTGTGAAGCCAGGTGTCCAAACTTTTTGCACTCAAAACAAGCCCTTGCAAATAAGCCCCATTTGAGTTTATAAAAAGCACTTCCCATGTTCACATTATTCACCGTGACTGAATAAGAGTCCGGTGTGGGATTATCAGTATCCCAGAGAATGCAAAATCTGTTTGAGTTGCCATTTGGCCGTGGTGGGCAGACCACTTTACCTAAAGATGCTGCAATTTTAGGCAAAAGTGAGGCCATACATTGTGGGAAATCGACAACTTCAACCCAAACCGGGCATTTGTGTCGGATTAAAGCCTGAAAGTCCCTTGTGGGAGACCATGGCAATACATGCACCATTTGCTGCCCAAAAAAGAGAGGTGAATGTTCCAAAAGCATTTGTCTGTGGATCTCATCCACCATGATAACCTCAAAAAAGCCCCTAGCTGCATAGTGTACTTTACGAACAAAAGAGCCAGCCAATGTGCGTGTCAACCAGTTGCCTATCTCTGCAGCAGGTGGCATCCGGCCTGGAAAAAATAAAATGATTGCATTCTTGGCATATTCTCTGACTGGATCCACAATTTCATCGACCTCAACCATGAGGCCAACTGAAGGAACCGAGTCTGGTTGAGGCCAACTGAAGGAACCGAGTCTTTCCACTCTTTTCTCGTATCTGCAAATCCTTCATGCATGACATCATATACCAGTTGAGCCTCAAGAGTATCATGCTGATCCTCAACCTGCTTTTGCTTCTTGCAAGGAGCCGAGAAACGTTTTTTCATATGAATATTCTCCTTTTGATACGTTTTTTCATATGAATATTCTGCCATGACTTTGTAAGAAAGGGAGCGTAGGAATGAAGTACCTGTAAAAGGGTAGTGAAAGCCAAAAAAACCAGTCCCAAAGAAATATCCACAGGAAGCCCACAAGAGAGGAGAAGAAGAGTATAGCTAGTAAGGAGATAGCAGAGGGAAAGGTAAGATTTTGGCGGAAAACACACGACTGTTAGGGAAGACACCGGAGCAAAAAAACCCCAAAAACTTGTGCGGCAAGAGATACTAGATTGTACGTACGACGATGAGCTGTCACCCCCCGCCCCCCTACACACACACACTCATAAAGCCAAAGCGTCCATGTTAGATAGTTGTGGTTTTTTCCCTGGTATACAAACACTCAGAGAAATGGCTTGGACGTCTGGCCTCCGCCGCCTGCTCACACCTCCGCACCGCTTCACCCCATCTTCCCGCTACGCTTCCAGTGTTGATCTCGATCACGAAAAGCTCCTTCATCGCAAGAAACCTTCCAAACTTGCAAACAAATCCGTCCCTGTCGACGACACTTCCGTGCCTGTCCTACCCCTGGCCGACACTCTCGACCCAGACACTCTCCTTCTCAAGTCCTTGAAGAAAGAGTTGAAGGAAGCATCCAATGTGATAAAAAAGTACCAGGTCAGACGCGGGACCGTGTTTCCGTTCTTGGGTTTGAGTGATATATGTCGTTCTTGCAGCCGGGAGTCATCCTCATCTCTTGTTTGTGCATTGGGGCCAACCACCAGATTGCGATCAAGGGTTCTTTCGAGCCATTTCAGCTTGTGCCGAATGTGGGTACCAGCAATCTGACTCTGCGCAGGCAAATTGGCGATGAAGAAATTCTTGTGAAATGTATTTTAGACATAGAAGAACCAGAGGACGTGGAGTACCTTCTCGAAGACAATGAAGATGAACTAAAGATTGCTCAGAAGTTAAATTTGAGCGTTCGCATTACAAAAGGGTCGTCGGAAGAAAGCCCGCGAGTAACATTTTTGTGTTCTTATATGAGCCATTCTATCATTATTGAAGATATAGCATATCTGAGCCAACCATTGGAAGACGATTATCCCTATTCGGGTCCATATTTCACGTGAGTATGCACCAAGTCTGGAATATTCTTCAAACAAGGTTGCAGTGGCGGACGCGAAAGAATCCCCGACGCACTTTTAAAACGTTCTTTCAACAGAGTGCTAAATTATTTCAACTTTCCCTGAAGCAAATTTTGTTTTATGTATGTCATGTTTCTGCAGAGACTTGAGTCCGACTGTACAGGAGGCTTTTCAAAACGTGATAAAAGCTCGAGGGATCGATTCGAGTCTAGCAGATCTCATAATGGACCATTTATCTTCAAAGTACCAGGCCGAATACATCCTGTGGTTGCAAAAAATTCGATCTTTTTTGAAACGATGAGGTGAGTCATGTATTGGGTGTTAAGCAATCGTAGCTTACACAAAATGTGCTACGTTTATTCCCGCAATGGACTTACAATACTGGTTCCCCGATTCATTTATGCAACAGACATGTAAGCTAGACCTCCTCTTACAAGCCTGTCCATGCTAAGTACTCAGTGCGGACTGTGGAAGCCTGAAGTCTAGAGGACATACGAGAGGAAATCCACTTGCATGCATCATACCCACTATGTCTTGACACATACATCGAGACGATTGCTTAAGCAGAAGACTTGACCATGCTAAGTACTATATATTGCTTGTGGCCTTGGGAAATGGCCAAGTGCACAAAGAATGTAGCTGAGCCTCTACGGCTACAGGAGCCGATCCTCAATGACGCAAATGACATCTCTAAAGGAATAGGGGCCAGGAAGAGGCAGAGAGAGGCTGCCATGTGGGCAGCACACAGGCTGCCACCTGGACAGCACTTGTATTTAATGGAGATCCGCCCTTTAGGGCAGATCTGTCCTGGAAGGGACACCATGGTCATGGTGTTGGCTATCCCTTGGGCCACACATGGCCCTGACATAGCAGGATGGAAGGCTTGGCAAAGGCCTGCATATAGGCAGGCAAAAGGCCCTGTTTATGGGCAGAGTGGAGCAGGCCTGAAGGTTTTTATAGGCCTCAAAGTCTGACCTGGCCAGATTAACAGACCAGCTGGTTTGTTACAGATTGAGTCGACCAGTCTGTGGGAGCATTTCAGTCGGTATAAACGGCCCCCATTGGGGGGTAGAGTCATTCCAAGAGCGCCATCTGCAGAACAGCCCTCCAGAAGTGCACAGTAGGCACTAGAGGAGGTAGTGAAAGGAGGCAGCAGCAAGGCAGGGAATCCAGATCCTATTCCAACCCTCATATGTGCATCAGGGCACCAGAGAAAGTGGAGACGGATGCGCCGGCAGGGTGAAGCAAAGGCACCGGCAGATCTCCGTAGCCATAGTGAATTGCTCAACCGCTGAGCTGACAGATGGAGAGTTTTGGGCTAGTGTGCATCACTCTGCTGTCCATGTAGTGGTTTGTGAGTGCACCTTTTGTATTTTGGGCCTCTTTGGACGTTCTTATTCAGTTATTGGTTGCCATTTCTCGATGTCTATTCGGGCCCTACAAATCGACACAGGCGTGGATCAGAAGGTCAGCTCAGAGGGGGTGTTTAAAAAAAGGAAAAAGTGAGCAGAGTATGCCATTGGTCAGTTTACTCTCCAGTTTCCTTCAAGGTCTGATAACTTCAAAGATGCTATTACCCAAAGTGGACAATGACAAGCTGAACGGGAGCAACTACCCGATCTGGAAGGTGAAGATAAGGAGCCGCATGGTGGCTAGGAAGATTTGGGAGGTCAGCATGTGCGGAGAATTGAATCCCAAGGATCAATTGAATGGTGCAGGTAAAATAGTGACACAAGCTAACCCGCATGAGGTGGAAGAATAGGGGGAGAAGGACACAGACGCTGTGAGCAGAAGCTCTGGATCAGAATCTCAAATGAAGCTTCAAGGTCATTCTTGATTTAATTTTCTCGTCATTGGTGTCTGCAAGCAGTGTATCATCCACATACAGGAAGACCATCAACAAATCCTTCTTGACATAAAGGGTACTCTCAAGAGACTATTCTGTAGACCTTGATTGGTAAAAAATGTATGAATCTTCTCATACGACCGGGAGCTTTGTTTCAGCCGAAAAAGTGCCTTATGGAGTTTGCATACTTTGTGTTCCTGAGGTTGACTCACATATATCTTCCTGAAGTCCCCATTGAGGAAGGCTGTCAAGTCCCCCTTGAGAACGGTTGTTTTCATAGCCAACTGATGCACTTTCTGTTGAGACTGACATCTCCAGGCCTCCACAGGGCACACACCAGCTCCCACGCAACAGGGCCGTAGCAGGGGGACAGAGGGGGTAGACCTGGCCGACCAGGTCCTGGCCGACCAGCCCCTGGCCGACCAGCTGGTCGGCCCAGTTGGCTGACCGACCAAGCTGGTCGGTCTAGGCCAACTAGACCGACCCTCTGGCCTTCCCTATATAAGGGCCCTCCCCCTCCTCATTTCACTCACCCACTCCAGCAGCTCCTCAGGGCTCCAGTTATTGCCTGCTCCTGGCCGTCCCTACCTGAGCCCCTTAGCTGCCCTGTTGGCTGCCCACGCTCCCTCTGCAGATCCCTCTTCTTTCCCAGGCTCCTGCCTCCTCGCTCCAGGCTCCTCCAGTCTCCTTGTTCCCAGGCTCCTGCCTCTTCGCTCCAGGCTCCTCCAGCCTCCTCGTTCCCAGGCTCCTGCCTCCTCGCTTCAGGCTCCTCTAGCCTCCTCGTTCCCAGGCTCCTGCCTCCTCGCTTCAGGCTCCTCCAGCCTCCGTGCTCTCAGGCTGCAGCCTCCTTGTGCCCCTATCCTCTGCTCCAGTTCAGCCCCTTCTGCAGCTCCTGTTTCTCATCCTGTTCAGGACTCCTTGTATTACAGTTGCTGCCCTGGTTTATGGGCTGAGTTACAGCAGATCTGTTTGTGGCACATCTTGTTGTCTCTAGTGTTCTCTATGTGATTCTGTAGCTTCAGTTTGCTTGCATCTTCCGCTGCCACTTTTAATATGGTATCAGAGCACCAGAATACTCTCTGATCTTGGAGCTCCTGTATTGTTGAAGTTGAAGGAGCTTGTCCTCGTCGGCAACTCTCTTTCCCGCTGACTACAGAGCTCTCTTCTTCCCCTATATTTTTTTTTGCTGCCTTCCTCTTGTCGGCAGCCCCGTTCTAGATTTCGATCTGCTCACCAGCCCCGTTCTCTTCAGCCCCTGGTTGCTGTTCACTCCCTGGTTTCAGTCATGGCTGCTGAAACAAAGGATTCTGCTCCGGATCTTCGCGTTCCCCCTATGTCCAGCTTCTTTCAAGAGTCTGACAAGCCTGTACGCATCCCCACTCTTCCTACATTTCCAGATGCTCGGCAATTAGATGGGACCAACTATTCCCTTTGGAAAATTCAGATGGCATCTGTATTGGAATCTTATGATCTTGCCGAGTTTGTTGATCCCGGGATCCCTCGTCCGTCTCCTGAGGAGGATCCACATGCTTCTCTTATCTGGGACAAATTGAATGCTCGTGTGCGCTCGTTCATCTTTCTCAATTGTCAACCAGGGGTTCTCAATCATATCAAGCACCTTACTTCTGCACGTGCTATTTGGGAATTCCTTGATGGCATGTATCTTCGCGTCACTCCCATGAAACGTATCTCCTTGGAAGTTCAGCTTCGTTGCCGCGATCCGGCTACTTCCCCTTCCATACGGGACCACATCAATAAAATGCAGAGCATGCATCAGGACATCCTCCATGCAGGCAAGGCTATCTCCTCCGAAGATATGGCTATTACTCTCTTATCTCATGTTATTACTGACAGTCGATACGCCGCATTCTATTCTTCTCTTATTACTTCTGGCCGCCTCAGCACCATCACTTGGGAGGAACTTGTCCCCATGATGATGGATCAGGAGGAACAGTTCATTAAATCCTCTGATGGTCCTTCTGAGGCTCTTGTGGCCCACCGTCCCAAACCTCGATCCAAGAATGCTCCGTCCTCTGCCACTAACTCATCTTCTTCAGATCCCTCCAGTGACCGTCCTGCTCCCAAAGGTAATTGCAATCACTGTGGCACTCCTGGCCATTATTGGCGCAATCGTCCCTACCGCAAACACAAACGAGCTGACGCACCCATGGCCGCTGCGGCTGATGCTTCCCTTACCCCCACCCCTGCATTTGTTCACCTTGAGCTCTTGAATTCGGTACCCCTTCCTGCAGTAGAGTCATTGGCTCTCCATAGTTCCGATGCTCGTGAATGGATCGTTGATAGTGGGGCCTCTCGGCATATGACCCCCTCCTCCTCGCTGCTTCAGGATCTCACTCCTCATCCTGGTCGTGTCTGCATCGACGACAAGCACTCTATTCCTGTTCATTCAGAGGGCTCTCTTGATATTATTCCTGATGGCAAAGGGGGTAAACACTCTTCTCGTGTTCTTTATGTTCCGTCTCTCGGCTTTCATCTCCTTTCGGTTCATCAGATTTGTCAAAACAATATGAAGGTCGAGTTTGAAGCGGCCTCTGTTACCATCCGCGATCGTGCTACCAGACAGCCGGTTTGGACCGGCCATTCTACCAATGGTATCTACAAGCTTGTCGCCCTTCCCTCCCTTACAGGCACCTCCCTTGGCGACCTTTGGCACTATCGGTTTGGTCATCTACACATTGATGCTCTCCATCGTGCATTCCGTGACCAGCTTGTCCTCGGCCTCCCTAACGTCGGCACTCGCCAAGGTCTCTGTCCCTCTTGTATATTGGGCAAACAACATCGCGAGCCGTTCGCCCGTCATGCTTCTCGCCGTGCCACCGTTCCACTTGGTCTTGTTCACCTCGACCTATGTGGCCCTATGCAGGTTATGTCACTGGGGGGAGCCTCGTACTACATGCTCCTTGTTGATGACTTCAGTCGCTATTCTTGGATCTATTTTCTTTTCCACAAGGATCTGGCTTTCAGTCGTTTCCAGACCTGGCTGGCCCTGGTCGAGAAAGAATCCAACCACTCGCTCAAAATTCTTCGTGCTGATAAGGGTGGTGAGTTCACCTCTCTCGAGTTTGATCGGTTCTTGAGTAGTCATGGTGTCAAACGGGAATTTGCCAACACAGGTACCCCTTCTGATAATGGCGTGGTTGAACGTAAACATCGTACCGGCGTTGAAATGGCTCGGACAATGCTGACTCACAGTCAGCTCCCTCAGTCCCTCTGGGCTGAGGCCATGATGACAGCGATCCATACTCTTAACCGCTCTCCGACATCAGCGGTTCCAGGCATGACCCCTTATGGCTTACTATGGATCTAAGCCCGATGTTTCCCATTTTCGGGTATTTGGCTGTGATGCTTATGTTCATATTCCTAAATCTGATCGTGGAAAGCTTGATCCTAAGTCCCACAAGCTCTTGTTCGTAGGCTACAACTCCGTCTCCACTGGAGATCGCCTATATGATCCTCGCCGCCGCATTATCTCCGTGAGCAGGGATGTCCTTTTCGACGAGCAGGTCCTTCCGCCATCCTCCGACTCTCCTCCTGTTCTTGGAGATCCGTCCGATGCCCCGGAGCCCTCTATCCCTCCACCTGCCTCGTCCCCCGTTACATCACCTCCTATTCTCTCTCCTCCGCCTCCTTCTCCGGCTCCACCCTCGTCTGCTCCTCCCTTGGAACCCCGCTCGGTACGTGTACCGCGATGGCTCGGTACGTGTTCCACCCTCTCCGCTCCTCCGGTCTTGAGGATCCCTACTCCGAACCACACCCTGATGATGGGCCTCGTCGCTCTCATCGCCACCCCCCACCGTCCTCTTCTGATCCCCTCCATGTTAATTACGCCCTTATGTCTCGCATCCTCGCCACTCGCGAGCCCACTACCGTTCCTCAGGCTCTGGCCCAGCCTCATTGGAAACAGGCTATGGAAGCGGAAATTCATGCTCTTCTTCGGAACCATACCTGGGACCTTGTTCCTCGTCCTTCACACCGTTCCGTAATCGGTGTCCGGTGGATATTCAAAACAAAGTACGCCTCCGATGGTTCTGTCGACAAGTATAAAGCTCGGCTGGTGGCTAAAGGCTATGCCCAACGACCCGGCATCGACTATGGGAAGACCTTTGCACCTACCGCCCGGATGAGCACCATCCGAACAATCCTTGCTCTTGCGGCCCACCATCAGTGGCCCATTTTTCAAATGGACGTCAAATCTACGTTTTTGAATGGTGATCTTCAAGAAGAGGTATATGTGGATCAGCCACCCGGCTTCATTGATTCTCGTTCTCCTTCCATGGTCTGTCGCCTTCGCAATGCCCTCTATGGTCTCAAGCAAGCTCCTAGGACCTGGAATCAGCGTATTGATACCTTCTTCTGCCGCCAAGGGCTTCATCGCTCTCTGGCTGATCCCAATCTTTCTCTCTTTCATGAAGGACAGCTTCATACCTTCATCATTCTTTATGTGGATGATCTGATTCTTACTGGGAGTCATACCAATCATATCCTTGCCATTAAAGTTTCTCTTCAAACTGAATTTGAGATGACGGATATGGGCCGCCTCCATTTTTTCTTGGGTCTTGAGATTTGGCAGACCAAGAGGGGGTATTTTGTCTCTCAGCAGCGCTATGTTCACGAGCTCCTCGAAACTTTCCACATGGCTGACTGTCGGCCCATCACTTCTCCCATGGATCCCAACTCTAGACTCTCTGCTTCTGGGTCCACTGCTTATCCTGATGCCTCCCTCTACCGCTAGCTTGTTGGTTCTCTTATCTGGCTACTTAACACTCGACTGGATCTCGGCTTCTCTGTCGGCACCCTCAGTACCTTTATGCAAACCCCTTCGCTTTCTCATTGGCAGGCTGCTCGACGTCTCCTCCGCTATCTTCAGGGGACCTCTACTTTCGGGCTCCTATATACTGCCGGTGGCTCCTCTCCTTCCCTGCTCACTCTCCACGGTTGGAGTGACTCTGATTGGGCTGGCGACCCCGATTCTCGCCGCTCTACCACGGGCTATGTTTTCTCGTTTGGCTCTGCGGCTATCTCCTGGTCCAGTATACGACAACCCACGGTCGCCCTATCCTCCACCGAGGCTGAGTATCGTGCTATGTGTAGTGCCACCTGTGAGGCTGTGTGGCTTGGGCGCCTTCTTCTCGATTGTGGTTTTCAGCAACACGCTCCTACCACACTTTTTTGTGACAATCAAAGCTGTATCGCCCCTTGCTCGCAATCCGGTTTTCCATGCTCGGACAAAACACATCGAAATTCAGTACCACTACACTCGAGAGAAGGTTCTTGACGGTACCATTTTGCTCCTCTTCAGCACCACTACTGACAACGTCGCCGACATTTTTACCAAACCTGTTTCCTCTCCCCTTCTCCAGCGTCATGCCAGCTCTCTGGGTCTTGTGCCACACCCTGGAGCTGAGAGGGGGTGTTGAGACTGACATCTCCAGGCCTCCACAGGGCACACACCAGCTCCCACGCAACAGGGCCGTAGCAGGGGGACAGAGGGGGTAGACCTGGCCGACCAGCCCCTGGGCGACTAGCTTGGCTGACCGACCAAGCTGGTCGGTCTAGGCCAACTAGACCGACCCTCTGGCCTTCCCTATATAAGGGCCCTCCCCCTCCTCATTTCACTCACCCACTCCAGCAGCTCCTCAGGGCTCCAGTTATTGCCTGCTCTTGGCCGTCCCTACCTGAGCCCCTTAGCTGCCCTGTTGGCTGCCCACGCTCCCTCTGCAGATCCCTCTTCTTTCCCAGGCTCCTGCCTCCTCGCTCCAGGCTCCTCCAGTCTCCTTGTTCCCAGGCTCCTGCCTCTTCGCTCCAGGCTCCTCCAGCCTCCTCGTTCCCAGGCTCCTGCCTCCTCGCTTCAGGCTCCTCTAGCCTCCTCGTTCCCAGGCTCCTGCCTCCTCGCTTTAGGCTCCTCCAGCCTCCGTGCTCTCAGGCTGCAGCCTCCTTGTGCCCCTATCCTCTGCTCCAGTTCAGCCCCTTCTGCAGCTCCTGTTTCTCATCCTGTTCAGGACTCCTTGTATTATAGTTGCTGCCCTGGTTTATGGGCTGAGTTACAGCAGATCTGTTTGTGGCACATCTTGTTGTCTCTAGTGTTCTCTGTGTGATTCTGTAGCTTCAGTTTGCTTGCATCTTCCGCTGCCACTTTTAATACTTTCCACCCAAAATGAGCAGCCAATGAAGCAGCAAATCCGATGGTGGTCATCCTAGAAGTGGGGGCAAAGGTTTCATAGTCTATCTCCTTTTACTGAGAATAGATCTTGGCAACCAACATTTTTGAACTGAAAAAGTGAACTGTTTGAGCAGTACCAATGCCGAATTAATCTCCCCCAAAAATACACTGTTTGTAGAAAGATACCTTGAACAAAAACAGCGCCAAAGGCACCTAAAATCTGCAGCAAACTGTAGCAGCTGTTCCACAGCTAGCAGGGCCTCAACAAGAGTGCTACTCGCTCGAAAATGAGTTTGCAATAGGTCACATGTGACCCGTACAGGTCCAAAATGTAAACCAGCTGCAAAAACAGTAGAAAGTCTGCTGAAAATGCTTCTAGATGCTACACCTGACTGGCGCAACCGTACAGACCGCTTCAGATATGTACTTGCACCAACCTGAAATCTGCAAGTAGGTTACATCAGCAGCCTGAATCCTAAAACGGGGTCACAAACAGCCGATAAACTGTGAAAACAATTCTAAGCAACAGGGCAAAACTGTAGCAGAGGCTGAAGAATAGCTATCGTGCAGCTTTCAACGCCAGAACTTCTGCAACTAGCCTCGAAATCTGCAGCCCCGAAACAGCAGCAGCAATACCTGAACAACCCAAATCTGCAAAAAGTCTGCAGAAACCCTTTGAAATTTTTAGGAATGTAGGCAACCATTTGGAATATCCAAAACAGCAACAATGCCAAAAAAACTAGTCGACCAGCTCCAAAAACACCTCAAAATGATGCAGTTTGGTCTCTAGAGTACCTCTAGGAGATCCCCCAATGCAGGTGGCTGATTAAAAACTGTCTGGAAACTGAGGTTTTTGGTGTCGCAGTTGAAGATTCTTGCGACGGATGTTGTCTTGCATGCTTGGGCAAGCACGGGGGGGCATGGGGAACTTGCTTTGAGACCAAATGTGAGAAGTGGAGATGGAGGGAAGAGCAAGAATGAAGTGCGGAGGGGTTGTCAACATAACAAAACCCTACCTATGTAAACCTAGGGTGAGGTAAAACTCACTCAATCACTAACTCAACCACGAATTGTGATTAAGGGAAAAAACCTTAGAAGGAAAGGTGCCTCTAACCCTCATAACACAATTTAGAGGAGGCTTGGACCAACAACACTAGCTTGATCCGTATGCTCTAGAATCAATGGTTTACAATGAAGATGGAGGAAGCAGATGTTGTAAGTGAGCATCTGGTTAAAGTCAAGGTTGTTAGACATCATGTAGAAAAACATTTAATAAAGGGAAGCTTCTTGCTAGAGCCAACTCCATATCGAGGAAGAATAACTTGAGAATGCAAGGCACACGTATGAAACACAACTCAACTCTAGGTGCTTTACTCAACAATAATAGAGGACAACTCAGATCGGGAATTGAACTTAGGTGTATAGCCAAAACAGAATATATCATGGTAGATATCAAGTACGAAATTTGCTAAACACTGTACCAAGACCTTCAACCAACGGTCGCCGCACCCTCTCATGTAAACTCTCCCTCATCTGCTATGTGCCCCCATGTAGCCTTCAGTAGCTGCTCAAGGTTGAGCATGCTGCAAAATCTGCTCTTATATTCTATGCAGAGAAAGCTCCCTCTGACGCACCACCTTATGATCTCCTAGTGTGTAGGTCTGCGCCAAGGTGTGATGTAGATGCTTGGGACTTTTGCCTTGCAAGAATTGTTGGTGTAGATCCCTTGATCTCCCTCTGCTCTTCACCCAGAATTGTGACCTGCAGCTGGGACTTGTAGAATGAGTGCCTTCCCCCTAAAGGGGCCTATTTATAGGTCAGAGGACCCGTCTAGGTTGATAGGCACCTTAGTGCTGGTTCTTGCTTCTGCCTTGCTGTCATCCTGCTTCAACATGTATCCACTTGCTTGGTACTATTTCTTTTTGTTTTTCAATAGTATGCTTATTAATAAATGAAATGTTTTCCTACTATTCAGTTACAGACAATGGGGACTAGGTCTAGCATTTGAGGGTGGACCCCCTTGCTTGGGGTTATGGGCATTAGTGACCCACAAGAGGGATGGCCTCTCTTGAGAGGGACATCTGGAAACCACACCCAAATTGAGTACCCAAACATGGGACCAATCAAATGCACAGATTGCATACTGACCTAGGAACCATTCAAGAGAATGTTCCCTGAGCTTTGGGTGTGGGCCTGGCAGCATGCTAAGAGTAATGGAGATACAAGATAAGATGACAAACAAATGAGCTCAGTATGGCTCAATTATGACCTTAGAGTACGTCAATAGATAGTCCAAGCTGTTAGGAACCCGTGGGTGCGATCAGAATTGAATTCTGACAACTTTGAAATTTTAGGGTTTTTGGGAGTGACATGTGGCAGACTGCCACATGGAATCTGAGCTGGCAGGTCAGTCCACCTGTCCCACACATGTGGCAGCATGCATGGCAAGTGGCAGGGCATGCAGGCCAAGTGTGGTAGATTTGGCGCAGGTTGTGGGCTGTCCTCTTTGGGACTGCAGCCCACCAAAAATCTAGGACAAGTGTCCACCTTCCACTCTAAGCCTGGGGGGGGGCTGAGCCTATAAAAGAAGGCCTCTCCCCTTCATTCCCTACATGAAAAATTCGTCACTTTTCTTCTCTCTCCTTTTGGTTGATGCAGTAGAACCTCTCCAGCTCCTTGGGTGCAGCCAGCTTCTCCCCAGGCCATTCTCTCACCTCAACAGCACTTTCTCTCTCTATAGCAGCACATTCTCTCTCTACAGTTCCAGCCCCTCCTCTCCAGAAATCTGCCCTCTCTCAGCTCTTCTGGAACAGCCGCAGCATCCTCTCTCCTTCTCCTAGCCTGGAGCAGCCACTGCCCCTTTCTCTCTCCTGCTGCAGTCTTTCTCTCTCTACTGTTCCAGCCCATTCCCCTTGCAGAAATCTGGCTTTCTGTGCACCTCTGGAACAGCAGCAGCTCCTCTCTTACATCCCCTCCCTTGGGATCAGCATTGGCACTCTCTCTCTACAGCTATCACTTCATAAAGGCTTTCTCTCTCTAGCCTACAGGCTGTTTTTCTAAGCTGTTCTCGTTCCAGCCCCATTTCCACACTCTTCTCACCCAAGGTAGCTTCAGAGGCATCAAGGACTTCATCTACAAAAGGGTCAAGTCACGAAGGGAGCCTGTATTGTCAAGTTTTTCTCATTTACAGCACTATTTCATGTTGTTTCTACTATCTTTCTAGAAACTAGTGCTTGCCTCTAATGTTGGATGTAAGTGGTGATTGTTGCAGGTTTCTTCCTTGTGGATTGGGCAAGCCAAGAGTTGACGTGAGCTTGGAGTCCTCCTTTTTATTGTCTACCTTGCACATATGCTCTTGAGTCTTGTATCTAGGTCCTAGGTTTTCACTGAGTTCATCAGTTTGGAAGGTGCATTGCACCTTGGTCTTGTATCTCCATTTTCAAGAATAAAGTGAGCCTGGATAAGGGGGGGGGGGGGGCGTCTTGGCCCCTCAATCATATTGCAATTTCCAATGATGTCACTTTGTGTTTAAGCTGTATAAGTCTTAATTCCAGCTTAATTGCAAACTCTTAAGTTCAAGTATATGTGTTTGGCAACTCGCAATCATTTCATTCAAACGCCTCTGCAAAATCCATTGTCTGAATTGATAGAAAGCACCGAGTAGTTTACATTGGTATCAGAGCTTAGGCAGTGGTCCTATACTCTGTGCTTTCTCTTGTCGAGTCTCTCCTTCATTGAGTCATCTTATCATCATGGCAGCCAATGGACCTGACCCTCCTCCTAACCTGCATGAGGTGAGTGCTCTCTTGTCAAACATTGCTCGATAGGTTCAAGTGCTGGAAAGCAACCAAGTAGAAACTCATGACATAGGGCCCCAATCCCAAGAAAGAGGCCGTGCAGACAACACCAACTCCACTCATGCAAACAAAAGAGAAAATCTTTTCCGCTGATCAATTCGTGGAGGATTATGACTCTGCTTATGCCATGGTTCGAGCAGCCATTGAAAAGGCACAGGAGAAACAAAGAGCAGCTACAAATAAAAGACTGAGGGCATTTGCAGTGAAAGAAGGCCAATGGGTCTTATTGAAATTTGAGAAAGCCCGGTTAAAAACCAAAGTGGGCAAAAAAGCGCATCTACTTCAAGCTATCATTTCGATATTATGGTCCTTTTTAGGTGTTGCAGGTAATAAATGATGTCTCAGTCCGATTGAGACTTCAAGAGCATTGGAAGATCCACGATGTCTTCCACGTAAGCTTGGTGAAACCCTTCATTGGAGAACCACCTCAAGAGCCCACACTGGACGATGCACCTGAAGTAGAGGACACTGAGATCTTGTTGATCCCAGAGCAAATTATTCTGCATAACTTCACTACGGGACGTTGAGGCACGACTCGTAAGATGTACCTTTTGAAGTTCAGAGGGCTCCCATCCACCGATGCCCAGGAAGCATTTCAGTTGAGGACAACCAAATGAAAGACGGAGGGAATGTCATCCTACTTCAACATGTATACACTTACTTGGTACTATTTCTTTTTGTTTTTCAATAGTATGCTTCTTAAGAAATGAAATGTTTTCCTACTGTTTAGTTACGGACAATGGGGACTAGGTCTAGCATTTGAGGGTGGACCCCCTTGCTTGGGGTTATGGGCATTAGTGACCCACAAGAGTGATAGCCTCTCTTTGAGAGGGACATCTGGAAACCACACCCCACCTGAGTACCCAAACATGGGACCAATCAAATGCACAGATTGCATACTGACTTAGGAACCATTCAAGAGAATGTTCCCTGAGCTTTGGGTGTGGGCCTGGCAGCATGCCAAGAGTAATGGAGATACAAGATAAGACGACAAACAAATGAGCTCAATATGGCTCAATTATGACCTTAGAGTACATCAATAGATAGTCCAAGCTGCTAGGAACCCGTGGGTGCGATCAGAATTGAATTCTGACAACTTTGAAATTTTAGGGTTTTTGGGAGTGACGTGGCAGCTGACACGTGGCAGACTGCCACATGGAATCTGAGCTGGCAGGTCAGTCCACCTGTCCCACACATCTGGTAGCATGCATGGCAAGTGGCAGGGCATGCAGGCCAAGTGTCTGGCCGCAAATCTGGTAGATTTGGAGCAGGTTGTGGGCTGTCCTCTTTGGGACTGCAGCCCACCAAAAATCTGGGACAAGTGTCCACCTTCCACTCTAAGCCTGGGGGGGGGGCTGAGCCTATAAAAGAAGGCCTCTCCCCTTCATTCCCTACATGAGAAATTCGTCACTTTTCTTCTCTCTCCTTTTGGTTGATGCAGCAGAACCTCTCCAGCTCCTTGGGTGCAGCCAGCTTCTCCCCAGGCCATTCTCTCACCTCAACAGCACTTTCTCTCTCTACAGCAGCACTTTCTCTCTCTACAGTTCCAGCCCCTCCTCTCCAGAAATCTGCCCTCTCTCAGCTCTTCTGGAACAGCAGCAGCATCCTCTCTCCTTCTCCTAGCCTGGAGCACCCTTTCTCTCCCCTGCTGCAGTCTTTCTCTCTCTACTACAGAATTCCTCTCTCTACTGTTCCAGCCCATTCCCTTGCAGAAATTTGGCTTTCTGTGCACCTCTGGAACAGCAGCAGCTCCTCTCTTACATCCCCTCCCTTGGGATCAGCATTGGCACTCTCTCTCTATAGCTATCACTCCATAAAGGCTTTCTCTCTCTAGCCTATAGGCTGTTTTTCTAAGCTGTTCTCATTCCAGCCCCATTTCCACACTCTCCTCACCCAAGGTAGCTTCAAAGGCATCAAGGACTTCATCTATAAAAGGGTCAAGTCACGAAGGGAGCCTGTATTGTCAAGTTTATCTCATTTACAGCACTATTTCATGTTGTTTCTACTATCTTTCTAGAAACTAGTATTTGCCTCTAATGTTGGATGTAAGTGGTGATTGTTGCAGGCTTTTTCCTTGTGGATTGGGCAAGCCAAGAGTTGAAACCTGAGCTTGGAGTCCTCCTTTTTGTCGTCTACCTTGCACATATGCTCTTGAGTCTTGTATCTAGGTCCTAGGTTTTCACTGAGTTCATCAGTTTGGAAGGTGCATTGCACCTTGGTCTTGTATCTCCATTTTCAAGAATAAAGTGAGCCTGGATAAGAGGGGGGGGGGGCGTCTTGGCCCCTCAATCATATTGCAATTTCCAATGATGTCACTTTGTGTATAAGTTGTATAAGTCTTAATTCCAGCTTAATTGCAAACTCTTAAGTTCAAGTATATGTGTTTGGCAACTCGCAATCATTTCATTCAAACGCCTCTGCAAAATCTGTTGTCTGAATTGATAGAAAGCACCGAGTAGTTTATACTTGCTGCAGCCTCAATCCCTCTGTACTTGCTTGTAACTGACCAATCTGGCCAGGATGTACTGCCCATCTCCTGCTGCTGCTGCTGCTACCATACAGCATCTGCTATTGCTGCTGACCAGGTATTCTCTATTTTCTGCAGCCCTTTTGCTGGCCTAATCTGGCTGCCCTAAAATAAGAAAGAGGATTTCTTCTGTCTGTTGTCTATGTGGCAGCCATCTTGCTGCCTACATGGCAGCCTCAGCACATCCCGCTACTGATGCATCTGCCCTCATATATCTTGATGTATCAATCCCTTGAGATCTCCTCATTTGGGGGCTTACAGGTGGGGCATTGATCCTATTCTTTCAACACCCTCTCATTGACACTTTGTGGTCCAATACCCACTTTGTCAAAGGGATGCTCCATCAGCTGCTTTGCAGAAGCTCTTAGGAACAAGTTGAGGATGTCTTTATCATGAGGTCCTGTGTCCCACACCTCTAGTAATTTCTTTGCAATTGTTCAAGAACTTGGATCCCCTCTGGAATAGTGGTACAATTTTGGTCCTAGTTACAAATGTTCCGGAGCTTTCAGTATTTCAAGGCACCAATGGAACCGTACCCCTCAGAAGATAGGAATGGATCAAATCTTGCAAGGTACAAAAGATAATTGGATTTTTTTCAACACGACATAAAATCGGCAATATCTGCATCTTGGTCCTTGATTCCTTGCACAGTGAAATCCTTGTGGCTAGTCCACGTTGATCCTCACTTAGAGGAATCCCTCTATCCAACTCTGGAGTAATACTGTTATCCACTTATCTTTCATGGGCACGATCATCTCTCCTGGATCTTCCAAATCCCAAGTCTCCACCATAAAGGCTTTGACAAAAGCATCATCAAGTCTTCCCAATGTCCTTCAACGTTGGGCTTGCTTGGAGAAGCCTCCTTATTACCTCCGCTGATTAGCACCTCAAACTTGTTGAAGTCTCTATCACTTATCTTAAGTGCAATCTTGTAGCTGGTGGTGGTGAAAGCCTCCACAATGAGAAACCCCCTATGTTTGTACGGAAGGCTTTCACCCTCCATTTTCCATCCAAGTGAGAATACTTGTACAAACACTCATTCTCAAGCAATCTACTGAAATTCCAAGGATAGATACCTTGTAGACTCGCTTGCCCATAGTTGCGCGCCGCAACAAAAATGGTAGAAGCGAGGGAAACGGAGTTTCTAGCCCGAGTCGAAACGGCAGAACGAGAAACAGCAATATGGTACAATTTAGGTGTAAAAGTAAATTTTTAATACATAATACAATTATCAATATGGTGCTTAAAGTGACAAATTATGCTACTTAGCATTAAGTCATGACTTATGCAGCATGCATGATTTTTCAACATCTACGATTCTATGACCTATCATTCGTGAATGATGATTCAAGAATTAACGACACTCTGAAATGGATTGCAATTTGCAATCGCACGAGTAAAAAGCATCCAATATCATCTAGTATTATCCAGATTCATGAACGATGTGACATATCAATATCAGAAAAATAAAAGCACATCCATAGTAGCCTCCATGATCATGAATCATGTCAAAAAAAAAGGTAGCCAGCTGCCAAAGTAAATTCAGTTGTGGATCAAGCTTTCATAAGAGACAACTTCACTACTTGTATATACCTTTGTAAGACTAGAATAAGTCCAATCATACAAATTTAGATTTCATAAGAGACAACTTCACTACTTGTAACGTTACTTTTAAGCAATTTGAAGTTGTATAAATAACAGGTTACTAATACCTATCTTTGGATGAATGGATTATGACAGACATGCCTTGCTATACGAGTTCTCTCCAAGGACTGCAATTCAAGTCCTTGTGGGGGGAACTGGAGCAATGTTGAGCCCTCTTCCACACAAAGAAGAGGTACAGATTGAGCATGACTCAATTGGAGCGGTCGGTGTTTTGTCATTACAACCTCCATCTCCTTGAGTGCACCGGCAGCTCCCCTGAACCTTGCCAAGTGAACGTAGACAACATGGACGTAAAGAAGATGAAGGCCATATAGGATATCCCGCAATAGGAGTTGATATATACGCCATGTTATACGAGGAGCTGCCAACACTAGTACATCCGCACAGGATCGCAGCCATCTAGAGATGGTGCTTTGCCATATTTCTCCCACCAAGAGACAGGCTGCAACTGTGTCTCTCCGAGCCTAGTCGACGGTCTACCAAATGAGTTACTGTGATTGCGGAACAACAGAAGATCATCCTCCAATGTTCGTTGCATTTGCACATCACCACCTGTCCACTTTTGTAGGTATTGTTGCATCCCCTCCTCCAACTCCTCATTTTTATATTGATCTTGAGCGCGCCATGGAGGATGCAATACATGTGCAACCGCATGGATTGGGTGGTGGAACTAATCCACCTCTCATTCCACACTGCACGGATGTCCTGGACCCTAAATCACACCATAACATACAAAAATCATGCATAAATTAAAAATTGCAGCAATGAGATTGAATAATAATTTGGTGAACTATAAATTGTAGTCTTACTTGTTAGGCGATAGGGCAGTATTTATGTTGAGGGCTTCTCCAATCTTGTCCATAAACTTGTACAAGAGCTCTAACATGCTTCCCTCCATGTCCGTGATGCGGAGCACCATGTAGATTGGATTAGTCAAATCATGTCACCAAGCTTCATCCATGATCATGCGTGCAAATTTGAGAGACTTTGCATGGCCTCAATCATCCCAATCATTCCACTCCTGAGACAAACTGTGTGTAGCAAGCCTTGGCGCACTCGCATGAGGCTCTCTGCCACTATGAACATGTAAGAAAACGTGGTGGCTAAAGGTTTCAATAGCTCGAGGTCACACTAGGCCCGATAGATGCTGAGGATTTTTCAATTTCTTCGTGACAAACTTCACAATATTGCGGGTGGCGGAAAGATGGCACCAATCCAAGCTATCTTTCCCAGGTCCTGGATCAAAAGATCAAGGCAATGTAAGGCAAATGGTACCCACACAATCTTTGTGAACTCATCTTCCAACATCTCACCCATAGCCATACAATTGCGGCCAGTATCCGTCAGTAGTTGCACCACGTGCCTCATACCTATCTCCAACATGGTTGTACGCATGTGGTTCCAAATGAACAATTTTGTAATCACTGTCCTGCGGTGGTGGAGGCATCTACGGCTCTCAAGAACATGGTCTCCTTGCAAGAAGACACCAAATTGTTGTACACACCCCTAGTGCATACATCCGAGCATCCATTACATAAGAGTGTGCACCCATACTTTACCCAAGTCTCTTTCAAGGGTTCCATTTGGGCTTCCAAACTTGTCCTCTCTCTTCTTAGCTCTCTTGTCCTCAAGGCTTTATATATAGTCCCTTCCCGTTCATACCCCATGCGGGTAACAGCTCTTGTGGCTTCTTTCATTGCAAAGTATTCGCCACATGAAAGGTTATTGCACATTGTATGAAGAGTTTCATGAGCTTTCTAGTGGCCTCCTTAACTGCTTGCTTTTTGCATGCGTGCTTGAATGCTAGACCTTTGTAATGAGCCTCTTTTTTGGCATTAGCATCCACACTACATGATCCATGTGACAAGGGTGTCCTCGTAGCACTTGGACCATGCTCGATGTTGATGATGCTCCTCTACTTCTCTTTGAACCCAATGTGTTAGCATCATCCAATGGCTTCGTGGCCTTGGCTTCTTCTTCGTCTTCATATTAATCAACTTCACTACAAAAACTTATATTCTACGTGACTGTTTCCATACACAAGCTTTTCTTCAATCTGCAAACTCTCTTCTAAGGTCTGTTGATGCCTTAGTGTGTGACCATATGGTTGCTGCGTACCCAGTTCTTCATCCAAGTATCCATTTAAGATGCATTCTTAAAGTCTACTTGGTAAATGATTTATTTTCCAATGGTTGTGTTAAGGCAATGTGGTTACGCTTCCAACCTCAAAGGCCAGATTTCAAAGGAGGAGGCACAAACTCACAAGGTCCTAAATCACCCGCATGATGATCTTTCACGTGTGTGATCGACCCCGTTTTGCTTGACACAGTAATTACATATCCACTTCTTGGAGCCTCCACCTCCCGAATAACTATCGATGTGGGAGACATGGATCCAATATGCATCTTTTGGCATAGCAAAAGGAGGAGAAGGGGGGAGAGTATGAGGAGGAGCAGGAGTAGGAGGACTCAAGGAGGAGGATGGAGAGGAGGAGGAGGAGGAGGAGGAGGAAGAGTATGAGGTTGAGGGGGGACAGTATGGGGAGGATGAGGTAGAGTATGGGGAGAAAAAGGAGGGACAACGAGAGAATGAGGGGAGGATGGAGAGGCTGAAGTAGGAGAGGAGGAGGAGGAGGAGGGGTAGGAGAGAAGTATGAAAGCAGTAGAAGGGTAGGAGGGTGGAGAGCTGGAGCGAAGAGGCGAACAGGATTCGGGAGGCAAAATGAGGCACGGCCATGCTTAGGTTTTTTTTTTTTTTTTTTTAAAACAGGGTTTCCGAAATGGTGCCATTTTGGTGTTCCCGTTTCTCGGCGCTGAAACACCATTTCGTGCAACACTGAGAATGATCACAAATATTGCATGGCTCCAAAATCACAAGAGGATGGCACATAGGAGGTGGCTATCTGCAGTAGCAGGCAACAACATGAGGTTATTCATCCAAGGTATGTATGCTCAGTGTTCTTTTGGCAGTTCAACGAGATATTTTGGAACATTTGGTTGGCTTGGAGTTCTCAATACGGAGAGACCAGCAGGACAGCCAGAGGGGGTAGTTCCAGAGTAGAGGCATGCGACGCCTTCTGTATGATGACTGAGAGTGTTGGTGGTGTGGACTTCCTGAAGGACACGGAGCTGACAAGGTTGGAACTTGGTTGTCAAAGAAGCCTTCCCAAAGGTTCCAGTTGCACCATGTGAGAGATTTACAAACAGTCTCTGTCAAAGACTTCGTGTTGGACATGGGAGAGCATAAAGAGATTACAGATGTAACCTCGGAAGACTAGGATCCAAACCTGAGGATTGCTCTCAGGGAGCATTAATCGAGAGACAATTAGAGTTGTTGGACGAATATTTCTAGGAGATTTGTCAGATGATCACTACCACTTGGAGAGTGACATCACGGACGAGTTAGCCAGTTCGACTCAGGTGCAGTCTGGATGATGCGGAGGGGTTTCCAGATGCCACAGACCATGCCATCAGAGAGTAGATGTGGAGTTTGAGCTACGGGTGTTTAGACCAGACGAAGAAGAGGCCTTCAATGTGTTCCTCAGCCTTCTTCTCAAGGAGCAGATGGAGCACATTCTTTGAGGAGTGGGCCGTGGTTCACAATGGCTAATTGAAAGGGGTCTCAGAGAATTAGGGTCCACTCCCTGTGTGTAAGCCCCCAAACGAGGAAAGCATGGGGGAGTGACTCTTGTAGAGGAATGCAGGGCAGGAAGGGAGAGGGAGAGGCTGCCATGGACAGTACATGATTGTCCTTGTATTTAATGGAGATCCATCCTTTAGTGAAGCTCTGTCCTTGAAGGGCCATGGTGTTAGCCATTCCTTTGGCCACACATGGACCCTGGCATAGGGCCGAATTTCAGCGAGGGAATAGCCTCAATAGAGGGTCATGTAAGGCTGTGCATAGGCCTGCATATAGGCAGGCAGAAGGCCCTGTTATAGCAGAAGTGAAGCAGGCCTGCGGGGGTTATATAGGCCCTCAAACCCTGCTCTAGTCAGCCAGTTCACTGATTGGGTTGGCCAGATTTACAGACCAGTTGGTCTGTTACAGACTCGGTCGGCCAGTCTATGGGGGCATTTCAGCCCCTATTAGAGGCCCCCATTGGGGGATAGAGAGTCATTCCACGAGAGCTCTCTGCAGACTGCAGAGCATCCCTCCAGAAGTGCGCAGTGGCAATAGAGGAGGCAGTGAAAGGCAGCATGCCAGCAGCATCAAGACAGGGAATCCACTTCGTGTTCCAACCCTCTTATCTGCATCACAGCACACAGAAAAGGTGGCGACAGATACGGCAGAAGGATAAAGGCACTAGCAAATCCAGGAGCCATTGTGAAGAGCTCAACCAACATAGTGCAGAAAGGGTGCTGACAGACGGAGAGTTTTGGGCTATTTCCATGGCCACTGAAGACCTCATTGAGCGGTTTG
Source organism: Dipteris shenzhenensis (assembly GCF_047967505.1). Taxonomy (NCBI): domain Eukaryota; kingdom Viridiplantae; phylum Streptophyta; class Polypodiopsida; order Gleicheniales; family Dipteridaceae; genus Dipteris; species Dipteris shenzhenensis. The sequence continues at coordinate 50,347,489 of NC_141601.1, forward strand.
TAAGATCACCTTTTATAAACATTTTGGTCTGTTTGGACGTTTTTCTTCAATTATTGGTTGCCAAATCTTGCAGTCTATTCCAGGTCTGAGCATGCTTTACATTTATATGTATGTGTGCACATCCCAAGTAGGATCTAGAGTTCTCAGGTATGATCTGGTGGATGATTTAATCTTCCACTACATATTCTAACATGGTGCCAGAAGCTAGGACTTGAGCTAGAAGTGCAATATCCTCCAATGGACTGCTTCCTGATCCTCAATTGAGATGCTAAAGGGGTTACTGATGGCTTGAGGTGGGTGAAGCCCTCATCCACTGCTTTCTGGGGCTTCAGAAGGCTGGATTTGAGGAGAATATGGGGGGCTGAGGACCCCTCCCCCCCTGGAACTGGCTATCTGCTGCTGCTGACTCAGACCTGGAATAGCTGACCGCCTTGTGCCTGGTCTGTTTTGTCTTCTCCGTCCACGTGGCAGTCCAGTCCAACATGGACTGTCTGCTGCTCTGTCTGTGCACATGGCAGATCTATGCTTGCTTGCTGCTGCTGTTGGCAGCCCCTATGGTTGCCGTAGGCAGATACTCACAGGTCTATAGAGGCCTGTGTCAGCCCTTGAGGCATGGAATTGAAAATTGCAATTGGAGAGACGTTGTAGCAGACATCACAACCCCTCCAACTGTTTTTCATTACCTTTACAGAAAAGAAGGAAAGAAACTCAGCTTCTAGTGTGGCATTATTGAACATCTGAATCAGTAACATCTGACATATACAATATTAGCAGATATTGCATTCACAATGCTTTTGCATCTTTTTTTGTGTGTTAGTAAGTAATCGTGGGAGGAAAGCTGTATATAATTCCTGCAGATTTGCTGCTTGATAAAGTTTTATTTCCACATTAAGAAGTTTTCTTACAAGTTTTCTCACCTTTTTTCTTGTGACTGTTCGTTCAGGTATAGAGGTCCCAATGTCATAACTTCATAGATGTCTATTGTGATGCTCAAGCCCTTATTAGCAGGTAATGCAGTTTGTGTTAGTACGTACTCTTGGGAAGAATTCGCAATAATTATGGCTCATTGCCAATGTTTGATCAGTATAACCGCAGCATTGGGAAATTTTGACACCTTTTTTCGCGATGATTACTGACAGAAGCTCCACATGACATCATGATGCTAAAAAAGGGGAATATGAGTTGGGTGGGACCTACAGAAAATGGTGACTTCAAGGGAAATTTTGTTGCAGCCTGCTATTCCCCCCATGCCATTGCTGTTTGATGGAGAATAGCAGCCTCAATGGTGAGCTTATTATCACCAAAGGCCCGAAGGCAAAGCATATGGTTGACCTGCACTTTACCCACATGTGTTTAACCACCTAGAGAAACGATGTTTTCTTTATATTTTCTTTTTTTTTTGAGAGGGGTGGGGGGGGGCGGGGGGGGGGACTGGCTACATTCTTGGAAATATAGAAACCTTTTATCTGGCTATGTTGTTTTCCACTATTGATAGGCACTCTGTAATCTGTCATTATGTGATGAGCATTCAGTATTCCGTCATTGTTGTGGATCTATAACAAATGAAAGATTAGATTTGTTCTATGAAAGGGTGCAGTTAGCTAGTTTAGGTGGGTTTTAGAGGGTTTGTGATGAGGTGCCAGTATGAACATGGTTGGGTGTATAATATACCTCAAGCACATTTAATGTCATGGTAGCCCTAAGAGATGAGGTCTATTGTTTGCATGGACTGAGTCCAGTACTTCAATTTGATTAAGTGTAATGCTAGGAGAACTCACCATGTACCAAAGTTGTGGAAAAGATCTCTCTAGAATCCACTATTGAACTTCGAGTCTTGATCTAATACTACCTTGGGAATGCCTCACATTGTTTACCGATATGTTATGAACACTATTAGACATAATAACCTTGGGAATGCCACACATTGGGTACCAATATGAGATGAGCATGCATGTTGTGTCTAGTGCATCGATTGTGCTTTTGCATAGGATCAATGCTCTAAACTTGTTGTACCTATCTATGGTGAAACACATGATGTCCTTGGTATCTATGGATGGTGGAACTTTATGACAAACTGCATTCTAGTTTGGAATCTCGAAGGGTTGGAGCAATTGAGCCGTATTTTCATGAGGGGGCCTTCAATCTCTAGTACGCCTTGCAATGAGAGACATGGTGCACATTACTCCTACAATGCCCCCAAGAAAGTCTCTCTCTAACTTTTCCATGTTGGCTATACTTGTCAAACCAATTGATTGTATGTTCGAAGGTTGGTTGAAATTTAGAAATTACCCAAAGTTTGCATTTGTGGAATGGTTGTTGGTCATGCATGGCATAATCATCGAGCTAGTTGTTCAACATAACTTTTTTGAAACTCCACAGAGTTGGTATTGATTTGTTATGTCGAGGGAAATAAAATCTTGAACAATGTAAAGTGTAGACATCACTTCTTACTATTGAGAGAATTTGCAAATAACATCCTCTATCCTCGAGACATAGTCATTCCTTTGAATTGTGGGAATGTACGACTTCGATGACCATTCCTAACCATGAGCTCTTGTTTGAACAAGAAATGCTTCCAAGTCTTGACGGCATGAGTGATTGCAAGAAGTCATCTTTTATAAACTAAATACCTTCTATTGGAATCAGCTCGTCTCCCTTGAGTGCTATAACGAGGCCTCTCTACCCCATTCCTACTTTGATAGCATAGTTGTCGGCGGTTTTCACATCATATGTAAGGTCCCACTAGAGGGACATTTAAGCTTGTGATCTCTCTCTCATTTGAGCTTCTCTCTATCTCTTCTTGCATCTACACAAGTCTTAAAGCAAGATAATTGGATTTTGTACCGTGCCATATCTTTGGCACTAGATATCTTGCTTTTTACTTGGTGATTGAAAGGACATTTATATATCTACATGTTGTATTAGCTATGTTATGTTCTAGGCAAGTGTATGAAATTTTCCCAACATGGTATCAATGCCAAGGAGATGAACACTCTTGGTGGCAAAGCAAGGTAGCTTATTCCAACTTTAGGAATCTATAGAAATATGCATAGCGACTGATATGCCTATTCCCAATTTTGGAGAGAAGGGGATGTTGGATGGGAAAATTGACACCATCTAGAAGATAAAGCTATGGAATCACATTGTGATCTCAAGGTTTAGCTTGTGACCGTTGTCCAAAAGGTTAATAGCAATAAGCTTGCCATGTTGTTTCCTAGCAAGCTTCCACATAGCTTCAATGGGTTTGTGACCACCCTAGTGATTTGAGAAAGATCGAGGCCTCTCACGGTTGAGGAGGCTTGTTCTTAATTACTCTAGGAAGAAGCTTATCTTGAAGTTGTAGGATAGAGACGGTGAAGAGAAGGCATTTATTGCTTCTACATGGAATGATAAAGGCAAAAGTGGTAAAGGTAAGCAAAACAAGAAGGATTCTTCAAGAGACGACAACTCTTCTAACAATGACAATTAGAAAAAGAGAAAACGCTATTATTGCAATTGGCTTGGACATCTTGTGCGACATCATAGAACCCAAATAGTCCCAAGATCAAAGTCATGGATCCAATTAAGCATTTCAAACACATAGAGGAGGACATAAGGTGTATTCTAGGATTGGCTACTCATTTTGGTTGGAAAGTGGATCAGTTGGTGGACATTAAGACTGCTTTCCTTTATGGGGACTTACATGAGGAAAGGTTGTGTGAGTCAACCCATTGGGTTTGTGTTGTGTGGACAAGAAGGTAAAGTGTGTAATTTGCATAAAGCATTGTATGGTCTCAGACAAGCTCCACGAGGAGCCCTGCTAGCAAGATTTATTTGCAACCCCATGGAGCTTGAGAGTTGGCTCAGCAGGGCTCCCTGCCAGATTGATGTAGGTGCTTGTATGGTGAGCCACGTGGCAACTGGTGTGGGTAGGAAAGCGACCTGTAGCAGTAGGCCCTGTATGTGTTTCAACATGAAGGGGGTGACCAACAGCCTAGTCGCCAGGTATAGGGATGGTAGACCTAGTTCCAACCAGCCTACCATGCCTACAAGAGGGTAGGATAGAAGGGGCTGGACCCTACAACAATAAAGGGAGGGATTTATGCCCTGGAACAAAGGCATTGAAAGGGCCAGGAAAGACCCTTATAAGCAACCAACCAGTCAATTTTTGATAGACCAGATCAGCCAGATTAGGCATGGTTGGTCGGTTTTTTGCAGTAGCCCTTGGGGGCTATAAAAGGAGGGCCTCCATGCCCTCATTCCACATCTTCTAGAGCATCCATTCACAAGAAGATTGGAGTAGTGGAGCAGCTGCCTTGGGGCCTACATTCAGGAGGACCAAGAGAACGTGTGTGCTACAGACAAATCTTGAAAGGGGCTCCCTACCTAGGCTGACACACACAACAACAAGGTTGAGAAGATCGAGTCTGGAAAAAAAATACTACAGACACTCGAGGTGGAGCACGCGGGCTCGAGTCTAGAGATAGCCGGCAAATAGGAGAAGTACCTTGTGGTAAGATCAAAGAACCACACCATTGGTGGGACTCTGGATCTATCTCTTTTGGATTGTGTCCATAGCTTTGGACGAAAATATATTATTCTGGTGGTTTCTATATCTGGCTGGTTCATTGTCTATTGATGAGTCTGCACATCTATGTGATGCACATTAAGTTAAGAAGTTTGTGATTCCTCACCCCACACCACACTGTGTGAGCTCTTGGGCTATTCTATCAATCTTCTACTGTGCATACCCTCTGTTGGTCCATTTCTGACATGGTATCAAAGCCCAAGTAGGAGGCTCACAGGTGTGGGAGCCTAAAGGGAGGGACCTTGTGAAGGACGACCCTCATTCATAAGCTCTTGGGAATTGACTTCCATGACTAGAGGACAATGCCCTTGCGAGAAGGAGGGTCACTCACAGTCAGGTGCATTCAAAGGTCTAGTCTACAGAAGGTTGAGTTTGTTCGACTGTGCTGTGTGGTTTAGTAGCAGAGATGTTGATCTCAAAAGCTTCTTCAGCCCTTGCTCTCCCTTCTTCCTCCCCCAGATTTCTTTCTTTCACCATCCCTAACTTTGGAGAGTTTGGGAAACTGGATGGGTCAAATTACCCGATCTGGAAGGTGAAGATCCGGTGTCATTTAGTGGCTCGAAAACTATGGAAATTGACAACACGATGGAGGTGAAGCTGGGGGATATGGTGGACAAACAAGAGAAGATACTCACGTCGATAGATGGAGAGGAGCTCGAAGCTTGGAAAGAGAGAGATGCCCATGCCTTGGCATTAATCATAGGGACTATGGAAGACACTATGCTTCCTCATCCAGATGGCGGAGACGTCAGTACAGGCGTGGGTAATTCTAAAGCATCTATATGAGACAGGCAACACATCCCAGATCTTACTTTTTCAACATTAGGTCTACAACCTGGATATGGTTGAGGGAGATTCGGTACATGACAACTTGATGAAGGCCAAGGTGGTGAGGGAAAAACTGGCACCAACTGGTCAGAGGTGGACTTTTTCCATTTGGCCTTGATGGTACTGAGGAGGCTACCTCGGAGTTTAAAAAACTTTGTTACGACTATGACAACAGGACAGAGGACCAAACCTCTAACTTTTGATTAGTTGGGTCCACTACTGCTACAGGAAGAAGCTAGGGAGAAGCTCTACAACAATGACAAAGATGACAAGGCGTTGCTGCCGAAGGATTATGCCGGCAAAGGGAAGGGCAAGCCTAATGGTGGCAAGTCCAAGAAGAATGACTCTATGATTACGACACTTCCAAGAGGAAGCAGAAGAAGAAGTGCATCTATTGTGACACGCCAAGCCATTTTGCGAAGGATTGCAGAAAGAAGAAGGCGGATTAGCAAAACAAGAGGAATGAATCCAACTCAAATTCATAGGGTGATACAAAATCTAAAGCTAATGTGGTAATCGAGAGTTGTTCTTGGTGACATCTCCGTGTGTTATTGAGGCCAGATATGCTAACCTAGAAGCCACAGTGATGACATCTGACATTGAGATGTGGGTCAACGAGGAGTCAGATGTCTTTGTGAAGGTGAAGGATAGCTTGGAGTGCTTGGTATCTTCAAGGTGCATGGCTATTGATACTAGCATGAGGGTGGATTCCATGGAGTGCCCTAGGGTTTTATGGTCAGATGGTTGTTGTACTTTAGAAGGGGACAGTACAGGATTACACAAGCTATTAGTATGTGCCTCAATGAGGTGCATGGTTTGCTTTTAGAGCAAGCACACAGGTAGTATGACAATCTCATATGTACTTGATGTTTTTTAATATGAGCCTTTATAGCATGTCGTGGAGAGATTGTGCTCTTCATTTGAGCCTTTATAGCATGTTGTGGAGAGGTTGTCTTCATTTGTCTCAGGTAATGCAAGATTGGAAGGAATTGGTCTTCTTCAAAGCCAGAAGGGGAAGTGTGGGTGCTTCTTCAAATCTCAGACAAAGATTGTTGGACGGTGATAGACAAGGTGCATTGAAGCCAAAACAGTACCTGCTTGAGAGCTCAATGAGAATTCGTGGTCCAAGTTATCTGGAGATATTCATTTGGTGCGGACCTTGCCAAGGGAAGGATGGGTTGAAACAGACCCTCAGAGCATGGTTCTTGGAACTCCAGGTTGTTCACTCATTATGAGGGGGACAAATAGAAGATCGTGGTTGGCGGGGCTGGATTGCTCGAGTTCGAAGCCGAAAACGTGACTGAAGGTGGTGGTGCCAAGGGTGCTACCAGAGATGGACCTATGTACCAGGATGGTGTTCGCAAGCGGAACTGCTACCGATGGAGTAGGAGCCACTGGATGAAAAGCCAGGAAAAGATTTCGACATCGAGATGTTCCAAAGGACTACAACCAGGGAGTTATTGGAGCATCGTCCATCAACGTGTTGGCATTGGGACAAGATGTGTCTGTGAGAGGGGACGTGAAAGGTCACCTCCCCATCTGTAAGCCCCAAGATGAGGAGAGCATGGTGGGGGGGGGGGGGGGGTTAACCTAGGGTTTGAGAGATTGACACATGAGCAGCAACATGGCTGCCATGTGGGCAAGAATCAAAGAGAGAGAGGTAGGCCCTTGTATGGTGAGCCACATGGAAGCGGGTGTGGGTAGAAAAGCAACCTTGAGTAGGCCTTGTATGTGGCACAACATGAATGGGGTGACCAACAGCCTGGTCGGCCAAGTATACGGCTGGTAGGGCTGGTTCCAGCCTACCATGCCTAGAAGAGGGCATGATAGAAGGGGTTGGATCCTCCAATAAAGGGAGGGCTTTATGCCCCAAAAGAAGGGCATTGAAAGGGAAAGGAAAGACACTTATATAGGGCACTGGTTGGGTTGGTAGGGGCAGCCAACCAGTAGGTTTTTGACAGACCAGGTCGGCCAGATTAGGCACGGCTGGTTGATCTTTTGCATCAGCCCTTGGGGGGCTATAAAAGGAGGACCTCCAGGACCTCATTCCACATCTTTTAAAGAAGCCATTCAACAAGCATATTGGAGCAGCGGAGTGGCTGCCTTGGGGCCTACATTCAAAAGGACCAAGAGGACCTGTGTGCTGCAGACAAAGCTTGAAAGGGGATGCCTGACACATAGGGTAGCAAGGTTGAGAAGATCATTCTGTACAGAAAGTCTACAGACGCTCGAGGTGGAGCATGCAGGCTCGAGTCTAGAGATAGCCGATAGATAGGAGAAGCACCTTGTGGTAAGATCAGAGGACCACACCATTGGTGGGACTCTAGATCTATCTCTTTTGTATTGTGTCCATAGCTTTGGTTTCTATATTTGGTTGGTTCATTGTCTATTGATGAGTCTGAACATCTGTGTGATGCATATTAAGTTAAGAAGTTTGTGATTCCTCACCCCACACCACACTGTGTGAGCTCTTGGGTTGTTCTACCCATCTTTCGCTGTGCGTACCCTCTGTTGGTCCATTTCTAAAACTATGGTCATAGTCACTTGCCTAATCTAAATCACTTAATGCATGAAACTAAAAATCACCCCATGTGGGAGGCTCTATATCTACAAATCTAAACTCAATACCAACAAGTGGCCTTAGGGATGTGCATATATATATATGACACACCATATGTCAAGATGTCTATTACATATGTTAATGAGTCACCAATAGCCTAGCTTATGAAGTGGCATCCAAAGATTCATTGCTATCATACATTGACAACTTAAGCTTAGAGACCTATCTAGAATGACATTGGATAGAATGGCATCATCATACATGCTCCATCTTGTTGGAGGCTTACGTGATTTTTCTTCATGAAGCTCTACCCATTGAATGGTGTTAAACATTTCTTCATTGTGTCAGAATATTGATTGGTATGTGTTCATTTATAATGATGTTGTAGGAACCTGTGAAAATTGTTATGGCAACAATATGCTAGGAATAGCAAAGGAGGGTTACAAAGATAAGTGCAAGGATATAATTATAAAGTGGCCAAAAGAAAGGAAGACTATGCCAAGCATGTCATTGATGGCGTGAACTTTAAAACTACAGATTGCCAAAGGTACTAAGGTGTCAAAGGCATGAGTGCAAGATCAATGCTAGATCCATTAGGACTAATACCATTAGGAACTAGTCGAGACTTTTTGAGTATAGCTTACTTCACATTTTGGAGTTCAATCACCTTTAAGACATGCTCTAAAAGCTCGTCTACATGTCATGGAGAATGAACATGTCATCATTGAGAGGCTTCAATCAAATCAAGACATGGATCCAATGATGGAGATAAAATTAAAAAAATAGTAAGGAAAGGTCACAACTCATGTGTGAGGTGATAGTTGTGTAGAGCATGAGACTGATGCTTTTTACTATGTGTGCAAAATCCTTCGGGATAAAAAAATAATGGCAATTTCAAGATTTGAATAACTTTGATCCAATGGGTGCTTTGCTAGGGCGTAGTTGGGGTGTCAGTTTCAATCCCCCAGGAATCACCCATGTTGAAATGGAAATGCCATGTTGATTATGCTAGTACAAGAAATGCAAGGATTGCCATGTGTCAATTGAGGATTGTGCTGATTAGAGTGTGCCAAAGCAATATTGCCACATGTCAACTATGAAGGAGATATGCCACATTTCACTCTGCTACTATGGATGATATGCCACATGGAAAATTAAGATCTAGCTAACTACCATGTGTTTATTATCTAAGTGGAGTTTTGTTGATGTAGCCATGTTGGGTGTTATTTGCAACTTGTTGATTGTGCATAGGTTGCTTGCTTGGTTGTGCATGTTCTTGCTATGCAATGTCTACTAGGACTGGTCTCATCTATGATGGTTTGCCTTTTCACATAGGTTGTTTTGGTAGGCTATAGGTCCATCTTTGTAGGCATATCCATCCTCTTGCTTGTTGACTATGCATTTGCTAGTCTACTGCTACTATCGTGTCTTGCATTATGGTTTTTTTGTCCCACAATAGAGGAAGCAATTGAGTTAGGGCTTTTGTGGTAGATGCGTGTGGCTATTGTAGAGGGCTCCATCTACTATGTCTAAAGTTGCATCAAGTTTTGCCTTCAAGATCAAGGCCAATGATTGGTGTAAAAGAATGCCTTGAGATGGTGCATGAGAGAGTGCTTGAGCTCCAAGATTATTAACATCTAAGCCTTAAAAAAAGGTGCTTCCAAGCTTTGAAATTACAACAAAGTGCACAAAGGAAACCTCCACATGAGGTCTCCTATAACTGAAATGAACTGAGACTCTCTCCAAGAACTATCCACATGAGGTCTCCTATAGTTGAAACAAGCTGAAATTCTCTCCAAGAACTATCCAACCAGATATCAAACTAATGGAAATTTGGGAACAAAAGATGCTAAATGCTTCAAAATGAGATATCTTGAGCTAGGAAGCTCAAATCAAGGTGCGATGAAAAGCAAAAGTGTAGCTCTCTCCCTAGATTATAAGTTGTGCAAAACTACAACTTAGGTAGATGCAAACACGAGATCATAGGCTTTGATATCATGTTGAGAAAGTGGGGGATAGAGGAATGCACATGATAGGTAACTATACACTACTTACTATGACATGATGAAGAATATATACATTTATTTTATTTGCATAAGGTCCCACCCCGATCATCTTTTCCTTATACACTAAAGTGAGACTCCTTCATCTTGACTGCACATATCTTAGTCTTTAGTGGTGGCAATCATCACTACATCAAATTCCATAAGACCTGTGCGAGCAAGAACACATTTAAAATACCCTTGTATTTAAAAATGTACATTTTTTAACATAATTGTTAACCCATGTTCTTATGTATACATGTTGTAATCTCAAATTTAAAAGTCCATCCTAACATGTACATATTATAGTTATATTTGAGAACTATATAAAAAAACCCCTCATGCTCTTAAAGGCTTGTAAGTCCTCCAAATTTAAAAATCCCCTTCTGTGAACAAATCTACCACCTTACATGTTTACACGGTGACCAACCCGGGCACAAAATGAATTGCTTTTGCAATTCTCAATTCATTTTCCTTCTCACTCTTGAGATTCCTACCTATAAGAAACATCTATAAAACCAATAAAAAGATTGCTATGCCCTGAATTTTTGAAATAGGCTTCCTTTCCTCTATAATGTGATTTATCCATGCCTTGAGGGTTCCAAATGGATACAGGGACCCATTTCTCCACAAACCACAATGTGTGTGCATAAAGAATAAATTGTACAAATGAACACACATCATGTTAATAACATAAATGGACATGAGATTAATGAACAAATTGCAGCATAAGGAGGATTCCTAGAAGGAAATGCATTATATGTGGCTTCCCCCATGCTTTCACCCTTAATAATATGAATTCTCTCAATGTTTGCCTCAATCTTTCATAATGCATTTCCTCGATTTGACCCTGTTGAAGCAAGTTTATTGATGAATGAACTTTGTCCATACTTTCTCTCTTGAGACAGCTATTTGAGGATGTGAATCTTGATTGATAGTACACTCACACAAAGCTTTCTAGGATTGTCAACCTTGGATGCTGTGAGACAAGGTATGTGTTTCTTTCCTAGTACTATGTTTAGACAAGAATCTTCTTGCCTTTCCTTCATCTATAGATAGTATGGTAGATAGATTTTGGCTTTCTTGACATTTTCTTATCCTTCTTAAGCTTCACATTGCCTCCATGAAGTCACATTGTTGAAAGAATTTATTTAGCTTTTGTAATGCAACATGCAGCTACTTCTTTTGGCTTCAAATTCCAAGCATAAACTAGATCAATACACAGTAATTTGTCAAGTATTTACGCTTTAGCATGCAAAAACATATATGTACTATCTCTAATGTGATTGGAATAATGGGATCCCACTTAGGGTCCTTTATATCATGGTAGACGGATACCCTTTGGTTGTAAGAGAGAGTGCCATTTTTCCATTGTAAGATTCCCTTTGCATCCTTTGAGAGTCATGCCACTTATGGGCCTAAACTCAAGAGCTATGAACTCTAAATTTTTATATTTTGAATTGCATTTGAACACTTAATCATGCAATTGATTATCTCGAGGACAATGCCACAAATTTTGAATTGTAACTTGGGGTTGAACTTTATGTTGAATGTTGTGAACTAGTGATAATATCTAGATATGGTCAACTCCCTATCACTTAGTCATGCTACTAATGAGATTGACGGTAGGCACTATGACCTGGTTGAGCTACACACTCTTATTTCCTAACTCTTGCAAACTCACTTACAAAACAATGGAAACATAAATTTTGGAGGTTATATAATTTTTTTAAATCCTTCTTACCTTTTTCTAGGGAGACATGACACAATCTAGATGTAGATTGTTTGGGAGCATTGGCTCAAACGATGGTTAATTTGACACCACCTAAGTTTTCGAGCTTGGATCCAAAAATACGACCTTTTAGTAGGTTGCTTTGACCAAATTCTTTGTAGGTGTTTAGCACAAATCTTGACGAAGTGGTGATCTCATCTAGCTAATTAATTACTTAGTCTTGGAGATTAAACTTTGTGTCTCAGGTGACAGTTGAAAGGTTTCTCAAGGCCTTTGGCATTGAAGATGGGAAACTAGATTAATGCTTACTCACAAGTTTTGACTCCAACCCTGGAGGAGAAACATACATAGTGCGAATTTGTAGTGAGAACCAACATGCAATTGTGAAGACTTCACATAACATATGTCACAAGGCACATTTGTGCATTGCAAGCACACATCACCAGACATCTTCCAGCTATCGACCTCTTTAAGGGTGTATGTGACAACCACAACAACTTAGCTTGATACCATGGTGCCTTTTTGGTTTTGCTAGCTATGTGTTAGATTTGACAATTCAAATAATTTTGGGACGTTTCTTAACCTTTGATAGTAAATGCTATGTGGTTATAGTTTTCGGATTATATATATCAAGGTATTGTATCAAGGCCATAGTTTTTGGATTATATATATCGAGGCATTGGATTATATCTATCAAGGCATTGTATTAAGGCTGTAGTTTTTGGGCTATATCTATCAAAGCATTGTATTCATTAAAAATGTTATGTTTATGGATCAAATAATTTCATGGTGGGATATGAAAGCTCATGGAAATTTTTTGAACATTGCATGCTAAACCACACTCAAGAGAGGGACCTTATAACTTTGAATATTTCATTGCAATAGACTACATGGATTGCATGTTTGAGGTTGCAATTGCTATTAGCAATGATGGTTGATAGTAAATACTATGTGGCTATAGTTTTTGGATTGTATCTATCAAGGAATTGTATTCATCAAAATATTATGTTTATGGATCAAAGAAATTGATTTTGGGGTATGAAAGTGTTGGAATATGAAGCCAAAGTGAGTCAAAAATGAGTGTACTAGGTGTTTAGGGGGTGTTTTATAGTCTAATGAGTCCTAGACATGTCACGTGTCATATTGGGAGTTATCCCATATACACTATGGCTTTCTAGAGTCATTTTCACACTATACAGTGTTGTACTTGTCTTGAGTCTTTTCACATTAGTCAACATCAAGCTTTATATCATGTGAGTATTTTGGTGATCATTGCCTAGCACTTGTTCTTTCCATTATGCTTTCCATATTTCCATTTTGTTCCTAGTTAGCTTGGCATTCTCTTACTGCCATGTCTCTAAATATGGTATTAGAGCCTTCCTTCCTAGCCCTTCCCTTCCTCCTTGCTTTTCCATGAGGTAGAGGGTAGCCGGAAAGAGAAGTTGCCCTCTCTTCTCTTGGAGGAGCTCCCCTTCCCTTCTCTTCTTCCTTTGCCTCTCCACCTTGAGCTCCTCTCCTCCTATCCAAGCCTCACCAACATGAAGCTACCCATCTACGACATGATGCTAAGATTCTATCATGACTTGGAGCTACCACATACCCCGTGCTTTGCTCGCCATTGCTTAGCCAACTCAGCCGCCTTAGTAGCTTCACCTCCAACTGCTCCAGGCCACTATAAACATGACGTATAGGCTATACAAAAGCCCGTGCCAGTCACTACATCTGCCCTACTACCAACGATCTGCCCATATAGACTGCCCTGCTATACATCTGTCCGTACCAACCTACGTAAGCCTTGGATCTGCTACTCACACTGCCCTCGAGATTGTTGCCAATTTGTTTCTCTTGCCCTTGGGATTCCCACCAATGACTGTTGCTATCCACACCTCATTTCATGAATGAAAAGTTCCTCCTGCTACTGCTACTTCAGTCTACACACCATTTTTATCCTATTTTGGGATAAAAATTGGGGCTTTTGTGCTCTGAAGGTTCCGAATAGCTGTGGGAGCATTATGTGAGCTCCAAATACTTCCCAGCTTCTCCGATTACCGCCACGATTGTCCCTGGTGCTCGAGCTCCACTTTTGACCGACTCTCTGAGTGCTCGTGACACATCTGGCCTGCTTCGACATTAGTGACTCTCCCTTAGCCATTTTGAGAGTCACTATGTGAGTGCTCCATTTAGCTACCCATGAACTTCACTGACACATATTTTGGGGAAATCCTACCTAGCGCTTCATCAACATCGTCATCATCATCGTCTCGCAGGGATGTGCACACATGTGCAGTGGCTACTTGGAGGACATCTCTTATCATAAGAGATCTATTTTTTATTACTACATGCTTGATGTTATTTTGGGGTCCTCCACCCTGGGTAGTCCCCCTAAAATGATATGTATTAAGTGTTTGGTTTACATCGAGTCTAAAGGTCCTCTGCTTAGGATAGTCCTCCTAAAAAGATGTATTGGTTTTCTTATTTTTTTGGTGTGTGGCTTCCTAATATGTCTAGTTATGAAGCCAAGGGGGGATGTACTATGGGAGCCATATGTACTGGCTTTGATGGGTCTCTCTATCAGGCCTAGCCGAGTTCTAGGATGTTGGTGCATTTCCCAAGACCAATTTGTTGGGTCAAGTAGCCATGCTTCATTTGAGCCTCTGAGCTACTTGGGGTGCATAGAGCAGTAGACTCCATCATTGTCATGTTCTATTCTTGGTTCCATTCTAGTATTCTCTCACCTTGCCTTCATGGGGGGGTGTTGGAATATGAAGCCAAAGTGAGTAAAAAATGAGTGTACTAGGTGTCTAGGGGGTGTTTTATAGTCTAGTGAGTCCTAGACATGCCACGTGTCATATTGGGAGTTATCCCATATACACTATGGCTTTCTAGAGTCTAGTGTCACACTATATAGTGTTGTACTTGTCTTGAGTCTTTTCATATCAATCAACATCAAGCTTTATGTCATGTGAGTGTTTTGGTTATCATTGCCAAGCACTTGTTCTTTCCATTATGCTTTCCATATTTCCATTCCATTCCTAGTTAGCTTGGCATTCTCCTACTGCCATGTCTCTTCAAAAAGTTCATCGAATTTGTTTGAACATTGCACGCTAAAACACACTCAACAGAGGGACCTTATAATTTTGAACATCTCATTGCAATAGACTACATGGATTGTATTTTTTATGATTGCAATTTCCATCACTAAAGATGTTTGACTCTAGAAAATAAAAAAAACTCTCAAACTCACTACAATGAAAAAACTCGTCAAAAACCCTCCCGTCATGGATTGTACCTTAGACAAACAGTGAACGTTGACACCTCTGGGGCCATCAGTAGCACTATTGGGACCATCCAGCTATAGCCCTAATTCATGTAGCAATGCTCTATAGTTGATTATTGAGAACCCCAGGAGGACAAGGCAAGAGGGGACTAGATTTGGAAAAAACTATGGAGTATAGATGACATTAGAGGCAATCATTAATTGGACTATAGAGCTCATCATCGACACCATCACTAGACTACTATCCCTTCACTCAATCTGTCACATGCTTGATTCTCCCTCTCAAAGCATGCTACTTAATTTTCAATGAACATAGACATATTCAATCACAAACCACCACTCAGCAAACACAATGTATCATTGACACCCATGCACAAAATTTACAACAGTAGCATGGACTTATGGGATGATAGATTTTAATAGAACAATGTCTAATTGAGTTGGAAAAAAGAAGTGTCTTTAGTGTCCTACCTTGAGTCTTTAGCTTACAATCTAGTGTCTTGAGTGTTGTTGTCATGGTTTGATGTGCTTTTTCTTGAGTGTTGATTGGCTTTGTGATAGAGTGTTAGTTGTGCAAGATCATGCTTGAATGAGCCTCTAAGCCATGCTCATGGGTGTTCAGCCTTTGAGACTTTCTTGAAATGCCTCTGGATCTTGGCAAAGACCATTCCTACTTATCAGTGTCAAATAACTACATTAGTTGGCAATGTCATTTGATGGTGGATAATGCCAACTCTATAGAGATAGGATTGTGCTTTGGAGCCAAATAGGCCCAAGTTGATTGTAAAGAATGAGAAAAGAGGGTGGTATAAAGAGATTACAATTGGCCCTCCCTTCGAAAGGTGGCATGTATAAAAGGCCAAATGGTTGACTTTGGTCTTTACTTGTTGTTGGTTGCATGAATTGGAATACAAGCTCTCCTCCTCCTCTTTGGAGTTGTCTCTTGTTCCCTCATAGTGCCCTTCATGAATGCCATGTTCTCTTCTCCTCTTTCCTTCTTCTCCTCCTCCCTCTTCTCCACCTTCCTCCCCCTACCCTCTTCTTCTCCTTATGGATTCACAATCACAACAAGTCGCGAGTTGTTGCAGTGACACTGGTGCATGGAATTTGCATGCATTGCTATGAAATCAGAGCATCTTGGAGGAGTACTCCATCAGCATTCCTGCAAGATCCCCATGACATATGAGTCATTGCTAGAGACTACACATTTCAGCACCACTATCGGGGAGTTCCAGGTGTGCTTTTGCATTGCATTTGCTTCTCTTGTTACCCACCCATTGCTCAATGCTAAGTATTATAGAGAAAAGATGTTGGTTTTGCTGTATAGGAAGGTGTGAGTGAAAGAGAGGTGTTGAAAGTCATCTAGAACAATTTTGAAGTAAATTTTGCATTTTTTAGTGTTTAAAGGTTGTAGAAAGGTAGATGAGTGATTGCTAAGATGTGTGTGATAGAAAATCCTAACAAAAACACTAAGAAATATGCTAAGAGTGATTTTCAAAGTGGTTTGAAAGGAAAAAACTATCACTTTCTTCTTGTTTTTTTTTGCATTGAGTAGGTAGATACAACCCCCACATACAAAAAATTGTGAACTAAACTAGCCTAGTAATTGGAATGTCATGCCACCGTGGCTAGTTTAGCTCAATCACCAATTATGTGATTGTCTTGAACCAACCGCAGTTGAACATACATTAGTTGTTGACCAGCCCGGTGGCATGGTTGAGCAGAACTAAACAACAATATATTTCACACCAGAAAAGAAATATGTTCTTATTTTTCTAAACCAGCCCGGTGGTTGGAACATCATGCAACCGTGGCTACTCTAGCTCAATTACCAATTATGTGATTGTCCTGACCAGTGTGGTTGAATAGACATTAGTTGTTGACTAGCCTGGTGGTTGAAATTATTGTGTTTCTTAGTACTTAAATTCGTTAAATTTATTTTCCTGCTATTCGGGTCATATACCACTATTTCTAGATTGGGATGGCTTGGACTTAATGTGATTGTCATAAACCAACCCGGTGTTGGTTCAAGACAAGCAGCAGTTGCTGACTGCTGCTTTGCTGACTGCTACTGAAATTATAAATTTCAAAAATAAAAGGCAATATATTGTTATTTTCTAATTGTGAAATGTTATTTTCTAATTGTGAACATTAGAAATGAAAAGAAATATGCTTGTTATTGTCTAATATGTGGAGTTAAGACTATCAGGTTAAACTAGCCCGGTGATTGAAATTACAACAGTGTCCTAAACCATTCCGGTGGTTGAAATCGTGACTATCCTAAATGTGTCCTAAACCAACCCAGGGGTCGACTATCCTAAATGTGTCCTAAACTAGCCCGGAACGTGTCCTAAACTAGCCCGGTGAGTGAAATTGTGACTATCCTAAACTAGCCTGGTAGTTGAAATTGTGACTATCCGAAACTAGCATGGTGGTTGAAAATTGTATTATATACTTTAATTAGACTGTGTTTTGTCTTATTTTAGTAGTGCAAAAAGAGGACTCACTGTACTATTGTTCCATTTAAAAGAGGACTCACTGTTCTGTTGTTCCTACATGTGAGGTCAACAGATGGAGTTGTATCTCAAGTTTATGGATCAGAATCCTGACATTTCAATTGGGAAGAGGAGCTTTGAGCATTGTAAGCCCTGATACATTAGGAAATTCAAAGAAAGGAATGTTTGTTGTCGTTGCAAAACACACATAGACTTTGTCATGGCCCAACAATGACATTTCAATTGGGAAGAGGAGCTTTGAGCATTGTAAACCCTGATACGTTAGGAAATTCAAAGAAAGGAATGTTTGTTGTTGTTGCAAAACACACATAGACTTTGTCATGGCCCAACAAGGTATGAATGACTTGAGATTTGGTCGTGTTGGAGCATCGCTCCATGGGGATCAATGCCCATGTCTTCCCAATAAATGCACCATCTATAGGCCACCTGGATCCTCATCATGTGTTGCAATGGAGAGCAGGTTTTGTAGCCTAAGGATATTCCACTTATCCTAGAAAATGAAAAATGTATTTGAAATTATGCTTCTTCTAGTAAATCCCAAACTAACCACCACACTTGTTTTTGTAGATCCCAAATGATAAATTCCATGCTTGTTTTTAGTATATCCCAAACAACAACCGCGCTAGTTTTGTTAAAAAAATTTTGTAAATCCCATGCTTGTTTTTAGTATATCCCAAACAACCACCACGTTGGTTTTAATTAAATCCTATAACTTGTTTTTCGTATATCCCAAACAACCACCCGCACTGATTTTATTAAATCCCATAACGAATCCACACATCCACAAATCCATTCATCTTGTAATAATGCTGGTGGCTGTTAATATCCTAGTGTGCAACCCACCACCACATTGTGGCGACCACTTATCCTGCACTACCACCGTGCTATCCTAAAATTCGTTGCACAGTGTTATACTAAAGCAATCCCCTTTAGACTGGTTATCTTTAACTTCAAATTTCAACCACTGGGCTACTTAAAACATTTAAGTATTAACATGGAAGCAGGTCGACACAAAATCAAGTATTATGAGCACCATAGATCATGGATGATGGCAATCCAAGAAAGTCCACAAGTCTAAGAAATGCCTGTAAGATTTTTACTTTTTCAAAAATACGATGACATTTTGCGGCTCGAGGAAATTCCAAACTCCCAAATATCTTATCAACCTCTTTATAGCAAGCATCTCCCAGGTCTTTAGGCTAGTCTAATGAATTATCATAGACCTCATTACATACTCGGACCACCAATTGCTTGCTTGCCTCTGCCAACTTATACACCCATAGTAACTCCTCCTTTCACTCAAGGTCCTCTTCATCCTAGTATTGGTGCTCTATACAACTTCACGCCTTGCCAAAAGAGACCTACATTATGAGCTTGACAAGTACCTTAAAGAAGCAGGAAAAAAGATAGCCAAGGGAATTAATATTCACCATCTTTTCTGACTCCAAGTCATACACCCAATTGCAAAGCATGTCCTCCTTGTAGCTATTTTCCTCCCTCTTCTTCGGGTCTATTTCTGCGAGAGGAGGTCATTCAACATTGTTCTCAGATAGAACATGAGCATTCCAAAGTCTTTTAGGTATGCCAAAGATTTGCAATAGGTGGATCGGTGTACATATTTTTCGGGCTATATTTCATAATGGGCTCTTAGTTGTGTCTACACTGCACTTAAATAAGGAGAGAGTTCATTGAGCCGGACCTTCTCATTCTTCTTTCATACAACCGACATGTCCACCTCATCATTCCATTGTTTAATCAAAATCTTTCATCTCACATTAGTTGTCTAATTGAAATCTTTCATCTCACATAGTTGTTTAATCGAAATCTTTCATCTCGCATTATGGTCCTTGGCCTGCCAAAGGACACTATCTAGTCATAGCTGAGAAAACATCACTTCGGTCACTTTGAAAATATTATAATATTGTATATATATGCATATACATATATTATTATATGTGTGTGTGTGTGTGTGTGTGTGTGTGTGTGTGTGTGTGTGTGTGTATCCTAACAACTGTACTTACATTGAGAAATATGAAATCCCATAACTAGTCCACAATTCCTAAATGAATGAATTGTATTCCTAGTGTGCAACCAACCACTGCGTTAGTGGCAGTTAAGCACGGGGGATTCACTAGTAGTAATAAGGAGACATCACCTGCATGCAATAAATATATGAAAATTTCCCTAATCTACCCCCTATTTACGGGACTTGTCCTCCACTCCCTATTGGTAGCTCTCCAGACTCCAGTTGGGAAAGGTAATCTGCAACTACATGCTGTGAGCCCAGGTGATGAATCACATCAAAGTCGTATTCCTGCAAGAGTAACACCCATCATGCCACTCGGCCTGTAAGACTTTGCTGCTTCACCAAATATAACAATGTGAAATGATCAACATGGAAGACAAACGGTCAGCCCAACAAATAATGCCAAAATTTCTTGACAGAGTAGATCATGCCCAGTCCTTCCTGCTCCGTGATAGAATGATTCTTTTTGGCCGTTGAGAGCTGTCGGCTTGTGTAGTAGACTGGGCGATACCATATATTCACATTTTCTTGCATCAAGACATTCCCAATAGCTCTAATGGAGGCCTCCACGAACATATGAAAATTCTTCTCCCAATCTGGAGACAGCAGCACCGGTGCTCTGGAAAGTTGAATCTTCATCTAGTTGCACTCTACGGTCCATGGTCCACACAAAGACCTTTGGTTCCACATGTGCCAATGCATTCAAGGAAAAATGTGAGCCAAGAACTACAGATGTTACCATGCCATCGAATTTGGCCCAAGATTTGCAAGCATTCCTTAGGTGTTGGTGCCGGGGCTTGCATAATTACTGCCACTTTATCCAAATCCACGGTAATTCCTTCCGCCGAGATCACATGCCCTAGGAGTCAGCCGCTGTGGATTGCAAATGCACATTTCATCAGATTTAGACTGAAAGAGACTTCCCTGCATCGTTGGAAACATTTCCACAAGTGCTCCAAGTGCTCATCGAATGTGCCGAACACACTAACGTCATCCAAGAAAATCCTCATGAAATTTGTCAAATAGGACCTGAAGATCTCCTGCATTGCTTGCTGAAAATTCAAGGGAGCACCGACCATACAAAAGAATGCTCGATGGTTTGCCAATGGTTGGGACAAGCCCACTAATCAAGATCACATGCCACTTAATCCTATCTTGCCTCTGGAACCATATGGGGCCTGGATTTCATGGGTCCATTCAAGCCCATAGCTGGGCGCACAAGGAATCGCTACACTCTAGTAGCCACTGATTATTGTATCAAATGGGTGGAAGCTTGGGCCTTGTAGGACAACACCATAAAATGGGTTGCAAAGTGTCGATACTATGATGTGTTCACTTGGTTCGGGTATCCAATTGAGATTGTTAGCAACAGGGGGACTGACTTTGTCAACAAAGTCATCAAGAGGATGAATACTTTTTATATGGTGATTCACAAGAAGTCTTCCCCCTATTATCCGCAAGCGAATGGATTGGTAGAGTCTATTGTTTGCTCTTTCCTAAGGCTTTCGTAGGAAGAGCAGGGTATTCTCAGTATGTAGGGTTCTGAGGTTTTTTGTCACCTATAGATATATTGGGGTTGTTGTTTGTAGTGTACGTGTAGCTTAGGACCTCGAGTCGTGCTTCGGTAAGAGACCTAGGCTTAAGTGTGGTAAGTAAACATAGTGCATGCATGTGTAAAAGGAACGTGTATCATCATGGTTGAGGTAATGAAGGCTTTTGCCTTCATTGAGGGTTGTAGGGTTTAGGAGGAGTTTAAGGGTTAGGAGGAGGTTTCAGGGTCTATAAGAGGTTCCAGGGTTAGAAGGAGGTTCCAAGGTTTAGAAGGAGGTTCCAGAGTTAGGAGTTCCAGAGTTTAGAAGAGGTTCCAAGGTTTAGGGTAGAGTACATGGTGGAGAACTCGTCTCCCTTGTAGATCATGGAGATTAAGGGTTGAGGAACTTGGGAGCATAGGAGTGGGAGAGGAAGAAGGTGAAAGATCATGGGGGAAAGAGGAGAGAGAAGGGAGAAGAGAGGAGGAGGAGGAGGAGGAAAGAGGAGGAGGGAGAAGGAGAGAGGAGGAGGAGGAAGAGGGAGGAGGAGGGAGGAGGAGGAGGGAGGAGGAGAGGGAGAGGATGGGTTGCAAGGTTGGAGGAGAGGGGAGGAGGGGTTGCAAGGTTCGGACATGCTTTCGGATGTGGAGTGCAAGGAAGCATGGACTCTTGAGACAATTGCTTGGAATACCAAAGTAGAACTCAACACAATGCCCCAAAGAGTGTGGGCTTCATTCCATTATGGGGTATTTATACAAGTTGGAGAGCTTCTCTCTTTACATGTAGGAATTGTAACACATTCTCACTCTACATGTAGAACTCGCATATAGAAGTTGTAACACATTCTCTCTCTACATGTAGAAAGTGTAACACATTCTCTCTCTATATGTAGGAAGTGTAATACATTCTCTCTCTACATGTAGAACTCGCATGTAGAACTTGCATGTACAAGTTGTATGTAGAACTTGCATGTACAAGTCGCATGTAGGAGTTGCATGTAGATGTCATATGTAGAAGTCGTATGTACAACTCGCATGTAGAACCTGCATGTACAGCTCGCATGTACAACTCCCATGTAGGAGTCGTATGTAGAACTTGCATGTACAAGTTGTATGTAGAACTTGCATGTACAAGTCGCATGTAGGAGTTGCATGTAGAAGTCGTATGTAGAAGTCATATGTACAACTTGCATGTACAACTCGCATGTACAACTCGCATGTAGGAGTCGTATGTAGAACTTGCATGTAGAAGATGCAAGTTGCATTTCTAAGAAGGATTATTTCAAAATTGCAGCAAGGCAACTATGCATCCTCTAGTAGATAGGGTGATGACAGAAATGAGCATCTGTTTATGGTGCAGCACATGACCAATTCTATGTCAAGTGTAGAAGAAAGCAATGATGTGTGGTATGTTGACTCACGTGCATCAAACCACATGATAGGTCATGCAAAATGGATGTAGGATGCAAGGAAAATGGAAAGACCAAGATTTGTGGAGACTGGTGATGATACTACACATCTTATTGTGCAGATTGGTAAAATTCCTTTGTTTATGTAGGATGGAAAAAAGAAATACTTATCTGATGTATTTCATGTCCCAAATATCACCAAGAACCTAGTTTTTGTTGGTCAAATGGTTGAGCAGGGCTTGCAGTTCAGATTTAATCCTCATGGATGCTTTGTTGAGGATATGAAGGCAAAAGGGAAGAAGAAGGGTAGGGTGTTTACGTTAGATGTGGACATGCCTGAATGGACTGCAGCAATGTTTGCACATGGGGCCGGAGTAGTTGCAGATATTGATATCTGGCATAAATGCATTGGTCATGTTAATGTACAATGACTTAATTAATGCAGGCCCAAAATATTGTTGCAGGATTGCCTAAGTTCAAGGTTGCAGAAATGCATAAGGTATGTGATGCCTATCGATTTGGAAAACAGGCAAGGAAACCATTTCGTAGACATGTTCAAGAGAGTAAGAGGCCATTGGAATTAATTCACTCTGATGTAGGGACTACTAAAGCTGCATCTATTGGAGGCTGTCATTATTTTGTCACTTTTATTGATGACTACAATAGAAAAGTTTGGGTGTATTTTTTGAAAAAGAAAAGTGAAGTGTTTGGGCATTTCAAAGCTTTTAAAGCTATGGTTGAAAAACAAACAGGCTTGCAAATAAAATGCCTAATGTCAAATGGAGGGGGAGAGTACCTCTCAAATGATTTTACAAGGTTCTTGCAGGAGCATGGCATAAAGCAGCAATATTCATGCAGTCATACCCCACAGCAAAACGAACTTGCAAAAAGGAAAAAATGGAATATTGGAGAGGTATCTCATGCCATGCTCAACAAAAAAGACCTGCCAAATTATTATTGGGCTGAAGCAATTGCTACAACAGTCTACATAATGAATAGGACTCCCACTGCAGCAATACTTGGCATGATGCTGAGGAGATGTATACTGGTAGGAAACTAGATATTTCTCATTTGAAAGTTTTTGGTTGCATTTCCTATGTTCATGTGCCAAATGAGTTGAGATCCAAGTTGGATCCAAAAGCTGAGAAGTGCATCTTTTTTGTTATTCTCTACAGCAAAAAGGGTATATATGCTATAACCCTTCTACTCGTAAGTTTACAATAAGCAGAGATGTTCTTTTTTATGAGACCAGTAAATGTGATTGATGATGTAGATGCACAAAATGGTAATGCTACATAGAATTCACAGTAGCAATCACAAAATATTAGTGGACCTATAGTGTCCTCTAGTAGTGGTTCACATACTTTGCCATGGACAGGCAGATTGAGATTAGGAGGATCTCCTAAAAGCAATGGAGATAGTGGTATGCAAGTATCACAAAAAGTAAAAGAGAAAGTAGATCAGCCCATGGTTGATGTGAATGCAAGTCACTCTTATGTGGATGGTGAATCCAGTGGCTCAGAACAGAGCCTTAATGATGAGTTGGGTATCCCTTCTATTGTTACACCTGGAGTAAGGAAGACAAAGGATGTTTTGAGAGCACCTAGCAGTGAGTCTATTTTGTGCAGGTCTACCAGAGTTAGGTATCCTGTGGATAGGCTGAAATATGATGGATTTATAGCCATTCACTATGCCTATATGGTCAAAGTGATACATGAACCACAACCCACTTCTTTTGAGAAAGCCATGGGAAAAGAAAAATGGGAGAAAGCCATGGATATAGAAATGGATGCCTTGGAAGCAAATGCTACATGGGAATTGGTGCCTTTGCCTAAAGACAAGAATGCAATTGGTTGCAAGTGGGTTTATAAGGTGAAGTACAATGTAGATGGTTTTGTGAATAGCTCGTGAATAGATACAAGGCAAGATTAGTTGTCAAGGGGTATGCATAGACATATGGCATTGATTATGAAGAAAGATTCAGTCCAGTTACAAGGATGGCAACCGTAAGAGCAGTCATTGCTATGGCTACATCAAAGGGATGGTCTTTACATCAGATGGTTGTAAAGAATGCTTTCTTGCATGGTGATTTGCAACTTGCATGGTGATTTGCAAGAAGAGGTCTATATGGAGCAGCCACCAGGTTATGTTCATGCTGTTCATCCTGAGTTTGTTTACAAGTTGAAGAAAGCCTTGTATGGCTTGAAGCAAGCACCTAGAGCATGGTTTGACAAGATAGGACATTATCTTGTCACTATTGGCTTTCAGATTTCCAAGGCAGCTTTCTCACTGTATGTGAGAAAAATAGAGAAAGGCATTATGCTGCTTATCATTTATGTTAATGATTTGATCATCACAGTGATAGTAATGAAGATATCCTTCATGTGAAAATGCTATTGAAGCAGAAGTTTGAGATGAAGGATTTGGGAGAGCTGCGTTACTTCTTGGGCATTGAGATGATTAGATCCATGAGTGGGATATGGCTCTTGTAGAGGCAGTATGGATTGGGCACGCTGTGCAAATATGGGATGAAAAGCTATAAGCCTATTTCAATTCCTTTGGAGCAGAATGTGAAGCTGAGCACAGATGCAGGTGAGCTTCTAGAAGACCCTACTATGTACAAATGCATAGTAGAAAGTTTGATTTATATGACTATTACCATGCTAGATTTGAGCTATGTTGTTGGGATGGTAAGTCATTTTATGCAGGCTCCAAGGAAACCGCATTTGGATGCGGCTAGACGCATACTGAGGTATGTGAAGTCCACATTGCAGTATGGACTATTTTATGAGACCGTGGTTTAGATACAGTTGCATGGATACACTAATGCTGATTGGGCTGGTAGTATTTCTGATAGACGATCTATGAGTGGATATGTGTTCTCTTTTGGGAGTGCTGCAATCACTTGGAGCAGCAAGAAACAACCTATGGTTGCCTTGTCGAGCAAAGAGGCTGAGTATAGGGGTGCAGCAATGGCTGCATGTGAGGGAGCTTGGTTGCATAAGCTACTTTATGATAGGGCCAGTTGTCATTCATGAGTAATATATACTTGGCAAATAACCCAGTCTATCATGCTAGAACAAAGCACATTGAGGTACATTATCACTATGTGCGGGAGAAGGTTCTAGTAGGTTTTATTGATCTAGTTTATGTTAGCACAGAGGATCAAGTAGCTGACATATTC
This sequence comes from Dipteris shenzhenensis, assembly GCF_047967505.1. Taxonomy (NCBI): domain Eukaryota; kingdom Viridiplantae; phylum Streptophyta; class Polypodiopsida; order Gleicheniales; family Dipteridaceae; genus Dipteris; species Dipteris shenzhenensis. Next base: position 50,373,158 of record NC_141601.1, read on the forward strand.
ACGAAGACATTGGGCACAAAGAAGCTACACCAGTTTAGAGACCTACTTGGTGTGCAGGAATTGAGATTGAGCTCAAGAGGGAGTGTTGAGATATCAATCTCCACTCATGATATGCCAGGGTGACCGTTGTGCATTTATGTCACCGACTTGTTAGCTGCAGATGCGGTTGGTACACCACCCATGAATAATAGCTAGATGACAGCTATCTTTATGTAGTCTAGTTAGTGGCTTAGTTAGTATGGCACCTTAGTTAGCTAAGTCGCACATATAGGTTTCACCTATTCCTTTTGTACTTAGAGAGTTCTTTTGGCTTTCACAACTAAGAAGAGGAAAACTATTTTCAGCCTCCACCTTTGTGTGTATTCCCCCATTGTGTATGTGAGAAAGCCGCAAGTGAGACTCCTTCCTTCTCTCCCACTCTCTTCACATGGCGTGCTTCTAAGAAGATCACTCTTTGATAGAGTCGGCTTGTAATCTGAGCATCGACCCTTTCATTGGGATTAAAGCTAAGTGGAGGCAAATGCGAATCAAGGTAACATGAGACCTCCAGAATGAATTCAATGTTTTATAGAATATAGCACTTAGGATAAGGAAGCGATCAATGTTGCCATGCATTATTTGCTCATACTACTGAAGTGCTCGGACCATTGTGCCTTGGATATTCCATTCTAGACCAGAGTATGGTTCGATCATTGGCCAATTAATGGTTCGATCTTTAGCCAAAGTGTGTATGTTGGCTTCCCATTTCTTACACCGTGGAACTACATAGAACTTGGGATGGATTCTAAGACATGGAGATGCCCGTAAGTACTCCTTTAAGAAGATTACATCAAAGAGCTTGGGACGGTGCCAATCAGGTTGTGGATCCAACTTGCTAATCCCACTTTCACTAATCTGACACTGATGAAGGTTGGTAGGAAAGTTGTTCAGGGTCCATCCACCTCGAGTTTTCATATCAAGATATTTGCTCCAAAATTCCTTGATGGGGTTACAAGGAAGTGGTATCTCATCAAAATCATACCCATCATTGGAACTTGGCATGGGAGTATGAATGGGATTATTTGCATCTTGATATTTGAAATCAACTATTGCATCATTTTCTGTTGATGGAAGCACAAGTAGTGTCGGAGGTGATGACGGGGCAAGGAGAGAATTTGGGGACATGGGGGAGAAATATGGAAGAGTGTTAGTTGCGGAACGGGGAGCAAAGGGGAGGGGGGGAAGAACTAGGCAAATGGTTTGAGCAGCTTGGTAATCCTCAAGGGTAGGATTAGCAAGGGATGGGAAGAAGCTAGTGTGAGGGGCTCGTAAGTTTGTGACTGTTGGGTTAGTTGAAAATGGTAAGAGGCATGAGCAAAGAGACGATGGAGGGAATAGATGTTAGGATGGATCTCAGGGAAGGCTAAGAGAGTGGTAGCAACAAGGGTAGGTGAGGTTATGATGTTGGGAGAAATAGTGGTTAGATATGAGAGGTTGGATGAGGCCCTGTCATCTTTCAACACTTCTTTTTGTTGGTGCGATGGGATGATCAGCTGCATGGTTGGGATGTCGGTTATGTCATGCCTTGCAAATAATAGTGATGGCCTTTGTAGTAATGGCAACAAACCTGCAATAATCCTGAGGGGAGGACTACCCATGAGGCATACATATGCAATGAAAGCATCCGTCCTGAGTGCTATAAACCCGGCATGTGTAGATAGGTAGAAGATATTTTTCTCATCTTCAGACAAGTCTTGGAAAATTATGCGCTAGGTTTTAGTCCCGATGGAATGTTCCCAGTTGATTGTTGGATGAGTAGATATGATCCTCATTTGGAGTTGCTTCCATCAATGACATCAAGCACTTAGGCGAAGGAAGTGATCAATGTTGCCATGCATTATTTGCTCATGCTGCTGAAGTGCTCAGACCATTGTGCCTTGGATATTCCATTCTACACTAGAGTATGGTTCAATCATTGGCCAATTAATGGTTTGATCTTCAGCCAAAGTGTGTATGTTGGCTTCCCATTTTTTATGCCGTGGAACTGCATAGAGCTTGGGATGGTATCTGAGACATGGAGGTGCCCGTAACTACTCCTTTAAGAAGATTACATCAAGAGCTTGGGACGGCGCCAATCAGGTTGTGCGAATGTTGGTAGTAAAGTTGTCCAGGGTCCATCCACCTCAAGTTTTTATATCAGAATATTTGCTCCAAAATTCCTTGATGGGGTTACTGGGAAGTGGTATCTCATCAAGATCAAACCCATCATTGGAACTTGGCATGGGCGTACAAATCAGATTATCCAGATCCTAATATTCGAAATCAAATACAGTGTCATTTTTTGTTGATGGAAGCACCAGAAGTGTCAGAGGTGATGATGGGGCAGGGAGAGAATCCGGGGACATTGGGGAGAAATATGGTAGAGTGATAGTGGTGGAAAGGGGGGGAAGAGGGGAGGGGGGGAAGAACTGGGAAAATGGTTTAAGCAGCGTGGTAATCCTGAAGGGTAGGATTAGCAAGGGAGGGGGAAAAGCTAGGTGTGAGGGGCTCGTAAGTTTGTGACTATTGGGTTAGTTGAAAATGGTGAGAGGCATGAGCAAAGAGACGATGGAGGAAATAGGTGTTAGGATGGAGCTTGAGGAATGTTAAGAGGGTGGTAGCAGCAAGGGTAAGTGAGGTATGATGTTGGCAGAAATAGTGGTTAGATATGGGAAGTTGGATGTGAGATAGGCCTTGTCATCTTCCGACACTTCTTTTTGCTAGTGCAATGGGATGATTAGCTGCATGGGTGGGATGTTGGTTACATCGTGCCTTGCAAATAATAGGGATGGCTTGTGTAGCAATGGCAACAAACCTGCACTAACCCTAAAGGGAGGACTACCCATGAGGTAGACATATGCAATGAAAGCATCCGTCCTGAGTGTTATAAACCCGGCATGTGTAGACAGGCAGAAGATATTTTTCTCATCTTCAGACAAGTCTTGGCAAATTATGCATAGGGTTTTAGTCCCGATGGAATGTTCCCAGTTGATTGTTGGATGAGCAGATATGATCCTAATTTGGAGTTGCTTCCATTGGATAAGCACACGTGCGTTGAGGTGATCTTCCACTTGTGGAGCAGCCACAAGCTCTTGGTACACCACTGTTGTGCATTGTAGTGGGGCGTCATTGGTGTTGTCTTCCAATGCCTCATTGTTGTGCACTAGCAATTGGAGTTCAAGCTTGGAGATGATTATGTTTTGGGAGTGCATCTCATTCATTTTTTCTTTGTATTCATGGTAGATGGTTGTGTATCCCTCCTTAAGCTTTCTCATTTGCAAGGTGACCTTTGCCTATTGAGGAATGTCTTCAGTGGCATTGAACCATTGGTCCAAGACTTGGGCTTGTGAAATGCTGGCCTCTTAAACTGTAGCAAGTTGGTCTTTTAAGATTCTGCATTCCCTTGTAAGCTCGTCAATGTTGAAGGCACGTATTGCCAAAGATTGTTTCATGTCTTCAAGCTTGTCTTTGCAATCTTGGAGCTCTTCTTCTTTGTGAATTAGAGTGAGTTGAGCTTGTGCCACTACCTCTTTCTATTGTGCATGTGCAGATGTCAAGGAGTTAGAGTAGGTCTGTAGGATTGCCATTGCTTTTACTGTCGCAGTCCGTTGTATTTGACTTTGGTGGAGGTTGGAGGTCACATCCCTTACTGCCTTCTCTTGAGCTTGGAGAGCTTGGTTCATATGCACTTCTTCTACCTCCTTCTCATCTATCTGTGCCCGAAGTGCCTTGACCTCTATGGTGATTGCCTGGAATTGGTCTTCAATTTTTGATGCAGTCTGCCTTTCCAATTCTCTTGCATATTCTTCCTTGGCCAAGCTAGTGAATAGTTCTGACATTTGGATCATTTGGCTAGCTTGATGTTGGAGAATGATAGATGCTAATGAGGTCTAGTGATATTGCTCATACAAGTGGTGCCCATGTAGCCATCTCGATGATTATGTAGTACTCGGGGGAGGTTGTTCCAATGGCATTTCAGCCCCTTGTGTACAATAGTCATATTGTTGATCTGGCACTAGCTCCCCTTGTGGCTCATCGACTAGCATGGCATCAATGGGTGGTTCGAGTGCTGATGTAGCCTCAGCCTCTGGTGCCGATCTTTCCTTAGGTTTTGGGGGTGTCAATCTTATCTCGAGCTCTGGTTGTTGCTGTTGGTGGAGACATATTGGTTGCAGTTATGCACCGAGCTGTAGCATCTTGTGGGATAATTCTGCAATCCCAACCTCTAGAATAGGTATTTCTACTAAGGCATCTGTACTTATCAATGTGATAGTAGGAGAAGTTGGTGATGGCTCCTATACTAGTGAAAAGGGTATGTCCAACTTCTCAATTGGTTTTGGTGACTGGGGCAAAGAGATTTCTCTTTCTTGTAGTTCTTTTTTGATGATTATAGCTAATAACGGAGCGGGGGGGTGGGGCGACATGTGCTACGGGCAGGTCTAGTGCACCATCATTAGTAGGTGCCGCACATGAGTGTCACTAGCATGCATCGCGAGCGGGCACTGGTGCATTGTCACGAGAGCACCGTCGCTGCGGGGCGCCGCCATGGGGCGACAAGGGGTGGGGGGGGAAAGAGCAAAGAGGGGAAGGGGGAGAGGGGGGGAAGAGAGAAGCGAGAGGGAGGGAGGTGGTAGAGAGAGGGGGAAGAGAGAAGCGGGAGGGGGATGGTCGGGAGAGGGGGAAGAGAGAAGTAGAAGGGGGATGGTAGAGAGAGGGGGAGGGTGGTAGAGAGAGGGGGGTAAGGGGAAGAGAGAGAGAGGGGGGGAGGGGGAGAGAATGAGAGAGAGAGAGAGAGTGAGTGAGAGAGAGAGAGAGAGAGAGAGAGAGAGAGAGAGAGTGGAGAGTGAGAAAAGAGAGAGAGAGAGTGTGTGAGAGAGAGTGAGAGAGAGAAAAAGAGAGAGAGTGAGTGAGAGAGAGAGAGATAGTGAGAGAGAGAAAAGGGAGGGGGAGGGAAAGAGAGAGAGAGAGAAAGGGGGAGGGAAAGAGAGAGATACAGAAAGAGAGAGAGAGAAAGGGGGAGGGGGTGGTGGAGGGGGGAGGGGGTGGTGGAGATGGAAGGGGGAAGGGGGGAGGGGGGAGGGGGAGATGGAGGGGGGGGAGGGGGTGGTGGAGAGGGAGGGGGGAGGGGGTGGTGGAGAGGGAGGGGGGAGGGGGTGGTGGAGATGGAGGGGGGAGGGGGGGAGAGGGAGGGGGTTGTGGAGATGGACGGGGTGGTGGTGGTGGAGATGGAGGGTGAAGGGGGAAGGGGGTGGTGGAAATGGGAGGTGGTGGAAATGGAGGGGGGAGGGGGTGGTGGTAATGGAGGGGGGAGGGGGTGGTGGAGATGGAGGGGGGAGGGGGTGGTGGTAATGGAGGGGGGAGGGCATAGTGGAGATGGAGTGGGGAGGGGGGGAGAGGGAGGGGGTGGTGGAGATGGAGGGGGGGAGGGAGAGGGGGTGGTGGAGATGGAGATGGAAATGGGGTGGTGGAGATGGAGAGGGGGAGGGAGAGGGGGTGGTGGGAGGGGGGAGGGGAAATGGAGGGTGGAGGGGGAAGGGGGTGGTGGAAATGGGAGGGAAAGAGGGAAGGGGGTGGTGGAGATGGAGGGGGGAGGGGGGGGAAGGGGGTGGTGGAAATGGAGGGGGGAGGGGGAAGGGGTGGGGGAAATGGAGGGAGGAGGGGGAGGGGGTGTGTGAAGATAGTGGGAGAGAGGGAAGGAGTCTCACTTGTGGCTTTCTCACATACACAATGGGGGAATACACCAACAGGTGGAGGCTGAAAATAGTTTTCCTCTTCTTAGTTGTGAAAGCCAAAAGAGCTCTAGTACAAAGAAATAGAAGAACCCTATATGTGGGTCTCAAACCAAACTCAACTAACTAAGGTGGCATACTAACTAAGCCACGAACTAGAGTAGATAAGGATAGCTGTCATCTAGCTATTATTCGTGGGCGGTGTACCAACTGCATCTGCAGCTAACAAGTCGGTGACATAAATACACAACGGTCACCTTGGCATATCACGAGTGGAGCTCGATATCTCAACACTTCCCCTCGAGCTCAATCCCAATTCTTGCACACCCAGCAGGTCTCTGAACTTGCACAGCTTCTTTGTGCCCAATGCCTTCGTGAATATGTTAGCGACCTGATCCTCTGTGCTGACATAAACTAGATCAATAAGACCTAGTAAAACCTTCTCCTGCACATAGTGATAATGCACCTCAATGTGCTTTGTCCTAGCATGATAGACTGGGTTATTTTCCAAGTGTATATTGCTCATGTTGTCACAATAAATGACAACTGGCCCATCTGCTAGAGCTATGTCATCGGTCAGCAAGAAGCAACCCACAGTTGCTCTTTCTTCTACCGAGGCTGAGTACAGAAGATCAGCATGTTTTGCTTCTTGTGAGGTAGTGTCGTTGAGGAGGACTTTAGGGAACATGGGTGCAGTGCAAAACAAGCCTATGCAGTTATCATGTGACAATCAGAGTTGCATGGCAATTGCAAAGAACCCTGTGTTCCACACTCACACAAAACAAATTGAGATTCAATATCACTTTGTACGTGAGCTCATCATGGATGGAGAGGTTGACTTGGTGTACTGTTCGACTACAGAGAATGCTGCGGACATCTTCACGAAGGCTCTTGGAAGAGACTTGCTAGAGAGGCATCTTCATCGACTTGGCATTGGCTCGAAAAAGTAAGTTCACTTGCAGGTGGACATTGAGGGGGGTGTTAGATATCAATGATCCACTCTCGTGTAACTACGCGGGAGCCAGCTAGCTCTACTTGTAAGCCCCCCATATGAGGAGAAGGCATTTGAGTAGCTCGGTTATTCAGTAGGTCCTAGTTTGGACACCAGATGGGGGCCATGTGTGGCCTGATGGCTGGACGGCTTCAGATAGAGTTGGCACACTACCAACTAGGCTACATGCAAGTGCAGGAAGGCATCCCATGACTGACTGCACTGCGGGTAGATGGAGCATTTCTCGAGGCAACCCACTCTCGGGTTGCGAGGCCCGTTTGGAGCCCCAGATGATCCCAGATGGCTCTAGGCCCAACGGTGCCCATAGGTCAGTTGCTCTATTCTATGCACCAGTTCTATCGTGTGGTCAGCAGGACCGACCCCCAATCAGCCCTTTTGGGTAGACTAGATCGGTCTCCCAATTGGGTCTAACCGACTACGACTGGTGGGGCTATATAACAGTAAGCCCGTGAAGCCCATTATCATCACTGGCTACAGCAACCCTGATTCCTTAGCATCCAGCCTCTGTCCTCTACTGTTCCAAGTGTGCCATCAAAGCTTCTCACACAGGAGTGCACGGCTGGGAGGCAGCGCCATCTATTGTATCAGTTGTACAGTAATCAAATTTTTTATTCTCCATACTATTTGTTTTTCTCTCTTGCATACGAGATCCTATTATCTGTTGAGCACAAACATTGTATTGTTTTCTTACACACATCACCAGCAATAGGATCTACATCTACACAAATAGTTTTCGCACAGGTAGCAGATCCTGCCATTGCTTGAGCTCAAGCAGAATGGGATAAGAAAGACAAGTATGCCTATCATCTAATAAAGCAGAATGTGCAAGATGTCATGCTAGGACAGCTCAACACGGTCAAGACATCGAAAGAAGCATGGGATATGTTCGCAGCTCTCTACAAGTCCAAGAACACATCCAGGAGTCTCACCTTGAGAAACCAGATCAACCAGAGTTTCTGCAATAGTAGTGAAACCAGTCATGCTTATGTACTCCACATAAAGGACTACAACAATCAACTTGCAGCAGCAAGAGAGACTATGAACCCTGCAAAAATGGTTCAAGTCATTCTGAATGGACCAGGAGAGGGATACGAGAATCTAGTCCAGAGTAATGCCACTATTGTGTCAAACATCCAGTGCAACTATTGTCACAAGTTTGGACACTATGAAAGAGATTGCCGCAAGAAGCAGTACGACCAAGGGGTCAATCCAATAGTAATCGAGGGAATTCTGAGGTAGTCTCTACAAGTCCAAGAACACATCCAGGAGTCTCACCCTGAGAAACCAGATCAACCAGAGTTTCTGCAATAGTAGTGAAACCAGTCATGCTTATGTACTCCACATAAAGGACTACAACAATCAACTTGCAGCAGCAAGAGAGACTATGAACCCCGCAAAAATGGTTCAAGTCATTCTGAATGGACCAGGAGAGGGATACGAGAATCTAGTCTAGAGTATTGCCACTATTGTGTCAAACATCCAGTGCAACTATTGTCACAAGTTTGGACACTATGAAAGAGATTGCCGCAAGAAGCAGTATGACCAAGGGGTCAATCCAGCAGTAATCGAGGGAATTCTGAGGTAGAGGAAATCATCGTGGTGGACATTCTAGTCACAGTCATTTTGCAAATGAACATGGAAATATGTTTCTTGCAAGCGAGGAATTGCATCAGACTGATACGGTGTACCTAGGCACTGATTTCAATCCCAAAGAGGATTACAGCTATCAAGTCGACCAAGTAGAATAGGATCCTTGGTACATCAACAACGGTGCATCATCTCACATGACAAATCATCAGGAATGGTTCACAGAGATGAAACCATTAGAAGGTCAAAAAAATGTCATCTACATAGCAGACACAATACACCGAATCTAGTTCAAGGGACAGGTGTTATCCCTATGAACAATTTCACTGGTACAAAAGGATTAGTGAAAGATGTGCTCTATGTTTTGAAGCTCAGCAAGGACCTTTTGTCAGTAGGTCAAATGATGGAACACAATTACAAAGTCATCTTCGATAGTGATGAATGCACTATTAGAGATAAATCCAAAAGATGTCAGCTAGTAGCAAAAGGTGTCAAGGACGCTTATACAGAATGCTAGCTATAGTGCCAAATAAGCATGCCATGTCAACTCAACTGCAATAGATGCCACTATCTGCAAAATGGCACAAGAGATATGGTCATGTCAACTTCAAGTACTTGTTAGATCTCAGGAATTAGAATATGGCAATTGGGATTCCGAAGCTATAGTTTCTTGGAAAAGTTTGCAAAGCATGCTGCTTCGGCAAACAAAAGCGAACCAACTTTGTCAAAAGTACCTCTCGTGCACGAGGTATTCTTGATTTGATACATACAGATGTATGGGGTTATGCCCACACCCGCAACATTAATGGTTCACTTTACTACTTGACTTTCATCGACTACTACAGTAGATATTGTTGGGTCTACTTTCTGAAAGAGAAATCTGAAGTGTTTTCTAAATTTCAAGAATTCAAAGCCATGGTAGAAAACTAGACAGGCAGAAAGATCAAAGTCATATAATCAGATAGAGGAGGTGAATACATGTCTTCAGCATTCATGAACTTTTGCAAAAATCATGACATTCAAAGATAATTCACATGTGCAGATACTCCTCAGTAGAATGCAAGACCTGAAAGGAAGAATGGGACTTTAGCAGACAGTGCTACAGCATTGCTTCATGAAAAGCATCTTCCAAATCAGTTTTGGGCAGAAGCAATAGCTACAGCAAACTACTTGCTTAATCGGCTTCCTACCGAACCGATACAGGGTATGACTCCTTATGAAGGATTCATTGGACACAAGCCACATATTGGGCATCTTCGCATATTCGGTTGCATAGCATATGCCCACATACATGATGATCATCACAGAAAATTGGATGCAAAGTCATGCAAATGCATCATGGTTGGCTACAGTGAAGAAAGCAAAGCATACAAATTGTATGATCCCATCAACCACAAAGTCATTATCTCCAGAGATGTAATCTTTGATGAGAAATCAAAATGGAAAACCTCACCTAGAGAGGAGATAGAAGCAGCAACTTCACAGTCATCTACAGAATAGGTTGATGAAGAAGAGCAAGAATTGCCATAAACACCCCAAGCAGAGCCACAGTAGCTCAGACAGTCTACTAGGGAAAGCAGACCACCAACCAGATTGACTACCATCATGGCTACAGAAGAGCCAGTGTACTTCGAAGATGCAGTAGATAAGCCAAAATGGCAAGCTACTATAAATGAAGAAATGGATGCTTTGTATAAAAATAATACTTGGGAATGATGCGACCTTCCACCAGGAAAGCAGGCCATAGCAAACAAATGGGTATACAAAGTGAAGTACAATCCAAATGGCAGTATTCAAAGATACAAAGCCAGACTAGTTGCAAAAGGATTTGCAGAACAATATGGTCAGGACTATGATGAGACTTATGCTCCAGTAGCAAAGGTGGATTCCATACGGTTCTTGATATCACTAGCAACACTCAATAGATGGAATGTGTATCAGCTCGATGTCAAGAATGCATTTCTCAATGGTTACCTAGACGAGGAAGTCTACATGCAACAACTAGCAGGTTATGTTGAACCAGGAAAGGAGAATAAGGTTTGCCATCTCAAGAAAAGTCTCTATAGCTTAAAACAAGCACCCAAAAGTTGGTACAGCAGAATTGACAAGTATTTTGCTAATTTGGGATACATGAAGTCTAATGCAGATCATACTCTCTACTACAAAGTTCAAGGGGAAGACATTACTATTGCACTTTTATACATAGATGACTGATTATGACAGGAAGCAAGGATAGCTTCATCAGAAAACTGAAACAAGACTTATCTATAGAGTTCGACACGAAAGATCTTGGACTTATGCACTATTGTCTTGGAATTGGGTTCTGGAGAGATTCATATAGCACATTCATGAGTCAGCTCAAGTATGTTGATAGTCTCCTGAAGAAGTTTCATATGGCAGATTGCAAGACTGCAGCCACTCCCATGGAATAGAGTTTGAAACTTACTAAAGATTCAGAAAAGCCTATAATCAATGATAGATACTACAGGTAGCTCATTGGATCTCTTATATATCTGACAATCACACGGCCAGATATTTGTTATGTAGTAAGCTCACTAGCACAGTTTATGGCAAATCCAAAACAGTCTCACTGGAATGCAGCCAAAAGAGTCTTGAGATACATAAGAGGTACAAGACAGTTTGGGATAGAATATAGAGGAAGTCATCCATGGTTGCATGGATACTGTGACAGTGACTATGCCAGAGGTCATGAGACTAGGAGATCGACACAGGGATATGCATTTTTCCTTGGTCAAGGTGCTATATCATGGTTGTCAAACAAACAACCAACTATTTCTTTGTTTTCGACTGAAGTAGAATATAGAGCACTCACTATAGGTGCATGTGAGGCCATATGGCTTAGAAGACTATTGTCGGAAACAGATTACTTTGATGAGTCTAAGCCAACAACAATATATTGTGATAACCAATCGGCTCAAGCATTGGCCAAAAATCTAGTATATCACTCCAGGACAAAGCACATTGATGTCAGAGAGCACTTCAGAGAAAGAGTGTTACGTGGTGACATCACACTACAGCATTGTGATAGCAAAGAAAATGTTGCATAGATCTTTACCAAACCACTCAGTAAAGAGCTATTCGAGAAACACCGACTAGCTCTTGGTTTGATGCAGAGGAAGGACATTCCCATTAAAGGGGTGTGATGGAATGTAATGCTCAGTCCTTCTTCAATTCCCAAGAATCATCATCTTGAGGGAAGGCCTACTTCATGATGTTGATGTTGAGGGAAGGTGTTGAGAGTTCACGCTTAACATCATGTGATCATGTGTGCATAGCATCATCACGTGATCATATGTGCATAGCACTAACCTTATAGAGTGCTATAAAGGAAAGGGTAAGATCCCCTAACCCTAACCCTAAATGGTTTTATATATATTCTATTTTTTCAACTAAATCTAGTGTACACTTAGTCATTTGTGGTGTGCTCTCTAGCTATGCCCTCTCTCCTCATCTCCACTCTTCTCCTCTCCCCTCTTCATATTTTGTCACCGTTGGTACACCATCCATGAATAATAGCTAGATGACACCTATCTTTATGTACTCTTGTTAGTGGCTCAGTTAGTATGCCACCTTAGTTAGCTAAGTTTGGTTTGAGACCCACATAAAGGGTTCACCTAATCTTTTGTACTAAGAGTTCTTTTGGCTTTCACAACTAAGAAGAGGAAAACTGTTTTTAGCCTCCACCTTTGTATATATTCCCCCATTGTGTATGTGAGAAAGCCACAAGTGAGACTCCTTCCTTCTCTCCCACTCTCTTCACATGGTATCAGAGCTCGGTTCATGGTAAGGAGCTCAAGACAGCAGCAAACCAAGTTTGCGGTGTCCTAGTAAGAGGATCAGTGTTGCTTTTCTTTTTTTTCGAGTTTGGGAGCAAATCTCTATAGGTAGCACAGCTGGAAAGTGCAAGAGTGCATTGTCTCAGATTGGGACATCCTTTGCGGTGTGGCAAGAGGACAGTTTATGCCATGGGATCGGGCAAAGCCCTCGGTGCAATTATTTTTTTGATTTGAGGCCATTTCGGGGCCCGTTTTGGTGGTGGAAGTTTTCCCCAGGTACTCACGAAAGTGCCCTCTTTTTGTTGTGCGACCACTCTTCTGTAAGTCAGTGAAAAGTTATCGCAGAAATTACATCGTATGCCTGTGCACAAAGATATTAGGAGTGATAGAATCATTATTATTGCATGTTGATGCATAATCATCACTAGGAACTAACTGTGTGGTCAAATACCACTCTCGTCAGTTTTGCAGATTTGCCCTTGTGAGGCAGAAGGAGTGTTTTTTTACAGTGACAGAATATTTTGCAGTGTTCTGTAATGGTGTCTGATGCTCTTTCACAGATTGTCACTCAAAAGCTTGACAAGAACAACTTCCAAGCATGGAAGTTTAGAATGACAAATTTCCTTAAGGGAAAAGGCTATTGGGAGTTCATTACTAGAGCTGAACAAGAACCAGTTATTCCTAATGTTCGCAATCAACAAGAGTTGCAGGCATTTAAAGGCTGGCATAAGAAAGCCAGAAAAGTTATGTACTGGCTGTCTATCAGTATTTCAGATTCTATGATTGTGCATATTCAGGATGCAAGCATGCCGAAGGAGGCATGGGATACTTTGCCAAAATGTATAGCGCAAATACGCAAGCCAGGAAAATGCAGCTCAAGCAGGAGTTGCATAATGTGCAGAGAGAAAATATGAGCATCAATGACTACCACATGAAGGTGAAGAAGATTGCAGATGCACTTGCTTCTATTGGGTCACCAGTGGAAGAGTATGATTTAGTTTCTTTGACCTTGAATGGTCTAGGAAAGGATTATGCACAACTCTGGACATCCATTGCCGTTCGTGAGAATTTTCATGATTTTTTGAGGAGTTGATTGCTCTTCGCAAGGATGGCAATTGTGAGAGCAGTCATTGCTATGGCTGCATTGAAGGGATGGTCTTTACATCAGATGGATGTAAAGAATGCTTTCTTGCATGGCGATTTGCAAGAAGAGGTCTATATGGAGCAGCCACTAGGTTATGTGCATGATGTTCATGTTTGCAGGTTGAAGAAAGCCTTGTATGGCTTCAAGCAAGCACACAGAGCATGGTCTGACAAGATAGGATGATGATATCCTTCATGTGAAAATGCTATTGAAGCAGAAGTTTGAGATGAAGGATTTGGGAGAGCTGCATTACTTCTTGGGCATTGAGGTGATTAGATCCACAAGTGGGATATGGCTCTTGCAGAGGCAGTATGGATTGGACATGTTGTCCAAATATGGGATGACAAGCTGTAAGCTAGGGGTTGTTAGACAGGCAAAGGAGATGGATCAAATGAAAGAATGTTTAGGATGCTCAAAAAAAAACACAATCAAGAATGAATTGAAAGAAAACCAAAGGTTAGATCAATAAACAAGTTGAGAGAAAGATAAATATGTAGTATAGTCAGACCAAGGATGGTGTCTAATTTTGATTTAAAACTATTTGGACAAAGAAATGTCTCTAGAAGAGCTAAAAGGGTTAGTTGACAAGATGGATAGAGGGAAAAACCTGGGAGAGGAAAGCTTCCCAATTGAATTTTATGAAGTCTTCTAGGAAACTATAGGGCCATACCTTTTGATGTTGTAGTAGAAAAAGGGTACTTGAATACCAACATTATGCATCTTAAATTTTAGTCTCAATACCAACGCTTCATTAAAAATTTGTAACAAGTATTCAACATAGTAAGGAATCTCCAATTTTTAAGTTCTTCTTTCTGTCCTTCGTTGGGGATAATATTTATCATACCCATGCTGATTGGATAAGAGAGACATCCTTGAGGCAATTTTGACTCTTTGGGAGGGGTTGGAAATGCTAACGAGTAGGGGTAGGATATTTGTTTTTACTATTAGGTTTTGATAAAGCCTTCGATAGAATGGAATGGGGTTTCATTCAATTGTTAATTCAAGACATGGGCATCGGACTAAATTTCAAAAGGTTTATTGAGATCCTCCTCCATGATCAAGCTAATATTGAAGTAAATGGGAAGACTTTAAAACATTTCCCCTTGAAAAGATCAATTAGGCAAGGGAGTCCTCTTTTCCCCTTAATGTTTGCAATTGTAACTGATGCGCTAGGCTGGTTCATCCATGATGGGTGGACAAAGGAGAAATCAAAGGAATATGACTAAATGAGGGGTTACAAATTGTAAGTCAACAATTTGTTGATGACATGAATTTAGCTCCCCAAAATGATCCTCAGTGGTAGGGGTAGTGGTGCAATGTCTATGAGCTTTCTATTTAGCATCAAGGTCTAGAGTAAGCAGGTGCTTATTTTTTGCGAGCTTTTTCATTTTTTTGCAAGCTTTTCTTGGGCTGAGCTAAGGGAGTTGATTTTTTTGTTCATTTTTTAGAGCATTATATAACACAACTCTTGGGGGACTTCACATGATATAAGACTCACATATGTTGAGCGACACTTATAAAACAACCCTTGATCTGTGATCACTTGAGAAAGAATGTTAGTTGGCAAGGTTCTAGGGCATGGATTTAGAGGAGTGTGAGAGCTCAAGAAAAGAAGGTAAGGGTTTCAAATGATAGATTATTGTGTGGTTGCATATTAAGAGTATTCTAAACGGGTTCTAAACATGCATTAATCATTAAAGCATGCACATCTTCAAAGCAATGCAATGATTGGAAGGATGTATTTTTTATTTGAAGGTAATAATTTCAAATTTTCATTTATTAAAAAACTTCAAATAATTGATCTTCAAACCTATGCAATGACTAATTAGAAGCATGCCTTCAAAGCATCTTTTTGGTCATGCATAAAAAGCATCATGTATTTGAAGGCAAGCATTCCAAACTTGCATTCTATGCAAGCACTACAACCAAGTCACACACATCAATAATGTAATAGATCCTAATCTTGAAGACCTTTCATGTCTCTTTAATCACCAGTGTTGATGACAATATATGTAATCCTCAAACCATGTCACAAGAAAATCATGAAGATACTATTTGGGTCTCAGGTCAATGAAAGATTTTATGCCAACAAGGTGTCCTAGCCCCACCTAGCTCTTTGAGCTCTTTAAATCATTTCAAAAGACAATTATAAAGATGCTCTTTGAGGTCTCTATGGATAAGAAGCTAGCATTTTTGCCAATAATGCCTCCTGCTTCTAGTTAAAAGCTACCAATTGTAAGTGTTCAATAGATAAGTTAAACAAAAACTTTTTAATTATATTGAACTTTGACACTCTAACACAAGAAATGGCTTTATTCATATCACATTGATCGTTTCGACTACAAACATGACCATGTTTGGAGTCATATTGACAAGTTATAGCCAAAATAAGATAGGCTATCTAAGCCCCCCAAACACTTGAGGGGCTATGCTAGTGCAACCCCTGGCTGTGCTTGGGAGGCTTGGACAACCATTCTTATTTTGGCCATAACTTGGTCAATATGACTCCAAACAAGGTCATGTTTGTAGTCAAAACGATCGGTGTCATATGAATAAATCCATTGATTATGTTATAATGTATAAATTCTACATATTTAAAAAGATTTTGTTAAAAATTATTTGTTTCATAAGAGCTTAAACTTATCATGCTACACATGGACATAATGTTTTGCCAACCATCATTGTATATCAATAGTTTGAACATGTATACTTAGTGGTTATTAATAATGTATAATTTCAACAAGAGCATAATCAATGATACCAAAAGGGCATCCTTATTAGCTTCATGTGAAGGGGAAGATTGTCTTAAACAAAGATTAAAAAAAGGATCGCTAGAGCTTTGGCCAAGGGCAATGAATCAAAAGAAAACATAGTTTCACTTAGAAATATGAAAAGTATTATAGCAAAACCTATTTAATAGACAAATCTTTGGGAATGGTAAATAACATAATGGGATGGCTTTTATTAAGAAACCCACATGTAGAGTAGACTTCTCTATGAACATTCCCTTATGATCCTTCTTACAACTTTTACTTAATAGGGGGTGACAATGAAAACCCTCTCTCAAACTATCTTCATGAAATGGTTTCTCCAAATAAACCTCATTGAAGCTAGCCATCAAGGTAGTTTTGCCAATGAAACCCCTTCGAAGTAGATCTTCCAAGGTAACTACCTTGGACAGCACTTTGTAAAGTAACATAACTTTCACATCCAATGTCCAAATATAGTCGTTCAACCACTCAAATTGATCATAAAACCCTATTTGAGCACATCTATGGGGTTATATTTTGGAAAATATTGCATAGATAGTATTAAATATTACATGTATTTTATGAGAGTGATATATAAGCCCAAGTTAATACTTATTTATAGTAATTTAAACTTCTTTAAAAACATATCCAAAAATATCTTGTTATTTATGCTATAAAAACACTAGAAAGATGTTGTCATATGATATAAATGTGCTGAATAAGTAATCATATATGTATAATATTATTACATTGAGAGTGATTATGAGGGATGTTTCTTAAAGGAATTATTTTTCAATACTTTTTTTAGGTAATAACTGAGTTACAAAGGGATGTCTATGAATAAGAAAATTTATGTTATGTAAAAATGAACGAGTGACTAGTCTGTATATTTTTATGATAAAGGGATCTAGTTCTAGTGAAAATAAAAGTGTTAAAACCATGTTTCCTAAAGAAATACAATTTTTTAAATCTCTTGAAAAACACGCTCGGATAAACCTACTCATAGGTTTTTGCTCGTAACATTGACGCATCCTCAATAAAGGTGGGCATTTAGCCAAGGCAAAATATGTTGTTTATGGATTGAGTAAAGAGCTAATTAAAGGGCCACTTAGAGGTCTATTTATGGCCTAGTGAAGAACTAGTCGATGGGTCAATAAGGGCTATTTATGGGTTAAGTTAAGGATTGACTACAACATTGAGTAAAGGGTTGAGTAAAGGGATGAATAAAGGTCTGAGTAAAGGGCTGAGTAAAGAGTTGAGTAAAGGGATAATAAAAGGATTGAATAAAGGGAGAGTAATTTCTTCTTGTGAAAGTGTTAGGTGGACTAATTTTAGCACTTTATAGATTTGTCTTAATTTGATTACTAACTTGCAAAGGATTCCTTTGACTCACTTGCATGCCAGAGGACCTTTTTTTTTTTTGGGGGGGCAAGTGTTCCAAGGAGACAAGGGTCAATAAGGTATTTTGTAAGCTTCTATTATCCTTTTTCTTGCCTGGGACACTTAATATTGTTTATGAGATGAGTAAAGGGCTGAGCCTATTTGGTTGATTTGCTGGATTCAAATTTGTGTTAATTTGTTGGATTCAGAACTATGCTAATCTAGCTACTAACCTATAAAAGGGATGTCAAACTCACTTGCATGTTGGACGTCCTTTTGTGTTTTGGATTTGTAGGTCTTCCAAATGCTAAATTTCATTTTCTACCATTTGCATAATATTGCAAACGGTTGGGACTAATATCCCAAAATTTAAGCCAATGAGATGGCTAGGAGGAGTGGTGAGGACCTCAACCCTTGAGAGGTGAGAGCGGCATGTTGTGTTAAGGTACAAGATTGAGTGATAAGTGAGACAAGATTGACTTCTTACTACTTGGAGGATTGGCTTTGGCAAAGAAAGAGCATGAAGGAGGAGTTCAAGAGAGACAAAGTTTGGGGATAAGGGAGACTATGAGTTTGATTCCTAAGATTGAGGTAAGAGGGATACATTACCTTAACCTTACAAAATCAAACTTGTGCTCTCCCTCCTCCCCGAATTCTCTCTTTCTTGAAGCATTAGAGATACAGCCTCGTTGTCGTGCTCTTGCTTGGAGTATCGGTGCTTGATAAAGGTGGGCCCAATGAATCTCATAAGTATCTTTATTACTTACTATCTTGACATCTGGTGCATTTTGTTGATGTATGTTTCTTTGCATCGGTAATCTTGCGAAGAATAATGTATGTTCTCTTTTGCCCTTAGACTCTTACTATTTGTGGATGTAGCTACCTTTGATACCTGCAATCCTTGTAAACACACACACACACACAAACACTTTTTTATAGTGAAAGCTTTGATTGATTATATCACAAGAATAGTCACCTTAGAAAAGAGGCGTTGGAAAATGCATCAACTGAAGTTCTTAGTATAAGCCAAATATACATCGTGATCTATCAGGCGAGTCTGCAAGCAATCAAAGAAAGATTGCTGCAGAGAACGCTTAAAGAAAGCAAAAAAAGAAAAATTGGTATCACTAAAGACTTTACAATTGCGGTCTGTCCATAAAGTCCAAAGTGCCCAATAACAAGCCCAAACAAAGAAAAGATGAAAGTCCGGTCACTGTGGATGAAAATCAAAGAGCCAGAAAAATTTTCCAAAGAGAATAGTCAGGAATCTCGCTCGTAGCCTCTGTCGAAGAGAATCCAGAAACTGTCGAGAAGACGGGCAATGCCAAAATAAATGAGGCACAGTCTCTTGAGAAATCAAACAGCGATGACAATAGAGTAGGAGCAATGTGCCTACGCTCCAACAAACTATCCAAATGGAAAAATTCCCAAAAGCACTCGCCATAAAAAAACCTCTTGCCGAAGTGGAACCTTGTATGCCCAAAGTTGCCGCTGTCTTTTTCTCCACCACTTAATTGGTCGATGCATTCGCCAAATAGAATTACCCCTTTCTGAAACCCAAGGTTGAGGCAAAAGGATTTTATATAATGCAGGCACAGTAATTTGAGATAGCCTCAAAGGATGAGAGGAGGACCCAAGGGAAGTCAAAGTCCAATCCTCTAATCGATCCTGGAGTTCCAAAGGGGGAATCAGATATAGGGGAAAGCATACAAGTGATTTACTGCCACAAAGTACAATAATGAGAACCCAAACTATACTATGTGGTTGCCAGAGAAAAGGGAAGCATAGAGCCATCATCATGAATAACATCAGCAACAGTATTGATCCCTTTAAAAGAAATAAAGTAGGAACGACGAGGTTCCTATAAAGCAAGCGGAGGCTAAAAAACTTTTGACCAATGAATGCTTTCAGCCCGCAAAGAGTTACCCATCAGAGATTGTTGACCATGCCATTCAAGGTGAGACAAAATATGCTTCCAGTCAAGAAGCAAGTTGGAGACCATAGGGCAACCATGCAAAGTGCCATCAATGCACCCAAACAAGAAATCCCACTGAGTGGGTTGCCAATGACCAAAAGTAGGAGTACTGATATGTGTGACCAGAGATTGAATCATGCGCACTCGCACACACACACTTTTTTTTTTGGGGTCGAATCTTTGAGTCATTATATTACAAAAAGGCTATCCCAGAAAGGGAGAGCTATAATACATCAAGAGAAAATCTCACTGTAGGACAAATGTACATCATGATCAAAGACACGAGATTGTAAGTAATCAAAAAGTGATTGCTGCAAAGAGTGTCTGAAGAAACACCAAAGACCCTATCATTGTAATCCTTCCAGAGAGAGTGCCCAGTACTGAACCCAAACAAAAAAGATCTCAAACTCCTGTCTGGGTGGATGTACACCAAAAATTCAAAAGAACTTGCCAAAAGCAATCTGAGGAAACCGAGCTCTCAAAATCTTCCCAAGGAAGTCTAAGAAAGCACAAGAGGAAGGACAATGCCAAAAGAGATGAGGCATAGTCTCTCTCAGAGCCAGACATCTACGACAAATAGAGGAAGCAATATGTCGTCTTGCCAAGAGCTGTCCATGAGGAAGAACACCCAACAAAGCTCTCCACAAGAAAACCTGCTGACGGAGAGGAATCTTAGAATGCCAAATCTGTCTCAAATGTTTCTGCCACCTTTTCATAGGACGATTAAGATGCCAAAGCTGATTTGCCTTTTGCGAGATAAAAGGTGGAGGAAGTAGAACTTTATAAAGAGAAGAGACAGTAATATGTGCAAACTGTAGAGGACGGCATGACAAGCCTCCCACAGAAGAAAGTGTCCAGTCTTAAAGACAATCCTGTAGATGCAATGGAGGAACTAGCTGAAAAGGTTGGAGCATCAAAGTAATCTTATGCCAAAGTGGACGATAATGCATTCCAAGGCCAAATTTGGCAGTGGCCAAAGGAAAAGTAAGGGGAAATCTAGCATCATCAACAACATCTTGAACCAAACGAATCCCCTTGAGACTCAAAAAATACGAACGTCGAGGCTCGTGTAAAGCCAAAGGAAGGGTGAACACTCTAGACCAATGTATACTTTTAGCTTTGAAAGAGTTGCCCTGCAAGGAATCACTGGCATGCCAATACAAGTGGGAAAGGATATGTTTCCAATCCATTAACAAATGGGAAACCAAAGGATAGCCAGGGATTTTGCCTGTCACAAAACCAAAAAGAAAATCCCACTAGGGAAGCTGCCAATGACCAAAAGCTGGAGATTCAACATGCAAGAGTAAATGACGAATCATGGCAACCCATGGTTGAGAATCTTGCAAAAACTATAGCATGAGTTTCCCCTTATGGGCAAGAATGTGCAGATGGTTATTGAGAATATTAAGACCTCCATGCATCTTTGGAGAACAAAGCTGTTGTACCTGAAGCAAACACAAGCTTTTTTTGCCATGGCGAGAACACCAAAAGATTTCTAGAACCTCAGACATAAAAGAGGCAAGATCAACCTTGCTGAACATAATAAGAGGCAAGTAGAATTGAATAAATCCATCAGAATAGATTGCACAATTCGAAGACGACCATGCAGAGGCCAAGTTGCCAATTTCCAGTACTCCAGCATTTTCTTGAGAGCTGCGAGAATCCAATCGGATTGTTGACGAGGAGAAAGTGTCCAACTCAAAGGATAGCCAAGATGATGAACCAATTGAGTTGGTAGCGCGCATGTGCGCGGGCACACACACACACATGCGCGCACGCACACACAATATTTTAGGGAATATTGGGGCTATTAATGTTGCATACTTGTTTTGCAAAGATATTAATGGTTCTTGTGATATTAATGTTTTGCAGAGTCGTCTTGCTAAGATCCATGTTAAACATATCATGTATGCACTTAGTTCACAAGGACATGTTAGAAAGTAAAAAATGTAAGGAAATGTTGTAAAGCCTTCTAATTTTTTGATATCATTTGTTGCCTAGAATCATTTGGAAGTCAAGGTAGATGTTTGTAGTTTACCATTGATATATTATAAATCCTCAATTTCTCACAGGAAAAGATCAAGGCTATTTAGCACCAATATGCCCTTTAAAAAAAGTTGCAATTTATCAACCTCGATATAACCATCGAAAACATCTTTCCTCTTTGTTCACATCAACCACTGCTCCAAGGGAAAGTACACCATTCCAAAATTAATGAAATAGGTGTTTTTGGTCCCATAATAATCTAGCTACAAGGGAAGAAGATTGGCATTTGAAGTAGTCGCTTAACTTTCTTGTATGAAGTTAGCCATGATCCCACTAAATGTGGTCCTCTTTGAATTGATGCATTTCACATGAAAATGCCACTTGTATGACCACAATGCACTATACTTCTTGAACTACAATAAAAACATTGAAACTATAAGCATGCACATTATAGTGATAATGGCCATGACTCAAGCAAATTTTTGCAAGTTCAAGCCAAATTAGCATGTCAGCAGCTTGCATGGTCTTGTCCACTTTTACATCCCTAATGCTAAGGAACCATTATCCTAGGCCTCCTTTTTCGACACATTGATTCTTGGGGGTGACTTCAACATGGTGGAGTTAGCCTCTGATAAAGAAGTGGGAAGAGGAGGCGGCTTTTAGTCTCTTTAGAGTGCCACCTAGGATACCTTTTTGTTGCATGCTATGCCTTCCTCGATCTCATTTTCTTGGTCAAATACAAGACATGACATGCCCATCGATGCATGGATTTGATAAATGTTATGTTAATGATTCGGGATTGGATAGAGATGGCACTCTTCCATTGTGTCAAGGGTCTCCACTTTGGATTACTTTCGAGTGGTCTTGATAGCTTTTGAGCCACGTATGCATGCCCATTCTGTCATAATCAAGATTCTAGATGCCTTGTATGCAAAGAGGGCCTTTCCAAGGCATTATTATACAGATGTGGTTGTCTCATATGCAAGGTGGTGTGCATTTACCTTCAAATGTGGCAGCAATCCCCTTCGGTATTAGTGATTTTTATCACTCCAATTCTAGTACTAGGGGGCATAAGATTGGTATACGTCGGCTACTAGTAGTCCTACAAAGGAAGGAGAAGAAGTGGCATGTGGATGCTTGGATTCAGGAGCACCTTGCTGTAGTAAGGGCTCAACGACAGGCATTTTGGATCTTCATGCACATTGGATTCATATGGGAGGGAGAGTCAATGTACACTCTTTCACTACTACAGGCCCTAGACAAGATAGAGAAAGTGTTACTTGGTTGTTTGACTCTACCAGGTTTTATAGTCAAATCTTGATGTTGTCATGCATATTGCTTCAAATTTTTGTGCCTCTCTTCTTACTATAGACCTTGACATTTCTATGAGAGATGACTACCAGGTAAAGCGTTTAGAAAGTCAATCCAAATTTGGTAAAACTAGATATGATGGCTCTACTTAATACACCTTTTACCAATCTAGAATTCAAGACTACTCTTCTTTCTCTTCACAAGGGCAATATGTCTTCATTCAAATGGGTTGCCCATTCACGCCTATTTTGGAGAGCATCAGGAAGGAAGGAACTCTAAAATTGACCTTGATTCTAGAGTGGTAGTTGATCAACCATGTATTGCTCGCCACAACGTAGTTTGTTGGTTCTTGTTGGTACCACTCTAGGGACTACGTCAGTCTATGGAGTGGCATTGATGATTCAACAGATGCCACAACAAATGCAAGAGCCAGGGTGTCTTGGAATTTGGGAGACCTATATTCTACCAATGCAAGAAGGAGGCCTTAATATCATTGATCCGAATCTATAGTACAAGGCTTTACTTAGCGAGTCTGTGTTCAAGGGACGTTTCCACAAGACATGAGCCTTTCGATGCATTGGGTCATGTTCCCTATCCTCAGTTGGTAATTGGAAGGACAACACTAGGTAGATATCTACGTTTGCAAACCTCAGGATTTCTCCTTCCTTATGGCTACCATCCTTAAAGCTCGAGGCACTTTTAGGAATTCTCGTTGGAGGATCCCTTCCTCAAAGGAAAAGATTGATAGACAGCTTTAATGCAAAAGGATATGATTCTTGATGATCATGGTAGATGCCTAGGTGTTTTTGGATACATGCAGTGGTCTAGAGGCCCTACTTTTTGTGTGGGCTCATGGAAGGCTTTGAAAAACCTTCTAGATTGATCGTAGACTTCAAATGGTGAAGAAAGCAGGAGGAGGATTGAACAGATCTTTGATGCAGTCTTGCCCTTGGACTGGGTCTTTAAGGATGAGAGATGGCACGTGGCATCAAATGGATGTGGGCTAGGGATCCTGCTTCAAGTCATAAGTCTCCGGTGAGATACAAATGGGGATAGCTGGGTCTTTGAACCCTAGGGGCTGGTTATCTAGGTCCATGGATGAGGATATCCTCGTGGATACTTGTTTTCAGCCAGTCAGGATTATGGGGCATGTGAAGCGGTGTTTTTGAGCTTCTGGCTGGTATTAAAACCCCCATCCAGTCACCTGAGAAGCAACTCCCATTCTACCCAATGCTAGAAGGTATCAGCTCAATGCTAGGAGCCTGTAGCCCTCTAGAGTCTCCACTGGGAAGAGTTTCAGATTTCTGCAGATCTGCAGAATTTTTTAAGGAGTAATCACTCTTTTCTTTTAGAATTGTATTCATGGACAAACTGTAGTAAATTATTTCTCCTTCCCCTTTCTTCATTAGCTGGGCTCAGTGGCTTGGATCTCTCTATCGAGGCCTCATGTATTCTATGAGATGCATAGCTCCTCTTGGGAGTGTCTGGTTCGACGTCATTTGGTTGAGTTATGCTCTCTAGATGTTGTTCTATCCTCTCCTTACAGACCTGCACATGCCTCATTGGACACATATCATAGCGAGCATTTTAACCCAACATATCAGATGCACGG
This sequence comes from Dipteris shenzhenensis, assembly GCF_047967505.1. Classification (NCBI taxonomy): domain Eukaryota; kingdom Viridiplantae; phylum Streptophyta; class Polypodiopsida; order Gleicheniales; family Dipteridaceae; genus Dipteris; species Dipteris shenzhenensis. Next base: position 50,397,459 of record NC_141601.1, read on the forward strand.
AGGCACTTGATGGTTCCCATCTCACACCATTTGGACAGACATAGGTAAGGTGGAGTGGATGTCGTGACCCTTCACAGATGAAAAAATTCAAAATACATATCCTTCTGATTTTAATATATTATGCATTTTTTAATGCATGCTGAGTACTTGTTTCTTTAATCCAACCTTATTCTTCCTTGATGCTAAATATTTCCTTGCAATGTCAATTAAGTACCATAATGCATAGTGCATAGGGATGAACATCCTTTTTTAAAAAGCTACATGTTTATATAACTTAATATTAATACTGTGCCGATTATCAATTTGTGATTAAAAATGATCTTTGGAGAAGTCACTCTTTGCGACTTATTTTGTTCATGCCCCTATTTAAGCTTGTATCGTCACTTGCATGTGCCAATTATTTCCTTGCAATATCAATTATGTACAATAAAGCAAAGTGCATAGGGATGGACATCCTTTTTAAAAAGCTAGATGATGTATGTAACCTAACGTTTATATACCTTAAGATTAATATTGTGCCAATTGTCAATCTGATTAAAAATGATCTTTGGAGAAGTCACTATCTTGTGACTTATTTTGTTCATGACTCTGTTTAAGCTTGTATCCTCATTTCCATGTGCATGTGTGTGTGTGGCTGCGTGGGTCTGGGCAGGGGTGTATGTGCGTGTGTGTGTGTGTGTTTATTACAGACTCCCCGTCTGTCCGTACATCCGTACGGCAGACGTACGCTCACCGTACAGCCGTACGGTCTGATCCGCCTTTTCCCTGCGTAGCCTTTCGTAACTCTGCCTCTGTTTTCATCGTCTTGCCGTACCTTTTCTGACACCTCTTCCAGACGTCCGTACATTTTCGTCCTTTTCCGTACAGCCTGGTTTCCCCGCCCATTTTTACTTCTTCGAACAGCTTTTGCGTGCCTTCTCAATATCCCTATACCGCTCAGCTTCTTCCATACAGCCCCCTCCGTACCACCGTACTTTCCGTACAGTCCCTGCTTCTTCCTCTTTTCGTTCAGTTCGCATCTCTAGCTTATTCTTCGTCCGTACAGCCCTTCTTTGCTCTGCCCTTCTTTCAATCCTGCCCTGCTTCTCTTCATGGAAGATCAATTCAAAAGCTACTCTCGTAAGGAGTCGACCCGGGACTCCAAAAGACAACAGGTTGATTTTTCTACTACAGATTCGGTCGACGCTCACTATGTCTTTGATATGCTTAAAGATGAATTTCAGTACAGCCGGAAGGAGTGGGCCAAACCTCCCCCGGCCATCAAATACAAGTTGAAGCTTCCATCATTGGTTGCTCCTCTTCGAAAATTCTCTCAGCAAGCAGTTATTATCTTCTTCCCAGGAAAGCTACCTTCAGCAAATGATGTGGCTCAATGGGTTCAGGCATTGTTGGGAGGCTGCTTTGTTGAAGGGGTATATTTTGCTTCTAGGGGTTTTTATGAGGTGCACTTTTCAGATGCCTCATATCGCCAGCAGATTTTGGAGATGTCGCCCCTTTTCTATGGCAGACAAATGGTGCATGTCATGCCATGGTCGCCAAACAAAGATTACCACAGCCTCATTCGACATCATTGCCCCGTATGGGTTGAGGTGGTGGATTTTCCAGACTATATGAGGGCTGAGTTACCAAGTTTGGCAGCCTCTTTGGGGCAAGTTGTTTGCCCACCCCGCCCTTCGGGTAATCGCAATCGCTTTTGTATTCTTTGGGATACAGATCACCCCACCCCTCCTTCCATTGCGGTAGAAGTGGAGGATGTTCCCCTTGGTGAAAAATATTTTGACTTGAAATGGGGAGTTTTTGCAGGTGCTTGTTTCACATGCCATAAGTTTGGCCACTTAGCCTCACAGTGTCCTGCAGTTCTGCATCAGCTTCCTCCCACAGCTATTGCTCCAGAAAATACTCCCCCTCCGACTTATGCCTCGGGGTCTAAGGCAATGCCTACTAAACTGGGTGATGTGGCTCTCAAATCTGTCCCTTCCAAAGAAAATGTACTTCAGGTTTCAGCTAAGCAAAAGGATAAGGGTAAGGGCAAAATTTCAGAATCTCATGTCTCTCCTCAGGGTGCCTGGCAGCAACCCAAAAAGGTTTTTGCTCTCAAACCACGTCCACTACAATCTCGCCATTGGGATGCTTCAATTTCTACCCCTGGTCAGACCTCTTCCCCTGCTGACAGCCTTGCTTCTCAACTGTGGGTTGATGTGCTAAAACGAGGCATCCCTGTATGTGATAATGATGAGGACCATAGAGCTAATGATCCAGGAGCCCAGGTGGATGTTGATGTCATGGCTGAGGCCTGACAGTTTACACTCTATTCTGCCTTTTGGTTTGACTGTACATATCTTTTATGTCTACTTCAATTACTTGCATTACATACAATATTCAGGGTCTTTGCAATGCCAATAAGTGGAGACTCTTCTGGCATTATGTACATAGAATGCATCCCGATGTGATCTCCTTACAAGAACACAATCAACATTTCTTGGCTGGTCAGCAAGGCCACTATGCTGGTTATGATATTTTTTATGCTGGTACAATGCACTTTTCGGGGGTTTGCATGCTTGTAAAACATGATATACAGCCCACGGTGGCCCACAATGATCCTCAGGGTCGATGGATGGTGATCAGGTGCACCTGGCAGGATACTCTCTATGAAATAGCATCTGTTTATGCCTCGCAAACTTCTGCGACTAGAGCTCAAATGTGGGATTCCCTCAAACAATACCCATGGCTTTCCAATGCTTTTTTGTGTGGAGACTTTAACAATTCGCCTGCCTCCCAAGATAATACTACTCATCGCTCTCACATGATTCCCACTGAGTTCCGACATTGGGAAGATATGCTCTCATCTCTGCATGCTGAAGATCTATGGCTCTCAACAAGGGACACAGATATGGGTTATACATATCATCACAATGCTTTTAATCATTACTGGGCTCGACTTGACAGATGGTATTTGCTGCATGCTCAGCAGTATGCTGATTTCACATGTACATTGCGGATTGATCACTCCCTCCTGCTATCTGATCATTTCCCAGTATGCTTGACATTATCAATAGCACGTCTGACAGATGATATGCCTTTTTTTGGTCATCGCTTGCTCCATGTTAATAGTGCCTACTTGCTTCATCAACAATTTCAGAACATGGTGAGAGTGGCTGTCCGTCCCCTCCTCTCACATGCTCAGGAGGATATGGATTTTGCTTGGATCAGCCTTGCTCATCGTTTACAGGCTGTTATTCAAGACTATGGACGGAGTTACATGGAAAACCTTCGGCTCAAGATAAAATGGGCTCAATCCCACAAGCAGCAAATGGATGCAATCAGTTCTCATAGGCAGCTTACTTCTTCTGAACAGGATTCTTGTGCTTATGCGGCTCATATCATCCATCAAAATGATCTTCGCAAATTAAAGAAGTGGCAAATCCGAGCTCGTATGAAACCCCTTTTGGATAAGGGCTGCTCCTCCAAAGCCTTTTTTAAAAGTCTCCATGCGGATAGGCGAAAGGAGGATATTTGCAGGATCAAGAAAGCTGATGGCACCTGGACCACTTCCAAATCCGACTTGGAATTGCAATGTTCTAGTCACTTTCAGCAGCTCCTTTCTTCTCGACCTGATCATTTGATGCAAGTAAATGCAGCCAGGTCTCAATTTCTTATGCATGTTCAGCCCATAGTATCTCGGGAACAGGCCCATGCATTGGAGCAGCCTTTTATGCTTAGTGAACTGGAAGATGCTTTGAGTCATCTACGCAAAAGCAGCTCCCCTGGTTGGGATGGACTGACTGTTGAATTCTTCCGTGCATTTTGGGGTGATCTCAAGTTTACTCTCCTTCTAATGATCAATCATGCTTGGGCAGAACAATCTCTACCTCCATCCTGGAAACATGGCCTGGTAAAATTGATTCCCAAAAAAAGGTTGTGTGAGACGATGGCTGATTGGCGGCCTATTTCCCTCATGCCTGTCATTTACAAACTCATTGCTAAAATGATTGTCCTCAGGGTTCGCTTCCTCTTGCAAGCAGGACTTCATCCTAGGCAGTATGGGTTTGTCCCCAGGAGGCAGATCACTGACAATATCTCCAATGCCTTGCTTGCGATTGAGTATGCCAAATATTCTAAACAAGATGTTCTCATTCTGCAAGTAGACATTGCGAAAGCTTTTGATACTGTCCATTGGGATTTCATCTCTCAAACTATGCAAAAATTGGGATTTGGCTCTCGACTTGTCCACATCATTTACTGGCTTTATTCTCATGCCACCGCACAGTGCTTGCTTGGTGGTGGGTTGTCAAGAACCTGGACTATGACTCGCTCAGTGAGACAGGGTTGCCCTCTTAGTTCCTTACTGTATGCCATTGCTACCCATCCGTTACTCTTGCATATGGACTATCTGGCAGATACAGGACAGCTTCATGGTTTGCAAATTCCAGGGGCACAGTCTTTTCTTGCACAGGCCTATGCTGATGATTCATTCTTCATGCCAAGGAATTCTCAAAGTGATCTTTCTTGTTTGATGCATACACTGAATGATTTTGGCATAGCTGCTGGACTGCATATCAATTTTCAGAAATCAAAACTTCTAGCTTTGAAAGAAGCTGATTGGCATGCACTGTTTTGGCCAGGCCACATTATCTCTTCCTTTACTATTGTCAGACATCTCGGATATCCCATTGGCTGGAATATTTCTCCGCAACAACAGCTCAAATGGGTGCTTCAAAAGATCAATAAGAAGCTGGAATACTGGCATTTGTCCACTTGGCCTCTACATGTTCGACTCCGGATAGTACAGTCCATCATTATGGCATATGTGCAATTTTATTTGCCTCTTCTTCCTTGGTCTTTCAAGCATTTGGCCTCTTATATGTCCCAAGCTATGGAGATATTTTGGAAAAGTAAATCTCTTAAAAAAGCTTTGCGACTACTACCTATGCTGTCTATTTGTTCACCCAAGACTCATGGGGGGCTGAATATTCTCAATCTCCAGGTTCATATGTTGGCAAGAAAGAGCACTATGATTGCTGATTTTTTTCAGCAAAATCAACCATGGGCTATTATGTTAGCAGCTATGTGTGGAAACATGGCTTCCCATGCATATGGGCATTGGATTACAGATCACTGGGAAGCAGTTTTATCTAATTTTCAGGGGAAAATTCCTGGTTGCCCTGTTTCTACTGCTTTTCTTCATGATTGGAAGAGAATTCTTTCATATGCAAAATGGACAGGTGCTTCCTCTCATCATGGCAATTCTTTTCGATTGGAAAGCATCCATTGGAGCAAGCATATAATCTCATGAAATTGGGCATAAGATTTGTTGGTGATGTTGTGGATCAACAAGGCTATACACTTTCATTTCCACAAGCTTGCAGGACATTCTCCTTGGGTCTGCATCATAGATCCATTTGGAGAACACTTTCAATTATGATGCAGCCATTTGTTCCGGTTCCTCCACTGTTTGCACAGGACAGATTAATGGACTGGAATTTGACTTCCATACCTCCTGCTACACATACACTTTCGATACACAATCTGACTTCCTCGAAGGTTTACAGATTTCTTCTTCCACAGCCATGGATTGACAAGCATGCCAACACTCTTTGGAATTTGGATAGGCCTTTATCTTGGTGGCAATCCCGTCTCATGAAAATCTGGAAAACCAAATTGCCATTGAAACAGAGGCTTTTCTTTTGGAGATGTATAGTGGGAGCCTTTTCCATTGGGGTGAAATTGGCAGCTCGCCGCATTGCTTCTCCTTTCTGCCCCCGTTGCTTTCATCCTCGCGAGACAGTTCCTCACTTATTATGGTTTTGTCCGCACTCTCGCACATTGATCACTCATGTTTCTCATTTACTGCGGCTTCGGTTCCCTTCTATCAGATTTGGGAAACTTTTCTGGATGTTTGGATGCTGCTCATCTCAGATGTCTCCATTACTCCTTTTCTTTCATTGGACTCGCTTTTGGGTATTATGGACCATCTGGACACAGAGACTGCATTCCAGGATGGGTCAACAGTTTCCTCAGGCATATATTTTCTTCAGAATGTCCCTTAAGCAGTCTTTACATGACAGTCTTGCTGCAAGGGATTTGGATGCTACTTGCCTTGAAGTGTTCTCTACTTGTTTTTGAGTTCTTCTATCGGGCTCTCTTTCGGAGTTCTTTGCTAGTGTGTGGGAGACTTCCCATATTGTAAATTTATGAGCATATAAATACAATGGATTTTACCAAAAAAAAAAAAAAAAGTGTGTGTGTGTTTATTATTATTTTGCTGCAAGGGACTTGGATGCTACTAGCCTTGAAGTGTTTTCTGACTGTTTTTGAGTTTTTCCATTAGGCTCCCTTTTTGAGTCTAATGTCATGTATATTGATCTCATGTTAATAATATAGTCAATGGCTTCACCAAAAAAAAAAAAGTGTGTGTGTTTATTTACCATGTTTCTCATTTGCTGCGGCTTCGGTTTCCCTCTATCAGATTTGGGAAACTCTTCTGGATGTTTAGATGCCTCTCATCTCAGATGTCTCCATTCCTCCTCTTCTTTCACTAGACTCGCTTTTGGGTACTATGGACCATTTGGACACAGAGATTGCATTCTAGGATGGGTCAACAGTTTCCTCAGGCATATGTTTTCTTCAAAATGTCCCTCAAGCAATCCTTATATGATAGTTTTCTTGCAAGGGACTTGGATGCTACTAGCCTTGAAGTGTTTTCTAACTGTTTTTGAGTTCTTTCATTGGGCTCTCCTTTGGAGTCTAATGTCATGTATATTGATTTCATGTTAATATAGTAATGTGCTTTCACCCAAAAAAAAAAAGTGTGTGTTTATTTACTGGTTTCCCTCCATCAGACTCGGGAAACTCTTCTGGATGTTTGGATGCTTCTCATCTCAGATGTCTCCATTTCTCCTTTTCTTTTACTGGACTCGCTTTTGGGTACTATGGACCATTTGGACACAGAGATTGCATTCTAGGATGGGACAACAGTTTCCTCAGGCATATGCTTTCTTCAGAATGTCCCTCAAGCAATCTCTATATGATAGTTATGCTGCGAGGGACTTGGATGCTACTAGCCTTGAAGTGTTTTCTGACTGTTTTTTAGTTCTCCCATTAGGCTCTATCTCGGAGTCTAATGTCATGTACATTGATCTCATGTTAATAATATAGTTACTAGTTTTACAAAAAAAAAAAAAGTGTGTTTATTTACTCCAGGCTTGATAGATATTATCTCATTCATGCTCAGCAATATGATGAATATACATGTCAGATGTGGACTGATTATTCACAACAATTATCTGATCACACTCCACTTTGGCTCACCCTTTCTTTTGGTATGCCTTTGGATGACTTGCAGCTCTCTTCAGTCAGAAATTTACAGGTTAATCAATTATATCTTTCTCATGAAAAATTTCAGCATATGATCAGACTGGCTTGCAGGCCATTGCTATCCCATGCTCAGGAGGATCTGGAATTTGCTTGAACCTCTTTCATACATCGTATTCAAAATGTCATTAAGGAATATGGAAAATGGTACATGGCAGAAACCAGACAGCATATCCAGTGGGCGAAATCGTACAAGCAGTATTTGGTACAGATTAGTCATCAAAGATCTCTATCTGCTTCTGAGCAGCATTTATTGTCTTGTGCTTCCTCCATAATTGATGCCAATGATAAACGCAAGCTGTCCAAATGGCAGATTAGGGCCAGAGTTAAACCTATGCTAGATAAGGGCTGTTCCTCTAAATCTTTTTTTCGGAACTTACATGCACATAGACAAAGCCAATCTATCATGAGGGTAAGGAAATCAGATGGTCTTTGGACCCAGTCTCTCTCTCAGCTAGAAAAACAATGTCTGGATCATTTTCAGCTCCTTTTTTCTCAGCCATCTTCTTCTACACCTCAGGTCGCATTGGCTCGTAAGAGATTTACTGAGCTTGTTTCTCCCATTGTCTCCTCGTAAAAAGCCTCAATGCTGGAAATATCCTTTTCAGATGATGAATTGGATGAAGCCCTTAAGCATTTGGGTAAACATAAATCCCCTGGCTGGGATGGTCTGACGGTTGAATTTTTTGAAGCCTTTTGGCCCGAATTGAAGGGTCCAATTCTGCAGTTTATTAATGTAGCCTGGCAGCACCAACATCTTCCCTCAGCTTGGAAGCATGGTCTGGTTAAGCTTGTGCCCAAAAAACTTCTATGTGAGACTATGGATGACTGGAGGCCCATCACTTTGATGCCGGTAATATACAAACTGATTGCCAAAATGTTGGTACACCGGATAAAGGATATCCTTCATGATGGACTTCATCCCAGGCAATATGGTTTTGTTCCAAGATGGCACATACATGACAATATCTCTAACACTCTCATCGCAATGGAATATGCAAAATATTCAGATCAAGATGTGTCGGTCATGCAGGTGGATGTGGTGAAGGCATTTGATACAGTACAGTGGGATTATGTCTCTCAAATCATGCTAAAACTTGGTTTTGGGCCAAAGCTAGCTAATGTCATATATTGGCTTTACTCAAATTCCACTCACAATGCTTTATAGGGAAACATTTGTCTGAGTCTTGGACTCTCGAACGTTCAGTTCGACAGGGATGCCCTCTCAGTGCGTTGCTTTATGCCATCGCTTCACATCCTTTGCTTCTTTATATGGATCACATGGTTGATACTGGACAGCTAGAGGGGCTTCAGATTTCTGGTTCATGACCCTTCATTGCACAGGCCTATGCAGATGATTCATTCTTCATGCCAAAGAACAGTCCATTGGAGATTCGCCTCTTGATGGATACCCTTTCAGATTTTGGGTTGGCAGCTGGTCTTAAAATTAATTTTCAGAAATCAAAACTCTTGCCTCTCAAGCATTGTGATTGGCATGCTATCCTGTGGCCAGGCCAGATTATTCATCCGGAAAATATAGTAAGACATTTGGGCTATCCTATTGGCTGGAAAATCAGCAATAAGCAACAAATGTCGTGGGTGTCAAACAAAATTCAGGACAAATTAGAATATTGGAAGATCTCCACTTGGCCTCTGCATGTACGGCTTCGAATTGTCCAGTCTATTGTTCTAGCTTATGTCCAGTTCTACCTTCCTCTATTACATTGGTCATCTCGAGATCTCACATCTTTTATGTCTCAAGCCATGGAGATTTTTTGGAAAACTAAGCTTCATAAAAAAGCTTTACGGTTGCTCAAAATGGACTTGCTTTGCTCACCAAGAATGCATGGTGGTTTGAATATAATAAACATCAAATATCACGTGTTGGCAAGAAAGATCACTATGCTCAAGACATTCTTTCAACAAGAGCAGCCTTGGTCTATCATGCTGGCAATTTTGTGTGGTCAGATGAGCACACATGCTTATGGACATTGGCTAGTAGATCCATCGGAAGTAGTACTTGGAAAATTTCAAGGTAAAATGCCTGGTTGTCCATTTTCTAATTCCTTGATTCAGGACTGGAAGCAAGTACTCTCTCACATCAAATGGTCTCCTCATCCTGCTTCTATAGCTTCTTCACTCAGATTGGAAAGTATTCATTGGAGTGCTGTGTTTTCCTCTCCCCTTGCTGTTCAACAACCCATCAGAGCTTACAATATTATGAAATTCGGTATCCGGTTCATTGATGACGTCGTAGATATGCAAGGAAATATTCTCACTTTTCCAGTAGCATGTCGACAATACAATCTGGGAATGCACCATAGACCTATTTGGAAAGCTATTGCTGATCTCCTACTTCCTCTGGTTCCGATTCCGACATTGAATGTCAGTGACAGGCTTCAAGATTGGCACCTTTAGTCTTCAAGTCCAAGCATATCCTCTAGGCCTTTGCAGTTATTGACTTCTATACAGACTTATCGATTGATATTACCTCCTCCTTGGATTGCCCATCATGCTAATTCTCTATGGCATCTGAACAAATCATTAGCCTAGTGGAAAGGAAGATTGCAATTGATATGGAAGTTGAAAATGCCATTGAAGCAACGACTATTTCTATGGAGATGTATTGTTGGTATTCTTCCAGTGGGAGTGAAATTGGCTAAACGACGGATAGCTTCACCTCTTTGTCCAAGATGTGACCTTACATCGGAGAGTATTCCACATTTATTGTGGTTTTGTTCATATTCCAGAGACCTTCTAGACAGAATCTCCTATTTTTTATCTCTCAGATTTCCAGCACACAGGTTCTACAGGTTTTTCTGGATGTATGGCAAACTATCAGCTTCTTTGTCACAGTATTCTCTCTTCTTCCACTGGATCAGATACTAGGCCTTATGGACCCTCTGGCTGCAGTGCAATCAAGCATTTCTGAATTCTCCCCTTCAGCATCCTTATGAGTTCTTCAGAGCCTCATTAAGGCAGTCTTTATATGATGCCTTACATGAGGAAGATTTGGATGTTTCTTGTATTCAACTTTTCTTTTACTGCTTCTGATGGATAGGGCTTTAGCTCTCTTTTGAGCACTACTTGGATGTAAATGAATGTTTCATAATATAAGTATCTTGGTTTCACAAAAAAAAAAGTGTGTGTTTATTTACTGGCTTTATAGAGATAGCAATGCGACTTGCATTCTTTCTAGGGATATCTCTGATGAGTAGACTCTTCGTTGTTCGGTCCGCCAAGGATGCCCTCTCAGTGCTTTACTGTATGCCATTGCTGCTCATCCTATGCTGCAATATATTGATCATCTTGTGGCTACAAGAACACTTCATGGCTTGGAATTCGATGCTAATCGCAGCATAGTTGCTCAAGCTTATGCTGATGATTCTTTCTTTACCCCGAAGAATACGCCCCATGATCTTGGTGCCTTGATGCAAGCCCTCTCTGTTTATGGTTTGGCAGCTGGTCTTCTAAAGGCTTGAGTATTGAAAACTTTTGCACGTTCGTCTTCGAATAGTGCAGTCCATCCTTGTGGCATATATTCAATTTTACTTGCCATTGATCATGTTCACTAAGGCAAATCTTACATCTTTCATGTCTATCTTTATGGAATTCTTCTGGCGATACAAACATGGTAGAAAAATTCTTAGGCTGCTTTCGATGCATCACATTTGTTCTCCCAAGATGCATGGTGGATTGAACATCACAGATATTCATGTGCATATTCTTGCCCATAGGAAAAAAAAGTTGCTGCAATTTCTGCAAGGTGATCAGAGCCTTGGGCTCTTATCATTAGGACTCTGGTCACTCATATCAGTATTTCTGCATTTGGTCATTGACAACTTGATCACTGGGATTTCTTTTTTGGCTACATTAATTGCACTTTTCCTGGCTGCCCTTTTGTCTCCCGCTTGCTTCTTGACTGGAAGCATGTTCTTTCTCATCTGGAATGGAATGGACGGCAATCTTTGCTTGGGAATTCTTTGAGAGCTGAAAGCATTCACTGGTCGAAAGTCTTTCAGCCTCCCTTGGCTTTACAGGAACCTCGACGTTCCTACTTTGTCTCGTTTAGAGGCATCACCTCGGTTGCTAATGTTATAGATGATGTTGGTACTGTGCTCCCCTTTTCTCTAGCAACCACTACATATGGGTTGGACTCTCATTATCGTCCTTTGTGGTGACAAATTACTTCAATGCTTTCGCCTTTTGTTCTGATTTCTCCTTTGGAACTCCAGGACCGCCGGCTGGAAGATTGGACTTTACTTCTCCAGGGTCCTCTTCTCGTCCTTTGAGGCTATCTTAGATTACTGTACCTGCACTGTATAAAATCCTTTTGCCTCAACCTTGGGTTTCAGAGAGAGGTGATTCTGTTTGGTGAATGCATCGCCCAGCCAAGTGGTGGAGGAAAAGATTACATCAACTTTGGGCCTATAAAGTATCCTTTCGGCAACATGTTTTCTTTTGGCGAGTTCTTTTGGGAGCGTTTCCATCTGGACAGCTATTAGCTCATCGACACATTGCTCCTGCACTTTGCCATAGCAAATATGGCTTGGGAGCTCATTATCGTCCTTTATGGCATAAAATTTCAGCAATGCTCCAACCGTACTTGCCGGTACCTCATTTAGAAATTCAGCATCGGCTTGAGGATTGGATTTTACGCTCTCCATCCTCATATGTCCGTCCTTTGAAGCTTTCACATATCACAGTGTCATCATTGTATAGAGTGTTATTACCTCCACCTTGGATTTCCAACAGAGCAAATACTGTTTGGCATATGGATCGTCCAATGAAGTGGTGGAGAAAAAGGCTGCGTCTCCTTTGGCATTACAAAGTCCCTCTTCGACAACAGCTTTTCCTATGGCGAGTTCTCCTTGGCATTTTTCCATCTGGACAGTTACTCGCACACAGACATATTGCTTCAGCTGTTTGTCACAGATGCTCACACTCTACTGAATCAGTGCTCCACATCCTTTGGTCCTGTCCAAATACTTCTGATCTCATTGGTCTCATCAGACAGAGGCTTCGACAGCGATTTCCTACTGTTACTTTTGGCATATTTTTTTGGTTGTTTGGATTTCATCCCCAAAGACAGGGTTTTGATTTATTTTTCGTATGGGTGCGATATTGGACCCTATGGACTTTATGGATGGATAGAAATCATAGAGTCTTTGGTGATCCACTATTTTCATCCTTCCTTTTTTTCAACCGATCTCTGCAACAATCATTCTACGATTGTTTTCAGACTCATTTGATTAATCAGGATGTGTATACAGCCTATACTGAGATCTTTTCTTGAGTAGTAGCTACTTCGCTTTTGAAGCAGCTATGAATGTAATTATTCTATAGAAATAAAGATTTCTTCTCACAAAAAAAAAAAGTGTGTGTGTGTGTGGTGTGTCAGTGACTCTGTGTGTGTGTGTGTGTGTGTGTGTGTGTGATATTGGACCCTATGGACTTTATGGATGGATAGAAATCATTGAGTCTTTGGTGATCCACTATTTTCATCCTTTCTTTTTTTCAAACGATCTTTGCAACAATCATTCTATGATTGTTTGCAGACTCGTCTAATTGATCAGGATGTGTATACAGCCTATACTGAGATCTTTTCTTGAGTAGTAGCTACTTCGTTTTTGAAGCAGCTATGAATGTAATTATTCTATAGAAATAAAAGATTTCTTCTCACAAAAAAGTGTGTGTGTGTGTGTGTGCGGGGTGTGTGTGTGTGTGTGCTTGCCATCAAGGAGATCTTCCTCAGTCATGCCTGGAAATAGTTTTTCTTTGCTTTTGATTTCCTGTTGAGGCTCTCTGCTTTTTTGAGACCCTCATGTAAATTTTGCTGATAATATAATCATGGATTTACCAAAAAAAAAAAAAAAAAAGTGTGTGTGTGTGTGTGATGATGCCTTACATGAGGAAGATTTGGATGTTTCTTGTATTCAACTTTTCTTTTACTGTTTCTGATGGATAGGGCTCTAGTTCTATTTTGCGCACGGCCTGGATGTAAATGAATGTTTTATAACATAAGTATCTTGGTTTTACAAAAAAAAAACAGTGTGTGAGCGTGCTCTTTGAGGGTAGAGAATCTCTTTTGGTCTAAAGTATTCCACCCACCTTTGGCCATACAAGAACCCCGACGTTCTTATTTTCTTTCCTTCAAAGGCATTTCATCTGTGGCGGATGTACTTCAGGATGATGGCACAATTCTATCTTTTTCTTTGGCTGCTCGCAAATATGGCTTGGGAGCTCATTATCGTCCTTTATGGCATAAAATTTCAGCAATGCTCCAACCGTACTTGCCGGTACCTCATTTAGAAATTCAGCATCGGCTTGAGGATTGGATCTTACGCTCTCCTTCCTCATATGTCCGTCCTTTGAAGCTTTCACATATCACAATGTCATCATTGTATAGAGTGTTATTACCTCCACCTTGGATTTCCAACAGAGCAAATACTGTTTGGCATATGGATCGTCCAATGAAGTGGTGGAGAAAAAGGCTGCGTCTCCTTTGGCATTACAAAGTCCCTCTTCGACAACAGCTTTTCCTATGGCGAGTTCTCCTTGGCATTTTTCCATTTGGACAGTTACTCGCACACAGACATATTGCTTCAGCTGTTTGTCACAGATGCTCGCACTCTACTGAATCAGTGCTCCACATTTTTTGGTCCTGTCCAAATACTTCTGATCTCATTGCTCTCATCAGACAGAGGCTTCGACAACGATTTCCTACTGTTACTTTTGGCAGATTTTTCTGGTTGTTTGGATTTCATCCCCAGAGACAAGGTTTTGATTTATTTTTTGTATGGGTGCGATATTGGACCCTATGGACTTTATGGATGGATAGAAATCATAGAGTCTTTGGTGATCCACTATTTTCATCCTTTCTTTTTTTCAAACGATCTCTGCAACAATCATTCTACGATTGTTTTCAGACTCGTCTGATTGATCAGGATGTGTATACAGCCTATACTGAGATCTTTTCTTGAGTAGTAGCTACTTCGTTTTTGAAGCAGCTATGAATGTAATTATTCTATAGAAATAAAAGATTTCTTCTCACAAAAAAAAAAGTGTGTAAGTGTGAGCGTGAGCGCTTGGAGAGAGAGGAGATCAGGTCGTCAGAGCCCCGTCCAGCTCCCCCGTCTGCCCGTACACCTGTACGGCTGCCAGCTGTTTGTCACAGATGCCCGCACTCTACTGAATGAGTGTTTCACATCTTTTGGTCCTGTCCAAATACTTTTGATCTCATTGCTCTCATCAGATAGAGGCTTCGACAGCGATTTCCTACTGTTACTTTTGGCAGATTTTTCTGGTTGTTTGGCTTTCATCCACACAGACAGGGTTTTGATTTATTTTTTGTATGGGTGCGATATTGGACCCTATGGACTTTATGGATGGATAGAAATCATAGAGTCTTTGGTGATCCACTATTTTCATCCTTTCTTTTTTTCAAACGATCTCTGCAACAATCATTCTACGATTGTTTTCAGACTCGTTTGATTGATCAGGATGTGTATACAGCTTATACTGAGATCTTTAGTTGAGTAGTAGCTACTTCGTTTTTGAAGTAACTATGAATGTAATTATTCTACAGAAATAAAAGATTTCTTCCCACAAAAAAGTGTGTGTGTGTGGAAAATGTGTGTGAAAATAGTGTGTGTGTACGTTGTGGTGCACGGGGAGAGGAGCTGAGGGGCACGATCGTGCAATCTCTGCGAGCTTGTCCCAGTCCGGCGCTCTCCAATCACCGTCGTGACTTTTGCACGGTTTCCCGTATAGATCGTACGGTGTTTCCGTACAAGTCCTAGCCTGCCTCAGCTGTCCCGTACAGGCTCGCATCCTCTGCTGCTCTTCCGTACCGTTTGTACAATCCCCTAGGTGTGTGTGCGTTGCTTACGTTGTGTAACTGCGATCTCGGTGAGGTGTACATCGATTTGTGTTTTGTCCTCGCCAGGAAACCTGCGTAGCCCTGTCCATACATCTGTACGGTCGCCATACGGTGTCCGTACGTCCGTACGTTTTTTGTCTTTCAGTACACTAGTCTGTCGTCCGTACAGGCCAGCCTTCCCGTACCACGTCCGTACCACCGTACAGTCAGGCTTTTCTTTGTGCAGACCGTATATCCCTCCGTACAGCTCAGCATCGTTCGTACAATCTCGTACTTCCTGCCGTACAGGTTTGGGGTTTTTTGCTCTGGTGTTTTCCCTAACAGTCGTGTGCCAAAATCTTACCTTTCCTTCTGCTATCTCCTCACTAGCTATACTCTTCTTCTCCTCTCTTGTGGGCTCCCTAAGGATATCTCTTTGAGACTGGTTTTTTTGGCTTCCACTACCCTTTTACAAGTCTTTCATTTCTGAGCTCCCCTTCTTACAAAGTCATGGCAGAATATTCATATGAAAAAACGTTTCAAAAGGAGCGCTCCGCTCCCTGCAAGAAGCAAAAGCAGGTTGAGGGTCAACATGAACCGATGCATGATACTCTTCAGGCTCAACTGGTATATGATGTAATGCATGAAGGATTTGCAGATACAAGGAAAGAGTAGAAAGACTCAGTTCCTTCAGTTGGCCTCATAGTTGAGGTCGATGAAATTGTGGATCCAGTCAGAGAATATGCTAGGAATGCAATCATATTATTTTTTGCAGGCCGGATGCCACCTGCTGCAGAGATAGGCAACTGGCTGACACGCACATTGGCCAGCTCTTTTGTTCGTAAAGTATACTATGCAGCCAGGGGCTTTTTTGAAGTTATCATGGTGGATGAGATCCACAGACAAATGGTTTTGGAACATTCACCTCTTTTTTTTGGGCAGCAAATGGTGCATGTTTTGCCATGGTCTCCCACAAGGGACTTTCAGGCTTTAATCCGACACAGATGCCCGGTTTGGGTTGAAGTTGTTGATTTCCCACAATGTATGGCCTCACTTCTGCCTGCAATTGCAGCATCTTTAGGTAAAGTGGTCTGCCCACCACGGCCAAATGGCAACTCAAACAGATTTTGCATTCTCTGGGATACTGATAATCCCACACCGGACTCTTATTCAGTCACGGTGAATAATGTGAACATGGGAAGTGCTTTTTTTAAACTCAAATGGGGTTTATTTGCAGGGGCCTGTTTTGAGTGCAAAAAGTTTGGACACATGGCTTCACAGTGTCCAATGAATCAACATAAAATGCCTCGTGCCACTTTGTCAGTTCACATGCCTACCAAAGATGCTCCTGCTCCAGTTGCCAACAAAAATAAAAGCAGTAGACAGCCTTCTGGGAGTCAGGATAAAGGCAAAGCTCCAATGGCTCCCAATGGGAATCTCACTTCACATTCACCTCCTGCTATTCAATCCTCGACCAAAGGACAACGACCTTCAACTGATGGCTGGAAAAGTCCAAGAAAAGTTATTTCTGCTCGAAGAATTCCAACCCCCTGCACTTGGAATGGTACATCTTCTAGCAGAAATACCCCAGAGATAAATACAGGGATTGGGATTACATGGGCTGCAGTAACAACCAGCAGAACACTCTTCCCTGAAGAAGAGGTTGCTGCTTTGCTGTCTACTTCTCAGGCGGCCACTTCTTCTCAAGGGCGAGGCCTCGACCCTGAGATAGAAATGCAAGGCTGACCTCACAAATTTGGCTGCTGTACATAGTTGTTACATTACTATAAATATCTGTATATATGACTGCTTACATCAAATGTTTTACACTCAATGTCCAAGGCATGTGTGACAGTAGGAAATGGAAATCTGTGTGGCTGTACATCAACAGATTTCAGCCTGACATAGTGGCATTACAAGAACACAACCAGCATATTTATGCAGGCAAGACAGGACACTACTGTGGATATGATATTTTCTATGCTGGGGAGCACTCTTTCTCAGGGGTTGTCCTTCTGATCAAACATGAGCTTCAACCAGTCATTGCTTTAAATGACAACAAAGGCAGATGGCTTGTTCTCCAATGCATTATTAGAGGAGAGGTGTTTGAATTTGCTTCAGTTTATGCACCTCAGTCCTCTAGAGAAAGAACTGCAATTTGGGATGCCATGCAATAATATCCGTGTAGATATCATGCCTACATATGTGGGAATTTCAATAATGCTCCACAACAGGGAGACAACACCTCCAGACATGACCATATGTTATCTCCTGAAAGACATGCATGGTCTCAACTACTTTTGCATCTGGATCTGGTTGACCTTTGGAAGGAATTGCAGCCTTTGTCACCGGGCTACACTTTTCAACATAGTGATCTGTCCATGATTATGCATGCTCTTTCCACATATGGATTGCTGGCCTTCGGGTAAATTTTCAGAAATCAAAATTGCTGCTGTTACATGCACAGGAATGGCACAACCTTCTGTGGCCTGGGGAAATTGTCCCCGCTTCTCAATTCATTCGACATCTTGGTTATCCTCTAGGCTGGGGACTCACCCGTTCACAACAAAAACTGATTGGGTGCTAGTAAAGTTAAGGGCAAAACTTGAATATTGGAAGCTTGCAACTTGGCCATTACATGTTCGTTTGCGAATTACACAATCCATTTTGATAGCATACATACAATTTTATCTACCTCTCACTATGTTCACTAAGGCAGATCTGGTTTCATTTATGTCAGCTATCATGGAAATTTTCTGGCGTTCAAAACATGGCAAGAAAAGTCTCAGATTACTCTCTATGCATCGTCTTTGTTCTCCAAAGATGCACGAGGGTCTGAACATTCTCAATATTCAAATGCATTTACTTGCTCACAGAGGGAAAATGATGATACAGTTTATGCAAGGAGATCAGCCTTGGGCTTTCATGATCCGCTCTCTCTTATTACATCTTCATACATCTGCCTTTGGGAATTGGCAGCCTACCCAGTGGGATTTTTTAGCAATGCTCCAACCATACTTGCCGGTACCTCATTTGGAACTTCAGAATCGGCTTGAGGATTGGATTTTACGCCCTCCTTCCTTACATGCCCGTCCTTTGAAGCTCTCACATATCACAGTGTCATCACTGTATAAAGTGTTATTACCTCCACCTTGGATTTCCCATAGAGGAAATACTGTTTGGCATATGGATCGTCCAATGAAGTGGTGGAGAAAAAGGCGCTGCGTCTCCTTTGCCATTACAAAGTCCCTCTTCGACAACAGCTTTTCCTATGGCGAGTTCTCCTTGGCATTTTTCCATTCGGACAGTCACTCGCATACAGGCATATTGCTTCAGCTGTTTGTCACAGATGCCAGCACTCTACTGAATCAGTGCTTCACATTTTTTGGTTCTGTTCAAATACTTCTGATCTCATTGCTCTCATCAGACAGAGGCTTCGACAGTGATTTCCCACTGTTACTTTTGGCAGATTTTTTTGGTTGTTTGGTTTTCATCCGTAGAGACAGGGTTTTGATTTATTTTTTGTATGGGTGCGCTATTGGACCCTATGGACTTTATGGATGGACAGAAATCATAGAGTCTTTGGTGATCCAATATTTTCATCCTTTCTTTTCTTCAAACGTTCTCTGCAACAATCATTCTACGATTGTCTTCAGACTCGTTTGATTGATCAAGATGTGTATACAGCTTATACTGAGATCTTTAGTTGAGTAGTAGCTACTTCGTTCTTGAAGTAACTATGAATGTAATTATTCTACAGCAATAAAAGATTTCTTCCCACAAAAAAAAAAAAAAAAAAGTGTGTGTGTGTGTGTGTCATTAGTTGAGAAGAATTTGTATTCGTGTGTGTGTGTGTGTGTGTGTGTGTGAAAACTTTAGACCAAAAAAATTCTCTACCCTCAAAGAGTTGCCCGAGAGAGAGTCCCTGCCATGCCATTCCAAATGGGATAGAATATGTTTCCAATCAAGAAGCAGACGAGAGACAAAAGGGCATCCTATGATCTTACCTTAGATAGAGCCAAATAAAAAATCCCACTGAGTAAGCTGCCAATGCCCAAAGGCAGATGTATGAAGATGTAATAAGAGAGAGCGAATCATGAAAGCCCAAGGCTGATCTCCTTGCAGAAACTGTATCATCATTTTCCCTCTGTGAGCAAGTAAATGCATTTGAATATCAAGAATGTTTAGACCTCCGTGCATCTTGGGAGAACAGAGACGATGCATAGAGAGTAATCTGAGACTTTTCTTGCCATGTTTTGAACGCCAGAAAATTTCCATGATAGCTGACATAAATGAAACCAGATCTGCCTTAGTGAACATGGTGAGAGGCAGATAAAATTGTATGTATACTATCAAAATGGATTGTGTGATTCGCAGGCGAACATGTAATGGCCAAGTTGCAAGCTTCCAATATTCAAGTTTTGCCCTTAACTTTGCTAGCACCCAATCAGTTTGTTGTGAGCGGGTGAGTCCCCAGCCTAGAGGATAACCAAGATGTCGAATAAAATGAGAAGCGGGGACAATTTCTTCGGGCCACATAAGGTTGTGCCATTCCTGTGCATGTAATGGCAGCAATTTTGATTTCTGAAAATTGACCCGAAGGCCAGCAGCCAAACCATATGTAGTAAGAGCACGCATAATCATGGACAAATCAGCCCGAGTATTTTTTGGAGTAAAGAATGAATCATCAGCATATGCCTGAGCAATCATGCTGCGACTACCAAGAATCTCCAAACCGTGCAACTGATCAGTGTCCAAAAGGTGATCCAAATATTGAAGCAGTGGATGGGTGGCTATAGCAAAAAGTAAAGCACTCAGGGGACATCCTTGCCTGACAGAGCAAGCAAGAGTCCAGGATGGGGAAATATCTCCTGAGAGTATACAGGCAGCTTCACTATCTTGATATAGCCAAGTGATGAGCTGCTGCATTTTTGTGCCAAAACCCAATGCTTGCATAGTCGATGAAATAAAATCCCACTGAACAGTATCAAAGGCTTTGGCAATATCAATTTGCAGTAACAAAACATCCTCCTGTGTATATTTAGCATATTCAATTCCAATGTAGGCATTAGCAATGTTATCGATGATGTGCCTGCGCGGGATCGATGGTATAGTGTCGCTCCCCAACAAAATGGGGATTTCACATGCAAAATGTGGATTGACTATGCCTTTGTGCATTCAGACCATGCACCGCTATGGCTGCGGTTATCTTTTTATCATATGCCAGATGATAGATTGCCACAAAGAAGACATCTAATCATAAACAATAGTTATTTGCAACATGCTGATTTCAAGGCAATGGTTACTGAAGCAGCTCATTGTCTTTCATCTAGCAGCTATCTTCATGTTGATGGTGCCTGGGATTCTTTTATTTCTAAAATGCAAGTGGTGATTAGATCTTATGGCAAGTCTTACATGAAGACTCTGAGGGAAACCATTGCTCAAGCCAAATCTACTTGTCAAGACCTCACTGAACTCAGTCATCATCGTTCGTTGTCCATGCATGAGCAAACAACACTATGCCAGGCCAGACATTGTCTTAAACTAAATGATCACAGGAAACTGGCAAAATGGGAGACTAGAGCAAGACAAAGAGCTTTCACAAATAAAGGTTGCTCTTCCAAAGAATTTTTCAAAAGTTTACATCAGCTTCCATGTGTCTGGCATTTTCTGATTTTGCCATGCAACATTCACCATATATAGCAATGAATGCTTCAAAATAGGCCAGTAGGCTAGAAAAAACTCTACTGTTAAACCATTCCATCCAGGGGATTTCCATGTGCCACATGATTTGATCGCATCTGACAGTTCCCTCTCAGTAAAAGGTTCCTCCAATTCCAAAGCTTTAGGAGGGGAAATGATAGGAGAAACATGTTGCAACAGTAAATTTCGTGCATGTAAAATCTGTTGCGAGAGAGGAGCTGCAGAGCCAAATTGCTGCGAGAAATGATGCACACAAAAGGAAGCAAGCTGTGACCGTGAGGTAGTCCATGATCCATCGGGCATAAGCACTCTGCAAATTTCTGTTTTGATTCTCTTCTGATGTAAACTTTTGAAAAATTCTTTGGAAGAGCAACCTTTATCTGTAAAGGCTCTTTGTCTTGCTCTAGTCTCCCATTTTGCCAGTTTCCTTTGATCATTTAGTTTAAGACAATGTCTGGCCTGGCATAGTGTTGTTTGCTCATGCAAGGACAAAGAACGGTGATGACTGAGTTCAGTGAGGTCTTGACAAGTAGATTTGGCCTGAGCAATGGTTTCCCTCAGAGTCTTCATGTAAGACTTGCCATAAACTCTAATCACCACTTGCATTTTAGAAATAAAAGTATCCCAGGCATCATCAACATTTAGATGGCTGTTAGAGGAAAGACAATGAGCTGCTTCAGTAACCATTGCCTTGAAATCAGCATGTTGCAAATAACTATTGTTGATGATGAGATGTCTCCTCTGTGGCAATCTATCATCTGGCATGTTATGAAAAGATAACCGTAACCATAGTGGTGCATGGTCTGAATGCACAAAGGCATAGTCAATCCACATTTTGCATGTGAACTCCCCATTTTGTTGGGGCGCAACACTATACCATCGATCCAGACGTGCCTGATAGGCTGAAAGAGCATTATGTTGAAAAGTGTAGCCCGGTGACAAAGGCTGCAATTCCTTCCAAAGGTCAACCAGATCCAGATGTAGAAGTAGTTGAGACCATGCATGCATTTCAGGAGATAACATATGATCATGTCTGGAGGTGTTGTCTCCCTGTTGTGGAACATTATTGAAATCACCACATATGTAGGCATGATATCTCCACGGATATTGTTGCATGGCATCCCAAATTGCAGTTCTTTCTCTAGAGGACTGAGGTGCATAAACTGAAGCAAATTCAAACACCTCTCCTCTAATAAAGCATTGGAGAACAAGCCATCTGCCTTTGTTGTCATTTAATGCAATGGCTGGTTGAAGCTCATGTTTGATCAGAAAGACAACCCCTAAGAAAGAGTACTCCCCAGCATAAAAAATATCATATCCACAGTAGTGTCCTGTCTTGCCTGCATACATATGTTGGTTGTGTTCTTGTAAAGCCACTATGTCAGGCTGAAATCTGTTGATGTACAACCACACAGATTTCCATTTCCTACTGCCACACATGCCCTGGACATTGAGTGTGAAACATTTGATGTGAGGAGTCATATCTACAGGTATTTATAGTAATGTAACAACTATGTACAGCAGCAAAATTTATAAGGTCAGTCTTGCATTTCTATCTCAGGGTCGAGACCTCGCGCCTGAGAAGAAGTAAATGTACTTGCCGGTGCCCCATTTGGAACTTCAGAATCGGCTTGAGGATTGGATCTTACGCTCTCCTTCCTTATATGCCCGTCCTCTGAAGCTCTCACATATCACAATGTCATCACTGTATAAAGTGTTATTACCTCCGCCTTGGATTTCCCACAAAGCAAATACTGTTTGGCATCTAGATCGCCCAATGAAGTGGTGGAGAAAAGGGCTGCGTCTCCTTTGGCATTACAAAGTTCCTCTACGACAACAACTTTTCCTATGGCGAGTTCTTCTTGGCATTTTTCCATCCGGACAGTTACTCGCACACAGACATATAGCTTCAACTGTTTGTCACCGATGTCAACACTCTACTGAATCAGTGTTTCATATCTTTTGGTCCTGTCCAAACACTTCTGATCTCATTGCTCTCATCACACAGAGGCTTTGACAGCGATTTCCTACTGTTACTTTTGGCAGATTTTTCTGGTTGTTTGGCTTTCATCCAGAGAAACAGGGATTTGATTTATTTTTTGTATGGGTGCGCTATTGGACACTATGGACTTTATGGATGGACAGAAATCGTAGAGTCTTTGGTGATCCACTATTTTCATCTTTTCTTTTTTTCAAACGATCTCTGCAACAATCATTTTATGATTGTCTTCAGACTCGTTTGATTGATCAGGATGTATATACAGCTTATACTGAGATCTTCAGTTGAGTAGTAGTTACTTCGTTTTTTTGAAGTAACTATGAATGTAATTATTCTACAGCAATAAAAGATTTCTTCCCACAAAAAAAAGTGTTTGTGTGTGTGTGAAAGTGTGTGTGTGTGTGTGTGTGTGTCTTCCTTTCTTTGCCTTAGCTGCCCGTTTTGGGTCCATACTGTATGAATTTCAGCCGTACAGTCCCGTACTGTTGTACGGACCTGTCTCAGGCTTTGTGCTGCTAGTCTATCGCCTTCTTTTCCTCACAGCTGGCTGTTTTTTGTCTGTATTGTACGAATTTCAGCCGTACAGTCCCATACTGTTGTACGGACCTGCTGTCTCGGGCTTTGTGTAGCTACTCCGTCGCCCTTTTTTTGCTGTTTTCGTCATCCCTCATCGTAACTGTGTGTTGTTGCCATACAATTTTTGGGGTTTTTCTGCTCCGCTGTCTTCCCTAGCAGTCCTTTGTCTTCTGCCAAAATCTCACCTATCCCTCTGCTCTCTCCTTACCAGTTATACTCTCCTTCTCCTCTCTTTTACTTTCTTTGGGACTGGTTTTTTGGCTTTCGCTATCCTTTTACAGATATTTCATTCTCAAGCTCCCTTTTTTACAAAGTCATGGCAGAGTATTCATATAAAAAAACGTTTCAAAAGGAGCGCTCGGCTCCCTGCAAGAAGCAAAAGCAGGTTGAGGGTCAGCATGACCCGATGCATGATACTCTTAAGGCTCAATTGGTATATGATGTAATGCATGAAGGATTTGCAAATACGCGAAAAGAGTGGAAAGATTCGGTTCCTTCAGTTGGCCTCATGGTTGAGGTCGATGAAATTGTGGATCCAGTCAGAGAATATGCCAAGAATGCAGTCATATTATTCTTTCCAGGCCGGATGCCACCAGCTGCAGAGATAGGCAACTGGCTGACACGCACATTGGCTGGATCTTTTGTTCGTAAAGTACACTATGCAACCAAGGGATTTTTTGAGGTTATCATGGTGGATGAGATCCACAGACAAATGCTTTTGGAACATTCACCTCTCTTTTTTAGGCAGCAAATGGTGCATGTCTTGCCATGGTCTCCCACAAGGGATTTTCAGGCTTTAATCCGACACAGATGCCCAGTTTGGGTTGAAGTTGTTGATTTCCCCCAATGTATGGCCTCACTTTTGCCTAAAATTGCAGCACCTTTAGGTAAAGTGGTCTGCCCACCACGCCCAAATGGCAACTCAAACAGATTTTGTATTCTCTGGGATACTGATAATCCCACACCGGACTCTTATTCAGTCACGGTGAATAATGTAAACATGGGAAGTGCTTTCTATAAACTCAAATGGGGTTTATTTGCAGGGGCCTGTTGTGAATGCAAAAAGTTTGGACACATGGCTTCACAGTGTCCAATGAATCAACATAAAATGCCTCATGCCACCTTGCCAGTTCACATGTCTACTAAAGATGCTCCTACTCCAGTTGCCAACAAAAATAAAGGCGGTGGACAGCCTTCTGGGAAACAGGATAAAGGCAAAGCTCTAGTGGCCCCCAATGGGAATCTCACCTCACATTTACCTCCTGCTACTCAATCCTCAATCAAAGGAAAGCAACCTTCAACTGATGGCTGGAAAAGCCCAAGAAAAGTCATTTCTGCTCGCAGAATTCCACCCCCCCGCACTTGGAATGGTGCATCTTCTAGCAGAAATACCCCAGATATAAATTCAGGAATTGGGATTACATGGGCTGCAGTAACAGCCAGCAGAACACTCTTCCCTGAAGAAGAGGTTGCTGCTTTGCTGTCTACTTCTCAGGCGGCTACTTCTTCTCAGGGGCGAGGCCTCGACCCTGAGATAGACATGCAAGGCTGACCGCATAAATTTTGCTGCTGTACATAGTTGTTATATTACTCTAAATACCTGTATATATGACTGCTCACATCAAATGTTTTACACTTAATGTTCAGGGCATGTGTGACAGTAGGAAATGGAAAGCTGTGTGGATGTACATCAACAGATTTCAGCCTGACATAGTGGCATTACAAGAGCACAATCAACATATTTATGCAGGCAAGACAGAACACTACTATGGATATGATATTTTCTATGCTGGGGAGCACTCTTTCTCAGGGGTTGTCCTTCTGATTAAACATGAGTTCCAACCAGTCATTGCATTAAATGACAACAAAGGCACATGGCTTGTTCTCCAATGCATTATTAGAGGAGAGGTGTTTGAATTTGCTTCAGTTTATGCACCTCAGTCCTCTAGAGAAAGAACTGCAATTTGGGCTGCCATGCAACAATATCCGTGGAGATCTCATGCCTACATATGTGGGGATTTCAATAATGCTCCACAACAGGGAGACAACACCTCCAAACATGACCATATGCTATCTCCTGAAAGGCATGCATGGTCTCAACTACTTTTGTATTTGGATCTGGTTGACCTTTGGAAGGAATTGCAGCCTTTGTCACCGGGCTACACTTTTCAACATAATGCTCTTTCAGCTTATCAGGCACGTCTGGATCGATGGTATAGTGTCGCTCCCCAACAAAATGGGGATTTCACATGCAAAATGTGGATTGACTATGCCTTTGTGCATTCAAACCATGCACCGCTATGGCTGCGGTTATCTTTTTATCATATGCCAGATGATAGATTGCCACAAAGAAGACATCTAATCATAAACAATAGTTATTTGCAACATGCTGATTTCAAGGCAATGGTTACTGAAGCAGCTCATTGTCTTTCATCTAGCAGCTATCTTCATGTTGATGGTGCCTGGGATTCTTTTATTTCTAAAATGCAAGTGGTGATTAGAGCTTATGGCAAGTCTTACATGAAGACTCTGAGGGAAACCATTGCTCAAGCCAAATCTACTTGTCAAGACCTCACTGAACTCAGTCATCATCGTTCGTTGTCCATGCATGAGCAAACAACACTATGCCAGGCCAGACATTGTCTTAAACTAAATGATCACAGGAAACTGGCAAAATGGGAGACTAGAGCAAGACAAAGAGCTTTCACAGATAAAGGTTGCTCTTCCAAAGAATTTTTCAAAAGTTTACATCAGTGGAGAATCAAAACAGAAATTGGCAGAGTGCTTATGCCCGATGGATCATGGACTACTTCACGGTCACAGCTTGCCTCTGTTTGTGTGCATCATTTTTCTCAGCAATTGGGCTCTGCAGCTCCTCCCTCACAACAGATTTTGCTTGCACGAAATTTACTGTTGCAACATGTTTCTCCAATCATTTCCCCTACTCAAGCTTTGGAATTGGAGGAACCCTTTACTGAGAGGGAACTGTCAGATGCGATCAAATCATGTGGCAGATGGAAATCCCCAGGATGGGATGGTTTAACAGTCGAGTTTTTTCTCGCATACTGGCCTATTTTGAAGCATTCATTGCTCTATGGTGAATGCTGCGTGGCAAAATCAGAAAATGCCGGACACATGGAAGAGAGGTCTTGTTGAACTTCTTCCCAAAAAACAAATTTGCGAGTCTTTGGCAGACTGGAGACCTATCACTCTTATGCCCGTAATTTACAAAGTCACTACCAAAATGATTGTTGATCGGCTAAAGGGGTTTTTACATGATGGGTTGCACGCTGCTCAATATGGTTTTGTCCCACGTAGGCATATCACAGATAACATTGCTAATGCCTACATTGGAATTGAATATGCCAAATACACACAGCGGGATGTTTTGTTATTGCAAGTTGATATTGCCAAACCCTTTGATACTGTTCAGTGGGATTTTATTTCATCGACTATGCAGGCATTGGGTTTTGGCACAAAAATGCAGCAACTCATCAATTAGCTATATCAAGATAGTGAAGCTGCCTGCATACTTTCAGGAGATATTTCTCCATCCTGGACTCTTGCTTGCTCTGTCAGCCAAGGATGTCCCCTGAGTGCTTTTCTGTTTGCCATAGCCACTCATCCACTGCTTCAATATCTAGATCACCTCTTGGACACTGACCAGTTGCACGGTTTGGAGATTCTTGGCAGTCGCAGCATGATTGCTCAGGCTTATGCTGATGATTCATTCTTTACTCCAAAAAATACTCGGGCTGATCTGTCCATGATTATGCATGCTCTTTCCACATATGGATTGGCTGCTGGCCTTCGGGTAAATTTTCAAAAATCAAAATTGCTGCCGTTACATGCACAGGAATGGCACAACCTTCTATGGCCTGGGGAAATTGTCCCCGCCTCTCAATTCATTCGACATCTTGGTTATCCTCTAGGCTGGGGACTCACCCGTTCACAACAAACTGATTGGGTGCTAGTAAAGTTAAGGGCAAAACTTGAATAGTGGAAGCTTGCAACTTGGCCATTACATGTTCGTCTGCGAATCACATAATCCATTTTGATAGCATACATACAATTTTATATGCCTCTCACTATGTCACTAAGGCAGATCTGGTTTCATTTATGTCAGCTATCATGGAAATTTTCTGGCGTTCAAAACATGGCAAGAAAAGTCTCAGATTACTCTCTATGCATCGTCTCTGTTCTCCAAAGATGCACGGGGGTCTGAACATTCTCAATATTCAAATGCATTTACTTGCTCACAGAGGGAAAATGATGATACAGTTTATGCAAGGAGATCAGCCTTGGGCTTTCATGATCCGCTCTCTCTTATTACATCTTCATACATCTGCCTTTGGAAATTGGCAGCCTACTCAGTGGGATTTTTTATTTGGCTCTATCCAAGGCAAGATCAGAGGCTGCCCTTTTGTCTCTCATCTGCTTCTTGATTGGAAACACATTCTATCCCACTTGGAATGGCATGGCAGGGACTCTCTCTCGGGCAACTCTTTGAGGGTAGGGAATATTTTTTGGTCTAAAGTATTCCACCCTCCTCTGGCCATACAAGAACCCCGACGTTCTTATTTTCTCTCCTTCAAAGGCATTTCATCTGTGGCGGATGTACTTCAGGATGATGGCACAATTTTATCTTTTTCTATGGCTGCTCGCAAATATGGCTTGGGAGCTCATTATCGCTCTTTATGGCATAGAATTTCAGCAATGCTCCAACCGTACTTGCCGGTACCTCATTCGGAACTTTAGAATCGGCTTGAGGATTGGATTTTACGCTCTCCTTCCTTATACGCCCGTCCTTTGAAGCTCTCACATATCACAGTGTCATCACTGTATAAAGTGTTATTACCTCCACCTTGGATTTCCCACAGAGCAAATACTGTTTGGCATATGGATCGTCCAATGAAGTGGTGGAGAAAAAGGCTGCGTCTCCTTTGTCCCTCTTCGACAACAGCTTTTCCTATGGCGAGTTCTCCTTGGCATTTTTCCATCCGGACAGTTACTCGCACATAGACATATTGCTTCAGCTGTTTGTCACAGATGCCAGCACTCTACTGAATCAGTGTTTCACATCTTTTGGTCCTGTCCAAATACTTCTGATTTCATTGCTCTCATCAGACAGAGGCTTCGACAGCGATTTCCTACTGTTACTTTTGTCAGATTTTTCTGGTTGTTTGGCTTTCATCCACAGAGACAGGGTTTTGATTTATTTTTTGTATGGGTGCGCTATTGGTCCCTATGGACTTTATGGATGGATAGAAATCATAGAGTCTTTGGTGATCCACTCTTTTCATCCTTTCTTTTTTTCAAACGATCTTTGCAACAATCATTCTACGATTGCTTTCAGACTCGTTTGATTGATCGGGATGTGTATACAGCTTATACTGAGATCTTTAGTTGAGTAGTAGCTACTTCGTTTTTGAAGTAACTATGAATGTAATTATTCTAGAGAAATAAAAGATTTCTTCCCACAAAAAAAAAAAAGTGTGTGTGTGTGTGTATGTGGCTCCAGCACTAAGACCTTCATATGCAAAATTTCCATGTCGCTTCACCTTCGTTTCCCTAACTCTCCTTTTGGGAAACATTTTTGGCTTTTTGGCAGACTTCCTACAACCCTGGTCCATTACTCTTTATTTTTGTACTGGGTCAGATATTGTGCTTTTTGGACCATATGGCAGGATCACAACATGAGATATTTTGGGAATCCGTTCTTGCAATCTTATGAATATTTCAGACTCTCCCTACGGCAATCTATCTATGATGCTTGCCATCAAGAAGATCTTCCTCAATCATGCCTGGAAATAGTTTCTCTTTGCTTTTGATTTCCTGTTGAGGCTCTCAAAAAAATTTTTTTTGAGACCCTCATGTAAATTTTGCTGATAATATAATCATGGATTTACCCAAAAAAAAAAAGTGTGTGTGTGTGTGTGTGTGAGAGAGAGAGAGAGTTGATGTGTGTGTGTGAGAGAGAGAGGGTCGGTGAGGGTTGCTGCTCAACCTCCCCAAGCCCCCATACAGGCCCGCGTCAGGTTCCGTACAAGCCCGCGCCCTGCTCGTACAATCGTACGGATGCCGTACAATCAGCGCATTTCCTCCCTGCGTAGCCCCGGCCCTGTCTGCTCACTCCTCGATATTCACCCCCGCTGTATATCCATACTGTTCGTCCTTTTCCGTACAGCCTCAATCGCCGTTTCGCATCAGCAGCCCTGTCCATCTCTGTTTTCCGTACAGCTTCTGCGTCACCTTTCCGTACGACTCAGTCCCTTCGTAGCCTATCCTCCTTACAACCGTACAATTTGTACTTTCCGTATAGTCCGTACAGTTCCTGTTTCCACTCGTTACCTTGTCCGTACAGTTCTGCTCCACTTCTGCAATTTCATCAATCCCGCCCTGTTTCCCTCTATGGAGGACCAATTCAAAAGTTACTCTCGCAAGGATTCGTCCCGGGACTCCAAAAGACAGCAACTTGACTTCTCTACTGCAGATTCTGTAGACCCTCACTATGTTTTTGACATGCTTAAAGATGAATGTCATCACAGCCGGAAGGAGTGGGCCAAACCTCCCCCGGCCATCAAGTATAAGTTGAAGCTGCCTTCATTGGTTGCTCCTCTTCGAAAGTTCTCTCAACAAGCAGTCATCATTTTCTTCCCAGGAAAGTTACCTTCAGCAAATGATGTGGCCCAGTGGGTTCAGGCATTGTTGGGAGGCTGCTTTGTTGAAGGAGTATACTTTGCTTCCAGAGGTTTTTATGAAGTGCATTTTTTGGATGCCTCATATCGTCAGCAGATATTGGAGATGTCGCCTCTATTCTATGACAGACAAATGGTGCATGTCATGCCATGGTCGCCAAACAAGGATTACCACAGCCTCATTCGACATCATTGCCCCGTATGGGTTGAGGTAGTGGATTTTCAGGACTATATGAGGGCTGAGTTACCAAGTTTGGCAGCTACTTTGGGGCAAGTTGTATGCCCACCCCGTCCTTCGGGTAATCGCAATCACTTTTGCGTTCTTTGGGATACAGATCACCCAACCCCTCCTTCTATTGCGGTGGAAGTGGAGGATGTTCCCCTCGGTGAAAAATATTTTGATTTGAAATGGGGAGTCTTTGCAGGTGCTTGTTTCACATGCCATAAGTTTGGCCACTTAGCCTCACAGTGTCCTGCAGTCCTGCATCAGCACCTACAGCTATTGCTCCAGAAAATACTCCCCCCCCAACTTATGGCCCGGGGCCTAAGGCTATGCCTACCAAACTGGGTGATGTGGCATCTAAATCTGTCCCTTCCAAAGAAAATGTGGTTCAAGTTTCAGCCAAGCAAAAGGATAAGGGCAAGGGCAAAATTTCAGAATCTCATGCCTCTCCCCAGGGTGCCTGGCAGCAACCCAAAAAGGTATTTGCTCTCAAACCACGTCCGTTACAATCTCGCCATTGGGATGCTTCAACTTCTACCCCTGGTCAGACCTCTACCCCTGCTGATAGCCTCACTTCCCAACTGTGGGTTGATGTGTTAAAGAAGGGCATCCCTGTATGCGACAATGATGAGGATCATAGAGCAAATGATCCAGGAGGCCACGTGGATGTTGATGTCATGGCTAAGGCCTGACAGCTTATACTTTACTCTACTTTTGGTTTGAATGTACATATCTTCTATGTCTACTTAAATTACTTGCATCACATACAACGTTCAGGGTCTTTGCAATGTCAATAAGTGGAGACTTTTCTGGCATTATGTACATAGAATGCATCCCGATGTGATCTCTTTACAGGAACACAACCAACACTTCTTGGCTGGTCAGCAAGGCCACTATGCTGGTTATGATATTTTTTATGCTAGTACAATGCACTTTTCGGGGGTCTGCATGCTGGTAAAACATGATATGCAGCCCACGGTTGCTTACAATGACCCTCAGGGTCGATGGATGGTGATCAGGTGCACCTGGCAGGCTGATCTCTATGAAATAGCATCTGTTTATGCCTTACAAACTTCTGCGACTAGAGCTCAAATGTGGGTCTCCCTCAAACAATATCCATGGCTGTCCAATGCTTTTTTGTGTGGAGACTTTAACAACTCACCTGCCACTCAAGACAATACCATCATCGTTCTCACATGATCCCCACTGAGCTTCGACATTGGGAAGATATGCTCTCATCCCTGCATGCAGAAGATCTATGGCTCTCAACAAGGGACAGAGATATGGGTTATACATATCATCACAATAACTTTACTCATTACTGGGCTCAACTTGACAGACGGTATTTGCTGCATGCTTAGCAGTATGCTGATTTTACATGTACACTATGGGTTGATCATTCCCTCTTGCTATCTGATCATTTTCCAGTATGCTTGACATTATCTATAGCATGTCTGACAGATGATATTGCTTTTTTTGGTCATCGACTGCTCCATGTTAACAGTGCTTATTTGCTTCATCAGCAATTTCAGAACATGGTGAGAGTGGCTGTCCGTCCCCTCCTCTTACATGCTCAGGAGGATATGGATTAAGTTTTCTCAGCAAGCAGTTATCATTTTCTTCCCAGGGAAGCTACCTTCAGCAAATGATGTAGCTCAGTGGGTTCAGGCTTTGTTGGGAGGTTGCTTTGTTGAAGGAATATACTTTGCTTCTCGAGGTTTTTATGAAGTGCACTTTTTGGATGCCTCATATCGTCAGCAGATATTGGAGATGTCCCCTCTATACTATGGCAGACAAATGGTCCATGTCATGCCATGGTCGCCAAATAAGGATTATCACGGTCTCATTCGACATCACTGCCCTATATGGGTTGAGGTAGTGGATTTTCCAGACTATATGAGGGCTGAGTTACCGAGTCTGGCAGCTACTTTGGGGCAAGTTGTATGCCCACCCCATCCTTCGGGTAATCGAAATCGGTTTTGTGTTCTTTGGGATACAGATCACCCAACCCCTCCTTCCATTGCGGTAGAGGTGGAGGATGTTCCCTTGGGCGAAAAATATTTTGACTTGAAATGGGGAGTATTTGCAGGTGCTTGTTTCACATGTCATAAGTTTGGCCATCTAGCTTCATAGTGTCCTGCAGTCCTGCATCAGCTCCCACCTACAGCTATTGCTCCAGAAAATACTTCCCCTCCAGCTTATGGTCCGGGGCCTAAGGCTATGCCTAGCAAGCTGGGGGATATGCCATCTAAATCTGCCCCTCCCAAAGAAAATGTGATTCAGGTTCTAGCCAAGCAAAAGGATAAGGGAAAGGGCAAATTTTCAGAATCTCATGCATCTCCCCAAGGTGCCTAGCAGCAACCCAAAAAGGTATTTGTGCTCAAGCCACGACCGTTACAATCTCGCCATTGGGATGCCTCTACTTCCACCCCTGGTCAGGCCTCTACCCCTGCTGAT
Source organism: Dipteris shenzhenensis (assembly GCF_047967505.1). Lineage (NCBI taxonomy): Eukaryota > Viridiplantae > Streptophyta > Polypodiopsida > Gleicheniales > Dipteridaceae > Dipteris > Dipteris shenzhenensis. Next base: position 50,430,347 of record NC_141601.1, read on the forward strand.
ACCCTCACTTCTCAACTGTGGGTTGATGTGCTCAAGAGGGGCATCCCTGTATGCGACAATGATGAGGATTATAGAGCTACTGATCCAGGAGGCCAGGTGGACGTCGATGTCATGGCTGAGGCCTGACAACTTACACCTTCACTATGCTTTTTGGTTCGGCTGTACATAGCTTCTATGTCTACTTCAATTACTTGCATTACATACAATGTTCAAGGTCTTTGCAATGTCAATAAGTGGAGACTTTCTTGGCACTATGTACATAGAATGCACTTCGATGTAATTTCTTTACAGGAACACAACCAACACTTCTTGGCTGGCCAGCAAGGCCACTTTGCTGGTTATGACATCTTTTATGCTGGTACAATGCACTTTTCGGGGGTATGCATGCTGGTGAAACATGATATGCAGCCCACGGTTGCTTACAATGACCCCCAGGGTCGATGGATGGTGATCAGATGCATCTGTCATGCTGATCTTTATGAAATAGCATCTGTCTATGCCTCTCAAACTTCTGCCACAAGAGCTCGAATGTGGGCCTCCCTCAAACAATATCCATGGCTGTCTAATGCCTTTTTGTGTGGAGACTTTAATAACTCGCCTGCCATCCAAGACAACACCACTAATCGTTCTCACATGATCCCCACTGAGCTTCGACATTGGGAAGATATTCTTTCTTTCTTGCATCCAGAAGACTTATAGCTCTCAACAAGGGATAGAGATATGGGTTACACATACCGTCACAATGCCTTTACTCATTACTGGGCTCGACTTGACAGATGGTATTTGTTGCATGCTCAGCAGTATGCTAGTTTCACATGTGCACTATGGGTTGATCATTCCCTCTTGCTATCTAATCACTTTCCAGTATGCTTGACATTATCTATAGCACGTTTGACAGATGATATGCCTTTTCTTGGCCGTCGCCTACTCCATGTTAATAGTGCTTACTTGCTTCATCAATGATTTCAGAACATGGTGAGAGTGGCTGTCCGCCCCCTCCTCTTACATGCTCAGGAGGACATGGACTTCGCTTGGATCAGTCTTGCCCATCGTTTGCTGGCTGTTATTCAAGATTATGGACGAAGTTACATGGGAAACCTGAGGCTTAAGCTGAAATGGGCCCAATCTCATAAGCAACAAATGGATGTAATCAGCTCTTATAGGCAGCTCAGCTCCTCTGAACAGGATTCTTGTGCTTATGCGGTTCACATCATCCATCGAAATGATCTTCACAAATTAAAGAAGTGGCAAATCCGAGCTCGCATGAAACCCCTTTTGGATAAGGGCTGCTCCTCCAAAGCCTTCTTTAAAAGCCTGCATGCGGATAGGCGAAAGGAGGATATTTGCAGGATCAGGCAAGATGATGGCACCTGGACCACCTCCAAATCAGAATTGGAATCGCAACGCTCTAGTCATTTCCAGCATCTCTTTTCTCCTCAGCCTGATCATTCAATGCAAGTGAATGCAGCTAGGTCTCAATTTCTGATGCATGTTCAGCCCATATTGTCCCCGGAACAGGCTCGTGCACTGGAGCAGCCCTTTATGCTTAATGAACTGGATGATGCTTTGAGTCATTTACATAAAGGCAGCTCTCTTGGATGGGATGGATTGACTGTTGACTTTTTCCGTGCATTTTGGGGTGATCTCAAGAACACTCTGCTTCTTATGATCAATCATGCTTGGGCAGAACAATCTCTTCCTCCTTCTTGGAAACATGGCCTTGTCAAATTGATCCCCAAAAAAAGGATGTGTGAGACAATGGCTGATTGGCGGCCCATATCTCTTATGCCAGTCATTTACAAACTCATTGCCAAAATGATTGTCCTCAGGGTTCGATTTATCTTGCAAGCAGGACTTCATCCCACGCAATTTCGATGGTCTACAGATTTCTTCTTCCACCGCCATGGATTGATAAGCATGCCAACACTCTTTGGAATTTGGATAGGCCTTTATGCTGGTGGCAATCACGACTCAAGAAAATTTGGAAAGCCAAATTGCCATTGAAACATAGGCTTTTCTTTTGGAGATGTATTGTGGGAGCTTTTTCCATTGGGGTGAAATTGGCAGCACGTCGCATTGCTTCCCCTTCCTGCCCCTGTTGCTCTCATCACCGTGAGACAGTTCCCCATTTGTTATGGTCTTGCCCGCACTCTCGGATATTGATCACTCATGTTTCTCATTTGCTGCGGCTTCGGTTTCCCTCCATTAGATTTGGGAAACTCTTCTGGATGTTTGGATGCTTCTCATCTCAGATGTCTCCATTCCTCCTTTTTTTTCACTGGACTCGTTTTTGGGTACCATGGACTATTTGGACACAGAGATTGCATTCTAGGATGGGACAACAGTTTCCTCAGGCATATGCTTTCTTCAGAATGTCCCTCAAGCAATCTTTATATGATAGTTATGCTGCGAGGGACTTGGATGCTACTAGCCTTGAAGTGTTTTCTGACTGTTTTTTACTGTTTTTGAGTTCTTCCATTAGGCTCTCTTTTGGAGTCTAATGTCATGTACATTGATCTCATGTTAATAATATAGTTACTCGTTTCACCAAAAAAAAAAAAAGGGTGTCTGGTGAGAGGAGGTGCTAGCTGAGAGCCTCACCAAGACCTCCTTGCAGGCCCCCCCCTCTGTCCGTATGCCCGTACGGTTTTTTCAGACGGCCGTACTAGCAGCTACGGTAGGATCAACATCTCTGTGCAGATCTACGCGCAGGCCCGTACAGCTCTCTGACCTCTGTTTTTCCGTACACACGTACGGTTTCTGTCAGTCCCTCCGTACAACGCAGTCTTTTCAGCGTCCATTAGCTTCCCCGTATAACCCAGCCTCTTCCGTACAATTCCGTTGATATTTCCGTGCAGTCCATCTTTGTCCGTATAGAATTTTCCGTACAGTCTCCTTGCTGTCCCGTACAGTCTACCCCGTACCATCTCTTCCGTACAGTTTATTCCGTACAGTTCTGGGGTTTTTTCCCCTGTGCTTTTCCGTACAGTTTCTCTGTCTAGTTTATCTTTCACTCTATTTCTCTCCGTACAGCTCTTCCTTGCCCTTGCCATATTTCAATCATGGCTTCAGGTTCCGATGTCTGTACATATGCTAGAAAAGAAAGACCCGCAGATGCCAAGCGCCGTCCTTCACAGCCCGCATCACAAGATGATGAGCTTACTATGGAAGCTCAATATGTGTTTGATACACTTAAGGATGACTTTCAGCAGTCACGACAAGAATGGGGCAAACCAGTTCCAGAGGTCACATACAAATTGAAATTGCCATCCCTCGTGAATCCTCTCAGGAAGCTATCTCAAACCGCGGTAATAATTTTCTTTCCAGGAAGAATCCCAGCAGCCAGTGATGTTGCACAGTGGATCAAGTCCATCCTTGAAGGATGCTTTGTAGAGGGTGTCTATTTTGCATCTAGAGGCTTTTATGAGGTGCACCTATCAGATGCCTTGTGCAAGTAGAGGCTACTTGAGCTTTCTCCCCTCTTCTATGGGAAGCAGATGGTACATGCTATACCTTGGTCCCCAAATAAGGATTACCAAAGTCTTATACAACATCATTGTCCTGTATGGGTTGAGGTTGTTAACTTCCCGGATTATATGCATGAAGAATTGCCTGGACTGGCTGCTTCTTTGGGACAGGTCATTTGTCCTCCACGCCCCATGGGAAATCGTAACAGATTCTGCATTTTCTGGGACACTGACACACCTACCCCTCCTTCTATTGCAGTGGAAGTTGAGGGAGTGCAATTGGGAAAAAAGTATTTTGAATTGAAGTGGGGCGTGTTTGCAGGAGCTTGTTTTGCCTGCCACAAGTTTGGGCATCTAGCCTCTGAATGCCCAATGGTTCTGCATCAGCCCCCTCCCAATGCCTTGCCGCCCCGAACACGGAAAATGAATGAGAATTTGCAAGCTAAGACAGCAAATAGAAATGGAGCAAAGAATGCCAAACCAATCAATCAGGTGCAGTCACTTGCTAGAAAAGGAAAAGATAAAGGAAAAGAGAAGATGAAGGAATCTGCAGGGATTGATCAGGATGGTTTTCAACAACCTAAGAAGGTGGTTGTATTGAAGCAATGCCCCCTTCAATCTCGTCAATGGGATGCTTCTTCTCCCTCACCCGGACAGGTTTCTACTTCAGCTCCTATCCTTCAAAATTGGGTGGGGGTACTAAAGAAGGGCATCCCCATATGTGATTCAGAAGAAGGGGAAAATGCTGTGTCTTTTATGGATCATGAAGGAATGCAGCCCATGCAGGCACAAGCTTTGCCTCTCTAATGTCTTGTTATATTCTGATACTTTCCTGTATATACCTCTCTCATGCTCCAAACACTTAAGTGCTTTACATATAATGTACAGAGCCTCTGCAATGTCTCCAAGTGGAGGCTTTTATGGAATTATGTACATAAAATGCAGCGAGATATTGTTTGTTTGCAAGAACATAACCAACACTCCATGGTTGGTCATCATGATTATTTTGGCGGTTATGATATATATTATGCTGGTACCACTACCTACTTAGGTGTATGCATACTGGTTAGACATGAGCTGGAACCTCAGTTAGCCTTCAATGACAGCAGTGGCAGATGGATGGTCATACAATGTAATGTCAATGGTGATATTTTTGAGTTTGCATCAGTTTATGCTTCCCAGACCTCTGCCATGAGGGCTTCATTATGGGATTCTTTATGCAGATATCCAAGGAGATCCAATGCATTCATCTGTGGAGATTTCAATAATTCCCCTCTACCAAGAGATAACACCACTTCAAGATCTCATATGCTATCATTGGAAAGGCAGAAATGGGATAGCATGCTTCTTTCTGTGCAGGCTGAAGATTTATGGCTGCTTCTCCAAGGGTCAGTACCTGGATATACTTTTCATCATAATGCACTTACAACATACTGGGCAAGGCTTGACAGATGGTATTTGTTTTACCCACAACAACTTGCAGATTTTAGCCCTCATCTCTTTATAGATTTCTCATTGGGCTTGTCAGATCATGCCCCATTGTGGATGAATTTGCAGCTTGGCATGCCTCCGGATGATTTGCCACCCCTTTCCAGTAGATTATTGCATGTTAATCAGGCTTATTTCCGACATCACTATTTCCAGCAAATGATCACACTTGCAATTCATCCCTTGCCTTTGCATGCCCAGGAGGACATGCATTATGCTTGGGACAGTTTTGTCTCTCGTATGCAGAATGTCATTAGGGAGTATGGCAAATGGCATATGACTGAATGGAGGAATGAGGTTAAATGGGCAAAAAGGACAGCACAACAATTGACTGAATTTTCTCAGTTAAGGCCTCTCTCTGATTCAGAAAACGATACCCTATCACATGCTCAGATTAAATTGACTGTTAATGATCAGAGGAAATTGCACAAATGGCAGATCAGGGCCAGAATGAAGCCCCTCATGGATAAGGGCTGCTTATCAAAAGCCTTTTTCCAGGGCTTGCATGCTACTCGAAAGAAAAACTCATGTCTAAGGGTAAGGAAGCTGGATGGCTCTTGGACACACTCTTTCTCTGATCTCCAAGATGAATGCCAAAATTACTTCCAGAAATTGTTCTCCGCTCCTGGTTCCCCATCAAATCAAATGACTGATGCTAGGACTGAATTCCTCCAATATGTTTCTGGAATAGTGGAAATGGATGATGCTCTTATCTTGGAGAGACACATAACTTGATAATGCATTGTTCCACCTCAGCAAATACAAGTCCCCTAGCTGGGATGGCCTTACGGTGGAATTTTATATTTCTTTTTGGGATGATTTGAAAGAAGTCCTCTTGCAAATGATCAATGTCGCCTGGCAAGAAAATCAGTTGCTGCACTCTTGGAAGCATGGCATAGTCAAACTTGTGCCCCAAAAACATCTGTGTGACCATATGTCAGATTGGAGGCCTATTACTTTGATGCCTGTAGTTTACAAACTCATTGCCAAAGTGATTGTGCATCGGCTTCACAGGATACTGGATGCGGGACTTTATCCTCATTAGTATGGGTTTGTGCCGCGAAGACAAATCCATGATAATATATCCAATGCCTTGATTGCAATTGAATATGCTAAGTATTCGCATCAAGATGTGCTCATATTGCAGGTAGATATTGCTAAGGCATTTGACACTGTTCAATGGGATTTTCTCTCTCAAATCATGACAAAGTTGGGCTTTGGTCCCAAGATAGCAAATGCAGTTTACTGGCTTTATTCTAGCTCTACTTCTCAGTGCATTCTTGGGGGTCATCTATCTCGGTCATGGACATTGGGTAGATCACTTAGACAGGGCTGCCCTCTTAGTGCTCTATTCTATGCCATTGCGCCCCACCCCCTTTTAATGTATCTTGATCATCTTACGAACACAGGACAGATGACTGGTCTTAAAATCCCTGGGGCTGCATCTTTTTTGGGACAAGCATATGCTGATGATTCCTTCTTTATGCCATAGAATTCTCCTCGGGAAGTTCACATGCTTATGACCACTCTTTCATTGTATGGTTTGGCAGCGGGATTGCATGTCAAATCTAAATTACTTCCCCTAAAACAATGTGACTGGCATTCTATTCTTTGGCCGGTTGAGGTGGTGCATTCCAAAGATGTAGTCACGCATTTGGGATATCCTATAGGATGGCATATCACAAGGAAGCAGCAGCTAAAATGGATCTTCCAAAGACTTCAACATAAACTGGAATACTCAAAAATTTCTACTTGGCCTCTTCATGTCAGGATCAGAATAGTATAGTCCATTGTAATGTCCTATGTCAAGGGATATTTCAGCCTTTATGTCTCAAGCTATGGAGCTGTTATGGAGGACAAAAACTGCTATGAAAGCATTGAGATTGATGAAGATGGAAATGGTGTGCTCTCCTAGGATGCATGGTGGACTTAATGTCCTCAATATAAGATATCATGTACTTGCAAGGAAGGCGACTATGCTCCATACTTTTTTCCGCCAACAACAGCCATGGACTTGTATGATAGCATCCATGTGTCACAACATGAGGACTTGTGCTTATGGTCATTGGACCACTGATCATTGGGAGGTTGTCATTGGGAGATTTATAGTAAAGATACTTGGCTGTCCTTTCTCTACTGCTCTGATACTTGACTGGAAACAAGTACTTTCTAAGGTCGAATGGGCTCCTGATAATTGCTCGGGGACAAACTCAATGAGGAAAGAAAGTATTCATTGGAGTGCCATCTTTGACATTCCACTCGCTTTACAAGAACCTGTTAGGGCATACAATCTCATGAAATTGCGTATTAGATACATACATGATGTGGTAGATGATCAGGGCTATGTCTTATCTTTTCCTCGAGCCACTGCTTCCTATGCATTGGGAATGCACCATAGGTCTATATGGAAGAAAATTGCTGATTTGTTACATCCTTTTCTACCTGTTCCTCTTGTGGCTGACATAGACATGCTTATCGATTGGCAATTGCAGCCCTCTGCTACATGCACTTGTCCTCTTCCTCTTCCTGCCTTGACCTCCATCAAAGCCTATAGGCTTCTTCAGCCTGCTCCATGGATTCAGCAATATGCTAATTCTCTGTGGCATATAAGGAAGCCCCTCTCATGGTGGCAGAAGAATCTCCAGATATTATGGAAGTGTAAAATGCCATTGAAACAAAGACTTTTTGTTTAGAGATGTATGACGGGCACATTGTCAGTGGGAGTCACTGAAACGTTCTCTTTCGTATTCTCTCTCTTGGTTTTCCGTCAATTCACAGGCAAGGCAAATTCACAGGCGCTGGCATCGTATTTTGCCTCCCAGCCTATCTCATGGATGGCATGCATACAAAGATACGTAATTTCTATTTCTTCATGTCTATCGACAAGCCCTCAGTTCCCTAGATGGTTCCCCCTGCCACATGTCATCATTTTAGACCTTTAGCTTGGTACACCATTTACCCCTCTCTTGGGGCACAATTAAAACATTTGCCCCTTGGCATTTTTACACATTTAGGTGCACCTAGGCCTTAGCACTAAGAACCACCTAGTCGATGCCAATACACCCTCACCTAGGACCTTGGCAGTTACTTCCCTTGACCATTTTATTTACGCACATAAAATATTACAGAAGTCGGTCATCTAAGAGAAAATGCCCACCGATCTTTCCGAGGTCATGCTATCTCGACTAGAGCATAACATTCCTTCCCTCTTCAAGCATCAGCGTCCTCGATGATGAAATTTGGAAACACTCTCCGTAACTGGTATACGGATTCCCAGGTAGCTTCTGATAGAGGTAGACCATGCCATGCAACCAACATCGTGGGTATCTTCCGATTGCGCACTTGCATTGTTCCTCGGTCCAGGATTCTTGTTGGTTTGCGTCTTGCATTATCCTCTATCTCCTGAAACAAAACAACACCTTCGATTAGTGAGTCACCTGTATGCAAAAATTTCTTTAAACGAGAAACATGAAACACTGGGTGCACCTTACACCCCGGTGGTAATTCTAATTTATAGGCTACCTTGCCTGTTCTTTTTAGAATTAACCATGGCCCAGCACACTCTCCTACAGTCAAAGACTTAGAGTGCGAAGGAACTCTGAGAAAAACTTTTTCTCCTTCCTTAAATTCTCTATTGGATCGGTTTTCATCCGCATACGCCTTAGCTCTATCCATAGCTTGGCGGATGTTAGCTCTCGCAAGTGCTAGCATCTCCCGCATTTGAACCACAAAGTTCGCGGCACTAGGCACTTTCTGAGGTACTCCAACTATAGTTGGATTCGCTGGTCTATAACCATAGTTCAGTTCAAACGGGCTGAACCCTGTAGAGGAATGTTTTCTATCATTGTAGGCAAACTCCAACAATGGCAACCACTTGTCCCATGTATGTTGCCTCAATGACACATATGCTCTAAGCATATCCTCTAAAATTTGGTTGATTCTTTCCGTCTGACCATCCGTTTCTGGATGATCCCCACTACTCATTCCCAACTCAGTCCTTAGTGTCTCAAATACCGTAGTCCAAAAATGACCGGTAAATTTGACATCTCTGTTTGACACTATGGATTTGGGTAATCCATGCAGACGAAATATATGTCTAATAAACAAATCTGCCACTTGCGGGGCACTAACAAATTCTCTAGTTGGAATGAAGTGAGCCATCTTGGTAAGACGATCAACCACCACAAGGATAGAATCATATCCACCTTGTGTCATAGGCAGCCCTATAATAAAGTCCATGGAAATGCTCTCCCACTTACTTAGTGGTATCTCCAAGGGCTGTAAAAGGCTGGGTGGCTTCACCCGTTCTGCCTTACTTACCTGACATGAAAAACGTGTCACATATTCATGAATATGCTTTTTCATCTTTGGCCAAAAGAAATCTTGCTTCACGAGATCATATGTTTTCTCGACTCCTGGATGTCCCACACATGGGCTATCATGGCATGGTCGAATGACTCTCTGCCTGAGATCATTCTGATTAGGTACTACTACCTTGCCATTCCTTTTCAGCATACCATCCCTTATGGCATATCTTGCATAAGTTTGGCCTTTTCTGGATGCCAGGTCATCCTTTTCCCCGGGTTCTAACACATGAGTCTTAGGCCATAGGCTCTGGACGAACTCGTCCACCTTTTGAGTTTCTCTAATCTCGGCCATTAGAGCACTCTCTAACACCGTGAAACTCATGTTATGCATAATGCATGACAACGCATCAGCAACTTTATTATCCTTGCCTCTTCGGTACTGAATCGTCAAGTTAAACTCCTGCATGAGTTCTACCCACCTAGCTTGGCGGCCTCTCAAGTCAGGTTGTTTACAAAAATGTTTCAGAGTATCATGATCAACATCCACATAAAACTCTGATCCATACAAATAATGTCTCCATGTTTTCAAAGCATGGACAACAGCATACAACTCTAATTCATGAGTTGGCCAATTTCTTTGAGAGGGAGAAAGCTTCTTGCTTTCAAAGGCTACTGGCCTTCCCTCTTGGAGGAGAGCTGCTCCTACCGCAATGCCACTTGCATTGGTTTCCAAGAACAACGGTTTCTGAGGATCAACTATTTTTAACACCGTGGTCCTGAGACCACAGCTTGTTTTAAAACTTTCTTGTTGATTCTGTCCCCATATAAAAGGTACTTTATCCGAGGTCAGATCAGTCAATGGCGATACTATTTTGGAATATCCTTTGATATGCCTTCGATAAAATTGGACAAATCCCAAGAATGATCGCAAAGCGGTCAAACTCTGAGGGATTGGCCAAGTCAGTATCGCAGCCACTTTCTTTGATCCATTTCTACCCTCTCTGGAGTAATTATGAATCCTAAATATTCAAGTCTAACCATACACAGTATAGTTTTCTTCTTATTTACATAAAGACTGGCTTTCCTCAAAGTACTGAACACTATTCTTAAGTGTTCGCGATGCTCAGTAATACTTTTACTGAATACCAAAATATCGTCAATAAAATGTACTACAAACTTTCCGATATACGGACGTAGTAAATCATTTATAAGCATGACGAATGTAGCTGGAGCATTGGCAAGTCCAAAGAGCATTACCAAAAACTCATAATGACCAAACCTGCTTCTAAAAGCGGTTTTATGCACATCCTCGGCTCTAATACGGATCTAATGGTAGCCACACTTAAGATCTATCTTACTGAAAATTACGGCCCCATGTAATGCATCTAGCAAATCATCGATCCGAGCCATCAGATACCTGTGCTTAATAGTGATATTATTCAATGCTCTGTAATCTATACAGAGGCCAAAAGTATCATCTTTCTTCCTCTTTAATATCACTGGTGAAGCAAAAGGTGAAAAACTGGGTTGAATCTGCCCCAGCTTGAGGTATTCTTCTAGTTGTCTTCGCACCTCAGCTTCCTCTGTAAAGCTTAATCTATAGGGAGGTCTATTTACAGGTTCTGCCCCCGGGATAAGCTCAATTTTATGTTGAACATTCCGCTCTGGAGGTAACCCATAAGGTAACTCATCCCTAAAACAATCAGAGAACTTCTCCGATATCTCTTTAGCCAACTCGGCCATTTCCCCATCTTGGGTAACCTCAGTGCTAGCCGATGCATCATCAATCGACTCTACCGATGCTATACACAGACACAGAAACTCTTTCGGAGTCTTCCGAATTTCCATGGCTGAAATCAATGGTCCTCGAGGTAAATCCTTTTCACCTTGCAAAACATATTCTACCCCGTTCATCTTGAACTGGTAAATATGCTTTTTCCAATCAATGGCTGGATTTTTCCAAAAATGCCAAGCCATGCCTAGGGCTATATTTGCGTGAGCTAGCCTGGTCAATTCAAAGTCCAGCTTCTCAACATAGTCCTGTATTCGAAGTAGGTAACCCTTTGGTCCCATACTTCAGTTGAACTTCCGTCCGCCATCCTGACCGTATAAGCATAGTCAGACGGACTAGTTTTCAACTTGAGCCTCCTAATAAGCTTCGAGTTAATTACATTGTGTGTTGATGCTGAGTCGAACAACACAATCACATCATGATTGGCTACTTGCCCTTTCATTTTAATCAACTCGAGCTCATCGAAAACTGTATACCCCGTTGTTGCGGGCTTTGAAAGGATGTTATCAGGTGCACCGCTTACTAACTTAGTAACAGACACACTTAAAAACACAGGTACTAACCTCTGAGAAGGTCCTGCCAATTGCATCTGCATATGTTCCGCATTGGGACTCTCCTGCATTTCTGCATCGCATTCAGATATTATCATATTGGCCGTGCGACGGTCTTTGTTTAGTGGACAATCTTTCCACTGATGTCGCTGAAGGCAGCCAAAGCACAATCCTTCTTTTCTAGCTTTTTCTTTTTGCTCAGGGGTCAATGAGGACTTTGACCAAGCCCGGGCTGCCATTGGAGTTACTTTTCTTTTCACCCCAACGGTGGTACTTGTCTTTGCTTGCCGGCTTCACCTGCTTGGTTTAGCCACTTGGCTGCGAGACACTTGTCTTTGAAGTCCATTTCCTCTAAAATCCTCGTAGTTCAGGGCTACTGCTATAGATTCATCTAATGTAGTCACATATTTAGCCCGAACTTCCATTTTAATCTTGTCGTTCAGTCCATAGATATAGTCTTTCAACTGAACCGACATAGGGAGAGGGTCTGTTATTTTCATAACACATTCCCTGAACTTGTCAGTGTACTCTACCACCGACAAATTCCTCTGGCGAAGGTTTCTATAAGCATCCCAAGCTCGAGACTCTTCGTCAGGTGGAAGAAAGTATTTCTTAAATTCAGCCTTAAACCCTTCCCAGGTGGTAGGGGCAACCTGATCTTTCTGTTGTTTGATCGACCACCTATCCGCTGCCTCAATAAACAGGTGAGTGGTCTCGCGGATTTTCTTTAGATCAAATCTGATTTCACAAATGGCGAAGGCTTCTTCCCACTTGTGTAACCAAACCTCGATCACATTAGAACTGCACTCCGTCATCCAACCAGCGTACTTTTCTGGTCTATAGTTAGCAATATTAGGTACCTTGACCTTCGCACGCTCTGATGAGTGTATACTGGGCTCTGGCTCTGCTGGAGCTTTGCTTTTTTCATTTCTAGATGGTCTAGCCGACAAGGCTTGCACCATCTCTCTAATTTCATTTTGACCAGCGTTCACTTGAAGCTGCTGGTTCATGATCTGTTGTAAAGCATCTTCTAATACAGAAATCCTACCCACCAGAGTAGGTGTTGTGTGATGGGACACTTGTGTAGACCGTGCTCTAGATTCACCAGGATTCACCCTGGAATCTTGTCCCTCTGCCTCCATTCTTTCAAAAGGAAAAATAGATTCAGATTCCCCTTTGCTGTACAGGAATAATAAACTGCAAATTGAAAATTTGTATAGAAGGGAAAAGAACTGCTCCCTGGAAACTCCATGTAACGGAGATGTCTCGACTTATTTCCTCTGCCAAGCCTTTGCAAGCATTGAAAATCTGCATCACCCACCAAGGCACTCACCTTCGGAATCAGCATCAGTGCTCATGGGCTATTTACGTGACCATATCCTACATCCCACGCATCTTTGGCACTACCTCGTCGAGCCAGTCATCCACGTAACCATAAGCTGCATGCGCTCTGTCACCACGTAATCCTCCCCTGAAACATGCCTTCAGAAGAGAGAGCTCATCCGGTGTAATAGCCGTTTCTTGATGGAAAGGGCCACAACACTGGTCGTAGTTAAGCTCTTAGAGCACGATGTGTGCCCGTGTGGAGGTGGCGTCCTTGACCTTGCTCTTCTTTTCCGCCTGGTTTCTTTTCTGCGGAGGCTCTCCAAATCCTTTGCCAGCGGCAAGCGGAAGCAATCCGTGGGAAAAGGGACTCGATGCGACCACTCTTGTGTGTCGTCACACATCCCACACTCCCTTCATACCCAAATGATACGCTCCCTTTTCTCGTAACCTGGCTCTGATACCAATTGAAACGTTCTCTTTCGTATTCTCTCTCTTGGTTTTTCGTCAATTCACAGGTAAGGCAAATTCACAGGCGCTGGCATCGTATTTTGCCTCCCAGCCTATCTCATGGATGGCATGAATACAAAGATACGTAATTTCTATTTCTTCATGCCTATCCACAAGCCCTCAGTTCCCTAGATGGTTCCCCCTGCCACATGTCATCATTTTAGACCTTTAGCTTGGTACACCATTTACCCCTCTCTTGGGGCACAATTAAAACATTTGCCCCTTGGCATTTTTACACATTTAGGTGCACCTAGGCCTTAGCACTAAGAACCACCTAGTCGATGCCAATACACCCTCACCTAGGACCTTGGCAGTTACTTCCCTTGACCATTTTATTTACGCACATAAAATATTACAGAAGTCGGTCATCTAAGAGAAAATGCCCACCGATCTTTCCGAGGTCATGCTATCTCGACTAGAGCATAACAGTCACACTTGCCAAACGTCGCATTACACCATCCACATGTTTAAGATGTTAGGCTCCTTTAGAGACTGTTCCTCGTTTGCTTTGGCACTGCCCGTGTTCTAGAAACCTCCTCGGGAGAATTTCAAATCATCTTCAGCTCCGTTTCCCGAGTCACACATTTGGGAAACATTTCTGGCTCTTTGGCAAATTTATGAGGTCTTTGTCTCAATACTCACTATTTCTCTCTTGGGTGAGATATTGGGCTCTTTGGACAATCTGGAGTGAGCATAATTTGGCATACTTGGGTCGGCAGATTCACAAGTCATATGAATCTTTCCGAGCCTCATTGCGGCAATTCTTATATGATGCTTGCCATGAGGGTGATATGGATGCTTCTTGCATAGAGCTTTTCTTTTTATGTTTCTGATCTTTGGGATACTCTCCATTTTGGGGACCTCTCATCGTGTAAATTTATGAGCATATAAATATAATGCACTGGATATTACTTTAACAAAAAAAAAGTGTGTGTGTCATTATGAAAATGTGTGTGTGTGTGTGTGTGTGTGTGTGGAGAGAGGTGGAAGAGAGAGCTCTAGCCTTCCCCAACAGCTCTAGACCCTCCCCCAACCAGCTCGTGAGCCTCAGCTTCCTGTTGCGCTGTATCAGAGCTCAAAATACGGTGATTTGGAGCATCTACTATCTGCTGTACAGCCCGCCATAGCCCCGTATAGATTCCGTACAAGTGTACGGCCTGTACGGACTGTTTTGCCTGATACAAGTTGCTGCTGCTAGTTCATCTCCAGCTCCTGGATCGATTTTATACAGGGTTTTGCTTACGGATTGCATCTATACACTGATTTTGAAGGCTCTTTGCTCCCGTTTCTCTCCTCTTGGGTCTCTGGGTCCAGTGCACCTTTTCCATCGCCAAAATCTTCCCTCTTTCTTTGAAATATAGTTCATCTGGGAATTTTTACTGTTTTTTATCTTCTCTCGACCTCTACATCTCTCTTTCCCCTTTTTCTCCTTACAAATACACTCTTTTTCTCTTCTCTGTGGGCTTTTCTTTGGGACTGTCTTTTTCTCTACTATCACTTTACAGGTACCTCCTTTCTGGATTCCACCTTCTTTCAAAGATATGGCTGAATATTCCTATGAAAAAACTTTTCAAAGGGGATCCTTTAGTTCATTGCAAGAAGCAAAAGCAGGCTGAAGGTCAGCATGACCCGGTACATGATTCTGTTGAGGCACAACTGGTCTATGATGTCATGCATGAAGGATTTGCAGACACAAGGAAAGAGTGGAAAGACTCGGTTCCATCAGTTGGCCTCATGGTTGAAGTGGATGAAATTGTGGATCCAGTTAGAGAATATGCCAAAAATGTAGTCATTTTATTTTTCCCAGGTCGGATGCCACCTGCTGCAGAGGTAGGCAACAGGTTGACCCGCACATTGGCTGGCTCATTTGTTCGCAAGGTACACTATGCAGTCAGGGGTTTTTTTGAGGTCATTATGGTAGATGAGATTCACAGGCAAATGCTTTTGGAACATTCGCCCCTCTCTTTTGGGCAGCAAATGGTGCACGTATTGCCATGGTCTCCCACAAGGGATTTTCAGGCTTTGAGTCGACACCGATATCCGGTCTAGGTTGAAGTTGTAGACTTCCCGCAATGCATGGCTTCACTCTTGCCTAAAATTGCAGCGACTTTAGGCAAAGTGGTTTGCCCACCACGGCCTAATGGCAACTCGAATCGATTTTGCATTCTCTGGGATACTGATAATCCCACACCAGACTCTTATTCAGTCACGGTGAACAATGTCGACATGGGAAGTGCTTTTTATAACTTGAAATGGGGATTATTTGCAGGGGCTTGCTTTCACTGCAAAAAATTTGGACACATGGCTTTGCAGTGTCCAATGAATCACAGCATAAAATGCCACGCCACTTTGCCGGTTCAAATGCCTACTAAGGATGCTCCTACCTCTATTGGAAATAAAAACAAAGGTAGTAGACAGTTTTTTGGAACTTAGGATAAAGGCAAAGCTCCAGTGGTTTCAAATGGGAATGCTTCTTCACATTCACCTCCTGCTATTCAACCCTCAACAAAAGGACCGAAACCTCCAATTGATGGATGGCAAAGTCCAAGAAAAGTTATTTCTACTCGAAGACTTCCACCCCCTCGCACTTGGAATGGCACGTCTTCTAGTGGAAACTCCCCAGAGGTCAATACAGGAATTGGGATCACATGGGCTACAGTGACAGCTAGCAGAAGACTCTTCCCTGAAGAAGAGGTTGCTGCTTTGCTGTCTACTCCTCAGGTGGATACTTCTTCTCAGGGGAGAGGCCTTGACCCTGAGATAGAAATGCAGGGCTGACATCATGAAGTTTGCTGTTGTACATAGTTGTTATACTACTATAAATATCTATAAATATGACTGCTCATATCAAATGTTTTACACTCAATGTCCAGGGGATGTGTGACAGTAGGAAATGGAAATCTGCGTGGCTGAACATCAATAGATTTCAGCCTTACATAGTGGCATTACAAGAACACAACCAACATGTCTATGCAGGAAAGACAGGTCACTACTGTGACTATGATATTTTCTATGCTGGGGAGCACTCTTTCTCAGGGGTAGTCTTTCTGATCAAACATGAGCTTCAGCTAGTTATTGCTTTAAATGACAATCAAGGCAGATGGCTTATTCTTCAATGCATCATTCAAGGAGAGGTGTTTGAATTTGCTTCTGTCTATGCACCTCAATCCTCTCGAGAAAGAACTGTAATTTGGGATGCCATGCAACAATATCCATGGAGATATCATGCCTTTATATGTGGGGATTTCAATAATGCTCCGCAACAGGGTGACAATACCTCCGGACATACTCATATGTTAACCCCTGAAAGGCATGCATGGTCTCAATTATTGATGCATCCTTATTTGGTTGATCTTTGGAAGGAATTGCAGCCTTTGTCACCCGGATACACCTTCCAACATAATGTCCTTTCTTCTTATCAGGCACGTCTGGATCGATGGTATAGTGTAGCTCCGCAACAAAATGGTGATGTTACATGCAAAATGTGGATTGACTATGTCTTTGTGCATTCAAATCATGCACCTCTATGGTTGAGGTTATCCTTTTATGATATGCCAGATGATAGATTGCCACAAAGGCGACATATGATCGTGAACAATAGCTATTTGCAGCATGCTGCTTTCAAGGCCATGGTTACTGAAGCATCTCATTCTCTGTCTTCTCACAGCCATATTGATGTTGATAATGCATTGGATTCTTTTGTTTCCAAAATGCAAGTTGTGATTAGAGGTTATGGCAAGTCTTACATGAAGACTCTGAGGGAAACTATTGCTCAAGCCAAATTCACTTATCAGGACCTCACCGAACTCAGTCATCTTCGTTCATTGTCCCTGCATGAGCAAACAACACTTGCCAAGCTAGACATTGTCTTCAACTCAATGATTGCAGGAAACTGGCTAAATGGGAGACTAGAGCAAGACAAAGAACCTTTACAAATAAAGGCTGCTCTTCCGAACAATTTTTCAAAAGCTTGCATCAGAGGAGATTAAAAACAGAAATTTGCAGGGTGCTTCTGCCTGATGGTTCATGGACTACCTCATGGTCACAGCTTGCTTCTGTTTGTGTGCATCATTTCTCTCAGCAATTTGGCTCTGCGATTCCTCCCTCGCAGCAAGTGCTGCCTGCAAGAAATTTACTGTTACAGCATGTTTCTCCTATTATTTCCACTACTCAAGCTTTGGAATTGGAGGAACCTTTTACTGAGAGGGAGTTGTCAGATGCAATCAAATCTTGTGGTAGATGGAAATCTCCAAGGTGGGATGGTCTTACAGTTGAGTTTTTACTAGAATATTGGCCCCTTTTGAAGCATACATTGCTGCATATGGTGAACGCTGCTTGGCAAAATCAGAAAATGCCAGACACATGGAAGAGAGGTCTTGTTAAACTCCTTCCAAAAAAGCAAATTTGTAAATCTTTGGCTGACTGGAGACCTATCACCCTTATGCCACTCATTTACAAAGTTACTACCAAAATGATTGTCGATCGGATAAAGGGGTTTTTACATGATGGGTTGCATCCGGCGCGATATAATTTTGTTCCGCGTAGGCATATCACATATAACATTGCTAATGCCTATGTTGGAATTGAATATGCCAAATACATGCAGCAGGATGTTTTGCTATTGCAAGTTGATATTGCCAAAGCTTTTGATACTGTTAAGTGGGATTTTATTTCATCGACTATGTAGGCATTGGGATTTGGCACAAAAATGCAGCAAGTTATCACTTGGCTATATCAAGATAGTAAAGCTGCCTGCATACTTTCAGGGGATATTTCTACATCCTGGACTCTTGGTTGTTCTGTTCGGCAAGGATGTCCCCCAAGTGCTTTACTTTTTGCTATAGCCACTCATCCAATGCTTCAATATCTAGACCACCTTTTGGACACTGGCCAGTTGCATAGCTTGGAGATTCCTGGCAGCCGTAGCATGATCGCTCAAGCATATGCTAATGATTCTTTCTTTACCCCAAAAAATACTTGGAGTGATCTATCCATGATTATGCAGGCTCTTTCTACATATGGATTGGCTGCTGGTCTTCGGGTTAATTTTCAGCAATCAAAATTGTTGCCGTTGCATGCTCATGAATGGCATAGTCTTTTGTGGCCTGGGGAAATTGTTCCCACTTCTCAATTGATTCGACATCTTGGCTATCCTCTAGGTTGAAGACTCACCCGTTCTCAACAACTGATTGGGTGCTCACAAAGTTGAGGGCAAAACTTGAATATTGGAAGCTTGCAACTTGGCCATTATATGTTCGTTTGCGAATCACACAATCCATTTTGATAGCATACATACAATTTTATCTGCCTCTCATCATGTTCACTAAGGCAGATCTGGTTTCCTTTATGTCTGCTATCATGGAAATTTTCTGGTGTTCAAAAAATGGCAAGAAAAGTCTCAAATTACTCTCTATGCATCGTCTCAGCTCTCCAAAGATGCACGGGGGTCTGAACATTCTCAATATTCAAATGCATCTACTTGCTCACAGAGGGAAAATGATGTTGCAGTTTATGCAAGGAGATCAGCCTTGGGCTTTCATGATCCGCTCTCTTTTATTACATATTGATACTTCTTCTTTTGGGCATTGGCAGCCTACCCAGTGGGATTTCCTATTTGGCTCTATCCAAGGCAAGATCAGAGGCTGCCCTTTTGTCTCTCGTCTGCTTCTTGATTGGAAACATATTTTATCCCACTTGGAATAGAATGGCCGGGATTCTTTGTCGGGAAATTCTTTGAGGGCTGAGAATATTTATTGGTCTAAAGTATTCCACTCTTCTTTGGCCATACAAGAACCCAGACGTTCTTATTTTCTCTCTTTCAAAGGCATTTCTTTTGTGGCGAATGCACTTCACAATGATGGCACTCTTTTATCCTTTTCTATGGCTGCTAGCAAATACGGTTTGGGAGCTCATTATCGTCCTTTATGGCATCGGATTTCAGCAATGCTTCAACCGTTCTTACCGGTACCTCGTTTGGAACTTCAGAATAGGCTTGAGGATTGGATTTTACATTCTTCTTCCTCTTCAGTCCATCCTTTGAAGCTCTCACATATCACAGTGTCATCTCTGTATAAAGTGTTATTATTTCCGCCTTGGATTTATGACAGAGCAAATTCTGTTTGGCATATGGATCGCCCACTAAAGTGGTGGAGAAAGCGACTGCGTCTCCTTTGGCATTATAAAGTCCCTCTTCGGCAATAGCTTTTCCTTTGGCAAGTCCTACTTGGCATTTTTCCCTCTGGCCAATTACTCGCACATAGACATATTGCTCCGGCTGTTTGCCACAGATGTCTACACTATGCTGAATCTGTGCTTCACATCTTCTGGCACTGTCCACACACTTGTGATTTCAGCGCTCTCATCCGACAGAGGCTTTGAGCGAGACTTCCTACAATTACTTTTGGTAGATTTTTCTGGTTGTTTGGTTTTCATCCAGCTAGACAGGGTTTTGACCTATTTTTTGCATGGGTACGCTACTGGGCACTGTGGACTCTATGGATGGACAGAAATCATAGAGTCTTTGGTGATCCCCTATTTTCATCTTTTGTTTTCTTCAAATGATCTCCGCAGCAATCATTCTATGATTGCGTTCAAACTCGTTTGATTGATCAGGATGTATCTACAGCTTATACTGAGATTTTCACTTGAGTAGTAGTTACTCCACTTTCGAAGTAACTATGAATGTAATTATTTTACAGCAATAAAAGATTTCTTCCCACAAAAAAAAAGTGTGTGCGCCATTATGCAGATGATTCATTCTTCATGCCAAAGAATAGTCCTCTGGAGCTTCGCTTATTGATGGATACCCTTTCTGATTTTGGGTTGGCAGCTGGTCTAAATATTAATTTTCAGAAATCAAAACTCTTGCCTCTCAAGCATTGCGACTGGCATACTATCCTTTGGCCCGGCCAGATTATTCATCCGGAAAACATAGTAAGACATTTGGGTTATCCAATTGGCTAGAAAATCAGAAATAAGCAACAAATGTCTTGGGTATTTAACAAAATTCAGGACAAATTAGAATATTGGAAGATCTCCACTTGGCCTTTGCATGTTCGGCTTCGAATTATCCAGCCCATTGTTTTAGCTTATGTCCAGTTTTACCTTCCTTTATTACATTGGTCATCTCGAGATCTCTCTTCTTTTATGTCTCAAGCCATGGAGATTTTTTGGAAAACTAAGCTTCATAAAAAAGCTTTAAGGTTGCCCAAAATGGACCTGCTTTGCTCACCAAGAATGCATGGTGGTTTGAATATTATAAACATCAAATTTCATGTGTTGGCAAGAAAGATCACTATGCTCAATACTTTTTTTCAGCAAAAGCAGCCTTGGTCTATCATGTTGGCATTTTTGTGAGGCCAGATGCGCACAAATGCTTATGGACATTGGCTAGTTGATCCATCGGAAGTAGTACTTGGCAAGTTTCAAGGTAAAATCCCTGGTTGTCCATTTTCTACTGCCTTGATTCAGGATAGGAAGAAAGTGCTCTCTTGCATCAAATGGTCTCCCCATCCTGCTTCTATAGCTTCCTCGCTTCGAATGGAAAGCCTTCATTGGAGTGCTGTTTTTTACTCTCCTCTTGCTGTACAACAACCAATCAGATCTTACAATCTCATGAAGTTGGGCATCCGGTTTATTGATGATGTGGTAGATACTCACGGGCATATTCTCTCTTTTCTGGCAGCATGCCAACACTACAATCTTGGGATGCATCATAGACCCATATGGAAAGCTATTGCAAATCTCTTACTCCCTTTGGTTCCGATTCCAACATTGGAAGTAAGAGACAGGCTTCAAGATTGGCTTCTTCAGTCTTCAAGTCCAGGATTATCCTCTCAGCCTTTGCATCTATTGACTTCCATACAAGCTTATCAATTGATATTACCTCCTCCACGGATTGCCCATCATGCAAATTCTCTTTGGCATCTGAATAAGTCTTTAACTTGGTGGAAAGGAAAATTGAAATTGATATGGAAGTTGAAAATGCCATTGAAGCAGCGACTCTTTCTCTAGAGATGTATTGTTGGTATTTTTCCAGTGGGAGTGAAATTGGCTCAAAGAAGGATTGCCTCTCCTCTTTGTCCAAGATGTCATCATACTCCTGAGAGTATTCAGCACTTATTGTGGTTTTGTTCATATTCCAGAGCCCTTCTGGACAAGATCTCCTATTTTTAATCTCTCAGATTTCCTGCACACAGGTTCTCGAGGTTTTTCTGGATGTTTGGCAGATTATCAGCTTCTTTGTCATAGTATTCTCTTTTCTTCCATTGGACCAGATACTAGGCCTTATGGACCCTCTGGCTACAACGAAATCATGCAGATATGAATTCACCCCTTCAACACCCTTATGAGTTCTTCCGAGCCTCATTGCGGCAGTCCTTATATGATGCCTTGCATGAGGAAGATTTGGATGTTTCTTGCATTCAGCTTTTCTTTTACTGTTTCTAATGGATAGGGCATTGGCTCTTTTCTCGAGCACTGCCCTATTGTAAAATGGATGTTTCATAATATAATTTTCTTAGTTTCACACACCAAAAAAAAAAGTGTCTCAGGTCTACCATGACTGCTTGCCACTATCGGAGCCACATTCGGAGTGGTCACAGAGATCCCCTCCCTTCCTGGCATGCCTTCTTCCTTGGCAGAGGCAGTCAGTGCAGACGGGGTGCCTCGTGTTAGGATCATTGTCTCTGACCCTAACATCTCAGGTGACCACATTATGCTTCAGCGTCCAGACGGCTCTCTCTTTCGACAGAGAGTCGAGATTTCAGGTAGATAGGACCAGTGCACGATTTGCAGGACCCTTGGGCACTTTGCTAGAGACTGCCCAAGGAAGAGAAAAAGACCCAAGAGGTCTTCTGGTGCGGCTCCTTCATGTACTACCACGACTGCACCTCCCCAACACCTTGTACCACGCACTCCAGGACCACCAAGAGCAACAGGGCGCCCTGCTTCGCGCACCCCAGGACCACCAGGGGCAGCAGGGCGCCCAATGCCTGCAGCACACCTAGTACCACGATGGAGAGCTATCAGAGCGGCTCCTCAGGAGGAGACTTTTGATCCTGTTCAAACAGACGCCTTCCAGACTCTAGAGGTGGATGTTGCTGCAGCCCCAGACACTACAGTTCCACATCAGGAGGGGCCTTTAGATCCACTAGCCCCAATCACTTTGGTCTCTTACCCCTTGGTTTCTGACCACGAGGGGACTACAGGTACTTCTTCCCCGCAGACTGTTCCTGCCATAGTCAGGACAACCGAGAAAGTGCACGCGCAGATGAGGGCTCCTGATTCCTCTTCACCCCAGCCACAGGCCTCCTCAACCCCCAGCTCCAGTTCTGCTAATAGAGGCCTGGCAGGTCCTTCTCCTCCATCTTCCACGAGTGTAGGTCTTCTTCGCACTCCTCGGCCAAACTTGCTTATCAGGAATTCTTTTTCGGCATTGGCAGATTCGGCGACTTTCATGGATGATGAGGAGTTTGTGCCCTCCACCTTAGGGGTCCCAGTCATTGGGATTCCTTCTGACAGGGCCTCCCTTTCAGCAAGTGTGGGGATCCTTTCACCTGTTGAGTTTCCTGCCCTCAGCAGGAGTGTTTTGGCCCAGGGGAAGCCAGTCTCCTCTCCTAGGTCGGGTAAGCCTTTCCATCCAGCATCCTCCTGTCGATGAGGATAGTCAACTGGAACATACAGGGCCTAGGCGGAGTTCCACACCGTCGCCGTAGGCAACTGATCCGGAACCAGCTTCATCCAAGCGTCACTGGAGGTGCTATTGATATCCTTTTTATCCAGGAACACAAGCTGGATGCCAGTGATTGCTCTAAGTCTAGCAAACTGCTTTCAGTACATACCTTCTGGTCGCCTGCTATGGGCACAAGGGGAGGTACTTGCATTTCGGTCTCTCTTTCTATTCTCCCCTTGGTTGCTGGTCATGGTATTATCTCCCCTTCTAGAGCTCAATGGATCATTATTTTGATTGGAGGGCGTAAGATTGGTCTTCTCAATCTTTATGCTCCCAACAACAGAGGGGAGTGGATCTCCTTTTGGAAGGAATTACTCTCTTGGGCCCCCATTGCAGATTCTTGGATCATTGGTGGCGACTTCAACATGGTTGAGCTGCCTTCAGACAAAAAGGGAGGCAGACATGGTGGAATTCATTCTTTGGAGAGGGCAGCCTAGGATAGCTTTCTCTTTCAGTTCAGTGGCAGAGACACTTGGTTGGATGATGCCTTTCATATTATGCCACAGTCACTCCTGTACTCTTGGTCGAACAGGAGAATACACATGCCCATTCATGCACGGATTGACAGATTTTATGTAGACGATTGGGCACTTGACAAAGGAGGATCTGTATGCATTTCTACTGGGGTTTCCACCTCAGATCATTTTCCAACGGTGTTGCAGATTCTTGAGCCTCATCGGAGAGGACGCTCTGCCAGTGTCAGGATTCCGGATGCTTTTTATGCAGAGGAGAGCCTCACGGAGGATATTTTATAGATTTGAGTTTCTCACATACAGGGTGGAGCTGTCCATCCATCTCAGGTAGCTGCAGCCTTATCCGGAATTAGTGACTATTATCATTCAGCCGCTGATTCTAGGAGACGTGAGATTCTCAGATGTGAGATTGGTATATGCCAGCAGTTGGCGTCCCTTTAGAGGGAAGAGCAGAAGAGGCCCACAAATGCTTGGATTCAGGAGCGCCTTGCTACAGCAAGGGCTCATTTGCAGACATTGTTGGATCAAAGAGCAGAGTATGCCTTTCATGCACGGGAATCCTTTTGGATTCAGATGGGTGGCAGGGTCAACAAACACTTTTTCTCTACTCATGGGCCCAGACATAGTAGAGATAGTGTTTTGCAGCTTGTTGACTTAGACGGGGTGTTACAGTCAGATCCTGATGCTGTCATGCGTGTAGCTTCAGATTTTTTTGCATCCCTTCTTACTGCAGATCTAGGCACACAGGCCATTGATGATGCCAGAGAGGTTATTTGGCAGTGTATCCTTGTATTGGTGAAGGATGAGATGTATGTTTCTCTGGATGCACCTTTCACCAATGCAGAATTCAAGACTACATTACTTGCCCTTCACAAGGGCAAGTGCCCAGGTTCAGATGGACTTACCCCCTCCTTTTTTATTACTTTTTGGGAGCAGATTGGTGATCACATTACATCAGCCCTACAGGGCATGTGGGACTCTGGTGAGATGCCGGACTCACTCACAAATGGTCTCATTCATCTCATCCCAAAGGGGGGTAATAGGAATCTTGTGTCTCAATGGAGACCCATCACTCTTTTGGGCACTTTTTACAAGATTCTGGCGAAAGCCATCAGTCTGTGGCTACAGGTTTTTCTTCCAGATTTGATTCATGACACGCAGACAGGGTTTGTGCATGGCAGAAGTATTTTTGATAATATTTTCTCATTTTGGGAGGCCTCAGAATGGGCCATGTAGAACCACCAGAGATTGGCCATTCTACTCTTGGACTTTGAGAAAGCTTACGACAGAGTAGACTGGGATTTCTTAGAGGGTACTCTATCTCGCTTTGGTTTTTCAGATGCATGGATTAGAGGAGTATCCTCTCTCTACAGATCAGCCCATAGCCAGTTGCTCATTGGGGTGGTAAGAGGGGACAGGTTTCAGATTTCTAGATCCGTCCACCAGGGATGTCCTCTTGCCCTGTTTCTTTTTCTGTTTGTGGCGGAAGCTATGAATATCTACATTAGATCTCAAGCTGATATTTATGGGCTGAGGCTTCCTATCCGCCGGGAAGAAGAGCTCCTGGATAGTGAGTTGACAGATGACACGGCTGTTTTTTTGGATGCCTCCCCCAGGACACTCACTTCCTTTCGGACAGCCTTGGATTTGTTTTGCACGGCTGCAGGTGCACACATTAATTGGCATAAATCTAGTGGTTTTTGGATTTGCGAGGATGACACCCCGGATTGGGGTAATGATATTGGCTTCACTTGGGTACAGAGGGGCTTCTCCGTCAGATATTTGGGCTGCCAGGTTGGGGTGGGCATCTCTCCCTCACAATAGTTTGCTCCGGTGTTGGAAAGCATCAGAAGAAAGATCCTTTTCTGGAGCTCAGCCAAACTTGACTTGGCCTCCAGGGTGGTGGTTGTTAACCAGGTTCTTCTAGCCACATCATGGTTTGTATGCTCTTGTTGGTGCCACTCTAGGGATTATATCACTCAGCTTAAGAGGCCTGTACGAAACTTTTTATGGAGTGGTCTAGATGGCACAACTGATGTTACAGCCAGGGTGGCTTGGGAGACCTTGATTCTTCCTACAAAAGAAGGGGGTTTGAATATCATCGACCCAGATCTATAGTGCAGAGCTTTACTCTGCAAGTTCGTTGTGAGAGGGCTTATGCCAGGACAAGAGCCTTGAAAGGATTTTTTTATCAGATGCATACAGTCTCGCACGCCCACTTCAGGAGAGGATTGGACACACAATACTAGATGGGTTTTCACCACAGCAGCCTACCTCAGGTCTCCCTCTTCCCCTCTTATGGTTGCTATCCTGAAAGCATGGGCCAGCTTCAGGAGTACTCTTCGCAGGATTCCCCCATCCACCCGTGAAGAGATTGAGAGGCAGCCTATCATGAGGAATGACAGGATTTTGGATGAGCTTGGCAGACCACTTGGAGCTTCTCCTTACATGCAGTGGCCAAGATGGGAGAGGGGCCCTGCATCTACAGTGGGAGCATGGAAAGCCTTCAGGAAGCTTCCTGCAGACCAACAGGCCCAGATGGTTCTTAATCTCAAAGGGAGTGCAGGGAGAGTCCAACAGATTGATGCAGCCTTGCCCTTGGATTGGATAGACACACATGACATGCCTATTACTTGCTCCACCTGGATGGGGGCATTTTCCAGATTGGAAGTTCCTTTACAGGTGATTGCTTTTCTTGACCCACATGAGGATGCCTTAGTGTTTGATGTTTCTTCGGGGGGCAGGCTGTCCAGATCCACAGACGATATCTTGTTGGAGGTACCGTTTCAGCCAGTCAGGATAGTGGGCTTCATGGAGCATGGCTCTCTTTCAAAGTGGTACTTGGATCCTGACCCGCTTCTCCTCGCACTTGGCTCATGAAGGCTGTGGCTCTATGGAGGTGTCCCAATTAAGTTTTTGCAGTGGGACCCTGGGGAATGGGAATGGATAGATGAAGGGCACCGAGAGAAGGGCATCCCCTTCTTTCGTTACACGGTCAGTAATGCCAGGAAATTCCAGCTCAGCTCTAGGGGTTGGAAGCCTACCAGAGCTCCTCATTGGGAGAACTTTCAGATTTCTGCTGACTTGCAGAGAATTTTTTGGCAGAGGCTCTGGAAATCCCACTGGAATAGAAAAATCACTCTCTTCTTTTGGCTTTTTATTCATGGTGGGATAGCAGTGAACCATTGGAGATCCAAGTTCAGAGCTGACCCTTCTTGCTCTCGCTGCCTTTCTGCTTTGGAGACAATACTGCACTGCCTATGGGATTGCAGAGAGGCGAGAATCATATGGAAGGGGATTGCAAGACTTTTCAGCACTTTTGTTCGCCTACCTTTCTATATGACCTGGGGATCAGTGGCTTGGCTTACTCTTTTAGGGCCCCAGGTATTTTTGAGAGACTTGACTCCTCTTGGGCTCTTCACATCCGACGACACCTTGTGGAGTCGTGCTCTCTAGAGGATGTTCCAGCCACTCTTTTCAGGGCTGCTCACTCCTCGGTCGACTCTCCATGGGAGATCCTAGCTAGCATTGCAGCATGGCACATTTGGAGAGCCGGGTGCACTGAGGCTTTGGAGGGTTCTCAGGTTCACCCTTCTCAGATCTTGGCCAGTACTTGGACAGATACGATACACACTCTGATGGCCATTTGGGCGACCATGCAAGGATCATCTCGAGCAGCCTCCTCCAGGAGAGTTACTTTTCTCAGAGATTGGAGAGACTCTCCCTTCTTTGCTGAGACTTCTACATGGTTGAGATGGCAATTTCAGCCTCAGCCTTGGTTTCTTTCTACCTCATTCCTCTGAGGTGTTTTTATTACATGCTTAGCATGGTGTATTTTCGCACAGAGCTTGCTCTAGCGGGTTCCTTTCTTACTTAATAGAAGTCTCTTTTTTGAAAAAAAAAAAAAAAAGTGTGTGTGTGTGTCATGAGTAGTGTGTGTGTGTAGTGTAGTGTGTGTGTGTGTAGTGTAGTGTGATTTCCGTTTGAGGCTCTCTTTTTTTTTTTTTTGAGACCCTCATGTAAATTTTGCTGATAATATAATCATGGATTTACCCAAAAAAAAAAAAAAAAAGTGTGTGTAGTGTAGTGTGATGGTCTCACAGTGGAGTTTTTCTTACACTTTTGGGAGGATCTTAAAGGTGTCATTCTGCAAATGATTAGTAACTCTTGGCACACATGAGTACTCCCCTCCTCATAGAAGCATGCCATAGTTAAACTCATTCCCAAGCGGAAATTGTGTGAGCATCTCATGCATTGGAGGCCCATCACATTGATGCCTGTTGTTTACAAACTCTTTGCTAAAATGCTAGTGCACCGTCTTCATCAAGTGCTTTATGAGGGTTTGCATCCTTTGCAATATGGTTTCGTCCCTCGGAGGCAGATTCATGATAATATTGGCAATGCTCTCATGGCTATTGAATATGCAATATATTCTGAACAGGATGTTTTTATTATGCAAGTGGACTTTGCCAAAGCTTTTGACACGGTCAACTGGGATTTTATCTCACAAACAATGGCTAAGATGGGCTTCGGGCCAAAAATGGTTAATGTCATCTACTGCTTATATGCTGGCTCTACAGCCCAATGCATCCTTGGAAATCATCTCTCGCAATCTTGGTCCTTGGGTCGTTCGGTTCGACAAGGATGTCCACTCAGTGCCCTGTCATATGCCATTGCTACTCACCCACTTCTCTCATACTTGGATCATCTTACCGCACAAGGTCTTCTCACTGGTCTTCAGATTCCTGGAGCCCCTTCCTTTATCACTCAGGCTTATGCGGATGATTCATTTTTTATGCAACATAATTCGCCACAGCAGTTGAAGACTATTATGGACACTCTTTCTTTATATGGCTTGGCTGCTGGCCTGAATGTTAATTTTGATAAATCTAGCCTCATACCTTTGCATTCATATGATTGGCATGCTCTTCTATGGCCTGGGCACATTATGCAGCCCTATGATGTGGTCCGCCATCTTGGTCACCCTATTGGCTGGCACATCACTAGGAAACAACAGCTAAAGTGGATTTTTGACAAGCTTCATGCCAAACTCCATTATTGGAAGCTCTCCACTTGGCCACTCCATGTTAGGCTCCGGATTGTCCAGTCGATTATCATGGCTTATGTTCAGTATTATTTGCCTTTGATGCATTGGACTTCTCAAGACATTTCTACCTTTATGTCTCACGCTATGGAACTGTTATGGAAAACAAAGTCTTCTGCTAAAGCTCTAAGACTTATGAGGATGGCAAAAGTTTGTTCCCCAAGGATGCACGGTGGATTGAATGTGCTGAATATTGCACATCATGTCTTGGCCAGGAAAATTCCTCTTCTACTCACCTTTTTTCGTCAGAAGCAGCCATGGACTCATATGCTTGCAACCATGTGCAAGTCCTTACGTACTACTGCACATGGTGCATGGATCACTGATCTTTGGGAGGTCATTTTGGGTAGATTTGTAGGCTCTATCCCGGGTTGCCCTTTTGCTACTTCACTTATTAGCGATTGGAAACAGGTCCTTTCGCATGCTCATTGGGCCCCTTCCGTTTTGTCTCATGCCAATTCCCTTCGGCAAGAAAGTATTTACTAGAGTGCTGTTTTTGATCCTCCATTGGCCCTCCAAGAGCCAATTCGGGCATATAATCTCAGCAAATTGGGGATCAGGTGTATAAATGATGTTGTTGATGCTACTGGTCAAATGCTTTCCTTCCCTCAGGCCATGGCTTTCTATCCACTAGCCATGCATCACAGGTTTATTTGTGGAAAAATTGCTGAATTGCTGCAGCCTTTTCTTCCCATCCCTCCTTTATCTAACAGGGACCGATTACACGATTGGCAGTTACACCCGGTGGGCTCAAATTCTCGTCCTGTTACTCTTTCTGACCTAATGGTTAGGACGACATACTCTTTCCTCCAGCCGTCACCATGGATTCACTTACATGCTAATTCTCTTTGGCATATGGCAAAATCACTTGCTTGGTGGCGAAAGAATCTCCGCAATTTATGGAGGAGCAAATTGCCTCTCAAGCAAAAGCTTTTCCTATGGCGTTGTCTTACAGGAACCTTATCCGTGGGGGTCACTTCGGCTCAACGAAGGATTGCATCTGCTTCTTGTCTTCGATGCATGGCCCCTTCTGAAATGGTGCCTCATTTGTTTTGGATGTGCTCCAGCACTAAGACCTTCATATGCAAAATTTCCATGTTGCTTCGCCTTTGTTTCCCTAACTCTCCTTTTGGGAAACATTTTTGGCTTTTTGGCAGACTTCCTACAACCTTGGTCCATTACTCTTTATTTTTGTACTGGGTTAGATATTGGGCTTTTTGGACCATATGGCAGGATCACAACATGAGATATTTTGGGAATCCGTTCTTGCAATCTTATGAATATTTCAGACTCTCCCTACGGCAATCTATCTATGATGCTTGCCATCAAGGAGATCTTCCTCAGTCATGCCTGGAAATAGTTTCTCTTTGCTTTTGATTTCCTGTTGAGGCTCTCTGTTTTTTGAGACCCTCATGTAAATCTTGCTGATAATATACCTCTCATGGGTTTACCAAAAAAGAAAAAAAAAAAAGTGTGTAGTGTAGTGTGTGTGAGGGAGGAGAGCTGAGGAGCACGATCATGCCATCCCCGCGAGCTTGTCAGGGTCAGGGTCTGGTGCCTTCCAGCCACCGTCGTCACTTTTGCGGCCCACCATACCACCTGTACGGCTATCCGTACAGGTCGTACGGCTGTTCCGTACAGGTTCCAGCCTGCCCTCAGCGTTTCTGTACAGGCCCGCATCTGCTACTACTCTTCCGTACCTTTTCTACAGTCTCCTAGGTGTGTGTGCACTGCTCGCGGTGTGTTTGTGTGATCCAAGTGAGGTGTACGCCGCTCT
Organism: Dipteris shenzhenensis; assembly: GCF_047967505.1. NCBI lineage: Eukaryota > Viridiplantae > Streptophyta > Polypodiopsida > Gleicheniales > Dipteridaceae > Dipteris > Dipteris shenzhenensis. The sequence goes on from NC_141601.1 coordinate 50,460,872, forward strand.
GTTTTTTCGTCCTCATCAAGAACCCTGTGCAGCCCCATCCGTACAGCTGTATGATCGCCGTACAGCGTCCGTACGTCCGTACGATTCCCTACATCTGCGTCAGTTCTGGTCCCCCTCTGCAAATTCACGTACATAGCCCCGTACCTTCTTCCTACAGGTCTTTCCGTACACTTGTCAGTCAGACTTCTCTCCGTGCAGCATCATCCGTACAGTCCCGTACTTCCAGCCGTACAACTCTTTGGGGTTTTTGGGCTCCGGTGTCTTCCCTAACAGTCTTGTGTTCCAGCCAAAATCTTACATTTCCCTCTGCTATCTCCTTACCAACTATACTCTTCTTCTCCTCTCTTGTGGGCTTCCTCTGGATATTTCTTTGGGACTGGTTTTTTTGGCTTCCACTACCCTTTCATACAAAGTCATGGCAGAATAGTCATATGAAAAAACGTTTCAAAAGGAGCGCTCGGTTCCCTGCAAGAAGCAAAAGCAGGTTGAGGGTCAGCATGACCCGATGCATGATACTCTTGAGGCGCAACTGGTATATGATGTCATGCATGAAGGATTTGCAGATACGAGGAAAGAGTGGAAAGACTCGGTTCCTTCAGTTGGCCTCATGGTTGAGGTCGATGAAATTGTGGATCCAGTCAGAGAATATGCTAAGAATGTAGTCATTATAGCTATTTGAAACATGCTGATTTCAAGGCAATGGTTACTGAAGCATCTCATTGTCTATCCTCTAGCAGCCATATTCATGTTGATGGTGCCTGGGATTCTTTTATTTCCAAAATGCAAGCTGTGATTAGAGCTTATGGCAAGTCTTACATGAAGACTCTGAGGGAAACCATTGCTCAGGCCAAATCCACTTGTCAAGATCTCACTGAACTCAGCCATCATCGTTCGTTGTCCATGCATGAGCAAACAACACTATGCCAGGCCAGACATTGTCTTAAACTAAATGATCACAGGAAACTAGCCAAATGGGAGACTAGAGCAAGACAAAGAGCCTTTACAGATAAAGGTTGCTCTTCCAAAGAATTTTTCAAAAGTTTACATCAGAGGAGAATCAAAACAGAAATTTGCAGAGTGCTCCTGCCTGATGGATCATGGACTACTTCACGGTCACAGCTTGCTTCTGCTTGTGTGCATCATTTCTCTCAGCAATTTGGCTTTGCAGCTCCTCCCTCGCAACAGATTTTGCTTGCACGAAATTTACTGTTGCAACATGTTTCTCCTATCATTTCCCATACTCAAGCTTTGGAATTGGAGCAACCCTTTACCGAGAGGGAACTGTCAGATGCGATCAAATCATGTGGCAAATGGAAATCTCCAGGATAGGATGGTTTAACAGTTGAGTTTTTTCTAGAATATTGGCCTATTTTTAAGCATACATTGCTATATATGGTGAATGCTGCGGGGCAAAATCAGCAAATGCCGGACACATGGAAGAGAGGTCTTGTTAAACTCCTTCCCAAAAAACAAATTTGTGAGTCTTTGGCAGACTGGAGACCTATCACTCTTATGCCCGTAATTTACAAAGTCACTACCAAAATGATTGTTGATCGGCTAAAGGGGTTTTTACATGATGGGTTGCATCCTGCTCAATATGGCTTTGTCCTGCGTAGGCATATCACAGATAACATTGCTAATGCCTACATTGGAATTGAATATGCCAAATACACACAGCAAGATGTTCTGTTATTGCAAGTTGATATTGCCAAAGCCTTTGATACTGTTCAGTGGAATTTTATTTCATCGACTATGCAAGCATTGGGTTTTGGCACAAAAATGCAACAACTCATCACTTGGCTATATCAAGATAGTAAAGCTGCCTGCATACTTTCAGGGAATATTTCTCCATCCTGGACTCTTGGTTGTTCTGTCAGGCAAGGATGTCCCCTGAGTGCTTTACTTTTTGCCATAGCCACTCATCCACTGCTTCAATATCTGGATCACCTCTTGGACACTGACCAGGTGCACGGTTTGGAGATTCTTGGGAGTCATAGCATGATTGCTCAGGCATATGCTGATGATTCATTTTTTACTCCAAAAAATACTCGGGCTGATCTGTCCATGATTATGCACGCTCTTTCTACATATGGATTGCTGCTGGCCTTCGGGTAAATTTTCAGAAATCAAAATTGCTGCCGTTACATGCACAGGAATGGCACAACCTTCTGTGGCCTGGGGAAATTGTCCCCGCTTCTCAATTCATTCGACATCTCGGTTATCCTCTAGGCTGGGGACTCACCCGTTCACAACAAACTGATTGGGTGCTAGTAAAGTTAAGGGCAAAACTTGAATATTGGAAGCTTGCAACTTGGCCATTACATGTTCGTTTGCGAATCACACAATCCATTTTGATAGCCTACATACAATTTTATCTGCCTCTATATCAGCTATCATGGAAATTTTCTAGTGTTCAAAACATGGCAAGAAAAGTCTCAGATTACTCTCTATGCATCGTCTCTGTTCTCCAAAGATGCATGGGGGTCTGAACATTCTCAATATTCAAATGCATTTACTTGCTCACAGAGGGAAAATGATGATACAGTTTATGCAAGGAGATCAGCCCTGGGCTTTCATGATCCGCTCTCTTATTACATCTTCATACATCTGCCTTTGGGAATTGGCAGCCTACTCAGTGGGATTTTTTATTTGGCTCTATCCAAGGCAAGATCAGAGGCTGCCCTTTTGTCTCTCGTCTGCTTCTTGATTGGAAACACATCTTATCCCACTTGGAATGGCATGGCAGGGACTCTCTGTCGGGCAACTCTTTGAGGGTAGAGAATATTTTTTGGTCTAAAGTATTCCACTTTCCTTTGGCCATACAATAACCCAGACGTTCTTATTTTCTCTCCTTCATAGGCATTTCATCTGTGGCGGATGTACTTCAGGATGATGGCACAATTTTATCTTTTTCTATGGCTGCTCGCAAGTATGGCTTAGGAGCTCACTATCTTACTTTATGGCATAAAATTTCAGCAATGCTCCAACCGTACTTGCCGGTACCTCATTTGGAACTTCAGAATCGGCTTGAGGATTGGATTTTACGCTCTCCTTCCTTATACGCCCGTCCTTTGAACCCTCTCACATATCACATTGTCATCTCTGTATAAAGTGTTATTGCCTCCACCTTGGATTTCTCACCGAGCAAATACTGTTTGGCATATGTATCGTTCAATGAAGTGGTGGAGAAAAAGGCTGCGTCTCCTTTGGCATTACAAAATCCCTCTTCGACAACAGCTTTTCCTATGGCGAGTTCTCCTTGGCATTTTTCCATCCGGACAGTTACTCGCACACAGACATATTGCTTCGGCTGTTTGTCACAGATGCCAGCACTCTACTGAATCGGTGCTTCACATTTTTTGGTTCTGTCCACATACTTCTGATCTCATTGCTCTCATCCGACAGAGGCTTCGAGCGCGATTTCCTACTGTTATTTTTGGCAAATTTTTCTGGTTGTTTGGTTTTCATCCACAGAGGCAAGGTTTTGATTTATTTTTTGTTTGGGTGTGCTATTGGACCCTATGGACTTTATGGATGGACAGAAATCATAGAGTCTTTGGTGATCCGCTATTTTCATCCTTTCTTTTTTTCAAACGCTCTCTGCAACAATCATTGTATGATTGTTTTCAGACTCATTTGATTGATTAGGATGTGTATACAGCTTATACTGAGATCTTTAGTTGAGTAATAGCTACTTCGCTTTTGAAGTAACTATGAATGTAATTATTTTCCAGCAATAAAAGATTTCTTTTCACAAAAAAACTTGCCAAACGTCACATTGCACCACCCACCTGCTTACGGTGTCACGCTCCTTCAGAGACTGTCCCTCATTTGCTTTGGCACTGCCCGTCTACTCGGAACCTCCTTGGGAAAATTTCACATCATCTTCGCCTCCGTTTCCCGAGTTACATATTTGGGAAACATTTTTGGTTATTTGGCAGATTTAGGAGGTCTTTATCTCAATACTCACTCTTTCTCTCGTGGGTGAGATATTGGGCTCGTTGGAGAATCTGGGAAGAGCATAATTTGGCATACTTGGGCCGCCGGTTTCAAAAGTCATATGAATCTTTTAGAGCCTCATTGTGGCAATCTTTATATGATGCCTGCCATGAGGGTGATATACATGCATCTTCCATTGAGCTTTTCTTTTTATGCTTCTAATCTTTGGGATACTCTCCATCTTGGAGACTTTCCCTCTTGTAAAGTTATGACAATATAAATACAATGCACTGGATTTTACCAAAAAAAAAAGTGTGTGTGTGTGTGTGAAAGTGTTTTCTGAGTGTTTTTGAGTTCTTCCATTAGGCTCCTTTTTGGAGTCTAATGCCATGTACATTGATTTCATGTTAATAATATAGTTACTGGTTTCACAAAAAAAGTGTGTGTGTGAAAGTGGTGTGTGTGCCGTGTGTGTGTGGCGAGGAGATTGTGAGAGAGAGAGAAGAAAAGCTCTAGAGCCTCCTGCAACTTGCTCCGCTCCCTGTTGCGCTGCATCAGAGCCCAAAAACCGATGATTTGGAGCATTTATCACCTGCCGTACAGCCCGTCAGAGCTCCGTACGGATTTCATACAGGTGTACGGCCTGTACGGACATTTTCACCTACTACAGTTTGCTACTCCTAGTCCATCTCCAGTTCTTGGATCATTTCCACGCAGGGTTTTGCTTGCAGACTACATCTACGCACTGATTTTGAAGGCTTTTGCTCCCGTTTCTCTCCTCTTGAGTCTTTGGGTTTGCTGCACCTTTCCCATCGCCAAAATCTTTCCTTTTCCTCTGAAATATAGTTCATCTGGGTTTTTTTTACTAGTTTTTCTCTCTTTTTCCTCTACAAAACTGTTTTTTATCTTCTCTCGACCTCTACATCCCTCTTTCCCTTCTTTCTCCTTACAAATATACTCTTTTCCTCTTCTCTGGGGGCTTTCCTGTGGGCATTTCTCCACTATCCCTTTACAGGTACCTCCTCTCAAAGTTCCACTTTTTACAAAGCTATGGCTGAATATTCCTATGAAAAAACTTTTCAAAAGGAGCGTTCGGTTCACTGCAAGAAGCAAAAGCAGGCTGAGCGTCAGCATGACCCGGTACATGATACTCTTGAGGCCCAACTGGTCTATGATGTCATGCATGAAGGATTTGCAGACACAAGGAAAGAGTGGAAAGACTCGGTTCCATCAGTTGGGCTCATGGTTGAAGTAGATGAAATTGTGGATCCAGTCAAACAATATGCTAAAAATGCACTCATTTTATTTTTTCCGGGCCGGATGCCACCTGCTGCAGAGATAGGCAACTGGTTGACTCGCACACTGGCTGGCTCATTTGTTCACAAAGTACACTATGCAGCCAGTGGTTTTTTTGAGGTTATTATGGTGGATGAGATACACAGACAAATGCTTTTGGAACATTCCCCTCTCTTTTTTGGGCAGCAAATGGTGCATGTATTGCCATGGTCTCCCACAAGGGATTTTCAGGCTTTAATCCGACACAGATGCCCGTTCTGGTTGAAGTTGTAGACTTTCCACAATGCATGGCCTCACTCTTGCCTAAAATTGCAGCATCTTTAGGCAAAGTGGTCTGCCCACCACGGCCTAATGGCAACTCAAATCGATTTTGCATTCTCTGGGATACTGATAATCCCACACCAGACTCTTATTCAATCACGGTGAATAATGTGGACATGGGAAGTGCTTTTTATAAACTGAAATGGGGATTATTTGCAGGGGCTTGTTTTGACTGCAAAAAATTTTGACACATGGCTTCACAGTGTCCAATGAATCAGCATAAAATGCCTCCTGCCACTTTGCCGGTTCAAATGCCTACTAAGGATGCTCCTACCTCCATTGCAAATAAAAACAAAGGTAGTAGACAGTTTTCTAGAAATCAGGATAAAGGCAAAGCTCCAGTGGTTTGAAATGGGAATGTTTTTCACATTCACCTCCTACTATTCAACCCTCGACGAAAGGACATAAACCTCCAACTAATGGATGGCAAAGTCCAAGAAAAGTTATTTCTGCTCGAAGACTTCCAACCCCTCGCACTTGGAATGGTGCGTCTTCTAGTGGAAACACCCCAGAGGTCAATACAGGAATTGGAATCACATGGGCTGCAGTGATAGCTAGCAGAACACTCTTCCCTGAAGAAGAGGTTGCTGCTTTGCTGTCTACTCCTCAGGTGGATACTTCTTCTCAGGGGAGAGGCCTTGACCCTGAGATAGAAATGCAGGGCTGACATCATGAAGTTTTCTGTTGTACATAGTTGTTATATTACTATAAATATCTATAAATATGACTGCTCATATCAAATGTTTTACACTCAATGTCCAGGGGATGTGTGACAGTAGGAAATGGAAATCTATGTGGCTGAACATCAATAGATTTCAGCCTTACATAGTGGCATTACAAGAACACAACCAACATGTCTATGCAGGAAAGACAGGTCACTACTGTGGCTATGATATTTTCTATGCTGGGGAGCACTCTTTCTCAGGGGTAGTCTTTCTGATCAAACATGAGCTTCAGCCAGTTATTGCTTTAAATGACAATCAAGGCAGATGGCTTTTTCTTCAATGCATCATTCAAGGAGAGGTGTTTGAATTTGCTTCTATCTATGCACCTCAATCCTCTCGAGAAAGAACTGCAATTTGGGATGCCATGCAACAATATCCATGGAGATATCATGCCTTTATATGTGGGGATTTCAATAATGCTCCGCAACAGGGTGACAATACCTCCGGACATACTCATATGTTAACCCCTCAAAGGCATGCATGGTCTCAATTACTGATGCATCCTTATTTGGTTGATCTTTGGAAGGAATTGCAGCCTTTGTCACCCGGATACACCTTCCAACATCATGCCCTTTCTTCTTATCAGGCACGTCTGGATCGATGGTATAGTGTAGCTCCGCAACAAAATGGTATTTTCTATGCTGGGGAGCACTCTTTCTCAGGGGTAGTCCTTCTGATCAAACATGAGCTTCAACCAGTTATTGCTTTAAATGACAACAAAGGCAGATGGCTTGTTCTTCAATGCATTATTCGAGCAGAGGTGTTTGAATTTGCTTCGGTTTATGCACCTCAATCCTCTAGAGAAAGAACTGCAATTTGGGATGCCATGCAACAATATCCATGGAGATATCATGCCTTCATATGTGGGGATTTCAATAATGCTCCACAACAGGGTGACAAATACCTCCAGACATACTCATATGTTAACCCCTGAAAGGCATGCATGGTCTCAATTATTGATGCATCTGGAAATGGTTGACCTTTGGAAGGAATTGCAGCCTTTGTTACCTAGATACACCTTCCAACATAATGCCCTTTCTTCTTATCAAGCACGTCTGGATCGATGGTATAGTGTAGCTCCACAACAAAATGGGGATTTTACATGCAAAATGTGGATTGACTATGCCTTTGTGCATTCAGATCGTCGAGTTTTTTCTAGAATATTGGCCTCTTTTGAAGCATACATTGCTACATATGGTGAATGCTGCAGGGCAAAATCAGAAAATGCCAAACACATGGAAGAGAGGTCTTGTTAAACTCCTTCCAAAAAAGCGAATTTGTGAATCTTTGGCTGACTGGAGACCTATCACCCTTATGCTAGTCATTTACAAAGTCACTACCAAAATGATTGTTGATCGGCATAAGGGGTTTTTACATGATGGGTTGCATCTTGCCCAATATGGCTTTGTCCCGCCTAGGCATATCACAGATAACATTGCTAATGCCTATGTTGGAATTGAATATGCCAAATACACGCAGCAGGATGTTTTGTTATTGCAAGTTGATATTGCCAAAGCCTTTGATATTGTTAAATGGGATTTGATTTCATCGACTATGCAGGCATTGGGATTTGGCACAAAAATGCAGCAAGTTATCACTTGGCTATATCAAGATAGTAAAGCTGCCTGCATACTTTCAGGGGATATTTCTACATCCTGGACTCTTGGTTGTTCTGTTAGGCAAGGATGTCCCCTAAGTGCTTTACTTTTTGCCGTAGCCACTCACCCAATGCTTCAGTATCTGGACCACCTTTTGAACACTGACCAGTTGCACGGTTTGGAGATTCTTGGCAGTCATAGCATGATCGCTCAAGCATATGTTGATGATTCATACTTTATCCCAAAAAATACTTGGAGTGATCTGTCCATGATTATGCAGGCTCTTTCTACATATGGATTGGCTGCTGGTCTTCGGGTAAATTTTCAGAAATCAAAATTGTTGCCGTTGCATGCACAGGAATGGCACAGTCTTCTGTGGCCTAGGTAAATCGTCCCTGCTTCTCAATTCATTCGACATCTTGGCTATCCTCTAGGTTGGGGACTCAACCATTCCCAACAAACTGATTGGGTGCTAACAAAGTTGAGGGCAAAACTTGAATATTGGAGCTTGCAACTTGGCCATTACATGTTCGTTTGCGAATCACACAATCCATTTTGATAGCATATATACAATTGGTGGAGAAAACGGTTGTGTCTCCTTTGGCATTACAAAGTCCCTCTTTGGCAACAGCTTTTCCTTTGGTGAGTCCTGCTTGGCATTTTTCCATCTGGCCAGTTACTCGCACACAGACATATTGCTCCGGCTGTTTGTCACAGATGCCTGCACTCTACTGAATCTCTGCTTCACATCTTTTGGTTCTATCCACATACTTGTGACTTCATCGCTCTCATACGACAGAGGCTTCGAGCGAGATTTCCTACTGTTACTTTTGGCAGGTTTTTCTGGTTGTTTGGCTTTCATCCAGCGAGACAAGGTTTTGACTTATTTTTTGTATGGGTATGCTACTGGGCACTATGGACTTTATGGATGGACAGAAATCATAGAGTCTTTGGTGATCCACTATTTTCATCTTTTCTTTTTTTCAAACGATCTTTGCAGCAATAATTCTATGATTGTGTTCAGACTCATTTGATTGATCCAGATGTGTATACAGCTTATACTGAGATCTTTAGTTGAGTAGTAGTTACTTCATTTTCGAAGTAACTATGAATGTAATTATTTTACAGCAATAAAAGATTTCTTCTCACCAAAAAAAAAAAAAAGTGTGTGTGTGTGTGAGAGAGAGAGAGGACCTGCAGCCCTTGCTCCCAGCCCTCCCATCAGCCCCTTAGCCTCTTCAGACAAGCCTGCATGCTTCAGCTACCTGCTGCACCCACTTCGTGTTCATAAACAGCTTTTTGAGGCTGCAAATTCCTGCCGTACAATCCCGTCAGACTTCCGTACAATTCCGTACAGGTGTACGGACATGTGCGGACTGTTTCGCCTTTGTTCAGGCTGCTGCTCCAGGCCCATCCTCTGCTTCTGGGTTGTTGTCTGTATAGGGTTTGCTCCCGGGCTACTTCTACATGCTGGTTTGAGGGGTTTTCTCTTCCCCCTTTCTCTCATCTTTGGTTTCTGGGTCTTGTGCACTATTTCCATCGCCAGAACTTCTCTCTTGCCTCTAATCTATAGTTTATCTTGGATTTTTTCCTGGGTTTTTCTCTTTTCCTTCTTTAGAACTTGTATTTTCCTTTCTCTAAATCCCTACCTATCTCTTTCCCTTTCTTCTCCTTGCAAATACACTACTTCTTTTTTCCTTGTGGGTCATTTTTCTGGGACTGTTTTCTCTTTTATCACTTTACAGGTACCCTCTTTTTTGGTTCCATCTTCCTCAGCAGACATGGCTGAATACTCGTATGAAAAAACATTTCAAAAGGATAGATCGATTCAATGCAAAAAGCAAAAGCAGGCTGAGGATCAGCATGACCATGTGCATGATTCTGTTGAAGCACAACTGGTTTATGATGTCATGCATGAAGGATTTCCAGACACAAGAAAAGAGTGGAAAGACTCTATTCCATCAGTCGGTCTCATGGTTGAAGGGGATGAAATCGTGGATCCAGTTAGAGAATATGCCAAAAATGCAGTTATTTTATTTTTCCTAGGTCGGATGCCACCTGCTGCAGAGGTAGGCAACTGGTTGACCCGCACACTAGCTGGCTCGTTTCTTCGGAAGGTACACTATGCAACCAGAGGTTTTTTTGAGGTCATTATGGTAGATGACATTCACAGGAAAATGCTTTTGGAACATTCGCCACTCTTTTTTGGGTAGCAAATGGTGCACGTTTTGCCATGGTCTCCCACAAGGGACTTTTAGGCTTTGATTCAACACAGATGTCCGGTCTGGGTTGAAGTTGTAGACTTCCTGCAATGCATGGCTTCACTCTTGCCTAAAATTGCAGCGACTTTAGGTAAAGTGGTTTGCCCACCACGGCCTAACGGCAACTCTAATTGATTTTGCATTCTCTGGGATACCGATATTCCCACACCAAAGTCTTATTCAGTCACAGTGAACAATGTTAGCATGGGAAGTGCATTTTACAAATTGAAATGGGGATTTTTTGCAGGGGCTTGCTTTGAATGTAAACAATTTGGGCACATGGCTTCGCCACTCCAATGAGTCAGCATAAAATGCCCCCTGCCACTTTGCCTATTTAGATGCCCAATAAGGATGCTCCTGCCTCTATTGGGGATAAAAATAAAGGTAATAGACAATTTTTTGTGAATCAGGATAAAGGCAAAGCTCCAGTGGTTTCAAATGGGACTACTTCTTCCCCTTCGCTTCTTGCTATTCAACCCTCAGCAAAAGGACCAAAAACTCCAATTGATGGATGGAAAAGTCCAAGAAAAGTTATTTCTGTTCGACGACCTCCACCCCCTCGCACTTGGAATGGTGCATCTTCTAGTGGAAACTCTCCAGAGGTCAATTCAGGAATTGGGATCACATGGGCTGCAGTGACAACTAGCAGAACCCTCTCCCCTGAAGAAGAGGTTGCTGCTTTGCTGTCTACTTCTCAGGCGGATTTCTTAGGCGGATGTTTCTCAGGGAAGAGGCCCTAACCCTGAGGTAGAAATGTAGGGTTGACATCCTGAAGGTTGCTGCTGTAATAGCTGTTTTCTTTCCTATAAATATCTGTAAATATGACTGCTCATATCAAATATTTTACACTTAATGTTCAGGGGATGTGTGACAGTAGGAAATGGAAATCTGTGTGGCAGTATATCAATAGATTTCAGCCTGATATAGTAGCATTACAAGAACACAATCAACATGTCTATGCAGCAAAGACAGGTCATTACTGTGGCTATGATATCTTCTATGCTGGGGAGCACTCTTTCTCAGGTGTAGTCTTTCTGATTAAGCATCAGCCAGTTATTGCTTTGAATGACAATCAAGGCAGATGGATTATTCTGGAATGCATCATTCAAGGCGAGGTGTTTGAATTTGCTTCTGTCTATGCACCTCAATCTTCTCGGGATAGAAGTGCAATTTGGGATGCCATGCAACGATATCCATGGAGATATCATGCCTTTATATGTGGGGTATGCTCCACAACAGGGTGACAATACATCAAGAAACAATTACTAATGCATCTTGATTTGGTTGATCTTTGGAAGGAATTGCAGCCTTTGTCACCAGGATACACTTTCCAACATAATGCCCTTTCTTCTTATCAGGCACATTTGGATCATTGGTATAGTGTAGCTCCACAACAAAATGATGATCTTACATGCAAAATGTGGATTGACTATGCCTTTGTGCGTTCAGATCATGCACCGTTATGGTTGAGGTTATCTTTTTATGATATGCCACATGATAGACTGCTGCCTCAAAGGCGACATCTGATTGTCAACAATAGCTATTTGCAGCATGTTGTTTTCAAGGCAATGGTTACTTAAGCATATCAATCTCTGTCTTCTCAGAGCCACTTTGATATTGATAATGCATGTGATTCTTTTGTTTCCAAAATGCAAGTTGTAATTAGATGCTATGGCAAGTCTTACATGAAGACTCTGAGGGAAACTGTTGCTCAGGCCAAATTGACTTGTCAAGACCTCACTGAACTCAGTCATCTTCGTCCCTTGTCCTTGCATGAGTAAACAACACTATGCCAAGCTAAAAATTATCTTCAAATCAATGATCACTGGAAACTAGCTAAATGGGAGACTAGAGCAAGACAAAGAGCTTTTACAGATAAAGGCTACTCTTCCAAACAATTTTTTAAAAGCTTGCATCAGAAGAGATTAAAAACAAACATTTGTAGGGTGCTTCTACCTGATGGTCCATGAACTACATCACGGTCACAACTTGCTTCTGTTTGTGTACATCATTTCTCTCAGCAATTTGGTTCTGCAGATCCTCCCTTGCAGCAGGTTTTGTCTACAAGAAATTTACTTTTGCAACATGTTTCTCCTATTATTTCCATTATTCAGGCTCTGGAATTGGAGGAACCTTTTACCGAGAGGGAATTAGCAGATGCAATTCAATCCTGTGGTAGAGAGAAATCTCCAGGATGGGATGGTCTTACAGTTGATTTTTTTCTAGAATATTGGCCTCTTTTGAAGCATACATTGCTGCATATGGTGAACTCTACTTGGCAAAATCAGAAAATGCCAGACACATGGAAGAGAGGTCTTGTTAAAGTCCTTCCAAAAAAGCAAATTTGTGAATCTTTGGCTGATTGGAGACCTATCACGCTTATGCCAATCATTTACAAATTTACTACAAAAATAATTGTTGATCGGCTAAAAGGCTATCTACATGATGGGTTGCATCCTGCGCAATATGGTTTTGTTCCTCATAGGCATATCACAGATAACATTGCTAATGCTTATGTTGGAATTAAATATGCTAAATATATGCTGCAAGATGTTTTGCTATTGCAAGTTGATATTGCCAAAGCTGTGGATGCTGTTAATCATCCACTATGCAGGCCTTGGGATTTGGCACAAAAATGCAGCAAGTTATCAATTGGCTATATCAAGATAGTAAAGCTGCCTACATACTTTCGGGGATATTTCTACAACCTGGACTCTTGGTTGTTCTGTTCGGCAAGGATGTCCCCTTAGTGCTTTACTATTTGCCATAGCCACTCATCCAATGCTTCAATATATGGACCACCTTTTGGACACTGGCATGTTGCACGGATTGGAAATTCTTGGTAGCCGTAGATCGCTCAAGCATATGCTGATGATTCTTTCTTTACCCCAAAAAATACTCAGAGCGACCTGTCCAATATTATGCAGGCTCTTTCTACATATGGTTTGGCTGCTGGCCTTCATGTCAATTCTCAGAAATCAAAGCTACTGCTGTTGCATGCTAAAGACTGGCATAGTCTTTTGTGGCCTGGGGAAATTGTTCCAACTTCTCAATTGATTCGACATCTTGGCTATCCACTAGGTTGGGGGCTCACTCGTTCTCAACAAACTCATTGGGTGCTCACAAAGTTGAGGGCAAAACTTGAATACTGGAAGCTTGCAACTCGGCCATTATATGTTCGATTGCGAATAATGCAATCCATTTTGATAGCATACATACAATTCTATCTGCCTCTCATCATGTTCACTAAGGCAGATCTAATTTCCTTTATGTTTGCTATCATGGAGATTTTCTAGTGTTCAAAAAATGGCAAGAAAAGTCTCAGATTACTCTCTATGCATCGTCTCTGCTCTCCAAAGATGCATGGGGGTCTAAACATACTTAATATTCAAATGCACATACTTGCTCACAGGGCGAAAATGATGTTGCAGTTTATGCAAGGGGATCAGCCTTGGGCTTTCATGATCCGCTCTCTTTTGTTGCATATTGATACTTCTGCTTTTGGGCATTGGCAGCCTACACAGTGGGATTTTCTCTTTGGCTCTATTCAAGGCAAGATCAGAGGCTGCCCTTTTGTCTCTCGTTTGCTTCTTGATTGGAAGCATATTTTATCCCACTTGGAATGGCATGGCAGGGATTCTTTGTCGGGAAATTCCTTGAGGGCTGAGAATATTTATTGGTCCAAAGTATTCCACCCTCCTTTGGCTATACAAGAACCCAGGCGTTCTTATTTTATATCTTTCAAAGGCATTTCTTCTATGGCAGATGTACTTCAGGATGATGGCACTCTTTTATCTTTTTCTATGGCTGCTAGCAAATATGGTTTGGGAGCTCATTATCGTCCTTTATGGCATAAAATTTCCGAAATGCTCTAACCATTCTAGCCGGTACCTCATTTGGAACTTCAGGATAGGCTTGAAGATTGGACTCTGCATTCTTTTTCCTCTTGAGCCCGTCCTTTGAAGCTCTCACATATCACAGTGCCTTCTCTGTATAAAGTGTTGTTACTTCCGCCTTGGATTTTTGACAGAGCAAATTCTGTTTGGCATATGGATCGCCCACTAAAGTGGTGGAGAGAGTGGCTGCGTCTCCTTTGGCATTATAAAGTCCCTCTTCGGCAACAACTTTTCCTTTGGCGAGTCCTACTTGGCATTTTTCCATCTGGGCAGTTACTCGCACATAGACATATTGCTTTGGCTGTTTGCCACAGATGTCTACATTCTGCTGAATCTGTGCTTCACATCTTTTGGCATTGTCCACACACTTCGAGCGAGATTTCGACAAGGGCTTCGAGCGAGATTTCCTACTGTTACTTTTGGCAGGTTCTTCTGGTTATTTTGTTTTCATCCAGCTAGATAGGGTTTTGATTTATTTTTTGTTTGGGTGCGCTTCTGGGCACCGTGGACTCTATGGATGGACAGAAATCATAGAGTCTTTGGTGATCCTTCTTTTCCATCTTTTGTTTTTTTCAAAGGATCTCTGTGGCAATCATTTTATGATTGCTTTCAGACTCATTTGATTGATCATGATGTATATATATCTTATATTGAGATTTTCAGTTGAGTAGTAGTTACTCCGCTTTTGAAGTAACTATGAATGTAATTATTTTACAGCAATAAAATATTTCTTCTCACAAAAAAAGTGTGTCATGAGTAATTTTCGAACACAAGATGGCAAGGAGCAAGGTTCTCAAGCAAACTTAACAAGCTGAGAGGTACCTGATTTGGATCTCGGAGGAGCTCACCCCAACTCGGCTCAAACAAAAAGCTACATAGTTAGCTAAAGTGAAGGATGCTTGAAAGGAAAGAAAGTAGGCTATTTACGATGATGGGAAGGCTTTAATCAAAGACTTCAAGTCTTAAAATACTCTCAGTCTTAAACGGATGTAAATGAGGTCACTTATCTTCACATTAGATCATAGCTAGCCTATAATAATTTCGTAGATGCTATATGCACTCCCACGAGATGCCTTTCCTAGAATCTCTGGTACTCAGATATAGTGGCTACTCTTTGTTAGCACTGCCCTATAGGCAGTGCTCTCCTTACACTTTTTTTTCATGGAAAAGACTTCTATTAAGTATGAAAAATACCCGTGTGAGCAAGCTCAAAGCGGAAATACACCATGCTATGCATGAGGAAGAAACCCCCTAAAATAGGGAACAAAAAACTCAAAATGAGCTGGAAAGAAACCAAGGCTAAGGCTGAAAGTGCCACCTCAACCCTGTTGTAGTCTCTAAGAAAAAGGGGGAACCCCTCCATTCCCTAAGGAATATGACCCTCTAGCTGATGCTACCCAAGAAGAACCCTACATGCTTGCCCAATTGGCCATCAATGTGTGAATGGTGTCAGCACAAATACTAGCCACGGTGTGCAAGGAATGGACCTGAGATCCGTCCAAGGCCTCTGTGCATCTAGCCCTCCAAATATGCCAAGCAGTGATGCTAGCCAATATCTCCCAAGCGGTATCCCCATCAGCATGTATTGGTCTATGGCTGGAGATACATCCTCAAGAGAGCAAGTCTCGACTAGGTGACATCAAATCGATATGGCCCAAGAAGCATCCTGCCACTCATAGAAGATCTAAGGCCCCGATAGCGAGAGCCAAGCCACTAATCCCCACGCCATGAAGAAACGAGAAGGGGAAAAAGTACTGAGGACCTCGACAATTCCCAACCATCTGCAGTCCTATGGACAATGATGAATCAACTCATCAGCAGACGAGCAACTAGGACAAGTGGGGTCTGCCCCAAATCTAGACCTCCACCTATTCACTGCAATCCCTCCATGAATAGAAAGCCAAAAAAGTAGAGTAACCTTTCTATTTCTTCGGGATCTCCAAAGCCTCCGCCAGAAGACCCTCTGCAAATCAGCGAAAACCTAAAAACTCTCCCAATGAGGGGAACTGGAAGGTCTCTGTTGAAATATAAAGCCAAAGTGAGTCAAAAATGTGTGTTCTAGGTGGTCTAGGTAGTGTTTTATAGTCTAGTGAGTCCTAGATGTGCCACGTGTCATATTGGGAGATATCCCATAGACATTGTGACTCTCTAGAGTCTAGTGTCACACTATATAGTGTTGTACTTGTCTATTGTAAATCACAACAGTCAACATCAAGCTATGAATACATTGTGAGTATTTTGGTTATTGCCTTGCACTTGTACTTTCTTTCCTTTCCATTCTGCCTTTCATTATGCTTTCCATATTTCCATTCTGTTCCTAGCTAGCTTCCATGTCCCTTCATATGGTATCAGAGCCGTGTTCCTAGCCCTGCTCTCTCTTTCCCTTTCCCTTCCAAGAGTTTGAGGTGAGGGAGGCCAATGAATCTACTCTACCTCCTCCTCCTTGGAAGATTGCCCTCTTCTCTCCTTCCTTGAGCTCTCTTCTCCATGCCATGATCTACCATCTCTCTTCTCCTTCCTTCAACTACATCTTTCTGCGACCTATGGACGATGTTCTGCTTCTATCCGGAGATATAAGCAGAATCACGGCTTTGTGTCTTCAGAAAAGTTGTAGAGGACCTTGAGTACTACAAATTTCGTTTTTACATCATTACAATCCGAGTTTTCTGTGAAAAGTTACAGCCCTTGCAAGAAGTGACGAAATTTGTTTCTGCGTGCGAATTTTGTTCTGGAGCTCAATGATTTAACAGTCCAAGCACGATGCAGCCAGCTCAACGTGGAGCTATCCATCCTCTTCATTGTTAACCTCTGATCCAGCCCGCCATTTGCTCCTTCTGCCCGACATTCTATTGGAGTTGCTCCGAGCTTGATGTTAGTTGCAAACACTTCCTGACTTCTCTGATTACCGCCCGATTGTCCTTGGTGTCCAAGCTCCACTTTTGACCAACTCTCCAAGTGCTCGTGACACCTCCAGGCTCTACTTCGACATCGGTGACTCTCCCTTAGCCATTTTGA
This sequence comes from Dipteris shenzhenensis, assembly GCF_047967505.1. Classification (NCBI taxonomy): domain Eukaryota; kingdom Viridiplantae; phylum Streptophyta; class Polypodiopsida; order Gleicheniales; family Dipteridaceae; genus Dipteris; species Dipteris shenzhenensis. Next base: position 50,477,923 of record NC_141601.1, read on the forward strand.
GAGTCATGAAGTGAGTGCTCCATCTAGCTACCCCATGGACTTCACCGACACATCTTTTGGGGCATTCCTGCCTAGCGCTTCTTCGACATCGTCATTGTCTCGCAGGGATGTACACACGTGTGCAGTGGCTACTTGGAGGACCTCTCTTATCATAAGAGATCTATTTTTTAATTACTACAGCTTGATGTATTTTGGGGTCCTCTGCCCTAGGTAGTCCCCTAAAATGATATGTATTGAGTGTTTGGTTTTCATTGAGTCTAAAGGTCCTCTGCCTTGGATAGTCCTCCTAAATAGATGTATTGGTTTTTCTATTTTGGTGTGTGACTTCCTAACATGTCCTGTTATGAAGCCAAGAGGGGATATACTGTGGGAGCCATGTATTGGCATTGATAGGTCTATTTGTTCATCAGGCCTGGCTTGAGAGTTCTAGGATGGTGGTGCAATGGTCTCCTAGACCTCTGAGTTGATCATGCATCCATGCATGATGAGCCTCTGAGCCATGCTAGATGAGCTTTCTATGTTATGCTCACTAGCCTCTGAGCCATGCTCACTTGCCTCTAAGATTGTGTGGTAGCCATGTCTAGTTCTAGATCGGCATGCACAGGTTTGATGATCGTCATTGTCATGTTCTTCCATTCCAGTAGTCTCTCACCTTGCCTTCATGGAGGGGTGTTAGAATATGAAGCCAAAGTGAGTCAAAAATATGTGTGCTAGGTGGTCTAGGTGGTGTTTTATAGTCTAGTGAGTCCTAGTTGTGCCATGTGTCATATTGGGAGATATCCCATAGACATTGTGACTCTCTAGAGTCTAGTGTCACACTATATAGTGTTGTACTTGTCTATTGTAAATCACAACAGTCAACATCAAGCTATGAATACATTGTGAGTAATTTGGTTATTGCCTTGCACTTATACTTTCTTTCCTTTCCATTCTACCTTTCATTATGCTTTCCATATTTCCATTCCATTCCTAGCTAGCTTCCATGTCCCTTCAGTCTCCAACCTGTAGAACTGATTTGGAACTTCTTGGCGTTACTAACCATGTAACCAAAAAAGGAAGGCTCTTCTCTTGGTTCCCTGCGACAATCCATTCCTACTCTCATGGGTCCCACTGAAGAAACTTTATCGGGACTCCTCCAAAGATCCACAACCTCCAAGAACCCGAAAGAGAAAGACGAGGACTCGGATCAATATGCCATGCAGAGTCCTTGCCATGATCCAAAAAGCCTATGATCCTGACAAGCTGAAAAGGCATGCCCAAAAGAATATCCTCTAAAGAAATAACCAGCCTACCACCTGCCTGTACATCAAAAACTCCTTACACTTTTGAAAAAAAGTGTCCCTCCAGTTATATTTGGCCACGTTTGCTCCTTTCTATTCTAAGTGATATATATCTCTCTCTCTTTCTCTCTCTCTCTCCTCCCTCTTTCCTCCCCCTTGCCTAAATCAACTCGTCCCTCTTTCCCTCTCTCTCTCTCTCCCTCTAAGGGCAGTGCTCACAAGTACTTGTACTCGCTTGTTATTGTACTTTGTCACATAGGCCAATGATGCCTCCTGAGCTGTTAATATTTCTTTCTCTCTCTATATAGGTGCCCGTTTTAGTGGCCCAACCCTTAGCTTTCATTGTATTAGTTTTTTCCCAGTCTCATAGACCCTCTGGTCTTTCGTACATGCTAATAACCCCCCCCCCCCCCCCTCTCTCTCTCTCTCTCTCTCTCTCCCCCATTGGCCCTAGAATTCCAACCATTTCATTCCCTCTTTATGCCATCCAGTGGTTATGTAGCCTCCAATGCCTTATGTGCTATCCTAGTGCCATCTCCTCAATCTTGTTGCAATAGGCCATGTATTGGCATAATGATTCCCCTTTGAGAGGTATTATACTAGTCTCGGCCACCAGTAGGATGGGGTAGGGTGTCTGTATCTTAATCCCAAGGTCTCGTATGATAAATGATTTGTGTAAAGTTTCGATTCTTTTCCACTACGTCCTAGAGAGCCCTCATGCCTAGGCTCGACACCCAGTTGATCAATGGCCTTGTGCACAGCATCCTGACCGATATGAGGCATATTAGGCTGTAAATTATGCTGATTTTCAGACTGCACATGTGGCTGTAAATGACCATTAGAAGGAGGAAGAATAACCTCAGATGTGACATCATCAGGAGAGTCTGACAGAAGCAAAGGCATCAACCTGTCAAAGATATCAGTGGCATCAACAGTGGGCTAGTTTTGACAGTCCAGCAAAGGCATAGATGAAGACTCATAAAAAACGACATCCCTACTAACAAAACCTTGCCCATGCGGGGCTGGTAGAGCTTGTAGCCCTTGCTTTCTAAGCTGTACCCAATAAAAATGCATTTGACACCTTTATCGTCCAACTTTGTTTGTGTCTGAGAAGGCAAATGTGCTTATGCCAAGCAACCAAAAGTCCTCATGTAAGAAATCCTGGGCTTATGACATGTCCAAGTCTCATAAGGTGTAATGGTTTTCAAAGCCTTTGTGGGACATCTGTTCAAAATATAGTTTACATGCATAATGGCATCCAACCACAATTTGTTAGGCAAGTGCTTGCCTTTTAACATACACCTGGCCATCTCCATGACTGATCTATTCTTTTGACATATATTCACCCCCCCTGTTTGTATTGATATGGGCAATTTTGAGCAAAAATGAATGTTGTTATATTAGCAAAAATATATAATGTCGTTCCTGATACATCTCAATCTCTTATAGAGATTTGGCAACCAAAAACAAAAGATACAACTGAGGAATACTCATAAAGAGTCACCATGATAACAATATAGTCACGATGCAGTAGATTCTAGGTAGGTAGAGGAACACCTAGGAGGCAGCAGATCACTGGCATGTAGCTAAACATGGTAGGCAAAAGGGCAAGGGACAGCATAACTTTCCGTGCATGAGGACAAGCCACAAAGAGACGAAAAATATATTCTCCCACTCCTGGGCATCTTTTGTTAACTCCCTCCCCTGTCCCAATTCTTAGGCTCTTGGCATTTGTCCACACAGCCATGTGAAGAATCATCCATAAGAGAGTAGAGACTTTTTTTGGTATGCTCTTGGTCGAAATGTTCTCAAATCTACTCTTCCAAGTTGCTGCACTATTGCCAAGCTTCCATCATCTGTTAAGTTCTTTCTACACCTCATCAATGGTGGATGTTGGCATAGGGATGGGAAAAAATAAAGAGCTGCCCACCCAGCTAAACTCTTTCATGTAGACCAACTGAGACCCACCCTTCCATTGCATTTCCCCTTGCCAGAGGGTGAGTCTATTCATAACTAGACCCTACTGATTGTTAGCAAGACAGAATTCCCTTCGAATTTCATGCCAACTCTTCCACTGCAGATTTCCTTTGTCCCAAATCTGACCCCAGCATTTTAAGCCCCTTTTTTAAAAGAAGGCTGGGAGGTCTTCATCATTCAAAGGTTTATCTTTTAAAAAAATCGAGACCCAAATGGAATCAAGAACCATAAATACACCCTTACCTAAGAAAACAATAAAGCTCTTAATCTGCTCAAACGTAGATCAAAGAGACTTCTATAAAGAGCTCCCTTTTGTGCTACAAGGTTCTCGGCAGCAAAGGGCAGAAAGAAGAGGAAACTTTTTCCACTTAGGCGCTCTGAGCGGACGGATATGGACTGCGTTTCTGAGTAAAAGCTGAGCCCAATCTTCAAGGGGATTAAGAATAGCTTTGACAATCTAGGAGGCCGCAAGCTTATGGGCAGCTTGTTCAATATCCACTATATCGCTTGGTCTAAACTTACGTATGATGATAGATACTTTTATATTCTATTGCACGCCTAAATCAGGACCAACAATGAATTCTTCCTGGCAATAGCGATTCACAAACTGGTAAATGCACCTCAAATGATGATTGCACTTGACAATCAAAGCAGTAATCCCACGATTACTCTAAAAAGACCAATGGTTCCAGGCAGTTGCCATGTTAGACATGGTACATTGCACGTCAACGTACTATCGTGTCCCCACTCTGGACCTCTGCTTGTCGTATGCATTCTGCTAGTATTGATCGTCAAGAAGCGGACAAGTTGCATGTGCTTCGCTAGGCTCTGTCGTATCCCACTCAACGTGGTCGTTGTCACCTCAATCCATCTCCACGCTATGCTTCAGCTAGTCAGCCCATACACCTAAGCCCCAAATCCTCGCGATGTTATGTTTTCCTCAACCTCTTGCTACACCATATTGAACACCCATCCTTAGGTAGTCATCGACACATGGCACACGAACTAGACCCATGCAGTAGTCTACATACTTAGTGTGCCTAGGCCTCAGGGTCATTTTAACCCTACTACCAATGAACCGTGAATTACATTTTTTACCTCAAAATTCAAAAGAAAAATTTTTAAGTATACTAGAGGTAAGCAAGAGCATGAGACTAGGACGTGAGAGAAATGGACAAGATGAGGAGGGCTAATACTATATCTTATTGCCTTTGATAATAACACTTGGGTTTAGTGGGCTGACTTTCACTTACTAGGCCTCAAGTTTTTTATGAGAGTCTAGGGCTATCACAGTTCGGCAACTTGATGTACAATTTTGTAGTAGCAAGCATCACTACCTACATTTGGAGGCTATTGATGGCACCCAAATCTACCCAGCTCATACTTGGCTTGTATATGGATGTATATTGTACACACTTATATATCTATTTGGTCAAGGATGTAGGAGCTTCTTAGGTCCCCTTTAGCCAACATCAGCAAGATCTTTCAAAAGAGGGGAGAGGTTTCCCTTTCCTTTCTGAGACCATTATAGGCACAATGTGGCATTTCAAGCCAAGGAGACAGCTTTGGACATTTATCCATTTTAGGGTTTTTGAACCAGCCTAGTTGAGCTCGAAAAGAGGGTTTTCTGCTTATACTCTCCAACGTAGGAGCAAATTGTCATGTATGAGAGTTGCCAATGCCAATCTCTAATATCCCAGGTACCTAGTAGAAAAACCTCTCTAAACCTTAGATAAACCCGAAATCTCAACCCCAATAAGAAGAGTCCTCATGATTGATCCAAAAACCATTGGATTTGTGCCAATTAATATGGACCCTTGGTGTATGGAAAAATAAATCCAAGGCTATCTTGACAAATAAATTCAAGGCTATCCTAAAAGCTGAGTACAGGCATCCAAAAAAGCATCAATGTCATCTACAAGCTCACTATCCACCAGCTCCTCATACTGCCTCAAGAAGAGTCTCAAACCAAGGATGTAAGAGTATGATCTAAGAAAGAGACTCATGGCCTCTACCACCGTAAATGAAATACAAAAGACGAGCAAGCAGGAGTTCCTGCACAATGAGCTCATAGCTCAAGCCTCTCTCCTTTGGAATCTCCCATCTCCACTGTCACTAGCTCTGCTCTTATCTCCCTCAGCCATTCTGTTGATCGGTCTATTAATGACTTTCAATATTCGAGTAAATCAAAGTCTCGTCATCCTCTGACTCTTCAATGGCATCATATGATAACTCCTCATGGTGCACTTCGTGTGCACTCGGATGGTGGGTCTCTGACTAGTACTGAGCTAGATGAAGTCAGATCACATTGGCTCACAACAATCTTGACCTCCTTCAAGCGCATATGTTTTCCCTTTAGGAGGCCCTCAAAGTGGGCTGCACATACTGGTGATTAGGACTCGCTATTCTACATCTTGATGTTAAGAAAGCTTATGACAAAGTAGACTTGGGGCCTCTTGGAAGGCATGTTGCTGTGTTTTGGCTTTTCTGACTCCTAGATCAGAGGGGTTTCCTCTCTATAGATCAGTCCCCCCATAGTCAAGCTCTTATCAAGGGTTCTAGTAGGGACAAGTTTCAGATTTCCAAGATCGTTCTAGCAATGGTGTATTGGTGAATGTGTGGTGTTGTATTGGTGGATGGGCTCGCGATTGACTAGCTTATGTCTTTGAAAGAACTAGTTTTCTATACATGCTTGTAGGTTTGGGGCATGTTCTTTCCTCTGTACATTCTTACCACTCTCGTACCAATCATTCATTCTCTTATGCACTTGTTCCTAGAGCATTTCCTGTACCCTTGCATCCCTTTTGTGCATTCGTACCATTAGCATCACTCTCCGTTCCTCACAAAGTACGAACGCTACACCAATGTACCTAGGCCTCCAATAATACTTCCGGAAGAGAATAAGCCCCCACTTAGATAGGATAGGTCCTCGATATACTCACCCCTAGCCTGGTCAATAGACTGAACCTATGTCCACCTTCGTGGCCACTCTATTCAACAAAGTTTTGAGCTATGCTCACCCTACCGGTCATCTATCTCGACATTATCTATTACTTGTGTCTCTTTGGAACTAAGGTCAAGAGGGTTCTTGCAAGACATTTGAGAGAAGTGAAGTGATTTGCAAGGCCTAGCCTCCATGCCTTTTTTCATGTTGTAACTAGCTCCTTGCAGCTTCTCATGCATTCTTATAGGTCGTGAGCCAAACCTATGTGAAGCAACCCAGAAGAGCATGGTTTGCACAATGCCCAAGTGGAATAATTGATTTTGTATGCCTTTTCAAAGCTTAATTGTGAATTGCTATTTTTGCCTCCCTCCAAAAAAGGTCTTCCCAAAATAGCTTACATTTTCTTCCTAAGAGTCAATGTTCGAATATAAAAGAAATGGAAGCTCTTGGATGTGACTTATTGAAAGGAAAGTGTGCCTAATTCTCAATTACTGAGTAATTCATTTAATATACAACAAAGTTGAACTGTGGCAGACATTATGAATACCTATTCGTTGTCAAGGTTCCCATATGCTTCATCAATCATTCTAGACAATTCTTCCTTTTGTTTTTGCAAACTCATTGCTGTAGCCTATAAAAACAAATGAAGGAAGTGCAACTGAGAATGTCAAATGAATTTTAAGCTTGCAAAATGTAAGTGTGATGCATTTCTCTATAGGACGAAATATTAGACATGTAGGGCTAAAATAATTATTATTTCTTGTTTTTTTCATGAAGAAGACTTTTGTTATGAGAAAAGCCAGTTCTAAGACAAAAGCACACCATGTATATCATGAGGGAAAACTGTGAGGGTCAAGCCCTACTCAACAAAAAAGGCTAGTAATTATCTAGGCGTAAGACCGAAAGTGTCACCTCAAACCTATATCTACCTCTGAGAAGAAAGGACAGTATCTCCATTCCTTGAGGAAGATAGTCCTCCCAGAAGAAACAGCCCTAGAAGGCTCCTACATACTCAACCAAATGACCATCACAATGTGTCTAGTGTCTGCCCAAATACTAACCATGGTATGGCTGGGTGGACCTAGGAACCATCAAGTGTTGTTGTGCTAAATTCTTTCTCTTTTTTTCCAATGAAAGGACTTATATCAAGTATGAAAAGCCCCAAGAGCAAATGCTCATGGCAAAAGAAAATCATGCATATCATGAAAAAATCAAACCTATGGTGCACCACGAGAAAAAAGGGGAGCCACTCCACTCCCTAAGGAAGATAGCCCTCTTGTTGGAGGCCGTCCCGGAAGACCCTTGCATGCTCAATTAAAAGGCCATTAGAGTGTGTACAATGTCTATCCAAATACTTGCCAAATTATGAGAAGGGTGGACATGGGAGCCATCAAGTGCCTCTGTGCATCTAGATCTCCATATATGCCATGCTGAGATACTCGCTAAGATCTCCCAAAAAGCATACCAACTAACTGAGAAACACTTTCTCTACCTTGCCTCAGGCCAAGAGTAGAGAAGAAATTTCTATTGACTCTTCCTCCCACTTGATTCCATAAGGTCTTATTGCATGAATATGGGTATAAAATTTTATGGTTATAGAATTTCTCTACCCTGCTGACTCAGGCCAAGAGTAGAGAAGAAGCGTTTATTGACTCTTCCTGCCATCTGAGTCCATATGGTCTTATTGCATGAATATGGGTACATCAAGATGCTCCTGAATCCAAGCATTGTAGAATGTTTCTGCTCTTTCGCTAACGGTTGTTGAATGCCACAAACTCCGGCTTGAAAATCTCATGTCTCATGGTACTAGCAATAGAGTGATAAAAAAGCATTTCATGGATCATTTCTTTTTTATTACTCTATTGCTAGTACCATGAGACATGAGATGTCATGTTTCATGGTTCTAGCAATAGAGAGAAATGCCGTCGCGTGAAGGAGAAGGAACCCTACTCTACATATGAGAAACCCAAATCTTCACCAATGCTTCTGTAAGGCCTTACTCTGCATACAAAGCATTGGGAATCATGATACTGGCAAACGACTCTCAAGCGATGCTAAAAAATCATCAAAACCACTAGAAAGTAATCCAAGGTGGAAACTCCTAGAGAAATACAAACAGAGCCACCTTGATCTAATGCTCAATCATCAATGGTGAAATCTATCAATCTGCACAAGGATGGACATCTAACGTCTTCTATTCAACCACAAAAGTAGAAGCAATGAGGCAGAGTGTGAAAAGCATCATCTATCTAGAATCTCTCTTCTCAACCTTTACGTCTCCAATAACAGAAAGGAATGTGTCATTTTGTGAAAGGAACTACTTTCTTGGGCACTCCAATTGTAGATTCATGGATCATTGGAGGTGACTTCAACTTTGGTGAAATGAAGGGAGGCATAATAATCTGTAGAATCCGCATGATGGCATCAAGATCGATCTGTGAAACCCCATCAGAGTCAATAAGCTAGGATACACTCTCTCTACCACGTCTCGGGCTCGGAGTAGAGAAAAACTGTTTATGGACTCTTCCTTTCATTTGGATCTAGAGGGATTCCCATGCATGAAAGGCACAGTCTGCTCTCTGATCAAGCAAGATATGCATATGAGCCCTTACTATAATAGCAAGGTGTTCCTGAATCCAAGCATTTGTAGACCTTTCTTGCTCTTCCCTCTGAAGGGCTACTAACTGTCAATAGAGGCCCCTCTCCTACTTGAGAATCTCACGTCTCCTAATATTAGCAATAGTATGGTAAAAATCACTAACATCATCAGATAGGGTTGTTGCAACATGTAAAGAGGATGACACTCCACCCTGCAAATGAGAGAACCAAATCTACAACATATCCTCAGTGAGACCCTGCTTTGCATAATGTGTCTGGAATCCTAATACTAGCAGAGCGGCGCCTCTCATGAGGCTTGAGACATCATAAGAACCATTGGAACATCATCAGAAGTGGTGACCGCTGCTGTAATGCATACCGAGCCTCCTCTGTCAAGTTCCCAAATATCAACATAGAATATGTATATCCGTGCATGAATGGGCATTTGCAACCTTTTATTAGACCAAGAAAACTGCGGTGAGTGTGGCAAGGTGTGAAAGGCCTCGCTATCCAAGCATCTGTACAACTGTACTAAAAAAGAAAGGCATCCCAAGCTGCTATCTCTAGAATGAATGGCACCTTCTCTCTCCCCCATTTTGTCTAAAGGCAACTCCACCTTGTTGAAGTCACCTCCAATAATCCATGACTCTCTAGTTGGAAGCCCAAGAGAGGAGTTCTTTTCAGAGAAGGACATGTACCCTCTATTGTTGGGGGCATAAGGGTTGAAAAGACCAACCTTATGTCCACCAATCAATTAAATGATTTGCTATGCTCTCGAGGGTATAATAACACCGCATCTGACCACAAGGAGAAGAAAAGAATATGACACTGAAATGCATGTTCCCCCCCTTGTTCCCAAAGTAGAAGACCAAAGAGTATAACCTGGAAGTAATTTACCTCCCTTGAACAATCTCTAGCATCCATCTCATGTTCCTGAAGAATAAGTATATCAATGGCACACCAGTGACACCTAGGTGAAGCTGACTGTGAATCAGCTACCTGCAAGATGGCGGTGAGGCACTGAATGTTCTAACTAGCACTCCTCATCGGCGGGAGAAATAGGGTGGAACACCTTATCCGACCTAGTGGCAGAAACAAACCGCTATAGGGTGGGCCTCCTGGCATATGTGTGAGTGAGGGTAGGTAGTCCTTAAGGGAAAGAGCCCCAAGAGATGCTATCGACAAGGAAGCCAATAACTGTCTCCTCAACCATAGAGGGAACAAAATCCTCCTCACCATAGTCCACTAGAGTAGAAAAATAGATTTTGTGAAACATGCCTAACACAGGAGTGCGTAAAATCCCTGCAATCAAAGAAGGTGATAAGGCAAAAGTCAGGCTCTTCCTCTATCAATGAAGGGACCTCTAGAAAGCAGATAAAGAAGGGGGTTGCTCTAAGGAGGGGCCATGACCTCAAAGAAGATCTGCATGAGAAGCATCGCTAGTCCTCACTATTGGAATATGAAGCCAAAGTGAGTCTAAAATGAGTGTTCTAGGTGGTCTAGGTGTGTTTTATAGTCTAGTGAGTCCTAGACATGCGACGTGTCTTATCCAATATACACTATGGCTTTCTAGAGTCTGGTGTCACACTATATAGTGTTGTACTTGTCTATTGTCTATCATATCAATCAACATCAAGCTTTATATCATGTGAGTATTTTGGTTATCATTGCCTAGCACTTGTCCTTTCATTTGCTTTCCATTATGCTTTCCATATTTCCATTCCGTTCCTAGTTAGCTTGGCATTCTCCCACCTCCATGTCTCTTCATATGGTATCAGAGCTAGCTTTCCTCAAGAAATTAGGAGGCCTTGAAGCCCATCTCAGACCTATGGAGAGGCTAGCTCCTTCCACTCTAGTTCCACTCTCTCTCCTTGTGAGTTCCTTGAGCTCTTCTCCTTCACCCGAGCCTCACCGTTGAAGATCTTGAAGACAAGACTTCACCAACATGAAGCTACCTTCTCTCCTCCTCTCCTCCTCTTCTTCCTTTGCCTCTCCACCTTAAGCTCCTCTTCATCAGTGTCCTCCTCCTTAGCCCGGACCTATGCCTCTCCATCGACCTGCAAACAACCAGCCGTACAGCCGTACGGACTGTACGAACTGGTGCGTCGAACAAGAGGCCTTTGAGTCCCGTACAGCCTGCTCCACTACCAGCTCAACTACCCGTACCAAACAGCCTCGACAGTAGCTGCTCCTGCCCGCGATTGCAGCACCAGTACCAACTGCTCTTGCCCTCAATCTTCGTGCCATCTACTGCTGCTGCTCCCGCTCCAAAATCTGCAACAGACCCTCGTTATCTGTCCGCACCACAGCCCGTCCCTTCTCCGCCATACCAGCATTTCTGTCCACCTCCTATAACGGTGTGTAGACTCCTACTTTAGCAAAAAGAAGCAAGGTAGAAGTGGCACACTAATTTGTAGCAAGAAGATAAAGAAAAATGATCTTGATGTGAGGTACAGTTACTTCCCTGCTTCTCCGATTACTTCTCTGATTGTCCATGGTGCTAGGCTTGCACATTGAGTGACTCTACTAGTCCTTGTGGCACCTCCGGCCTCTACATCGACTTTTAGGTGACTCTCCATCTTCTATTTTGAGAGTCATGCCTCCATGTAGCTACTCCATGGACTTCACCGACACATTTTTGGGGCATCCATGCCTAGTGCTTCATCGACATTGTCATCGACTCGCAGGGATGTACACACATGTGCAGTGGCTACTTGGAGGACATCTCTTACTCCTAAGAGATCTATTTTTATTATTCCTACACCTTGATGTATTTTGGGGTCCTCTGCCCTGGGTAGTCCCCCTAAAATGATATATATTGAGTGTTTGGTTTTCATTGAGTCTAAAGGTCCTCTGCTTGGATAGTCCTCCTAAAAAGATGTAATGGTTTTTCTATTTTGGTGTGTGGCTTCCTAACATGTCCTGTTATGAAGCCAAGGGGGGATGTACTGTGGGAGCCATATGTATTGGCTTTGATAGGTCTCATTATCAGGCCTGGCCGAGTTCCAAGATGTTGGTGTATTCCTAGACCTATGAGCTGGTCATGTAGCCATGCTATAATGTGAGTCTCAAGCCATAAGAGTGCTTGGATAGCCTCTGAACACGCTCAAACTTTAGCCTCTGAGTTACATAGGGTGCACAGTTTGATGACTGTCATTGTCATGTCCTATTCTTGGTTCCATTCTAGTAGTCTCTTACCTTGCCTTCATGGGGGGGTGTTGGAATATGAAGCCAAAGTGAGTCTAAAATGAGTGTTCTAGGTGGTCTAGGTGTGTTTTATAGTCTAGTGAGTCCTAGACATGCCACGTGTCATATTAGGAGTTATCCCATATACACTATGGCTTTCTAGAGTCTAGTGTCACACTATATAGTGTTGTACTTGTCTATTGTCTATCATATCAGTCAACATCAAGCTTTATATCATGTGAGTATTTTGGTTATCATTGCCTAGCACTTGTCCTTTCATTTGCTTTTCATTTTGCCTTTCCATTATGCTTTCCATATTTCCATTCCGTTCCTAGTTAGCTTGGCATTCTCCCATTCCCATGTCTCTTCACTCACAAAGATTGGATCCGGTATAACGCTGGTCACAACTTGAGAAGGGTATGAAGCATTGCTACTCGCTAAGAAGCATCACTAGTCCTAACCAAGACTGGATTCGGTATAATGTTGGCCGCAACCTGAGAAGGGTCTAAAGCATCGCTACTCCCGACTAGATCAGTGACAAGATCGGGAATGCCAGTAGGCACAACTAGGGATAGGGTTCGGGGTGGAGAAGTCACTCTCACTTTCAAGCGAGGGCTAGCAGTAGGTACAGGACATGCAGTTGGTGCCGAATGATGAGGTGGTGCTGAAGCACTCCGTCGAGTATGAGAGGGACCCACACCGGAGACTTTCTTATGTCTTTTTTCTTCTTAGGACAATCTTTGGCAAAATGTCCAAAGATCTTGCGTATCCGACACTGGTCCTGCCTAGTTGCTATCTTGACTCTCTGTTGAAAAAGAGAGCCATCCCGGTTTGGAGCACGTGACTACTCCAAACTTTGGTGAAGAATTCCCAAGCTAAATGTGAGTTCTCCGATACTACTCCGACACACTCCACTATAGTGCTCTCTTTGATTAGTGTATTACATCGAGCTTGATATAGACCACTCTAAATCAACAAGTGACTTCTTCAACATTGCTTATTTGATCGGTGGTTGAGGTACTTCGCATTGATTGACTTCCCGATTGGTCGTGGTACTTGAGGCTTCTACTTCGACATTGGTGACTCTCCTTCCTGCATTTTGAGAGTCATCATGTAATTGCTCCATGTAGCTACCCATGGACTTCACTGACACATATTTTGGGACATTCCTACCTAGCGCTTCATTGACATCGTCATCGAATCGCAGGGATGTGCACACATGTGTATTAGCTACTTGGAGGACATCTCTTTCACAAAGAGATTTTTTTATTTATTACTACAAGCTTGATGTATATTGGGGTCCTCTGCCTTGGGTAGTCCCCCTAAAATGATATGTATTGAGTGTTTGGTTTTCATTGAGTCCAAAGGTCCTCTGCCTTGGATAGTCCTCCTAAAAAGATGTATTGGTTTTCCTATTTTTTTGGTGTGTGGCTTCTTAACATGTCTTGTTATGAAGCCAAGGGGGGATGCACTATGGGAGCCATATATATTGGCTTTGATAGGTCTATTTGTTTATCAAGCCTGGCTTGAGAGTTCTAGGATGTTGGTGCATTGGTCTCCTAGACCTCTGAGTTGGTCATGCATCCATGCATGATGAGCCTCTGAGCCATGCTAGATGAGATTTCTATGTTATGCTCACTAGCCTCTGAGCCATGCCCACTTGCCTCTGAGATTGTGTGGGAACCATGTCTAGTTCTAGACTGGCATGCACAGTTCTGATGACCATCATTGTTATGTTCTGTTCTTGGTTCCATTCCAGTAGTCTCTCACCTTGCCTTCATGGGGGGGTGTTGGAATATGAAGCCAAAATGAGTCAAAAATGAGTGTACTAGGTGTCTAGCGGGTGTTTTATAGTCTAGTGAGTCCTAGACATGCCACGTGTCATATTGGGAGTTATCCCATATACACTATGGCTTTCTAGAGTCTAGTGTCACACTATATAGTGTTGTACTTGTCTTGAGTCTTTTGATATCACTCAACATCAAGCTATCTACATGTGAGTATTTTGGTTATCATTGCCTAGCACTTGTTCTTTCATTTTCCTTTCCATTTTGCTTTTCATTATGCTTTCCACATTTCCATTCCGTTCCTAGCTAGCTACTAGCTCTCTTCAATTATGCACCTAAGGATTTTCTCAAGAATTACCTTGGAGCCATATCGGCCCAATAAGATTTGTAAAAACTAGGAACAATAAAATAGATAGGTTAGAAAGAGAAGGAAAGCATAGGGTTGGCCCTCCCTTCAAAAGGTAATATGTATATAAGGCCAAAATTTTGAATTTAGTGTTTAGTTGTTGATTGCAAGTTTGGATGGAATACAAACTCTTCTTTTCTTCATTATTTGTATCTCGTCTTCTTCAATGCTCTTGCCTCTAGTGAATGCTACTCATCCCCCTTCCCCTTCTCTTGTCTCTTGACTCCATTCCCCTTTTCCTCTTCCCCTCTCCTCTCCCATCCCTTCTCCCCCTTCTCCCCCTTCTCCTCTTGTGGACTCACAATTGCAACAATTCTAGGAGCCACTTGCATGACACATGTGGACCGTATGTGTTTGTATTGCTCTCACAAGGAGTATCTTGGGGTAGGAGACTCCATCTGCATTCTTCCAAGATCCCCACGACACATGAGTCACAACCGGAGACTACACATTTTTGGCACTGTTACCGGGGAGTTAGAGGTATGCTTTTACTTGCATGTGCTTCTCTCCTTACTTTCCCCTTGTCCAACACTTAGTAGTGAAATGTGGTTGGTTTTGGTGTTTAGGAAAGGTGTGAGCTGAAAAAATGTGGAAAAGCGAATGTGAGAAAGAGTGAAAGTGAGTTTGGGTTGTTTGGTTGAGGTTTCTAGTTGTCCAAACATAGAAAAAGGTAGTTGAGATCATTGCTAAGCCTTTAATGCTATCAAATCCTTCAAAAAAAACTGCAAAATGATGATTGTGGGAGAGTTTCAAGGTCTTGGGAATGACAAAATAGTCCTCTTTTTGAAAATAATCCCATTTTGCTTGTAAAGTTATTGTTTTTGGTTGTTCCTTGTTTGCAATAGGTAGATAGGTAGTGTAGAGCTTCATGAGCAAGAAGTCATGTTTTGCTAGAAGTCATGTTGTCGGCTTCATGAGCAAGGAACAGCAAATCCTGCACAGAAATCATGAAACATCAAAGAACCTCAAAATTTCTGTTGGAGACACTATCTACACAAATGTCTCTTGCTTCACATCTTTTGGAACTCTCGTGAAGTGTGGCAAATAGATATTCTTTTGATCCATATCGTCCATAAACATTCCAAGATACATATCAGGACTCTTCAAGCACTTTCTCACTATATGCCGTTCTTTGGCATTTTATTCTTGTTTCAGTATCCTTAGCACTGTCATAAAAATCTTCATTGTATGCTTTTCTTTTGGCATTTTCCAAAGGTGACTTTTGTGTACATCCCTGCCATTTCCCCTTTCAAACATGTTTTCTCTGCCTCTAGAAATTGTACCTTATTTCGTGGATTGGAAGGACATTAAGAAACAGGTAAATGCCTACTTCTGTTTTAGTTATATAGGCATTTTCTTGTACCACTTGCGTCACCGGTTTTCCCCTTGAATTCATATCAAACTTGTCCTCCCTACGCTATTCTTAAAAGTTGGGCATTTAGTTGTGTGTTCCGTTAGCTTTGGTGTGGTGTGTCCTAGTTTTATTGGGCTTCATGCATGCATTAGAATATAAATTTTAGGTGGGCTGCAATTACCTATCCTACTCCCAAAATGGGGAAAATTATGGGTTGCAGTACTTCTCTGAGTTAACACTTTTCAGGTTATTCCTGATTTCCAATGCTTCTGCCCTGATATGCTCTGCTCCAGATATCTTTTATCCTTTCTCTGTCCACTTTTTAAAATTTTCTAAAATTCACTTTCAGGCCGGACAGCTCTTAAATCTGGATGACTTTTTAGTAGATTCTTTCTTCTTTTTAAAAAACCAGGATGTTCCAAAAAGATAGTGCTTTTTACAACAGCCTCACCCATCTGCCCACGTTTGATTCAGGTAGTATAAATTCCATGTCTTGTTATCCCATCCTCTTAACTCTTTGTCCTTCCTTCCTGTTTTCTTGTTAATGCTGGGAATTCTGTTTGCTTTGTCTAAGGCATGTCAGTGTATCACCCAGTGAAGACTCAATTCTTGACTCGAGCATTTGACAATCTTTTGAATTATATTTGAAGTTTCTCTATGAGTTTCCGTTCACTTTTTGTCACCAGAGAGAGAGAGCGAGAGAGAGAGAGAGAGAGAGAGAGAGAGAACCTATCATAACAGACCAATCAAGACTTTTATCTAAGGATAGAACTCAAACCTGAGTGAATGAGAGCTCTGATACAGTAGACATCATGCGATTAGTAATTGTCCGTATGTGATGTTGATAGTCGCTTATTTGGTTTGCAATTTTTCTGCTCTCATCTGATCTTTCTGCTGCCTGTCTTCTAACATCTTCTACTAATGCAAAGATCTCCTCAAAAATCAAATCCTTTTCAAGAGATTGGTCTTCTCGCTCTGATAATGTTTCCTCTATAAACGTGAGTTTTGACCTGAGCTGCGATTCACTTGGGTCTATGCCATTTAGCAATTTCCATCGTGCAGTATTCTGAGGTCTTTCGACTAAATCAGATAGTCTGTCACCTTCTGCTGTGACCCTTTTCAACTATAAACAAAAACAAATAATAAAAGTCAAAACATGATGTGTGGTAGAACTAAATGCTTCAAATAACCCTCTGATGATTTTTGTAATCAAGGTAGTTAAACATCACTATTCTGACAGAACGGACATTTTTTTCAACATCTTTGCAGATACAAAATTTGAATTTGAGACCAATAGGTTCACTGCAACAAATAGGAAAAGTGAAAGCTATCAAGATAAACTGCAGGTTCAATTTGAGAATAATAATACTTCTCAAATGTCATATAGAGTGCGCTAAAGCTTTGGTCCGATGACATTTATATGATTATGATATCTCAAATGAAGACGTGAAAAGTATGTAGCATATTACATCATCCGAGAAAGTAAAGTAGAAAGGATGGGAGAGATAAAACAGAAAAGTACTAACATCAAGAACTTAATTTATTTTGATAAAGCACAATACAGTATGTAAGATGAAGGAAAATAAGACGAAGGGACCATAAAATAGTATCCCAAATGTACACACATGAGGCCATCCAATTTATTTTTAAAATGTAAAATCAAAGGTGGAATAATCAACAAAAGTGAGTGTTTGTTCTAAAGCAATATCAAGGTAAAGACAATGTGGCGCCACTTGATACCAGGCTGAATGATGATGCCACAATCCTATACCCTGAGTGAATGTCTAGGTTTCATCTATTGCGTCTTTAAGAGTCTTCAAAACATCTATCCAACTAACTCCTCAAAGAATTCATAATCTCCTTTCAAATCCTTTACAATATTTTTGTCCTCTATCAGCTCTCCTCTGATGACATAACATGAGATCCCATATAGAGAAATGCTACCTTCTCTAACAAACTGTTCCTTGAAACAAGAATGTTGCTGAAGAACCAGTTCAGGTTATTTCTCATTTGTTAGGACACAACAATAGTTAATCAACAATCCCATGCTAAAGTTAACCCTGATAAGTCTTCTCATGGGGAATTGAACGGTATTGCAAAGTCATTTGTTGATGATTATGGAGTGAGCCTAAGAGAACAGGATACCTAGCAGCGAGACCCCATAAATACTTAACCACTCGATCTTCCCGCCCTTCCTTTTCCTCTTTGCCTCCTTCTTTGGAGCAGTTTTTTTGAAATCTTTGCCGGTTTTGTGAGAGGCTTTCATACGATGGATTTTGCCAAAAAGAAGGGCCCTCATTGTAGCTTCCTTGATTCTCAGTACCATCCAAAACTTGTTCGTATCCTAAGACAAGAAATTGGTCACATGATTTGTAGAGGAGCTCAAGGCAAAGTGGTGGTGAGGCACATTGTTGGTCCCTCCCACGTGCAAACAAGATAAGGATTGGTTTTATGTTATCCTTGTCCCCAATCTTCACAACATTATTGTCACATCGATACACATCTTGGCATGATTTTGGAAGACCATGGACTAGGGTTGTCAAGGAGGAGAGAGTTACCGATATGCAATAATGAATTGAAATCCAGATATAGTAAGAACCTAAGGAAAGTGGTGTATCCAAATTATAGAAAGTTCTACCAATGAACCATCCTTTCACTCCAGGGATATGTAGTATTTTGATGCTACTAGAGAAATAAAGCAAATGCCCACCTAGTACAAATTCAAAATATTGACATGAGAAGTGGGTTGTACTTCAAAGGGAGAGAAAAAACCCACATGTAAACCAAAGTGCATGAGACCTAAGATATCTAATTTTTATAGCTTGCTGTATTGGAGGTGTTTAAAGATTTCACATCTAGGATCCCATGTCCTATCCTTCCCCCTATTTCCCATTGATCCAAAGGATTCCTCAACAGCACTCTACTTATTGTCTCGATCCTCCACCTTTATCTCCCCCTCCTATTATTGGAATATGAAGCCAAAGTGAGTCAAAAATGTGTGTTTTACTGTGTTCTAGTGTGAGTTCTAGTCTAGTGTGTCCTATAGATGCTTTCACCAAAAAAAAAAAGTGTCCTATAGATGCCACATGTCATATTGGGAGTTATCCCATATGCATAGGTGTTCATATGTGTGTGTGTGCTCTTATATAAGAGTTGTACTTGTCTAGTGTCATATGAATCAAATATCAGTCAACATCAAGCTCTTTGGTATCATGTGAGTACTTGTCCATTGCTTTCATTTTCTTTCCATTTCATTTCCATTATGATTGTTATCTTTCCTTGCCATTCCTAGTGTTAGCTTGCTTCTCTCCCTACCACTATGATCTTTCATGTGGTATCAGAGCCATGTTCCTAGCCCTGCTCTCCCTCTCCCTTTCCCTTTCCCTTCCAAGAGGTTGAGGTGAGGGAGGCCAATGAAGCTACTCTACCTCCTCCTTGGAAGGCTACCCTTTTCTCTCCTTCCTTGAGCTCTCTTCTCCACGCCATAATTTGCCACCTCTCTTCTCCTTCCTTCAGCTACATCTTTCTGTGACCTGCGGACGATGTGATTCTTCTATCCGTATCTAGAAGCAGAATCACAACTTTGTGTCTTCAGAAAAGTTGCAGAGGACCTTGAGTACTATCATTGCAATCCAAGTTTTCTGTGAAAAGTTACTGCCCTTGCAAGAAGTGAAGAAATTTGTTTCTGCGCGTGAATCTTGTTCTGGAGCTCAATGATTTGACAGCCCAAACATGATGCAGCCAGCTCCACGTCAGAAACAAATTTCGTCACTTCTTGCAAGAGCTGTAACTTTTCACAGAAAACTCGGATTGCAATGATGTAAAAACGAAATTTGTAGTACTCAAGGTCCTCTGCAACTTTTTTGAAGACACAAAGCCGTGATTCTGCTTCTAGATACGGATAGAAGCGTCACATCGTCCGCAGCCCAAGCATGATGATGCAGCCAGCTCAACATAAAGCTGTCCATCCTCTTCATCGTTGACCTCTGCTCCAACCCGCCATTCGCTCCTATGCCCGCCATTCTGCTGCCCACACAGCTCCTGCTTCCACTCACTTCAGTTGCTCTGCTCTCACTTGCTGTCCATGCTACCTCTGTCTTCTCTACCCGTCACTTGATGTGAGCTCTTGACATTACATTGCGGTGACTCCTTCATGTGACTACTACAAACTTTGGTGAAGACTTCCCGAGCTAGATGTGAGTTCTCCGATCAACTCCGACACACTCCACTACTGTGATCTCTCTGATTAAGTACATTACATCGAGCTTGATGTAGACCACTCTACATCAACAAGTGACTTCTTCAACATTGCTTATTCGATCGGTGGCTGAGATACTTCGCATTGATTGACTTCCCGATTGGTCGTGGTACATGAGGCTTCTACTTTGATATTGGTGACTCTCCTTCCGGCATTTTGAGAGTCATCATGTAATTGCTCCATGTAGCTACCCCATGGACTTCACCGACACATATTTTTGGCATTTCTACCTAGCGCTTCATCGACATCGTCATCGTCTCGCAGGGATGTGCACACGTGCATTAGCTACTTGGAGGACATCTCTTACTCCTAAGAGATCTATTTTTATTATTCCTACAGCTTGATGTATTTTGGGGTCCTCTGCCCTGGGTAGTCCCCCTAAAATGATATTTAATGAGTGTTTGGTTTTCATTGAGTCTAAATGTCCTCTGCCTTGAATAGCCCTCCTAAAAAGATGTATTGGTTTTCCTATTTTGGTGTGTAGCTTCCTAACATGTCCTATTATGAAGCCAAGGGGGGATGTACTGTGAGAGCCATGTATTGGCTTTGATAGGTTTAGAGGGGGATGTATTGTGGGAGCCATGTATTGGCTTTGATAGGTCTATTTGTTTATCAGGCCTCGCAAAGTTCCAGGATGTTGGTGTATTCCTAGACCTATGAGCTGGTCATGTAGCCATGCTATAACGTGAGCCTCTGAGCATGTTGAGTCTCAAGCCATGAGAGTGCTTGGATCAACCTCTGAACACACTCAGACTTTAGCCTCTGAGTTACATAGGGTGCACAGTTTGATGACCGTCATTGTCATGTTCTGTTCTTGGTTTCATTCCAATAGTCCCTCACCTTAGACCATCATTGTCATGTTCTGTTCTTGGTTCCATTCCAGTAGTCTCTCACCTTGCCTTCATGGGGGGGTGTTGGAATATGAAGCCAAAGTGAGTCAAAAATGTGTGTTCTAGTGTGTTCTAGTGTGAGTTCTAGTCTAGTGTGTCTTATGGATGCCATGTGTCATATTGGGAGTTATCCCATATGCATAGGTTTTCATATGTGTGTGTGCTCTTATATAAGAGTTGTACTTGTCTAGTGTCATATGAATCAAATATCAGTCAACATCAAGCTCTTTGGTATCATGTGAGTACTTGTCCATTGCTTTTATTTTCTTTCCATTTCATTTCCATTATGCTTGTTATCTTTCCTTTCCATTCCTAGTGTTAGCTTGCTTCTCCCCCTACCACTATGATCTTTCACCTACCACTCCTCCATGAAGGCATTTGTTGTAATCATGGTGAAACATAGGTGAGTGATTTGCGTAAACTATATGAGACTCTTTGTATCTTGTGGTCAAGGGACTAGCTTCTGAAGTTGGCTATGATGTCAATCAGGAAATCCATCTGATGGTGGAGGACAAGTGGCTGTACATCAACCCGGAAATTCTATGTAAAGAAGAACGTCATAAAGCTATACATCTTCTTCTTGTGTCAAATTTTCTAGTCTCCACCATCATCTCTCACCAGATCGGTTTCCTTTGCACAGTCTTGTATTTTTAGATTTCTTCATTCTAAATGGAGCAATGAACCAACCAAGGTTGAGGCTGAAATTGCCATCTCAACCCTGTAGGTGACTGTGAGAAGAAAGGGGAGCCACTCCATTCCCTAAAAAATATGATGCTCTTCTCCCTTGAGTTTTCATAGGGAGGGTCTTTCATACTTAATTCAAGTACTTTTTATTGAAAATAAAAAAGATTTCTCCTTCATGCTTCATCAGTAGTAGATTCCCTGTCTCAAATCTTTTAGGTCAAACATGTCAGTCACTTTGTAGTCTTGATGTAAGTTTAATTGCACTAGATTAGAATAGCTCGTTTTCAAACATTTGGTATCAAATCAAATTTAGAATCTGTCTATTTGGTTGAATGCATAGTTCTTTTACTATCTTGAGAGAGTTTGAGCATGGTATAGCACCAATATGAGCATACCATTGAGACTGGGATCTACAAAATCAAAAAAGTCAAAAAATCGAAGAGGAGGAGCTCCTGTCTGCCTGCTGCCGCCGCATTCTTCCAGCCCTTAGTAGCGCCCTGCCCCTTGTCGTACTCTGCTCTCTTGGCAGCGCCCTGCTGCCTTGGTCGCGCAGGGTCCCCTTGGCAGCGCCCTGCTCAAATCGAACCCCCCCTTCAGCCCTCTTATCGCGCCACCCCCTTCAGCCTGCTATCGCGTTGTGCCCCCCTCTCCAGCCCGTCTGGCTGCAGGACGTTTTGGTGGCCGTGCCCTCCTTCAGCCTGTTCGTGTTGTGGCCCCCCCCCCCTACAGCTGGACTGGCTGCTGCGCGCCCTGCTGTTCATGCTGGCTGCTGTTGGTCGCGCCCTCCTGGCTGTCATCTAGGCTGCCCTTCAGGCTGTTGTATGCCCCTCCCTTGTGCTTCAGGCTGGGCTGCTTCAGGGCCCTCTCCGGGGCTGTTCTGCTCGTGTTCCGGAGAGCTGTGTTCCTGGGCTGCTTCCAGACATTGGTGGAGTTTCCTACTTCAACATTGAGTGGCTTGTTTCATTCCACGCAGGCTGAAACTTGGGGCTTTCTTTAACCAGGGGTTTTTTGGGATTCTTGAGGTTCTTGGCGGATTTTTTCAGCAGAGGTAGCTCCTCCCCTCAGGACAGCACTAGCTGAGACAATGGAGGACAATAATGCCGCTCCCGTCGCCGAACCTGAGGAGATCGAAGTCACAGTTTCTTTTCCTCCTGACATTGTGCAGATGATTGAGGTAGCAGAGGAGGGTTTTCGTTTGACGCACATTATTGGCTTTCTACCCGGTAGAGGCCAACAGTTACGTGATTGGGTGTACACCAGCATGGCCTCATTGGGTGTCTCAGTTACGGTTTTTCGATTGCTGGGCAGAGGGTACTTTTCTTTTGGCCTTCAGTCTACAGAGCAAGCTCAAAGAGTACTTATGAGCTCACTGATTCAGTTTCAGAGCAGAGTCATCCATTTGTGGCCTTGGCGGCAGCACTTCAGTACTACTTCCCCAAGATCGCGTCAGGTCTCTTTTTGGATGCTTTTCCCTGGACTTCCAGATGAGGTCAGCTCTTGTCGCAGAGCCGTGGAGCATATGGCTAGCGTGGCAGGTACAGTCATCCCATCAGATGCTAGACTTTCCTATGCTCAGTCACTTACTGGTACAGGTGTTACGAGGGTCAGACTCACCTCAGAGTTTCCCCCTCCTCGACCTTTGCCTACTTTGATTTCGTACTCCACGGGAAATGGGGTTCAGATGCAGCAGAGGGTTTTGTATGAGGGGCTTCTTGAGCAGTGTCTTTTTTGTCGGAAGAGAGGTCATTTTATTAGAGATTGCCCCAGTCGTCGGCCTCGATCAGAGTCTCCGGTTCCTCCCCAGCCTACGAGTGACCCAGAGCCTACAGTTCAGCCTTCAGGGGTCTCTGAGCCTGCTTCGACTCACTCAGCAGAGCGAGAGGAGACTCCTCTAGCGGAGCCTCCAGTGGACTCAGAGGCCCTGGCGCCTCCAGTGGTACAGCTTTCACGGAGAGCTCGGAGGAGATGGAGACAGAGAGAGAGCCAGCAGTACGTGCAGTCCCAGGTACGAGCTCATAGATGGCAGAGAGTTGAGACACTTGTGTTGGAGACCCCGGAAAGGGGAGTTGCAGAGGACCATCCACAGGCAGATCTTGACACTGTGCAGGAGACGGTAGCTCAGGGAGTCGAGATACACGTGCAGGAGACCCCTCAAAGGGGAGATGCAGAGGACCTTCCGCAAGTAGGTCTTGACACTGTGCAGGAGACGGTAGCTCAGGGAGTTGAGACATATGTGCAGGAGACCCTGGAAAGGGGAGATGCGGAGGACCATCCACAGGTAGGTCTTCACGCTGTGCAGGAGACAATAGCTCATGATTTGAGGACTCTAGACACTACTACCCCGGAGGCTTAGATATTGGTTACGGAGACAGTTATTCAGCAGGAGACTCCTCAGGCTGCAGTTACTGTGATGGATGCCTCTCCCCAGCAGTCCATTGAGAGAGTGGTTTTTTACGACACAGGTCAGAGTGAGAGCCCGTCCCAGGATCTCATGCGCCTGTACGAGGTTCCCTCGAGACCTCTTTCACAGCCCCGCTGCACATTACCTTCCTTTGTTGCTATGCGGAGCGTCCTTTTAGACACCCCTCCTAGTACAGCCTCTTCCTCGCAGCTTTTCACTCCCGGTTTAACCAGATCTTTCGCGAGTGCGGTCACAGATTTTGCTCAGTACCCAGACAGGCGAGAGGATTGGGAGATCCTAGCAGACGAGATTGAGCGAGAGTATCAGTCACCCGCGCGGACAGACACCCCGTCGCAGATTCTTCCTCTCCCTCTCACCTATTCCAGGAGCAGCGTCAGGACGGCCCAGCCCTTTTCAGCCCTTCTGACTCCTAGACCTGACCCCAGGATGGCTGACAGAGATCTGCCCGTGGAGTTTTGGCCCTTTTTGGCTCGAGAGGTTATCACAGACTCCCTCACTCGATTGGAACTTCTACCGGTGTTTTGCCGATGGTCAGAGGAGGTTGAGGAGTACTTGGGATCGGTTACTCTCTCCAGAGAGGGGCATGTTCTTCGTTTCTCTGGAGGTAGCTTTCGATCTCGGGGGAGCGAAAGTTGGTCAGCTGAGTTACTTGACAGTGAGATTGCTAGACAGCTCTTGTGCATGACTCAATTTTCATCGGTTCATCGTATTGTCGGCTCGCAGATTCATTCTTGCCCTAGGGCTCTTCGACCTGGCTTCGGTGGCAGGGCCTTTCTGTTTTTGTTCTTTGAGATTCAGGGAGACTTTGATTTACCCAGGAGTGCTGGTTGGTTTGATTTTCAGCTCCTCAGTTCGCGCCAAAGTTCTATTCCCTTGTTTGGAGCCATCTTACATGAGTTGGGGCAGATTTGGAGTTTGATCAGAGACCGACTTTGGATTGCGCCGTCAGAGAGAGAGTTTAGGGCCGCTGCCACTGACACACCCTCACTTCCATTTGATGTCTAGGTTGTCCATCATTTCTTGGAACGTGAGAGGACTGAACGGCCGCAGATTTACCTCAGATGCAGATGGTCGTAGATTGGGAGTTCCTAGATTGCAGTTGCTTAGGGACTCCCTTCGGTTTATTTCCTCAGGGTCCCCTCCAGACATTGTGCTTATCCAGGAGCATAAGCTCTCCCAGGACACGATTGACAGATGCAGATCCTTACTCAGAGGACAGAGCCGGACATATTGGAGCCCAGCGGATGGTACGAGGGGAGGAGTTTGCATTTCAGTTTCAGCTAGGTGGGCCTCAGAGATCACCCAAGAGGGTACATTAGTGGAGAGCAGAGCATGCTATGTTATTCTTCACATTGAGAGCACAGCAGTTGGTGTTCTCAATGTGTATGCTCCCACGGATCCAGCCCATAGACGTGCTTTTTGGAGACAGCTCAGAGAGTCCCTTCCTCAGGCTGACACCTAGATTGTTGGAGGAGACTTCAACATGGTTGAATTCTCTGAAGACAAGGCGGGTCAAACTGTGGGTGGCCTTTCTGATAGGGAGAGAGTGGAGTGGGACAGTTTTGTTTTGCATGCTGGACTTCATGATGCAGCTCGATTGGATGACTTTCGTCACTTGGCTGACAGTCTTCAGTTCTCGTGGTCGGGGGTTTTCCATGGCTCTCTTTCTTGGGTCAGACTCGACAAGTTTTATATTGGCCAATGGGGCCAGGCCAGAGGAGGACAGCCGCCCGGGTTATGTTTTATCTGACCATGCTCTAGTCCTTTTACAGATTTTACCTACATCTCGATTGGAGAGCACAGGCTCAGTGAGAGTTCCGGATTTTGTTTTTCAGGATACAGAGTTCGTGGAACGGTTGAGAAAGGCTTGGTTGTCAGTGGACACTCCTGTGGATCAGGGCTGGTTGACGTGGGTAGAAGGGGCTTTGGCTAGAGTCAGCACGGCCTGCCAGGTGAGGGCAAAAGAGGAGAAGGAAAAACTCAGAATCAGAGATCGGAACGAAAGAGCAGAGGTATCCAGACTTCAAAGATTGATTCAGAGTTTTTCTCATTCTCTTTTCATCAGAGGGCAGCTTTCGGAGGCCCAGGAGAGACTAGAGGAGATTCAGAGCAGGAGGGCACAGTTCAGGTTTTACTCCCAGCAGACTTTCTGGATTCAGAAGGGGGATAGATGCTCTAGAGAGTTTTTCAGGGCAGTGGGTCAGAGATACTCTTCGGACAATCTTCGTAGACTGGTGGATGAGGCCGGGACTCTTCAGACGGACCCTCACTGTCTTGTTGAGATCACTTCTGATTGATCTTGGACAAATCCTGTCTGAGTAGCTCTGATGATATCTGGCAACAAAGGCTTTAGGCGAAGAGCCAAGGTCTTCGCTAGGATCTTATAGGCTGTCCCTAGAAGTGTAATGGGTCTCCAATTACGTAGGACTGTCTTGTCTCCCCCTTTCGGGATGAGACAAATCAAACCTGTGCATAAAGTCTCGCCCAAAGATCCTGCATCAAGAGCCTCTGAAAAGGCAGAAAGTAGATGAGGCCCAATCGTATCCCAAAGAGCTCTGAAAAAAAGTGGCGACAAACCATCCTCCCCCGGGCATCTGTCTCTGGGCAACTCATGTAACGCGTCCGTGATCTCTAGGAGTGATAATGGGCTATCCAAAACATGACTCATCCTGTCTGAGACCATCAGGGGAATATGGCTCCAGATCTCCTCTCTGGCTCTGATCATCTCCTCAGTGACTGGATCGGCTGTGTAAAGAGTGGATCAGAGTATCTTGGATAACATCTTTACTTTTTGGGAGGCCACTCACTGGGCGAAGGAGAGTCAGTAGGAGATTGCTGTTCTTCTTCTCGACTTTGAGAAGGCTTATGATAGGGTGGACTGGGGTTTCTTGGAGGGCACTTTGAGGAGGCTAGGCTTCAGTGATAGATGGATTTCCTGGGTCTCCTCACTTTACTCTCACTCTTCTAGCAGGATGGTGGTCTGTGGAGGCAGAGGACCGCCTTTTCAGCTATCCAGATCGGTACGACAGGGTTGCCCGCTTGCACCTTAGCTTTTCCTTTTCGTAGCAGAGGCTATGGGATACTTTATGCAGGCTACCAGTCATGGCACTTTGGGCCTCCATCTACCTATCCGGCAGGAGCAGGAGCTTTTGGACACTGAGTTTGCTGACGACACGGCACTGACAGTCAGAGGAGATGCGTATAGTCTCGCTACTGCTGCGGATTCAATTGACAAGTTCTGCTTAGCCTCAGGGGGACTTGTCAATTGGAACAAATCAAAAGGGATCTGGACTGGAGCTCAGCAGGATACCCCAGCATGGGGAGGAGACAGAGGCTTTGTTTGGATTCCCAGAGGCACCTCTACGAGATATTTAGGCTTCCAGGTTGGCATTGAGGTGTCCCCGTCACAGCAGTTTGCCCCAGTTCTTGAGAGTATCCGAAGAAAGCTAGCCTATTGGAGTACGGCTAGACTCTCTTTGGCCGGTAGAGCGCTGGTACTCAATCAGGTGCTACTAGCGACTATGTGGTACGTTGCGTCATGTTGGTGTTTTCATGCTGATTCGATCCGCTAGGTGAGCTTGGGGTTCTTGATCCTGAGATGCAGAGCAGAGCCCTTTTAGTCAAACTTCTTGTTAGAGGTTTGACTCCAGGAGATCAGCCGTGGAAGCAGTTTTTACTGCATGGGATTCACCAGTGCACCCCTAGAGCGGCAGGCCAGTGGGCAGGTAGAGTCAGTTGGATCTTCCTGACGGACCAGCATTTTCAGCCTTCCTCACCTCTTGTGAAAAGGCTTATTCAGATATGGGATCATTTTCGACAGTACCTCATTAGAGCAGTTCCCTCCTCAAGAGAGGAAATTGCTCGTCAGCCACTTTGTCACTTTCCCTTGAAGATGAAGCTACTCCTGGCATAAAGCGCCTTGTTGGATTAGCGTTGCTTTTCTTGAAAGAGATGCAACCACAGGATCTAGACCTCATCCTTGCTAGCTCCTGTAACATGCAACGGTTATCTGATCGTGTAATTCTCAGCAAGACCTTCTTTAAACCTTTAGCGAGGAATAAGCGTTGTTTACCATAGAGAGAGGAAGGAGATGAGGAGAGAGAGAGAGTAGAGTCGACAACTGATTGGGTCCCTGTACCCACTGAGGGCCCCCTCCCCCAATTAGGGGAGAATTTGCTTTATACTTGGAGAACTGAGAAATACAAAGAACACTCTTCAAGAGAGCACGGAACACGCTTTTGAAGAGCTCACTGTGCACACGTATAGCAGACCCAAAGACCTGAGAGGCAACGCCGACCAATACCGAGACCTTGATGCTGTCCACACTGCCAATGTAGGACGCTTCTGCAAGGCAAGGAAGAGGCTTGTGCTGTCTAGCGGAATGCAGGGTTACTACGTGAGTGAGAGAGTGAAAAGCTAGAAGTGATAGATCCTATGAGAGAACTGAGAGATGACGGAAACATAGAGCTGAGAGTGAGCTGTGTAAACTGTAAAAGAGAGCTGAGAAAGCTGAGGAAACAGTGTCCAAACCTCTCTCCGTTTGCTGGTTCAAACCTCCGACTGTTGTGCTGCCTGGTCACCTTCAGATCAGGCTGAACTGATGGCCAAGGGACTGAGGCTAGAGCAGGGCCAGATTTGAGGATCTCAGGGGCTGCACAGGAGGCTGAAGTGGAGCTGTAGGAGGACTGAAGGCAGGAGCAAACTGAATGAGAAAACAGGGCAGCCAAGGGGCCCTTTTATAGCGCTTGACTGAGCCAACCCAGTTTGTAAACAGACTGACTCAGTCTGTATTACAGACTCAGTCTGTTTTACAGACTGGCTGGCCTATAACCAGCCTATAAAAAGCCCTCCCTGGCTCATTTGCCAGGGGAGTTTTTGGGCAGCCTGCTTCCCTGCTTACCTGTCCAGCCTTTGGGGACCCTAAAGGGACTCCTAACCTAGGCTAAGACCTAAACTATAAGATGGAAACACTTAACCTACCGGTATCAGGGATCTTCCCCTGGTACAGAACTTAGGACTCCCTTGGCCAGATGGCATGCTCAGGGGGTTGTGACAGTTGGAGATTGGTTCAGGGGAGGTGTGGAGATGTCAGAGGAGAGATCAGAGATAGACACGGACCACTTGGACAGATTGCTGCCACCAGATTATTGATCATGAGAGCTATTCCGCAGGAGTGGAGGGATACGCTTACAGATCCAGCCTATGTTCATCCCATCTCTACTTGGTCAGGTTGTTTTAGTGAGGCTGGGCTATGCATTGGAGTTCGTTTAGGACCGGCACCGTTTACTTATTTTGAGTTGGACTCCTCACACAGATTGTATCCCACTCAACCACTGGATCGACAGGAGCTCCTTTGGCAGAGGGTCAGGGTCATTGGTTGCCTGGGTAAGGTATGGGCCACAGATCCCTCCAGGTTGACCATTGCAGAGGATCCTAGATGGAGACTTTGGATTTTTCAGGGTTGACCTCTCGCGGAGCTCGACTGGGACCCAGGTGAGTGGATGTGGCCTGCTCCGGTGACAGGCGGCCATCCTCTTCCCTTCTTCCAGTACTCGACGAGGGCAGGTTACAGGCTTCAGCAGAGAGACTCTCATCACCGACCATCAGCTTCTCAACATTGGCATTCACAGGGACTTACTGCAGAGCTCTTGCTGAACTACTGGACTCATTTCTGGGGCATTAGTAGAGCCAGGAAAGTATCCTATTTTCTTTGGCTCACTATACATAGGGGTATACCGGTGGGTACATGGCTTCAGCAGATGGGTAGACCTTCCTTGTGTATGCGTTGTCAGCTTGCAGAGGAATCTAGTAAGCATTGTTTATGGAGCTGCCCTAGCTCTAGAGTGGTATGGGCAGGTATTTTCAGTTTGTTCTCATATGTTACATCCGAGTCCTTTCGGATGACATGGGGTGCTGCCCTATGGGGGAGAGGATCTGGAGCCTTTGCTCTCTTTGAGTCAGAGCCAGGAGACCACGGTTTCTTCATGCAGCATCGCCAGAGACGGGGTCCGACTGATGTCAGCATCATGGAGCCGCAGGATTTACTTTTGTTACCTATACCTGCTTAGGATTCCATGCCTACTTCAAATGCAGAGACAGCCTGGGAGGTGATTTCCAGCATCACTCTATGGCGGATATGGTGTTCGCGATGCTCTTTTGTCCTTGGGGGCCATTTATGCATGGAGGCTGACACTCTTGCTTCCATTTGGGCGGAGATTGTCTTCACTCTCAGGAGTCAGTGGGAGCGGTGTGCAGGCACCTCTTTGGCAGCTCGTGGGAGACTTCTATCCTTCATGAGGACATGGGACTGCTCATTATTTTTTCATTTGACCCCTTTTGGGATGTCGTGGCATTTTAGACCACCACCATGGCTTTTTTGCCACATTGTTGAGGCTAGGGATAGAGTACTTTCTCTCCCACCTGTTGTATGATTCGTTTTGAATAGAATATATCACTTTTCTCAAAAAAAAAAAATCAAAAAAGTGTGCAACAATTCATGGGGTGGGGAAAAAAACACGTGCAATGACAAAGATATGGGGGGTTTTTGCAATGACGTTCTAAGCAATGAGAATATAAAACCAAGTCAGAGAACAATAGAAGCAATAAGAATATCAAGTCAGGTCAAGTGCAGTAGAAGCAAATATTTTTTTCATAGAGATCATCGAGGAATGCTGGTTCCTCTTTATTGCCTCAACCTGCCCTTAGCCCTCTAGCCTCTTCACCTCCCTCTAGCCTCTTCACCTCCGCTCCCTTTTGTTGTCTCCTTCCCTGTCTCCACCTTTGCCTCTCATACATACAGCTGTACTGGCTGCTTTACACCCCCTCTACTCCCGCTCACTGCTAATTGCCTCCCTCTCTAGTTTCTCCACCTCTACCTCTCAACCCGTAAAATATTATAGCTGTTATATAGTCCCCCTTTACTTCCATCTGTTGTATACTCCCCCCTCTACTTCCATCTGCCTATCGCCCCTCCCAGTCATCCAGATCCATACAGCCCCCCCCTTAGCCCCTACCCTCCGTACTTCACCTACCCCTCTCCGCCCACTGCTCTCCGTACACATTCTCTGTACGGGATGCTTTTGTACAATCCCCCCTCACTTGTGCTCTCTTTCCCTCACCTACTACCCTCAATCGGCACATAGTGTACGGCAACCATATAGTTATGGATGCTTGTATAGTGTTGCACCAGTGTATTCTCAGTATCCTCAATGTTTCCAGCATTTCAGCATTATACCTCAGATACTTCAGTTGTTCCATTTATGTTATTTGCACTTTCTTTTTGTGAAGGGGGGGGCGGGGGGGCGGGGGGGGGGGGGGGGGGCGCGGGAGACACGTATTCAGATTTCGGTCTCATAGGCCTTGTTGGTCTTTTGGAGATATTAGTAAACCTTTCTTTCCTTCTCCTTTATTCTTCTCCCTTCATCTGCTCCCCTCTCTTATGCCTTCCCTCTTCCCCCTCCCTCCTTAATCCTTAGCCTTTCCTTAGCTCTTTTAGGTTGTGCATTGGTAGATAGTGTTTTTGCAAGCTTCAAGTTGGCCTTGTGCTGGCAAATGGATTTACATTCAGCCAATTCCTCTTCCATCTCACTGGTCATGAGAGCATGTCTTTTTTCCGAATATGAGTTGTTACTACTCAAGGAGGATGTTGATATTGAGAGTGCCACCACTCTCTTTACACACATCCATGGTTTCATCCTAGATCTTTCTTATACCCTTTTCACTGGGCTTTGATCCCGGTAGAAGAACCCCAGAGAACTACCCCCATTATCATTAGGTTCCCTGAACTTTTCCAAGTATATTATCATCTCATTCATACCATTGCAGCCCTTTTTTCATGTGGTTTGTGGGGTGCATCTTCTAGGTTGCCGTCTTCGGTGGCAGAAGCAGTCTGTATCGATGGAGTGGCGTGTGTTGATCTTTGTCTATGACCCTAACATTCCTGAGGATCATTTATTACTTTACTTGAAAAAGTAATATATTCCATTCAAAACACCATAGTACCAAAGTATGATCAGGACAACAAAAGTGGGATAGTGATCTCCATCCCAAGCCTCCACAGAAAACCCCTAAAAACCAACATAATAGAAGTGGAGAGAAAATGCTCAATCCATAACCTCTCATAACCCTACTCATGAGGTGGGAGATGAAGGTCAATCCCAAATCTCACTACAGCTCAACATATACCCATAAAAAATCCTGCTCTTGAAAGATAGATAAGGAGCAATGCCATGCCCCGAAGACTTGCATAGTGGATGCAAGTGGAGGTGTTAACAACTGAGCTGTATAACTTCTTCACAACCCGAGCTTTACCAAAGCTAACCAAGAAATCCAATAGTCCCCCCATAAACCGAGTAGGGGCAATCAACTGAAGCAGAAGCCACAGCAAAATCCAAAACACTAAAAGAAACCTCCATTTGCAACACAACTGTCCACAAAGGACTTGAAGGAACAAAACTGAGAGAAGACACTACGAATGCTTCCACACAAGAATCTACAACTGACACAAACTACAGCTCTTTCAAGAAGCATAATCATTTTCCAAATCAATCACGAGTGGACCTGTTTGTACTAGTCCTGCAAAACTTCAGTTTCCGATTCACCTTCAGCTGTGCAAGCCTTCAATTCTTTGTTTTTCATGTCGAAAGATTTCTTATAGTAGAGTTTGTCAGTGTGCCCATCTCGTCCACAGTAGTCACAGATCAGTGAACTTTTCTTACCTCCACCACCATCTTTAGCTTTTTGTTTTTACTTCCCTACATAAGCTGGTTCACTTCCTCCCAGCATACTCATTTATGTTGGTCTTTATTCACTCAAAAGCATAGATATTACATCATGGAAATTCAAGGAATCAGAGTTCAGTCTTAAAATTGTCATGATTTCAGCATATCTCGGTGCAAGACTATGAGCAAAATCGCCTTGACATTGGCATCTTCAACCCCTACTTTGAGAGCTTGGAGCTGCTTCACAGTCGATCGCATCCTATTGAGACGTATCCCCAGGGAATCTCCATCTCCGATCTGGAAAGTTCACGTTTGAGCATGATTTTTGAATTCTTGACTCTTAAGACAAACAAAGCTTCCAGGATACTGCAATTTTGTGCTGTTGTTATAGAAATGTCCACATGGTGAAAAAAGTTGACTCCTAGAGCTCTTCTAGAAGACCTATGGCTCTCCCATTCTTCAAATAACATGCATTCAATTTTTTGGAGCCCTTAATTATTAGCAGGTCTCTTTCCCAATCTTCAAATGACCCCCCATAGTCCTTTCTCCATAAAGAGAAGCCCAACAAAGAGTTGCTAGGAAGGGAAGTTCCTACCATCGAGCTTATGATAGAGGTTTCGGGTAGACTAGACTTGGAGTTTTTAGACCACCGTCCATTGCAACTGATGGAAATAGAACATAGACTCCTCGTAACTTTGCTCTAATTACCAAGTGGTAAGAATTGAGCCCTATAACTTCCTCACAACAACAAAGAGATAGAGCCAAAAGGACATATGATATTAAACCAAAAATACTTCACCAAAAGATCCGACCATTGCTCATCTCGACTAGGGTTATTGCAATTCACAAAAGATGATATTAAGGACTTGAAACAATGTCACAAAGACTCAACTATAGCTATTGAAATGAATAGCCATAGGCTTACAAAGATCCAAGACCCCACTATAACACAAATAGCATGACCTCAACTATCTTCTCCACATGGAGTTTCAAGAAAATTGCACCACACAAGCTTGATAGGAAAGTCGTCACCAGCAAGCACCATCACACCAATCATGAACTATAGTAGCTCTTAATAAATAAGAAGAGAACCGCAAGCTAGGGTTAGCCCTACCAGCAAGAATCCTGTCCCAACACTCTCCAAAAGTTGATTGCAACTTGCTGCCAAGAGTCACCACCTCCAACTCTCATGGAGCTCCCCTCAAATTGTGGAGGTAGAAAAAGAGAGTCTGACTAAAGGAGAACCGACTAGATGAAGCCATACATAGGTTGTTGCATGCATGATTGCCAAGTGGCCAGCTTCAATGAGCCTTGGGGAGAGGTCCCCCCCCCCCCTCCCCCCCCAAAAAAAAGAAAGAAAGATGTTTACCAAAGC
The DNA here is from genome assembly GCF_047967505.1 of Dipteris shenzhenensis. Taxonomy (NCBI): domain Eukaryota; kingdom Viridiplantae; phylum Streptophyta; class Polypodiopsida; order Gleicheniales; family Dipteridaceae; genus Dipteris; species Dipteris shenzhenensis. The sequence goes on from NC_141601.1 coordinate 50,511,804, forward strand.
TAATCAAGAAACCAACAAGGGGGAGCTATTTTCCTGTGAAGTGATGTGCCAAAGTAAGGAGCAAATTTTATTCTAGCCTTCCTCTAGCATGAAGTACACATGCTAGAAACTAATTTTAGAGAAGCAAACTATGAATGCCTGAATCGTCAAACCTCTTGGAGGAAAAAAATACGGCCCAAATATGTTCCTTCTTGAACTGCACTAGATGCGAAAGAAAAGGGGGCATCACCATTTCTTACTTTAGCATCCGGATGGTCCCTCTTTAGGTAGAGAATAGAGGTCACAAGATGGCATGATTGAAGGTGCATGGAGGTGCATGGTGGAGAGGGAGAGAGAGAGGGTAGGCTAGGGAGAGATATAATAATACTCAAAGAGAGACATAATGAAATGGAAATGAAATAGCAAGAGCAATGAACAAAATTAAAGTATTCACATGTAGACCAAAGAGCTTGTAGGCTTGATACTTGATTGATTTGACACTAGAAAGTACAGCTCTTATATTCTAACAATGATGAGTGCTACATTTGTAGAATTTTTGTCCACTTTGCTAGAGATTGCCAAAAGAAGAGAAGGAGGCATAAGAAGAAGAAGAACACTTCCTCCTCAAATTGACATGTTCTGCCATTGCTCTTGCATCTCCACAGTAGAGGTGGGTTGTAGTGCGGGATGGCAGGTTTGTAGCTACAAATGTACACTAGGATCCTCCTAATTTTGGTCAGTCATAGTCATACCAGCCACGGCACCAACCTTGTTCTCCCTCACCATAGCAATAGCTTCCCCAACCATAATAGGTGCTTCCAGGACTCCCAGTGACCTCCATTCCAAGAGATAGGCCCACTGACATTCCTACCAAGCATACACTTCTATTTTATTAGACATGGCTTCCATTCCTTCTCAAACTTTGGCATTCTCTCAAAAGATGGTTATTTCCATTGAGCTTGTGTGTTCGTAATGCTTTTTCCCAATGCCATCTTCAGCCTCAATCATGGATTTTCTCTTGCTCTCTAGGATGAGCATTTGTTTGCCTGTAGGGGCAAATTTTTTTATGCTTGCATGATGTATATCTACCATGAGTTTTTCTCTTGGTGTTTATTTTATACTTAATAGTTGTCCTTTTCACGGTGACGAGTGATGTTCCTCACTGCCGGTCGCAGCTAACTGAGAAGTCATTATCACACGGGAGGTGTTGGATAGTTGGACTTGCTCTTTGCAGTATTGCGGTGGAGGGGGGATCGGTTTACTCCTTGCGTGTTGCGTCTCACACTCGCTTTGAGGGGGGATGTTGGAGAAATCATAGTCAAAGAGTGTGTTCTAGTGTGTACTAGTAGAAACTAGTTTTATGAGTCTTTGTGTGAGAGAGTGCCATGTGGCATATTGGGAGTTATCCCATATACATATGGTACTTGAGTGTGTGTGTCCACTCTATATGAGTATTGTACGTTCGCTTGTCATATCAATCAACTCAATGGAGCTTTTGGTCATGTAAGTGATTTCATTTTGGTTCTTGCCTTTCCTTCCATTTCATTTCAAGTTCAAGTTATGCTTCCTTCCTTCTAGATCCCTTGTCTCCTTTCCTCCTCCTTCTAGTTCCTTCATCTGTGGGCTCGTAGGTGAGACATAGCTGCTTGTCGTGCTGACAACAATAGGAATAAGAGGCTCACCTCATCCCCACAAACAATATCCCATAGCTCTTTTTGTAAACCAAAATATTTTTAAGCATAAAAGACCACAAGGAGCAGTTGGATCCATCCAACTTGTCACCGTGACCAAAGCTATTTGAAAGAGACATGTCTGGTAAAATCACCGAACCCAAATAAATGCCTTGCACTGGAAATGAATGAACTCAAATGCATTCTACTTCACTTCCAAGCTTATCCACAAACGTGGGATAGCAATGCTTGCTCCTAGGCCTCGCTGATTGAGATGTGCCAAGAAATCTCTGAGTGGGACAAAACTGCTCCTGAATAGATAGTGGTGCTATCCACTGATCTTCTAGTACACAAGATATCTAAATACAAAGTGATCCTCTGTCTCGATCTCCTACATGTCACATAAAGTACAAATCTGTCTCTCACATGCAATGTCCTTTGCCTAGCTTGTGAGAAGATACCCAAAATTTAGAACATTTGTCAAAGTGATAGGATGACTTGAAATAGATGTGAACTGCACATCTCCAATTCCTTTTACAGCTTGATCACGTACTACCACTAGTGCAATAGATAACTCAAGGTCATCCATGGCAATCTATGCCATCCCGATGTCGTGTGCCAAAGCCCCTAGCTCTAGAGATAAATGAACATGAAAGACTGCATCGAAATGTAGAGGGGCAGCCCCAAACTTTGCTAGTACGAAATGCAATGGCTAGCTATGGATCATCCGAGCAAGAAGTAGAACCTGTAGTCTCTTTATGCAGGACTAGACTATCTCCAATATATCTATCCCCAAAAGGGACTATCGTACATCCCCATTGGACGAACCAGTGACAGCACTAACACTTGATCTTGGCTAGTGTGGCATACCCTCTACTTGAACGAGCATACCCTCTACTCAAACGAGCTACCATGGCTGGTCACATTGTGAAAATAGGGCCCGAGAAGAGGACCCCTAGGTATATATAGAAGTCCAAAAAATCCACAAGGCTAGACAAGGCTCCCAATCCATTAAAATGTTACTGTTGAGTACAAGGTGGCCGCAATTGGTTTGGCAGACGTGCACACATACACACACTTTTTTTTGGTAAATCCATGAGAGGTATATTATCAGCAAGATTTACATGAGGGTCTCAAAAAACAGAGAGCCTCAACAAGAAATCAAAAGCAAAGAGAAACTATTTTCAGGCATGACTGAGGAAGATCTCCTTGATGGCAAGCATCATAGATAGATTGCCGTAGGGAGAGTCTGAAATATTCATAAGATTGCAAGAACAGATTCCCAAAATATCTCATGTTGTGATCCTGCCATATGGTCCAAAAAGCCCAATATCTGACCCAGTACAAAAATAAAGAGTAATGGACCAGGGTTGTAGGAAGTCTGCCAAAAAGCATAAAATGTTTCCCAAAAGGGGAGTTAGGGAAACGAAGGCGAAGCAACATGGAAATTTTGCATACACACACACAATTTTTTTGGTGAAATCTTTGATTGATTATTATATGAGTACCAACCTCAAATAAGGTGCTACAATTACATCAACTGAAAATTTTAGTATATGCCAAAAAGACCTCATGATCTATGCAGCGGGTCTACAAGTAATCAAAGAAAGATTGCTATAGAGAACGCCTAAAATAGCCAAATAGAGAGAAAGTAGGATCACCAAAGACTTTACAATTCCTATATGTCCATAAAGTCCATAGTGCCCAGTAGCAAACCCAAACAAAGAAAAGATGAAACTCCGGTCTGGATGGATGAAACCCAAATAGCCAGAAGAACTTCCCAAATGGAACAGATGGGAATTTCGCTCGCAGGCATTGTCGAAGCAGATCAAAAAACTCACGAGAGCACGAACAATGCCAAAACAAGTGAGGCACAGTCTCCGAAGAAGCAGAACATATGTAGCAAAGTGCAAGAGCAATGTGTCGATGAGCTAATAGCTATCCAGATGGAAACACTCCCAAAAGAACTCGCCAAAAGAAAACATGTTGCCGAAGCGGTACTTTATAGGCCCAAAGTTGCTGTAATCTTTTCCTCCACCACTTGGCTGGGCGATGCATTCGCCAAACAGAATCACCTCTCTCTGAAACCCAAGGTTGAGGCAACAGGATTTTATACAATGCAGGTATAGTAATCTAAGACAGCCTCAAAGGATGAGAAGAGGACCCTGGAGAAGTCAAAGTTCAATCTTCCAGCCGCGGTCCTAGAGTTCCAAAGGAGGAATCGGAACAAAAGGCGAAAGCATAGAAGTAATTTGTCGCCACAAAGGACGATAATGAGAGCCTAATCCATATGTAGTGGCTGCTAGAGAAAAGGGGAGCACAGTACCAGCATCATCTATAACATCAGCAACCGAGGTGATGCCTTTAAATGAGACAAAGTAGGAACGTCGAGGTTCTTGTAAAGCCAAGGGAGGCTGAAAGACTTTCAACCAGTGAATGCTTTTAGCTCTCAAAGAATTTCCAAGCAAAGATTGCCATCCATTCCATTCCACATGAGAAAGAACATGCTTCCAGTCAAGAAGCAAGTGGGAGACAAAAGGGCAGCCAGGCAAAGTGCCATCAGTGCAGCCAAAAAAGAAATCCCATTGATCGAGTTGCCAATGACCAAACACAGAAATATTGATATGAGTGACCAGAGTCCTAATCATAAGAGCCCAAGGCTGATCACCTTGCAGAAATTGTAGCAACATTTTTCCCCTATGGGCAAGAATATGCACATGAATATCCGTGATGTTCAATCCACCATGCATCTTGGGAGAACAAATGTGATGCATCGAAGGCAGCCTGAGACTTTTTCTACCATGTTTGGATCGCCAGAATATTTCCATAAAGACAGACATGAAAGACGTAAGATCTGCCTTAGTGAACATGATCAATGGCAAGTAAAATTGAATATATGCCACAAGGATGGACTGCACTATTCGAAGACGAACGTGCAAAGGCCAGGTTGCCAATTTCCAATACTCAAGCTTTTTCCGAAGCTTAGCCAAAACCCAATCAGTTTGTTGTCGGCGAGTGAGTTCCCACCCCAAAGGGTAACCAAGATAACGAACAAACTGAGTGGGTGGAATGATATCCCTGGGCCATAATAGACTATGCCAGTCTTTGGAATGCAAAGGGAGCAACTTAGACTTCTGAAAATTAACATGAAGACCAACTGCCAAACCATAAACAGAGAGAGCCTGCAAGGCACCAAGATCATTTCGGGGTAAAGAAAGAATCATCAGCATAAGCTTAAGCAACCATGCTGCGATTAGCATCCAATTCCAAGCCATGAAGTGATCCTATAGCCACAAGATGATCAACATATTGCAGCATAGGATGAGTAGCAATGGCATACAGTAAAGCACTGAGAGGGCGTCCTTGGAGGACCGAACAACGAAGAGTCCACTCATTAGAGATATCCCCAGAAAGAATGCAAGCCGCATTGCTATCTCTGTAAAGCCAGTAAATAACCTGCTGCATTTTTTGTCCAAACCCCAAAGCTCGCGTATTTTGCGAGATGAAATCCCATTAAACTGTGTGAAAGGCTTTTGCAATATCTACCTGCAAGAGTAGAACATCCTCCTGCATATATTTGGCATATTCAATCCTAATATAAGCATTGGCAATGTTATCTGTGATAAATGTGCCATGCTGCAATGCTAGCTAGGATCTCCCATGGAGAGTTGACCGAGGAGTGAGCAGCCCTGAAAAGAGCGGCCGGAACATCCTCTAGAGAGCACGACTCCACAAGGTGTCGTCGGATGTGAAGAGCCCAAGAGGAATCAAGTCTCTCAAAAAATATATGGGGCCCTGAAAGAGCAAGCCAAGCCACTGATCCCCAAGTCATATAGAAAGTGGGCACCCTACTGCCCCTGGTGGTCCTGGGGTGCGCGAAGCAGGGCTCCCTGTGGCTCTTGGTGGTCCTGGAGTGCGTGGTACAGGGTGCTGGGGAGGTGCAGTCGTGGTAGTACGTGAAGGAGCCGCACCAGAAGACCTCTTGGGTCTTTTTCTCTTCCTTGGGCAGTCTCTCGCAAAGTGCCCAAGGGTCCTGCAAATCCTGCACTGGTCCTGTCTACCTGAAATCTCGACTCTCTGTCGAAAGAGAGAGCCGTCTGGACGTTGAAGCATAATGTGGTCATCTGAGATGTTAGGGTTAGAGACAATGACCCTAACACGAGGCACCCTGTCTGCACTGACTGCCTCTGCAAAGGAAGAAGGCATGCCAGGAAGGGAGGGGATCTCAGTGACCACTCCGAATGTGGCTCCGATAGTAGCAAGCAGTCGATGGTAGACCTGAGGAAGACCAGGAAATCTAATGAACAGTGATGTGACCTACCTGTCCTCCTCGACCAGATCGAACCCCAAGGTGTAGGGTAAAAGAAAGATCCTCCTCGAACCCAAAGCCAGGGGATTAGCTTTGAGAACAAGGGCTATGGACTCGTGGGAGTCGAAAACCACTTGGAAGAATCCACGTCCCAAAAGTCGAATATCCTTGAGGTGTGGGGCGAGGTCTCCTGGTAACGCCGCCAGCATCCAATCTCTAGCCTGTGATTTGGAAGGGTGTGACCCAAAGATGCAGGCGAAAAGTGATGTGGAGCCCTCTAATTCCACATCTTTCTTGAGCGGCTGCAACTCGTCTTCTGAAAAATGATGGTTTTCGCGGCCGGTGGAGGTGGACGGAGATTGGCTGAATGGGGATCCATTCGCCAATGGATGTAAAAAGGCCGATTCCAACACTGAAAAAGCTCCGTCCGTGAAACTACTGCCTGAACGCAGGCACAGGAAGAAGGAGAAAGAGAGGGTAGGAGAGAGGGGAAGGGAAGGAGAGGATAGATTGAAGGGGGAGACGGAGGTAGGCTGAGGGGGAGGCGTGGGGAGCTGAGTTAGGAAGGGGGTAGGGAGGACTCTCTTTTTTTTTTTTTTTTTTTTTGGGGGGGGGGTCTCCTTGCGGGGGGGATAGGAGGGAGGGAAAGGGAGGGCGGGGGAGAGGAAGGAGGGGGAGGGGTAGAGGAAAGGAGGGCAGGTTAGGAGGGAGAGAAAGGGAGGGCAGGGGAGAGGAAAGGATGGAGGAGGGGGAGAGCAGCGGGGGGGGGGGGAGAGGGAGGGCGAGGAGAAGGGGGCGGGGGGGCTGGCGGGGGAGAGGGAGGGCGGAGGAGAAGGGGGCAGCAGGAAGGGGGGCAGCGAGGGGGGGAGAGGGATGACGGGGGAGGGGACAGGGGAGGAGAAGGGAAGCGGGGGGGCTGACGGGTGGGGGAGAGGTAGGGCGGGGAGGGAGAGGTAGGGGCAGCAGGGAGGGAGAGGTAGGGGGCAGCGGGGGGGGGAGAGGGAGGGCGGGGAGGAGGAAGGGGAGAGGGAGGGTGAGGGACGAGGGAGAGGGGGCTGGCGAGAGGGGAGGGAGAGGAGGAGCAGCGAGAGGGGGCAGCGAGGGAGAGGGAGAGGGAGAGGGAGAGGGGGGCAGCAAGGAAGAGGGAGAGGGAGAGGGGGGGGCAGTAGCTCACGGGGAGGAGGAGCAGCTGTTCGGTTGAATTCCTTAGCCCTTTTTCAGTCACCTTCCTCCCGAAAGAGGGGAGTGTCAAAATGGCCTATTAGACCAGCATACATATGCTGATTATGCTCTTGCAAAGCAACTATATCAGGCTCCAATTGGCTGATATACATCCAGACCAGTTTCCATTTGCGACCATCACACATTCCCTATACATTGAGAGTAACACACTTTAGATGATCAAGCATATTTACAGTTATGGGACACGTATGTACAGCAACTAACGGTGATAGGACAAAACCTATATCAAGTTTTTGAGCACTGTATATAGCTGTGGGTAGGCACATAGCTGTACACATCTAGGGTAGAGACAATAAAGTATGTTTTGCAAGGACTTCATGGGAAATGATGAAATGCAATGTGGTTGTACCATACTTCAAGAGCAAGAGTGTCCAGTGGTGATTAAGCGAAATGTTTTTGGGGTCATGTAAAGTCAAGTCATGAAGGGTTTTTTTATATTTTCCTGAGTCAATGTGCACTTGCATGTTACAGGAATTTGATATGTTATGGTATCCATGACAAAGGGCTTTTCATGTGTGTGTACGGGGCTGCATGCAAGCTTTAATGTGCATGCTAATGTGTGTGGGAATTGTGTGACTAAAGGTCCAAAATGTGCATTTAATGTGATTTGGGAGAAATGTCTTGAGAGTGGTAAAATGTCACCGATGAGGTGGCAAATTAGGCTGAGGTGGCTGGACTGATTGGGAAGGCATCTTGCACATGCAAGGTGGCTACGTGATGGATGAAGGGGAGCTTCTAGGCTGTGAGCTGGAGCTACGTGGAGATGGCGGCTGGGAGCAAATTCGGTTTTATGCTGGAAGAATCTACATAGGTAGGGGCTCTGAGAAATAAAGGTGGAACGATCAGAGAGGTTGGAGAGGCTCGCAATTGTTGATGGGAGGTCGTGCGTGAGCAGGAAGCTGAAACCTGTGCATTAAGACATCGTGTGTGTTGACAAAGAAAGCTTTGTGAGCTAGGGAAGTTGTGGTGGTGACTGTGTATGTGACAGGTCTGGGATTTCGACTGGAGGAGCTTGGAGTAGATGGGCTCCAAGTGCTTCATGTTGACGAACTTTATGGCACAATTGGCTCTGGCTGGAGTCTTGTAGCAAACTCTATGGTAGTTGCTTGAGGTGCTTCTGCTGGCTGGAGGTTCAGAGCGACGCAGAGGCCTGTGAGCGACAGAGAGTATGCACCATGCGCTTCTTGGTTTCATGGGGAAGGCGTCGCTAGCTCCATGAGCTCTATGAGCATGAGAGAAGTTGTGAAGGTGGAGATGAGCGACGAGCTCTAGCACACTAGCGTGGAGAGCACTGGCTATTGCTCTTATTGGGAGCTGCTGGATTTGAGGAGGATGACTATGCGGGCAGTTTGCTTTGGAAGGAGCTATATGGCTGTGGCGTCATTTCTGCTGGCTGGAGGTCCTTGGACGGAGGTTGTGTGTGAGTAAGAGGGTGTTGCAATGTGCGCACGGGTTGGCTAGTTGTGGTGTGAGCACTCAGTTGCTTCAAAGTTGGAAACAGTGAGGCCTTTGGCCACAGGCGGGTACCGGGTGTTGCTGCAAAGACCTCAACTGATAGAATCTCCAGAGATGGCGGGCTGCATCATTGCTAGTGCTCGATGATGATCTTGGGAAAGATCTGATAAGGTTAGCTTGTGGGTTGATATCTTGAAGAGTCACGAAGATAGCCTTCACGTGGGCTGTGGGTTCATAGTATTCTGAGGCTAACTATTTTCTGAGTTTTGGGGGGAAGTTCAACTTAAGTTCAGTCTGTTTCGGGCTGTGTAGTCTTTTGTCTCTCTTTGAGTCTGTGTGATCCATGTTCAGTCAGTTTTTTTTTGTGGGGGTTTGTCTCAGTGCCTATTACAAAGACACATGCTCTAGTACCTGGTTCATAAGCTCATCATCTACGAGCCCACATTGCAACTGATCCCTATGAAGTCTCAGCTATCTGATGTGGTGAAGTACATAATTCCTGGTTGTCTTTCCTTTTTTTTCCTTATCATCTTTTTTGGCGATCCTGCTGGGGACAGGAGGAGTTTTGAATTGAGATTGGGTACTCAAGACAAAACGGTCCAGAAGAATTGGCTAGGGAATGTTGCTTGAATTTCTGTGTGGTTAGGGATTGAAACTATGAAGACAAAGCCTCGCATGAGAGTGATTCATTGTGAGTTATGTGGGGAGTGTGGACACAGGAGAGATAGATGCCTTGATGTTGAACTTCGGGTGATACATCTCCGTGCTAAGGTTCAAAAGGCTTTGAAGGTGATTGCTCTTAGGAAGAAGAATGCCAGTCAGATGCAGGGTAAGTTTTCTTCAGTAGAGTGATTATTTTTATTTTCTTCCCAGAAGAGGTTCGGTGGTATTTCTGGTTGGATGTGTGTTTGAGATAAGTTAGTCAAGAGGAGAGATGGCTCATGAATTTCCTCGATTTCACGGGTTGCCCAATGAAGACCCAGAGAGGTTTTTAGAGTGTTTGGAGTTCACAGCTCTTATTAAAGACAGGAATGCTCCAGAAGTCCTTCTTCAAATTCTATCCTTTTGTTTGTTGGGAGAAGCGAGAACTTGGCTGCAGACTTTCTCTGCAAGGATGCGTGATGATCAGGGTGCTCACAGAAACCCGACTTATCCAAAGGTGAGGACAGCTTTCCTGGACAGATTTATGTGTGTTAGAGATCCTAATGGCATTTGGAGAGAGCTATGTTTATTGCAGCAACAGCCGACTCAGTTAGTGGATAAGTATGTCGGTAAGTTCACCGTGTTGTGGAATAAATGGCAGGTGGCCTTATTACCTGAAGTTCCTCCCAGAGTCATAAAAAAGGATAGGTTTGTTGCTGGTCTGAAGCCGGAGATTAGGATAAAGATTGAATGTAAAGAGCTGGTCACTTATGAGGATGCTCTTAGAGTAGCAAAAGAGAAGGAGAGGAAGCTGATAAGATTGTCACAAATGATGCAAGAGATGCCAATGGTTCAACATGTGCCTGAAATTCTCTCTCATGTGAAGCCAGAAATACAGAAGCCTGAAGTCAAGAAGGAGGAGAATATAAAAGAAGAAATTCATGAAATGTCGGATAAAAGAAGAAATTCATGAAATGTCGGAGCTTATAAAGAGTTTGAGTTTGAACTTGATGAACGATAGGGGAAGAGGTAGATCATCGGGTGGTTATGGCAGAGGCAGTATGCCTTCTTCAAATAATTCAGGCCCGTGGCAGGCAGGACGAGGTCAAGGGTCATTTGCACCTTGTGTCCAGTGCTTTAATTGTGGAGAGTGGGGACATTACAGCACACATTGTGATAAGCCTCCTCGTGCTAGAGGTGATGTTTATCAATTGCCAACAGGGTTAAATAATAGGGTGAATGATCATAGTGTAGAAGTAAAAGATGCAGGTCAGCCTAGTACCTCTGGAATCTATAAAGCCACTGCAGAAGAGAAAGGGAAAGGTAAGGCAGTTACATTTGGCTTGTTGGAGTTGGAGGAAGTTAAAGATGTCATGCCATTAGGGAAGAGAGATAGACAAGAGGAGGTTGGTCCGAGTGCAAAGAAGGGGAAGCAGTCTGAGGAGATGATGACCTACCAAAAGAAGAAGAGCAGGAATCCCAGAAGGAAGTACAGAACTACAGATTATCCCATGGGGAAGGAGCAGGGAGATTATGATTTGGTGGAAGATCTTTCAGCGAGGAAACCGGACTTTACATTTGCTCAAATGATTGGTCTAAGCCCAAAGCTTAAAAAAGAATGGAGGCGGGCTGTAAATCCAGCAAAGAAGAACTCTCATAAAGGTACAATTAAGCTGATGTCTGTCTCAAAGTTGCCGGATCTTTTACCTACTGTAGAAGCCTGGCATAAAGGAAAGGGTTTTGGAGAGGCCTATATAGATGGAGGTGCACAAATTTGTGTAATTACCCAGGCTTGTGTGGAAAGATTAGGACTGAAGATATCCCACTCCTCTAGTTATCGCATCAAAATGGCAAACCACTCCAAGGTGAAGACTCGAGGGATAGTACCTCGTCTGGAGGTTGAGGCATTCAGTGTTTCATGTCGAGTGGATTGTCATGTGATGCCTGCGGGGTTGGGAGCCTATCCTTTGATTCTTGGAAGGCCGTGGTTGAGGAAGGTAGGTGCAATTCAGAATTGGCAGAAAGGAATCTATTCTGTACATACGAATGGGAAGAAATTGAATTTGGATATGGTAAGCAAGGCTGAAGTTTCAGATTCAGCAAGTGAAGAGGAAGAGAGAAGCGAAACCAGCAATGAGGATGAGAGTTCGGTGATTTCAGAAAGTGATGGAGGAACAATAGCATTGGTGGATTTGGTAGATGAGGATTCACAGGTGGATTTTGTGGGAGCAGCAGGGTTCGGTGAGGAAGAGGTGGATAGGTTTGAGGTTATCGAGGATTTAATGCAGCCCAAATGTTCTCAAGAATTAAACCAGGTGTTGATTGATCAATCATTGAATCCTGATCTCAATGTTGAGGAGAAAGAAGAATATTTGAAGATGTTGCAGAAATACCCCAATTTGTTTATCACCTCTTATGAGGAGATCACGGGATTTAAAGGGAAGCCTCTGAGGATTGAGCTGAAGGAACGTGGCAAACCTGTTTTTCAGAAAATAAGGAGATTAAGCCCGGAACACAGAGATGTGCTCAAGGAAGAGGTAGATAATCTTCTCAAGGTAGGAATAATTTATCCTGTAGTTCACTCTGATTGGATAAGTCCTGTGGTCATAGTGCCAAAAGGTGTAGACAAATGGAGAGTTTGTGTTGATTACAAACCTCTGAATGCAATGACAAAGAGAAACCACTATCCTCTGCCTTTTCTAGATGATATTCTTGATAAAGTGGCGGGTCATGAAATGTACAGCTTGTGTGACGGATATTCAGGGTACTTCCAAATAGCCATAGCCCAGGAAAATCAAATCAAGACTACTTTCATTACCCCCTGGGGCTGTTTTTGTTACAGGAAAATGCCTTTTGGAGTTACCAACGGCCCCTCGCACTATCAGGAGAATTCAGAACTGATTTTATCACCTTTCCTGGATAAATTTTGTAAAGTGTTTATTGATGACATCTGTGTGTACAGTGGAAGAAGGGAGCACTGTGGCAAGCTGGATCAGGTATCTTATGAGATTGATAATAATGGTGGTCAATTAAATCCTAAGAAGACTCAGTTAGCTCAGACCAGCATTAAAATATTGGAGCATATTGTATCTGAGAATGGGATCGAGCCAGATCCAGGTAAAGTAAAAGCTTTAGTTATGCTGTCCTCTCCTGAGAATACCAAGTAGTTGCATACCTTTCTCCAGAAGGTGAAGTATCTATCGAGATTTATTCATATGTTATCTCAGATTTTGTATCCTCTTCAGCAGGTGGTAAAATCTGAGCCTTTGAAATGAACAACAGAGAGTGAAGAGGTGTTTGAGGCAGTTAAGGAATCCTTGACTCATATTTCAAGTGTAAAGCCACCAGATTATTCCAGGACTTTTTATGTGAATCCGTCTATGATTGACTATTGGGTGGCCAAGCCATTGCCTCACCCCATAGCAGAGCTACCTCTAACTAGTCGCTCATCTCTTTGTGCTTGCCATTACACTTGTTTGGATTGCAATGAAAGATGCGCTTCCTTGCACTCCTTATGGGAGTTGTTCTTTTCCCGAGGCCATCACATGGACCTCTTGTCTTCAATGGGCCACTGTTTGAGGGATGGGCACATACTCTTCCAAAGTATTATTAGTGGCCAAAGGCCGCTAGTGTGAGGCATCTTCCTTTCTACATGTGCTTCCCTAATTTGTCACTTGTTATATGTATCTGTGGTTCAAGCAAAAAAGGTGCTATGTGCAAGTGTATGAGAGGTATGGTGGTACAAGTGCACAAGGGGTTGCATGATAGGAGTGAAAGGAAAGTATTGGGTGCAAGTGCGTATACGAACAAGGGTTGCTAAAAAGGTGCTAGGAGAAGAGATCTTTTGGAAGAAGAGGATTCCTAACCTCCTACTAGCCTTCCAATCACCCTCCTCCTTGCCATCCTGCCTTCCTTCCTCCCCTTCTTGTACTTCCACCTCCATTCTACCCCTCTGCTTCTTCCCTTCCTCTCAACCACCTCTGTTTGGGTGTGATAGCAGCCAGCCAGCAAGATGCAGAGGATCAGGTGCATGTTAGGGTTTCTTAAGTCGTGCTATTGTGGCATATTATGAGGTGGCATGGTAAGTCTAGTTACACACTTTTTTAATATCTTTCACAACAGGATGTCACAAGAGGATTTCACTTCCTTCCTATTTCTATGATGTGAACTTACAATGTATTCCTTAAAGTACAGTATTAAACATACAAGGGAAGAGGAAATGAGAGTCCGACCAGCATCTATTATTGAGCAGGTTAATAGTGAATTGAATTAAATGAACATCCATCTCAGTCAACTTTAATATGGAATCTAATAAGCTTGAATGAGCTTGCCATGCTGTATGATAATGGTGATATGCAGATGGAATACCTCATGCTTTAGATCTGTGATGGAGTTTCGAAGCTCCCGGCTTTTGGGAACAAATGTGTAGCATATGAGAATCGATCTCTCCAAGCTCCCTACTTGATGCTTTAAGAAAGATATCTCGTTGTCCCTTTTTGACATTTCAATATCCGAAATTCTGAACAGTTCCTCCTGATGCCAGAAAAGAAACCACTATTTTTCAAAATAAATTTTATTAGAAGTGGTCCATTGATTAAACTCAGTAGAAGAGGATTAAATTATGAGGTATAAATCTGGGCTGATTTCTATTTCTTGCATGTTGTCATCTCCAAACTTTTCTCACATGGCTGGTATAACTCCAGTTTCATCTGTTACTTTGGCCTTTTTCATTTTGAAGGAGAATAATCTATTATTAGCATAGTAATGACATGTATCATGTGAACAGGCCTGATCTAAATCCCATGAATTGCTCTAGGATTGAATGTTCTATAAAAACATAAGACTAGAGGAAGGATCAATGCAGAAATAATGGTACTCATCAATTAAAGAATTTGGTGAAGTCAGTCAGTTTCCTGATGGGAAGGAGAGATTCCCTATGCATAAAATATTCTGGGGCACAACACAGTATAATAGAAGATAAATGCTGCAATTAAAGATAGATGAACAATAATTTAGGAAGCTGATACTAGTTGTAACATGAGTCCATGAGTGATGTTATCAATCTAAACTTTCAGGGGGAAAACTCTAGAAATGCACGTGTTGAAGATATGAGATGACATTCTAAGATTTCTTGCCTACCTGCACATTCGACTTTTCATATAAGATGCAAAGCTCATCGTTTCGATCAATCAGAGATATTCCAACATGGTTTCGATCAAGCACACATGTTTCATAGTGTTTGCGAAACGTTGACATCTCCTTCTCTGCAGAATTTATGAAACCATTCATCCTTGCAACTTCAATATGCTTCTCATCAACAAGTTCCTGCAAAAACAAATTAATAGGTTTTGAATCTTACCCTCCCTCATAATGCATGAGGCACTTATCAAAGATTATATAAAAGCAATGATACCAGGTTTCTAGAAATATGATACCCAAATCCTCATTCAATGACCTATGTGGTTTACTAAAGCAAAAAAGTGTCGTTAATTTAAGCATGGTTTATGAGATCACAATTGTGTAACTCTGCAGTGCTCCCTTACTCTCAGTTCAAGATGGCGGTGCTTTCTACATGTATAGATTTAGGTTTTCAGTTTTGCAATCCCTATCAAATAGGATGACAAGCTGCCTGGTTTTGTTTTGCTAATGACATGGCCTTCTATATTGAGAGAATAGAGTAATTTATCCGAGGTAACACCAGAATTGTTATTTCTCTGAAGCAAGCTGCCCAACTTCCTGCTGCCTAGAAGCTTCCCCTGCCTCTCTCCCCTGCGTTGCCTGTTTCTCGCTGCATGTCTACCCCCATGGCCTGCTGCTCCCCCCCCCCTTCCCCGGCTCCAACCCTGCTGCATCCACCTCCTTTTCCACTGCCTCCCCCTCCTTCTAGGTACTCTACCACCCTCCCGCTACCCTCACACCCGCCCTCATGGTCTCCCTCTGCATCCCTCCCCTCACTCGCTTCCATCCCCCACTCTCGCCCTCATGGCCTGCCTCTGCATCCCTCCCCTCACTCGCTTCCATCCCCACTCTCAGCCCATCTACTATGCCAGCCCTCTTCCCCTCCTCTCAGCCCCTCCCTTGCCCTCTTAGCCCCCTCCCTCGGCCCCTACCTTACCCCTCCATTTTCAGCGATGGACTAGTCATAACTTTGTTCGAACCAGCCCTCCACCCTTGGTTGATGAATGGCCAGCCATCCATTCAATCCTCGACCCTTCCACCGGCCGCGCCTTCTCTTTAGGCTTCAATCTTGTAGAGGAGGACAGGTAGGTGACTTCACTGTTCATCTGATTCCCAGGTCTGCCCCTCACGTTTACCATAGGCTCCTAGCCATGATTGGAAATTCCTTTGGGCTGGTCACACAGATCCTGACTCTTGCTGGTTTACCCTCTTTCGAAGAGGAGGTGATCAGATCGGACGGGATTCCCAAAGTTAGGGCCATCGTATCTGAGCCTAATATTTCCGACGACCGTATCATGCTCCAAAAACTACATTTTTGGCAAAGAGTCAAGATTCCAGGAAAGCAGGATCAATGTCGGGTATCTAGGACTTTTGGGCATTTCCCTAGAGTTTACCCAAAGAAGAAGAAAAGGCGGCCAAAAGAGTTTGCTGGTGTGCAGCCCAGCCTCATCCTCGTCAAAGTGTTCCTTTGGTGCATCCTGCATGCCTAGCACCCATCACTTCCAGATCAGGAGGCCCCTTCTCTTGCCTCAGTCTATGCTTTGGTCAAGGCCAATGATATCTGGGTTTTGGTTGTGGCTAGTCATGCTCCTAACCCAATTAAGATCGTGGCCAGTGATACCCCTTAGCCAGCTCTAACCCATGCCAGTGATGATGCTCTTTCGGATCCTCTTCTAGGTATTGGCATTTCATTAGAGCAGCCACCTTCCCCGTTAGCTCTTCGGACACCCTTCATCGATCAAGGGAAGGATATGGCTTCTACCTCATCGGCTCTTTTGTAGGCAAGGATTTTACGGAATCCAGCACTGTGTTTGGTTCATAAGAATCTCATGTGTCATGTGTCTTGGTACTAGGGATGGTATGATAAAAATCACTAATACCAAAAAGGGCTACCTCCACATGTGAAGGAGATGGCACTCCACCCAGCATATGAGACACCCAAATCTGTAAACCCATCCTCTATGAGGCCCTCCTCTACATACAAAGCATATGGAATCCTAATATTGGCAGAGCAGTGTCTCAAATGAGGCTCATGAATCATCATAACCACCAAAATTGATCTGAGGTGCATATCCTTGGTGAAATATATACCGAGCCATCTTTGTCTATGCCCAATCATCAACATAAATCCATCTATTTGCATGTGGATGCATCTTCACTCTCTTGTTCAATCATGAAAACTGGAGTGACAAAGGCAAAGTGTGAAAGGCATCATTTGTTCAAACATCTCTGCCACTGAACTAGAAAAGGAAGGCATCCCAAGCTGCGCTCTCAAGTGAGTGAATGCTTGCCTAACAAAAGAGGGCTAGCGTAACTCCAAGTTCCCAACTCCATGATCTCTTTTCCCCACTTTTTGTATGAGGGCAACTCCACCATTTAAAGTCATCTTCAGTAATCCATGTTTTTTCAAATTGCAATTGGGACCCAAGAGACAAGTTTCTTTCAAAAAAGAACATGATCCCCTCTTTTGTGGAGGGGATAAAGGTCCAGAAGACCAACCTTAAGTCCCCCAATCAATAGTATGATGCACTATGCTCATGAGGGTGTAGTGATACCAAGTCCAACCATAAGGGAAAGAAATGAATCTGAAACTGAAATGTGGGTTCCTTTGCTAGCGCCCAAAGCAGGACATCAAAAGGTATGACTAGAAAGAAATTTATCCGACTTTGCACAATCTTTCGCATCCTTGTGTTCATTAATAAATAGAAAATCGATAGGACTCCTAGTGACACTTGGATGAAGCCGATTTTGAATCAACTTCCTTCGGCGGCGGCGATGAGGCACATTGCCAAGTCCCTCATATTCCATCTAAGTAGGCTGGAAAACCTTACACGACCTAGTGGCAGAAACATCTCCCTCCTATGTAGAAGATCTCCAAGAGTAGGGGATAGGAGGGAAGTCCATAGGGGAAAGACTCCCTACGTCTCTGGAAGAAGATGCTATGTCCATAGAAAAACCAAGATCCGCGTCTCCAAAGGTAGAGGGCACAAACTCTACCGCTCCAGAATTAGTTAAAGAAGAAAAGAAGTTCGCAGATTGGCCTTCGATAGCAGCTAGGAGCCCTAGAGAGGGAAGAGCCCATAGATGCTTGGATTCAGAAGCCCCTTGCTGCAGTAGCAAGGGTTTATCAACAGGTTTTGTTAGATCAAAGAGCAAAGTATGCCTTTCATGCATGGGAATGATTTAAGAATTCAAAAGGGAATGAAGAGTCAATAAACACTTCTTCTCTACTCTTGGTGTAGAGAAAGTGTTTCTCAACTTATTGACTTTGATGAGGTTTTACAGTTAGATCCTAATGCCGTCTTACGTATAGCTACTGTTTTTATGCTTCTCTCCTTTCAACAAGTCTTGATACGCATGCCAAAGATGATGCCAAATATAGAGTTTGGCAGGGTATTCTAGCATTGGTGAAATCATACACATGAGAGTCTCACTTGATGCACCTTTCACCAATATGGAATTTAGGACTGCACTTCTTGCCCTCCACAAGGGCAAGTGCTAGGAATTAGATGGGTTGACACCCTCCTAACGTAGCCATCTCCATGGTTAATATCAACAACTGGTACACGATACCATGAAGCATTACATGGACACAAGTGTTTCACAACAAAGTGTATACAACAACCTCTGATCCATCATAGCAATCATTTTGGATTGAATGGTTTTTCCAACTCCATGGCACTCTCCTTTTCTACGGTCTACTACTGTCATGGATTATTGTATATGAGGCTTAGGCTTTGTCGGATTAGATATTGTGTTGCGCAGCCATAGAGATGGGTGTTTCTGGTGTTATTCTAGGTGTTCAACATTCATACCATAGTTTGTACCAGGCATCATCTCTTTTAATGGATATTGTTGTACTCTTGAGCCTCCGGTCAGGACTCCCACCCAGAGTCACACCTTGGTCACACCTAGTCGCATCGTGTTCACATGTGTTCACATCTTGGTCACTCTGGAGCAAATAGTACATGACTTGACTTGGACATGACTTGACAGTACATGACTTGGCAGTACATGACTTGTACAAGACTAGGACATGACTTGGCAGTACATGACTTGTACAAGACCCAGGCATGACTTGGACATGACTTGTACAAGACTTGGACATGACTTGGATATGACGGGAGTAGTACATGACTAAAGAGTACCAAACCTCAACCTCGTTCAACCATGGTCAAAGTTGATTAGAGTGAAGTACTGGTGCAATGGTGCACAGGGGTACACCTGTTGGTGCACATGGAAAGCAGTCCAGCAGAGTGCGCAGGTGCACAGGAGGTACTTGTTGGTGCACAGGGAAGCAATCCAACAGTTAAGAGGTATAGGTGGTGCACCAACCCTCACAATCAACTAGTATCAGAAGCACATGGAATAGACAGGTGTACACATGGAGCACAGGATTCGCTGACTCAGAACAAGCTGGAGTGTTGCAGAAGCCATCAAGGATGAAGCGGCCAACAAACAGCGAAACGGCTAAGGATGCAGGAAGACATCCAATAGGAAGGAGGGAAGGAGATTTCCAATTGGGGGGAGCAGATGAGGAGAAGGTGAAGAGGGGGAAACGGGGAAAAGAGGGGGACATTCTAGCAGAGGCGGAGGGCGTGAGTGAGGGAGTGAGAGGCTAGAGTCAAGAGCTCACCTCGTGTGTATCTTCTCCTGGTGTATCAATCATCTGGTGTAACTCTCATGAGTATATGATTCATTCCTTCAAATGAACTATGCTACTTCCCATCTCTGCTCGCTTCTCTAAGATCTCTTCCAGTTGTGTTCTCCTTCCCTCCTCTCCCTTCACCTAGTACAACGGACCCTGTGTCGTGTGGTTGGAGTTTTGCTCCGTTCATGTCGAGGGTTGGCTTTTATGATGTTGTTCCGCTTTAGTCTTCTTCTTGCTCACATCACCCCTGCACTTGCACCGCTCACACATCGTTGACACTATCGATTAGCACTCGTCTACGCACCATCAGTGACACCCATGGCATGTCTTACTTGCTTCTCGCACCCAAGATCCTTGCTCCCTTAGGGGTTCTATGCATTTTTATACATATGCTCTATGTTGACACATCAAAAACTTACTTTCATTTTCTAATATTGAGATAAAAAACGTTATACCTTAAGGCACATAATCTGTCCCGTATAAAAATTCTTTGGTTGTGCAAAATCCTACTCTAGCTGAGTATTTTATGAATATGATACATGGATTGTAAAAATCTTGATAATTGCATCAAACCTTTTGTTGTTGTAGAGCCTTAGAACACTTGATAAGCTCTGTTCGCAAATGGAATCGGGATTGCACACTGTCCCGTATAAAATTCTTTGGTTGTGCAAAATCCTACTCTAGCTGAGTATTTTATGAATATGATACATGGATTGTAAAAATCTTGATAATTGCATCAAACCTTTTGTTGTTGTAGAGCCTTAGAACACTTGATAAGCTCTGTTCGCAAATGGAATCGGGATTGCACACTACCCACAAACTCTTTTCTCATTCGATGTAGAACCTTGTCCTTGTAAAGGAGTTCACCTTGCAACATGTTGAATTCCACTTCCAATCTCTTTACTTTATCCTTAAGATCAGCCATTGCAACTTTACTAACCTGGGTCAATGATTGGTTACCAACACAAGACAATATAGATACCTTGTCAGGTAGCTTAAAGACTATATATAAATGTGAACATTCAAATTATGCGTCCAATATACCACAAGGCTTTACGAATTCTAGTTTACAGAATGAAATATATTAAGAATCTATACTGTCAAGAACCATTTAGAGCAAGCTAGCTGTTATAATCTAAACTCATGAGATAAAGATTAATGGATGAAGATATGAATCAAAGCATCAACAATAGTGCTAAATGGTCATCTTTAATCATTCGAATAGAAGAATTGTTGCAATGGAACATCATGTTTCTAATTGCATATAAAACACAATTCAACATTGATTGATAAACATTACAACAGTAAAAAGTACTAAGAGTTAAGAATTCGTTATACCTATTCCATGCTCATTGTTGAGAGAGAAAATCATGGGATACTACATGTAATTCCTTAACCCCTACCACACTTGCTAATGTGAGTTGTGCACCCTGCTGCTCCCGCTTCTCCCTCGACCCTCACTCACTAGCTCCCTCCGCCTTCTCTTCTTCTGGCCATGAGCTCCCACCCCCTCCTCCGCCTCTTCGTACAACCCCCTCCCCGATTGCCTCTCCATTTCTCCCGCTTCCTCCCGCTCACACCATGCTTCTACTTTTCTCCTCTTCTACCCCCTTTTCTCCAACCTGCCGCGTTCTACCTCCTCTGCCTCTCCATGGTCTGCTCGAACAGCCCGAGGTTCTGCCCCCCAGCTTTTCTGGCTGCCCAGCTGCCTTTTGGAGTTGTTGGGCTTTCTGGCCTTTTGTCTTGCAGCCTGCATTTAGAGACAGCCTTCGGTTTTTTTCGCAGGTCTTCAGCAAAGGATCTTGGCCCTGATATTTGCTGAGGAACCACGCCAGCCTTGAGCCTGTAAGCCCCCATCATTTTTCTATTTCTGAAGGCTGGTTTTGTGCCAGCCCAGGCAGTATTTTCTAGGTGGCTGTTTCCCATAATCCCCTTTCCTTTTCCTCAGACTCCATCCCACTTTTTATTCCTTTTTTCATCCCTTACTTCACCTCTTCCTTTTGCTAGTAGCAAGAGCAATCTCTTCTTTGCCTTCTTGGGGTTATAATCCTAGTGATGACTGGCTAGAGGGGCTCTTATGACAACTCCCTGAACTCCCACAACTGTTCAGATTTCCCTCTCCCTAGGACAAGCAGTAGGTGAATAATGTAGTTCAGCCTTTGTAGGACATAGCATTGGTGGTGGGTCGCATAGTAGGTCTCATGCCCATGAGGACCTAGGTTAGAGATTGGATCTATGTGAGTTTGGCGCTAGAGGGTGACCACCTTTAGGAAGTACAATTCATGGGAGAGTGTCTTTCTTCTCTAGTTGAGTTCCCCCGACACTCCCCACGCCCTCGTGGAGCAGTCCCTGCATCTAGTATTCTTCATACAATGGTACCATGGTTTCACAATTGATGATATGGATATGACATACCATGTGCCGCCATCCCTAGTGACACTTCTTTCCCGGGGCTTTCGAAGGGTTACCAGCCCATATTGTCTTAAATTAGAGGTTGTTTCGGTAAAGTGGTACAGTCTCCGCCTACTGCAGCCTTGGTCTTAGAGAGGAGTGAGGTTTCAGATTTCTAGATCAGTCCGCCACAATGCCCTCTTGCCCTGTTCTTGTATTGAAAAGCATCTTTTTGAGATCTCAGGCACATATCTTTGGTCTGAGATTTCCCCTTAGGTAGGATGAGGAGGTTTTAGATAGTGAGCTTCACATGATGACAATACTGTTTTTTTTGGATGCCAGTCCCCAAATTTTCACCTCCTTCGAAACGGCCTTGGATTTATTTTGTATTTAAGTAAGTGCCCACATTAGTTGGAATAAATCCTATGGCTTTTGTATTTGTGAGGAGAACACCGTAGTTAGGGCATCGAGAGAAGAGGATTACCAAAAAGCGAGCAAAGAAAAGCGAGCAGCCCCAAATAAGCGAGCAAGATTAAATAGGTTTCAAGCGAGCGAGAACCTCATCCAGCATCTTATTCCTCTCAATATCATTGGAACAATTGATGTGATCATAAGCAAATTAAACATATTCCAACAATGAAGGCATGCCTGAAACTCACAATTAACTTCTCTTTCATCCCCATACTATCAATTTGAGTCGTTGTGGAGAGGTAGAGACACAACAATACATAAAATTTGCGATAAAAAAAGCAAACACTACTCAGATTGAACATCCACACAGCAAGATAATGATAGATCACAATGTAGAATATATGACTGAAAATATATAAACATGATCATGTGCTACATATACATATCATGTCTTTTATGCTTGCAGAAGATCATCCATACATTCGATCCAAAAACATGGAAACAGAACTAACTATGTCAAAAGAAAAAAAACACATTTTCATCATAAGGATTAATTTTGCTTAGTGAAAATACCTATGTAATCTGGACAATACCATGCTTTAAAAAACTTAGGGAGCCAAAAAAGGATTTTAGCCCTCCATATTTCTATTATGACCAATGTCTGAATGATAGTTCTATTGGAACTAGAAATGAATGCATCTAACCACTATGTTGAGTGCTCATCCAGTATCCTATAGACTATTATGTTAAAGTCAATACGTGACCACAAACTCAAGCCAATGGGGTCCTACTTTTGAGGCCTAAATGCATGAAATAGGCAGCGCGTTGACGCGCTCCCTATTTTAGGCATTCAGGCCCTAAAAGTAGGACCCCGTATCTTTGGACTTGCATATCCAAATGGGGTCATGTCATATATCAAATCAAACCGCAAGAGCCAATTTAGATGATTTTCATGTCCATTTCTCCATATATCAAAATTGTATGCATCAACATATACATACATACATACATATATATATATATATATATATATATGTATGTATGTATGTATGTACATGCATATATATACATACATACATACATACATACAAACATTAAAAGTAAGACCCCATTGGTTTCCCATGTCATGCATTTTGTTGTCTCTTGAGCATAACAACAAGCACTTGTGTTCTTTACCTTTCTTTGCAATGGGGGTCTTGATTTTGGGGGGGTATGTCAAAAATTGATCAACAACATTATTTGATGAATATAGTTTTAGTTGATGGAGAAAATGGACATGAAAACCATCTAAATTGGATCTTGCCGTTTGATTTGATATATGACATGACCCCATTTGGATATGCAAGTCCAAAGATACGGGGTCCTACTTTTAGGGCCTGGATGCCTAAAATAGGCAGCGCGTTAACGCGCTGCCTATTTTAGGCATCCAGGCTTAACGCGCTGCCTATTTTAGGCATCCAGGCCCTAAAAGTAGGACCTCGTATCTTTAACGCGCTGCCTATTTTAGGCATCCAGGCCCTAAAAGTAGGACCCCATATCTTTGGACTTACAAACCAAATGGGATCATGTCATATATCAAATCGAACGGCAAGATCCAATTTAGATGGTTTTCATGTCCATTTTCTCCATATATCAAAATTGTATGCATCAATATATACATGTATACATCAACAT